>NW_027325357.1:33097055-34563589 GCF_036924035.1 Leuresthes tenuis
AAGATTGTGTGAATGTCCGACCATAGTTGGTAAAAAGCGGGTAAGAAAAGGTTAAAATACCCGACTGTACACAATCAATAGGAATGAATTTTATAGCAAAATCCGAAATCATGCATAACTCCGCAAAAGGAACGTATTGCTTAACCAAAGGGATGCTTCTTTCTCATTCAGGGTAATATGAGGAACTTTATGCTTGATACATTTTAGACATGGATAACTATGAAGGACAAAGCAATTTTAACTTGGTTTGAGCAAAGCAATTCATTTTATAGGAAAATCCGAAATCGTGCAGGACTCATGAAAGTAAGCTTATTCTCGGATTCCTGATCCTCCAGTGTTGCTCTTTCCTATACTGCAAAATACAGCCTTGTTCTTTGTTGAAATCGATATAGACATTGATAAATATGAAGGACAAAGCAGTTTCCACTTTGTTTGAGTGAAGGAATTAATTTTCTAGCAAAATCCCAAATCAAGCAGAAAGTATGAAAATAAGCTTGTTTTCGGATTCCTGATCCTTCAGTGTTGCTATTTCTTCTACTGCAAAATACAATGTTGTTCTTTGTTGAAGTAAATCTAGACATTGATAAATATGAAGGACAAAGAAGTTTTCACTTGGTTTGAGTGAAGGAATTAATTTTATACATAAAATCCCAAATCATGCAGAACGTATGAAAATAAGCTTATTCTCAGATTCCTGATCCTTCAGTGTTGCTTTTTCTTCTACTGCAAAATACAATGTTGTTCTTTGTTGAAGTCGATCTAGACATTGATAAATATGAAGGACAAAGCAGTTTTAACTTGGTTTGAGTGAAGGAATTCATTTTATACATAAAATCCCAAATCATGCAGAACGTATGAAAATAAGCTTATTCTCGGATTACTGATCCTTCAGTGTTGCTCTTTCTTCTACTGCAAAATCCAGTGTTGTTCTTTGTTGAAGTCAATCTAGACATTGATAAATATGAAGGACAAAGCAGTTTTAACATAGTTTGAGTGAAGGCATTCATTTATAGTAAAATCAATAATCGTGCAGAACTCATGAAAATAAGCTTATTCTCGGATTCCTAAAACTTTTGATTTGCTCTTTCTTTACTGCAAAGTACAATGTTGTTCTTTGTTGAAGTCGATCTAGACATTGATAAATATGAAGGACAAAGCAGTTTTCACTTGGTTTGAGTGAAGGATTTGCAGCTGAAAACCTCCCGCTCCCGCTTTTGATTGTGTATAGTCGGGCTTTCGAGCCTTTTCTTACCCGGTTTTTAGAAATTATGGTTGGACATTCAGACCTTGCAGCCGGAGACCTCCACTCCCTCTTTTGATCATACATTGTCGGGCATTCGCACCTTGTCTTACCCGCTTTTTACAAACTATAGTCAGACATTCACACCTTGCAGCTGAACCACCTCAGCTCCCTGTTTTGATCATGTATGGTCTGGCAATACTACCTTTCCTTACCCGTTTGTGAGTAATTATGGCTGGACATTCACACCTACTTGCAGTCGAACAGCTCTGCTCCCGCTTTTGATGGTATATATTCGGGCATTCGAACCTTTTCTTAGCAGCTTTTTACAAACCATGGTTGAACTTTCACACCTTCTTGTAGCCGAACAACTCCGCTCCCGCTATTGATTGTGTACAGTCAGGTATTTTAACCTTTTCTTACCCGCTTTTTACCAACTATGGTTGGACATTCACACCGTCTTACAGCGGAACAACTCCGCTCCCGCTTTTGATTGTGTATAGTCAGGCATTTGAACCTTTTCTTACCCGCTTTTTACTAACTATGGTCGGACATTCAAACCTTCTTGTAGCCGAAAACCTCCGCTCCCTCTTTTGATCATACATTGTCGGGCATTCGCACCTTTTCTTACCCGTTTTTTACAAACCATGGTCGGACTGTCACACATTCTTGTCGCCAAACACCTCCTCTCCCGCTATTGATTGTGTACAGTCGGGTATTTTAACCTTTTCTTACCCGTGTTTTACCAACTATGGTCGGACATTCACACCTTCTTACAGCGGAACACCTCCGCTCCCTCTTTTGTTGGTGTATGTTTGGGCATTCGAACCTTTTCTTACCCGCTTTTTACAAACTATGCTCGGACATTCAAACCTTCTTGTAGCCGAACACATCCACTCCTGCTTTTGATGATGTATGGTTGGGCATTCAAACCTACTTGTTGCCAGCTTTTCATTAATTTTGGGTTGACATTCACACCTTGTCACAGCCAAACACCTCCGCTCCCTGTTTTGATCATGTATGGTTGGACATTCGCACCTTTTCTCACCCGCTTTTTGCCAACTATGGTCGGCTGTTCACAGCTTCCTCTCCACCATACTTGTATGGTGGGATATTCACACCCACTTGCATCCGAAGACCTTTTGTTGATATTTAGTCGGTCATTCGCAGCTTACCCGCTTTTGGCAAACTATGGCCTTCATGCAGCCAAACACCTCTGATCTCGCTTTTGATGATGTAAGGTTGGGCATTCAGACCTTGCTTCACCTGCTTTTCACCAAATATAGTCGGACATTCACACCTTCTTGCAGCCGAACATTTCCGCTCCACCTTTTAGTGTTCTATCACACCTTTTTTTTCACCGCATTTTATAGATTATGGTTGGAAATTCTCAACCACTCTCATCCGAATACCTCTCCTCCCGCTTTTGTTAATATATTTGAACTTTAGTCGGACATTCACACCTTCTTGCAGCTGAACCACCTCCGCTCCCTGTTTTGATCATGTATGGTCTGGCAATACTACCTTTTCTTACCCGTTTGTGAGTAATTATGGCTGGACATTCACACCTACTTGCAGCCGAACACCACCTCTCCCGCTTTTGATGATGTATGGACCGGCATTCTTACCTTTTCTAACACATTTTTCAGCAATTATGGTCGGAGATTCACACTTACTCACAGCCGAACAACTCCGCTCCCGCATTTGATGGTGTATAGTCGGGCATTCTCACCCTTTCTCATCAGCTTTTTGCAAATTATGATCTGACATTCACACCTGCTTTTGATAATGTATGGTTGGGCATTCGCACCTTTTCTTACCCATTTTTCAGTAATTATGGGTGGACATTCACACCTTCTTGCAGCTGAACACCTCCTCTCCCGCTATTGATTGTGTACAGTCGGGTATTTTAACCTTTTCTTACCCGCTTTTTACCAACTATGGTCGGACATTCAAACCTTCTTGTAGCCGAAAACCTCCGCTCCCTCTTTTGATTATACATTGTTGGGCATTCGCACCTTATTTACAAACTATAGTCAGACATTCACACCTTGCAGCTGAGCCACCTCAGCTCCCTGTTTTGATAGTGTATGTTCGGGCATTCGAACCTATTCTTACCCCCTTTTTACAAACTATGCTCGGAGATTCACACCTACTCACAGCCGAACAACTCCGCTCCCGCATTTGATGATGTCTTGTCCGGCATTCTAGTCTCTTCTAACACATTTTTCAGCAATTATGGTTGGACATTCACACCTACTCACAGCCGAACACTTCCGCTCCCGCATTTGATGGTGTATAGCCGGGCATTCTCACCCTTTCTCATCAGCTTTTTGCAAATTATGATCTGACATTCACACCTACTTGCAGTCGAACAGCTCTGCTCCCGCTTTTGATTATGTTTGGTTGGATATTCGAACCTTTTCTTAACTGCTTTTTACAAACTTTGGTCGGACGTTCACACCTTCTTGCAGCCGAACACATCCACTTCCACATTTGATGGTATATATTCGGGCATTCGAACCTTTTCTTACCCGCTTTTTACAAACCGTGGTCGGACTTTCACACCTTCTTGTAGCCAAACAACTCCGCTCCCGCTATTGATTGTGTACAGTCGGGTATTTTAACCTTTTCTTACCCGCTTTTTACCAACTATGATCGGACATTTACACCTTCTTACAGCGGAACCCCTCCGCTCCCTCTTTTGATGGTCTATGTTCGGGCATTCGAACCTTTTCTTACCCGCTTTTTACAAACTATGGTTGGACATTCAAACCTTCTTGTAGCCGAACACATCCACTCCTGCTTTTGATGATGTATGGTTGGGCATTTTCACCTTTTCTTACCCATTTTTCAGTAATTATGGGTGGACATTCACACCTTCTTGCAGCTGAACAACTCCTCTCCCGCTTATGATCATGTGCGGTTTGATATTCGAAAATTTTCTTTCATGTTTTAAAGCAATTATTGATGGACATTCAAATCTTCTTGTAGCCAAACACATCCACTCCTGCTTTTGATGATGTATGGTTTGGCATTCGCACCCTTTTTTTTACCCATTTTTCAGGAATTTTGGGTGGACATTCAGACCTTCTTGCAGCCGAAAACCTCCGCTCCCTCTTTTGATCATACATTGTCGGGCATTCGCACCTTATCTTACCCGCTTTTTACAAACTATAGTCAGACATTCACACCTTGCAGCTGAACCACCTCCGCTCCCTGTTTTGATCATGTATGGTCTGGCAATACTACCTTTTCTTATCCGTTTGTGAGTAATTAATCCCAAAATATTGAGCATAAAATAAGTCTTTATGCTGATGATGTATTACTTTTCCTTCAGAACTCACAGACGTCTCTCAGTCACACGATCACACTCATAAATAAATTCTCAGCACTTTCTGACTACTCTATCAACTGGTCTAAGACCACAGTTCTGCCCATTAACTGTAGGGTCCATAATATACCTGCGATCACTTTACAGTCAGGAAATATTAGATATTTAGGCATAAACATTTCCTCCAGGCTCTCAGAGCTAACAAAGCTAAATTATGTGCAATTATTAAAGACAGTAGAGGACGATCTCTCGTTGGAAGTCCTTACCTATATCACTTATGGGGAGAGTTACATCCATTAAAATGATGATACTACCAAAAGTTAACTATTTGTTCTCAATGATCCCCATAAAACCATCTGCTACTTGGTTTAAGTCACTAGATTCATGCATCTCCAAATTTCTGTGGAAAAACAAACCACCACGTATTAGTTTAAAAACCCTACAGAAGACCAAGGACAGTGGTGGATTAGATTTACGTCATTTTCAGCACTATTCCTTAGACAATAGGTTACAATATATATCAAAATGGTTTAAACCTTGTTGTTGTCACAGTTCCCAGAGACGTTGTAATCGTTGAGGATTCTATATTCACCCCCTCATTAGAGGCACGTAATGCAGATTGATGACACTGAATCTTCTTCTCTGTTCATTGCTGGCATCATTCCCAGCATCGTAAGTGTTCGTGGCATTGTTAGCCTCTTCTTCTGGATCTTGATATCGAGAATCCTTTTGTATTTCTGGTTTGTCAGTACTCTCTCTTCGTTCACCGGAGTCTTTGTCTTTTTGTCCTTGAGTTTGGTGATTTTTTCTTCTTTTGATGCCTTGACACAATGTGACAGGTGATACCACGTGGGAGATCCTGTAACTTGGACTGCTGTCCCTGTGCTGCGAAATGGCTGTGCTGCTCAAATGGTCTCTCCTTCATCATGGTTACATGCTGCCATTCCGACATCTCGCCATTCCGACATGGGTCTCCAATTGTCGGAATGGCGACACTTAATTTTTTATCAAACGTCCCACCATTCCGACACTTTTTTCCTCCTATGGTCGGAATGGCGGTATGTTTTTTGTTTTTTTTAACATACCGCCATTCCGACAGTTCCTTTTAATAGCCTATTTTTTACCCAAAACATTTTGCACTAATGATATGCCGGCGCAAATACGCCCTAAAGTTTGGCGCACAAGCTTTGCACATGCAGAGGCCACAGCCTCGCAAACAAACTTTAATAATCTATTATCAAAATACCCTGAATTTCAAATATAAAAATACAGATATTAATGTAACTCTGGCGAGACTGAAACTGATTAGGCAGAAATACAGTGTCAGTGAGCTGTCACAGCAGCCAGCTGGAGCGGAGCTCTCCACAGAGCCCATGCGTCTTTTGCACGCTGTCAGTATATGCAAAAGTAATAATTGCAATTACAGATATCACGGCTACTGCACAGGACACAGTTGCGAGCACTCTGCCTTGCCTTGCCAATAGGAGAAGAGAGAAGTGACAGCATAGAACGTATAAAACACAACAAAATTCAGTAAAAACGTTTATTCATGTTATTCACGTGATTTATGAGTACTCACTCCAATTTTGGGAAGCGCGGATGGGCTTTGCACATTTGGCACAAACACACAGCCGCAACGGTTGTAGCTTTATACAGCCTGTTGATATCTTAAGGACCTAACTGGTCACACCTGGGAGTAAATGTCATGTAGAGATTGTTTTTACATGACATTACAGCTGAACATATAGCTTTCATCCACAAACCAACGTGGGAGAGCCCGAAGCGTTGTCCCTTTTTGTTTCTCTCTTTGTTCCTAAAATGCTGTTATGCATGTCTAAACCAATCCATTAAATTAGATCATTTTGGCAGTAAAGCGATCTACAATGTGCTTGGTCGCAAAGCTGCTCATCTGTGGTAAACAGCTCTTCAGAAAGGCATTCTTAAATTGATTTCACTAATTCTATGTAATAATTTTGTGATTTCCTACTACACTTCTTCTCCCATCTGTCTGAGTATTTAATATTGTCTGGGTCCCGTTAAAACATGTATTTTTCCCATCTAATTCCTTGTTTGCTTTAAAACAAGTATTCCCCATTTTCTATCCCTTCAGTAGCCAACCAGTTTGTATGGAGTACACTGGAGCAACTTGACTGATCAGTAAAACACTGCTTTTGTTGTCACCGCAAGGCTTCCCCCGTCGGTTGTTTCACTGAGACACTACTGAGTAACTATAACTCAACACAGTTTATACACATAACATTCCTATACATACTAACAAACAAACAAACAATTATTTATCGCAATTTTCTCATCTCTGTTTGAACGTACACCCAGGTAAATAGTCCTGTAGTCTTCTCATACCGACTATGGACCCATTCATTGTTTAACTTCACTGTTTTGCAAATCCTAATTGAATATTACACATTGACATTGAACTTTACTTGATAAGCAGGTCTTCATTGCATTCAGCAGCCTATATGTGAGCATCTATGTGTAAGCTGTTCTTCTTTGCATTTATCAGCAGCAAGCAATTCTTCATTGCACATGCATATGAAAATAGTAAAACAATTCCAATGCGTTAGCGAAACCTTCTATATCAGGAGTGTCCATCATGATGCTGGGAATAGAACCTCTTTCCTAGAATAGTTCAACCTTCATTACTCAACTGATCATAACTCCGCAATGAGCACATTTCAAAGTATCATTCCTCTACATGTATTCAAAAATCTATGTGTAAATGTTTAATATTTCTTATATTTGTTGATGTCATTCTGTGTGCATGTGGCCTAAACCCAATCTCTGTGTGGCAATTTTAATTTAAACAAGTTGAACTCTGCCTCTGATCATTTAAAAAAGGTGTGTACCAATATCAACCTTTCTCAGGTAATTACTGATCCTACAAAACCAAAGAGATCCTTCAAGGTTGTCCCTGATTGGCTCAATCTTAACAAATCAAAGGTAGAAAATCCGCAGTATCTGAACTTGGTGTTAGTTATCACTGCTCAATAGCCTGTATCAGAATTGCAAAAATGAAAACATTAGGTCCACGCTTGGTATCCAGATCCTGAAACATCTCCATGAGCAGGCTTTTTTTTAACTGATCTGTTGAATAGTTATATGACACTGTTAAAATCCCAGATGAAGATCTAGCACTTGACCATTTTTGTAAATCTTCTAATTCCATAGTTGATAAACACGCCCCTTTTAAAAAGTATAGAACTTAGAACAGGTCTATCCCTGGCTTTCGGCAGAACTGTCTTCTTTACTTTTTTTTCCCCTTGTCCTGTTCAGCATTATGTCAGAAGAATTGTAGTCTGAATACCTTTGATGCCAAACAGATTTGTTTTGCCAAGGGAAGTTTTATAAATGTAAAGCTCCCCTTGATGCCCATTTATTTATTTCTGTTTACAATATATGACATGAACTGAACTGAACCGGACCGGGGGACAAGGAAAGAAGAAGAGGAAAGAAGAGGAAACAGAACAAAAATAGAAACAAAAACCAGACAACCAGCTGCTACACCTGTAAAAAACAAAACAGACAACAATCCATGGCCTATGAGGGGAATCCAGCCTTAGCGCCACCAGGAGCACCTGAAAGCAGACAAGCAGAGAAAAAACAAACACACAAACAAACAAAAACAAGCACAAGAAGCGGCAATCGCATACAACACAGCTGTGGATATAGATGACCTGAGACGACATGATAATACATCAACTGCTTAGTGACCATGCTACTACTGGACTAATGAATGTGTGTGTGTGTGTGTGTGAGAACATGCAACACCCATGGCACAGGACCTACATGATAACCGTGCTTAGTTATGAGTGTATAAGCGTACAGGGCCACAATCCACAGCCCCCCCCCCCCCCCCCCCCCCCCAAGCAATCAGAAGCAGGCAGAGAGGGCCACAAGACCCAGGCCACCAGCAGCCCCCACAGAGCACAGAACCCAGGCAGCCCACCGCAGGGGCAACCACGCATCCACCCAGAAGACTGCAGAGGAAGCCCCCGGAAAGAGCCCCCATAAGCATAGGGCAGAGGCACTCCAGGAAACAGGGGTAACAGCCCACCGACCCCGCCAGGCCCCAGCCGCCCAGACATGGGCCGTGCACTGGACCTGGGCCCCAGGAGCCCGAGCGCCCCCAAACCTCCCGGCAGAGGCCCCACCCAATACCCATGAGGGCCAAGCGCCCCAGACAGCCACAAAGTGGGTCAGCGCCTGCCCTAGCGCCCCTGGCCAAGTGCCCTGGGAGTCAAGACGTGCCCACAGGTGGGTGAAGTCGCGAGCAGTGGGGAGAGGCAACGCTGATGCCCCATCGGGAGAAACACAGGCAGGCCAGGCGACAGCAAGTCCCAGATCCAGGCCCAATCATTACCACACACACTTTCACGTCCCATACATCCACACATCCACACATCCTACCTCCCTCGACTCTGCTGGGGTGTAGTGCAGCGGGCACACCAGGAGGCCAGCAACCCCCCAGCCACCACAGACCCCGAACCAGCAGAAAAATTAATTAATCCTCCTGGCCCCTCCTGCCCCGAGCAGACACCAGGAAGCAGGGGTGTGCGAAGAAGACCCCTCCCCTCACCCTTCTGGCTCTTCAATATTTTCTAATAGTGAGCAATTAAAATTGAGGGGCAGCCAAACTTGTAGAACTGGGAGCGCGGCACTCTGGGCAGCCTACATACCCAAAGAGCCCCGCCCACCAGATGCCACTCAGTGTAACCACCCCCCAAGACCTAATGTGTGTGTGTGAGTGTGTTTGATAAGTAGTAATGTCTAAGGTGTAATTAAAACAGGGGCAGGGAACTGCAGAGTGCAACCAAAGGGGACCACCTACGTGGCCCCCTCCACACGCCCCCAAAACCCTTCATGTGTGAGTGTGTGCTGTGTACAGGAGCCAGAAGGGAGAGGGGTATGGGGATATATACCGGGGGAGCTACTCTCCCCCAGAGAGGGCAGCCAGGGACTGGCTGCAATAGGCATCCCCGCTACCTGGGAGCCAACAATGGGCAGGAGGGCCTGATGTCCACCAGGCTCGGGGCCTGCAGCGACCATATTCCGGGAGCTACTGTACCCCCAGAAGGTACCCATCCCGCCCCACCCCACTCAACCCAACCCCACCCAGGAGGACCTCTACAAAAAACAAACAAACAACATCAAAAAACAATCAAACAAACCACCCGGTTACACCAGTCGCAGCAGCCCGGGCCTGAGACCCACCATCACCCAGCAACCCACCACCACCACTATGTGATAAAACTAATCAGAGGGGACCAGAGAGAATGAAATTCAGCCAATTGATGTTTTGAGGAGGCAGACATTGTTTCCATGCTAATATAATCTAAAAGAAAATTTCTAAACTAGTTAATACACAGATTGTTCTTCGCTTTCCAGTTCATGAGAATAGTTTTCTTTGCGATACATAACACTGTGACAACCATGTGTGCTGAGTTAATATCCATGTTGATGTTGTCTAAGTCACCCAGTATGCACAGTGTGGGGCATGCAGGGATGCTACACTTTAGCCATGTTGATAGGTCCTCACAGACTTCAAGCCAGAACTTCTGGACAGGCGCAGAAAACCACAAAGCGTCTGCATAATCATCAGGTGTGTTATCTGTGCAATGTGAGCAGATGTTTGAGTGTGTTAGACCCATCCTGAACATCCTTTGTCCTGTATAGTGTGTTCTATGAAGGATTTTGTATTGTATGAGCTGTAAATTAGGATTTCGAGTCTTTATGAAGGTGTTCAAACATATTTGTGGTTAGAAGCTATGACCAGAACTGATGGATAAATCTGCCTCCCATTTTGAGGATGGAAGAGACATTGTGTCATCTATCTTAGACAATAATTTATATATTTTTGATAGTAGTTTTGGGGTACAGATGCTTAGAAATTCTGCTACCCTAGTCGGGGGTTGTAAGTCTGGTTGGTGGAGGATATATCCATCCATCCATCCATCATCTGCCGCTTATCCGGGGGTCGGGTCGCGGGGGCAGCAGCTTGAGCAGAGAAACCCAGACGTCTCTGTCCCCGGCCACTTCCTCCAGCTCTTCCGGGGGGACCCCGAGGCGTTCCCAGGCCAGCCGAGAGACATAGTCTCTCCAACGTGTCCTGGGTCTCCCCCGGGGTCTCCTCCCAGTGGGACGTGCCCGGAACACCTCCCCAGGGAGGCGCCCAGGGGGCATCCTAACCAGATGCCCGAGCCACCTCATCTGACTCCTCTCAATGCGGAGGAGCAGCGGTTCTACTCCGAGCCCCTCCCGGATGACTGAGCTTCTCAACCTATCTCTAAGGGAGAGCCCAGACACCCTGCGGAGGAAACCCATTTCGGCCGCTTGTATTCGCGATCTTGTTCTTTCGGTCACTACCCACAACTCGTGACCATAGGTGAGGATGGGAACGTAGATTGACCAGTAAGTAGAGAGCTTCGCCTTCTGGCTCAGCTCCCTCTTCACAACGACGGGTCGGTGCAGAGCCTGCAACACTGCAGGCGCCGCACCGATCCGCCCGTCAATCTCCCGCTCCATTCGTCCGTCACTCGTGAACAAGACCCCGAGATACTTGAACTCCTCCTCTTGGGGAAGGATCTCATTCCCTACCCGGAGAGAGCATTCCACCCTTTTCCGGCTGAGAACCATAGTCTCGGATTTGGAGGTGCTGATTCTCATCCCAGCCGCTTCACACTCGGCTGCGAATCACTCCAGTGAGAGCTGAAGGTCACGGCCTGACGACGCTAACAGAACCACATCATCTGCAAAAAGCAGAGACCCGATTTTGAGGTCGCCAAATGGGACACCCTCAACGCCCTGGCTCCGCCTAGAAATTCTGTCCATAAAAGTTAGGAACAGAATCGGTGACAAAGGGCAGCCCTGACGGAGTCCAACTCTCACCGGAAACGTATCCGACTTACTGCCGGCAATGCGGACCAAACTCTGGCACCGGTCATACAGAGACCGAATGGCCCCTATCAAGGGGTCCGGCACTCCATATTCCCGGAGCACCCCCCACAGGACTCCACGAGGGACACGGTCGAACGCTTTCTCCAAGTCCACAAAACACATGTAGACTGGTTGGGCGAACTCCCATGCACCCTCCAGGATCCTGCCGAGGGTATAGAGCTGGTCCACTGTTCCACGGCCAGGACGAAAGCCACACTGCATCTCCTGAATCCGAGGCTCGATTATCCGACGGATCCTCCTCTCCAATACCCCCGAATAGACCTTACCAGGGAGGCTGAGGAGTGTGATACCCCTATAGTTGGAACACACCCTCCGGTCCCCCTTTTTAAAGAGGGGGACCACCACCCCAATCTGCCAGTCCAGAGGCACTGTCCCCGATGTCCACGCGATACTGCAGAGGCGTGTCAGCCAAGACAGCCCTACAACATCCAGAGCCTTGAGAAACTCAGGACGGACCTCATCCACCCCCGGGGCCTTGCCACCGAGGAGCTTTTTAACCACCTCGGCAACCTCATTCCCAGAAATGGGAGGCCCCGTCTCCGAGCTCTCCGACTCTGCCTCTTCCGAGCACGTGTTGGTAGGATTGAGGAGTTCTACGAAGTACTCCCCCCACCGACTCACAACATCCCTAGTTGAGGTCAGCAAAGCCCCGTCCCCACTGTAAACAGTGTTGACTGTGAGCCGCTTCCCCCCCCCTGAGACGCCGGATGGTGGACCAGAATCTTTTCGAGGCCGTCCGGAAATCGTTCTCCATGGTCTCACCGAACTCCTCCCATGCCCGAGTTTTTGCCTCAGCAACCGCCGAAGCCGTGAACCGTCTGGCCCGTCGGTACCTATCAGCTTCTTCCAGGGTCCCACTGGCCAAAAAGGCCCGATAGGACTCCTTCTTCAGCTTGACGGCTTCCCTCACCACTGGTGGCCACCAGCAGGTTCGTGGGTTGCCGCCACGACAGGCACCGACCACCTTACGGCCACAACTCCGACCAGCTGCCTCGTCAATGGAGTCACGGAACATGGCCCATTCGGACTCAATGTCCCCCACCTCAAATATGGTTGAAGCTCTGCCGGAGGTGGGAGTTAAAGCTCCTTCTGACGGGGGATTCTGACAAACGCTCCCAGCAGACCCTCACAATACGTTTGGGCCTGCCAGGTCTGATCGGCATCCTCCCCCACCAGCGGAGCCAACTCACCACCAGGTGGTGATCAGTTGACAGCTCCGCCCCTCTCTTCACCCGAGTGTCCAGGACATACGGCCGCAAGTCCGATGATACAACCACAAAGTCGATCATTGAACTGCGGCCAAGGGTGTCCTGGTGCCAAGTGCACATATGGACACCCTTATGCCTGAACATGGTGTTCGTTATGGACAGTCTATGACTGGCACAGAAGTCCAACAACATAACACCACTCTGATTCAGATCGGGGGGGCCGTTCCTCCCAATCACACCCCTCCAGGTCTCACTCTCATTGCCCACGTGAGCATTGAAGTCCCCCAGCAGAATGAGGGAGTCTCCGGTAGGAGCATTCTCCAGTGCCTCCCCCAGAGACTCCAAAAAGGGTAGGTACTCTGAAGTGCTGTTTGGCGCATAGGCACAAACAACAGTCAGGACTCGTCCCCCCACCCAAAGGCGGAGGGAGGCTACCCTCTCGTTCACTGGGGTAAACCCCAATGTACTGGCACACAGCCGGGGGGCAATAAGTATGCCCACACCTGCTCTGCGCCTCTCACCACGGGCAACTCCAGAGTGGAAGAGAGTCCAACCCCTCTCAAGAGTACTGGTTCCAGATCCCAAGCCGTGCGTCGAGGTGAGTCCGACTATATCTAACGGTCATCAAAAGCGGGAGCAGAGCTGTTCGACTGCAAGTAGGTGTGAATGTCCAGCCATAATTACTCACAAACGGGTAAGAAAAGGTAGTATTGCCAGACCATACATGATCAAAACAAGGAGCTGAGGTGGTTCAGCTGCAAGGTGTGAATGTCTGACTATAGTTTGTAAAAAGCGGGTAAGACAAGGTGCGAATGCCCGACAATGTATGATCAAAAGAGGGAGTGGAGGTCTTCGGCTGCAAGGTCTGAATGTCCAACCATAATTTCTAAAAACCGGGTAAGAAAAGGCTCGAAAGCCCGACTATACACAATCAAAAGCGGGAGCGGGAGGTTTTCAGCTGCAAATCCTTCACTCAAACCAAGTGAAAACTGCTTTGTCCTTCATATTTATCAATGTCTAGATCCACTTCAACAAAGAACAACATTGTACTTTGTAGTAAAGAAAGAGCAAATCAAAAGTTTTAGGAATCCGAGAATAAGCTTATTTTCATGAGTTCTGCACGATTATTGATTTTACTATAAATGAATGCCTTCACTCAAACTATGTTAAAACTGCTTTGTCCTTCATATTTATCAATGTCTAGATTGACTTCAACAAAGAACAACACTGGATTTTGCAGTAGAAGAAAGAGAAACACTGAAGGATCAGTAATCCGAGAATAAGCTTATTTTCATACGTTCTGCATGATTTGGGATTTTATGTATAAAATGAATTCCTTCACTCAAACCAAGTTAAAACTGCTTTGTCCTTCATATTTATCAATGTCTAGATCGACTTCAACAAAGAACAACATTGTATTTTGCAGTAGAAGAAAAAGCAACGCTGAAGGATCAGGATTCCGAGAATAAGCTTCTTTTCATACGTTCTGCATGATTTGGGATTTTATGTATAAAATGAATTCCTTCACTCAAACAAAGTGGAAACTGCTTTGTCCTTCATATTTATCAATGTCTATATCGATTTCAACAAAGAACAAGGCTGTATTTAGTAGTATAGGAAAGAGCAACACTGGAGGATCAGGAATCCGAGAATAAGCTTACTTTCATGTGTCACACCGTAATGAAGTGCGGGCCCCGGTGCGGTCACAGAGTCAGGAGGACAAGAACTCTTAGTTCAAACAACAGTTTATTAGTTAACAGAAAATCTCACACTGAGGAAAAACCTGGCCTGGTGAGCAGGGAAGTCGGCCTGCAGAACCGGAACAAAAAACCAAGGTAATCCAAGAACTGATAATCCACAAATACATCAAGGGTCAGGATCCAGGTCGTGAACCAAACAGGCATAACAAATACATTAACACACGAGCAAAGAAAGGCGGAGAAGACCAGGTATTTAAACTAACGGGGCAATCAAGGGAAGATGGAACACAGGTGAGTTACGAACCAGGTGTGACAGTACCCCCCCTCCGACGACCGCCTTTAGGCGGCCCACCAGGCTTGTTAGGGTGGGTTCTGTAGAAGTCGGTGATGAGGGCATGGTCCAGAATAAACCGACGTGGAACCCAAGAACGCTCCTCCGGCCCATAACCCTCCCAGTCAACCAAATACTGGAAACCCCTGCCACGACGTCTGACATTCAGAATCCGATCAACTGAGAAAGCAGGATGGCCATCCACGACCAGGGGGGGAGGAGGAGGTTCAGCTGGAGGACCAAGTGCACAAGAGGTGACTGGCTTTAAGAGGGACACATGAAACGTGGGGTGTACCTTAAGGGAGTCTGGGAGCTTAAGGCGCACAGCCGAGGGGTTAATGATTCTGACCACTGGAAAAGGACCAATGAAACGAGGGGCCAGCTTACGGGAATCTACCTGCAAAGGCAGGTCCCTGGTGGATAACCACACCATCTGCCCAGGCTGATAAGTAGGAGCGGGCGAACGCCGACGGTCCGCCAACAGTCGGTTCCGGGCAGCGGACCTAACTAACGCAGCGCGAGCCTCCAGCCACACTCTGCGAACACGTCGCAAGTGTTCCTGAACAGAAGGGACGGACACATCAACCTCCTGGGAAGGGAACAAAGGGGGTTGAAAACCATACATAACCATGAATGGCGACATACCAGTAGCAGATGTGGAGAGACTGTTATGAGCGTACTCCACCCACGGTAGCTGAACACTCCAGGAGGATGGGTTACGTGCACACACACATCTTAAAGCGGCCTCCAGGTCCTGGTTGGCCCGTTCTGTCTGGCCGTTCGACTGAGGATGGTACCCAGACGATAGACTAACCCTCGCCCCCAATGCGCCACAGAACGCTCGCCAAACCTGGGAAGCAAACTGGGGTCCCCGATCAGAAACGATGTCCATGGGGATACCATGGAGATGAAAAACATGATGAACCAAGAGCTCAGCAGTCTCCAGAGCAGAAGGGAGCTTCGACAGTGGTACAAAATGCACAGCCTTAGAAAAACGATCGACAATAGTAAGGATGACAGAGTTACCTGCAGAAGGAGGCAGACCAGAGACAAAATCCACCGCGATGTGAGACCACGGCCTTGAGGGAATGGGGAGAGGGTTCAGCAAGCCAGCGGGCCGTTGGTGCGAGGCCTTCCCTCGGGCACAGACAGAGCACGCTGCCACAAACTGATTGGTGTCACGGACCAGCGTGGGCCACCAGAACCGCTGTCGAATGAGCTCAAGTGTGCGTGCAGCCCCAGGATGGCAGGCCAATCTGGAGGAGTGCCCCCACTGCAGCACCTGAGACCTAACGTTCTCGGGAACGAACAAAGAGTTAGGTGGTCCGATCTCTGGACGGGGACAACGGGAAAGGGCCCTCTTAACCTGCTGCTCAACCTCCCAATGGACCGCTCCCACAAAACAGCTTGGAGGGAGCACAGGCTCAGAAGGATCAGTCAATGGTTGTCTCTCTGTCTGACGGGAAAGGGCATCAGGCTTTAAATTACGGGAACCAGGTCTATAAGAGAGTGTAAAATTAAATCTGCCTAAAAAAAGTGCCCATCTGGCCTGTCGAGAATTGAGACGTTTGGCTTGCTGAAGGTAGGCCAAGTTCTTATGGTCCGTCCAAACCACAAATGGAATTTCTGCTCCCTCCAGCCAGTGTCTCCACTCCTCTAATGCCAGAACAACTGCTAAAAGCTCCCGGTTACCCACGTCATAGTTGCGCTCAGCCGGAGACAGCCGGCGAGAAAAATAAGCACACGGATGCAACTTCTGTTGTGAGACCTGCGAAAGCACGGCTCCCACACCACTGTCAGAGGCATCCACCTCCACTACGAACTGCTTAGAGGCATCAGGGTGGATGAGAACAGGCGCAGAAGAAAACAGCGCTTTAAGTTTTAAGAATGCCCGGGCAGCTTCAGAGGTCCAGGTAAAAGGGCTGGAGGTGGAGGTAAGTTGGGTGAGTGGTGCAGCCACCTTACTAAAATTCCTAATAAAGCGCCGGTAAAAATTAGCAAAACCAAGGAAACGCTGAAGTTGCTTGCGGTTCTCAGGTGCTGGCCACTCAACCACCGCCCTTACCTTGGCTGGATCAGAGCGAATCTGACCTCTTTCAATGAAAAAGCCCAAAAAGGAGACTGACTGGACATGAAACTCGCATTTCTCAGCCTTGACAAATAATCTGTTCTCAAGCAATCTTTGGAGAACTAATCTGACGTGCTTGCTATGTTCCTCCAGTGTGCTAGAAAAAACTAAAATGTCGTCCAGATAAACAAAAACAAAACGGTTGAGCATGTCACGGAGTACATCATTAACTAAGGATTGAAAAACTGCCGGTGCATTAGTTAACCCAAAAGGCATGACCAAGTACTCAAAATGGCCAAGAGGTGTGTTGAACGCCGTTTTCCACTCATCCCCCTCACGAATACGGACAAGATGGTATGCATTCCGAAGATCTAGTTTGGAGAAGACAGTGGCTTGATGAAGGGAGTGAAAAGCTGAATCCAATAGTGGCAGGGGATATTTATTTTTGACAGTGATAGCGTTCAGACCACGATAGTCAATGCAGGGGCGCAAGGTCTTGTCTTTCTTAGACACAAAAAAAAACCCAGCACCTACAGGGGAGGAAGAGGGGCGAATGATACCTGCTGCCAATGACTCCTGTATGTACCTCTCCATGGTCTCTCTCTCGGGACGGGAGAGGTTGTAAAGGCGGCTGGAGGGGAGAGGAGACCCAGGCAGTAAGTCTATGTGGCAGTCATAGGGACGGTGTGGAGGGAGAGAGAGAGCTTGATGTTTGCTAAATACCTCAGCCAAGTTATGATAAGAAGGAGGAACCCCAGAAAGATCAGGAGAACTCAATCGCGTGGTCGGCTACTGACCTGGAGCCTTGGCGCAGTGAGAGCAGTCGGTTGCCCGCCTCTTTACCACGAACAGGATGGTCGAAGACCCCTCTCATCTCCGCCACGAACCGCCGGTAGGAGGAGCAGAGCTGGGGGTTGCCCTCCCACGTAGCCAGCGCCCACTGTGCAGCCCGTCCGGAGAGGAGGCTGGTGATATACGCCACCTTGGCGCGGTCCTCCTGGTACATCCGAGGCTGCAACTCAAACACCAGAGCGCACTGGAGGAGGAAACGTCCACAGGCTCCCACGTCCCCGCCATAACGCTCCGGCGTCGGGAGATGGGGCTCAGGAAGAGGGGGCGTTGATGGCAGAACCGCGACAGGTGGCGGATAAGCAGCGCACAGTTCCAGTCTCTGAGAGAGGGAGGCGACGCTAGAAGTCAAGGACCCCAACGCCTCCATAATGTCCTTGAGGTCCTGGGCATGCTGTCCCAATAAAGAGCCCTGGGCTGTCAGCGCCTGGTAAATCGACTCTGGATCCGCGGGGTCCATTTGGCTCGTGTGTTCTGTCACATCGTAATGAAGTGCGGGCCCCGGTGCGGTCACAGAGTCAGGAGGACAAGAACTCTTAGTTCAAACAAAAGTTTATTAGTTAACAGAAAATCTCACACTGAGGAAAAACCTGGCCTGGTGAGCAGGGAAGTCGGCCTGCAGAACCGGAACAAAAAACCAAGGTAATCCAAGAACTGAAAATAATCCACAAATACATCAAGGGTCAGGATCCAGGTCGTGAACCAAAAAAGGCATAACAAATACATTAACACACGAGCAAAGAAAGGCGGAGAAGACCAGGTATTTAAACTAACGGGGCAATCAAGGGAAGATGGAACACAGGTGAGTTACGAACCAGGTGTGACATCATGAGTCCTGCACGATTTCGGATTTTCCTATAAAATGAATTGCTTTACTCAAACCAAGTTAAAATTGCTTTGTCCTTCATAGTTATCCATGTCTAAAATGTATCAAGCATAAAGTTCCTCATATTACCCTGAATGAGAAAGAAGCATCCCTTTGGTTGAGCAATACGTTCCTTTTGCGGAGTTATGCATGATTTCGGATTTTGCTATAAAATTCATTCCTTCACATCTTTTTTTTTCACCGCATTTTATAGATTATGGTTGGAAATTTCAACCACTCTAATCCGAAGACCTCTCCTCCCGCTTTTGTTAATATATTTGAACTTTAGTTGGACATTCACCCCTTTTTGCAGCTAAACCACCTCCGCTCCCTGTTTTGATCATGTATGGTCTGGCAATACTACATTTTCTTACCCGTTTGTGAGTAATTATGGCTGGATATTCACACCTACTTGCAGCTGGACACAATCTCTCTCGCTTTTAATTATGTTTGGATATTCGAACCTTTTCTTTACTGCTTTTTGCCAACTTTGGTCGGACGTTCACACCTTCTTGCAGCCGAACACCTCCGCTTCCGCTTTTGATGGTATATATTCGGGCATTCGAACGTTTTTCTTACCAGCTTTTTACAAACCATGGTTGGACTTTCACACCTTCTTGTAGCCGAACAACTCCGCTCCCCCTATTGATTGTGTACAGTCGGGTATTTTAACCTTTTCTTACCCACTTTTTACCAACTATGGTCGGACATTCACACCTTCTTACAGCGGAACACCTCCGCTCCCTCTTTTGATGGTGTATGTTTGGGCATTCGAACCTTTTCTTACCCGCTTTTTACAAACTATGCTCGGACATTCAAACCTTCTTGTAGCCGAACACATCCACTCCTTCTTTTGATGATGTATGCTTGGGCATTCAAACCTACTTTTTGCCCGCTTTTCATTAATTTTGGGTGGACATTCACACCTTGTCACAGCCAAACACCTCCGCTCCCTGTTTTGATCATGTATGGTTGGACATTCGCACCTTGTCTCACCCGCTTTTTGCAAACTATGGTCGGCTGTTCACAGCTTCCTCTCCACCATACTTGTATGGTGGGATGTTCACACCCAGTTGCATCCGAAGACCTCCGCCCCCACTTTTGTTGATATTTAGTTGGTCATTCGCAGCTTACCCGCTTTTGGCAAACTATGGCCTTCTTGCAGCCAAACACCTCTGATCTCGCTTTTGATAATGTAAGGTTGGGCATTTAGACCTTGCTTCACCTGCTTTTCACCAAATATAGTCGGACATTCACACCTTCTTGCAGCCGAACACTTCCGCTCCACCTTTTAGTGTTCTATCACACCTTTTTTTCACCGAATTTTATAGATTATGGTTGGAAATTCTCAACCACTCTCATCCGAAGACCTCTCCTCCCGCTTTTGTTAATATATTTGAACTTTAGTCGGACATTCACACCTTCTTGCAGCTGAACCACCTCCGGTCCCTGTTTTGATCATGTATGGTCTGGCAATACTACCTTTTCTTACCCGTTTGTGAGTAATTATGGCTGGACATTCACACCTACTTGCAGCCGAACACCACCTCTCTCGCTTTTGATGATGTATGGACCGGCATTCTTACCTTTTCTAACACATTTTTCAGAAATTACGGTCGGAGATTCACACCTACTCACAGCCGAACAACTCCGCTCCCGCATTTGATGGTGTGCAGTCGGACATTCTCACCCTTTCTCATCAGCTTTTTGCAAATTATGATCTGACATTCACACCTACTTGCAGTCGAAAAGCTATGCTCCCGCTTTTGATTATGTTTGGTTGGATATTCAAACCTTTTCTTAACTGCTTTTTACAAACTTTGGTTGGACGTTCACACCTTCTTGTAGCCGAACACATCCACTCCTGCTTTTGATGATGTATGGTTGGGCATTCGCACCTTTTTTTTACCCATTTGTCAGGAATAATGGGTGGACATTCACACCTTCTTGCAGCTGAACACCTCCTCTCCCACTTATGATCATGTGCGGTTTGATTTTCGAAAATTTTCTTTCATGTTTTCTAGCAATTATTGATGGACATTTAGACCTTCTTGCAGCTGAACACCTCCGCTCCTGCTTTTGATCATACCTTGTCAGGCATTCGCACCATGTCTTACCCGCTTTTTACAAACTTTAGTCGAACATTTACACCTTTTTGCAGCCGAACACCACCTCTCTCGCTTTTGATGATGTATGGTCCGGCATTCTTTCCTTTTCTAACACATTTTTCAGCAATTATGGTCGGACATTCACACTTACTCAGAGCCGAACACCTCCGCTCCCGCATTTGATGGTGTATAGTCGGGCATTCTCACCCTTTCTCATCAGCTTTTTGCAAATTATGATCTGACATTCACACCTGCTTTTGATAATGTATGGTTGGGCATTCGCACCTTTTTTTACCCATTTTTCAGGAATTATGGGTGGACATTCACACCTTCTTGCAGCTGAACACCTCCTCTCCTTCTTATGATCATGTGCGGATGATATTCGAAAATTTTCTTTCATGTTTTAAAGCAATTATTGATGGACATTCAGACCTTCTTGCAGCTGAACCACTCTGCTCCCGCTTTTGATGGTGTATAGTCGGGCTTTCGAGCCTTTCCTTCCCGGTTTTTACAAATTATGGTTGGACATTCAGACCTTCTTGCAGCCGAACACCTCCGCTCCCTCTTTTGATCATACATTGTCGGGCATTAGCACCTTTTCTTACCCGCTTTTTACAAACCATAGTTGGACTTTCACATCTTTTAGTAGCCGAACAACTCCGCTCCCGCTATTGATTGTGTACAGTCGGGTATTTTAACCTTTTCTTACCCACTTTTTACCAACTATGGTCGGACATTCACACCTTCTTACAGCGGAACACCTCCGCTCCCTCTTTTGATGGTGTATGTTCGGGCAGTCAAACCTTTTCTTACCTGCTTTTTACAAACTATGGTCAGACATTCAACCCTTCTTGGAGCCGAACACATCCACTCCTGCTTTTGATTATGTATAGTTGGGCATTCGCACCTTTTCTTACCCATTTTTCAGTAATTATGGGTGTACATTCACACCTTCTTGCAGCCGAACACCTCCGCTCCCTCTTTTGATCATACATTTTCGGGCATTCGCACCTTTTCTTACCCGCTTTTTACAAACCATGGTCGGACTTTCACACCTTTTAGTAGCCGAACAACTTCGCACCCGCTACTGATTGTGTACAGTCGGGTATTTTAACCTTTTCTTACCCGTTTTTTACCAACTATGGTCGGAAATTCACACCTTCTTACAGCGGAACACCTCCGCTCCCTCCTTTGATGGTGTATGTTCGGGCATTCGAACCTTTTCTTACCCGCTTTTTACAAACTATGGTCAGACGTTCAAACCTTCTTGTAGCCGAACATATCCACTCCTGCTTTTGATGATGTATGGTTGGGCATTCGAACCTACTTGTTGCCCGCTTTTCATTAATTATGGGTGGACATTCACACCTTGTCTCAGCCAAACACCTCCGCTCCCTGTTTTGATCATGTATGGTTTGACATTCGCACCTTTGCTTACCCTCTTTTTATACTGATTGCTCAAGATTAAGTTGTTCTTTCTCAAACTACAAAATTTTTTTAATTGTTGAAACTTGATTTGAAGTGGATAAATAAGGAAGACAAACAGTTTTAAGTCAGGCTAATAGCAATTAATTTTATAGCAAAATCTGTATTTCGTCATTTGTCGAGAGATGCTTATTGCTGAAGAAGTTCTTTCTCATTCTACAAAGTACAACGTTGTTTATCATTGAAACTTGATTAGACATGAATAAATATGAAGGACAAAGCAGTCTTAACTTGGTTTGAGTTAAGGAATTCGTTTTATAGGAGAATCTAAATCCGTGCATAACTCGTAAAATAGAGCTTATTTTCGGATTCCTAAAGAATGAGTCTGGTTCTTTCTCATAATACAAAGTTTGTTGTTTATTGTTGAAACTTCATCAGACCGTTAGATATAGTCGGACTCACCTCGACGCACGGCTTGGGATCTGGAACCAGTACTCTTGAGAGGGGTTGGACTCTCTTCCACTCTGGAGTTGCCCGTGGTGAGAGGCGCAGAGCAGGTGTGGGCATACTTATTGCCCCCCGGCTGTGTGCCAGTACATTGGGGTTTACCCCAGTGAACGAGAGGGTAGCCTCCCTCCGCCTTTGGGTGGGGGGACGAGTCCTGACTGTTGTTTGTGCCTATGCGCCAAACAGCACTTCAGAGTACCTACCCTTTTTGGAGTCTCTGGGGGAGGCACTGGAGAATGCTCCTACCGGAGACTCCCTCATTCTGCTGGGGGACTTCAATGCTCACGTAGGCAATGACAGTGAGACCTGGAGGGGTGTGATTGGGAGGAACGGCCCCCCCGATCTGAATCAGAGTGGTGTTATGTTGTTGGACTTCTGTGCCAGTCATAGACTGTCCATAACGAACACCATGTTCAGGCATAAGGGTGTCCATATGTGCACTTGGCACCAGGACACCCTTGGCCGCAGTTCGATGATCGACTTTGTGGTTGTATCATCGGACTTGCGGCCGTATGTCCTGGACACTCGGGTGAAGAGAGGGGCGGAGCTGTCAACTGATCACCACCTGGTGGTGAGTTGGCTCCGCTGGTGGGGGAGGATGCCGATCAGACCTGGCAGGCCCAAACGTATTGTGAGGGTCTGCTGGGAGCGTTTGTCAGAATCCCCCGTCAGAAGGAGCTTTAACTCCCACCTCCGGCAGAGCTTCAACCATATTTGAGGTGGGGGACATTGAGTCCGAATGGGCCATGTTCCGTGACTCCATTGCCGAGGCAGCTGGTCGGAGTTGTGGCCGTAAGGTGGTCGGTGCCTGTCGTGGCGGCAACCCTCGAACCTGCTGGTGGCCACCAGTGGTGAGGGAAGCCGTCAAGCTGAAGAAGGAGTCCTATCGGGCCCTTTTGGCCAGTGGGACCCTGGAAGAAGCTAATAGGTACCGACGGGCCAGACGGGCCACGGCTTCGGCGGTTGCTGAGGCAAAAACTCGGGCATGGGAGGAGTTCGGTGAGACCATGGAGAACGATTTCCGGACGGCCTCGAAAAGATTCTGGTCCACCATCCGGCGTCTCAGGGGGGGGGAAGCGGCTCACAGTCAACACTGTTTACAGTGGGGACGGGGCTTTGCTGACCTCAACTAGGGATGTTGTGAGTCGGTGGGGGGAGTACTTCGTAGAACTCCTCAATCCTACCAACACGTGCTCGGAAGAGGCAGAGTCGGAGAGCTCGGAGACGGGGCCTCCCATTTCTGGGGCTGAGGTTGCCGAGGTGGTTAAAAAGCTCCTCGGTGGCAAGGCCCCGGGGGTGGATGAGGTCCGTCCTGAGTTTCTCAAGGCTCTGGATGTTGTAGGGCTGTCTTGGCTGACACGCCTCTGCAGTATCGCGTGGACATCGGGGACAGTGCCTCTGGACTGGCAGATTGGGGTGGTGGTCCCCCTCTTTAAAAAGGGGGACCGGAGGGTGTGTTCCAACTATAGGGGTATCACACTCCTCAGCCTCCCTGGTAAGGTCTATTCGGGGGTATTGGAGAGGAGGATCCGTCGGATAATCGAGCCTCGGATTCAGGAGATGCAGTGTGGCTTTCGTCCTGGCCGTGGAACAGTGGACCAGCTCTATACCCTCGGCAGGATCCTGGAGGGTGCATGGGAGTTCGCCCAACCAGTCTACATGTGTTTTGTGGACTTGGAGAAAGCGTTCGACCGTGTCCCTCGTGGAGTCCTGTGGGGGGTGCTCCGGGAATATGGAGTGCCGGACCCCTTGATAGGGGCCGTTCGGTCTCTGTATGACCGGTGCCAGAGTTTGGTCCGCATTGCCGGCAGTAAGTCGGATACGTTTCCGGTGAGAGTTGGACTCCGTCAGGGCTGCCCTTTGTCACCGATTCTGTTCCTAACTTTTATGGACAGAATTTCTAGGCGGAGCCAGGGCATTGAGGGTGTCCCATTTGGCGACCTCAGAATCGGGTCTCTGCTTTTTGCAGATGATGTGGTTCTGTTAGCGTCGTCAGGCCGTGACCTTCAGCTCTCACTGGAGTGATTCGCAGCCGAGTGTGAAGCGGCTGGGATGAGAATCAGCACCTCCAAATCCGAGACTATGGTTCTCAGCCGGAAAAGGGTGGAATGCTCTCTCCGGGTCGGGAATGAGATCCTTCCCCAAGAGGAGGAGTTCAAGTATCTCGGGGTCTTGTTCACGAGTGACGGACGAATGGAGCGGGAGATTGACGGGCGGATCGGTGCGGCGCCTGCAGTGTTGCAGGCTCTGCACCGACCCGTCGTTGTGAAGAGGGAGCTGAGCCAGAAGGCGAAGCTCTCTACTTACTGGTCAATCTACGTTCCCATCCTCACCTATGGTCACGAGTTGTGGGTAGTGACCGAAAGAACAAGATCGCGAATACAAGCGGCCGAAATGGGTTTCCTCCGCAGGGTGTCTGGGCTCTCCCTTAGAGATAGGTTGAGAAGCTCAGTCATCCGGGAGGGGCTCGGAGTAGAACCGCTGCTCCTCCGCATTGAGAGGAGTCAGATGAGGTGGCTCGGGCATCTGGTTAGGATGCCCCCTGGGCGCCTCCCTGGGGAGGTGTTCCGGGCACGTCCCACTGGGAGGAGACCCCGGGGGAGACCCAGGACACGTTGGAGAGACTATGTCTCTCGGCTGGCCTGGGAACGCCTCGGGGTCCCCCCGGAAGAGCTGGAGGAAGTGGCCGGGGACAGAGACGTCTGGGTTTCTCTGCTCAAGCTGCTGCCCCCGCGACCCGACCCCCGGATAAGCGGCAGATGATGGATGGATGGATGGATATATCCTCCACCAACCAGACTTACAACCCCCGACTAGGGTAGCAGAATTTCTAAGCATCTGTACCCCAAAACTACTATCAAAAATATATAAATTATTGTCTAAGATAGATGACACAATGTCTCTTCCATCCTCAAAATGGGAGGCAGATTTATCCATCAGTTCTGGTCATAGCTTCTAACCACAAATATGTTTGAACACCTTCATAAAGACTCGAAATCCTAATTTACAGCTCATACAATACAAAATCCTTCATAGAACACACTATACAGGACAAAGGATGTTCAGGATGGGTCTAACACACTCAAACATCTGCTCACATTGCACAGATAACACACCTGATGATTATGCACACGCTTTGTGGTTTTCTGCGCCTGTCCAGAAGTTCTGGCTTGAAGTCTGTGAGGACCTATCAACATGGCTAAAGTGTAGCATCCCTGCATGCCCCACACTGTGCATACTGGGTGACTTAGACAACATCAACATGGAAATTAACTCAGCACACATGGTTGTCACAGTGTTATGTATCGCAAAGAAAACTATTCTCATGAACTGGAAAGCGAAGAACAATCTGTGTATTAACCAGTTTAGAAATTTTCTTTTAGCTTATATTAGCATGGAAACAATGTCTGCCTCCTCAAAACATCAATTGGCTGAATTTCATTCTCTCTGGTCCCCTCTGATTAGTTTTATCACATAGTGGTGGTGGTGGGTTGCTGGGTGATGGTGGGTCTCAGGCCCGGGCTGCTGCGACTGGTGTGACCGGGTGGTTTGTTTGATTGTTTTTTGATGTTGTTTGTTTGTTTTTTGTAGAGGTCCTCCTGGGTGGGGTTGGGTTGAGTGGGGTGGGGCGGGATGGGTACCTTCTGGGGGTACAGTAGCTCCCGGAATATGGTCGCTGCAGGCCCCGAGCCTGGTGGACATCAGGCCCTCCTGCCCATTGTTGGCTCCCAGGTAGCGGGGATGCCTATTGCAGCCAGTCCCTGGCTGCCCTCTCTGGGGGAGAGTAGCTCCCCCGGTATATATCCCCATACCCCTCTCCCTTCTGGCTCCTGTACACAGCACACACTCACACATGAAGGGTTTTGGGGGCGTGTGGATGGGGCCACGTAGGTGGTCCCCTTTGGTTGCACTCTGCAGTTCCCTGCCCCTGTTTTAATTACACCTTAGACATTACTACTTATCAAACACACTCACACACACACATTAGGTCTTGGGGGGTGGTTACACTGAGTGGCATCTGGTGGGCGGGGCTCTTTGGGTATGTAGGCTTCCCAGAGTGCCGCGCTCCCAGTTCTACAAGTTTGGCTGCCCCTCAATTTTAATTGCTCACTATTAGAAAATATTGAAGAGCCAGAAGGGTGAGGGGAGGGGTCTTCTTCGCACACCCCTGCTTCCTGGTGTCTGCTCGGGGCAGGAGGGGCCAGGTGGATTAATTAATTGTTCTGCTGGTTCGGGGTCTGTGGTGGCTGGGGGGTTGCTGGCCTCCTGGTGTGCCTGCTGCACTACACCCCAGCAGAGTCGAGGGAGGTAGGATGTGTGGATATGTGGATGTATGGGACGTGAAAGTGTGTGTGGTAATGATTGGGCCTGGATCTGGGACTTGCTGTCGCCTGGCCTGCCTGTGTTTCTCCCGATGGGGCATCAGCGTTGCCTCTCCCCACTGCTCGCGACTTCACCCACCTGTGGGCACGTCTTGACTCCCAGGGCACTTGGCCAGGGGCGCTGGGGCAGGCGCTGACCCACTTTGTGGCTGTCTGGGGCGCTTGGCCCTCATGGGTATTGGGTGGGGCCTCTGCCGGGAGGTTTGGGGGCGCTCGGGCTCCTGGGGCCCAGGTCCAGTGCACGGCCCATGTGTGGTCTGGGGCCTGGCGGGGTCGGTGGGCTGTTACCCCTGTTTCCTGGAGTGCCTCTGCCCTATGCTTATGGGGGTTCTTTCCGGGGGCTTCCTCTGCAGTCTTCTGGGTGGATGCGTGGTTGCCCCTGCGGTGGGCTGCCTGGGTTCTGTGCTCTGTGGGGGCTGCTGGTGGCCTGGGTCTTGTGGCCCTCTCTGCCTGCTTCTGATTGCTTGGGGGGGGGGGGGGGGGGGGGCTGTGGATTGTGGCCCTGTACGCTTATACACTCATAACTAAGCACGGTTATCATGTAGGTCCTGTGCCATGGGTGTTGCATGTTCTCACACACACACACACACATTCATTAGTCCAGTAGCATGGTCACTAAGCAGTTGATGTATTATCATGTCGTCTCAGGTCATCTATATCCACAGCTGTGTTGTATGCGATTGCCGCTTCTTGTGCTTGTTTTTGTTTGTTTGTGTGTTTGTTTTTTCTCTGCTTGTCTGCTTTCAGGTGCTCCTGGTGGCGCTAAGGCTGGATTCCCCTCATAGGCCATGGATTGTTGTCTGTTTTGTTTTTTACAGGTGTAGCAGCTGGTTGTCTGGTTTTTGTTTCTATTTTTGTTCTGTTTCCTCTTCTTTCCTCTTCTTCTTTCCTTGTCCCCCGGTCCGGTTCAGTTCAGTTCATGTCATATATTGTAAACAGAAATAAATAAATGGGCATCAAGGGGAGCTTTACATTTATAAAACTTCCCTTGGCAAAACAAATCTGTTTGGCATCAAAGGTATTCAGACTACAATTCTTCTGACATAATGCTGAACAGGACAAGGGGAAAAAAAAGTAAAGAAGACAGTTCTGCCGAAAGCCAGGGATAGACCTGTTCTAAGTTCTATACGTTTTAAAAGGGGCGTGTTTAGCAACTATGGAATTAGAAGATTTACAAAAATGGTCAAGTGCTAGATCTTCATCTGGGATTTTAACAGTGTCATATAACTATTCAACAGATCAGTTAAAAAAAAGCCTGCTCATGGAGATGTTTCAGGATCTGGATACCAAGCGTAGACCTAATGTTTTCATTTTTGCAATTCTGATACAGGCTATTGAGCAGTGATAACTAACACCAAGTTCAGATACTGCGGATTTTCTACCTTTGATTTGTTAAGATTGAGCCAATCAGGGACAACCTTGAAGGATCTCTTTGGTTTTGTAGGATCAGTAATTACCTGAGAAAGGTTGATATTGGTACACACCTTTTTTAAATGATCAGAGGCAGAGTTCAACTTGTTTAAATTAAAATTGCCACACAGAGATCGGGTTTAGGCCACATGCACACAGAATGACATCAACAAATATAAGAAATATTAAACATTTACACATAGATTTTTGAATACATGTAGAGGAATGATACTTTGAAATGTGCTCATTGCGGAGTTATGATCAGTTGAGTAATGAAGGTTGAACTATTCTAGGAAAGAGGTTCTATTCCCAGCATCATGATGGACACTCCTGATATAGAAGGTTTCGCTAACGCATTGGAATTGTTTTACTATTTTCATATGCATGTGCAATGAAGAATTGCTTGCTGCTGATAAATTCAAAGAAGAACAGCTTACACATAGATGCACACATATAGGCTGCTGAATGCAATGAAGACCTGCTTATCAAGTAAAGTTCAATGTCAATGTGTAATATTCAATTAGGATTTGCAAAACAGTGAAGTTAAACAATGAATGGGTCCATAGTCGGTATGAGAAGACTACAGGACTATTTACCTGGGTGTACGTTCAAACAGAGATGAGAAAATTGCGATAAATAATTGTTTGTTTGTTTGTTAGTATGTATAGGAATGTTATGTGTATAAACTGTGTTGAGTTATAGTTACTCAGTAGTGTCTCAGTGAAACAACCGACGGGGGAAGCCTTGCGGTGACAACAAAAGCAGTGTTTTACTGATCAGTCAAGTTGCTCCAGTGTACTCCATACAAAATGGTTGGCTACTGAAGGGATAGAAAATGGGGAATACTTGTTTTAAAGCAAACAAGGAATTAGATGGGAAAAATACATGTTTTAACGGGACCCAGACAATATTAAATACTCAGACAGATGGGAGAAGAAGTGTAGTAGGAAATCACAAAATTATTACATAGAATTAGTGAAATCAATTTAAGAATGCCTTTCTGAAGAGCTGTTTACCACAGATGAGCAGCTTTGCGACCAAGCACATTGTAGATCGCTTTACTGCCAAAATGATCTAATTTAATGGATTGGTTTAGACATGCATAACAGCATTTTAAGAACAAAGAGAGAAACAAAAAGGGACAACGCTTCATGGTGGAAGGTGATGTATAAATAACTGTGTATATGATAAAGGGGGTGGCAACACCCATTCCGAAATCCCGCCATTCCGACATCCCGCTATTCCGACATCCCACCATTCCGACATACCACCATTCCGACATACCACCATTCCGACATGCAAACGTCCCACCATTCCGACATCCCACCATTGCGACATCCCGCTATTCTGACGTTCAAATGTCCCACCATTCCGACAAGGCTTTCCGTATAAGGAAATGTGTGTTACTCAACAGGTGAGTCCCTTCTTTCTGTTCATGCAATTTATATGTTTAACACATGTTTATAGACAAGCGTTATTAAAAACACAAAGTCTCGGCAACTGGAGGAGGAGGAGGAGAAGCAGTCCGCGGTGGTTTTCAATCACACACTCCAATGCCACTTGTTTCAACTTCCGAAAATTTAATCCAGGAAAAAAAGGCTTACAAACATGGACCAAAACGGCTCCATAACACGCACAAGAATCCAAAAGAAACGAAAGTTAACTAAAAGAAAGCAAATAAACAGTATGAAGTGGTCAAAATTGGTTTTACGCATGCCTATGTGCGTCTGGCACATGCGTCTTCGAGCTCTCCCACGTTGGTTTGTGGATGAAAGCTATATGTTCAGCTGTAATGTCATGTAAAAACAATCTCTACATGACATTTACTCCCAGGTGTGACCAGTTAGGTCCTTAAGATATCAACAGGCTGTATAAAGCTACAACCGTTGCGGCTGTGTGTTTGTGCCTAATGTGCAAAGCCCATCCGCGCTTCCCAAAATTGGAGTGAGTACTCATAAATCACGTGAATAACATGAATAAACGTTTTTACTGAATTTTGTTGTGTTTTATACGTTCTATGCTGTCATTTCTCTCTTCTCCTATTGGCAAGGCAAGGCAGAGTGCTCGCAACTGTGTCCTGTGCAGTAGCCGTGATATCTGTAATTGCAATTATTACTTTTGCATATGATGACAGCGTGCAAAAGACGCATGGGCTCTGTGGAGAGCTCCGCTCCAGCTGGCTGCTGTGACAGCTCACTGACACTGTATTTCTGCTTAATCAGTTTCAGTCTCGCCAGAGTTACATTAATATCTGTATTTTTATATTTGAAATTCAGGGGATTTTGATAATAGATTATTAAAGTTTGTTTGCGAGGCTGTGGCCTCTGCATGTGCAAAGCTTGTGCGCCAAACTTTAGGGCGTATTTGCGCCGGCATATCATTAGTGCAAAATGTTTTGGGTAAAAAATAGGCTATTAAAAGGAACTGTCGGAATGGTGGTATGTTAAAAAAAACAAAAAACATACCGCCATTCCGACCATAGGAGGAAAAAAGTGTCGGAATGGTGGGACGTTTGATAAAAAATTAAGTGTCGCCATTCCGACAATTGGAGACCCATGTCGGAATGGCGAGATGTCGGAATGGCAGCATGTAACCATGATGAAGGAGAGACCATTTGAGCAGCACAGCCATTTCGCAGCACAGGGACAGCAGTCCAAGTTACAGGATCTCCCACGTGGTATCACCTGTCACATTGTGTCAAGGCATCAAAAGAAGAAAAAATCACCAAACTCAAGGACAAAAAGACAAAGACTCCGGTGAACGAAGAGAGAGTACTGACAAACCAGAAATACAAAAGGATTCTCGATATCAAGATCCAGAAGAAGAGGCTAACAATGCCACGAACACTTACGATGCTGGGAATGATGCCAGCAATGAACAGAGAAGAAGATTCAGTGTCATCAATCTGCATTACGTGCCTCTAATGAGGGGGTGAATATAGAATCCTCAACGATTACAACGTGTTGAGGTCAACCTGTACCTCTTTCCGAGTCCGTTGATGCAGTGAAGGAGGAAGACAGATGCGACGATATAAAAATCAACACAGTTTTATTTGCGCAGTTTGCAAAGTGCGGAGAACAGTTCAGTACAATACATGCGAACAGCACAAAGTACGGAAAAGCTCTGTCTTTGTCTAGGGGTGTGATGTTATATACACTTGTATTCAGTCTCCTCCTTATGAGATGTGTGTGCGTCAATATCTTGTCTCTTCCTCTATGTGTGTGCGTGTGTGTGCCTGTATAAGGCGTTACTTTCAGAAGACCGTTGTGTGTGCGGTCCTAGTTTCACCACATGTCTTTCTCAGAGATATCTCCTTATAAAGCTGCTGTTCAAGCACAGAAATGAGCAAGCCGGTTATACAGGATATCACCTTATACAGCTATCCTCACTCACAAACGTCTCTGGGAACTGTGACAACAACAAGGTTTAAACCATTTTGATATATATTGTAACCTATTGTCTAAGGAATAGTGCTGAAAATTAGGTAAATCTAATCCACCACTGTCCTTGGTCTTCTGTAGGGTTTTTAAACTAATACGTGGTGGTTTGTTTTTCCACAGAAATTTGGAGATGCATGAATCTAGTGACTTAAACCAAGTAGCAGATGGTTTTATGGGGATCATTGAGAACAAATAGTTAACTTTTGGTAGTATCATCATTTTAATGGATGTAACTCTCCCCATAAGTGATATAGGTAAGGACTTCCAACGAGAGATCGTCCTCTACTGTCTTTAATAATTGCACATAATTTAGCTTTGTTAGCTCTGAGAGCCTGGAGGAAATGTTTATGCCTAAATATCTAATATTTCCTGACTATAAAGTGATCGCAGGTATATTATGGACCCTACAGTTAATGGGCAGAACTGTGGTCTTAGACCAGTTGATAGAGTAGTCAGAAAGTGCTGAGAATTTATTTATGAGTGTGATCGTGTGACTGAGAGACGTCTGTGAGTTCTGAAGGAAAAGTAATACATCATCAGCATAAAGACGTATTTTATGCTCAATATTTTGGGATTAATTACTCACAAACGGGTAAGAAAAGGTAGTATTGCCAGACCATACATGATCAAAACAGGGAGCGGAGGTGGTTCAGCTGCAAGGTGTGAATGTCTGACTATAGTTTGTAAAAAGCGGGTAAGATAAGGTGCGAATGCCCGACAATGTATGATCAAAAGAGGGAGCGGAGGTTTTCGGCTGCAAGAAGGTCTGAATGTCCACCCAAAATTCCTGAAAAATGGGTAAAAAAAAGGGTGCGAATGCCAAACCATACATCATCAAAAGCAGGAGTGGATGTGTTCGGCTACAAGAAGATTTGAATGTCCATCAATAATTGCTTTAAAACATGAAAGAAAATTTTCGAATATCAAACCGCACATGATCATAAGCGGGAGAGGAGTTGTTCAGCTGCAAGAAGGTGTGAATGTCCACCCATAATTACTGAAAAATGGGTAAGAAAAGGTGAAAATGCCCAACCATACATCATCAAAAGCAGGAGTGGATGTGTTTGGCTACAAGAAGGTTTGAATGTCCGACCATAGTTTGTAAAAAGCGGGTAAGAAAAGGTTCGAATGCCCGAACATAGACCATCAAAAGAGGGAGCGGAGGTGTTCCGCTGTAAGAAGGTGTAAATGTCCGACCATAGTTGGTAAAAAGCGGGTAAGAAAAGGTTAAAATACCCGACTGTACACAATCAATAGCAGGAGCGGAGTTGTTTGGCTACAAGAAGGTGTGAAAGTCCGACCACGGTTTGTAAAAAGCGGGTAAGAAAAGGTTCGAATGCCCGAATATATACCATCAAAAGTGGAAGTGGATGTGTTCGGCTGCAAGAAGGTGTGAACGTCCGACCAAAGTTTGTAAAAAGCAGTTAAGAAAAGGTTCGAATATCCAACCAAACATAATCAAAAGCGGGAGCAGAGCTGTTCGACTGCAAGTAGGTGTGAATGTCAGATCATAATTTGCAAAAAGCTGATGAGAAAGGGTGAGAATGCCCGGCTATACACCATCAAATGCGGGAGCGGAAGTGTTCGGCTGTGAGTAGGTGTGAATGTCCAACCATAATTGCTGAAAAATGTGTTAGAAGAGACTAGAATGCCGGACAAGACATCATCAAATGCCGGAGCGGAGTTGTTCGGTTGTGAGTAGGTGTGAATCTCCGAGCATAGTTTGTAAAAAGGGGGTAAGAATAGGTTCGAATGCCCGAACATACACTATCAAAACAGGGAGCTGAGGTGGCTCAGCTGCAAGGTGTGAATGTCTGACTATAGTTTGTAAATAAGGTGCGAATGCCCAACAATGTATAATCAAAAGAGGGAGCGGAGGTTTTCGGCTACAAGAAGGTTTGAATGTCCGACCATAGTTTGTAAAAAGCGGGTAAGAAAAGGTTCAAATGCCTGACTATACACCATCAAAAGCGGGAGCAGAGGTGTTCCGCTGTAAGACGGTGTGAATGTCCGACCATATTTGGTAAAAAGCGGGTAAGAAAAGGTTAAAATACACGACTGTACACAATCAATAGCGGGAGAGGAGGTGTTCAGCTGCAAGAAGGTGTGAATGTCCACCCATAATTACTGAAAAATGGGTAAGAAAAGGTGCGAATGCCCAACCATACATTATCAAAAGCAGGTGTGAATGTCAGATCATAACTTGCAAAAAGCTGATGAGAAAGGGTGAGAATGCCCGACTATACACCATCAAATGCGGGAGCGGAGTTGTTCGGCTGTGAGTAAGTGTGAATCTCCGACCATAATTGCTGAAAAATGTGTTAGAAAAGGTAAGAATGCCGGTCCATACATCATCAAAAGCGGGAGAGGTGGTGTTCGGCTGCAAGTAGGTGTGAATGTCCGACCATAATTGCTGAAAAATGTGTTAGAAAAGGAAAGAATGCCGGTCCATACATCATCAAAAGCGGGAGCGGAGGTGTTCCGCTGTAAGACGGTGTGAATGTCCGACCATAGTTGGTAAAAAGCGGGTAAGAAAAGGTTAAAATACCTGACTGTACACAATCAATAGCGGGAGTGGAGTTGTTCGGCTACAAGAAGGTGTGAAAGTTCAACCATGGTTTGTAAAAAGCTGGTAAGAAAAGGTTCGAATGCCCGACAATGTATGATCAAAAGAGGGAGCGGAGGTGTTCGGCTGCAAGAAGGTCTGAATGTCCAACCATAATTTGTAAAAACCGGGAAGGAAAGGCTCGAAAGCCCGACTATACACCATCAAAAGCGGGAGCAGAGTGGTTCAGCTGCAAGAAGGTCTGAATGTCCATCAATAATTGCTTTAAAACATGAAAGAAAATTTTCGAATATCATCCGCACATGATCATAAGAAGGAGAGGAGGTGTTCAGCTGCAAGAAGGTGTGAATGTCCACCCATAATTCCTGAAAAATGGGTAAAAAAAGGTGCGAATGTCCAACCATACATTATCAAAAGCAGGTTTGAATGTCAGATCATAATTTGCAAAAAGCTGATGCGAAAGGGTGAGAATGCCCGACTATACACCATCAAATGCGGGAGCGGAGGTGTTCGGCTCTGAGTAGGTGTGAATGTCCGACCATAATTGCTGAAAAATGTGTTAGAAAAGGAAAGAATGCCGGACCATACATCATCAAAAGCGAGAGAGGTGGTGTTCGGCTGCAAAAAGGTGTAAATGTTCGATTAAAGTTTGTAAAAAGCGGGTAAGACATGGTGCGAATGCCTGACAAGGTATGATCAAAAGCAGGAGCGGAGGTGTTCAGCTGCAAGAAGGTCTAAATGTCCATCAATAATTGCTAGAAAACATGAAAGAAAATTTTCGAAAATCAAACCGCACATGATCATAAGTGGGAGAGGAGGTGTTCAGCTGCAAGAAGGTGTGAATGTCCACCCATTATTCCTGACAAATGGGTAAAAAAAAGGTGCGAATGCCCAACCATACATCATCAAAAGCAGGAGTGGATGTGTTCGGCTACAAGAAGGTTTGAACGTCCAACCAAAGTTTGTAAAAAGCAGTTAAGATAAGGTTTGAAAATCCAACCAAACATAATCAAAAGCGGGAGCATAGCTTTTCGACTGCAAGTAGGTGTGAATGTCAGATCATAATTTGCAAAAAGCTGATGAGAAAGGGTGAGAATGTCTGACTGCACACCATCAAATGCGGGAGCGGAGTTGTTCGGCTGTGAGTAGGTGTGAATCTCCGACCGTAATTTCTGAAAAATGTGTTAGAAAAGGTAAGAATGCCGGTCCATTCTTCATCAAAAGCGAGAGAGGTGGTGTTCGGCTGCAAGTAGGTGTGAATGTCCAGCCATAATTACTCACAAACGGGTAAGAAAAGGTAGTATTGCCAGACCATACATGATCAAAACAGGGAGCGGAGGTGGTTCAGCTGCAAGAAGGTGTGAATGTCCGACTAAAGTTCTAATATATTAACAAAAGCGGGAGGAGAGGTCTTCGGATGAGAGTGGTTGAGAATTTCCAACCATAATCTATAAAATTCGGTGAAAAAAAGGTGTGATAGAACACTAAAAAGTGGAGCGGAAGTGTTCGGCTGCAAGAAGGTTTTAATGTCCGACTATATTTGGTGAAAAGCAGGTGAAGCAAGGTCTGAATGCCCAACCTTACATTATCAAAAGCGAGATCAGAGGTGTTTGGCTGCATGAAGGCCATAGTTTGCCAAAAGCGGGTAAGCTGCGAATGACCAACTAAATATCAACAAAAGGTCTTCGGATGCAAGTGGGTGTGAATATCCCACCATACAAGTATGGTGGAGAGGAAGCTGTGAACAGCCAACCATAGTTTGCAAAAAGCGGGTGAGAAAAGGTGCGAATGTCCAACCATACATGATCAAAACAGGGAGCGGAGGTGTTTGGCTGTGACAAGGTGTGAATGTCCACCCAAAATTAATGAAAAGCGGGTAAAAAGTAGGTTTGAATGCCCAAGCATACATCATCAAAAGAAGGAGTGGATGTGTTCGGCTACAAGAAGGTTTGAATGTCCGAGCATAGTTTGTAAAAAGCGGGTAAGAAAAGGTTCGAATGCCCAAACATACACCATCAAAAGAGGGAGCGGAGGTGTTCCGCTGTAAGAAGGTGTGAATGTCCAACCATAGTTGGTAAAAAGTGGGTAAGAAAAGGTTAAAATACCCGACTGTACACAATCAATAGGAATGAATTTTATAGCAAAATCCGAAATCATGCATAACTCCGCAAAAGGAACGTATTGCTCAACCAAAGGGATGCTTCTTTCTCATTCAGGGTAATATGAGGAACTTTATGCTTGATACATTTTAGACATGGATAACTATGAAGGACAAAGCAATTTTAACTTGGTTTGAGCAAAGCAATTCATTTTATAGGAAAATCCGAAATCGTGCAGGACTCATGAAAGTAAGCTTATTCTCGGATTCCTGATCCTCCAGTGTTGCTCTTTCCTATACTGCAAAATACAGCCTTGTTCTTTGTTGAAATCGATATAGACATTGATAAATATGAAGGACAAAGCAGTTTCCACTTTGTTTGAGTGAAGGAATTAATTTTCTAGCAAAATCCCAAATCAAGCAGAAAGTATGAAAATAAGCTTGTTTTCGGATTCCTGATCCTTCAGTGTTGCTATTTCTTCTACTGCAAAATACAATGTTGTTCTTTGTTGAAGTAAATCTAGACATTGATAAATATGAAGGACAAAGAAGTTTTCACTTGGTTTGAGTGAAGGAATTCATTTTATACATAAAATCCCAAATCATGCAAAACGTATGAAAAGAAGCTTATTCTCGGATTCCTGATCCTTCAGTGTTGCTTTTTCTTCTACTGCAAAATACAATGTTGTTCTTTGTTGAAGTCAATCTAGACATTGATAAATATGAAGGACAAAGCAGTTTTAACTTGGTTTGAGTGAAGGAATTCATTTTATACATAAAATCCCAAATCATGCAGAACGTATGAAAATAAGCTTATTCTCGGATTACTGATCCTTCAGTGTTGCTCTTTCTTCTACTGCAAAATCCAGTGTTGTTCTTTGTTGAAGTCAATCTAGACATTGATAAATATGAAGGACAAAGCAGTTTTAATATAGTTTGAGTGAAGGCGTTCATTTATAGTAAAATCAATAATCGTGCAGAACTCATGAAAATAAGCTTATTCTCGGATTCCTAAAACTTTTGATTTGCTCTTTCTTTACTAGAAAGTACAATGTTGTTCTTTGTTGAAGTCGATCTAGACATTGATAAATATGAAGGACAAAGCAGTTTTCACTTGGTTTGAGTGAAGGATTTGCAGTAGTGAGTAATTATGTGAGTAATTATGGCTGGACATTCACACCTACTTGCAGTCGAACAGCTCTGCTCCCGCTTTTGATGGTATATATTCGGGCATTCGAACCTTTTCTTAGCAGCTTTTTACAAACCATGGTTGAACTTTCACACCTTCTTGTAGCCGAACAACTCCGCTCCCGCTATTGATTGTGTACAGTCAGGTATTTTAACCTTTTCTTACCCACTTTTTACCAACTATGGTCGGACATTCAAACCTTCTTGTAGCCGAAAACCTCCGCTCCCTCTTTTGATCATACATTGTCGGGCATTCGCACCTTTTCTTACCCGTTTTTTACAAACCATGGTCGGACTGTCACACATTCTTGTCGCCAAACACCTCCTCTCCCGCTATTGATTGTGTACAGTCGGGTATTTTAACCTTTTCTTACCCGTGTTTTACCAACTATGGTCGGACATTCACACCTTCTTACAGCGGAACACCTCCGCTCCCTCTTTTGTTGGTGTATGTTTGGGCATTCGAACCTTTTCTTACCCGCTTTTTACAAACTATGCTCGGACATTCAAACCTTCTTGTAGCCGAACACATCCACTCCTGCTTTTGATGATGTATGGTTGGGCATTCAAACCTACTTGTTGCCAGCTTTTCATTAATTTTGGGTTGACATTCACACCTTGTCACAGCCAAACACCTCCGCTCCCTGTTTTGATCATGTATGGTTGGACATTCGCACCTTTTCTCACCCGCTTTTTGCCAACTATGGTCGGCTGTTCACAGCTTCCTCTCCACCATACTTGTATGGTGGGATATTCACACCCACTTGCATCCGAAGACCTTTTGTTGATATTTAGTCGGTCATTCGCAGCTTACCCGCTTTTGGCAAACTATGGCCTTCATGCAGCCAAACACCTCTGATCTCGCTTTTGATGATGTAAGGTTGGGCATTCAGACCTTGCTTCACCTGCTTTTCACCAAATATAGTAGGACATTCACACCTTCTTGCAGCCGAACACTTCCGCTCCACCTTTTAGTGTTCTATCACACCTTTTTTTTCACCGCATTTTATAGATTATGGTTGGAAATTCTCAACCACTCTCATCCGAAGACCTCTCCTCCCGCTTTTGTTAATATATTTGAACTTTAGTCGGACATTCACACCTTCTTGCAGCTGAACCACCTCCTCTCCCTGTTTTGATCATGTATGGTCTGGCAATACTACCTTTTCTTACCCGTTTGTTAGTAATTATGGCTGGACATTCACACCTACTTGCAGCCGAACACCACTTCTCCCGCTTTTGATGATGTATGGACCGGCATTCATACCTTTTCTAAAACATTTTTCAGCAATTATGGTCGGAGATTCACACTTACTCACAGCCGAACAACTCCGCTCCCGCATTTGATGGTGTATAGTCGGGCATTCTCACCCTTTCTCATCAGCTTTTTGCAAATTATGATCTGACATTCACACCTGCTTTTGATAATGTATGGTTTGGCATTCGCACCTTTTCTTACCCATTTTTCAGTAATTATGGGTGGACATTCACACCTTCTTGCAGCTGAACACCTCCTCTCCCGCTATTGATTGTGTACAGTCGGGTATTTTAACCTTTTCTTACCCGCTTTTTACCAAATATGGTCGGACATTCACACCGTCTTACAGCGGAACACCTCTGCTCCCGCTTTTGATGGTGTATAGTCAGGCATTTGAACCTTTTCTTACCCGCTTTTTACAAACTATGGTCGGACATTCAAACCTTCTTGTAGCCGAAAACCTCCGCTCCCTCTTTTGATTATACATTGTTGGGCATTCGCACCTTATTTACAAACTATAGTCAGACATTCACACCTTGCAGCTGAGCCACCTCAGCTCCCTGTTTTGATAGTGTATGTTCGGGCATTCGAACCTATTCTTACCCCCTTTTTACAAACTATGCTCGGAGATTCACACCTACTCACAGCCGATCAACTCCGCTCCCGCATTTGATGATGTCTTGTCCGGCATTCTAGTCTCTTCTAACACATTTTTCAGCAATTATGGTTGGACATTCACACCTACTCACAGCCGAACACTTCCGCTCCCGCATTTGATGGTGTATAGCCGGGCATTCTCACCCTTTCTCATCAGCTTTTTGCAAATTATGATCTGACATTCACACCTACTTGCAGTCGAACAGCTCTGCTCCCGCTTTTGATTATGTTTGGTTGGATATTCGAACCTTTTCTTAACTGCTTTTTACAAACTTTGGTCGGACGTTCACACCTTCTTGCAGCCGAACACATACACTTCCACTTTTGATGGTATATATTCGGGCATTCGAACCTTTTCTTACCCGCTTTTTACAAACCGTGGTCGGACTTTCACACCTTCTTGTAGCCAAACAACTCCGCTCCCGCTATTGATTGTGTACAGTCGGGTATTTTAACCTTTTCTTACCCGCTTTTTACCAACTATGATCGGACATTTACACCTTCTTACAGCGGAACCCCTCCGCTCCCTCTTTTGATGGTCTATGTTCGGGCATTCGAACCTTTTCTTACCCGCTTTTTACAAACTATGGTCGGACATTCAAACCTTCTTGTAGCCGAACACATCCACTCCTGCTTTTGATGATGTATGGTTGGGCATTTTCACCTTTTCTTACCCATTTTTCAGTAATTATGGGTGGACATTCACACCTTCTTGCAGCTGAACAACTCCTCTCCCGCTTATGATCATGCACGGTTTGATATTCGAAAATTTTCTTTCATGTTTTAAAGCAATTATTGATGGACATTCAAATCTTCTTGTAGCCGAACACATCCACTCCTGCTTTTGATGATGTATGGTTTGGCATTCGCACCCTTTTTTTTACCCATTTTTCAGGAATTTTGGGTGGACATTCAGACCTTCTTGCAGCCGAAAACCTCCGCTCCCTCTTTTGATCATACATTGTCGGGCATTCGCACCTTATCTTACCCGCTTTTTACAAACTATAGTCAGACATTCACACCTTGCAGCTGAACCACCTCCGCTCCCTGTTTTGATCATGTATCGTCTGGCAATACTACCTTTTCTTACCCGTTTGTGAGTAATTAATCCCAAAATATTGAGCATAAAAATAAGTCTTTATGCTGATGATGTATTACTTTTCCTTCAGAACTCACAGACGTCTCTCAGTCACACGATCACACTCATAAATAAATTCTCAGCACTTTCTGACTACTCTATCAACTGGTCTAAGACCACAGTTCTGCCCATTAACTGTAGGGTCCATAATATACCTGCGATCACTTTACAGTCAGGAAATATTAGATATTTAGGCATAAACATTTCCTCCAGGCTCTCAGAGCTAACAAAGCTAAATTATGTGCAATTATTAAAGACAGTAGAGGACGATCTCTCGTTGGAAGTCCTTACCTATATCACTTATGGGGAGAGTTACATCCATTAAAATGATGATACTACCAAAAGTTAACTATTTGTTCTCAATGATCCCCATAAAACCATCTGCTACTTGGTTTAAGTCACTAGATTCATGCATCTCCAAATTTCTGTGGAAAAACAAACCACCACGTATTAGTTTAAAAACCCTACAGAAGACCAAGGACAGTGGTGGATTAGATTTACCTCATTTTCAGCACTATTCCTTAGACAATAGGTTACAATATATATCAAAATGGTTTAAACCTTGTTGTTGTCACAGTTCCCAGAGACGTTGTAATCGTTGAGGATTCTATATTCACCCCCTCATTAGAGGCACGTAATGCAGATTGATGACACTGAATCTTCTTCTCTGTTCATTGCTGGCATCATTCCCAGCATCGTAAGTGTTCGTGGCATTGTTAGCCTCTTCTTCTGGATCTTGATATCGAGAATCCTTTTGTATTTCTGGTTTGTCAGTACTCTCTCTTCGTTCACCGGAGTCTTTGTCTTTTTGTCCTTGAGTTTGGTGATTTTTTCTTCTTTTGATGCCTTGACACAATGTGACAGGTGATACCACGTGGGAGATCCTGTAACTTGGACTGCTGTCCCTGTGCTGCGAAATGGCTGTGCTGCTCAAATGGTCTCTCCTTCATCATGGTTACATGCTGCCATTCCGACATCTCGCGACACTTAATTTTTTATCAAACGTCCCACCATTCTGACACTTTTTTCCTCCTATGGTCGGAATGGCGGTATGTTTTTTGTTTTTTTTAACATACCGCCATTCCGACAGTTCCTTTTAATAGCCTATTTTTTACCCAAAACATTTTGCACTAATGATATGCCGGCGCAAATACGCCCTAAAGTTTGGCGCACAAGCTTTGCACATGCAGAGGCCACAGCCTCGCAAACAAACTTTAATAATCTATTATCAAAATCCCCTGAATTTCAAATATAAAAATACAGATATTAATGTAACTCTGGCGAGACTGAAACTGATTAAGCAGAAATACAGTGTCAGTGAGCTGTCACAGCAGCCAGCTGGAGCGGAGCTCTCCACAGAGCCCATGCGTCTTTTGCACGCTGTCATCATATGCAAAAGTAATAATTGCAATTACAGATATCACGGCTACTGCACAGGACACAGTTGCGAGCACTCTGCCTTGCCTTGCCAATAGGAGAAGAGAGAAATGACAGCATAGAACGTATAAAACACAACAAAATTCAGTAAAAACGTTTATTCATGTTATTCACGTGATTTATGAGTACTCACTCCAATTTTGGGAAGCGCGGATGGGCTTTGCACATTTGGCACAAACACACAGCCGCAACGGTTGTAGCTTTATACAGCCTGTTGATATCTTAAGGACCTAACTGGTCACACCTGGGAGTAAATGTCATGTAGAGATTGTTTTTACATGACATTACAGCTGAACATATAGCTTTCATCCACAAACCAACGTGGGAGAGCCCGAAGACGCATGTGCCAGACGCACATAGGCATGCGTAAAACCAATTTTGACCACTTCATACTGTTTATTTGCTTTCTTTTAGTTAACTTTCGTTTCTTTTGGATTCTTGTGCGTGTTATGGAGCCGTTTTGGTCCATGTTTGTAAGCCTTTTTTTCCTGGATTAAATTTTCGGAAGTTGAAACAAGTGGCATTGGAGTGTGTGATTGAAAACCACCGCGGACTGCTTCTCCTCCTCCAGTTGCCGAGACTTTGTGTTTTTAATAACGCTTGTCTATAAACATGTGTTAAACATATAAATTGCATGAACAGAAAGAAGGGACTCACCTGTTGAGTAACACACATTTCCTTATATGGAAAGCCTTGTCGGAATGGTGGGACATTTGAACGTCAGAATAGCGGGATGTCGCAATGGTGGGATGTCGGAATGGTGGGACGTTTAAATGTCGGAATGGTGGTATGTCGGAATGGTGGTATGTCGGAATAGTGGTATGTCGGAATAGCGGGATGTCGGAATGGCGGGATTTCGGAATGGGTGTTGCCACCCCCTTCATCATATACACAGTTATTTATACATCACCTTCCACCATGAAGCGTTGTCCCTATTTGCTTCTCTCTTTGTTCTTAAAATGCTGTTATGCATGTCTAAACCAATCCATTAAATTAGATCATTTTGGCAGTAAAGCGATCTACAATGTGCTTGGTCGCAAAGCTGCTCATCTGTGGTAAACAGCTCTTCAGAAAGGCATTCTTAAATTGATTTCACTAATTCTATGTAATAATTTTGTGATTTCCTACTACACTTCTTCTCCCATCTGTCTGAGTATTTAATATTGTCTGGGTCCCGTTAAAACATGTATTTTTCCCATCTAATTCCTTGTTTGCTTTAAAACAAGTATTCCCCATTTTCTATCCCTTCAGTAGCCAACCAGTTTGTATGGAGTACACTGGAGCAACTTGACTGATCAGTAAAACACTGCTTTTGTTGTCACCGCAAGGCTTCCCCCGTCGGTTGTTTCACTGAGACACTACTGAGTAACTATAACTCAACACAGTTTATACACATAACATTCCTATACATACTAACAAACAAACAAACAATTATTTATCGCAATTTTCTCATCTCTGTTTGAACGTACACCCAGGTAAATAGTCCTGTAGTCTTCTCATACCGACTATGGACCCATTCATTGTTTAACTTCACTGTTTTGCAAATCCTAATTGAATATTACACATTGACATTGAACTTTACTTGATAAGCAGGTCTTCATTGCATTCAGCAGCCTATATGTGAGCATCTATGTGTAAGCTGTTCTTCTTTGCATTTATCAGCAGCAAGCAATTCTTCATTGCACATGCATATGAAAATAGTAAAACAATTCCAATGCGTTAGCGAAACCTTCTATATCAGGAGTGTCCATCATGATGCTGGGAATAGAACCTCTTTCCTAGAATAGTTCAACCTTCATTACTCAACTGATCATAACTCCGCAATGAGCACATTTCAAAGTATCATTCCTCTACATGTATTCAAAAATCTATGTGTAAATGTTTAATATTTCTTATATTTGTTGATGTCATTCTGTGTGCATGTGGCCTAAACCCAATCTCTGTGTGGCAATTTTAATTTAAACAAGTTGAACTCTGCCTCTGATCATTTAAAAAAGGTGTGTACCAATATCAACCTTTCTCAGGTAATTACTGATCCTACAAAACCAAAGAGATCCTTCAAGGTTGTCCCTGATTGGCTCAATCTTAACAAATCAAAGGTAGAAAATCCGCAGTATCTGAACTTGGTGTTAGTTATCACTGCTCAATAGCCTGTATCAGAATTGCAAAAATGAAAACATTAGGTCCACGCTTGGTATCCAGATCCTGAAACATCTCCATGAGCAGGCTTTTTTTTAACTGATCTGTTGAATAGTTATATGACACTGTTAAAATCCCAGATGAAGATCTAGCACTTGACCATTTTTGTAAATCTTCTAATTCCATAGTTGCTAAACACGCCCCTTTTAAAAAGTATAGAACTTAGAACAGGTCTATCCCTGGCTTTCGGCACAACTGTCTTCTTTACTTTTTTTTCCCCTTGTCCTGTTCAGCATTATGTCAGAAGAATTGTAGTCTGAATACCTTTGATGCCAAACAGATTTGTTTTGCCAAGGGAAGTTTAATAAATGTAAAGCTCCCCTTGATGCCCATTTATTTATTTCTGTTTACAATATATGACATGAACTGAACTGAACCGGACCGGGGGACAAGGAAAGAAGAAGAGGAAAGAAGAGGAAACAGAACAAAAATAGAAACAAAAACCAGACAACCAGCTGCTACACCTGTAAAAAACAAAACAGACAACAATCCATGGCCTATGAGGGGAATCCAGCCTTAGCGCCACCAGGAGCACCTGAAAGCAGACAAGCAAAGAAAAAACAAACACACAAACAAACAAAAACAAGCACAAGAAGCGGCAATCGCATACAACACAGCTGTGGATATAGATGACCTGAGACGACATGATAATACATCAACTGCTTAGTGACCATGCTACTGGACTAATGAATGTGTGTGTGTGTGTGTGAGAACATGCAACACCCATGGCACAGGACCTACATGATAACCGTGCTTAGTTATGAGTGTATAAGCGTACAGGGCCACAATCCACAGCCCCCCCCCCCCCCCCCCCCCCCCCCCCCTAAGCAATCAGAAGCAGGCAGAGAGGGCCACAAGACCCAGGCCACCAGCAGCCCCCACAGAGCACAGAACCCAGGCAGCCCACCGCAGGGGCAACCACGCATCCACCCAGAAGACTGCAGAGGAAGCCCCCGGAAAGAGCCCCCATAAGCATAGGGCAGAGGCACTCCGGGAACCAGGGGTAACAGCCCACCGACCCCGCCAGGCCCCAGCCGCCCAGACATGGGCCGTGCACTGGACCTGGGCCCCAGGAGCCCGAGCGCCCCCAAACCCCCCGGCAGAGGCCCCACCCAATACCCAGGAGGGCCAAGCGCCCCAGACAGCCACAAACTGGGTCAGCGCCTGCCCCAGCGCCCCTGGCCAAGTGCCCTGGGAGTCAAGACGTGCCCACAGGTGGGTGAAGTCGCGAGCAGTGGGGAGAGGCAACGCTGATGCCCCATCGGGAGAAACACAGGCAGGCCAGGCGACAGCAAGTCCCAGATCCAGGCCCAATCATTACCACACACACTTTCACGTCCCATACATCCACACATCCACACATCCTACCTCCCTCGACTCTGCTGGGGTGTAGTGCAGCGGGCACACCAGGAGGCCAGCAACCCCCCAGCCACCACAGACCCCGAACCAGCAGAACAATTAATTAATCCACCTGGCCCCTCCTGCCCCGAGCAGACACCAGGAAGCAGGGGTGTGCGAAGAAGACCCCTCCCCTCACCCTTCTGGCTCTTCAATATTTTCTAATAGTGAGCAATTAAAATTGAGGGGCAGCCAAACTTGTAGAACTGGGAGCGCGGCACTCTGGGCAGCCTACATACCCAAAGAGCCCCGCCCACCAGATGCCACTCAGTGTAACCACCCCCCAAGACCTAATGTGTGTGTGTGAGTGTGTTTGATAAGTAGTAATGTCTAAGGTGTAATTAAAACAGGGGCAGGGAACTGCAGAGTGCAACCAAAGGGGACCACCTACGTGGCCCCATCCACACGCCCCCAAAACCCTTCATGTGTGAGTGTGTGCTGTGTACAGGAGCCAGAAGGGAGAGGGGTATGGGGATATATACCGGGGGAGCTACTCTCCCCCAGAGAGGGCAGCCAGGGACTGGCTGCAATAGGCATCCCCGCTACCTGGGAGCCAACAATGGGCAGGAGGGCCTGATGTCCACCAGGCTCGGGGCCTGCAGCGACCATATTCCGGGAGCTACTGTACCCCCAGAAGGTACCCATCCCGCCCCACCCCACTCAACCCAACCCCACCCAGGAGGACCTCTACAAAAAACAAACAAACAACATCAAAAAACAATCAAACAAACCACCCGGTCACACCAGTCGCAGCAGCCCGGGCCTGAGACCCACCATCACCCAGCAACCCACCACCACCACTATGTGATAAAACTAATCAGAGGGGACCAGAGAGAATGAAATTCAGCCAATTGATGTTTTGAGGAGGCAGACATTGTTTCCATGCTAATATAATCTAAAAGAAAATTTCTAAACTGGTTAATACACAGATTGTTCTTCGCTTTCCAGTTCATGAGAATAGTTTTCTTTGCGATACATAACACTGTGACAACCATGTGTGCTGAGTTAATTTCCATGTTGATGTTGTCTAAGTCACCCAGTATGCACAGTGTGGGGCATGCAGGGATGCTACACTTTAGCCATGTTGATAGGTCCTCACAGACTTCAAGCCAGAACTTCTGGACAGGCGCAGAAAACCACAAAGCGTGTGCATAATCATCAGGTGTGTTATCTGTGCAATGTGAGCAGATGTTTGAGTGTGTTAGACCCATCCTGAACATCCTTTGTCCTGTATAGTGTGTTCTATGAAGGATTTTGTATTGTATGAGCTGTAAATTAGGATTTCGAGTCTTTATGAAGGTGTTCAAACATATTTGTGGTTAGAAGCTATGACCAGAACTGATGGATAAATCTGCCTCCCATTTTGAGGATGGAAGAGACATTGTGTCATCTATCTTAGACAATAATTTATATATTTTTGATAGTAGTTTTGGGGTAAAGATGCTTAGAAATTCTGCTACCCTAGTCGGGGGTTGTAAGTCTGGTTGGTGGAGGATATATCCATCCATCCATCCATAATCTGCCGCTTATCCGGGGGTCGGGTCGCGGGGGCAGCAGCTTGAGCAGAGAAACCCAGACGTCTCTGTCCCCGGCCACTTCCTCCAGCTCTTCCGGGGGGACCCCGAGGCATTCCCAGGCCAGCCGAGAGACATAGTCTCTCCAACGTGTCCTGGGTCTCCCCCGGGGTCTCCTCCCAGTGGGACGTGCCCGGAACACCTCCCCACCAGATGCCCGAGCCACCTCATCTGACTCCTCTCAATGCGGAGGAGCAGCGGTTCTACTCCGAGCCCCTCCCGGATGACTGAGCTTCTCAACCTATCTCTAAGGGAGAGCCCAGACACCCTGCGGAGGAAACCCATTTCGGCCGCTTGTATTTGCGATCTTGTTCTTTCGGTCACTACCCACAACTCGTGACCATAGGTGAGGATGGGAACGTAGATTGACCAGTAAGTAGAGAGCTTCGCCTTCTGGCTCAGCTCCCTCTTCACAACGACGGGTCGGTGCAGAGCCTGCAACACTGCAGGCGCCGCACCGATCCGCCCGTCAATCTCCCGCTCCATTCGTCCGTCACTCGTGAACAAGACCCCGAGATACTTGAACTCCTCCTCTTGGGGAAGGATCTCATTCCCGACCCGGAGAGAGCATTCCACCCTTTTCCGGCTGAGAACCATAGTCTCGGATTTGGAGGTGCTGATTCTCATCCCAGCCGCTTCACACTCGGCTGCGAATCACTCCAGTGAGAGCTGAAGGTCACGGCCTGACGACGCTAACAGAACCACATCATCTGCAAACAGCAGAGACCCGATTCTGAGGTCGCCAAATGGGACACCCTCAACGCCCTGGCTCCGCCTAGAAATTCTGTCCATAAAAGTTAGGAACAGAATCGGTGACAAAGGGCAGCCCTGACGGAGTCCAACTCTCACCGGAAACGTATCCGACTTACTGCCGGCAATGCGGACCAAACTCTGGCACCGGTCATACAGAGACCGAACGGCCCCTATCAAGGGGTCCGGCACTCCATATTCCCGGAGCACCCCCCACAGGACTCCACGAGGGACACGGTCGAACGCTTTCTCCAAGTCCACAAAACACATGTAGACTGGTTGGGCGAACTCCCATGCACCCTCCAGGATCCTGCCGAGGGTATAGAGCTGGTCCACTGTTCCACGGCCAGGACGAAAGCCACACTGCATCTCCTGAATCCGAGGCTCGATTATCCGACGGATCCTCCTCTCCAATACCCCCGAATAGACCTTACCAGGGAGGCTGAGGAGTGTGATACCCCTATAGTTGGAACACACCCTCCGGTCCCCCTTTTTAAAGAGGGGGACCACCACCCCAATCTGCCAGTCCAGAGGCACTGTCCCCGATGTCCACGCGATACTGCAGAGGCGTGTCAGCCAAGACAGCCCTACAACATCCAGAGCCTTGAGAAACTCAGGACGGACCTCATCCACCCCCGGGGCCTTGCCACCGAGGAGCTTTTTAACCACCTCGGCAACCTCATTCCCAGAAATGGGAGGCCCCGTCTCCGAGCTCTCCGACTCTGCCTCTTCCGAGCACGTGTTGGTAGGATTGAGGAGTTCTACGAAGTACTCCCCCCACCAACTCACAACATCCCTAGTTGAGGTCAGCAAAGCCCCGTCCCCACTGTAAACAGTGTTGACTGTGAGCCGCTTCCCCCCCCCTGAGACGCCGGATGGTGGACCAGAATCTTTTCGAGGCCGTCCGGAAATCGTTCTCCATGGTCTCACCGAACTCCTCCCATGCCCGAGTTTTTGCCTCAGCAACCGCCGAAGCCGTGGCCCGTCTGGCCCGTCGGTACCTATCAGCTTCTTCCAGGGTCCCACTGGCCAAAAAGGCCCGATAGGACTCCTTCTTCAGCTTGACGGCTTCCCTCACCACTGGTGGCCACCAGCAGGTTCGAGGGTTGCCGCCACGACAGGCACCGACCACCTTACGGCCACAACTCCGACCAGCTGCCTCGGCAATGGAGTCACGGAACATGGCCCATTCGGACTCCATGTCCCCCACCTCAAATATGGTTGAAGCTCTGCCGGAGGTGGGAGTTAAAGCTCCTTCTGACGGGGGATTCTGACAAACGCTCCCAGCAGACCCTCAAAATACGTTTGGGCCTGCCAGGTCTGATCGGCATCCTCCCCCACCAGCGGAGCCAACTCACCACCAGGTGGTGATCAGTTGACAGCTCCGCCCCTCTCTTCACCCGAGTGTCCAGGACATACGGCCGCAAGTCCGGTGATACAACCACAAAGTCGATGATCGAACTGCGGCCAAGGGTGTCCTGGTGCCAAGTGCACATATGGACACCCTTATGCCTGAACATGGTGTTCATTATGGACAGTCTATGACTGGCACAGAAGTCCAACAACATAACACCACTCTGATTCAGATCGGGGGGGCCGTTCCTCCCAATCACACCCCTCCAGGTCTCACTCTCATTGCCCACGTGAGCATTGAAGTCCCCCAGCAGAATGAGGGAGTCTACGGTAGGAGCATTCTCCAGTGCCTCCCCCAGAGACTCCAAAAAGGGTAGGTACTCTGAACTGCTGTTTGGCGCATAGGCACAAACAACAGTCAGGACTCGTCCCCCCACCCAAAGGCGGAGGGAGGCTACCCTCTCGTTCACTGGGGTAAACCCCAATGTACTGGCACACAGCCGGGGGGCAATAAGTATGCCCACACCTGCTCTGCGCCTCTCACCACGGGCAACTCCAGAGTGGAAGAGAGTCCAACCCCTCTCAAGAGTACTGGTTCCAGATCCCAAGCCGTGCGTCGAGGTGAGTCCGACTATATCTAACGGTCTGATGAAGTTTCAACAATAAACAACAAACTTTGTATTATGAGAAAGAACCAGACTCATTCTTCAGGAATCCGAAAATAAGCTCTATTTTACGAGTTATGCACGAATTCGGATTCTCCTATAAAACGAATTCCTTAACTCAAACCAAGTTAAGACTGCTTTGTCCTTCATATTTATTCATGTCTAATCAAGTTTCAATGATAAACAACGTTGTACTTTGTAGAATGAGAAAGAACTTCTTCAACAATAAGCATCTCTCGACAAATGACGAAATACAGATTTTGCTATAAAATTAATTGCTATTAGCCTGACTTAAAACTGTTTGTCTTCCTTATTTATCCACTTCAAATCAAGTTTCAACAATTAAAAAAATTTTGTAGTTTGAGAAAGAACAACTTAATCTTGAGCAATCAGTATAAAAAGAAGGTAAGCAAAGGTGCGAATGTCAAACCATACATGATCAAAACAGGGAGCGGAGGTGTTTGGCTGAGACAAGGTGTGAATGTCCACCCATAATTAATGAAAAGCGGGCAACAAGTAGGTTCGAATGCCCAACCATACATCATCAAAAGCAGGAGTGGATATGTTCGGCTACAAGAAGGTTTGAACGTCTGACCATAGTTTGTAAAAAGCGGGTAAGAAAAGGTTCGAATGGCCGACCATACACCATCAAAGGAGGGAGCGGAGGTGTTCCGCTGTAAGAAGGTGTGAATGTCCGACCATAGTTGGTAAAAAACGGGTAAGAAAAGGTTAAAATACCCGACTGTACACAATCAGTAGCGGGTGCGGAGTTGTTCGGCTACTAAAAGGTGTGAAAGTCCGACCATGGTTTGTAAAAAGCGGGTAAGAAAAGGTGAGAATGCCCGAAAATGTATGATCAAAAGAGGGAGCGGAGGTGTTCGGCTGCAAGAAGGTGTGAATGTACACCCATAATTACTGAAAAATGGGTAAGAAAAGGTGCGAATGCCCAACTATACATAATCAAAAGCAGGAGTGGATGTGTTCGGCTCCAAGAAGGGTTGAATGTCTGACCATAGTTTGTAAAAAGCAGGTAAGAAAAGGTTTGACTGCCCGAACATACACCATCAAAAGAGGGAGCGGAGGTGTTCCGCTGCAAGAAGGTCTGAATGTCCATCAATAATTGCTTTAAAACATGAAAGAAAATTTTCGAATATCATCCGCACATGATCATAAGAAGGAGAGGAGGTGTTCAGCTGCAAGAAGGTGTGAATGTCCAACCATAATTCCTGAAAAATGGGTAAAAAAAGGTGCGAATGCCCAACCATACATTATCAAAAGCAGGTGTGAATGTCAGATCATAATTTGCAAAAAGCTGATGAGAAAGGGTGAGAATGCCCGACTATACACCATCAAATGCGGGAGCGGAGGTGTTCGGCTCTGAGTAGGTGTGAATGTCCGACCATAATTGCTGAAAAATGTGTTAGAAAAGGAAAGAATGCCGGACCATACATCATCAAAAGCGAGAGAGGTGGTGTTCAGCTGCAAAAAGGTGTAAATGTTCGACTAAAGTTTGTAAAAAGCGGGTAAGACATGGTGCGAATGCCTGACAAGGTATGATCAAAAGCAGGAGCTGAGGTGTTCAGCTGCAAGAAGGTCTAAATGTCCATCAATAATTGCTAGAAAACATGAAAGAAAATTTTCGAAAATCAAACCGCACATGATCATAAGTGGGAGAGGAGGTGTTCAGCTGCAAGAAGGTGTGAATGTCCACCCATTATTCCTGACAAATGGGTAAAAAAAAGGTGCGAATGCCCAACCATACACCATCAAAAGCAGGAGTGGATGTGTTCGGCTACAAGAAGGTGTGAACGTCCAACCAAAGTTTGTAAAAAGTAGTTAAGAAAAGGTTTGAATATCCAACCAAACATAATCAAAAGCGGGAGCATAGCTTTTCGACTGCAAGTAGGTGTGAATGTCAGATCATAATTTGCAAAAAGCTGATGAGAAAGGGTGAGAATGTCCGACTGCACACCATCAAATGCGGGAGCGGAGTTGTTCGGCTGTGAGTAGGTGTGAATCTCCGACCGTAATTTCTGAAAAATGTGTTAGGAAAGGTAAGAATGCCGGTCCATACATCATCAAAAGCGAGAGAGGTGGTGTTCGGCTGCAAGTAGGTGTGAATGTCCAGCCATAATTACTCACAAACGGATAAGAAAAGGTAGTATTGCCAGACCATACATGATCAAAACAGGGAGCGGAGGTGGTTCAGCTGCAAGAAGGTGTGAATGTCCGACTAAAGTTCAAATATATTAACAAAAGCGGGAGGAGAGGTCTTCGGATGAGAGTGGTTGAGAATTTCCAACCATAATCTATAAAATTCGGTGAAAAAAAGGTGTGATAGAACACTAAAAGGTGGAGCGGAAGTGTTCAGCTGCAAGAAGGTGTGAATGCCCAACCTTACATTATCAAAAGCGAGATCAGAGGTGTTTGGCTGACCAACTAAATATCAACAAAAGTGGGGGCGGAGGTCTTCGGATGCAACTGGTTGTGAACATCCCACCATACAAGTATGGTGGAGAGGAAGCTGTGAACAGCCGACCATAGTTTGCAAAAAGCGGGTGAGACAAGGTGCGAATGTCCAACCATACATGATCAAAACAGGGAGCGGAGGTGTTTGGCTGTGACAAGGTGTGAATGTCCACCCAAAATTAATGAAAAGTGGGCAAAAAGTAGGTTTGAATGCCCAAGCATACATCATCAAAAGAAGGAGTGGATGTGTTCGGCTACAAGAAGGTTTGAATGTCCGAGCATAGTTTGTAAAAAGCGGGTAAGAAAAGGTTCGAATGCCCAAACATACACCATCAAAAGAGGGAGCGGAGGTGTTCCGCTGTAAGAAGGTGTGAATGTCCGACCATAGTTGGTAAAAAGTGGGTAAGAAAAGGTTGCAGCCATAATTACTCACAAACGGATAAGAAAAGGTAGTATTGCCAGACCATACATGATCAAAACAGGGAGCGGAGGTGGTTTAGCTGCAAAAAGGGGTGAATGTCCAACTAAAGTTCAAATATATTAACAAAAGCGGGAGGAGAGGTCTCCGGATTAGAGTGGTTGAAATTTCCAACCATAATCTATAAAATGCGGTGAAAAAAAAAGGTGTGAAGGAATGAATTTTATAGCAAAATCCGAAATCATGCATAACTCCGCAAAAGGAACGTATTGCTGAACCAAAGGGATGCTTCTTTCTCATTCAGGGTAATATGAGGAACTTTATGCTTGATACATTTTAGACATGGATAACTATGAAGGACAAAGCAATTTTAACTTGGTTTGAGTAAAGCAATTCATTTTATAGGAAAATCCGAAATCGTGCAGGACTCATGAAAGTAAGCTTATTCTCGGATTCCTGATCCTCCAGTGTTGCTCTTTCCTATACTGCAAAATACAGCCTTGTTCTTTGTTGAAATCGATATAGACATTGATAAATATGAAGGACAAAGCAGTTTCCACTTTGTTTGAGTGAAGGAATTAATTTTATACATAAAATCTCAAATCATGCAGAACGTATGAAAATAAGCTTATTCTCGGATTCCATTTCCTTCAAGTGTTGCTCTTTCTACTACTGCAAAATACAATGTTGTTCTTTGTTGAAGTAAATCTAGACATTGATAAATATGAAGGACAAAGCAGTTTTCACTTGGTTTGAGTGAAGGAATTCATTTTATACATAAAATCCCAAATCATTCAGAACGTATGAAAAGAAGCTTATTCTCGGATTCCTGATCCTTCAGCGTTGCTTTTTCTTCTACTGCAAAATACAATGTTGTTCTTTGTTGAAGTCGATCTAGACATTGATAAATATGAAGGACAAAGCAGTTTTAACTTGGTTTGAGTGAAGGAATTCATTTTATACATAAAATCCCAAATCATGCAGAACGTATGAAAATAAGCTTATTCTCGGATTACTGATCCTTCAGTGTTGCTCTTTCTTCTACTGCAAAATCCAGTGTTGTTCTTTGTTGAAGTCAATCTAGACATTGATAAATATGAAGGACAAAGCAGTTTTAACATAGTTTGAGTGAAGGCATTCATTTATAGTAAAATCAATAATCGTGCAGAACTCATGAAAATAAGCTTATTCTCGGATTCCTAAAACTTTTGATTTGCTCTTTCTTTACTGCAAAGTACAATGTTGTTCTTTGTTGAAGTCGATCTAGACATTGATAAATATGAAGGACAAAGCAGTTTTCACTTGGTTTGAGTGAAGGATTTGCAGCTGAAAACCTCCCGCTCCCGCTTTTGATTGTGTATAGTCGGGCTTTCGAGCCTTTTCTTACCCGGTTTTTAGAAATTATGGTTGGACATTCAGACCTTGCAGCCGAAGACCTCCACTCCCTCTTTTGATCATACATTGTCGGGCATTCGCACCTTATCTTACCCGCTTTTTACAAACTATAGTCAGACATTCACACCTTGCAGCTGAACCACCTCAGCTCCCTGTTTTGATCATGTATGGTCTGGCAATACTACCTTTTCTTACCCGTTTGTGAGTAATTAATCCCAAAATATTGAGCATAAAATAAGTCTTTATGCTGATGATGTATTACTTTTCCTTCAGAACTCACAGACGTCTCTCAGTCACACGATCACACTCATAAATAAATTCTCAGCACTTTCTGACTACTCTATCAACTGGTCTAAGACCACAGTTCTGCCCATTAACTGTAGGGTCCATAATATACCTGCGATCACTTTACAGTCAGGAAATATTAGATATTTAGGCATAAACATTTCCTCCAGGCTCTCAGAGCTAACAAAGCTAAATTATGTGCAATTATTAAAGACAGTAGAGGACGATCTCTCGTTGGAAGTCCTTACCTATATCACTTATGGGGAGAGTTACATCCATTAAAATGATGATACTACCAAAAGTTAACTATTTGTTCTCAATGATCCCCATAAAACCATCTGCTACTTGGTTTAAGTCACTAGATTCATGCATCTCCAAATTTCTGTGGAAAAACAAACCACCACGTATTAGTTTAAAAACCCTACAGAAGACCAAGGACAATGGTGGATTAGATTTACCTCATTTTCAGCACTATTCCTTAGACAATAGGTTACAATATATATCAAAATTGTTTAAACCTTGTTGTTGTCACAGTTCCCAGAGACGTTGTAATCGTTGAGGATTCTATATTCACCCCCTCATTAGAGGCACGTAATGCAGATTGATGACACTGAATCTTCTTCTCTGTTCATTGCTGGCATCATTCCCAGCATCGTAAGTGTTCGTGGCATTGTTAGCCTCTTCTTCTGGATCTTGATATCGAGAATCCTTTTGTATTTCTGGTTTGTCAGTCCTCTGTCTTCGTTCACCGGAGTCTTTTTGTCCTTGAGTTTGGTGATTTTTTCTTCTTTTGATGCCTTGACACAATGTGACAGGTGATACCACGTGGGAGATCCTGTAACTTGGACTGCTGTCCCTGTGCTGCGAAATGGCTGTGCTGCTCAAATGGTCTCTCCTTCATCATGGTTACATGCTGCCATCATGGCGACACTTAATTTTTTATCAAACGTCCCACCATTCCGACACTTTTTTCCTCCTATGGTCGGAATGGCGGTATGTTTTTTGTTTTTTTTAACATACCGCCATTCCGACAGTTCCTTTTAATAGCCTATTTTTTACCCAAAACATTTTGCACTAATGATATGCCGGCGCAAATACGCCCTAAAGTTTGGCGTACAAGCTTTGCACATGCAGAGGCCACAGCCTCGCAAACAAACTTTAATAATCTATAATCAAAATCCCCTGAATTTCAAATATAAAAATACAGATATTAATGTAACTCTGGCGAGACTGAAACTGATTAAGCAGAAATACAGTGTCAGTGAGCTGTCACAGCAGCCAGCTGGAGCGGAGCTCTCCACAGAGCCCATGCGTCTTTTGCACGCTGTCATCATATGCAAAAGTAATAATTGCAATTACAGATATCACGGCTACTGCACAGGACACAGTTGCGAGCACTCTGCCTTAACTTGCCAATAGGAGAAGAGAGAAATGACAGCATAGAACGTATAAAACACAACAAAATTCAGTAAAAACGTTTATTCATGTTATTCACGTGATTTATGAGTACTCACTCCAATTTTGGGAAGCGCGGATGGGCTTTGCGCATTTGGCACAAACACACAGCCGCAACGGTTGTAGCTTTATACAGCCTGTTGATATCTTAAGGACCTAACTGGTCACACCTGGGAGTAAATGTCATGTAGAGATTGTTTTTACATGACATTACAGCTGAACATATAGCTTTCATCCACAAACCAACGTGGGAGAGCCCGAAGACGCATGTGCCAGACACACATAGGCATGCGTAAAACCAATTTTGACCACTTCATACTGTTTATTTGCTTTCTTTTAGTTAACTTTCGTTTCTTTTGGATTCTTGTGCGTGTTATGGAGCCGTTTTGGTCCATGTTTGTAAGCCTTTTTTTCCTGGATTAAATTTTCTGAAGTTAAAACAAGTGGCATTGGAGTGTGTGATTGAAAACCACCGCGGACTGCTTCTCCTCCTCCAGTTGCCGAGACTTTGTGTTTTTAATAACGCTTGTCTATAAACATGTGTTAAACATATAAATTGCATGAACAGAAAGAAGGGACTCACCTGTTGAGTAACACACATTTCCTTATACGGAAAGCCTTGTCGGAATGGTGGGACATTTGAACGTCAGAATAGCGGGATGTCGCAATGGTGGGATGTCGGAATGGTGGGACGTTTGCATGTCGGAATGGTGGTATGTCGGAATGGTGGTATGTCGGAATGGTGGGATGTCGGAATAGCGGGATGTCGGAATGGCGGGATTTCGGAATGGGTGTTGCCACCCCCTTCATCATATACACAGTTACTTATACATCACCTTCCACCATGAAGCGTTGTCCCTTTTTGTTTCTCTCTTTGTTCTTAAAATGCTGTTATGCATGTCTAAACCAATCCATTAAATTAGATCATTTTGGCAGTAAAGCGATCTACAATGTGCTTGGTCGCAAAGCTGCTCATCTGTGGTAAACAGCTCTTCAGAAAGGCATTCTTCAATTGATTTCACTAATTCTATGTAATAATTTTGTGATTTCCTACAAAACTACACTTCTTCTCCCATCTGTCTGAGTATTTAATATTGTCTGGGTCCCGTTAAAACATGTATTTTTCCCATCTAATTCCTTGTTTGCTTTAAAACAAGTATTTCCCATTTTCTATCCCTTCAGTAGCCAACAAGTTTGTATGGAGTACACTGGAGCAACTTGACTGATCAGTAAAACACTGCTTTTGTTGTCACCGCAAGGCTTCCCCCGTCGGTTGTTTCACTGAGACACTACTGAGTAACTATAACTCAACACAGTTTATACACATAACATTCATATATATAACAAACAAACAAACAATTATTTATCGCAATTTTCTCATCTCTGTTTGAACGTACACCCAGGTAAATATTCCTGTAGTCTTCTCATACCGACTATGGACCCATTCATTGTTTAACTTCACTGTTTTGCAAATCCTAATTGAATATTACACATTGACATTGAACTTTACTTGATAAGCAGATCTTCATTGCATTCAGCAGCCTATATGTGAGCATCTATGTGTAAGCTGTTCTTCTTTGCATTTATCAGCAGCAAGCAATTCTTCATTGCACATGCATATGAAAATAGTAAAACAATTCCAATGCGTTAGCGAAACCTTCTATATCAGGAGTGTCCATCATGATGCTGGGAATAGAACCTCTTTACCAGAATAGTTCAACCTTCATTACTCAACTGATCATAACTCCGCAATGAGCACATTTCAAAGTATCATTCCTCTACATATATTCAAAAATCTATGTGTAAATGTTTAATATTTCTTATATTTGTTGATGTCATTCTGTGTGCATGTGTGCACCAATATCAACCTTTCTCAGGTAATTACTGATCCTACAAAACCAAAGAGATCCTTCAAGGTTGTCCCTGATTGGCTCAATCTTAACAAATCAAAGGTAGAAAATCCGCAGTATCTGAACTTGGTGTTAGTTATCACTGCTCAATAGCCTGTATCAGAATTGCAAAAATGAAAACATTAGGTCCACGCTTGGTATCCAGATCCTGAAACATCTCCATGAGCAGGCTTTTTTTTAACTGATCTGTTGAATAGTTAAATGACACGGTTAAAATCCCAGATGAAGATCTAGCACTTGACCATTTTTGTAAATCTTCTAATTCCATAGTTGATAAACACGCCCCTTTTAAAAAGTATAGAACTTAGAACAGGTCTATCCCTGGCTTTCGGCAGAACTGTCTTCTTTACTTATTTTTCCCCTTGTCCTGTTCAGCATTATGTCAGAAGAATTGTAGTCTGAATACCTTTGATGCCAAACAGATTAGTTTTGCCAAGGGAAGTTTTATAAATGTAAAGCTCCCCTTGATGCCCATTTATTTATTTCTGTTTACAATATATGACATGAACTGAACTGAACCGGACCGGGGGACAAGGAAAGAAGAAGAGGAAAGAAGAGGAAACAGAACAAAAATAGAAACAAAAACCAGACAACCAGCTGCTACACCTGTAAAAAACAAAACAGACAACAATCCATGGCCTATGAGGGGAATCCAGCCTTAGCGCCACCAGGAGCACCTGAAAGCAGACAAGCAGAGAAAAAACCAACACACAAACAAACAAAAACAAGCACAACAGCGGCAATCGCATACAACACAGCTGTGGATATAGATGACCTGAGACGACATGATAATACATCAACTGCTTAGTGACCATGCTACTGGACTAATGAATGTGTGTGTGTGTGTGTGAGAACATGCAACACCCATGGCACAGGACCTACATGATAACCGTGCTTAGTTATGAGTGTATAAGCGTACAGGGCCACAATCCACAGCCCCCCCCCCAAGCAATCAGAAGCAGGCAGAGAGGGCCACAAGACCCAGGCCACCAGCAGCCCCCACAGAGCACAGAACCCAGGCAGCCCACCGCAGGGGCATCCACGCATCCACCCAGAAGACTGCAGAGGAAGCCCCCGGAAAGAGCCCCCATAAGCATAGGGCAGAGGCACTCCGGGAACCAGGGGCAACAGCCCACCGACCCCGCCAGGCCCCAGCCGCCCAGACATGGGCCGTGCACTGGACCTGGGCCCCAGGAACCCGAGCGCCCCCAAACCCCCCGGCAGAGGCCCCACCCAATACCCAGGAGGGCCAAGCGCCCCAGACAGCCACAAAGTGGGTCAGCGCCTGCCCCAGCGCCCCTGGCCAAGTGCCCTGGGAGTCAAGACGTGCCCACAGGTGGGTGAAGTCGCGAGCAGTGGGGAGAGGCAACGCTGATGCCCCATCGGGAGAAACACAGGCAGGCCAGGCGACAGCAAGTCCCAGATCCAGGCCCAATCATTACCACACACACTTTCACGTCCCATACATCCACACATCCACACATCCTACCTCCCTCGACTCTGCTGGGGTGTAGTGCAGCGGGCACACCAGGAGGCCAGCAACCCCCCAGCCACCACAGACCCCGAACCAGCAGAACAATTAATTAATCCTCCTGGCCCCTCCTGCCCCGAGCAGACACCAGGAAGCAGGGGTGTGCGAAGAAGACTCCTCCCCTCACCCTTCTGGCTCTTCAATATTTTCTAATAGTGAGCAATTAAAATTGAGGGGCAGCCAAACTTGTAGAACTGGGAGCGCGGCACTCTGGGCAGCCTACATACCCAAAGAGCCCCGCCCACCAGATGCCACTCAGTGTAACCACCCCCCAAGACCTAATGTGTGTGTGTGAGTGTGTTTGATAAGTAGTAATGTCTAAGGTGTAATTAAAACAGGGGCAGGGAACTGCAGAGTGCAACCAAAGGGGACCACCTACGTGGCCCCATCCACTACACCCCACCGAACACACACGCCCCCAAAACCCTTCATGTGTGAGTGTGTGCTATGTACAGGAGCCAGAAGGGAGAGGGGTATGGGGATATATACCGGGGGAGCTACTCTCCCCCAGAGAGGGCAGCCAGGGACTGGCTGCAATAGGCATCCCCGCTACCTGGGAGCCAACAATGGGCAGGAGGGCCTGATGTCCACCAGGCTCGGGGCCTGCAGCGACCATATTCCGGGAGCTACTGTACCCCCAGAAGGTACCCATCCCGCCCCACCCCACTCAACCCAACCCCACCCCGGAGGACCTCTACAAAAAACAAACAAACAAACCACCCGGTCACACCAGTCGCAGCAGCCCGGGCCTGAGACCCACCATCACCCAGCAACCCACCACCACCACTATGTGATAAAACTAATCAGAGGGGACCAGAGAGAATGAAATTCAGCCAATTGATGTTTTGAGGAGGCAGACATTGTTTCCATGCTAATATAATCTAAAAGAACATTTCTAAACTGGTTAATACACAGATTGTTCTTCGCTTTCCAGTTCATGAGAATAGTTTTCTTTGCGATAGATAACACTGTGACAACCATGTGTGCTGAGTTAATTTCCATGTTGATGTTGTCTAAGTCACCCAGTATGCACAGTGTGGGGCATGCAGGGATGCTACACTTTAGCCATGCTGATAGGTCCTCACAGACTTCAAGCCAGAACTTCTGGACAGGCGCAGAAAACCACAAAGCGTGTGCATAATCATCAGGTGTGTTATCTGTGCAATGTGAGCAGATGTTTGAGTGTGTTAGACCCATCCTGAACATCCTTTGTCCTGTATAGTGTGTTCTATGAAGGATTTTGTATTGTATGAGCTGTAAATTAGGATTTCGAGTCTTTATGAAGGTGTTCAAACATGTTTGTGGTTAGAAGCTATGACCAGAACTGATGGATAAATCTGCCTCCCATTTTGAGGATGGAAGAGACATTGTGTCATCTATCTTAGACAATAATTTATATATTTTTGATAGTAGTTTTGGGGTACAGCTGCTTAGAAATTCTGCTACCCTAGTCGGGGGTTGTAAGTCTGGTTGGTGGAGGATATATCCATCCATCCATCCATCATCTGCCGCTTATCCGGGGGTCGGGTCGCGGGGGCAGCAGCTTGAGCAGAGAAACCCAGACGTCTCTGTCACCGGCCACTTCCTCCAGCTCTTCCGGGGGGACCCCGAGGCGTTCCCAGGCCAGCCGAGAGACATAGTCTCTCCAACGTGTCCTGGGTCTCCCCCGGGGTCTCCTCCCAGTGGGACGTGCCCGGAACACCTCCCCAGGGAGGCGCCCAGGGGGCATCCTAACCAGATGCCCGAGCCACCTCATCTGACTCCTCTCAATGCGGAGGAGCAGCGGTTCTACTCCGAGCCCCTCCCGGATGACTGAGCTTCTCACCCTATCTCTAAGGGAGAGCCCAGACACCCTGCGGAGGAAACCCATTTCGGCCGCTTGTATTCGCGATCTTGTTCTTTCGGTCACTACCCACAACTCGTGACCATAGGTGAGGATGGGAACGTAGATTGACCAGTAAGTAGAGAGCTTCGCCTTCTGGCTCAGCTCCCTCTTCACAACGACGGGTCGGTGCAGAGCCTGCAACACTGCAGGCGCCGCACCGATCCGCCCGTCAATCTCCCGCTCCATTCGTCCGTCACTTGTGAACAAGGCCCCGAGATACTTGAACTCCTCCTCTTGGGGAAGGATCTCATTCCCGACCCGGAGAGAGCATTCCACCCTTTTCCGGCTGAGAACCATAGTCTCGGATTTGGAGGTGCTGATTCTCATCCCAGCCGCTTCACACTCGGCTGCGAATCACTCCAGTGAGAGCTGAAGGTCACGGCCTGACGACGCTAACAGAACCACATCATCTGCAAAAAGCAGAGACCCGATTCTGAGGTCGCCAAATGGGACACCCTCAACGCCCTGGCTCCGCCTAGAAATTCTGTCCATAAAAGTTAGGAACAGAATCGGTGACAAAGGGCAGCCCTGACGGAGTCCAACTCTCACCGGAAACGTATCCGACTTACTGCCAGCAATGCGGACCAAACTCTGGCACCGGTCATACAGAGACCGAACTGTCCATATCAAGGGGTCCGGCACTCCATATTCTCGGAGCACCCCCCACAGGACTCCACGAGGGACACGGTCGAACGCTTTCTCCAAGTCCACAAAACACATGTAGACTGGTTGGGCGAACTCCCATGCACCCTCCAGGATCCTGCCGAGGGTATAGAGCTGGTCCACTGTTCCACGGCCAGGACGAAAGCCACACTGCATCTCCTGAATCCGAGGCTCGATTATCCGACGGATCCTCCTCTCCAATACCCCCGAATAGACCTTACCAGGGAGGCTGAGGAGTGTGATACCCCTATAGTTGGAACACACTCTCCGGTCCCCCTTTTTAAAGAGGGGGACCACCACCCCAATCTGCCAGTCCAGAGGCACTGTCCCCGATGTCCACGCGATACTGCAGAGGCCAACTCCGACCAGCTGCTTCGGCAATGGAGTCACGGAACATGGCCCATTCAATGTCCCCCACCTCAAATATGGTTGAAGCTCTGCCGGAGGTGGGAGTTAAAGCTCCTTCTGACGGGGGATTCTGACAAACGCTCCCAGCAGACCCTCACAATACGTTTGGGCCTGCCAGGTCTGATCGGCATCCTCCCCCACCAGCGGAGCCAACTCACCACCAGGTGGTGATCAGTTGACAGCTCCGCCCATCTCTTCACCCGAGTGTCCAGGACATACGGCCGCAAGTCCGATGATACAACCACAAAGTCAATCATCGAACTGCGGCCAAGGGTGTCCTGGTGCCAAGTGCACATATGGACACCCTTATGCCTGAACATGGTGTTCGTTATGGACAGTCTATGACTGGCACAGAAGTCCAACAACATAACACCACTCTGATTCAGATCGGGGGGGCCGTTCCTCCCAATCACACCCCTCCAGGTCTCACTGTCATTGCCCACGTGAGCATTGAAGTCCCCCAGCAGAATGAGGGAGTCTCCGGTAGGTGCATTCTCCAGTGCCTCCCCCAGAGACTCCAAAAAGGGTAGGTACTCTGAACTGCTGTTTGGCGCATAGGCACAAACAACAGTCAGGACTCGTCCCCCCACCCAAGGCGGAGGGACGCTACCCTCTCGTTCACTGGGGTAAACCCCAATGTACTGGCACACAGCCGGGGGGCAATAAGTATGCCCACACCTGCTCTGCGCCTCTCACCACGGGCAACTCCAGAGTGGAAGAGAGTCCAACCCCTCTCAAGAGTACTGGTTCCAGATCCCAAGCCGTGCGTCGAGGTGAGTCCGACTATATCTAACGGTCTGATGAAGTTTCAACAATAAACAACAAACTTTGTATTATGAGAAAGAACCAGACTCATTCTTTAGGAATCCGAAAATAAGCTCTATTTTACGAGTTATGCACGAATTCGGATTCTCCTATAAAACGAATTCCTTAACTCAAACCAAGTTAAGACTGCTTTGTCCTTCATATTTATTCATGTCTAATCAAGTTTCAATGATAAACAACGTTGTACTTTGTAGAATGAGAAAGAACTTCTTCAGCAATAAGCATCTCTCGACAAATGACGAAATACAGATTTTGCTATAAAATTAATTGCTATCAGCCTGACTTAAAACTGTTTGTCTTCCTTATTTATCCACTTCAAATCAAGTTTCAACAATTAAAAAAATTTTGTAGTTTGAGAAAGAACAACTTAATCTTGAGCAATCAGTATAAAAAGAAGGTAAGCAAAGGTGCGAATGTCAAACCATACATGATCAAAACAGGGAGCGGAGGTGTTTGGCTGAGACAAGGTGTGAATGTCCACCCATAATTAATGAAAAGCGGGCAACAAGTAGGTTCGAATGCCCAACCATACATCATCAAAAGCAGGAGTGGATATGTTCGGCTACAAGAAGGTTTGAACGTCTGACCATAGTTTGTAAAAAGCGGGTAAGAAAAGGTTCGAATGCCCAAACATACACCATCAAAGGAGGGAGCGGAGGTGTTCCGCTGTAAGAAGGTGTGAATGTCCGACCATAGTTGGTAAAAAACGGGTAAGAAAAGGTTAAAATACCCGACTGTACACAATCAGTAGCGGGTGCGGAGTTGTTCGGCTACTAAAAGGTGTGAAAGTCCGACCATGGTTTGTAAAAAGCGGGTAAGAAAAGGTGCGAATGCCCGAAAATGTATGATCAAAAGAGGGAGCGGAGGTGTTCGGCTGCAAGAAGGTGTGAATGTACACTCATAATTACTGAAAAATGGGTAAGAAAAGGTGCGAATGCCCAACTATACATAATCAAAAGCAGGAGTGGATGTGTTCGGCTCCAAGAAGGGTTGAATGTCTGACCATAGTTTGTAAAAAGCAGGTAAGAAAAGGTTTGACTGCCCGAATATACACCATCAAAAGAGGGAGCGGAGGTGTTCCGCTGTAAGAAGGTGTGAATGTCCGACCATAGTTGGTAAAAAGCGGGTTAGAAAAGGTGCGAATGCCCAAACATACATCATCAAAAGCAGGAGTGGATGTGTTGGGCTACTAAAAGGTGTGAAAGTCCGACCATGGTTTGTAAAACGCGGGTAAGAAAAGGTGCGAATGCCCGAAAATGTATGATCAAAAGAGGGAGCGGAGGTGTTCGGCTGCAAGAAGGTGTGAATGTACACCCATAATTACTGAAAAATGGGTAAGAAAAGGTGCGAATGCCCAACTATACATAATCAAAAGCAGGAGTGGATGTGTTCGGCTCCGAGAAGGGTTGAATGTCTGACCATAGTTTGTAAAAAGCAGGTAAGAAAAGGTTTGACTGCCCGAACATACACCATCAAAAGAGGGAGCGGAGGTGTTCCGCTGTAAGAAGGTGTGAATGTCCGACCATAGTTGGTAAAAAGCGGGTAAGAAAAGGTTAAAATACCCGACTGTACACAATCAATAGCGGGAGCGGAGTTGTTCGGCTACTAAAAGATGTGAAAGTCCGTCTATGGTTTGTAAAAAGCGGGTAAGAAAAGGTGCTAATGCCCGACAATGTATGATCAAAAGAGGGAGTGGAGTTTTTCGGCTGTAAGAAGGTCTGAATGTCCAACTATAATTTGTAAAAACCGGGTAAGAAAAGGCTTGAAAGCCCGACTATACACCATCATAAGCGGGAGAGGAGGTGTTCAGCTGTAAGAAGGTGTGAATGTCCACCCATAATTACTGAAAAATGGGTAAGAAAAGGTGCGAATGCCCAAACAGACATCATCAAAAGCAGGAGTGGATGTGTTGGGCTACAAGAAGGTTTGAAAGTCCGACCATGGTTTGTAAAAAACGGGTAAGAAAAGGTGCGAATGCCCGACAATGTATGATCAAAAGAGGGAGCGGAGGTTTTTGGCTACAAGAAGGTTTGAATGTCCGACCATAGTTTGTAAAAAGCGGGTAAGAAAAGGTTCAAATGCCTGACAATACACCATCAAAAGCGGAAGCGGAGGTGTTCGGCTGCAAGAAGGTGTGAACGTCCGACCAAAGTTTGTAAAAAGCAGTTAAGAAAAGGTTCGAATATCCAACCAAACATAATCAAAAGCGGGAGCAGAGCTGTTCGACTGCAAGTAGGTGTGAATGTCCAGCCATAATTACTCACAAACGGGTAAGAAAAGGTAGTATTGCCAGACCATACATGATCAAAACAGGGAGCTGAGGTGGTTCAGCACCAAGGTGTGAATGTCTGACTATAGTTTGTAAAAAGCGGGTATGATAAGGTGCGAATGCCCGACAATGTATTATCAAAAGAGGGAGCAGAGGTTTTCGGCTACAAGAAGGTTTGAATGTCCGACCATAGTTTGTAAAAAGCGGGTAAGAAAAGGTTCAAATGCCTGACTATACACCATCAAAAGCGGGAGCGGAGATGTTCCGCTGTAAGATGGTGTGAATGTCCGACCATAGTTGGTAAAAAGCGGGTAAGAAAAGGTTAAAATACCCGACTGTACACAATCAATAGCGGGAGCGGAGTTGTTCGGCTACAAGAAGGTGTGAAAGTCCAACCATGGTTTGTAAAAAGCTGCTAAGAAAAGGTTCGAATGCCCGAATATATACCATCAAAAGCGGAAGCGGAGGTGTTTGGCTGCAAGAAGGTGTGAACGTCCGACCAAAGTTTGTAAAAAGCAGTTAAGAAAAGGTTCGAATATCCAACCAAACATAATCAAAAGCGGGAGCAGAGCTGTTCGGCTGCAAGTAGGTGTGAATTTCCAGCCATAATTACTCACAAACGGGTAAGAAAAGGTAGTATTGCCAGACCATACATGATCAAAACAGGGAGCTGAGGTGGTTCAGCACCAAGGTGTGAATGTCTGACTATAGTTTGTAAAAAGCGGGTACGATAAGGTGCGAATGCCCGACAATGTAAAATCAAAAGAGGGAGCAGAGGTTTTAGGCTACAAGAAGGTTTGAATGTCCGACCATAGTTTGTAAAAAGCGGGTAAGAAAAGGTTCAAATGCCCGACTATACACCATCAAAAGCGGGAGCGGAGATGTTCCGCTGTAAGACGGTGTGAATGTCCGACCATAGTTGGCAAAAAGCAGTAAAGAAAAGGTTCGAATATCCAAACATAATTAAAAGCGAGAGAGATTGTGTTCAGCTGCAAGTAGGTGTGAATATCCAGCCATAATTACTCACAAACGGGTAAGAAAATGTAGTATTGCCAGACCATACATGATCAAAACAGGGAGCGGAGGTGGTTTAGCTGCAAAAACGGGTGAATGTCCAACTAAAGTTCAAATATATTAACAAAAGCGGGAGGAGAGGTCTTCGGATTAGAGTGGTTGAAATTTCCAACCATAATCTATAAAATGCGGTGAAAAAAAAGGTGTGAAGGAATGAATTTTATAGCAAAATCCGAAATCATGCATAACTCCGCAAAAGGAACGTATTGCTCAACCAAAGGGATGCTTCTTTCTCATTCAGGGTAATATGAGGAACTTTATGATTGATACATTTTAGACATGGATAACTATGAAGGACAAAGCAATTTTAACTTGGTTTGAGCAAAGCAATTCATTTTATAGGAAAATCCGAAATCGTGCAGGACTCATGAAAGTAAGCTTATTCTCGGATTCCTGATCCCCCAGTGTTGCTCTTTCCTATACTGCAAAATACAGCCTTGTTCTTTGTTGAAATCGATATAGACATTGATAAATATGAAGGACAAAGCAGTTTCCACTTTGTTTGAGTGAAGGAATTAATTTTATAGCAAAATCCCAAATCAAGCAGAACGTATGAAAATAAGCGTGTTTTCGGATTCCTGATCCTTCAGTGTTGCTATTTCTTCTACTGCAAAATACAATGTTGTTCTTTGTTGAAGTCAATCTAGACATTGATAAATATGAAGGACAAAGCAGTTTTAACATAGTTTGAGTAAAGGAATTCATTTTATACATAAAATCCCAAATCATGCAGAACGTATGAAAATAAGCTTATTCTCGGATTCCTGTTCCTTCAAGTGTTGCTCTTTCTACTACTGCAAAATACAATGTTGTTCTTTGTTGAAGTAAATCTAGACATTGATAAATATGAAGGACAAAGCAGTTTTCACTTGGTTTGAGTGAAGGAATTCATTTTATACATAAAATCCCAAATCATGCAGAACGTATGAAAATAAGCTTATTCTCGGATTCCTGATCCTTCAGTGTTGCTTTTTCTTCTACTGCAAAATACAATGTTGTTCTTTGTTGAAGTCGATCTAGACACTGATAAATATGAAGGACAAAGCAGTTTTAACTTGGTTTGAGTGAAGGAATTCATTTTATACATAAAATCCCAAATCATGCAGAACGTATGAAAATAAGCTTATTCTCGGATTCCTAAAACTTTTGATTTGCTCTTTCTTTACTGCAAAGTACAATGTTGTTCTTTGTTGAAGTCGATCTAGACATTGATAAATATGAAGGACAAATCAGTTTTCACTTGGTTTGAGTGAAGGATTTGCAGCTGAAAACCTCCCGCTCCCGCTTTTGATTGTGTATAGTCGGGCTTTCGAGCCTTTTCTTACCCGGTTTTTCGAAATTATGGTTGGACATTCAGACCTTGCAGCCGAAGACCTCCACTCCCTCTTTTGATCATACATTGTCGGGCATTCGCACCTTGTCTTACCCGCTTTTTACAAACTATAGTCAGACATTCACACCTTGCAGCTGAACCACCTCAGCTCCGCTCCCGCTTTTGATGGTGTATAGTCAGGCATTTGAACCTTTTCTTACCCGCTTTTTACAAACTATGGTCGGACATTCAAACCTTCTTGTAGCCGAAAACCTCCGCTCCCTCTTTTGATCATACATTGTCGGGCATTCGCACCTTTTCTTACCCGTTTTTTACAAACCATGGTCGGACTGTCACACATTCTTGTAGCCAAACACATCCGCTCCCGCTATTGATTGTGTACAGTTGGGTATTTTAACCTTTTCTTATCCGCTTTTTACAAACTATGCTCGGACATTCAAACCTTCTTGTAGCCGAACACCTCCGCTCCCTCTTTTGATGGTGTATGTTTGGGCATTCGAACCTTTTCTTATCCGCTTTTTACAAACTATGCTCGGACATTCAAACCTTCTTGTAGCCGAACACATCCACTCCTGCTTTTGATGATGTATGATTGGGCATTCAAACCTACTTGTTGCCCGCTTTTCATTAATTTTGGGTGGACATTCACACCTTGTCACAGCCAAACACCTCCGCTCCCTGTTTTGATCATGTATGGTTGGACATTCGCACCTTTTCTCACCCGCTTTTTGCCAACTATGGTCGGCTGTTCACAGCTTCCTCTCCACCATACTTGTATGGTGGGATATTCACACCCACTTGCATCCGAAGACCTTTTGTTGATATTTAGTCGGTCATTCGCAGCTTACCCGCTTTTGGCAAACTATGGCCTTCATGCAGCCAAACACCTCTGATCTCGCTTTTGATGATGTAAGGTTGGGCATTCAGACCTTGCTTCACCTGCTTTTCACCAAATATAGTCGGACATTCACACCTTCTTGCAGCCGAACACTTCCGCTCCACCTTTTAGTGTTCTATCACACCTTTTTTTTCACCGCATTTTATAGATTATGGTTGGAAATTCTCAACCACTCTCATCCGAAGACCTCTCCTCCCGCTTTTGTTAATATATTTGAACTTTAGTCGGACATTCACACCTTCTTGCAGCTGAACCACCTCCGCTCCCTGTTTTGATCATGTATGGTCTGGCAATACTACCTTTTCTTACCCGTTTGTTAGTAATTATGGCTGGACATTCACACCTACTTGCAGCCGAACACCACCTCTCCCGCTTTTGATTGTGTACAGTCGGGTATTTTAACCTTTTCTGACCCGCTTTTTACCAACTATGGTCGGACATTCACACCTTCTTACACCATCTTTTGATGTTGTATGTTCGGGCATTCAAACCTTTTCTTACCCGCTTTTTACAAACTATGGTCAGACGTTCAAACCTTCTTGTAGCCGAACATATCCACTCCTGCTTTTGATGATGTATGGTTGGGCATTCGAACCTACTTATTGCCCGCTTTTCATTAATTATGGGTGGACATTCACACCTTGTCTCAGCCAAACACCTCCGCTCCCTGTTTTGATCATGTATGGTTTGACATTCGCACCTTTGCCCACCCTCTTTTTATACTGATTGCTCAAGATTAAGTTGTTCTTTCCAAAACTACAAAATTTTTTTAATTGTTGAAACTTGATTTGAAGTGGATAAATAAGGAAGACAAACAGTTTTAAGTCAGGCTGATAGCAATTAATTTTATAGCAAAATCTGTATTTCGTCATTTGTCGAGAGATGCTTATTGCTGAAGAAGTTCTTTCTCATTCTACAAAGTACAACGTTGTTTATCATTGAAACTTGATTAGACATGAATAAATATGAAGGACAAAGCAGTCTTAACTTGGTTTGAGTTAAGGAATTCGTTTTATAGGAGAATCCGAATTCGTGCATAACTCGTAAAATAGAGCTTATTTTCGGATTCCTGAAGAATGAGTCTGGTTCTTTCTCATAATACAAAGTTTGTTGTTTATTGTTGAAACTTCATCAGACCGTTAGATATAGTCGGACTCACCTCGACGCACGGCTTGAGATCTGGAACCAGTACTCTTGAGAGGGGTTGGACTCTCTTCCACTCTGGAGTTGCCCGTGGTGAGAGGCTCAGAGCAGGTGTGGGCATACTTATTGCCCCCCGGCTGTGTGCCAGTACATTGGGGTTTACCCCAGTGAACGAGAGGGTAGCCTCCCTCCGCCTTGGGTGGGGGGACGAGTCCTGACTGTTCTTTGTGCCTATGCGCCAAACAGCAGTTCAGAGTACCTACCCTTTTTGGAGTCTCTGGGGGAGGCACTGGAGAATGCTCCTACCGGAGACTCCCTCATTCTGCTGGGGGACTTCAATGCTCACGTGGGCAATGACAGTGAGACCTGGAGGGGTGTGATTGGGAGGAACGGCCCCCCCGATCTGAATCAGAGTGGTGTTATGTTGTTGGACTTCTGTGCCAGTCATAGACTGTCCATAACGAACACCATGTTCAGGCATAAGGGTGTCCATATGTGCACTTGGCACCAGGACACCCTTGGCCGCAGTTCGATGATCGACTTTGTGGTTGTATCATCGGACTTGCGGCCGTATGTCCTGGACACTCGGGTGAAGAGAGGGGCGGAGCTGTCAACTGATCACCACCTGGTGGTGAGTTGGCTCCGCTGGTGGGGGAGGATGCCGATCAGACCTGGCAGGCCCAAACGTATTGTGAGGGTCTGCTTGGAGCGTTTGTCAGAATCCCCCGTCAGAAGGAGCTTTAACTCCCACCTCCGGCAGAGCTTCAACCATATTTGAGGTGGGGGACATTGAATGGGCCATGTTCCGTGACTCCATTGCCGAGGCAGCTGGTCGGAGTTGTGGCCGTAAGGTGGTCGGTGCCTGTCGTGGCGGCAACCCTCCAACCTGCTGGTGGACACCAGTGGTGAGGGAAGCCGTCAAGCTGAAGAAGGAGTCCTATCGGGCCTTTTTGGCCAGTGGGACCCTGGAAGAAGCTGATAGGTACCGACGGGCCAGACGGGCCACGGCTTCGGCGGTTGCTGAGGCAAAAACTCGGGCCTGGGAGGAGTTCGGTGAGACCATGGAGAACGATTTCCGGACGGCCTCGAAAAGATTCTGGTCCACCATCCGGCGTCTCAGGGGGGGGGAAGCGGCTCACAGTCAACACTGTTTACAGTGGGGACGGGGCTTTGCTGACCTCAACTAGGGATGTTGTGAGTCGGTGGGGGGAGTACTTCGAGGAACTCCTCAATCCTACCAACACGTGCTCGGAAGAGGCAGAGTCGGAGAGCTCGGAGACGGGGCCTCCCATTTCTGGGGCTGAGGTTGCCGAGGTGGTTAAAAAGCTCCTCGGTGGCAAGGCCCCGGGGGTGGATGAGGTCCGTCCTGAGTTTCTCAAGGCTCTGGATGTTGTAGGGCTGTCTTGGCTGACACGCCTCTGCAGTATCGCGTGGACATCGGGGACAGTGCCTCTGGACTGGCAGATTGGGGTGGTGGAGGGTGTGTTCCAACTATAGGGGTATCACACTCCTCAGCCTCCCTGGTAAGGTCTATTCGGGGGTATTGGAGAGGAGGATCCGTCGGATAATCGAGCCTCGGATTCAGGAGATGCAGTGTGGCTTTCGTCCTGGCCGTGTAACAGTGGACCAGCTCTATACCCTCGGCAGGATCCTGGAGGGTGCATGGGAGTTCGCCCAACCAGTCTACATGTGTTTTGTGGACTTGGAGAAAGCGTTCGACCGTGTCCCTCGTGGAGTCCTGTGGGGGGTGCTCCGGGAATATGGAGTGCCGGACCCCTTGATAGGGGCTGTTCGGTCTCTGTATGACCGGTGCCAGAGTTTGGTCCGCATTGCCGGCAGTAAGTCGGATACGTTTCCGGTGAGAGTTGGACTCCGTCAGGGCTGCCCTTTGTCACCGATTCTGTTCCTAACTTTTATGGACAGAATTTCTAGGCGGAGCCAGGGCGTTGAGGGTGTCCCATTTGGCGACCTCAGAATCGGGTCTCTGCTTTTTTGCAGATGATGTGGTTCTGTTAGCGTCGTCAGGCCGAGACCTTCAGCTCTCACTGGAGTGATTCGCAGCCGAGTGTGAAGCGGCTGGGATGAGAATCAGCACCTCCAAATCCGAGACTATGGTTCTCAGCCGGAAAAGGGTGGAATGCTCTCTCCGGGTCGAGAATGAGATCCTTCCCCAAGAGGAGGAGTTCAAGTATCTCGGGGTCTTGTTCACGAGTGACGGATGAATGGAGCGGGAGATTGACGGGCGGATCGGTGCAGCGCCTGCAGAGCCTGCAACACTGCAGGCGCTGCACCGACCCGTCGTTGTGAAGAGGGAGCTGAGCCAGAAGGCGAAGCTCTCTACTTACTGGTCAATCTACGTTCCCATCCTCACCTATGGTCACGAGTTGTGGGTAGTGACCGAAAGAACAAGATCGCGAATACAAGCGGCCGAAATGGGTTTCCTCCGCAGGGTGTCTGGGCTCTCCCTTAGAGATAGGGTGAGAAGCTCAGTCATCCGGGAGGGGCTCGGAGTAGAACCGCTGCTCCTCCGCATTGAGAGGAGTCAGATGAGGTGGCTCGGGCATCTGGTTAGGATGCCCCCTGGGCGCTTCCCTGGGGAGGTTTTCCGGGCACGTCCCACTGGGAGGAGACCCCGGGGGAGACCCAGGACACGTTGGAGAGACTATGTCTCTCGGCTGGCCTGGGAACGCCTCGGGGTCCCCCCGGAAGAGCTGGAGGAAGTGGCCGGGGACAGAGACGTCTGGGTTTCTCTGCTCAAGCTGCTGCCCCCGCGACCCGACCCCCGGATAAGCGGCAGATGATGGATGGATGGATGGATATATCCTCCACCAACCAGACTTACAACCCCCGACTAGGGTAGCAGAATTTCTAAGCATCTGTACCCCAAAACTACTATCAAAAATATATAAATTATTGTCTAAGATAGATGACACAATGTCTCTTCCATCCTCAAAATGGGAGGCAGATTTATCCATCAGTTCTGGTCATAGCTTCTAACCACAAATATGTTTGAACACCTTCATAAAGACTCGAAATCCTAATTTACAGCTCATACAATACAAAATCCTTCATAGAACACACTATACAGGACAAAGGTTCAGGATGGGTCTAACACACTCAAACATCTGCTCACATTGCACAGATAACACACCTGATGATTATGCACACGCTTTGTGGTTTTGTGCGCCTGTCCAGAAGTTCTGGCTTGAAGTCTGTGAGGACCTATCAACATGGCTAAAGTGTAGCATCCCTGCATGCCCCACACTGTGCATACTGGGTGACTTAGACAACATCAACATGGAAATTAACTCAGCACACATGGTTGTCACAGTGTTATGTATCGCAAAGAAAACTATTCTCATGAACTGGAAAGCGAAGAACAATCTGTGTATTAACCAGTTTAGAAATTTTATTTTAGATTATATGAGCATGGAAACAATGTCTGCCTCCTCAAAACATCAATTGGCTGAATTTCATTCTCTCTGGTCCCCTCTGATTAGTTTTATCACATAGTGGTGGTGGTGGGTTGCTGGGTGATGGTGGGTCTCAGGCCCGGGCTGCTGCGACTGGTGTGACCGGGTGGTTTGTTTGTTTGTTTTTTGTAGAGGTCCTCCTGGGTGGGGTTGGGTTGAGTGGGGTGGGGCGGGGCGGGATGGGTACCTTCTGGGGGTACAGTAGCTCCCGGAATATGGTCGCTGCAGGCCCCGAGCCTGGTGGACATCAGGCCCTCCTGCCCATTGTTGGCTCCCAGGTAGCGGGGATGCCTATTGCAGCCAGTCCCTGGCAGCCCTCTCTGGGGGAGAGTAGCTCCCCCGGTATATATCCCCATACCACTCTCCCTTCTGGCTCCTGTACACAGCACACACTCACACATGAAGGGTTTTGGGGGCGTGTGTGTTCGGTGGGGTGTAGTGGATGGGGCCACGTAGGTGGTCCCCTTTGGTTGCACTCTGCAGTTCCCTGCCCCTGTTTTAATTACACCTTAGACATTACTACTTATCAAACACACTAACACACACATATTAGGTCTTGGGGGGTGGTTACACTGAGTGGCATCTGGTGGGCGGGGCTCTTTGGGTATGTAGGCTGCCCAGAGTGCCGCGCTCCCAGTTCTACAAGTTTGGCTGCCCCTCAATTTTAATTGCTCACTATTAGAAAATATTGAAGAGCCAGAAGGGTGAGGGGAGGGGTCTTCTTCGCACACCCCAGCTTCCTGGTGTCTGCTCGGGGCAGGAGGGGCCAGGAGGATTAATTAATTGTTCTGCTGGTTCGGGGTCTGTGGTGGCTGGGGGGTTGCTGGCCTCCTGGTGTGCCCGCTGCACTACACCCCAGCAGAGTCGAGGGAGGTAGGACGTGTGGATGTGTGGATGTATGGGACGTGAAAGTGTGTGTGGTAATGATTGGGCCTGGATCTGGGACTTGCTGTCGCCTGGCCTGCCTGTGTTTCTCCCGATGGGGCATCAGCGTTGCCTCTCCCCACTGCTCGCGACTTCACCCACCTGTGGGCACGTCTTGACTCCCAGGGCACTTGGCCAGGGGCGCTGGGGCAGGCGCTGACCCACTTTGTGGCTGTCTGGGGCGCTTGGCCCTCCTGGGTATTGGGTGGGGCCTCTGCCGGGGGGTTTGGGGGCGCTCGGGCTCCTGGGGCCCGGGTCCAGTGCACGGCCCATGTCTGGGCGGCTGGGGCCTGGCGGGGTCGGTGGGCTGTTGCCCCTGGTTCCCGGAGTGCCTCTGCCCTATGCTCATGGGGGCTCTTTCCGGGGGCTTCCTCTGCAGTCTTCTGGGTGGATGCGTGGTTGCCCCTGCGGTGGGCTGGGTTCTGTGCTCTGTGGGGGCTGCTGGTGGCCTGGGTCTTGTGGCCCTCTCTGCCTGCTTCTGATTGCTTGGGGGGGGGGGGGGGGGGGCTGTGGATTGTGGCCCTGTACGCTTATACACTCATAACTAAGCACGTTTATCATGTAGGTCCTGTGCCATGGGTGTTGCATGTTCTCACACACACACACACACATTCATTAGTCCAGTAGCATGGTCACTAAGCAGCTGATGTATTATCATGTCGTCTCAGGTCATCTATATCCACAGCTGTGTTGTATGCGATTGCCGCTTCTTGTGCTTGTTTTTGTTTGTTTGTGTGTTTGTTTTTTCTCTGCTTGTCTGCTTTCAGGTGCTCCTGGTGGCGCTAAGGCTGGATTCCCCTCATAGGCCATGGATTGTTGTCTGTTTTGTTTTTTACAGGTGTAGCAGCTGGTTGTCTGGTTTTTGTTTCTATTTTTGTTCTGTTTCCTCTTCTTTCCTCTTCTTCTTTCCTTGTCCCCCGGTCCGGTTCAGTTCAGTTCATGTCATATATTGTAAACAGAAATAAATAAATGGGCATCAAGGGGAGCTTTACATTTATAAAACTTCCCTTGGCAAAACAAATCTGTTTGGCATCAAAGGTATTCAGACTACAATTCTTCTGACATAATGCTGAACAGGACAAGGGGAAAAAAAAGTAAAGAAGACAGTTCTGCCGAAAGCCAGGGATAGACCTGTTCTAAGTTCTATACTTTTTAAAAGGGGCGTGTTTATCAACTATGGAATTAGAAGATTTACAAAAATGGTCAAGTGCTAGATCTTCATCTGGGATTTTAACAGTGTCATATAACTATTCAACAGATCAGTTAAAAAAAAGCCTGCTCATGGAGATGTTTCAGGATCTGGATACCAAGCGTGGACCTAATGTTTTCATTTTTGCAATTCTGATACAGCCTATTGAGCAGTGATAACTAACACCAAGTTCAGATACTGCAGATTTTCTACCTTTGATTTGTTAAGATTGAGCCAATCAGGGACAACCTTGAAGGATCTCTTTGGTTTTGTAGGATCAGTAATTACCTGAGAAAGGTTGATATTGGTACACACCTTTTTTAAATGATCAGAGGCAGAGTTCAACTTGTTTAAATTAAAATTGCCACACAGAGATTGGGTTTAGGCCACATGCACACAGAATGACATCAACAAATATAAGAAATATTAAACATTTACACATAGATTTTTGAATATATGTAGAGGAATGATACTTTGAAATGTGCTCATTGCGGAGTTATGATCAGTTGAGTAATGAAGGTTGAACTATTCTGGGAAAGAGGTTCTATTCCCAGCATCATGATGGACACTCCTGATATAGAAGGTTTCGCTAACGCATTGGAATTGTTTTACTATTTTCATATGCATGTGCAATGAAGAATTGCTTGCTGCTGATAAATGCAAAGAAGAACAGCTTACACATAGATGCTCACATATAGGCTGCTGAATGCAATGAAGACCTGCTTATCAAGTGAAGTTCAATGTCAATGTGTAATATTCAATTAGGATTTGCAAAACAGTGAAGTTAAACAATGAATGGGTCCATAGTCGGTATGAGAAGACTACAGGAATATTTACCTGGGTGTACGTTCAAACAGAGATGAGAAAATTGCGATAAATAATTGTTTGTTTGTTTGTTAGTATGTATATGAATGTTATGTGTATAAACTGTGTTGAGTTATAGTTACTCAGTAGTGTCTCAGTGAAACAACCGACGGGGGAAGCCTTGCGGTGACAACAAAAGCAGTGTTTTACTGATCAGTCAAGTTGCTCCAGTGTACTCCATATAAACTGGTTGGCTACTAAAGGGATAGAAAATGGGGAATACTTGTTTTAAAGCAAACAAGGAATTAGATGGGAAAAATACATGTTTTAACGGGACCCAGACAATATTAAATACTCAGACAGATGGGAGAAGAAGTGTAGTTTTGTAGGAAATCACAAAATTATTACATAGAATTAGTGAAATCAATTGAAGAATGCCTTTCTGAAGAGCTGTTTACCACAGATGAGCAGCTTTGCGACCAAGCACATTGTAGATCGCTTTACTGCCAAAATGATCTAATTTAATGGATTGGTTTAGACATGCATAACAGCATTTTAAGAACAAAGAGAGAAACAAAAAGGGACAACGCTTCATGGTGGAAGGTGATGTATAAATAACTGTGTATATGATGAAGGGGGTGGCAACACCCATTCCGACATCCCGCTATTCCGACATCCCACCATTCCGACATACCACCATTCTGACATACCACCATTCCGACATGCAAACGTCCCACCATTCTGACATCCCACCATTGCGACATCCCGCTATTCTGACGTTCAAATGTCCCACCATTCCGACAAGGCTTTCCGTATAAGGAAATGTGTGTTACTCAACAGGTGAGTCCCTTCTTTCTGTTCATGCAATTTATATGTTTAACACATGTTTATAGACAAGCGTTATTAAAAACACAAAGTCTCGGCAACTGGAGGAGGAGAAGCAGTCCGCGGTGGTTTTCAATCACACACTCCAATGCCACTTGTTTCAACTTCCGAAAATTTAATCCAGGAAAAAAAGGCTTACAAACATGGACCAAAATGGCTCCATAACACACACAAGAATCCAAAAGAAACGAAAGTTAACTAAAAGAAAGCAAATAAACAGTATGAAGTGGTCAAAATTGGTTTTACGCATGCCTATGTGCGTCTGGCACATGCGTCTTCGGGCTCTCCCACGTTGGTTTGTGGATGAAAGCTATATGTTCAGCTGTAATGTCATGTAAAAACAATCTCTACATGACATTTACTCCCAGGTGTGACCAGTTAGGTCCTTAAGATATCAACAGGCTGTATAAAGCTACAACCGTTGCGGCTGTGTGTTTGTGCCAAATGCGCAAAGCCCATCCGCGCTTCCCAAAATTGGAGTGAGTACTCATAAATCATGTGAATAACATGAATAAACGTTTTTACTGCATTTTGTTGTGTTTTATACGTTCTATGCTGTCATTTCTCTCTTCTCCTATTGGCAAGGCAAGGCAGAGTGCTCGCAACTGTGTCCTGTGCAGTAGCCGTGATATCTGTAATTGCAATTATTACTTTTGCATATGATGACAGCGTGCAAAAGACGCATGGGCTCTGTGGAGAGCTCCGCTCCAGCTGGCTGCTGTGACAGCTCACTGACACTGTATTTCTGCTTAATCAGTTTCAGTCTCGCCAGAGTTACATTAATATCTGTATTTTTATATTTGAAATTCAGGGGATTTTGATAATAGATTATTAAAGTTTGTTTGCGAGGCTGTGGCCTCTGCATGTGCAAAGCTTGCGCGCCAAACTTTAGGGCGTATTTGCGCCGGCATATCATTAGTGCAAAATGTTTTGGGTAAAAAATAGGCTATTAAAAGGAACTGTCGGAATGGCGGTATGTTAAAAAAAACAAAAAACATACCGCCATTCCGACCATAGGAGGAAAAAAGTGTCGGAATGGTGGGACGTTTGATAAAAAATTAAGTGTCGCCATTCCGACAATTGGAGACCCATGTCGGAATGGCGAGATGTCGGAATGGCAGCATGTAACCATGATGAAGGAGAGACCATTTGAGCAGCACAGCCATTTCGCAGCACAGGGACAGCAATCCAAGTTACAGGATCTCCCACGTGGTATCACCTGTCACATTGTGTCAAGGCATCAAAAGAAGAAAAAATCACCAAACTCAAGGACAAAAAGACAAAGACTCCGGTGAACGAAGACAGAGGACTGACAAACCAGAAATACAAAAGGATTCTCGATATCAAGATCCAGAAGAAGAGGCTAACGATGCCACGAACACTTACGATGCTGGGAATGATGCCAGCAATGAACAGAGAAGAAGATTCAGTGTCATCAATCTGCATTACGTGCCTCTAATGAGGGGGTGAATATAGAATCCTCAACGATTACAACGTCTCTGGGAACTGTGACAACAACAAGGTTTAAACCATTTTGATATATATTGTAACCTATTGTCTAAGGAATAGTGCTGAAAATGAGGTAAATCTAATCCACCACTGTCCTTGGTCTTCTGTAGGGTTTTTAAACTAATACGTGGTGGTTTGTTTTTCCACAGAAATTTGGAGATGCATGAATCTAGTGACTTAAACCAAGTAGCAGATGGTTTTATGGGGATCATTGAGAACAAATAGTTAACTTTTGGTAGTATCATCATTTTAATGGATGTAACTCTCCCCATAAGTGATATAGGTAAGGACTTCCAACGAGAGATCGTCCTCTACTGTCTTTAATAATTGCACATAATTTAGCTTTGTTAGCTCTGAGAGCCTGGAGGAAATATTTATGCCTAAATATCTAATATTTCCTGACTGTAAAGTGATCGCAGGTATATTATGGACCCTACAGTTAATGGGCAGAACTGTGGTCTTAGACCAGTTGATAGAGTAGTCAGAAAGTGCTGAGAATTTATTTATGAGTGTGATCGTGTGACTGAGAGACGTCTGTGAGTTCTGAAGGAAAAGTAATACATCATCAGCATAAAGACTTATTTTATGCTCAATATTTTGGGATTAATTACTCACAAACGGGTAAGAAAAGGTAGTATTGCCAGACCATACATGATCAAAACAGGGAGCGGAGGTGGTTCAGCTGCAAGGTGTGAATGTCTGACTATAGTTTGTAAAAAGCGGGTAAGATAAGGTGCGAATGCCCGACAATGTATGATCAAAAGAGGGAGCGGAGGTTTTCGGCTGCAAGAAGGTCTGAATGTCCACCCAAAATTCCTGAAAAATGGGTAAAAAAAGGGTGCGAATGCCAAACCATACATCATCAAAAGCAGGAGTGGATGTGTTCGGCTACAAGAAGATTTGAATGTCCATCAATAATTGCTTTAAAACATGAAAGAAAATTTTCGAATATCCAACCGCACATGATCATAAGCGGAGAGGAGTTGTTCAGCTGCAAGAAGGTGTGAATGTCCACCCATAATTACTGAAAAATGGGTAAGAAAAGGTGAAAATGCCCAACCATACATCATCAAAAGCAGGAGTGGATGTGTTCGGCTACAAGAAGGTTTGAATGTCCGACCATAGTTGGTAAAAAGCGGGTAAGAAAAGGTTAAAATACCCGACTGTACACAATCAATAGCGGGAGCGGAGTTGTTTGGCTACAAGAAGGTGTGAAAGTACGACCACGGTTTGTAAAAAGCGGGTAAGAAAAGGTTCGAATGCCCGAATATATACCATCAAAAGTGGAAGTGGATGTGTTCGGCTGCAAGAAGGTGTGAACGTCCGACCAAAGTTTGTAAAAAGCAGTTAAGAAAAGGTTCGAATATCCAACCAAACATAATCAAAAGCGGGAGCAGAGCTGTTCGACTGCAAGTAGGTGTGAATGTCAGATCATAATTTGCAAAAAGCTGATGAGAAAGGGTGAGAATGCCCGGCTATACACCATCAACTGTGGGAGCGGAAGTGTTCGGCTGTGAGTAGGTGTGAATGTCCAGCCATAATTACTAACAAACGGGTAAGAAAAGGTAGTATTGCCAGACCATACATGATCAAAACAGGGAGCGGAGGTGGTTCAGCTGCAAGAAGGTGTGAATGTCCGACTAAAGTTCAAATATATTAACAAAAGCGGGAGGAGAGGTCTTCGGATGAGAGTGGTTGAGAATTTCCAACCATAATCTATAAAATGCGGTTAAAAAAAAGGTGTGATAGAACACTAAAAGGTGGAGCGGAAGTGTTTGGCTGCAAGAAGGTGTGAATGTCCGACTATATTTGGTGAAAAGCAGGTGAAGCAAGGTCTGAATGCCCAACCTTACATCATCAAAAGCGAGATCAGAGGTGTTTGTCTGCATGAAGGCCATAGTTTGCCAAAAGCGGATAAGCTGCGAATAACCGCCTAAATATAAACAAAAGGTCTTCGGATGCAAGTGGGTGTGAATATCCCACCATACAAGTATGGTGGAGAGGAAGCTGTGAACAGCCGACCATAGTTGGCAAAAAGCGGGTGAGAAAAGGTGCGAATGTCCAACCATACATGATCAAAACAGGGAGCGGAGGTGTTTGGCTGCAAGAAGGTGTGAACGTCCGACCAAAGTTTGTAAAAAGCAGTTAAGAAAAGGTTCGAATATCCAACCAAACATAATCAAAAGCGGGAGCAGAGCTGTTCGGCTGCAAGTAGGTGTGAATTTCCAGCCATAATTACTCACAAACGGGTAAGAAAAGGTAGTATTGCCAGACCATACATGATCAAAACAGGGAGCGGAGGTGGTTCAGCTGCAAGGTGTGAATGTCTGACTATAGTTTGTAAAAAGCGGGTAAGATAAGGTGCGAATGCCCGACAATGTATGATCAAAAGAGGGAGCGGAGGTTTTCGGCTGCAAGAAGGTCTGAATGTCCACCCAAAATTCCTGAAAAATGGGTAAAAAAAGGGTGCGAATATCAAACCATACATCATCAAAAGCAGGAGTGGATGTGTTCGGCTACAAGAAGATTTGAATGTCCATCAATAATTGCTTTAAAACATGAAAGAAAATTTTCGGTCTGAATGTCCAACCATAATTTCTAAAAACCGGGTAAGAAAAGGCTCGAAAGCCCGACTATACACAATCAAAAGTGGGAGCGGGAGGTTTTCAGCTGCAAATCCTTCACTCAAACCAAGTGAAAACTGCTTTGTCCTTCATATTTATCAATGTCTAGATCGACTTCAACAAAGAACAACATTGTACTTTGCAGTAAAGAAAGAGCAAATCAAAAGTTTTAGGAATCCGAGAATAAGCTTATTTTCATACGTTCTGCATGATTTGGGATTTTATGTATAAAATGAATTCCTTCACTCAAACCAAGTTAAAACTGCTTTGTCCTTCATATTTATCAATGTCTAGATTGACTTCAACAAAGAACAACACTGGATTTTGCAGTAGAAGAAAGAGCAACACTGAAGGATCAGTAATCCGAGAATAAGCTTATTTTCATACGTTCTTCATGATTTGGGATTTTATGTATAAAATGAATTCCTTCACTCAAACCAAGTTAAAACTGCTTTGTCCTTCATATTTATCAATGTCTAGATTGACTTCAACAAAGAACAACACTGGATTTTGCAGTAGAAGAAAGAGCAACACTGAAGGATCAGTAATCCGAGAATAAGCTTATTTTCATACGTTCTGCATGATTTGGGATTTTATGTATAAAATGAATTCCTTTACTCAAAAAAAGTGGAAACTGCTTTGTCCTTCATATTTATCAATGTCTAGATTGACTTCAACAAAGAACAACATTGTATTTTGCAGTAGAAGAAATAGCAACACTGAAGGATCAGGAATCCGAAAACAAGCTTATTTTCATACGTTCCGCTTGATTTGGGATTTTGCTATAAAATTAATTCCTTCACTCAAACAAAGTGGAAACTGCTTTGTCCTTCATATTTATCAATGTCTATATCGATTTCAACAAAGAACAAGGCTGTATTTTGCAGTATAGGAAAGAGCAACACTGGAGGATCAGGAATCCGAGAATAAGCTTATTTTCATACGTTCTGCATGATTTGGGATTTTATGTATAAAATGAATTCCTTCACTCAAACCAAGTGAAAACTGCTTTGTCCTTCATATTTATCAATGTCTAGATTTACTTCACCAAAGAACAACATTGTATTTTGCAGTAGTAGAAAGAGCAACACTTGAAGGAACAGGAATCCGAGAATAAGCTTATTTTCATACGTTCTGCATGATTTGAGATTTTATGTATAAAATTAATTCCTTCACTCAAACAAAGTGGAAACTGCTTTGTCCTTCATATTTATCAATGTCTATATCGATTTCAACAAAGAACAAGGCTGTATTTTGCAGTATAGGAAAGAGCAACACTGGAGGATCAGGAATCCGAGAATAAGCTTACTTTCATGAGTCCTGCACGATTTCGGATTTTCCTATAAAATGAATTGCTTTGCTCAAACCAAGTTAAAATTGCTTTGTCCTTCATAGTTATCCATGTCTAAAATGTATCAAGCATAAAGTTCCTCATATTACCCTGAATGAGAAAGAAGCATCCCTTTGGTTGAGCAATACGTTCCTTTTGCGGAGTTATGCATGATTTCGGATTTTGCTATAAAATTCATTCCTTCACACCTTTTTTTTTTCACCGCATTTTATAGATTATGGTTGGAAATTTCAACCACTCTAATCCGAAGACCTCTCCTCCCACTTTTGTTAATATATTTGAACTTTAGTAGGATATTTCACCCCTTTTTGCAGCTAAACCACCTCCGCTCCCTGTTTTGATCATGTATGGTCAAGCAATACTACATTTTCTTACCCGTTTGTGAGTAATTATGGCTGGATATTCACACCTACTTGCAGCTGAACACAATCTCTCTCGCTTTTAATTATGTTTGGATATTCGAACCTTTTCTTTACTGCTTTTTGCCAACTTTGGTCGGACGTTAACACCTTGCAGCCGAACACCTCCGCTTCCGCTTTTGATGGTATATATTCGGGCATTCGCACCTTTTCTTACCAGCTTTTTACAAACGATGGTTGGACTTTCACACCTTCTTGTAGCCGAACAACTCCGCTCCCGCTATTGATTGTGTACAGTCGGGTATTTTAACCTTTTCTTACCCGCTTTTTACCAACTATGGTCGGACATTCACACCGTCTTACAGCGGAACATCTCCGCTCCCGCTTTTGATGGTGTATAGTCAGGCATTTGAACCTTTTCTTACCCGCTTTTTACAAACTATGGTCAGACATTCAAACCTTCTTGTAGCCGAAAACCTCTGCTCCCTCTTTTGATTATACATTGTCGGGCATTCGCACCTTATCTTACCCGCTTTTTACAAACTATAGTCAGACATTCACACCTTGGTGCCGAACCACCTCAGCTCCCTGTTTTGATCATGTATGGTCTGGCAATACTACCTTTTCTTACCCGTTTGTGAGTAATTATGGCTGGACATTCACACCTACTTGCAGTCGAACAGCTCTGCTCCCGCTTTTGATTATGTTTGGTTGGATATTCTAACCTTTTCTTAACTGCTTTTTACAAACTTTGGTCGGACGTTCACACCTTCTTGCAGCCGAACACCTCCCCTTCCGCTTTTGATGGTATATATTCGGGCATTCGAACCTTTTCTTACCAGCGTTTTACAAACCATCGTTGGACTTTCACACCTTCTTGTAGCCGAACACCTCCGCTCCCCCTATTGATTGTGTAGAGTCGGGTATTTTAACCTTTTCTTACCCGCTTTTTACCAACTATGGTCGGACATTCACACCGTCTTACAGCGGAACACCTCCGCTCCCGCTTTTGATGGTGTATAGTCAGGCATTTGAACCTTTTCTTACCCGCTTTTTACAAACTATGGTCGGACATTCAAACCTTCTTGTAGCCAAAAACCTCCGCTCCCTCTTTTGATCATACATTGTCGGGCATTCGCACCTTTTCTTACCCGTTTTTTACAAACCATGGTTTGACTTTCACACATTCTTGTAGCCAAACACATCCGCTCCCGCTATTGATTGTGTACAGTCGGGTATTTTAACCTTTTCTTACCCACTTTTTACCAACTATGGTTGGACATTCACACCGTCTTACAGCGGAACATCTCCGCTCCCGCTTTTGATGGTGTATAGTCAGGCATTTGAACCTTTTCTTACCCGCTTTTTACAAACTATGGTCGGACATTCAAACCTTCTTGTAGCCGAAAACCTCTGCTCCCTCTTTTGATTATACATTGTCGGGCATTCGCACCTTATCTTACCCGCTTTTTACAAACTATAGTCAGACATTCACACCTTGGTGCTGAACCACCTCAGCTCCCTGTTTTGATCATGTATGGTCTGGCAATACTACCTTTTCTTACCCGTTTGTGAGTAATTATGGCTGGACATTCACACCTACTTGCAGTCGAACAGCTCTGCTCCCGCTTTTGATTATGTTTGGTTGGATATTCGAACCTTTTCTTAACTGCTTTTTACAAACTTTGGTCGGATGTTCACACCTTCTTGCAGCAGAACACTTCCGCTTCCGCTTTTGATGGTATATATTCGGGCATTCGAACCTTTTCTTACCAGCTTTTTACAAACCATGGTCGGACTTTCACACATTCTTGTAGCCAAACACATCCGCTCCCGCTATTGATTGTGTACAGTTGGGTATTTTAACCTTTTCTTACCCACTTTTTACCAACTATGGTCGGACATTCACACCTTCTTACAGCGGAACACCTCCGCTCCCTCTTTTGATGGTGTATGTTTGGGCATTCGAACCTTTTCTTACCCGCTTTTTACAAACTATGCTCGGACATTCAAACCTTCTTGTAGCCGAACACATCAACTCCTTCTTTTGATGATGTATGCTTGGGCATTCAAACCTACTTTTTACCCGCTTTTCATTAATTTTGGGTGGACATTCACACCTTGTCACAGCCAAACACCTCCGCTCCCTGTTTTGATCATGTATGGTTGGACATTCGCTCCTTTTCTCACCCGCTTTTTGCAAACTATGGTCGGCTGTTCACAGCTTCCTCTCCACCATATTTGTATGGTGGGATGTTCACACCCAGTTGCATCCGAAGACCTCCGCCCCCACTTTTGTTGATATTTAGTTGGTCATTCGCAGCTTACCCGCTTTTGGCAAACTATGGCCTTCTTGCAGCCAAACACCTCTGATCTCGCTTTTGATAATGTAAGGTTGGGCATTCAGACCTTGCTTCACCTGCCTTTCACCAAATATAGTCGGACATTCACACCTTCTTGCAGCCGAACACTTCCGCTCCACCTTTTAGTGTTCTATCACACCTTTTTTTCACCAAATTTTATAGATTATGGTTGGAAATTCTCAACCACTCTCATCCGAAGACCTCTCCTCCCGCTTTTGTTAATATATTTGAACTTTAGTCGGACATTCACACCTTCTTGCAGCTGAACCACCTCCGCTCCCTGTTTTGATCATGTATGGTCTGGCAATACTACCTTTTCTTACCCGTTTGTGAGTAATTATGGCTGGACATTCACACCTACTTGCAGCCGAACACCACCTCTCTCGCTTTTGATGATGTATGGACCGGCATTCTTACCTTTTCTAACATATTTTTCAGAAATTACGGTCGGAGATTCACACCTACTCACAGCCGAACATGATTATGTATAGTTAGGCATTCGCACCTTTTCTTACCCATTTTTCAGTAATTATGGGTGTACATTCACACCTTCTTGCAGCCGAACACCTCCGCTCCCTCTTTTGATCATACATTTTCGGGCATTCGCACCTTTTCTTACCCGCTTTTAACAAACCATAGTCGGACTTTCACATCTTTTAGTAGCCGAACAACTCCGCTCCCGCTATTGATTGTGTACAGTCGGGTATTTTAACCTTTTCTGACCCGCTTTTTACCAACTATGGTCGGACATTCACACCTTCTTACACCATCTTTTGATGGTGTATGTTCGGGCATTCGAACCTTTTCTTACCCGCTTTTTACAAACTATGGTCAGACGTTCAAACCTTCTTGTAGCCGAACATATCCACTCCTGCTTTTGATGATGTATGGTTGGGCATTCGAACCTACTTATTGCCCGCTTTTCATTAATTATGGGTGGACATTCACACCTTGTCTCAGCCAAACACCTCCGCTCCCTGTTTTGATCATGTATGGTTTGACATTCGCACCTTTGCCCACCCTCTTTTTATACTGATTGCTCAAGATTAAGTTGTTCTTTCCAAAACTACAAAATTTTTTTAATTGTTGAAACTTGATTTGAAGTGGATAAATAAGGAAGACAAACAGTTTTAAGTCAGGCTGATAGCAATTAATTTTATAGCAAAATCTGTATTTCGTCATTTGTCGAGAGATGCTTATTGCTGAAGAAGTTCTTTCTCATTCTACAAAGTACAACGTTGTTTATCATTGAAACTTGATTAGACATGAATAAATATGAAGGACAAAGCAGTCTTAACTTGGTTTGAGTTAAGGAATTCGTTTTATAGGAGAATCCGAATTCGTGCATAACTCGTAAAATAGAGCTTATTTTCGGATTCCTGAAGAATGAGTCTGGTTCTTTCTCATAATACAAAGTTTGTTGTTTATTGTTGAAACTTCATCAGACCGTTAGATATAGTCGGACTCACCTCGACGCACGGCTTGAGATCTGGAACCAGTACTCTTGAGAGGGGTTGGACTCTCTTCCACTCTGGAGTTGCCCGTGGTGAGAGGCTCAGAGCAGGTGTGGGCATACTTATTGCCCCCCGGCTGTGTGCCAGTACATTGGGGTTTACCCCAGTGAACGAGAGGGTAGCCTCCCTCCGCCTTGGGTGGGGGGACGAGTCCTGACTGTTCTTTGTGCCTATGCGCCAAACAGCAGTTCAGAGTACCTACCCTTTTTGGAGTCTCTGGGGGAGGCACTGGAGAATGCTCCTACCGGAGACTCCCTCATTCTGCTGGGGGACTTCAATGCTCACGTGGGCAATGACAGTGAGACCTGGAGGGGTGTGATTGGGAGGAACGGCCCCCCCGATCTGAATCAGAGTGGTGTTATGTTGTTGGACTTCTGTGCCAGTCATAGACTGTCCATAACGAACACCATGTTCAGGCATAAGGGTGTCCATATGTGCACTTGGCACCAGGACACCCTTGGCCGCAGTTCGATGATCGACTTTGTGGTTGTATCATCGGACTTGCGGCCGTATGTCCTGGACACTCGGGTGAAGAGAGGGGCGGAGCTGTCAACTGATCACCACCTGGTGGTGAGTTGGCTCCGCTGGTGGGGGAGGATGCCGATCAGACCTGGCAGGCCCAAACGTATTGTGAGGGTCTGCTTGGAGCGTTTGTCAGAATCCCCCGTCAGAAGGAGCTTTAACTCCCACCTCCGGCAGAGCTTCAACCATATTTGAGGTGGGGGACATTGAATGGGCCATGTTCCGTGACTCCATTGCCGAGGCAGCTGGTCGGAGTTGTGGCCGTAAGGTGGTCGGTGCCTGTCGTGGCGGCAACCCTCCAACCTGCTGGTGGACACCAGTGGTGAGGGAAGCCGTCAAGCTGAAGAAGGAGTCCTATCGGGCCTTTTTGGCCAGTGGGACCCTGGAAGAAGCTGATAGGTACCGACGGGCCAGACGGGCCACGGCTTCGGCGGTTGCTGAGGCAAAAACTCGGGCCTGGGAGGAGTTCGGTGAGACCATGGAGAACGATTTCCGGACGGCCTCGAAAAGATTCTGGTCCACCATCCGGAGTCTCAGGGGGGTTAGCGGCTCACAGTCAACACTGTTTACAGTGGGGACGGGGCTTTGCTGACCTCAACTAGGGATGTTGTGAGTCGGTGGGGGGAGTACTTCGAGGAACTCCTCAATCCTACCAACACGTGCTCGGAAGAGGCAGAGTCGGAGAGCTCGGAGACGGGGCCTCCCATTTCTGGGGCTGAGGTTGCCGAGGTGGTTAAAAAGCTCCTCGGTGGCAAGGCCCCGGGGGTGGATGAGGTCCGTCCTGAGTTTCTCAAGGCTCTGGATGTTGTAGGGCTGTCTTGGCTGACACGCCTCTGCAGTATCGCGTGGACATCGGGGACAGTGCCTCTGGACTGGCAGATTGGGGTGGTGGTCCCCCTCTTTAAAAAGGGGGACCGGAGGGTGTGTTCCAACTATAGGGGTATCACACTCCTCAGCCTCCCTGGTAAGGTCTATTCGGGGGTATTGGAGAGGAGGATCCGTCGGATAATCGAGCCTCGGATTCAGGAGATGCAGTGTGGCTTTCGTCCTGGCCGTGGAACAGTGGACCAGCTCTATACCCTCGGCAGGATCCTGGAGGGTGCATGGGAGTTCGCCCAACCAGTCTACATGTGTTTTGTGGACTTGGAGAAAGCGTTCGACCGTGTCCCTCGTGGAGTCCTGTGGGGGGTGCTCCGGGAATATGGAGTGCCGGACCCCTTGATAGGGGCTGTTCGGTCTCTGTATGACCGGTGCCAGAGTTTGGTCCGCATTGCCGGCAGTAAGTCGGATACGTTTCCGGTGAGAGTTGGACTCCGTCAGGGCTGCCCTTTGTCACCGATTCTGTTCCTAACTTTTATGGACAGAATTTCTAGGCGGAGCCAGGGCGTTGAGGGTGTCCCATTTGGCGACCTCAGAATCGGGTCTCTGCTTTTTTGCAGATGATGTGGTTCTGTTAGCGTCGTCAGGCCGAGACCTTCAGCTCTCACTGGAGTGATTCGCAGCCGAGTGTGAAGCGGCTGGGATGAGAATCAGCACCTCCAAATCTGAGACTATGGTTCTCAGCCGGAAAAGGGTGGAATGCTCTCTCCGGGTCGGGAATGAGATCCTTCCCCAAGAGGAGGAGTTCAAGTATCTCGGGGTCTTGTTCACGAGTGACGGACGAATGGAGCGGGAGATTGACGGGCGGATCGGTGCAGCGCCTGCAGTGTTGCAGGCTCTGCACCGACCCGTCGTTGTGAAGAGGGAGCTGAGCCAGAAGGCGAAGCTCTCTACTTACTGGTCAATCTACGTTCCCATCCTCACCTATGGTCACGAGTTGTGGGTAGTGACCGAAAGAACAAGATCGCGAATACAAGCGGCCGAAATGGGTTTCCTCCGCAGGGTGTCTGGGCTCTCCCTTAGAGATAGGGTGAGAAGCTCAGTCATCCGGGAGGGGCTCGGAGTAGAACCGCTGCTCCTCCGCATTGAGAGGAGTCAGATGAGGTGGCTCGGGCATCTGGTTAGGATGACCCCTGGGCGCCTCCCTGGGGAGGTGTTCCGGGCACGTCCCACTGGGAGGAGACCCCGGAGGAGACCCAGGACACGTTGGAGAGACTATGTCTGGCCTGGGAACGCCTCGGGGTCCCCCCGGAAGAGCTGGAGGAAGTGGCCGGGGACAGAGACGTCTGGGTTTCTCTGCTCAAGCTGCTGCCCCCGCGACCCGACCCCCGGATAAGCGGCAGATGATGGATGGATGGATGGATATATCCTCCACCAACCAGACTTACAACCCCCGACTAGGGTAGCAGAATTTCTAAGCATCTGTACCCCAAAACTACTATCAAAAATATATAAATTATTGTCTAAGATAGATGACACAATGTCTCTTCCATCCTCAAAATGGGAGGCAGATTTATCCATCAGTTCTGGTCATAGCTTCTAACCACAAATATGTTTGAACACCTTCATAAAGACTTGAAATCCTAATTTACAGCTCATACAATACAAAATCCTTCATAGAACACACTATACAGGACAAAGGATGTTCAGGATGGGTCTAACACACTCAAACATCTGCTCACATTGCACAGATAACACACCTGATGATTATGCACACGCTTTGTGGTTTTCTGCGCCTGTCCAGAAGTTCTGGCTTGAAGTCTGTGAGGACCTATCAACATGGCTAAAGTGTAGCATCCCTGCATGCCCCACACTGTGCATACTGGGTGACTTAGACAACATCAACATGAAAATTAACTCAGCACACATGGTTGTCACAGTGTTATGTATCGCAAAGAAAACTATTCTCATGAACTGGAAAGCGAAGAACAATCTGTGTATAAACCAGTTTAGAAATTTTATTTTAGATTATATTAGCATGGAAACAATGTCTGCCTCCTCAAAACATCAATTGGCTGAATTTCATTCTCTCTGGTCCCCTCTGATTAGTTTTATCACATAGTGGTGGTGGTGGGTTGCTTGGTGATGGTGGGTCTCAGGCCCGGGCTGCTGCGACTGGTGTGACCGGGTGGTTTGTTTGTTTGTTTTTTGATGTTGTTTGTTTGTTTTTTGTAGAGGTCCTCCTGGGTGGGGTTGGGTTGAGTGGGGTGGGGCGGGATGGGTACCTTCTGGGGGTACAGTAGCTCCCGGAATATGGTCGCTGCAGGCCCCGAGCCTGGTGGACATCAGGCCCTCCTGCCCATTGTTGGCTCCCAGGTAGCGGGGATGCCTATTGCAGCCAGTCCCTGGCTGCCCTCTCTGGGGGAGAGTAGCTCCCCCGGTATATATCCCCATACCCCTCTCCCTTCTGGCTCCTGTACACAGCACACACTCACACATGAAGGGTTTTGGGGGCGTGTGTGTTCGGTGGGGTGTAGTGGATGGGGCCACGTAGGTGGTCCCCTTTGGTTGCACTCTGCAGTTCCCTGCCCCTGTTTTAATTACACCTTAGACATTACTACTTATCAAACACACTCACACACACACATTAGGTCTTGGGGGGTGGTTACACTGAGTGGCATCTGGTGGGCGGGGCTCTTTGGGTATGTAGGCTGCCCAGAGTGCCGCGCTCCCAGTTCTACAAGTTTGGCTGCCCCTCAATTTTAATTGCTCACTATTAGAAAATATTGAAGAGCCAGAAGGGTGAGGGGAGGGGTCTTCTTCGCAAACCCCTGCTTCCTGGTGTCTGCTCGGGGCAGGAGGGGCCAGGAGGATTAATTAATTGTTCTGCTGGTTCGGGGTCTGTGGTGGCTGGGGGGTTGCTGGCCTCCTGGTGTGCCCGCTGCACTACACCCCAGCAGAGTCGAGGGAGATAGGATGTGTGGATGTGTGGATGTATGGGACGTGAAAGTGTGTGTGGTAATGATTGGGCCTGGATCTGGGACTTGCTGTCGCCTGGCCTGCCTGTGTTTCTCCCGATGGGGCATCAGCGTTGCCTCTCCCCACTGTTCGCGACATCACCCACCTGTGGGCACGTCTTGACTCCCAGGGCACTTGGCCAGGGGCGCTGGGGCAGGCGCTGACCCACTTTGTGGCTGTCTGGGGCGCTTGGCCCTCCTGGGTATTGGGTGGGGCCTCTGCCGGGGGGTTTGGGGGCGCTCGGGCTCCTGGGGCCCAGGTCCAGTGCACGGCCCATGATTTACAAAAATGGTCAAGTGCTAGATCTTCATCTGGGATTTTAACAGTGTCATATAACTATTCAACAGATCAGTTAAAAAAAAGCCTGCTCATGGAGATGTTTCAGGATGTGGATACCAAGCGTGGACCTAATGTTTTCATTTTTGCAATTCTGATACAGGCTATTGAGCAGTGATAACTAACACCAAGTTCAGATACTGCGGATTTTCTACCTTTGATTTGTTAAGATTGAGCCAATCAGGGACAACCTTGAAGGATCTCTTTGGTTTTGTAGGATCAGTAATTACCTGAGAAAGGTTGATATTGGTACACACCTTTTTTAAATGATCAGAGGCAGAGTTCAACTTGTTTAAATTAAAATTGCCACACAGAGATTGGGTTTAGGCCACATGCACACAGAATGACATCAACAAATATAAGAAATATTAAACATTTACACATAGATTTTTGAATATGTGTAGAGGAATGATACTTTGAAATGTGCTCATTGCGGAGTTATGATCAGTTGAGTAATGAAGGTTGAACTATTCTGGGAAAGAGGTTCTATTCCCAGCATCATGATGGACACTCCTGATATAGAAGGTTTCGCTAACGCATTGGAATTGTTTTACTATTTTCATATGCATGTGCAATGAAGAATTGCTTGCTGCTGATAAATGCAAAGAAGAACAGCTTACACATAGATGCTCACATAGAGGCTGCTGAATGCAATGAAGACCTGCTTATCAAGTAAAGTTCAATGTCAATGTGTAATATTCAATTAGGATTTGCAAAACAGTGAAGTTAAACAATGAATGGGTCCATAGTCGGTATGAGAAGACTACAGGAATATTTACCTGGGTGTACGTTCAAACAGAGATGAGAAAATTGCGATAAATAATTGTTTGTTTGTTTGTTAGTATGTATATGAATGTTATGTGTATAAACTGTGTTGAGTTATAGTTACTCAGTAGTGTCTCAGTGAAACAACCGACGGGGGAAGCCTTGCGGTGACAACAAAAGCAGTGTTTTACTGATCAGTCAAGTTGCTCCAGTGTACTCCATACAAACTGGTTGGCTACTGAAGGGATAGAAAATGGGGAATACTTGTTTTAAAGCAAACAAGGAATTAGATGGGAAAAATACATGTTTTAACGGGACCCAGACAATATTAAATACTCAGACAGATGGGAGAAGAAGTGTAGTTTTGTAGGAAATCACAAAATTATTTCATAGAATTAGTGAAATCAATTGAAGAATGCCTTTCTGAAGAGCTGTTTACCACAGATGAGCAGCTTTGCGACCAAGCACATTGTAGATCGCTTTACTGCCAAAATGATCTAATTTAATGGATTGGTTTGGACATGCATAACAGCATTTTAAGAACAAAGAGAGAAACAAAAAGGGACAACGCTTCATGGTGGAAGGTGATGTATAAATAACTGTGTATATGATGAAGGGGGTGGCAACACCCATTCCGAAATCCCGCCATTCCGACATCGCGCTATTCCGACATCCCACCATTCCGACATACCACCATTCCGACATACCACCATTCCGACATGCAAACGTCCCACCATTCCGACATCCCACCATTGCGACATCCCGCTATTCTGACGTTCAAATGTCCCACCATTCCGACAAGGCTTTCCGTATAAGGAAATGTGTGTTACTCAACAGGTGAGTCCCTTCTTTCTGTTCATGCAATTTATATGTTTAACACGTTTATAGACAAGCGTTATTAAAAACACAAAGTCTCGGCAACTGGAGGAGGAGAAGCAGTCCGCGGTGGTTTTCAATCACACACTCCAATGCCACTTGTTTCAACTTCCGAAAATTTAATCCAGGAAAAAAAGGCTTACAAACATGGACCAAAATGGCTCCATAACACGCACAAGAATCCAAAAGAAACGAAAGTTAACTAAAAGAAAGCAAATAAACAGTATGAAGTGGTCAAAATTGGTTTTACGCATGCCTATGTGCGTCTGGCACATGCGTCTTCGGGCTCTCCCACGTTGGTTTGTGGATGAAAGCTATATGTTCAGCTGTAATGTCATGTAAAAACAATCTCTACATGACATTTACTCCCAGGTGTGACCAGTTAGGTCCTTAAGATATCAACAGGCTGTATAAAGCTACAACCGTTGCGGCTGTGTGTTTGTGCCAAATGCGCAAAGCCCATCCGCGCTTCCCAAAATTGGAGTGAGTACTCATAAATCACTTGAATAACATGAATAAACGTTTTTACTGCATTTTGTTGTGTTTTATACGTTCTATGCTGTCATTTCTCTCTTCTCCTATTGGCAAAGCAAGGCAGAGTGCTCGCAACTGTGTCCTGTGCAGTAGCCGTGATATCTGTAATTGCAATTATTACTTTTGCATATGATGACAGTTTCAGTCTCGCCAGAGTTACATTAATATCTGTATTTTTATATTTTAAATTCAGGGGATTTTGATAATAGATTATTAAAGTTTGTTTGCGAAGCTGTGGCCTCTGCATGTGCAAAGCTTGTGCGCCAAACTTTAGGGCGTATTTGCGCCGGCATATCATTAGTGCAAAATGTTTTGGGTAAAAAATAGGCTATTAAAAGGAACTGTCGGAATGGCGGTATGTTAAAAAAAAACAAAAAACATACCGCCATTCCGACCATAGGAGGAAAAAAGTGTCGGAATGGTGGGACGTTTGATAAAAAATTAAGTGTCGCCATTCCGACAATTGGAGACCCATGTCGGAATGGCGAGATGTCGGAATGGCAGCATGTAACCATGATGAAGGAGAGACCATTTGAGCAGCACAGCCATTTCGCAGCACAGGGACAGCAATCCAAGTTACAGGATCTCCCACGTGGTATCACCTGTCACATTGTGTCAAGACATCAAAAGAAGAAAAAATCACCAAACTCAAGGACAAAAAGACAAAGACTCCGGTGAACGAAGACAGAGGACTGACAAACCAGAAATACAAAAGGATTCTCGATATCAAGATCCAGAAGAAGAGGCTAACAATGCCACGAACACTTACGATGCTGGGAATGATGCCAGCAATGAACAGAGAAGAAGATTCAGTGTCATCAATCTGCATTACGTGCCTCTAATGAGGGGGTGAATATAGAATCCTCAACGATTAAAACGTCTCTGGGAACTGTGACAACAACAAGGTTTAAACCATTTTGATATATATTGTAACCTATTGTCTAAGGAATAGTGCTGAAAATGAGGTAAATCTAATCCACCACTGTCCTTGGTCTTCTGTAGGGTTTTTAAACTAATACGTGGTGGTTTGTTTTTCCACAGAAATTTGGAGATGCATGAATCTAGTGACTTAAACCAAGTAGCAGATGGTTTTATGGGGATCATTGAGAACAAATAGTTAACTTTTGGTAGAATCATCATTTTAATGGATGTAACTCTCCCCATAAGTGACTTCTAACGAGAGATCGTCCTCTACTGTCTTTAATAATTTAGCTTTGTTAGCTCTGAGAGCCTGGAGGAAATATTTATGCCTAAATATCTAATATTTCCTGACTGTAAAGTGATCGCAGGTATATTATGGACCCTACAGTTAATGGGCAGAACTGTGGTCTTAGACCAGTTGATAGAGTAGTCAGAAAGTGCTGAGAATTTATTTATGAGTGTGATCGTGTGACTGAGAGACGTCTGTGAGTTCTGAAGGAAAAGTAATACATCATCAGCATAAAGACTTATTTTATGCTCAATATTTTGGGATTAATTACTCACAAACGGGTAAGAAAAGGTAGTATTGCCAGACCATACATGATCAAAACAGGGAGCGGAGGTGGTTCAGCTGCAAGGTGTGAATGTCTGACTATAGTTTGTAAAAAGCGGGTAAGATAAGGTGCGAATGCCCGACAATGTATGATCAAAAGAGGGAGCGGAGGTTTTCGGCTGCAAGAAGGTCTGAATGTCCACCCAAAATTCCTGAAAAATGGGTAAAAAAAGGGTGCGAATGCCAAACCATACATCATCAAAAGCAGGAGTGGATGTGTTCGGCTACAAGAAGATTTGAATGTCTATCAATAATTGCTTTAAAACATGAAAGAAAATTTTCGAATATCAAACCGCACATGATCATAAGCGGGAGAGGAGTTGTTCAGCTGCAAGAAGGTGTGAATGTCCACCCATAATTACTGAAAAATGGGTAAGAAAAGGTGAAAATGCCCAACCATACATCATCAAAAGCAGGAGTGGATGTGTTCGGCTACAAGAAGGTTTGAATGTCCGACCATAGTTTGTAAAAAGCGGGTAAGAAAAGGTTCAAATGCCCGAACATAGACCATCAAAAGAGGGAGCGGAGGTGTTCCGCTGTAAGAAGGTGTAAATGTCCGACCATAGTTGGTAAAAAGCGGGTAAGAAAAGGTTAAAATACCCGACTGTACACAATCAATAGCGGGAGCGGAGTTGTTTGGCTACAAGAAGGTGTGAAAGTCCGACCACGGTTTGTAAAAAGCGGGTAAGAAAAGGTTCGAATGCCCGAATATATACCATCAAAAGTGGAAGTGGATGTGTTCGGCTGCAAGAAGGTGTGAACGTCCGACCAAAGTTTGTAAAAAGCAGTTAAGAAAAGGTTCGAATATCCAACCAAACATAATCAAAAGCGGGAGCAGAGCTGTTCGACTGCAAGAAGGTGTGAATGTCCACCCATAATTACTGAAAAATGTGTAAGAAAAGGTGCGAATGCCCAACCATACATTATCAAAAGCAGGTGTGAATGTCAGATCATAATTTGCAAAAAGCTGATGAGAAAGGGTGAGAATGCCCGACTATACACCATCAAATGCGGGAGCGGAGTTGTTCGGCTGTGAGTAAGTGTGAATCTCCGACCATAATTGCTGAAAAATGTGTTAGAAAAGGTAAGAATGCCGGTCCATACATCATCAAAAGCGGGAGTGGTGGTGTTCGGCTGCAAGTAGGTGTGAATGTCCAGCCATAATTACTAACAAACGGGTAAGAAAAGGTAGTATTGCCAGACAATACATGATCAAAACAGGGAGCGGAGGTGGTTCAGCTGCAAGAAGGTGTGAATGTCCGACTAAAGTTCAAATATATTAACAAAAGCGGGAGGAGAGGTCTTCGGATGAGAGTGGTTGAGAATTTCCAACCATAATCTATAAAATGCGGTGAAAAAAAAGGTGTGATAGAACACTAAAAGGTGGAGCGGAAGTGTTCGGCTGCAAGAAGGTGTGAATGTCCGACTATATTTGGTGAAAAGCAGGTGAAGCAAGATCTGAATGCCCAACCTTACATCATCAAAAGCGAGATCAGAGGTGTTTGTCTGCATGAAGGCCATAGTTTGCCAAAAGCGGGTAAGCTGCGAATGACCGACTAAATATAAACAAAAGGTCTTCGGATGCAAGTGGGTGTGAATATCCCACCATACAAGTATGGTGGAGAGGAAGCTGTGAACAGCCGACCATATTTGGCAAAAAGCGGGTGAGAAAAGGTGCGAATGTCCAACCATACATGATCAAAACAGGGAGCGGAGGTGTTTGGCTGTGACAAGGTGTGAATGTCCACCCAAAATTAATGAAAAGCGGGCAACAAGTAGGTTTGAATGCCCAACCATACATCATCAAAAGCAGGAGTGGATGTGTTCGGCTACAAGGTTTGAATGTCCGAGCATAGTTTGTAAAAAGCGGGTAAGAAAAGGTTCGAATGCCCAAACATACACCATCAAAAGAGGGAGCGGAGGTGTTCCGCTGTAAAAAGGTGTGAATGTCCGACCATAGTTGGTAAAAAACGGGTAAGAAAATGTTAAAATAACCGACTGTACACAATCAATAGCGGGAGCGGATGTGTTTGGCTACAAGAATGTGTGACAGTCCGACCATGGTTTGTAAAAAACGGGTAAGAAAAGGTGCGAATGCCCGACAATGTATGATCAAAAGAGGGAGCGGAGGTTTTCGGCTACAAGAAGGTTTGAATGTCCGACCATAGTTTGTAAAAAGCGGGTAAGAAAAGGTTCGAATGCCTGACTATACACCATCAAAAGCGGGAGCGGAGGTGTTCCGCTGTAAGACGGTGTGAATGTCCGACCATAGTTGGTAAAAAGCGGGTAAGAAAAGGTTAAAATACCTGACTGTACACAATCAATAAGCGGGAGCGGAGTTGTTCGGCTACAAGAAGGTGTGAAAGTTCAACCATGTTTTGTAAAAAGCTGCTAAGAAAAGATTCGAATGCCCGAATATATACCATCAAAAGCGGAAGCGGAGGTGTTCGGCTGCAAGAAGGTGTGAGCGTCCGACCAAAGTTTTCAAAAAGCAGTTAAGAAAAGGTTCGAATGCACGAATATATACCATCAAAAGCGGGAGCAGAGCTGTTCGACTGCAAGTAGGTATGAATGTCCAGCCATAATTACTCACAAACGGTTAAGAAAATGTAGTATTGCCATGATCAAAACAGGGAGCTGACGTGGTTCAGCTGCAAGGTGTGAATGTCTGACTATAGTTTGTAAAAAGCGGGTAAGACAAGGTGCGAATGCCCGACAATGTATGATCAAAAGAGGGAGTGGAGGTCTTCGGCTGCAAGGTCTGAATGTCCAACCATAATTTCTAAAAACCGGGTAAGAAAAGGCTCGAAAGCCAGACTATACACAATCAAAAGCGGGAGCGGGAGGTTTTCAGCTGCAAATCCTTCACTCAAACCAAGTGAAAACTGCTTTGTCCTTCATATTTATCAATGTCTAGATCGACTTCAACAAAGAACAACATTGTACTTTGCAGTAAAGAAAGAGCAAATCAAAAGTTTTAGGAATCCGAGAATAAGCTTATTTTCATGAGTTCTGCACGATTACTGATTTTACTATAAATGAATGCCTTCACTCAAACTATGTTAAAACTGCTTTGTCCTTCATATTTATCAATGTCTAGATTGACTTCAACAAAGAACAACACTGGATTTTGCAGTAGAAGAAAGAGCAACACTGAAGGATCAGTAATCCGAGAATAAGCTTATTTTCATACGTTCTGCATGATTTGGGATTTTATGTATAAAATGAATTCCTTCACTCAAACCAAGTTAAAACTGCTTTGTCCTTCATATTTATCAATGTCTAGATCAACTTCAACAAAGAACAACATTGTATTTTGCAGTAGAAGAAAAAGCAACACTGAAGGATCAGGAATCCGAGAATAAGCTTCTTTTCATACGTTTTGAATGATTTGGGATTTTATGTATAAAATGAATTCCTTCACTCAAACCAAGTGAAAACTGCTTTGTCCTTCATATTTATCAATGTCTAGATTTACTTCAACAAAGAACAACATTGTATTTTGCAGTAGTAGAAAGAGCAACACTGAAAGATCAGGAATCCGAGAATAAGCTTATTTTCATACGTTCTGCATGATTTGGGATTTTATGTATAAAATGAATTCCTTCACTCAAACCAAGTGAAAACTGCTTTGTCCTTCATATTTATCAATGTCTAGATTTACTTCAACAAATAACAACATTGTATTTTGCAGTAGAAGAAATAGCAACACTGAAGGATCAGGAATCCGAAAACAAGCTTATTTTCATACGTTCTGCTTGATTTGGGATTTTGCTATAAAATTAATTCCTTCACTCAAACAAAGTGGAAACTGCTTTGTCCTTCATATTTATCAATGTCTATATAAATTTCAACAAAGAACAAGGCTGTATTTTTCATTATAGGAAAGAGCAACACTGGAGGATCAGGAATCCGAGAAAAAGCTTACTTTCATGTGTCCTGCACGATTTCGGATTTTCCTATAAAATGAATTGCTTTGCTCAAACCAAGTTAAAATTGCTTTGTCCTTCATAGTTATCCATGTCTAAAATGTATCAAGCATAAAGTTCCTCATATTACCCTGAATGAGAAAGAAGCATCCCTTTGGTTGAGCAATACGTTCCTTTTGCGGAGTTATGCATGATTTCGGATTTTGCTATAAAATTCATTCCTTCACACCTTTTTTTTTCACCACATTTTATAGATTATGGTTGGAAATTCTCAACCACTCTAATCCGAAGACCTCTCCTCCCGCTTTTGTTAATATATTTGAACTTTAGTTGGACATTCACCCCTTTTTGCAGCTAAACCACCTCCGCTCCCATTTTTGATCATGTATGGTCAAGCAATACTACATTTTCTTACCCGTTTGTGAGTAATTATGGCTGGATATTCACACCTACTTGCAGCTGAACACAATCTCTCTCGCTTTTAATTATGTTTGGATATTCGAACCTTTTCTTTACTGCTTTTTGCCAACTTTGGTCTGACATTCACACCTTCTTGCAGCCAAACACCTCCGCTTCCGCTTTTGATGGTATATATTCGGGCATTCGAACCTTTTCTTACCAGCTTTTTACAAACGATGGTTGGACTTTCACACCTTCTTGTAGCCGAACAACTCCGCTCCCGCTATTGATTGTGTACAGTCGGGTATTTTAACCTTTTCTTACCCGCTTTTTACCAACTATGGTCGGACATTCACACCGTCTTACAGCGGAACATCTCCGCTCCCGCTTTTGATGGTGTATAGTCAGGCATTTGAACCTTTTCTTACCCGCTTTTTACAAACTATGGTCGGACATTCAAACCTTCTTGTAGCCGAAAACCTCTGCTCCCTCTTTTGATTATACATTGTCGGGCATTCGCACCTTATCTTACCCGCTTTGTACAAACTATAGTCAGACATTCACACCTTGGTGCTGAACCACCTCAGCTCCCTGTTTTGATCATGTATGGTCTGGCAATACTACCTTTTCTTACCCGTTTGTGAGTAATTATGGCTGGACATTCACACCTACTTGCAGTCGAACAGCTCCGCTCCCTCTTTTGATGGTGTATAGTCAGGCATTTGAACCTTTTCTTACCCGCTTTTTACAAACTATGGTCGGACATTCAAACCTTCTTGTAGCCGAACACATCCACTCCTTCTTTTGATGATGTATGCTTGGGCATTCAAACCTAATTTTTTGCCCGCTTTTCATTAATTTTGGGTGGACATTCACACCTTGTCACAGCCAAACACCTCCGCTCCCTGTTTTGATCATGTATGGTTGGACATTCGCACCTTTTCTCACCCACTTTTTGCAAACTATGGTTGGCTGTTCACAGCTTCCTCTCCACCATACTTGTATGGTGGGATGTTCACACCCAGTTGCATCCGAAGACCTCCGCCCCCACTTTTGTTGATATTTAGTTGGTCATTCGCAGCTTACCCGCTTTTGGCAAACTATGGCCTTCTTGCAGCCAAACACCTCTGATCTCGCTTTTGATGATGTAAGGTTGGGCATTCAGACCTTGCTTCACCTGCTTTTCACCAAATATAGTCGGACATTCACACCTTCTTGCAGCCGAACACTTCCGCTCCACCTTTTAGTGTTCTATCACACCTTTTTTTCACCGAATTTTATAGATTATGGTTGGAAATTCTCAACCACTCTCATCCGAAGACCTCTCCTCCCGCTTTTGTTAATATATTTGAACTTTAGTCGGACATTCACACCTTCTTGCAGCTGAACCACCTCCGCTCCCTGTTTTGATCATGTATGATCTGGCAATACTACCTTTTCTTACCCGTTTGTGAGTAATTATGGCTGGACATTCACACTTACTTGCAGCCGAACACCACCTCTCTCGCTTTTGATGATGTATGGACCGGCATTCTTACCTTTTCTAACACATTTTTCAGAAATTACAGTCGGAGATTCACACCTACTCACAGCCGAACAACTCCGCTCCCGCATTTGATGGTGTGCAGTCGGACATTCTCACCCTTTCTCATCACCTTTTTGCAAATTATGATCTGACATTCACACCTACTTGCAGTCGAAAAGCTATGCTCCCGCTTTTGATTATGTTTGGTTGGATATTCAAACCTTTTCTTAACTGCTTTTTACAAACTTTGGTTGGACGTTCACACCTTCTTGTAGCCGAACACATCCACTCCTGCTTTTGATGATGCATGGTTGGGCATTCGCACCTTTTTTTTACCCATTTGTCAGGAATAATGGGTGGACATTCACACCTTCTTGCAGCTGAACACCTCCTCCCCCACTTATGATCATGTGCGGTTTGATTTTCGAAAATTTTCTTTCATGTTTTCTAGCAATTATTGATGGACATTTAGACCTTCTTGCAGCTGAACACCTCCGCTCCTGCTTTTGATCATACCTTGTCAGGCATTCGCACCATGTCTTACCCGCTTTTTACAAACTTTAGTCGAACATTTACACCTTTTTGCAGCCGAACACCACCTCTCTCGCTTTTGATGATGTATGGTCCGGCATTCTTACCTTTTCTAACACTTTTTTCAGCAATTATGGTCGGACATTCACACCTACTCAGAGCCGAACACCTCCGCTCCCGCATTTGATGGTGTATAGTCGGGCATTCTCACCCTTTCTCATCAGCTTTTTGCAAATTATGATCTGACATTCACACCTGCTTTTGATAATGTATGGTTGGGCATTCGCACCTTTTTTTACCCATTTTTCAGGAATTATGGGTGGACATTCACACCTTCTTGCAGCTGAACACCTCCTCTCCTTCTTATGATCATGTGCGGATGATATTCGAAAATTTTCTTTCATGTTTTAAAGCAATTATTGATGGACATTCAGACCTTCTTGCAGCTGAACCACTCTGCTCCCGCTTTTGATGGTGTATAGTCGGGCTTTCGAGCCTTTCCTTCCCGGTTTTTACAAATTATGGTTGGACATTCAGACCTTCTTGCAGCCGAACACCTCCGCTCCCTCTTTTGATCATACATTGTCTGGCATTCGAACCTTTTCTTACCAGCTTTTTACAAACCATGGTTGGACTTTCACACCTTCTTGTAGCCGAACAACTCCGCTCCCGCTATTGATTGTGTACAGTCGGGTATTTTAACCTTTTCTTACCTGCTTTTTACCAACTATGGTCGGACATTCACACCGTCTTACAGCGGAACACCTCCGCTCCGCGCTTTTGATGGTGTATAGTCAGGCATTTGAACCTTTTCTTACCCGCTTTTTACAAACTATGGTCGGACATTCAAACCTTCTTGTAGCCGAAAACCTCCGCTCTCTCTTTTGATTATACAATGTTGGGCATTCGCACCTTATTTACAAACTATAGTCAGACATTCACACCTTGCAGCTGAGCCACCTCAGCTCCCTGTTTTGATAGTGTATGTTCGGGCATTCGAACCTATTCTTACCCCCTTTTTACAAACTATGCTCGGAGATTCACACCTACTCACAGCCGAACAACTCCGCTCCCGCATTTGATTATGTATTGTCCGGCATTCTAGTCTCTTCTAACACATTTTTCAGCAATTATGGTCGGACATTCACACCTACTCACAGCCGAACACTTCCGCTCCCGCATTTGATGGTGTATAGCCGGGCATTCTCACCCTTTCTCATCAGCTTTTTGCAAATTATGATCTGACATTCACACCTACTTGCAGTCGAACAGCTCTGCTCCCGCTTTTGATTATGTTTGGTTGGATATTCGAACCTTTTCTTAACTGCTTTTTACAAACTTTGGTCGGACGTTCACACCTTCTTGCAGCCGAACCCATCCACTTCCACTTTTGATGGTATATATTCGGGCATTCGAACCTTTTCTTACCCGCTTTTTACAAACCGTGGTCGGACTTTCACACCTTCTTGTAGCCAAACAACTCCGCTCCCGCTATTGATTGTGTACAGTCGGGTATTTTAACCTTTTCTTACCCGCTTTTTACCAACTATGGTCGGACATTTACACCTTCTTACAGCGGAACACCTCCGCTCCCTCTTTTGATAGTCTATGTTCAGGCATTCGAACCTTTTCTTACCCGCTTTTTACAAACTATGGTCGGACATTCAAACCTTCTTGTAGCCGAACACATCCACTCCTGCTTTTGATGATGTATGGTTGGGCATTTTCACCTTTTCTTACCCATTTTTCAGTAATTATGGGTGGACATTCACACCTTCTTGCAGCTGAACAACTCCTCTCCCGCTTATGATCATGTGCGGTTTGATATTCGAAAATTTTCTTTCATGTTTTAAAGCAATTATTGATGGACATTCAAATCTTCTTGTAGACGAACACATCCACTCCTGCTTTTGATGATGTATGGTTTGGCATTCGCACCCTTTTTTTACCCATTTTTCAGGAATTTTGGGTGGACATTCAGACCTTCTTGCAGCCGAAAACCTCCGCTCCCTCTTTTGATCATACATTGTCGGGCATTCGCACCTTATCTTACCCGCTTTTTACAAACTATAGTCAGACATTCACACCTTGCAGCTGAACCACCTCCGCTCCCTGTTTTGATCATGTATGGTCTGGCAATACTACCTTTTCTTACCCGTTTGTGAGTAATTAATCCCAAAATATTGAGCATAAAATAAGTCTTAATGCTGATGATGTATTACTTTTCCTTCAGAACTCACAGACGTCTCTCAGTCACACGATCACACTCATAAATAAATTCTCAGCACTTTCTGACTACTCTATCAACTGGTCTAAGACCACAGTTCTGCCCATTAACTGTAGGGTCCATAATATACCTGCGATCACTTTACAGTCAGGAAATATTAGATATTTAGGCATAAACATTTCTTCCAGGCTCTCAGAGCTAACAAAGCTAAATTATGTGCAATTATTAAAGACAGTAGAGGACGATCTCTCGTTGGAAGTCCTTACCTATATCACTTATGGGGAGAGTTACATCCATTAAAATGATGATACTACCAAAAGTTAACTATTTGTTCTCAATGATCCCCATAAAACCATCTGCTACTTGGTTTAAGTCACTAGATTCATGCATCTCCAAATTTCTGTGGAAAAACAAACCACCACGTATTAGTTTAAAAACCCTACAGAAGACCAAGGACAATGGTGGATTAGATTTACCTCATTTTCAGCACTATTCCTTAGACAATAGGTTACAATATATATCAAAATGGTTTAAACCTTGTTGTTGTCACAGTTCCCAGAGACGTTGTAATCGTTGAGGATTCTATATTCACCCCCTCATTAGAGGCACGTAATGCAGATTGATGACACTGAATCTTCTTCTCTGTTCATTGCTGGCATCATTCCCAGCATCGTAAGTGTTCGTGGCATTGTTAGCCTCTTCTTCTGGATCTTGATATCGAGAATCCTTTTGTATTTCTGGTTTGTCAGTCCTCTGTCTTCGTTCACCGGAGTCTTTGTCTTTTTGTCCTTGAGTTTGGTGATTTTTTCTTCTTTTGATGCCTTGACACAATGTGACAGGTGATACCACGTGGGAGATCCTGTAACTTGGACTGCTGTCCCTGTGCTGCGAAATGGCTGTGCTGCTCAAATGGTCTCTCCTTCATCATGGTTACATGCTGCCATTCCGACATCTCGCCATTCCGACATGGGTCTCCAATTGTCGGAATGGCGACACTTAATTTTTCATCAAACGTCCCACCATTCCGACACTTTTTTCCTCCTATGGTCGGAATGGCGGTATGTTTTTTGTTTTTTTTAACATACCGCCATTCCGACAGTTCCTTTTAATAGCCTATTTTTTACCCAAAACATATTGCACTAATGATATGCCGGCGCAAATACGCCCTAAAGTTTGGCGCACAAGCTTTGCACATGCAGAGGCCACAGCCTCGCAAACAAACTTTAATAATCTATTATCAAAATCCCCTGAATTTCAAATATAAAAATACAGATATTAATGTAACTCTGGCGAGACTGAAACTGATTAAGCAGAAATACAGTGTCAGTGAGCTGTCACAGCAGCCAGCTGGAGCGGAGCTCTCCACAGAGCCCATGCGTCTTTTGCACGCTGTCATCATATGCAAAAGTAATAATTGCAATTACAGATATCACGGCTACTGCACAGGACACAGTTGCGAGCACTCTGCCTTGCCTTGCCAATAGGAGAAGAGAGAAATGACAGCATAGAACGTATAAAACACAACAAAATTCAGTAAAAACGTTTATTCATGTTATTCACGTGATTTATGAGTACTCACTCCAATTTTGGGAAGCGCGGATGGGCTTTGCGCATTTGGCACAAACACACAGCCGCAACGGTTGTAGCTTTATACAGCCTGTTGATATCTTAAGGACCTAACTGGTCACACCTGGGAGTAAATGTCATGTAGAGATTGTTTTTACATGACATTACAGCTGAACATATAGCTTTCATCCACAAACCAACGTGGGAGAGCCCGAAGACGCATGTGCCAGACGCACATAGGCATGCGTAAAACCAATTTTGACCACTTCATACTGTTTATTTGCTTTCTTTTAGTTAACTTTCGTTTCTTTTGGATTCTTGTGCGTGTTATGGAGCCGTTTTGGTCCATGTTTGTAAGCCTTTTTTTCCTGGATTAAATTTTCGGAAGTTGAAACAAGTGGCATTGGAGTGTGTGATTGAAAACCACCGCGGACTGCTTCTCCTCCTCCAGTTGCCGAGACTTTGTGTTTTTAATAACGCTTGTCTATAAACATGTGTTAAACATATAAATTGCATGAACAGAAAGAAGGGACTCACCTGTTGAGTAACACACATTTCCTTATACGGAAAGCCTTGTCGGAATGGTGGGACATTTGAACGTCAGAATAGCGGGATGTCGCAATGGTGGGATGTCGGAATGGTGGGACGTCTGCATGTCGGAATGGTGGTATGTCGGAATGGTGGTATGTCGGAATGGTGGGATGTCGGAATAGCGGGATGTCGGAATGGCGGGATTTCGGAATGGGTGTTGCCACCCCCTTCATCATATACACAGTTATTTATACATCACCTTCCACCATGAAGCGTTGTCCCTTTTTGTTTCTCTCTTTGTTCTTAAAATGCTGTTATGCATGTCTAAACCAATCCATTAAATTAGATCATTTTGGCAGTAAAGCGATCTACAATGTGCTTGGTCGCAAAGCTGCTCATCTGTGGTAAACAGCTCTTCAGAAAGGCATTCTTCAATTGATTTCACTAATTCTATGTAATAATTTTGTGATTTCCTACAAAACTACACTTCTTCTCCCATCTGTCTGAGTATTTAATATTGTCTGGGTCCCGTTAAAACATGTATTTTTCCCATCTAATTCCTTGTTTGCTTTAAAACAAGTATTCCCCATTTTCTATCCCTTCAGTAGCCAACCAGTTTGTATGGAGTACACTGGAGCAACTTGACTGATCAGTAAAACACTGCTTTTGTTGTCACCGCAAGGCTTCCCCCGTCGGTTGTTTCACTGAGACACTACTGAGTAACTATAACTCAACACAGTTTATACACATAACATTCCTATACATACTAACAAACAAACAAACAATTATTTATCGCAATTTTCTCATCTCTGTTTGAACGTACACCCAGGTAAATATTCCTGTAGTCTTCTCATACCGACTATGGACCCATTCATTGTTTAACTTCACTGTTTTGCAAATCCTAATTGAATATTACACATTGACATTGAACTTTACTTGATAAGCAGGTCTTCATTGCATTCAGCAGCCTATATGTGAGCATCTATGTGTAAGCTGTTCTTCTTTGCATTTATCAGCAGCAAGCAATTCTTCATTGCACATGCATATGAAAATAGTAAAACAATTCCAATGCGTTAGCGAAACCTTCTATATCAGGAGTGTCCATCATGATGCTGGGAATAGAACCTCTTTCCTAGAATAGTTCAACCTTCATTACTCAACTGATCATAACTCCGCAATGAGCACATTTCAAAGTATCATTCCTCTACATGTATTCAAAAATCTATGTGTAAATGTTTAATATTTCTTATATTTGTTGATGTCATTCTGTGTGCATGTGGCCTAAACCCAATCTCTGTGTGGCAATTTTAATTTAAACAAGTTGAACTCTGCCTCTGAAAGGTGTGTACCAATATCAACCTTTCTCAGGTAATTACTGGTCCTACAAAACCAAAGAGATCCTTCAAGGTTGTCCCTGATTGGCTCAATCTTAACAAATCAAAGGTAGAAAATCCGCAGTATCTGAACTTGGTGTTAGTTATCACTGCTCAATAGCCTGTATCAGAATTGCAAAAATGAAAACATTAGGTCCACGCTTGGTATCCAGATCCTGAAACATCTCCATGAGCAGGCTTTTTTTTAACTGATCTGTTGAATAGTTATATGACACTGTTAAAATCCCAGATGAAGATCTAGCACTTGACCATTTTTGTAAATCTTCTAATTCCATAGTTGATAAACACGCCCCTTTTAAAAAGTATAGAACTTAGAACAGGTTTATCCCTGGCTTTCGGCAGAACTGTCTTCTTTACTTTTTTTTCCCCTTGTCCTGTTCAGCATTATGTCAGAAGAATTGTAGTCTGAATACCTTTGATGCCAAACAGATTTGTTTTGCCAAGGGAAGTTTTATAAATGTAAAGCTCCCCTTGATGCCCATTTATTTATTTCTGTTTACAATATATGACATGAACTGAACTGAACCGGACCGGACCGGGGGACAAGGAAAGAAGAAGAGGAAAGAAGAGGAAACAGAACAAAAATAGAAACAAAAACCAGACAACCAGCTGCTACACCTGTAAAAAACAAAACAGACAACAATCCATGGCCTATGAGGGGAATCCAGCCTTAGCGCCACCAGGAGCACCTGAAAGCAGACAAGCAGAGAAAAAACAAACACACAAACAAACAAAAACAAGCACAAGAAGCGGCAATCGCATACAACGCAGCTGTGGATATAGATGACCTGAGACGACATGATAATACATCAACTGCTTAGTGACCATGCTACTGGACTAATGAATCTGTGTGTGTGTGTGTGTGAGAACATGCAACACCCATGGCACAGGACCTACATGATAACCGTGCTTAGTTATGAGTGTATAAGCGTACAGGGCCACAATCCACAGCCCCCCCCCCCCATGCAATCAGAAGCAGGCAGAGAGGGCCACAAGACCCAGGCCACCAGCAGCCCCCACAGAGCACAGAACCCAGGCAGCCCACCGCAGGGGCAACCACGCATCCACCCAGAAGACTGCAGAGGAAGCCCCCGGAAAGAGCCCCCATAAGCATAGGGCAGAGGCACTCCGGGAACCAGGGGTAACAGCCCACCGACCCCGCCAGGCCCCAGCCGCCCAGACATGGGCCGTGCACTGGACCTGGGCCCCAGGAGCCCGAGCGCCCCCAAACCCCCCGGCAGAGGCCCCACCCAATACCCAGGAGGGCCAAGCGCCCCAGACAGCCACAAAGTGGGTCAGCGCCTGCCCCAGCGCCCCTGGCCAAGTGCCCTGGGAGTCAAGACGTGCCCACAGGTGGGTGAAGTCGCGAGCAGTGGGGAGAGGCAACGCTGATGCCCCATCGGGAGAAACACAGGCAGGCCAGGCGACAGCAAGTCCCAGATCCAGGCCCAATCATTACCACACACACTTTCACGTCCCATACATCCACACATCCACACATCCTACCTCCCTCGACTCTGCTGGGGTGTAGTGCAGCGGGCACACCAGGAGGCCAGCAACCCCCCAGCCACCACAGACCCCGAACCAGCAGAACAATTAATTAATCCTCCTGGCCCCTCCTGCCCCGAGCAGACACCAGGAAGCAGGGGTGTGCGAAGAAGGCCCCTCCCCTCACCCTTCTGGCTCTTCAATATTTTCTAATAGTGAGCAATTAAAATTGAGGGGCAGCCAAACTTGTAGAACTGGGAGCGCGGCACTCTGGGCAGCCTACATACCCAAAGAGCCCCGCCCACCAGATGCCACTCAGTGTAACCACCCCCCAAGACCTAATGTGTGTGTGTGAGTGTGTTTGATAAGTAGTAATGTCTAAGGTGTAATTAAAACAGGGGCAGGGAACTGCAGAGTGCAACCAAAGGGGACCACCTACGTGGCCCCATCCACTACACCCCACCGAACACACACGCCCCCAAAACCCTTCATGTGTGAGTGTGTGCTGTGTACAGGAGCCAGAAGGGAGAGGGGTATGGGGATACCACCCCACCCGGTCACACCAGTCGCAGCAGCCCGGGCCTGAGACCCACCATCACCCAGCAACCCACCACCACCACTATGTGATAAAACTAATCAGAGGGGACCAGAGAGAATGAAATTCAGCCAATTGATGTTTTGAGGAGGCAGACATTGTTTCCATGCTAATATAATCTAAAAGAAAATTTCTAAACTGGTTAATACACAGATTGTTCTTCGCTTTCCAGTTCATGAGAATAGTTTTCTTTGCGATACATAACACTGTGACAACCATGTGTGCTGAGTTAATTTCCATGTTGATGTTGTCTAAGTCACCCAGTATGCACAGTGTGGGGCATGCAGGGATGCTACACTTTAGCCATGTTGATAGGTCCTCACAGACTTCAAGCCAGAACTTCTGGACAGGCGCAGAAAAACCACAAAGCGTGTGCATAATCATCAGGTGTGTTATCTGTGCAATGTGAGCAGATGTTTGAGTGTGTTAGACCCATCCTGAACATCCTTTGTCCTGTATAGTGTGTTCTATGAAGGATTTTGTATTGTATGAGCTGTAAATTAGGATTTCGAGTCTTTATGAAGGTGTTCAAACATATTTGTGGTTAGAAGCTATGACCAGAACTGATGGATAAATCTGCCTCCCATTTTGAGGATGGAAGAGACATTGTGTCATCTATCTTAGACAATAATTTATATATTTTTGATAGTAGTTTTGGGGTACAGATGCTTAGAAATTCTGCTACCCTAGTCGGGGGTTGTAAGTCTGGTTGGTGGAGGATATATCCATCCATCCATCCATCATCTGCCGCTTATCCGGGGGTCGGGTCGCGGGGGCAGCAGCTTGAGCAGAGAAACCCAGACGTCTCTGTCCCCGGCCACTTCCTCCAGCTCTTCCGGGGGGACCCCGAGGCGTTCCCAGGCCAGCCGAGAGACATAGTCTCTCCAACGTGTCCTGGGTCTCCCCCGGGGTCTCCTCCCAGTGGGACGTGCCCGGAACACCTCCCCAGGGAGGCGCCCAGGGGGCATCCTAACCAGATGCCCGAGCCACCTCATCTGACTCCTCTCAATGCGGAGGAGCAGCGGTTCTACTCTGAGCCCCTCCCGGATGACTGAGCTTCTCACCCTATCTCTAAGGGAGAGCCCAGACACCCTGCGGAGGAAACCCATTTCGGCCGCTTGTATTCGCGATCTTGTTCTTTCGGTCACTACCCACAACTCGTGACCATAGGTGAGGATGGGAACGTAGATTGACCAGTAAGTAGAGAGCTTCGCCTTCTGGCTCAGCTCCCTCTTCACAACGACGGGTCGGTGCAGAGCCTGCAACACTGCAGGCCGCACCGATCCGCCCGTCAATCTCCCGCTCCATTCGTCCGTCACTCGTGAACAAGACCCCGAGATACTTGAACTCCTCCTCTTGGGGAAGGATCTCATTCCCGACCCGGAGAGAGCATTCCACCCTTTTCCGGCTGAGAACCATAGTCTCGGATTTGGAGGTGCTGATTCTCATCCCAGCCGCTTCACACTCGGCTGCGAATCACTCCAGTGAGAGCTGAAGGTCACGGCCTGACGACGCTAACAGAACCACATCATCTGCAAAAAGCAGAGACCCGATTCTGAGGTCGCCAAATGGGACACCCTCAACGCCCTGGCTCCGCCTAGAAATTCTGTCCATAAAAGTTAGGAACAGAATCGGTGACAAAGGGCAGCCCTGACGGAGTCCAACTCTCACCGGAAACGTATCCGACTTACTGCCGGCAATGCGGACCAAACTCTGGCACCGGTCATACAGAGACCGAACGGCCCCTATCAAGGGGTCCGGCACTCCATATTCCCGGAGCACCCCCCACAGGACTCCACGAGGGACATGGTCGAACGCTTTCTCCAAGTCCACAAAACACATGTAGACTGGTTGGGCGAACTCCCATGCACCCTCCAGGATCCTGCCGAGGGTATAGAGCTGGTCCACTGTTCCACGGCCAGGACGAAAGCCACACTGCATCTCCTGAATCCGAGGCTCGATTATCCGACGGATCCTCCTCTCCAATACCCCCGAATAGACCTTACCAGGGAGGCTGAGGAGTGTGATACCCCTATAGTTGGAACACACCCTCCGGTCCCCCTTTTTAAAGAGGGGGACCACCACCCCAATCTGCCAGTCCAGAGGCACTGTCCCCGATGTCCACGCGATACTGCAGAGGCGTGTCAGCCAAGACAGCCCTACAACATCCAGAGCCTTGAGAAACTGAGGTCGGACCTCATCCACCCCCGGGGCCTTGCCACCGAGGAGCTTTTTAACCACCTCGGCAACCTCAGCCCCAGAAATGGGAGGCCCCGTCTCCGAGCTCTCCGACTCTGCCTCTTCCGAGCACGTGTTGGTAGGATTGAGGAGTTCCTCGAAGTACTCCCCCCACCGACTCACAACATCCCTAGTTGAGGTCAGCAAAGCCCCGTCCCCACTGTAAACAGTGTTGACTGTGAGCCGCTCCCCCCCCCCTGAGACGCCGGATGGTGGACCAGAATCTTTTCGAGGCCGTCCGGAAATCGTTCTCCATGGTCTCACCGAACTCCTCCCAGGCCCGAGTTTTTGCCTCAGCAACCTCCGAAGCCGTGGCCCGTCTGGCCCGTCGGTACCTATCAGCTTCTTCCAGGGTCCCACTGGCCAAAAAGACCCGATAGGACTCCTTCTTCAGCTTGACGGCTTCCCTCACCACTGGTGTCCACCAGCAGGTTCGAGGGTTGCCGCCACGACAGGCACCGACCATCTTACGGCCACAACTCCGACCAGCTGCCTCGGCAATGGAGTCACGGAACATGACCCATTCGGACTCAATGTCCCCCACCTCAAATATGGTTGAAGCTCTGCCGGAGGTGGGAGTTAAAGCTCCTTCTGACGGGGGATTCTGACAAACGCTCCCAGCAGACCCTCACAATACGTTTGGGCCTGCCAGGTCTGATCGGCATCCTCCCCCACCAGCGGAGCCAACTCACCACCAGGTGGTGATCAGTTGACAGCTCCGCCCCTCTCTTCACCCAAGTGTCCAGGACATACGGCCGCAAGTCCGATGATACAACCACAAAGTCGATCATCGAACTGCGGCCAAGGGTGTCCTGGTGCCAAGTGCACATATGGACCCCCTTATGCCTGAACATGGTGTTCGTTATGGACAGTCTATGACTGGCACAGAAGTCCAACAACATAACACCACTCTGATTCAGATCGGGGGGGCCGTTCCTCCCAATCAAACCCCTCCAGGTCTCACTGTCATTGCCCACGTGAGCATTGAAGTCCCCCAGCAGAATGAGGGAGTCTCCGGTAGGAGCATTCTCCAGTGCCTCCCCCAGAGACTCCAAAAAGGGTAGGTACTCTGAACTGCTGTTTGGCGCATAGGCACAAACAACAGTCAGGACTCGTCCCCCCACCCAAGGCGGAGGGAGGCTACCCTCTCGTTCACTGGGGTAAACCCCAATGTACTGGCACACAGCCGGGGGGCAATAAGTATGCCCACACCTGCTCTGCGCCTCTCACCACGGGCAACTCCAGAGTGGAAGAGAGTCCAACCCCTCTCAAGAGTACTGGTTCCAGATCCCAAGCCGTGCGTCGAGGTGAGTCCGACTATATCTAACGGTCTGATGAAGTTTCAACAATAAACAACAAACTTTGTATTATGAGAAAGAACCAGACTCATTCTTTAGGAATCCGAAAATAAGCTCTATTTTACGAGTTATGCACGAATTCGGATTCTCCTATAAAACGAATTCCTTAACTCAAACCAAGTTAAGACTGCTTTGTCCTTCATATTTATTCATGTCTAATCAAGTTTCAATGATAAACAACGTTGTACTTTGTAGAATGAGAAAGAACTTCTTCAGCAATAAGCATCTCTCGACAAATGACGAAATACAGATTTTGCTATAAAATTAATTGCTATCAGCCTGACTTAAAACTGTTTGTCTTCCTTATTTATCCACTTCAAATCAAGTTTCAACAATTAAAAAAATTTTGTAGTTTGAGAAAGAACAACTTAATCTTGAGCAATCAGTATAAAAAGAGGGTAAGCAAAGGTGCGAATGTCAAACCATACATGATCAAAACAGGGAGCGGAGGTGTTTGGCTGAGACAAGGTGTGAATGTCCACCCATAATTAATGAAAAGCGGGCGACAAGTAGGTTCGAATGCCCAACCATACATCATCAAAAGCAGGAGTGGATATGTTCGGCTACAAGAAGGTTTGAATGTCTGACCATAGTTTGTAAAAAGCAGGTAAGAAAAGGTTTGACTGCCCGAACATACACCATCAAAAGAGGGAGCGGAGGTGTTCCGCTGTAAGAAGGTGTGAATGTCCAACCATAGTTGGTAAAAAGTGGGTAAGAAAAGGTTAAAATACCCGACTGTGCACAATAAATAGCGGGAGCGGAGTTGTTCGGCTACTAAAAGATGTGAAAGTCCAACTATGGTTTGTAAAAAGCGGGTAAGAAAAGGTGCGAATGCCCGAAAATGTATGATCAAAAGAGGGAGCGGAGGTGTTCGGCTGCAAGAAGGTGTGAATGTACACCCATAATTACTGAAAAATGGGTAAGAAAAGGTGCGAATGCCTAACTATACATAATCAAAAGCAGGAGTGGATGTGTTCGGCTCCAAGAAGGGTTGAATGTCTGACCATAGTTTGTAAAAAGCAGGTAAGAAAAGGTTTGACTGCCCGAACATACACCATCAAAAGAGGGAGCGGAGGTGTTCCGCTGTAAGAAGGTGTGAATGTCCGACCATAGTTGGTAAAAAGCGGGTAAGAAAAGGTTAAAATACCCGACTGTACACAATCAATAGCGGGAGCGGAGTTGTTCGGCTACAAGAAGGTGTGAAAGTCCAACCATGGTTTGTAAAAAGCGGGTAAGAAAAGGTTCGAATGCCCGACAATGTATGATCAAAAGAGGGAGCGGAGGTGTTCGGCTGCAAGAAGGTCTGAATGTCCAACCATAATTTGTAAAAACCGGGAAGGAAAGGCTCGAAAGCCCGACTATACACCATCAAAAGCGGGAGCAGAGCTGTTTAGCTGCAAGAAGGTCTGAGTGTCCATCAATAATTGCTTTAAAACATGAAAGAAAATTTTCGAATATCATCCGCACATGATCATAAGAAGGAGAGGAGGTGTTCAGCTGCAAGAAGGTGTGAATGTCCACCCATAATTCCTGAAAAATGGGTAAAAAAAGGTGCGAATGCCCAACCATACATTATTAAAAGCAGGTGTGAATGTCAGATCATAATTTGCAAAAAGCTGATGAGAAAGGGTGAGAATGCCCGACTATACACCATCAAATGCGGGAGCGGAGGTGTTCGGCTCTGAGTAGGTGTGAATGTCCGACCATAATTGCTGAAAAATGTGTTAGAAAAGCAAAGAATGCCGGATCATACATCATCAAAAGCGAGAGAGGTGGTGTTCGGCTGCAAAAAGGTGTAAATGTTCGACTAAAGTTTGTAAAAAGCGGGTAAGACATGGTGCGAATGCCTGACAAGGTATGATCAAAAGCAGGAGCGGAGGTGTTCAGCTGCAAGAAGGTCTAAATGTCCATCAATAATTGCTTAAAACATGAAAGAAAATTTTCGAAAATCAAACCGCACATGATCATAAGTGGGAGAGGAGGTGTTCAGCTGCAAGAAGGTGTGAATGTCCACCCATTATTCCTGACAAATGGGTAAAAAAAAGGTGCGAATGCCCAACCATACATCATCAAAAGCAGGAGTGGATGTGTTCGGCTACAAGAAGGTGTGAACGTCCAACCAAAGTTTGTAAAAAGCAGTTAAGAAAAGGTTTGAATATCCAACCAAACATAATCAAAAGCGGGAGCATAGCTTTTCGACTGCAAGTAGGTGTGAATGTCAGATCATAATTTGCAAAAAGCTGATGAGAAAGGGTGAGAATGTCCGACTGCACACCATAAAATGCGGGAGCGGAGTTGTTCGGCTGTGAGTAGGTGTGAATCTCCGACTGTAATTTCTGAAAAATGTGTTAGAAAAGGTAAGAATGCCGGTCCATACATCATCAAAAGCGAGAGAGGTGGTGTTCGGCTGCAAGTAGGTGTGAATGTCCAGCCATAATTACTCACAAACGGGTAAGAAAAGGTAGTATTGCCAGACCATACATGATCAAAACAGGGAGCGGAGGTGGTTCAGCTGCAAGAAGGTGTGAATGTCCGACTAAAGTTCAAATATATTAACAAAAGTGGGAGGAGAGGTCTTCGGATGAGAGTGGTTGAGAATTTCCAACCATAATCTATAACATTCGGTGAAAAAAAGGTGTGATAGAACACCAAAAGGTGGAGCGGAAGTGTTCGGCTGCAAGAAGGTGTGAATGTCCGACTTTATTTGGTGAAAAGCAGGTGAAGCAAGGTCTGAATGCCCAACCTTACATTATCAAAAGTGAGATCAGAGGTGTTTGGCTGCAAGAAGGCCATAGTTTGCCAAAAGCGGGTGAGCTGCGAATGACCAACTAAATATCAACAAAAGTGGGGGCGGAGGTCTTCGGATGCAACTGGGTGTGAACATCCCACCATACAAGTATGGTGGAGAGGAAGCTGTGAACAGCCGACCATAGTTTGCAAAAAGCGGGTGAGACAAGGTGCGAATGTCCAACCATACATGATCAAAACAGGGAGCGGAGGTGTTTGGCTGTGACAAGGTGTGAATGTCCATCAAAAATTAATGAAAAGCGGGCAAAAAGTAGGTTTGAATGCCCAAGCATACATCATCAAAAGAAGGAGTGGATGTGTTCGGCTACAAGAAGGTTTGAATGTCCGAGCATAGTTTGTAAAAAGCGGGTAAGAAAAGGTTTGAATGCCCAAACATACACCATCAAAAGAGGGAGCGGAGGTGGTTCAGCTGCAAGAAGGTGTGAATGTCCGACTAAAGTTCAAATATATTAACAAAAGCGGGAGGAGAGGTCTTCGGATGAGAGTGGTTGAGAATTTCCAACCATAATCTATAACATTCGGTGAAAAAAAGGTGTGATAGAACACCAAAAGGTGGAGCGGAAGTGTTCGGCTGCAAGAAGGTGTGAATGTCCGACTTTATTTGGTGAAAAGCAGGTGAAGCAAGGTCTGAATGCCCAACCTTACATTATCAAAAGTGAGATCAGAGGTGTTTGGCTGCAAGAAGGCCATAGTTTGCCAAAAGCGGGTGAGCTGCGAATGACCAACTAAATATCAACAAAAGTGGGGGCGGAGGTCTTCGGATGCAACTGGGTGTGAACATCCCACCATACAAGTATGGTGGAGAGGAAGCTGTGAACAGCCGACCATAGTTTGCAAAAAGCGGGTGAGACAAGGTGCGAATGTCCAACCATACATGATCAAAACAGGGAGCGGAGGTGTTTGGCTGTGACAAGGTGTGAATGTCCACCCAAAATTAATGAAAAGCGGGCAAAAAGTAGGTTTGAATGCCCAAGCATACATCATCAAAAGAAGGAGTGGATGTGTTCGGCTACAAGAAGGTTTGAATGTCCGAGCATAGTTTGTAAAAAGCGGGTAAGAAAAGGTTCGAATGCCCAAACATACACCATCAAAAGAGGGAGCGGAGGTGTTCGGCTGCAAGAAGGTGTGAACGTCCGACCAAAGTTTGTAAAAAGCAGTTAAGAAAAGGTTCGAATATCCAACCAAACATAATCAAAAGCGGGAGCAGAGCTGTTCGACTGCAAGTAGGTGTGAATGTCCAGCCATAATTACTCACAAACGGGTAAGAAAAGGTAGTATTGCCAGACCATACATGATCAAAACAGGGAGCTGAGGTGGTTCAGCACCAAGGTGTGAATGTCTGACTATAGTTTGTAAAAAGCGGGTAAGATAAGGTGCGAATGCCCGACAATGTATAATCAAAAGAGGGAGCAGAGGTTTTCGGCTACAAGAAGGTTTGAATGTCCGACCATAGTTTGTAAAAAGCGGGTAAGAAAAGGTTCAAATGCCTGACTATACACCATCAAAAGCGGGAGCGGAGATGTTCCGCTGTAAGACGGTGTGAATGTCCGACCATAGTTGGTAAAAAGCGGGTAAGAAAAGGTTCGAATGCCCGAATATATACCATCAAAAGCGGAAGCGGAGGTGTTCGGCTGCAAGAAGGTGTGAACGTCCGACCAAAGTTGGCAAAAAGGAGTAAAGAAAAGGTTCGAATATCCAAACATAATTAAAAGCGAGAGAAATTTTGTTCAGCTGCAAGTAGGTGTGAATATCCAGCCATAATTACTCACAAACGGGTAAGAAAATGTAGTATTGCCAGACCATACATGATCAAAACAGGGAGCGGAGGTGGTTTAGCTGCAAAATGGGGTGAATGTCCAACTAAAGTTCAAATATATTAACAAAAGCGGGAGGAGAGGTCTTCGGATTAGAGTGGTTGAGAATTTCCAACCATAATCTATAAAATGCGGTGAAAAAAAAAAGGTGTGAAGGAATGAATTTTATAGCAAAATCCGAAATCATGCATAACTCCGCAAAAGGAACGTATTGCTCAACCAAAGGGATGCTTCTTTCTCATTCAGGGTAATATGAGGAACTTTATGCTTGATACATTTTAGACATGGATAACTATGAAGGACAAAGCAATTTTAACTTGGTTTGAGCAAAGCAATTCATTTTATAGGAAAATCCGAAATCGTGCAGGACTCATGAAAGTAAGCTTATTCTCGGATTCCTGATCCTCCAGTGTTGCTTTTTCCTATACTGCAAAATACAGCCTTGTTCTTTGTTGAAATCGATATAGACATTGATAAATATGAAGGACAAAGCAGTTTCCACTTTGTTTGAGTGAAGGAATTAATTTTATAGCAAAATCCCAAATCAAGCAGAACGTATGAAAATAAGCTTGTTTTCGGATTCCTGATCCTTCAGTGTTGCTATTTCTTCTACTGCAAAATACAATGTTGTTCTTTGTTGAAGTCAATCTAGACATTGATAAATATGAAGGACAAAGCAGTTTTCACTTGGTTTGAGTGAAGGAATTCATTTTATACATAAAATCCCAAATCATGCAGAACGTATGAAAATAAGCTTATTCTCGGATTACTGATCCTTCAGTGTTTCTCTTTCTTCTACTGCAAAATCCAGTGTTGTTCTTTGTTGAAGTCGATCTAGACATTGATAAATATGAAGGACAAAGCAGTTTTCACTTGGTTTGAGTGAAGGATTTGCAGCTGAAAACCTCCCGCTCCCGCTTTTGATTGTGTATAGTCGGGCTTTCGAGCCTTTTCTTACCCGGTTTTTAGAAATTATGGTTGGACCTTCAGACCTTGCAGCCGAAGACCTCCACTCCCACTTTTGATCATACATTGTCGGGCATTCGCACCTTGTCTTACCCGCTTTTTACAAACTATAGTCAGACATTCACACCTTGCAGCTGAACCACCTCAGCTCCCTGTTTTGATCATGTATGGTCTGGCAATACTACCTTTTCTTACCCGTTTGTGAGTAATTATGGCTGGACATTCACACCTACTTGCAGTCGAACAGCTCTGCTCCCGCTTTTGATGGTATATATTCGGGCATTCAAACCTTTTCTTAGCAGCTTTTTACAAACCATGGTTGAACTTTCACACCGTCTTACAGCGGAACACCTCCGCTCCCGCTTTTGATGGTGTATAGTCAGGCATTTGAACCTTTTCTTACCCGCTTTTTACAAACTATGGTCGGACATTCAAACCTTCTTGTAGCCGAAAACCTCCGCTCCCTCTTTTGATTATAAATTGTTGGGCATTCGCACCTTATTTACAAACTATAGTCAGACATTCACACCTTGCAGCTGAGCCACCTCAGCTCCCTGTTTTGATAGTGTATGTTCGGGCATTCGAACCTATTCTTACCCCCTTTTTACAAACTATGCTCGGAGATTCACACCTACTCACAGCCGAACAACTCCGCTCCCGCATTTGATGATGTATTGTCCGGCATTCTAGGCTCTTCTAACACATTTTTCAGCAATTATGGTCGGACATTCACACCTACTCACAGCCGAACACTTCCGCTCCCGCATTTGATGGTGTATAGCCGGGCATTCTCACCCTTTCTCATCAGCTTTTTGCAAATTATGATCTGACATTCACACCTACTTGCAGTCGAACAGCTCTGCTCCCGCTTTTGATTATGTTTGGTTGGATATTCGAACCTTTTCTTAACTGCTTTTTACAAACTTTGGTCGGACGTTCACACCTTCTTGCAGCCGAACACATCCACTTCCACTTTTGATGGTATATATTCGGGCATTCGAACCTTTTCTTACCCGCTTTTTACAAACCGTGGTCGGACTTTCACACCTTCTTGTAGCCAAACAACTCCGCTCCCGCTATTGATTGTGTACAGTCGGGTATTTTAACCTTTTCTTAACCGCTTTTTACCAACTATGGTCGGACATTTACACCTTCTTACAGCGGAACACCTCCGCTCCCTCTTTTGATGGTCTATGTTCGGGCATTCGAACCTTTTCTTACCCGCTTTTTACAAACTATGGTTGGACATTCAAACCTTCTTGTAGCCGAACACATCCACTCCTGCTTTTGATGATGTATGGTTGGGCATTTTCACCTTTTCTTACCCATTTTTCAGTAATTATGGATGGACATTCACACCTTCTTGCAGCTGAACAACTCCTCTCCCGCTTATGATCATGTGCGGTTTGATATTCGAAAATTTTCTTTCATGTTTTAAAGCAATTATTGATGGACATTCAAATCTTCTTGTAGCCGAACACATCCACTCCTGCTTTTGATGATGTATGGTTTGGCATTCGCACCCTTTTTTTACCCATTTTTCAGGAATTTTGGGTGGACATTCAGACCTCCTTGCAGCCGAAAACCTCCGCTCCCTCTTTTGATCATACATTGTCGGGCATTCGCACCTTATCTTACCCGCTTTTTACAAACTATAGTCAGACATTCACACCTTGCAGCTGAACCACCTCCGCTCCCTGTTTTGATCATGTATGGTCTGGCAATACTACCTTTTCTTACCCGTTTGTGAGTAATTAATCCCAAAATATTGAGCATAAAATAAGTCTTTATGCTGATGATGTATTACTTTTCCTTCAGAACTCACAGACGTCTCTCAGTCACACGATCACACTCATAAATAAATTCTCAGCACTTTCTGACTACTCTATCAACTGGTCTAAGACCACAGTTCTGCCCATTAACTGTAGGGTCCATAATATACCTGCGATCACTTTACAGTCAGGAAATATTAGATATTTAGGCATAAACATTTCCTCCAGGCTCTCAGAGCTAACAAAGCTAAATTATGTGCAATTATTAAAGACAGTAGAGGACGATCTCTCGTTGGAAGTCCTTACCTATATTACTTATGGGGAGAGTTACATCCATTAAAATGATGATTCTACCAAAAGTTAACTATTTGTTCTCAATGATCCCCATAAAACCATCTGCTACTTGGTTTAAGTCACTAGATTCATGCATCTCCAAATTTCTGTGGAAAAACAAACCACCACGTATTAGTTTAAAAACCCTACAGAAGACCAAGGACAATGGTGGATTAGATTTACCTCATTTTCAGCACTATTCCTTAGACAATAGGTTACAATATATATCAAAATGGTTTAAACCTTGTTGTTGTCACAGTTCCCAGAGACGTTGTAATCGTTGAGGATTCTATATTCACCCCCTCATTAGAGGCACGTAATGCAGATTGATGACACTGAATCTTCTTCTCTGTTCATTGCTGGCATCATTCCCAGCATCGTAAGTGTTCGTGGCATTGTTAGCCTCTTCTTCTGGATCTTGATATCGAGAATCCTTTTGTATTTCTGGTTTGTCAGTCCTCTGTCTTCGTTCACCGGAGTCTTTGTCTTTTTGTCCTTGAGTTTGGTGATTTTTTCTTCTTTTGATGCCTTGACACAATGTGACAGGTGATACCACGTGGGAGATCCTGTAACTTGGACTGCTGTCCCTGTGCTGCGAAATGGCTGTGCTGCTCAAATGGTCTCTCCTTCATCATGGTTACATGCTGCCATTCCGACATCTCGCCATTCCGACATGGGTCTCCAATTGTCGGAATGGCGACACTTAATTTTTTATCAAACGTCCCACCATTCCGACACTTTTTTCCTCCTATGGTCGGAATGGCGGTATGTTTTTTGTTTTTTTTAACATACCGCCATTCCGACAGTTCCTTTTAATAGCCTATTTTTTACCCAAAACATTTTGCACTAATGATATGCCGGCGCAAATACGCCCTAAAGTTTGGCGCACAAGCTTTGCACATGCAGAGGCCACAGCCTCGCAAACAAACTTTAATAATCTATTATCAAAATCCCCTGAATTTCAAATATAAAAATACAGATATTAATGTAACTCTGGCTAGACTGAAACTGATTAAGCAGAAATACAGTGTCAGTGAGCTGTCACAGCAGCCAGCTGGAGCGGAGCTCTCCACAGAGCCCATGCGTCTTTTGCACGCTGTCATCATATGCAAAAGTAATAATTGCAATTACGGATATCACGGCTACTGCACAGGACACAGTTGCGAGCACTCTGCCTTGCCTTGCCAAAAGGAGAAGAGAGAAATGACAGCATAGAACGTATAAAACACAACAAAATTCAGTAAAAACGTTTATTCATGTTATTCACGTGATTTATGAGTACTCACTCCAATTTTGGGAAGCGCGGATGGGCTTTGCGCATTTGGCACAAACACACAGCCGCAACGGTTGTAGCTTTATACAGCCTGTTGATATCTTAAGGACCTAACTGGTCACACCTGGGAGTAAATGTCATGTAGAGATGAACATATAGCTTTCATCCACAAACCAACGTGGGAGAGCCCGAAGACGCATGTGCCAGACGCACATAGGCATGCGTAAAACCAATTTTGACCACTTCATACTGTTTATTTGCTTTCTTTTAGTTAACTTTCGTTTCTTTTGGATTCTTGTGAGTGTTATGGAGCCGTTTTGGTCCATGTTTGTAAGCCTTTTTTTCCTGGATTAAATTTTCGGAAGTTGAAACAAGTGGCATTGGAGTGTGTGATTGAAAACCACCGCGGACTGCTTCTCCTCCTCCAGTTGCCGAGACTTTGTGTTTTTAATAAAGCTTGTCTATAAACATGTGTTAAACATATAAATTGCATGAACAGAAAGAAGGGACTCACCTGTTGAGTAACACACATTTCCTTATACGGAAAGCCTTGTCGGAATGGTGGGACATTTGAACGTCAGAATAGCGGGATGTCGCAATGGTGGGATGTCGGAATGGTGGGCCGTTTGCATGTCGGAATGGTGGTATGTCGGAATGGTGGTATGTCGGAATGGTGGGATGTCGGAATAGCGGGATGTCGGAATGGCGGGATTTCGGAATGGGTGTTGCCACCCCCTTCATCATATACACAGTTATTTATACATCACCTTCCACCATGAAGCGTTGTCCCTTTTTGTTTCTCTCTTTGTTCTTAAAATGCTGTTATGCATGTCTAAACCAATCCATTAAATTAGATCATTTTGGCAGTAAAGCGATCTACAATGTGCTTGGTCGCAAAGCTGCTCATCTGTGGTAAACAGCTCTTCAGAAAGGCATTCTTAAATTGATTTCACTAATTCTATGTAATAATTTTGTGATTTCCTACTACACTTCTTCTCCCATCTGTCTGAGTATTTAATATTGTCTATGTCCCGTTAAAACATGTATTTTTCCCATCTAATTCCTTGTTTGCTTTAAAACAAGTATTCCCCATTTTCTATCCCTTCAGTAGCCAACCAGTTTGTATGGAGTACACTGGAGCAACTTGACTGATCAGTAAAACACTGCTTTTGTTGTCACCGCAAGGCTTCCCCCGTCGGTTGTTTCACTGAGACACTACTGAGTAACTATAACTCAACACAGTTTATACACATAACATTCCTATACATACTAACAAACAAACAAACAATTATTTATCGCAATTTTCTCATCTCTGTTTGAACGTACACCCAGGTAAATATTCCTGTAGTCTTCTCATACCGACTATGGACCCATTCATTGTATAACTTCACTGTTTTGCAAATCCTAATTGAATATTACACATTGACATTGAACTTTACTTGATAAGCAGGTCTTCATTGCATTCAGCAGCCTATATGTGAGCATCTATGTGTAAGCTGTTCTTCTTTGCATTTATCAGCAGCAAGCAATTCTTCATTGCACATGCATATGAAAATAGTAAAACAATTCCAATGCGTTAGCGAAACCTTCTATATCAGGAGTGTCCATCATGATGCTGGGAATAGAACCTCTTTCCTAGAATAGTTCAACCTTCATTACTCAACTGATCATAACTCCGCAATGAGCACATTTCAAAGTATCATTCCTCTACATGTATTCAAAAATCTATGTGTAAATGTTTAATATTTCTTATATTTGTTGATGTCATTCTGTGTGCATGTGGCCTAAACCCAATCTCTGTGTGGCAATTTTAATTTAAACAAGTTGAACTCTGCCTCTGATCATCTAAAAAAGGTGTGTACCAATATCAACCTTTCTCAGGTAATTACTGATCCTACAAAACCAAAGAGATCCTTCAAGGTTGTCCCTGATTGGCTCAATCTTAACAAATCAAAGGTAGAAAATCCGCAGTATCTGAACTTGGTGTTAGTTATCACTGCTCAATAGCCTGTATCAGAATTGCAAAAATGAAAACATTAGGTCCACGCTTGGTATCCAGATCCTGAAACATCTCCATGAGCAGGCTTTTTTTTAACTGATCTGTTGAATAGTTATATGACACTGTTAAAATCCCAGATGAAGATCTAGCACTTGACCATTTTTGTAAATCTTCTAATTCCATAGTTGATAAACACGCCCCTTTTAAAAAGTATAGAACTTAGAACAGGTCTATCCCTGGCTTTCGGCAGAACTGTCTTCTTTACTTTTTTTTCCCCTTGTCCTGTTCAGCATTATGTCAGAAGAATTGTAGTCTGAATACCTTTGATGCCAAACAGATTTGTTTTGCCAAGGGAAGTTTTATAAATGTAAAGCTCCCCTTGATGCCCATTTATTTATTTCTGTTTACAATATATGACATGAACTGAACTGAACCGGACCGGACCGGGGGACAAGGAAAGAAGAAGAGGAAAGAAGAGGAAACAGAACAAAAATAGAAACAAAAACCAGACAACCAGCTGCTACACCTGTAAAAAACAAAACAGACAACAATCCATGGCCTATGAGGGGAATCCAGCCTTAGCGCCACCAGGAGCACCTGAAAGCAGACAAGCAGAGAAAAAACAAACACACAAACAAACAAAAACAAGCACAAGAAGCGGCAATCGCATACAACGCAGCTGTGGATATAGATGACCTGAGACGACATGATAATACATCAACTGCTTAGTGACCATGCTACTGGACTAATGAATCTGAGTGTGTGTGTGTGTGAGAACATGCAACACCCATGGCACAGGACCTACATGATAACCGTGCTTAGTTATGAGTGTATAAGCGTACAGGGCCACAATCCACAGCCCCCCCCCCCCCCAAGCAATCAGAAGCAGGCAGAGAGGGCCACAAGACCCAGGCCACCAGCAGCCCCCACAGAGCACAGAACCCAGGCAGCCCACCGCAGGGGCAACCACGCATCCACCCAGAAGACTGCAGAGGAAGCCCCCGGAAAGAGCCCCCATAAGCATAGGGCAGAGGCACTCCGGGAACCAGGGGTAACAGCCCACCGACCCCGCCAGGCCCCAGCCGCCCAGACATGGGCCGTGCACTGGACCTGGGCCCCAGGAGCCCGAGCGCCCCCAAACCCCCCGGCAGAGGCCCCACCCAATACCCAGGAGGGCCAAGCGCCCCAGACAGCCACAAAGTGGGTCAGCGCCTGCCCCAGCGCCCCTGGCCAAGTGCCCTGGGAGTCAAGACGTGCCCACAGGTGGGTGAAGTCGCGAGCAGTGGGGAGAGGCAACGCTGATGCCCCATCGGGAGAAACACAGGCAGGCCAGGCGACAGCAAGTCCCAGATCCAGGCCCAATCATTACCACACACACTTTCACGTCCCATACATCCACACATCCACACATCCTACCTCCCTCGACTCTGCTGGGGTGTAGTGCAGCGGGCACACCAGGAGGCCAGCAACCCCCCAGCCACCACAGACCCCGAACCAGCAGAACAATTAATTAATCCTCCTGGCCCCTCCTGCCCCGAGCAGACACCAGGAAGCAGGGGTGTGCGAAGAAGACCCCTCCCCTCACCCTTCTGGCTCTTCAATATTTTCTAATAGTGAGCAATTAAAATTGAGGGGCAGCCAAACTTGTAGAACTGGGAGCGCGGCACTCTGGGCAGCCTACATACCCAAAGAGCCCCGCCCACCAGATGCCACTCAGTGTAACCACCCCCCAAGACCTAATGTGTGTGTGTGAGTGTGTTTGATAAGTAGTAATGTCTAAGGTGTAATTAAAACAGGGGCAGGGAACTGCAGAGTGCAACCAAAGGGGACCACCTACGTGGCCCCATCCACTACACCCCACCGAACACACACGCCCCCAAAACCCTTCATGTGTGAGTGTGTGCTGTGTACAGGAGCCAGAAGGGAGAGGGGTATGGGGATATATACCGGGGGAGCTACTCTCCCCCAGAGAGGGCAGCCAATAGGCATCCCCGCTACCTGGGAGCCAACAATGGGCAGGAGGGCCTGATGTCCACCAGGCTCGGGGCCTGCAGCGACCATATTCTGGGAGCTACTGTACCCCCAGAAGGTACCCATCCCGCCCCACCCCACTCAACCCAACCCCACCCAGGAGGACCTCTACAAAAAACAAACAAACAACATCAAAAAACAAACAAACAAACCACCCGGTCACACCAGTCGCAGCAGCCCGGGCCTGAGACCCACCATCACCCAGCAACCCACCACCACCACTATGTGATAAAACTAATCAGAGGGGACCAGAGAGAATGAAATTCAGCCAATTGATGTTTTGAGGAGGCAGACATTGTTTCCATGCTAATATAATCTAAAAGAAAATTTCTAAACTGGTTAATACACAGATTGTTCTTCGCTTTCCAGTTCATGAGAATAGTTTTCTTTGCGATACATAACACTGTGACAACCATGTGTGCTGAGTTAATTTCCATGTTGATGTTGTCTAAGTCACCCAGTATGCGCAGTGTGGGGCATGCAGGGATGCTACACTTTAGCCATGTTGATAGGTCCTCACAGACTTCAAGCCAGAACTTCTGGACAGGCGCAGAAAAACCACAAAGCGTGTGCATAATCATCAGGTGTGTTATCTGTGCAATGTGAGCAGATGTTTGAGTGTGTTAGACCCATCCTGAACATCCTTTGTCCTGTATAGTGTGTTCTATGAAGGATTTTGTATTGTATGAGCTGTAAATTAGGATTTCGAGTCTTTATGAAGGTGTTCAAACATATTTGTGGTTAGAAGCTATGACCAGAACTGATGGATAAATCTGCCTCCCATTTTGAGGATGGAAGAGACATTGTGTCATCTATCTTAGACAATAATTTATATATTTTTGATAGTAGTTTTGGGGTACAGATGCTTAGAAATTCTGCTACCCTAGTCGGGGGTTGTAAGTCTGGTTGGTGGAGGATATATCCATCCATCCATCCATCATCTGCCGCTTATCCGGGGGTCGGGTCGCGGGGGCAGCAGCTTGAGCAGAGAAACCCAGACGTCTCTGTCCCCGGCCACTTCCTCCAGCTCTTCCGGGGGGACCCCGAGGCGTTCCCAGGCCAGCCGAGAGACATAGTCTCTCCAACGTGTCCTGGGTCTCCCCCGGGGTCTCCTCCCAGTGGGACGTGCCCGGAACACCTCCCCAGGGAGGCGCCCAGGGGGCATCCTAACCAGATGCCCGAGCCACCTCATCTGACTCCTCTCAATGCGGAGGAGCAGCGGTTCTACTCCGAGCCCCTCCCGGATGACTGAGCTTCTCACCCTATCTCTAAGGGAGAGCCCAGACACCCTGCGGAGGAAACCCATTTCGGCCGCTTGTATTCGCGATCTTGTTCTTTCGGTCACTACCCACAACTCGTGACCATAGGTGAGGATGGGAACGTAGATTGACCAGTAAGTAGAGAGCTTCGCCTTCTGGCTCAGCTCCCTCTTCACAACGACGGGTCGGTGCAGAGCCTGCAACACTGCAGGCCGCACCGATCCGCCCGTCAATCTCCCGCTCCATTCGTCCGTCACTCGTGAACAAGACCCCGAGATACTTGAACTCCTCCTCTTGGGGAAGGATCTCATTCCCGACCCGGAGAGAGCATTCCACCCTTTTCCGGCTGAGAACCATAGCCGCTTCACACTCGGCTGCGAATCACTCCAGTGAGAGCTGAAGGTCACGGCCTGACGACGCTAACAGAACCACATCATCTGCAAAAAGCAGAGACCCGATTCTGAGGTCGCCAAATGGGACACCCTCAACGCCCTGGCTCCGCCTAGAAATTCTGTCCATAAAAGTTAGGAACAGAATCGGTGACAAAGGGCAGCCCTGACGGAGTCCAACTCTCACCGGAAACGTATCCGACTTACTGCCGGCAATGCGGACCAAACTCTGGCACCGGTCATACAGAGACCGAACGGCCCCTATCAAGGGGTCCGGCACTCCATATTCCCGGAGCACCCCCCACAGGACTCCACGAGGGACACGGTCGAACACTTTCTCCAAGTCCACAAAACACATGTAGACTGGTTGGGCGAACTCCCATGCACCCTCCAGGATCCTGCCGAGGGTATAGAGCTGGTCCACTGTTCCACGGCCAGGACGAAAGCCACACTGCATCTCCTGAATCCGAGGCTCGATTATCCGACGGATCCTCCTCTCCAATACCCCCGAATAGACCTTACCAGGGAGGCTGAGGAGTGTGATACCCCTATAGTTGGAACACACCCTCCGGTCCCCCTTTTTAAAGAGGGGGACCACCACCCCAATCTGCCAGTCCAGAGGCACTGTCCCCGATGTCCACGCGATACTGCAGAGGCGTGTCAGCCAAGACAGCCCTACAACATCCAGAGCCTTGAGAAACTGAGGTCGGACCTCATCCACCCCCGGGGCCTTGCCACCGAGGAGCTTTTTAACCACCTCGGCAACCTCAGCCCCAGAAATGGGAGGCCCCGTCTCCGAGCTCTCCGACTCTGCCTCTTCCGAGCACGTGTTGGTAGGATTGAGGAGTTCCTCGAAGTACTCCCCCCACCGACTCTCAACATCCCTAGTTGAGGTCAGCAAAGCCCCCACTGTAAACAGTGTTGACTGTGAGCCGCTCCCCCCCCCCCTGAGACGCCGGATGGTGGACCAGAATCTTTTCGAGGCCGTCCGGAAATCGTTCTCCATGGTCTCACCGAACTCCTCCCAGGCCCGAGTTTTTGCCTTAGCAACCGCCGAAGCCGCGGCCCGTCTGGCCCGTTGGTACCTATCAGCTTCTTCCAGGGTCCCACTGGCCAAAAAGGCCCGATAGGACTCCTTCTTCAGCTTGACGGCTTCCCTCACCACTGGTGTCCACCAGCAGGTTCGAGGGTTGCCGCCACGACAGGCACCGACCACCTTACGGCCACAACTCCGACCAGCTGCCTCGGCAATGGAGTCACGGAACATGACCCATTGGGACTCAATGTCCCCCACCTCAAATATGGTTGAAGCTCTGCCGGAGGTGGGAGTTAAAGCTCCTTCTGACGGGGGATTCTAACAAACGCTCCCAGCAGACCCTCACAATACGTTTGGGCCTGCCAGGTCTGATCGGCATCCTCCCCCACCAGCGGAGCCAACTCACCACCAGGTGGTGATCAATTGACAGCTCCGCCCCTCTCTTCACTCGAGTGTCCAGGACATACGGCCGCAAGTCCGATGATACAACCACAAAGTCGATCATCGAACTGCGGCCAAGGGTGTCCTGGTGCCAAGTGCACATATGGACACCCTTATGCCTGAACATGGTGTTCGTTATGGACAGTCTATGACTGGCACAGAAGTCCAACAACATAACACCACTCTGATTCAGATCGGGGGGGCCGTTCATCCCAATCACACGCCTCCAGGTCTCACTGTCATTGCCCACGTGAGCATTGAAGTCCCCCAGCAGAATGAGGGAGTCTCCGGTAGGAGCATTCTCCAGTGCCTCCCCCAGAGACTCCAAAAAGGGTAGGTACTCTGAACTGCTGTTTGGCGCATAGGCACAAAAAACTGTCAGGACTCGTCCCCCCACCCAAGGCGGAGGGAGGCTACCCTCTCGTTCACTGGGGTAAACCCCAATGTACTGGCACACAGCCGGGGGGCAATAAGTATGCCCACACCTGCTCTGCGCCTCTCACCACGGGCAACTCCAGAGTGGAAGAGAGTCCAACCCCTCTCAAGAGTACTGGTTCCAGATCCCAAGCCGTGCGTCGAGGTGAGTCCGACTATATCTAACGGTCTGATGAAGTTTCAACAATAAACAACAAACTTTGTATTATGAGAAAGAACCAGACTCATTCTTTAGGAATCCGAAAATAAGCTCTATTTTACGAGTTATGCACGAATTCGGATTCTCCTATAAAACGAATTCCTTAACTCAAACCAAGTTAAGACTGCTTTGTCCTTCATATTTATTCATGTCTAATCAAGTTTCAATGATAAACAACGTTGTACTTTGTAGAATCAGAAAGAACTTCTTCAGCAATAAGCATCTCTCGACAAATGACGAAATACAGATTTTGCTATAAAATTAATTGCTATCAGCCTGACTTAAAACTGTTTGTCTTCCTTATTTATCCACTTCAAATCAAGTTTCAACAATTAAAAAAATTTTGTAGTTTGAGAAAGAACAACTTAATCTTGAGCAATCAGTATAAAAAGAAGGTAAGCAAAGGTGCGAATGTCAAACCATACATGATCAAAACAGGGAGCGGAGGTGTTTGGCTGAGACAAGGTGTGAATGTCCCCCCATAATTAATGAAAAGCGGGCAACAAGTAGGTTCGAATGCCCAACCATACATCATCAAAAGCAGGAGTGGATATGTTCGGCTACAAGAAGGTTTGAACGTCTGACCATAGTTTGTAAAAAGCAGGTAAGAAAAGGTTTGACTGCCCGAACATACACCATCAAAAGAGGGAGCGGAGGTGTTCCGCTGTAAGAAGGTGTGAATGTCCGACCATAGTTGGTAAAAAGCGGGTAAGAAAAGGTTAAAATACCCGACTGTACACAATCAATAGCGGGAGCGGAGTTGTTCGGCTACTAAAAGATGTGAAAGTCCGACTATGGTTTGTAAAAAGCGGGTAAGAAAAGGTGCGAATGCCCGAAAATGTATGATCAAAAGAGGGAGCGGAGGTATTCGGCTGCAAGAAGGTGTGAATGTACACCCATAATTACTGAAAAATGGGTAAGAAAAGGTGCGAATGCCTAACTATACATCATCAAAAGCAGGAGTGGATGTGTTCGGCTCCAAGAAGGGTTGATTGTCTGACCATAGTTTGTAAAAAGCAGGTAAGAAAAGGTTTGACTGCCCGAACATACACCATCAAAAGAGGGAGCGGAGGTGTTCCGCTGTAAGAAGGTGTGAATGTCCGACCATAGTTGGTAAAAAGCGGGTAAGAAAAGGTTAAAATACCCGACTGTACACAATCAATAGCGGGAGCGGAGTTGTTCGGCTACAAGAAGGTGTGAAAGTCCAACCATGGTTTGTAAAAAGCGGGTAAGAAAAGGTTCGAATGCCCGACAATGTATGATCAAAAGAGGGAGCGGAGGTGTTCGGCTGCAAGAAGGTCTGAATGTCCAACCATAATTTGTAAAAACCGGGAAGGAAAGGCTCGAAAGCCCGACTATACACCATCAAAAGCGGGAGCAGAGTGGTTCAGCTGCAAGAAGGTCTGAGTGTCCATCAATAATTGCTTTAAAACATGAAAGAAAATTTTCGAATATCATCCGCACATGATCATAAGAAGGAGAGGAGGTGTTCAGCTGCAAGAAGGTGTGAATGTCCACCCATAATTCCTGAAAAATGGGTAAAAAAAGGTGCGAATGCCCAACCATACATTATCAAAAGCAGGTGTGAATGTCAGATCATAATTTGCAAAAAGCTGATGCGAAAGGGTGACAATGCCCGACTATACACCATCAAATGCGGGAGCGGAGGTGTTCGGCTCTGAGTAGGTGTGAATGTCCGACCATAATTGCTGAAAAATGTGTTAGAAAAGGAAAGAATGCCGGACCATACATCATCAAAAGCGAGAGAGGTGGTGTTCGGCTGCAAAAAGGTGTAAATGTTTGACTAAAGTTTGTAAAAAGCGGGTAAGACATGGTGCGAATGCCTGACAAGGTATGATCAAAAGCAGGAGCGGAGGTGTTCAGCTGCAAGAAGGTCTAAATGTCCATCAATAATTGCTAGAAAACATGAAAGAAAATTTTCGTAAATCAAACCGCACATGATCATAAGTGGGAGAGGAGGTGTTCAGCTGCAAGAAGGTGTGAATGTCCACCCATTATTCCTGACAAATGGGTAAAAAAAAGGTGCGAATGCCCAACCATACATCATCAAAAGCAGGAGTGGATGTGTTCGGCTACAAGAAGGTGTGAACGTCCAACCAAAGTTTGTAAAAAGCAGTTAAGAAAAGGTTTGAATATCCAACCAAACATAATCAAAAGCGGGAGCATAGCTTTTCGACTGCAAGTAGGTGTGAATGTCAGATCATAATTTGCAAAAAGCTGATGAGAAAGGGTGAGAATGTCCGACTGCACACCATCAAATGCGGGAGCGGAGTTGTTCGGCTGTGAGTAGGTGTGAATCTCCGACCGTAATTTCTGAAAAATGTGTTAGAAAAGGTAAGAATGCCAGTCCATACATCATCAAAAGCGAGAGAGGTGGTGTTCGGCTGCAAGTAGGTGTGAATGTCCAGCCATAATGACTCACAAACGGGTAAGAAAAGGTAGTATTGCCAGACCATACATGATCAAAACAGGAAGCGGAGGTGGTTCAGCTGCAAGAAGGTGTGAATGTCCGACTAAAGTTCAAATATATTAACAAAAGCGGGAGGAGAGGTCTTCGGATGAGAGTGGTTGAGAATTTCCAACCATAATCTATAAAATTCGGTGAAAAAAAGGTGTGATAGAACACTAAAAGGTGGAGCGGAAGTGTTCGGCTGCAAGAAGGTGTGAATGTCCGACTATATTTGGTGAAAAGCAGGTGAAGCAAGGTCTGAATGCCCAACCTTACATTATCAAAAGCGAGATCAGAGGTGTTTGGCTGCAAGAAGGCCATAGTTTGCCAAAAGCGGGTAAGCTGCGAATGACCAACTAAATATCAACAAAAGTGGGGGCGGAGGTCTTCGGATGCAACTGGGTGTGAACATCCCACCATACAAGTATGGTGGAGAGGAAGCTGTGAACAGCCGACCATAGTTTTCAAAAAGCGGGTGAGAAAAGGTGCGAATGTCCAACCATACATGATCAAAACAGGGAGCGGAGGTGTTTGGCTGTGACAAGGTGTGAATGTCCACCCAATATTAATGAAAAGTGGGTAAAAAGTAGGTTTGAATGCCCAAGCATACATCATCAAAAGAAGGAGTTGATGTGTTCGGCTACAAGGAGGTTTGAATGTCCGAGCATAGTTTGTAAAAAGCGGGTAAGAAAAGGTTCGAATGCCCAAACATACACCATCAAAAGAGGGAGCGGAGGTGTTCCGCTGTAAGAAGGTGTGAATGTCCGACCATAGTTGGTAAAAAGTGGGTAAGAAAAGGTTAAAATACCCGACTGTACAAAATCAATAGCGGGAGCGGATGTGTTTGGCTACAAGAATGTGTGAAAGTCCGACCATGGTTTGTAAAAAGCTGATAAGAAAAGGTTCGAATGCCCGAATATATACCATCAAAAGCGGAAGCCGAAGTGTTCGGCTGCAAGAAGGTGTGAACGTCCGACCAAAGTTTGTAAAAAGCAGTTAAGAAAAGGTTCGAATATCCAACCAAACATAATCAAAAGCGGGAGTAGAGCTGTTCGACTGCAAGTAGGTGTGAATTTCCAGCCATAATTACTCACAAACGGGTAAGAAAAGGTAGTATTGCCAGACCATACATGATCAAAAGAGGGAGCTGAGGGTGTTCAGCACCAAGGTGTGAATGTCTGACTATAGTTTGTAAAAAGCGGGTAAGATTAGGTGCGAATGCCCGACAATGTATAATCAAAATAGGGAGCATAGGTTTTCGGCTACAAGAAGGTTTGAATGTCCGACCATAGTTGGTAAAAAGCGGGTAAGAAAAGGTTAAAATACCCGACGGTACACAATCAATAGCGGGAGCGGAGTTGTTCGGCTACAAGAAGGTGTTAAAAGTCCAACCATCGTTTGTAAAAAGCTGGTAAGAAAAGGTTCGAATGCCCGAATATATACCATCAAAAGCGGAAGCGGAGGTGTTCGGCTGCAAGAAGGTGTGAACGTCCGACCAAAGTTGGCAAAAAGCAGTAAGGAAAAGGTTCGAATATCCAAACATAATTAAAAGCGAGAGAGATTGTGTTCAGCTGCAAGTAGGTGTGAATATCCAGCCATAATTACTCACAAACGGGTAAGAAAATGTAGTATTGCCAGACCATACATGATCAAAACAGGGAGCGGAGATGGTTTAGCTGCAAAAAGGGGTGAATGTCCAACTAAAGTTCAAATATATTAACAAAAGCGGGAGGAGAGGTCTTCGGATTAGAGTGGTTGAGAATTTCCAACCATAATCTATAAAATGCGGTGAAAAAAAAAGGTGTGAAGGAATGAATTTTATAGGAAAATCCGAAATCATGCATAACTCCTCAAAAGGAACGTATTTCTCAACCAAAGGGATGCTTCTTTCTCATTCAGGGTAATATGAGGAACTTTATGCTTGATACATTTTAGACATGGATAACTATGAAGGACAAAGAAATTTTAACTTGGTTTGAGCAAAGCAATTCATTTTATAGGAAAATCCGAAATCGTGCAGGACTCATGAAAGTAAGCTTATTCTCGGATTCCTGATCCTCCAGTGTTGCTCTTTCCTATACTGCAAAATACAGCATTGTTCTTTGTTGAAATCGATATAGACATTGATAAATATGAAGGACAAAGCAGTTTCCACTTTGTTTGAGTGAAGGAATTAATTTTATAGCAAAATCCCAAATCAAGCAGAACGTATGAAAATAAGCTTGTTTTCGGATTCCTGATCCTTCAGTGTTGCTATTTCTTCTACTGCAAATTACAATGTTGTTCTTTGTTGAAGTAAATCTAGACATTAATAAATATGAAGGACAAAGCAGTTTTCACTTGGTTTGAGTGAAGGAATTCATTTTATACATAAAATCCCAAATCATGCAGAACGTATGAAAATAAGCTTATTCTCGGATTCCTGATCCTTCAGTGTTGCTTTTTCTTCTACTGCAAAATACAATGTTGTTCTTTGTTGAAGTCGATCTAGACATTGATAAATATGAAGGACAAAGCAGTTTTAACTTGGTTTGAGTGAAGGAATTCATTTTATACATAAAATCCCAAATCATGCAGAACGTATGAAAATAAGCTTATTCTCGGATTACTGATCCTTCAGTGTTGCTCTTTCTTCTACTGCAAAATCCAGTGTTGTTCTTTGTTGAAGTCAATCTAGACATTGATAAATATGAAGGACAAAGCAGTTTTAACATAGTTTGAGTGAAGGCATTCATTTATAGTAAAATCAATAATCGTGCAGAACTCATGAAAATAAGCTTATTCTCGGATTCCTAAAACTTTTGATTTGCTCTTTCTTTACTGCAAATTACAATGTTGTTCTTTGTTGAAGTCGATCTAGACATTGATAAATATGAAGGACAAAGCAGTTTTCACTTGGTTTGAGTGAAGGATTTGCAGCTGAAAACCTCCCGCTCCTGCTTTTGATTGTGTATAGTCGGGCTTTCGAGCCTTTTCTTACCCGGTTTTTAGAAATTATGGTTGGACATTCAGACCTTGCAGCCGAAGACCTCCACTCCCTCTTTTGATCATACATTCTCGGGCATTCGCACCTTTTCTCACCCGCTTTTTGCCAACTATGGTCGGCTGTTCACAGCTTCCTCTCCACCATACTTGTATGGTGGGATATTCACACCCACTTGCATCCGAAGACCTTTTTTTGATATTTAGTCGGTCATTCGCAGCTTACCCGCTTTTGGCAAACTATGGCCTTCATGCAGCCAAACACCTCTGATCTCGCTTTTGATGATGTAAGGTTGGGCATTCAGACCTTGCTTCACCTGCTTTTCACCAAATATAGTAGGACATTCACACCTTCTTGCAGCCGAACACTTCCGCTCCACCTTTTAGTGTTCTATCACACCTTTTTTTCACCGCATTTTATAGATTATGGTTGGAAATTCTCAACCACTCTCATCCGAAGACCTCTCCTCCCGCTTTTGTTAATATATTTGAACTTTAGTCGGACATTCACACCTTCATGCAGCTGAACCACCTCCGCTCCCTGTTTTGATCATATATGGTATGGCAATACTACCTTTTCTTACCCGTTTGTTAGTAATTATGGCTGGACATTCACACCTACTTGCAGCCGAACACCACCTCTCCTGCTTTTGATGATGTATGGACCGGCATTCTTACCTTTTCTAACACATTTTTCAGCAATTATGGTCGGAGATTCACACTTACTCACAGCCGAACAACTCCGCTCCCGCATTTGATGGTGTATAGTCGGGCATTCTCACCCTTTCTCATCAGCTTTTTGCAAATTATGATCTGACATTCACACCTGCTTTTGATAATGTATGGTTGGGCATTCGCACCTTTTCTTACCCATTTTTCAGTATTTATGGGTGGACATTCACACCTTCTTGCAGCTGAACACCTCCTCTCCCGCTATTGATTGTGTACAGTCGGGTATTTTAACCTTTTCTTACCCGCTTTTTACCAAATATGGTCGGACATTCACACCGTCTTACAGCGGAACACCTCTGCTCCCGCTTTTGATGGTGTATAGTGAGGCGCTTGAACCTTTTCTTACCCGCTTTTTACAAACTAGGGTCGGACATTCAAACCTTCTTGTAGCCGAAAACCTCCGCTCCCTCTTTTGATTATACATTGTTGGGCATTCGCACCTTATTTACAAACTATAGTCAGACATTCACACCCTGCAGCTGAGCCACCTCAGCTCCCTGTTTTGATAGTGTATGTTCGAGCATTCGAACCTATTCTTACCCCCTTTTTACAAACTATACTCGGAGATTCACACCTACTCACAGCCGAACAACTCCGCTCCCGCATTTGATGATGTCTTGTCCGGCATTCTAGTCTCTTCTAACACATTTTTCAGCAATTATGGTCGGACATTCACACCTACTCACAGCCGAACACTTCCGCTCCCGCATTTGATGGTGTATAGCCGGGCATTCTCACCCTTTCTCATCAGCTTTTTGCAAATTATGATCTAACATTCACACCTACTTGCAGTCGAACAGCTCTGCTCCCGCTTTTGATTATGTTTGGTTGGATATTCGAACCTTTTCTTAACTGCTTTTTACAAACTTTGGTCGGACATTCACACCTTCTTGCAGCGAAACACTTCCGCTTCCGCTTTTGATGGTATATATTCGGGCATTCGAACCTTTTCTTAGCAGCTTTTTACAAACCATGGTCGGACTTTCACACATTCTTGTAGCCAAACACATCCGCTCCCGCTATTGATTGTGTACAGTCGGGTATTTTAACCTTTTCTTACCCACTTTTTACCAACTATGGTCGGACATTCACACCTTCTTACAGCGGAACACCTCCGCTCCCTCTTTTGATGGTCTATGTTCGGGCATTCGAACCTTTTCTTACCCGCTTTTTACAAACTATGGTCGGACATTCAAAACTTCTTGTAGCCGAACACATCCACTCCTGCTTTTGATGATGTATGGTTGGGCATTTTCACCTTTTCTTACCCATTTTTCAGTAATTATGGGGGGACATTCACACCTTCTTGCAGCTGAACAACTCCTCTCCCGCTTATGATCATGTGCGGTTTGATATTCAAAAATTTTCTTTCATGTTTTAAAGCAATTATTGATGGACATTCAAATCTTCTTGTAGCCGAACACATCCACTCCTGCTTTTGATGATGCATGGTTTGGCAGTCGCACCCTTTTTTTACTCATTTTTCAGGAATTTTGGGTGGACATTCAGACCTTCTTGCAGCCGAAAACCTCCGCTCCCTCTTTTGATCATACATTGTCGGGCATTCGCACCTTATCTTACCCGCTTTTTACAAACTATAGTCAGACATTCACACCTTGCAGCTGAACCACCTCCGCTCCCTGTTTTGATCATGTATGGTCTGGCAATACTACCTTTTCTTACCCGTTTGTGAGTAATTATGGCTGGACATTCACACCTACTTGCAGTCGAACAGCTCTGCTCCCGCTTTTGATTATGTTTGGTTGGATATTCGAACCTTTTCTTAACTGCTTTTTACAAACTTTGGTCGGACGTTCACACCTTCTTGCAGCCGAACACCTCCGCTTCCGCTTTTGATGGTATATATTCGGGCATTCGAACCTTTTCTTAGCAGCTTTTTACAAACCATGGTTGGACTTTCACACATTCTTGTAGCCGAACAACTCCGCTCCCGCTATTGATTGTGTACAGTCGGGTATTTTAACCTTTTCTTACCCGCTTTTTACCAACTATGGTCGGACATTCACACCGTCTTACAGCGGAACACCTCCGCTCCCGCTTTTGATGGTGTATTTTCAGGCATTTGAACCTTTTCTTACCCGCTTTTTACAAACTATGGTCGGACATTCAAACCTTCTTGTAGCCAAAAACCTCCGCTCCCTCTTTTGATCATACATTGTCGGGCATTCGCACCTTTTCTTACCCGTTTTTTTACAAACCATGGTTGGACTTTCAAACCTTCTTGTAGCCCAACACATCCACTCCTGCTTTTGATGATGTATGTTTGGGCATTTGCACCTTTTCTTACCCATTTTTCAGTAATTATGGGTGGACATTCACACCTTCTTGCAGCTGAACACCTCCTCTCCGCTTATGATGGTGTATAGTCGGGCTTTCAAGCCTTTTCTTACCCGGTTTTTACAAATTATAGTTGGACATTCAGACCTTCTTACAGCCGAAAACCTCCACTCCCTCTTTTGATCATACATTGTCGGGCATTAGCACCTTTTCTTACCCGCTTTTTACAAACCATAGTCGGACTTTCACATCTTTTAGTAGCCGAACAACTCCGCTCCCGCTATTGATTGTGTACAGTCGGGTATTTTAACCTTTTCTTACCCGCTTTTTACCAACTATGGTCGGACATTCACACCTTCTCACAGCGGAACACCTCCGCTCCATCTTTTGATGGTGTATGTTCGGGCAGTCAAACCTTTTCTTACCTGCTTTTTACGAACTATGGTCAGACATTCAACCCTTCTTGGAGCCGAACACATCCACTCCTGCTTTTGATTATGTATAGTTGGGCATTCGCACCTTTTCTTACCCATTTTTCAGTAATTATGGGTGTACATTCACACCTTCTTGCAGCCGAACACCTCCGCTCCCTCTTTTGATCATACATTTTCGGGCATTCGCACCTTTTCTTACCCGCTTTTTACAAACCATGGTCGGACATTCACACCTTTTAGTAGCCGAACAACTCCGCACCCGCTACTGATTGTGTACAGTCGGGTATTTTAACCTTTTCTTACCCGTTTTTTACCAACTATGGTCGGACATTCACACCTTCTTACAGCGGAACACCTCCGCTCCCTCCTTTGATGGTGTATGTTCGGGCAGTCAAACCTTTTCTTACCCGCTTTTTACAAACTATGGTCAGACGTTCAAACCTTCTTGTAGCCGAACATATCCACTCCTGCTTTTGATGATGTATGGTTGGGCATTCGAACCTACTTGTTGCCCGCTTTTCATTAATTATGGGTGGACATTCACACCATGTCTCAGCCAAACACCTCCGCTCCCTGTTTTGATCATGTATGGTTTGACATTCGCACCTTTGCTTACCCTCTTTTTATACTGATTGCTCAAGATTAAGTTGTTCTTTCTCAAACTACAAAATATTTTTAATTGTTGAAACTTGATTTGAAGTGGATAAATAAGGAAGACAAACAGTTTTAAGTCAGGCTGATAGCAATTAATTTTATAGCAAAATCTGTATTTCGTCATTTGTCGAGAGATGCTTATTGCTGAAGAAGTTCTTTCTCATTCTACAAAGTACAACGTTGTTTATCATTGAAACTTGATTAGACATGAATAAATATGAAGGACAAAGCAGTCTTAACTTGGTTTGAGTTAAGGAATTCGTTTTATAGGAGAATCCGAATTCGTGCATAACTCGTAAAATAGAGCTTATTTTCGGATTCCTGAAGAATGAGTCTGGTTCTTTCTCATAATACAAAGTTTGTTGTTTATTGTTGAAACTTCATCAGACCGTTAGATATAGTCGGACTCATCTCGACGCACGGCTTGGGATCTGGAACCAGTACTCTTGAGAGGGATTGGACTCTCTTCCACTCTGGAGTTGCCCGTGGTGAGAGGCGCAGAGCAGGTGTGGGCATACTTATTGCCCCCCGGCTGTGTGCCAGTACATTGGGGTTTACCCCAGTGAACGAGAGGGTAGCCTCCCTCCGCCTTGGGTGGGGGGACGAGTCCTGACTGTTGTTTGTGCCTATGCGCCAAACAGCAGTTCAGAGTACCTACCCTTTTTGGAGTCTCTGGGGGAGGCACTGGAGAATGCTCCTACCGGAGACTCCCTCATTCTGCTGGGGGACTTCAATGCTCACGTGGGCAATGACAGTGAGACCTGGAGGGGTGTGATTGGGAGGAACGGCACCCCCGATCTGAATCAGAGTGGTGTTATGTTGTTGGACTTCTGTGCCAGTCATAGACTGTCCATAACGAACACCATGTTCAGGCATAAGGGTGTCCATATGTGCACTTGGCACCAGGACACCCTTGGCCACAGTTCGATGATCGACTTTGTGGTTGTATCATCGGACTTGCGGCCGTATGTCCTGGACACTCAGGTGAAGAGAGGGGCGGAGCTGTCAACTGATCACCACCTGGTGGTGAGTTGGCTCCGCTGGTGGGGGAGGATGCCGATCAGACCTGGCAGGCCCAAACGTATTGTGAGGGTCTGCTGGGAGCGTTTGTCAGAATCCCCCGTCAGAAGGAGCTTTAACTCCCACCTCCGGCAGAGCTTCAACCATATTTGAGGTGGGGGACATTGAATGGGACATGTTCCGTGACTCCATTGCCGAGGCAGCTGGTCGGAGTTGTGGCCGTAAGGTGGTCGGTGCCTGTCGTGGCGGCAACCCTCGAACCTGCTGGTGGACACCAGTGGTGAGGGAAGCCGTCAAGCTGAAGAAGGAGTCCTATCGGGCCTTTTTGGCCAGTGGGACCCTGGAAGAAGCTGATAGGTACCAACGGGCCAGACGGGCCGCGGCTTCGGCGGTTGCTAAGGCAAAAACTCGGGCCTGGGAGGAGTTCGGTGAGACCATGGAGAACGATTTCCGGACGGCCTCGAAAAGATTCTGGTCCACCATCCGGCGTCTCAGGGGGGGGAAGCGGCTCACAGTCAACACTGTTTACAGTGGGGACGGGGCTTTGCTGACCTCAATTCGGGATGTTGTGAGTCGGTGGGGGGAGTACTTCGAGGAACTCCTCAATCCTACCAACACGTGCTCGGAAGAGGCAGAGTCGGAGAGCTCGGAGACGGGGCCTCCCATTTCTGGGGCTGAGGTTGCCGAGGTGGTTAAAAAGCTCCTCGGTGGCAAGGCCCCGGGGGTGGATGAGGTCCGTCCTGAGTTTCTCAAGGCTCTGGATGTTGTAGGGCTGTCTTGGCTGACACACCTCTGCAGTATCGCGTGGACATCGGGGACAGTGCCTCTGGACTGGCAGATTGGGGTGGTGGTCCCCCTCTTTAAAAAGGGGGACCAGAGGGTGTGTTCCAACTATAGGGGTATCAAACTCCTCAGCCTCCCTGGTAAGGTCTATTCGGGGGTATTGGAGAGGAGGATCCGTCGGATAATCGAGCCTCGGATTCAGGAGATGCTGTGTGGCTTTCGTCCTGGCCATGGAACAGTGGACCAGCTCTATACCCTCGGCAGGATCCTGGAGGGTGCATGGGAGTTCGCCCAACCAGTCTACATGTGTTTTGTGGACTTGGAGAAAGCGTTCGACCGTGTCCCTCGTGGAGTCCTGTGGGGTTGCTCCGGGAATATGGAGTGCCGGACCCCTTGATAGGGGCCGTTCGGTCTCTGTATGACCGGTGCCAGAGTTTGGTCCGCATTGCCGGCAGTAAGTCGGATACGTTTCCGGTGAGAGTTGGACTCCGTCAGGGCTGCCCTTTGTCACCGATTCTGTTCCTAACTTTTATGGACAGAATTTCTAGGCGGAGCCAGGGCGTTGAGGGTGTCCCATTTGGCGACCTCAGAATCGGGTCTCTGCTTTTTGCAGATGATGTGGTTCTGTTAGCGTCGTCAGGCCGTGACCTTCAGCTCTCACTGGAGTGATTCGCAGCCGAGTGTGAAGCGGCTGGGATGAGAATCAGCACCTCCAAATCCGAGACTATGGTTCTCAGCCGGAAAAGGGTGGAATGCTCTCTCCGGGTCGGGAATGAGATCCTTCCCCAAGAGGAGGAGTTCAAGTATCTCGGGGTCTTGTTCACGAGTGACGGACGAATGGAGCGGGAGATTGACGGGCGGATCGGTGCGGCGCCTGCAGTGTTGCAGGCTCTGCACCGACCCGTCGTTGTGAAGAGGGAGCTGAGCCAGAAGGAGAAGCTCTCTACTTACTGGTCAATCTACGTTCCCATCCTCACCTATGGTCACGAGTTGTGGGTAGTGACCGAAAGAACAAGATCGCGAATACAAGCGGCCGAAATGGGTTTCCTCCGCAGGGTGTCTGGGCTCTCCCTTAGAGATAGGGTGAGAAGCTCAGTCATCCGGGAGGGGCTCGGAGTAGAACCGCTGCTCCTCTGCATTGAGAGGAGTCAGATGAGGTGGCTCGGGCATCTGGTTAGGATGCCCCCTGGGCGCCTCCCTGGGGAGGTGTTCCGGGTACGTCCCACTGGGAGGAGACCCCGGGGGAGACCCAGGACACGTTCGGTGAGACCATGGAGAACGATTTCCGGACGGCCTCGAAAAGATTCTGGTCCACCATCCGGCGTCTCAGGGGGGGGAAGCGGCTCACAGTCAACACTGTTTACAGTGGGGACGGGGCTTTGCTGACCTCAATTCGGGATGTTGTGAGTCGGTGGGGGGAGTACTTCGAGGAACTCCTCAATCCTACCAACACGTTCTCGGAAGAGGCAGAGTCGGAGAGCTCGGAGACGGGGCCTCCCATTTCTGGGGCTGAGGTTGCCGAGGTGGTTAAAAAGCTCCTCGGTGGCAAGGCCCCGGGGGTGGATGAGGTCCGTCCTGAGTTTCTCAAGGCTCTGGATGTTGTAGGGCTGTCTTGGCTGACACACCTCTGCAGTATCGCGTGGACATCGGGGACAGTGCCTCTGGACTGGCAGATTGGGGTGGTGGTCCCCCTCTTTAAAAAGGGGGACCGGAGGGTGTGTTCCAACTATAGGGGTATCACACTCCTCAGCCTCCCTGGTAAGGTCTATTCGGGGGTATTGGAGAGGAGGATCCGTCGGATAATCGAGCCTCGGATTCAGGAGATGCAGTGTGGCTTTCGTCCTGGCCATGGAACAGTGGACCAGCTCTATACCCTCGGCAGGATCCTGGAGGGTGCATGGGAGTTCGCCCAACCAGTCTACATGTGTTTTGTGGACTTGGAGAAAGCGTTCGACCGTGTCCCTCGTGGAGTCCTGTGGGGGGTGCTCCGGGAATATGGAGTGCCGGACCCCTTGATAGGGGCCGTTCGGTCTCTGTATGACCGGTGCCAGAGTTTGGTCCGCATTGCCGGCAGTAAGTCGGATACGTTTCCGGTGAGTGTTGGACTCCGTCAGGGCTGCCCTTTGTCACCGATTCTGTTCCTAACTTTTATGGACAGAATTTCTAGGCGGAGCCAGGGCGTTGAGGGTGTCCCATTTGGCGACCTCAGAATCGGGTCTCTGCTTTTTGCAGATGATGTGGTTCTGTTAGCGTCGTCAGGCCGTGACCTTCAGCTCTCACTGGAGTGATTCGCAGCCGAGTGTGAAGCGGCTGGGATGAGAATCAGCACCTCCAAATCCGAGACTATGGTTCTCAGCCGGAAAAGGGTGGAATGCTCTCTCCGGGTCGGGAATGAGATCCTTCCCCAAGAGGAGGAGTTCAAGTATCTCGGGGTCTTGTTCACGAGTGACGGACGAATGGAGCGGGAGATTGACGGGCGGATCGGTGCGGCGCCTGCAGTGTTGCAGGCTCTGCACCGACCCGTCGTTGTGAAGAGGGAGCTGAGCCAGAAGGAGAAGCTCTCTACTTACTGGTCAATCTACGTTCCCATCCTCACCTATGGTCACGAGTTGTGGGTAGTGACCGAAAGAACAAGATCGCGAATACAAGCGGCCGAAATGGGTTTCCTCCGCAGGGTGTCTGGGCTCTCCCTTAGAGAGGGTGAGAAGCTCAGTCATCCGGGAGGGGCTCGGAGTAGAACCGCTGTTCCTCTGCATTGAGAGGAGTCAGATGAGGTGGCTCGGGCATCTGGTTAGGATGCCCCCTGGGCGCCTCCCTGGGGAGGTGTTCCGGGCACGTCCCACTGGGAGGAGACCCCGGGGGAGACCCAGGACACGTTGGAGAGACTATGTCTCTCGGCTGGCCTGGGAACGCCTCGGGGTCCCCCCGGAAGAGCTGGAGGAAGTGGCCGGGGACAGAGACGTCTGGGTTTCTCTGCTCAAGCTGCTGCCCCCGCGACCTGACCCCCGGATAAGCGGCAGATGATGGATGGATGGATGGATATATCCTCCACCAACCAGACTTACAACCCCCGACTAGGGTAGCAGAATTTCTAAGCATCTGTACCCCAAAACTACTATCAAAAATATATAAATTATTGTCTAAGATAGATGACGTGATGTAGTGGATGGGGCCACGTAGGTGGTCCCCTTTGGTTGCACTCTGCAGTTCCCTGACCCTGTTTTAATTACACCTTAGACATTACTACTTATCAAACACACTCACACACACACATTAGGTCTTGGGGGGTGGTTACACTGAGTGGCATCTGGTGGGCGGGGCTCTTTGGGTATGTAGGCTGCCCAGAGTGCCGCGCTCCCAGTTCTACAAGTTTGGCTGCCCCTCAATTTTAATTGCTCACTATTAGAAAATATTGAAGAGCCAGAAGGGTGAGGGGAGGGGTCTTCTTCGCACACCCCTGCTTCCTGGTGTCTGCTCGGGGCAGGAGGGGCCAGGAGGATTAATTAATTGTTCTGCTGGTTCGGGGTCTCTGGTGGCTGGGGGGTTGCTGGCCTCCTGGTGTGCCCGCTGCACTACACCCCAGCAGAGTCGAGGGAGGTAGGATTTGTGGATGTGTGGATGTATGGGACGTGAAAGTGTGTGTGGTAATGATTGGGCCTGGATCTGGGACTTGCTGTCGCCTGGCCTGCCTGTGTTTCTCCCGATGGGGCATCAGCGTTGCCTCTCCCCACTGCTCGCGACTTCATCCACCTGTGGGCACGTCTTGACTCCCAGGGCACTTGGCCAGGGGCGCTGGGGCAGGCGCTGACCCACTTTGTGGCTGTCTGGGGCGCTTGGCCCTCCTGGGTATTGGGTGGGGCCTCTGCCGGGGGGTTTGGGGAAGCTCGGGCTCCTGGGGCCCAGGTCCAGTGCACGGCCCATGTCTGGGCGGCTGGGGCCTGGCGGTGTCGGTGGGCTGTTACCCCTGGTTCCCGGAGTGCCTCTGCCCTATGCTTATGGGGGCTCTTTCCGGGGGCTTCCTCTGCAGTCTTCTGGGTGGATGCGTGGTTGCCCCTGCGGTGGGCTGCCTGGGTTCTGTGCTCTGTGGGGGCTGCTGGTGGCCTGGGTCTTGTGGCCCTCTCTGCCTGCTTCTGATTGCTTGGGGGGGGGGGCTGTGGATTGTGGCCCTGTACGCTTATACACTCATAACTAAGCACGGTTATCATGTAGGTCCTGTGCCATGGGTGTTGCATGTTCTCACACACACACACACACATTCATTAGTCCAGTAGCATGGTCACTAAGCAGTTGATGTATTATCATGTCGTCTCAGGTCATCTATATCCACAGCTGTGTTGTATGCGATTGCCGCTTCTTGTGCTTGTTTTTGTTTGTTTGTGTGTTTGTTTTTTCTCTGCTTGTCTGCTTTCAGGTGCTCCTGGTGGCGCTAAGGCTGGATTCCTCTCATAGGCCATGGATTGTTGTCTGTTTTGTTTTTTACAGGTGTAGCAGCTGGTTGTCTGGTTTTTGTTTCTATTTTTGTTCTGTTTCCTCTTCTTTCCTCTTCTTCTTTCCTTGTCCCCCGGTCCGGTTCAGTTCAGTTCATGTCATATATTGTAAACAGAAATAAATAAATGGGCATCAAGGGGAGCTTTACATTTATAAAACTTCCCTTGGCAAAACAAATCTGTTTGGCATCAAAGGTATTCAGACTACAATTCTTCTGACATAATGCTGAACAGGACAAGGGGAAAAAAAAGTAAAGAAGACAGTTCTGCCGAAAGCCAGGGATAGACCTGTTCTAAGTTCTATACTTTTTAAAAGGGGCGTGTTTATCAACTATGGAATTAGAAGATTTACAAAAATGGTTTCGCTAACGCATTGGAATTGTTTTACTATTTTCATATGCATGTGCAATGAAGAATTGCTTGCTGCTGATAAATGCAAAGAAGAACAGCTTACACATAGATGCTCACATATAGGTTGCTGAATGCAATGAAGACCTGCTTATCCAGTAAAGTTCAATGTCAATGTGTAATATTCAATTAGGATTTGCAAAACAGTGAAGTTAAACAATGAATGGGTCCATAGTCGGTATGAGAAGACTACAGGAATATTTACCTGGGTGTACGTTCAAACAGAGATGAGAAAATCGCGATAAATAATTGTTTGTGTGTTTGTTAGTATGTATATGAATGTTATGTGTATAAACTGTGTTGAGTTATAGTTACTCAGTAGTGTCTCAGTGAAACAACCGACGGGGGATGCCTTGCGGTGACAACAAAAGCAGTGTTTTACTGATCAGTCAAGTTGCTCCAGTGTACTCCATACAAACTGGTTGGCTACTGAAGGGACAGAAAATGGGGAATTCTTGTTTTAAAGCAAACAAGGAATTAGATGGGAAAAATACATGTTTTAACGGGACCCAGACAATATTAAATACTCAGACAGATGGGATAAGAAGTGTAGTTTTGTAGGAAATCACAAAATTATTACATGAAATTAGTGAAATCAATTGAAGAATGCCTTTCTGAAGAGCTGTTTACCACAGATGAGCAGCTTTGCGACCAAGCACAATGTAGATCGCTTTACTGACAAAATGATCTAATTTAATGGATTGGTTTAGACATGCATAACAGCATTTTAAGAACAAAGAGAGAAACAAAAAGGGACAACGCTTCATGGTGGAAGGTGATGTATAAATAAAAGTGTATATGATGAAGGGGGTGGCAACACCCATTCCGAAATCCCGCCATTCCGACATCCCGCTATTCCGACATCCCACCATTCCGACATACCACCATTCCAACATACCACCATTCCGACATGCAAACGTCCCACCATTCCGACGTTCAAATGTCCCACCATTCCGACAAGGCTTTCTGTATAAGGAAATGTGTGTTACTCAACAGGTGAGTCCCTTCTTTCTGTTCATGCAATTTATATGTTTAACACATGTTTATAGACAAGCGTTATTAAAAACACAAAGTCTCGGCAACTGGAGGAGGAGAAGCAGTTCGCGGTGGTTTTCAATCACACACTCCAATGCCACTTGTTTCAACTTCCGAAAATTTAATCCAGGAAAAAAAGGCTTACAAACATGGACCAAAACGGCTCCATAACACTCACAAGAATCCAAAAGAAACGAAAATTAACTAAAAGAAAGCAAATAAACAGTATGAAGTGGTCAAAATTGGTTTTACGCATGCCTATGTGCGTCTGGCACATGCGTCTTCGGGCTCTCCCACATTGGTTTGTGGATGAAAGCTATATGTTCAGCTGTAATGTCATGTAAAAACAATCTCTACATGACATTTACTCCCAGGTGTGACCAGTTACGTCCTTAAGATATCAACAGGCTGTATAAAGCCTTGCGCAACGGCTGTGTGTTTGTGCCAAATGCGCAAAGCCCATCCGCGCTTCCCAAAATTGGAGCGAGTACTCATAAATCACTTGAATAACATGAATAAACGGTTTTACTGCATTTTGTTGTGTTTTATACGTTCTATGCTGTCATTTCTCTCTTCTCCTATTGGCAAGGCAAGGCAGAGTGCTCGCAACTGTGTCCTGTGCCGTAGCCGTGATATCTATTATTGCAATTATTACTTTTGCATATGATGACAGCGTGCAAAAGACGCATGGGCTCTGTGGAGAGCTCCGCTCCAGCTGGCTGCTGTGACAGCTCACTGACACTGTATTTCTGCTTAATCAGTTTCAGTCTAGCCAGAGTTACATTAATATCTGTATTTTTATATTTGAAATTCAGGGGATTTTGATAATAGATTATTAAAGTTTGTTTGCGAGGCTGTGGCCTCTGCATGTGCAGAGCTTGTGCGCCAAACTTTAGGGCGTATTTGCGCCGGCATATCATTAGTGCAAAATGTTTTGGGTAAAAAATAGGCTATTAAAAGGAACTGTCGGAATGGCGGTATGTTAAAAAAAAAACATACCGCCATTCCGACCATAGGAGGAAAAAAGTGTCGGAATGGTGGGACGTTTGATAAAAAATAAAGTGTCGCCATTCCGACAATTGGAGACCCATGTCGGAATGGCGAGATGTCGGAATGGCAGCATGTAACCATGATGAAGGAGAGACCATTTGAGCAGCACAGCCATTTCGCAGCACAGGGACAGCAGTCCAAGTTACAGGATCTCCCACGTGGTATCACCTGTCACATTGTGTCAAGGCATCAAAAGAAGGAAAAATCACCAAACTCAAGGACAAAAAGACGAAGACGCCGGTGAACGAAGAGAGAGCACTGACAAACCAGAAATACAAAAGGATTCTCGATATCAAGATCCAGAAGAAAAGGCTAACAATGCCACGAACACTTACGATGCTGGGAATGATGCCAGCAATGAACAGAGAAGAAGATTCAGTGTCATCAATCTGCAACACGTGCCTCTAATGAGGGGGTGAATATAGAATCCTCAACGATTACAACGTCTCTGGGAACTGTGACAAAAACAAGGTTTAAACCATTTTGATATATATTGTAACCTATTGGCTAAGGAATAGTGCTGAAAATGAGGTAAATCTAATCCACCATTGTCCTTGGTCTTCTGTAGGGTTTTTAAACTAATACGTGGTGGTTTGTTTTTCCACAGAAATTTGGAGATGCATGAATGTAGTTACTTAAACCAAGTAGCAGATGGTTTTATGGGGATCATTGAGAACAAATAGTTAACTTTTGGTAGTATCATCATTTTAATGGATGTAATTCTCCCCATAAGTGATATAGGTAAGGACTTCCAACGAGAAATCGTCCTCTACTGTCTTTAATAATTGCACATAATTTAGCTTTGTTAGCTCTGAGAGCCTGGAGGAAATGTTTATGCCTAAATATCTAATATTTCCTGACTGTAAAGTGATCGCAGGTATATTATGGACCCTACAGTTAATGGGCAGAACTGTGGTCTTAGACCAGTTGATAGAGTAGTCAGAAAGTGTTGAGAATTTATTTATGAGTGTGATCGTGTGAGTGAGAGACGTCTGTGAGTTCTGAAGGAAAAGTAATACATCATCAGCATAAAGACTTATTTTATGCTCAATATTTTGGGATTAATTACTCACAAACGGGTAAGAAAAGGTAGTATTGCCAGACCATACATGATCAAAACAGGGAGCGGAGGTCATTCAGCTGCAAGAAGGTGTGAATGTCCAACTAAAGTTTGTAAAAAGCGGGTAAGACAAGGTGCGAATGCCCGATAATGCATGATCAAAAGAGGGAGCGGAGGTTTTCGGCTAAAAGAAGGTCTGAATGTCCACCCATAATTCCTGAAAAATGGGTAAAAAAAGGGTGCGAATGCCAAACCATACATCATCAAAAGCAGGAGTGGATGTGTTCGGCTAGAAGAAGGTTTGAATGTCCGACCATAGTTTGTAAAAAGCGGGTAAGAAAAGGTTAAAATACCCGACTGTACACAATCAATAGCGGGAGCGGAGTTGTTCGGCTACAAGAAGGTGTGAAAGTCCGACCACGGTTTGTAAAAAGCGGGTAAGAAAAGGTTCGAATGCCCGAATATATACCATCAAAAGTAAGTGGAGGGGTTCGGCTGCAAGAAGGTGTGAACGTCCGACCAAAGTTTGTAAAAAGCAGTTAAGAAAAGGTGCGAATATCCAACCAAACATGATCAAAAGCGGGAGCAGAGCTGTTCGACTTGCAAGTAGGTGTGAATGTCAGATCATAATTTGCAAAAAGCTGATGACTAAGGGTGAGAATGCCCGGCTATACACCATCAAATGCGGGAGCGGAAGTGTTCGGCTGTGAGTAGGTGTGAATGTCCGACCATAATTGCTGAAAATTGTGTTAGAAGAGACTAGAATGCCGGACAATACATCATCAAAAGCGGGAGAGGTGGTGTTCGGCTGCAAGTAGGTGTGAATTTCCAGCCATAATTACTCACAAATGGGTAAGAAAAGGTAGTATTGCCAGACCATACATGATCAAAACAGGGAGCGGAGGTGGTTCAGCTGCAAGGTGTGAATGTCTGACTAAAGTTTGTAAAAAGCGGGTAAGACAAGGTGCGAATGCCCGACAATGTATGATCAAAAGAGGGAGCAGAGGTGTTCAGCTGCAAGAAGGTCTGAATGTCCACCAATAATTACTGAAAAATGGGTAAGAAAAGGTGCGAATGCCCAACCATACATCATCAAAAGCAGGAGTGGATGTGTTCGGCTACAAGAAGGTTTGAATGTCCGACCAAAGTTTGTAAAAAGCAGGTAAGAAAAGGTGAAAATACCCGACTGTACACAATCAAAAGAGGGAGCGGAGTTGTTCAGCAACAAAGAGTAAAAGTCTGACCATGGTTTGTAAAAAGTGGGTAAGAAAAGGTTTGTATGCCCGAATATACAACATCAAAAGCAGAAGCGGAGGTGTTCGGCTGCTTGAAAGTTTGAACGTCCTACCAAAGTTTGTAAAAAGCAGGTAAGAAAAGTTTCGAATATCCAACCAAACATAATCAAAAGCGGGAGCAGAGCTGTTCGACTGCAAGTAGGTGTGAATGTCAGATCATAATTTGCAAAAAGCTGATGAGAAAGGGTGAGAATGCCCGACTATACACCATCAAATGCGGGAGCGGAGTTGTTCGGCTGTGAGTAGGTGTGAATCTCCGAGCATATTTTGTAAAAAGGGGGTAAGAATAGATTCGAATGCCCGAACATACACTATCAAAAGAGGGAGCGGAGGTGTTCCGCTGTAAGAAGGTGTGAATGTCCGACCATAGTTGGTAAAAAACGGGTAAGAAAAGGTTAAAATACCCGACTGTACACAATCAATAGCGGCAGCGGATGTGTTTGGCTACAAGAATGTGTGAAAGTCCGACCATGGTTTGTAAAAAACGGGTAAGAAAAGGTGCAAATGCCCGACAATGTATGATCAAAAGAGGGAGCGGAGGTTTTTGGCTACAAGAAGGTTTGAATGTCCGACCATAGTTTGTAAAAAGCGGGTAAGAAAAGGTTCAAATGCCTGATTATACACCATCAAAAGCGGGAGCGGAGGTGTTCCGCTGTAAGACGGTGTGAATGTCCGACCATAGTTGGTAAAAAGCGGGTAAGAAAAGGTTAAAATACCCGACTGTACACAATCAATAGGGGGAGGGGAGTTGTTCGGCTACAAGAAGGTGTGAAAGTCCAACCATGGTTTGTAAAAAGCTGGTAAGAAAAGGTTCGAATGCCCGAATATATACCATCAAAAGCGGAAGCGGAGGTGTTCGGCTGCAAGAAGGTGTGAACGTCCGACCAAAGTTTGTAAAAAGCAGTTAAGAAAAGGTTCGAATATCCAACCAAACATAATCAAAAGCGGGAGCAGAGCTGTTCGACTGCAAGTAGGTGTGAATGTCCAGCCATAATTACTCACAAACGGGTAAGAAAAGGTAGTATTACCAGACCATACATGATCAAAACAGGGAGCTGAGGTGGTTCAGCACCAAGGTGTGAATGTCTGACTATAGTTTTATACAAAGCGGGTAAGATAAGGTGCGAATGCCCGACAATGTATAATCAAAAGAGGGAGCAGAGGTTTTCGGCTACAAGAAGGTTTGAATGTCCGACCATAGTTTGTAAAAAGCGGGTAAGAAAAGGTTCAAATGCCTGACTATACACTATCAAAAGCGGGAGCGGAGATGTTCCGCTGTAAGACGGTGTGAATGTCCGACCATAGTTGGTAAAAAGCGGGTAAGAAAAGGTTAAAATACCCGACTGTACACAATCAATAGCGGGAGCGGAGTTGTTCGGCTACAAGAAGGTGTGAAAGTCCAACCATGGTTTGTAAAAAGCTGGTAAGAAAAGGTTCGAAAGCCCGAATATATACCATCAAAAGCGGAAGCGGAGGTGTTCGGCTGCAAGAAGGTGTGAACGTCCGACCAAAGTTGGCAAAAAGCAGTAAAGAAAAGGTTCGAATATCCAAACATAATTAAAAGCGAGAGAGATTGTGTTCAGCTGCAAGTAGGTGTGAATATCCAGCCATAATTACTCACAAACGGGTAAGAAAATGTAGTATTGCCAGACCATACATGATCAAAACAGGGAGCGGAGGTGGTTTAGCTGCAAAAAGGGGTGAATGTCCAACTAAAGTTCAAATATATTAACAAAAGCGGGAGGAGAGGTCTTCGGATTAGAGTGGTTGAGAATTTCCAACCATAATCTATAAAATGTGGTGAAAAAAAAAGGTGTGAAGGAATGAATTTTATAGCAAAATCCGAAATCATGCATAACTCCGCAAAAGGAACGTATTTCTCAACTAAAGGGATGCTTCTTTCTCATTCAGGGTAATATGAGGAACTTTGTGCTTGATACATTTTAGACATGGATAACTATGAAGGACAAAGCAATTTTAACTTGGTTTGAGCAAAGCAATTCATTTTATAGGAAAATCCGAAATCGTGCAGGACTCATGAAAGTAAGCTTTTTCTCGGATTCCTGATCGTCCAGTGTTGCTCTTTCCTATAATGAAAAATACAGCCTTGTTCTTTGTTGAAATTTATATAGACATTGATAAATATGAAGAACAAAGCAGTTTCCACTTTGTTTGAGTGAAGGAATTAATTTTATAGCAAAATCCCAAATCAAGCAGAACGTATGAAAATAAGCTTGTTTTCGGATTCCTGATCCTTCAGTGTTGCTATTTCTTCTACTGCAAAATACAATGTTGTTCTTTGTTGAAGTCAATCTAGACATTGATAAATATGAAGGACAAAGCAGTTTTAACATAGTTTGAGTAAAGGAATTCATTTTATACATAAAATCCCAAATCATGCAGAACGTATGAAAATAAGCTTATTCTCGGATTCCTGGTCCTTCAGTGTTGCTCTTTCTACTACTGCAAAATACAATGTTGTTCTTTGTTGAAGTAAATCTAGACATTGATAACTATGAAGGAAAAAGCATTTTACACTTGGTTTGAGTGAAGGAATTCATTTATACATAAAATCCCAAATCATGCAAAACGTATGAAAAGAAGCTTATTCTCGGATTCCTGATCCTTCAGTGTTGCTTTTTCTTCTACTGCAAAATACAATGTTGTTCTTTGTGGAAGTCGATCTAGACATTGATAAATATGAAGGACAAAGCAGTTTTAACTTGGTTTGAGTGAAGGAATTCATTTTATACATAAAATCCCAAATCATGCAGAACGTATGAAAATAAGCTTATTCTCGGATTACTGATCCTTCAGTGTTGCTCTTTCTTCTACTGCAAAATCCAGTGTTGTTCTTTGTTGAAGTCAATCTAGACATTGATAAATATGAAGGACAAAGCAGTTTTAATATAGTTTGAGTGAAGGCGTTCATTTATAGTAAAATCAATAAAAGTGCAGAACTCATGAAAATAAGCTTATTCTCGGATTCCTAAAACTTTTGATTCGCTCTTTCTTTACTAGAAAGTACGTTGTTCTTTGTTGAAGTCGATCTAGACATTGATAAATATGAAGGACAAAGCAGTTTTCACTTGGTTTGAGTGAAGGATTTGCAGCTGAAAACCTCCCGCTCCCGCTTTTGATTGTGTATAGTCGGGCTTTCGAGCCTTTTCTTACCCGGTTTTTAGAAATTATGGTTGGATATTCAGACCTTGCAGCCGAAGACCTCCACTCCCTCTTTTGATCATACATTGTCGGGCATTCGCACCTTGTCTTACCCGCTTTTTACAAACTATAGTCAGACATTCACACCTTGCAGCTGAACCACCTCAGCTCCCTGTTTTGATCATGTATGGTCTGGCAATACTACCTTTTCTTACCCGTTTGTGAGTAATTATGGCTGGACATTCACACCTACTTGCAGTCGAACAGCTCTGCTCCCGCTTTTGATGGTATATATTCGGGCATTCGAACCTTTTCTTAACTGCTTTTTGCAAACTTTGGTCGGACGTTCACACCTTCTTGCAGCCGAACACCTCCGCTTCCGCTTTTGATGGTATATATTCGGGCATTCGAACCTTTTCTTAGCAGCTTTTTATAAACCATGGTTGAACTTTCACACCTTCTTGTAGCCGAACAACTCCCATCCCGCTATTGATTGTGTACAGTCAGGTATTTTAACCTTTTCTTACCCGCTTTTTACCAACTATGGTCGGACATTCACACCGTCTTACAGCGGAACACCTCCGCTCCCGCTTTTGATGGTGTATAGTCAGGCATTTGAACCTTTTCTTACCCGCTTTTTACAAACTATGGTCGGACATTCAAACCTTCTTGTAGCCGAAAACCTCCGCTCCCTCTTTTGATCATACATTGTCGGGCATTCGCACCTTTTCTTACCCGTTTTTTACAAACCATGGTCGGACTGTCACACATTCTTGTAGCCAAACACATCCGCTCCCGCTATTGATTGTGTACAGTCGGGTATTTTAACCTTTTCTTACCCGTTTTTTACCAACTATGGTTGGACATTCACACCTTCTTACAGCGGAACACCTCCGCTCCCTCTTTTGATGGTGTATGTTTGGGCATTCGAACCTTTTCTTACCCGCTTTTTACAAACTATGCTCGGACATTCAAACCTTGTAGCCAAACACCTCCGCTCCCTGTTTTGATCATGTATGGTTGGACATTCGCACCTTTTCTCACCCGCTTTTTGCCAACTATGGTCGGCTGTTCACAGCTTCCTCTCCACCATACTTGTATGGTGGGATATTCACACCCACTTGCATCCGAAGACCTTTTGTTGATATTTAGTCGGTCATTCGCAGCTTACCCGCTTTTGGCAAACTATGGCCTTCATGCAGCCAAACACCTCTGATCTCGCTTTTGATGATGTAAGGTTGGGCATTCAGACCTTGCTTCACCTGCTTTTCACCAAATATAGTCGGACATTCACACCTTCTTGCAGCCGAACACTTCCGCTCCACCTTTTAGTGTTCTATCACACCTTTTTTTTCACCGCATTTTATAGATTATGGTTGGAAATTCTCAACCACTCTCATCCGAAGACCTCTCCTCCCGCTTTTGTTAATATATTTGAACTTTAGTCGGACATTCACACCTTCTTGCAACTGAACCACCTCCGCTCCCTGTTTTGATCATGTATGGTCTGGCAATACTACCTTTTCTTACCCGTTTGTTAGTAATTATGGCTGGACATTCACACCTACTTGCAGCCGAACACCACCTCTCCCGCTTTTGATGATGTATGGACCGGCACTCTTACCTTTTCTAACACATTTTTCAGCAATTATGGTCGGAGATTCACACTTACTCACAGCCGAACAACTCCGCTCCCGCATTTGATGGTGTATAGTGGGGCATTCTCACCCTTTCTCATCAGCTTTTTTCAAATTATGATCTGACATTCACACCTGCTTTTGATAATGTATGGTTGGGCATTCGCACCTTTTCTTACCCATTTTTCAGGAATTATGGGTGGACATTCACACCTTCTTGCAGCTGAACACCTCCTCTCCCGCTATTGATTGTGTACAGTCGGGTATTTTAACCTTTTCTTACCCGCTTTTTACCAAATATGGTCGGACATTCACACCGTCTTACACAACCTTCTTGTAGCCGAAAACCTCCGCTCCCTCTTTTGATTATACATTGTTGGGCATTCGCACCTTATTTACAAACTATAGTCAGACATTCACACCTTGCAGCTGAGCCACCTCAGCTCCCTGTTTTGATAGTGTATGTTCGGGCATTCGAACCTATTCTTACCCCCTTTTTACAAACTATGCTCGGAGATTCACACCTACTCACAGCCGAACAACTCCGCTCCCGCATTTGATGATGTATTGTCCGGCATTCTAGTCTCTTCTAACACATTTTTCAGCAATTATGGTCGGACATTCACACCTACTCACAGCCGAACACTTCCGCTCCCGCATTTGATGGTGTATAGCCGGGCATTCTCACCCTTTCTCATGAGCTTTTTGCAAATTATGATCTGACATTCACACCTACTTGCAGTCGAACAGCTCTGCTCCTGCTTTTGATTATGTTTGGTTGGATATTCGAACCTTTTCTTAACTGCTTTTTACAAACTTTGGTCGGACGTTCACACCTTCTTGCAGCCGAACCCATCCACTTCCACTTTTGATGGTATATATTCGGGCATTCAAACCTTTTCTTACCCGCTTTTTACAAACCGTGGTCGGACATTCACACCTTCTTGTAGCCAAACAACTCCGCTCCCGCTATTGATTGTGTACAGTCGGGTATTTTAACCTTTTCTTACCCGCTTTTTACCAACTATGGTCGGACATTTACACCTTCTTACAGCGGAACACCTCCGCTCCCTCTTTTGATGGTCTATGTTCGGGCATTCGAACCTTTTCTTACCCGCTTTTTACAAACTATGGTCGGACATTCAAACCTTCTTGTAGCCGAACACATCCACTCCTGCTTTTGATGATGTATGGTTGGGCATTTTCACCTTTTCTTACCCATTTTTCAGTAATTATGGGTGGACATTCACACCTTCTTGCAGCTGAACAACTCCTCTCCCGCTTATGATCATGTGCGGTTTGATATTCGAAAATTTTCTTTCATGTTTTAAAGCAATTATTGATGGACATTCAAATCTTCTTGTAGCCGAACACATCCACTCCTGCTTTTGATGATGTATGGTTTGGCATTCGCACCCTTTTTTTACCCATTTTTCAGGAATTTTGGGTGGACATTCAGACCTTCTTGCAGCCGAAAACCTCCGCTCCCTCTTTTGATCATACATTGTCGAGCATTCGCACCTTATCTTACCCGCTTTTTACAAACTATAGTCAGACATTCACACCTTGCAGCTGAACCACCTCCGCTCCCTGTTTTGATCATGTATGATCTGGCAATACTACCTTTTCTTACCCGTTTGTGAGTAATTATTCCCAAAATATTGAGCATAAAATAAGTCTTTATGCTGATGATGTATTACTTTTCCTTCAGAACTCACAGACGTCTCTCAGTCACACGATCACACTCATAAATAAATTCTCAGCACTTTCTGACTACTCTATCAACTGGTCTAAGACCACAGTTCTGCCCATTAACTGTAGGGTCCATAATATACCTGCGATCACTTTACAGTCAGGAAATATTAGATATTTAGGCATAAACATTTCCTCCAGGCTCTCAGAGCTAACAAAGCTAAATTATGTGCAATTATTAAAGACAGTAGAGGACGATTTCTCGTTGGAAGTCCTTACCTATATCACTTATGGGGAGAGTTACATCCATTAAAATGATGGTACTACCAAAAGTTAACTATTTGTTCTCAATGATCCCCATAAAACCATCTGCTACTTGGTTTAAGTCACTAGATTCATGCATCTCCAATTTCTGTGGAAAAACAAACCACCACGTATTAGTTTTAAAAACCCTACAGAAGACCAAGGACAGTGGTGGATTAGATTTACCTAATTTTCAGCACTATTCCTTAGACAATAGGTTACAATATATATCAAAATGGTTTAAACCTTGTTGTTGTCACAGTTCCCAGAGACGTTGTAATCGTTGAGGATTCTATATTCACCCCCTCATTAGAGGCATGTAATGCAGATTGATGACACTGAATCTTCTTCTCTGTTCATTGCTGGCATCATTCCCAGCATCGTAAGTGTTCGTGGCATTGTTAGCCTCTTCTTCTGGATCTTGATATCGAGAATCCTTTTGTATTTCTGGTTTGTCAGTCCTCTGTCTTCGTTCACCGGAGTCTTTGTCTTTTTGTCCTTGAGTTTGGTGATTTTTTCTTCTTTTGATGCCTTGACACAATGTGACAGGTGATACCACGTGGGAGATCCTGTAACTTGGACTGCTGTGCCTGTGCTGCGAAATGGCTGTGCTGCTCAAATGGTCTCTCCTTCATCATGGTTACATGCTGCCATTCCGACATCTCGCCATTCCGACATGGGTCTCCAATTGTCGGAATGGCGACACTTAATTTTTTATCAAACGTCCCACCATTCCGACACTTTTTTCCTCCTATGGTCGGAATGGCGGTATGTTTTTTGTTTTTTTTAACATACCGCCATTCCGACAGTTCCTTTTAATAGCCTATTTTTTACCCAAAACATTTTGCACTAATGATATGCCGGCGCAAATACGCCCTAAAGTTTGGCGCACAAGCTTTGCACATGCAGAGGCCACAGCCTTGCAAACAAACTTTAATAATCTATTATCAAAATCCCCTGAATTTCAAATATAAAAATACAGATATTAATGTAACTCTGGCGAGACTGAAACTGATTAAGCAGAAATACAGTGTCAGTGAGCTGTCACAGCAGCCAGCTGGAGCGGAGCTCTCCACAGAGCCCATGCGTCTTTTGCACGCTGTCATCATATGCAAAAGTAATAATTGCAATTACAGATATCACGGCTACTGCACAGGACACAGTTGCGAGCACTCTGCCTTGCCTTGCCAATAGGAGAAGAGAGAAATGACAGCATAGAACGTATAAAACACAACAAAATTCAGTAAAAACGTTTATTCATGTTATTCACGTGATTTATGAGTACTCACTCCAATTTTGGGAAGCGCGGATGGGCTTTGCGCATTTGGCACAAACACACAGCCACAACGGTTGTAGCTTTATACAGCCTGTTGATATCTTAAGGACCTAACTGGTCACACCTGGGAGTAAATGTCATGTAGAGATTGTTTTTACATGACATTACAGCTGAACATATAGCTTTCATCCACAAACCAATGTGGGAGAGCCCGAAGACGCATGTGCCAGACGCACATAGGCATGCGTAAAACCAATTTTGACCACTTCATACTGTTTATTTGCTTTCTTTTAGTTAACTTTCGTTTCGTTTGGATTCTTGTGCGTGTTATGGAGCCGTTTTGGTCCATGTTTGTAAGCCTTTTTTTCCTGGATTAAATTTTCTGAAGTTAAAACAAGTGGCATTGGAGTGTGTGATTGAAAACCACCGCGGACTGCTTCTCCTCCTCCAGTTGCCGAGACTTTGTGTTTTTAATAACGCTTGTCTATAAACATGTGTTAAACATATAAATTGCATGAACAGAAAGAAGGGACTCACCTGTTGAGTAACACACATTTCCTTATACGGAAAGCCTTGTCGGAATGGTGGGACATTTGAACGTCAGAATAGCGGGATGTCGCAATGGTGGGATGTCGGAATGGTGGGACGTTTGCATGTCGGAATGGTGGTATGTCGGAATGGTGGTATGTCGGAATGGTGGGATGTCGGAATAGCGGGATGTCGGAATGGCGGGATTTCGGAATGGGTGTTGCCACCCCCTTCATCATATACACAGTTATTTATACATCACCTTCCACCATGAAGCGTTGTCCCTTTTTGTTTCTCTCTTTGTTCTTAAAATGCTGTTATGCATGTCTAAACCAATCCATTAAATTAGATCATTTTGGCAGTAAAGCGATCTACAATGTGCTTGGTCGCAAAGCTGCTCATCTGTGGTAAACAGCTCTTCAGAAAGGCATTCTTCAATTGATTTCACTAATTCTATGTAATAATTTTGTGATTTCCTACAAAACTACACTTCTTCTCCCATCTGTCTGAGTATTTAATATTGTCTGGGTCCCGTTAAAACATGTATTTTTCCCATCTAATTCCTTGTTTGCTTTAAAACAAGTATTCCCCATTTTCTATCCCTTCAGTAGCCAACCAGTTTGTATGGAGTACACTGGAGCAACTTGACTGATCAGTAAAACACTGCTTTTGTTGTCACCGCAAGGCTTCCCCCGTCGGTTGTTTCACTGAGACACTACTGAGTAACTATAACTCAACACAGTTTATACACATAACATTCATATACATACTAACAAACAAACAAACAATTATTTATCGCAATTTTCTCATCTCTGTTTGAACGTACACCCAGGTAAATATTCCTGTAGTCTTCTCATACCGACTATGGACCCATTCATTGTTTAACTTCACTGTTTTGCAAATCCTAATTGAATATTACACATTGACATTGAACTTTACTTGATAAGCAGGTCTTCATTGCATTCAGCAGCCTATATGTGAGCATCTATGTGTAAGCTGTTCTTCTTTGCATTTATCAGCAGCAAGCAATTCTTCATTGCACATGCATATGAAAATAGTAAAACAATTCCAATGCGTTAGCGAAACCATTTTTGTAAATCTTCTAATTCCATAGTTGATAAACACGCCCCTTTTAAAAAGTATAGAACTTAGAACAGGTCTATCCCTGGCTTTCGGCAGAACTGTCTTCTTTACTTTTTTTTCCCCTTGTCCTGTTCAGCATTATGTCAGAAGAATTGTAGTCCGAATACCTTTGATGCCAAACAGATTTGTTTTGCCAAGGGAAGTTTTATAAATGTAAAGCTCCCCTTGATGCCCATTTATTTATTTCTGTTTACAATATATGACATGAACTGAACTGAACCGGACCGGGGGACAAGGAAAGAAGAAGAGGAAAGAAGAGGAAACAGAACAAAAATAGAAACAAAAACCAGACAACCAGCTGCTACACCTGTAAAAAACAAAACAGACAACAATCCATGGCCTATGAGGGGAATCCAGCCTTAGCGCCACCAGGAGCACCTGAAAGCAGACAAGCAGAGAAAAAACACACAAACAAACAAAAACAAGCACAAGAAGCGGCAATCGCATACAACACAGCTGTGGATATAGATGACCTGAGACGACATGATAATACATCAACTGCTTAGTGACCATGCTACTGGACTAATGAATGTGTGTGTGTGTGTGTGAGAACATGCAACACCCATGGCACAGGACCTACATGATAACCGTGCTTAGTTATGAGTGTATAAGCGTACAGGGCCACAATCCATAGCCCCCCCCCCAAGCAATCAGAAGCAGGCAGAGAGGGCCACAAGACCCAGGCCACCAGCAGCCCCCACAGAGCACAGAACCCAGGCAGCCCACCGCAGGGTAACCACGCATCCACCCAGAAGACTGAAGAGGAAGCCCCCGGAAAGAGCCCCCATAACCATAGGGCAGAGGCACTCCGGGAACCAGGGGTAACAGCCCACCGACCCCGCCAGGCCCCAGCCGCCCAGACATGGGCCGTGCACTGGACCTGGGCCCCAGGAGCCCGAGCGCCCCCAAACCCCCCGGCAGAGGCCCCACCCAATACCCAGGAGGGCCAAGCGCCCCAGACAGCCACAAAGTGGGTCAGCGCCTGCCCCAGCGCCCCTGGCCAAGTGCCCTGGGAGTCAAGACGTGCCCACAGGTGGGTGAAGTCGCGAGCAGTGGGGAGAGGCAACGCTGATGCCCCATCGGGAGAAACACAGGCAGGCCAGGCGACAGCAAGTCCCAGATCCAGGCCCAATCATTACCACACACACTTTCACGTCCCATACATCCACACATCCACACATCCTACCTCCCTCGACTCTGCTGGGGTGTAGTGCAGCGGGCACACCAGGAGGCCAGCAACCCCCCAGCCACCACAGACCCCGAACCAGCAGAAAAATTAATTAATCCTCCTGGCCCCTCCTGCCCCGAGCAGACACCAGGAAGCAGGGGTGTGCGAAGAAGACCCCTCCCCTCACCCTTCTGGCTCTTCAATATTTTCTAATAGTGAGCAATTAAAATTGAGGGGCAGCCAAACTTGTAGAACTGGGAGCGCGGCACTCTGGGCAGCCTACATACCCAAAGAGCCCCGCCCACCAGATGCCACTCAGTGTAACCACCCCCCAAGACCTAATGTGTGTGTGTGAGTGTGTTTGATAAGTAGTAATGTCTAAGGTGTAATTAAAACAGGGGCAGGGAACTGCAGAGTGCAACCAAAGGGGACCACCTACGTGGCCCCATCCACTACATCACGTCATCTATCTTAGACAATAATTTATATATTTTTGATAATAGTTTTGGGGTACAGATGCTTAGAAATTCTGCTACCCTAGTCGAGGGTTGTAAGTCTGGTTGGTGGAGGATATATCCATCCATCCATCCATCATCTGCCGCTTATCTGGGGGTCGGGTCGCGGGGGCAGCAGCTTGAGCAGAGAAACCCAGACGTCTCTGTCCCCGGCCACTTCCTCCAGCTCTTCCGGGGGGACCCGAGGCGTTCCCAGGCCAGCCGAGAGACATAGTCTCTCCAACGTGTCCTGGGTCTCCCCCGGGGTCTCCTCCCAGTGGGACGTGCCCGGAACACCTCCCCAGGGAGGCGCCCAGGGGGCATCCTAACCAGATGCCCGAGCCACCTCATCTGACTCCTCTCAATGCGGAGGAGCAGCGGTTCTACTCCGAGCCCCTCCCGGATGACTGAGCTTCTCACCCTATCTCTAAGGGAGAGCCCAGACACCCTGCGGAGGAAACCCATTTCGGCCGCTTGTATTCGCGATCTTGTTCTTTCGGTCACTACCCACAACTCGTGACCATAGGTGAGGATGGGAACGTAGATTGACTAGTAAGTAGAGAGCTTCGCCTTCTGGCTCAGCTCCCTCTTCACAACGACGGGTCGGTGCAGAGCCTGCAACACTGCAGGCGCCGCACCGATCTGCCCGTCAATCTCCCGCTCCATTCGTCCGTCACTCGTGAACAAGACCCCGAGATACTTGAACTCCTCCTCTTGGGGAAGGATCTCAATCCCGACCCGGAGAGAGCATTCCACCCTTTTCCGGCTGAGAACCATAGTCTCGGATTTGGAGGTGCTGATTGTCATCCCACCCGCTTCACACTCGGCTGCGAATCACTCCAGTGAGAGCTGAAGGTCACGGCCTGACGACGCTAACAGAACCACATCATCTGCAAAAAGCAGAGACCCGATTCTGAGGTCGCCAAATGGGACACCCTCAACGCCCTGGCTCCGCCTAGAAATTATGTCCATAAAAGTTAGGAACAGAATCGGTGACAAAGGGCAGCCCTGACGGAGTCCAACTCTCACCGGAAACGTATCCGACTTACTGCCGGCAATGCGGACCAAACTCTGGCACCGGTCATACAGAGACCGAACGGCCCCTATCAAGGGGTCCGGCACTCCATATTCCCGGAGCACCCCCCACAGGACTCCACGAGGGACACGGTCGAACGCTTTCTCCAAGTCCACAAAACACATGTAGACTGGTTGGGCGAACTCCCATGCACCCTCCAGGATCCTGCCGAGGGTATAGAGCTGGTCCACTGTTCCACGGCCAGGACGAAAGCCACACTGCATCTCCTGAATCCGAGGCTCGATTATCCGACGGATCCTCCTCTCCAATACCCCCGAATAGACCTTACCAGGGAGGCTGAGGAGTGTGATACCCCTTTAGTTGGAGCACACCCTCCGGTCCCCCTTTTTAAAGAGGGGGACCACCACCCCAATCTGCCAGTCCAGAGGCACTGTCCCCGATGTCCACGCCATGGACACCGAGAAGCTTTTTAACCACCTCGGCAACCTCAGCCCCAGAAATGGGAGGCCCCGTCTCCGAGCTCTCCGACTCTGCCTCTTCCGAGCACGTGTTGGTAGGATTGAGGAGTTCCTCGAAGTACTCCCCCCACCGACTCACAACATCCCGAGTTGAGGTCAGCAAAGCCCCGTCCCCACTGTAAACAGTGTTGACTGTGAGCCGCTTCCCCCCTGAGACGCCGGATGGTGGACCAGAATCTTTTCGAGGCCGTCCGGAAATCGTTCTCCATGGTCTCACCGAACTCCTCCCAGGCCCGAGTTTTTGCCTCAGCAACCGCCGAAGCCGCGGCCCGTCTGGCCCGTCGGTACCTATCAGCTTCTTCCAGGGTCCCACTGGCCAAAAAGGCCCGATAGGACTCCTTCTTCAGCTTGACGGCTTCCCTCACCACTGGTGTCCACCAGCAGGTTCGAGGGTTGCCGCCACGACAGGCACCGACCACCTTACGGCCACAACTCCGACCAGCTGCCTCGGCAATGGAGTCACGGAACATGGCCCATTCAATGTCCCCCACCTCAAATATGGTTGAAGCTCTGCCGGAGGTGGGAGTTAAAGCTCCTTCTGACGGGGGATTCTGACAAACGCTCCCAGCAGACCCTCACAATACGTTTGGGCCTGCCAGGTCTGATTGGCATCCTCCCCCACCAGCGGAGCCAACTCACCACCAGGTGGTGATCAGTTGACAGCTCCGCCCCTCTCTTCACCCGAGTGTCCAGGATATACGGCCGCAAGTCCGATGATACAACCACAAAGTCGATCATCGAACTGCGGCCAAGGGTGTCCTGGTGCCAAGTGCACATATGGACACCCTTATGCCTGAACATGGTGTTCGTTATGGACAGTCTATGACTGGCACAGAAGTCCAACAACATAACACCACTCTGATTCAGATCGGGGGGGCCGTTCCTCCCAATCACACCCCTCCAGGTCTCACTGTCATTGCCCACGTGAGCATTGAAGTCCCCCAGCAGAATGAGGGAGTCTCCGGTAGGAGCATTCTCCAGTGCCTCCCCCAGAGACTCCAAAAAGGGTAGGTACTCTGAACTGCTGTTTGGCGCATAGGCACAAACAACAGTCAGGACTCGTCCCCCCACCCAAGGCGGAGGGAGGCTACCCTCTCGTTCACTGGGGTAAACCCCAATGTACTGGCACACAGCCGGGGGGCAATAAGTATGCCCACACCTGCTCTGCGCCTCTCACCACGGGCAACTCCAGAGTGGAAGAGAGTCCAACCCCTCTCAAGAGTACTGGTTCCAGATCCCAAGCCGTGCGTCGAGATGAGTCCGACTATATCTAACAGTCTGATGAAGTTTCAACAATAAACAACAAACTTTGTATTATGAGAAAGAACCAGACTCATTCTTCAGGAATCCGAAAATAAGCTCTATTTTACGAGTTATGCACGAATTCGGATTCTCCTATAAAACGAATTCCTTAACTCAAACCAAGTTAAGACTGCTTTGTCCTTCATATTTATTCATGTCTAATCAATTTTCAATGATAAACAACGTTGTACTTTGTAGAATGAGAAAGAACTTCTTCAGCAATAAGCATCTCTCGACAAATGACGAAATACAGATTTTGCTATAAAATTAATTGCTATCAGCCTGACTTAAAACTGTTTGTCTTCCTTATTTATCCACTTCAAATCAAGTTTCAACAATTAAAAAAATTTTGTAGTTTGAGAAAGAACAACTTAATCTTGAGCAATCAGTATAAAAAGAGGGTAAGCAAAGGTGCGAATGTCAAACCATACATGATCAAAACAGGGAGCGGAGGTGTTTGGCTGAGACAAGGTGTGAATGTCCACCCATAATTAATGAAAAGCGGGCAACAAGTAGGTTCGAATGCCCAACCATACATCATCAAAAGCAGGAGTGGATATGTTCGGCTACAAGAAGGTTTGAACGTCTGACCATAGTTTGTACAAAGCTGGTAAGAAAAGGTTGGAATGCCCGAACATACACCATCAAAGGAGGGAGCGGAGGTGTTCCGCTGTAAGAAGGTGTGAATGTCCGACCATAGTTGGTAAAAAACGGGTAAGAAAAGGTTAAAATACCCGACTGTACACAATCAGTAGCGGGTGCGGAGTTGTTCGGCTACTAAAAGGTGTGAAAGTCCGACCATGGTTTGTAAAAAGCGGGTAAGAAAAGGTGCGAATGCCCGAAAATGTATGATCAAATGAGGGAGCGGAGGTGTTCGGCTACAAGAAGGTGTGAATGTACACCCATAATTACTGAAAAATGGGTAAGAAAAGGTGCGAATGCCCAACTATACATAATCAAAACCAGGAGTGGATGTGTTCGGCTCCAAGAAGGGTTGAATGTCTGACCATAGTTTGTAAAAAGCAGGTAAGAAAAGGTTTGACTGCCCGAACATACACCATCAAAAGAGGGAGCGGAGGTGTTCCGCTGTGAGAAGGTGTGAATGTCCGACCATAGTTGGTAAAAAGCGGGTAAGAAAAGGTTAAAATACCCGACTGTACACAATCAATAGAGGGAGCGGAGTTGTTCGGCTCCTAAAAGATGTGAAAGTCCGACTATGGTTTGTAAAAAGCGGGTAAGAAAAGGTGCTAATGCCCGACAATGTATGATCAAAAGAGGGAGTGGAGGTTTTCGGCTGTAAGAAGGTCTGAATGTCCAACTATAATTTGTAAAAACCGGGTAAGAAAAGGCTTGAAAGCCCGACTATACACCATCATAAGCGGGAGAGGAGGTGTTCAGCTGCAAGAAGGTGTGAATGTCCACCCATAATTACTGAAAAATGGGTAAGAAAAGGTGCGAATGCCCAAACATACATCATCAAAAGCAGGAGTGGATGTGTTGGGCTACATGAAGGTTTCAAAGTCCGACCATGGTTTGTAACAAACGGGTAAGAAAAGGTGCGAATGCCCGACAATGTATGATCAAAAGCGGGAGCGGAGGTTTTTGGCTACAAGAAGGTTTGAATGTCCGACCATAGTTCGTAAAAAGCGGGTAAGAAAAGGTTCAAATGCCTGACAATACACCATCAAAAGCGGGAGCAGAGCTTTTCGACTGCAAGTAGGTGTGAATGTCCAGCCATAATTACTCACAAACGGGTAAGAAAAGGTAGTATTGCCAGACCATACATGATCAAAACAGGGAGCTGAGGTGGTTCAGCACCAGGGTGTGAATGTCTGACTATAGTTTGTAAAAAGCGGGTAAGATAAGGTGCGAATGCCCGACAATGTATGATCAAAAGAGGGAGCGGAGGTTTTTGGCTACAAGGGTTGAATGTCCGACCATAAATTGTAAAAAGCGGGTAAGAAAAGGTTCAAATGCCTGACTATACACCATCAAAAGCGGGAGCGGAGGTGTTCCGCTGTAAGACGGTGTGAATGTCCGACCATAGTTGGTAAAAAGCGGGTAAGAAAAGGTTAAAATACCCAACTGTACACAATCAATAGGGGGAGCGGAGTTGTTTGGCTACAAGAAGGTATGAAAGTCCAACCATGGTTTGTAAAAAGCTGGTAAAAAAAGGTTCGAATGCCCGAATATATACCATCAAAAGCGGAAGCGGAGGTGTTCGGCTGCAAGAAGGTGTGAACGTCCGACCAAAGTTTGTAAAAAGCAGTTAAGAAAAGGTTCGAATATCCAACCAAACATAATCAAAAGCGGGAGCAGAGCTGTTCGACTGCAAGTAGGTGTGAATGTCCAGCCATAATTACTCACAAACGGGTAAGAAAAGGTAGTATTGCCAGACCATACATGATCAAAACAGGGAGCGGAGGTGGTTCAGCTGCAAGGTGTGAATGTCTGACTATAGTTTGTAAAAAGCGGGTAAGATAAGGTGCGAATGCCCGACAATGTATGATCAAAAGAGGGAGCAGAGGTTTTCGGCAGCAAGAAGGTCTGAATGTCCACCCATAATTACTGAAAAATGGGTAAGAAAAGGTGAAAATGCCCAACCATACATCATCAAAAGCAGGAGTGGATGTGTTCGGCTACAAGAAGGTTTGAATGTCCGACCATAGTTTGTAAAAAGCGGGTAAGAAAAGGTTCGAATGCCCGAACATAGACCATCAAAAGAGGGAGCGGAGGTGTTCCGCTGTAAGAAGGTGTAAATGTCCGACCATAGTTGGTAAAAAGCGGGTAAGAAAAGGTTAAAATACCCGACTGTACACAATCAATAGCGGGAGCGGAGTTGTTTGGCTACAAGAAGGTGTGAAAGTCCGACCACGGTTTGTAAAAAGCGGGTAAGAAAAGGTTCGAATGCCCGAATATATACCATCAAAAGTGGAAGTGGATGTGTTCGGCTGCAAGAAGGTGTGAACGTCCGACCAAAGTTTGTAAAAAGCAGTTAAGAAAAGGTTCGAATATCCAACCAAACATAATCAAAAGCGGGAGCAGAGCTGTTCGACTGCAAGTAGGTGTGAATGTCAGATCATAATTTGCAAAATGCTGATGAGAAAGGGTGAGAATGCCCGGCTATACACCATCAAATGCGGGAGCGGAAGTGTTCGGCTGTGAATAGGTGTGAATGTCCAACCATAATTGCTGAAAAATGTGTTAGAAGAGACTAGAATGCCGGACAAGACATCATCAAATGCGGGAGCGGAGTTGTTCGGCTGTGAGTAGGTGTGAATCTCCGAGCATAGTTTGTAAAAAGGGGGTAAGAATAGGTTCGAATGCCCGAACATACACTATCAAAACAGGGAGCTGAGGTGGCTCAGCTGCAAGGTGTGAATGTCTGACTATAGTTTGTAAATAAGGTGCGAATGCCCAACAATGTATAATCAAAAGAGGGAGCGGAGGTTTTCGGCTACAAGAAGGTTTGAATGTCCGACCATAGTTTGTAAAAAGCGGGTAAGAAAAGGTTCAAGCGCCTGACTATACACAATCAAAAGCGGGAGCAGAGGTGTTCCGCTGTAAGACGGTGTGAATGTCCGACCATATTTGGTAAGAAGCGGGTAAGAAAAGGTTAAAATACCCGACTGTACACAATCAATAGCGGGAGAGGAGGTGTTCAGCTGCAAGAAGGTGTGAATGTCCACCCATAATTACTGAAAAATGGGTAAGAAAAGGTGCGAATGCCCAACCATACATTATCAAAAGCAGGTGTGAATGTCAGATCATAATTTGCAAAAAGCTGATGAGAAAGGGTGAGAATGCCCGACTATACACCATCAAATGCGGGAGCGGAGTTGTTCGGCTGTGAGTAAGTGTGAATCTCCGACCATAATTGCTGAAAAATGTGTTAGAAAAGGTAAGAATGCCGGTCCATACATCATCAAAAGCGGGAGAGGTGGTGTTCGGCTGCAAGTAGGTGTGAATGTCCAGCCATAATTACTAACAAACGGGTAAGAAAAGGTAGTATTGCCATACCATATATGATCAAAACAGGGAGCGGAGGTGGTTCAGCTGCAAGAAGGTGTGAATGTCCGACTAAAGTTCAAATATATTAACAAAAGCGGGAGGAGAGGTCTTCGGATGAGAGTGGTTGAGAATTTCCAACCATAATCTATAAAATGCGGTGAAAAAAAGGTGTGATAGAACACTAAAAGGAGGAGCGGAAGTGTTCGGCTGCAAGAAGGTGTGAATGTCCTACTATATTTGGTGAAAAGCATGTGAAGCAAGGTCTGAATGCCCAACCTTACATCATCAAAAGCGAGATCAGAGGTGTTTGGCTGCATGAAGGCCATAGTTTGCCAAAAGCGGGTAAGCTGCGAATGACCGACTAAATATCAACAAAAGGTCTTCGGATGCAACTGGGTGTGAATATCCCACCATACAAGTATGGTGGAGAGGAAGCTGTGAACAGCCGACCATAGTTGGCAAAAAGCGGGTGAAAAAAAGGTGCGAATGTCCAACCATACATGATCAAAACAGGGAGCGGAGGTGTTTGGCTGTGACAAGGTGTGAATGTCCACCCAAAATTAATGAAAAGTGGGCAACAAGTAGGTTTGAATGCCCAACCATACATCATCAAAAGCAGGAGTGGATGTGTTCGGCTACAAGAAGGTTTGAATGTCCGAGCATAGTTTGTAAAAAGCGGGTAAGAAAAGGTTCGAATGCCCAAACATACACCATCAAAAGAGGGAGCGGAGGTGTTCCGCTGTAAGAAGGTGTGAATGTCCGACCATTGTTGGTAAAAAACGGGTAAGAAAAGGTTAAAATACCCGACTGTCACAATCAATAGCGGGAGCGGATGTGTTTGGCTACAAGAATGTGTGACAGTCCGACCATGGTTTGTAAAAAACGGGTAAGAAAAGGTGCGAATGCCCGACAATGTATGATCAAAAGAGGGAGCGGAGGTTTTCGGCTACAAGAAGGTTTGAATGTCCGACCATAGTTAGTAAAAAGCGGGTAAGAAAAGGTTCAAATGCCTGACTATACACCATCAAAAGCGGGAGCGGAGGTGTTCCGCTGTAAGACGGTGTGAATGTCCGACCATAGTTGGTAAAAAGCGGGTAAGAAAAGGTTAAAATACCTGACTGTACACAATCAATAGCGGGAGCGGAGGTGTTCGGCTGCAAGAAGGTCTGAATGTCCAACCATAATTTGTAAAAACCGGGAAGGAAAGGCTCGAAAGCCCGACTATACACCATCAAAAGCGGGAGCAGAGTGGTTCAGCTGCAAGAAGGTCTGAGTGTCCATCAATAATTGCTTTAAAACATGAAAGAAAATTTTCGAATATCATCCGCACATGATCATAAGAAGGAGAGGAGGTGTTCAGCTGCAAGAAGGTGTGAATGTCCACCCATAATTCCTGAAAAATGGGTAAAAAAAGGTGCGAATGCCCAACCATACATTATCAAAAGCAGGTGTGAATGTCAGATCATAATTTGCAAAAAGCTGATGCGAAAGGGTGAGAATGCCCGACTATACACCATCAAATGCGGGAGCGGAGGTGTTCGGCTCTGAGTAGGTGTGAATGTCCGACCATAATTGCTGAAAAATGTGTTAGAAAAGGAAAGAATGCCGGACCATACATCATCAAAAGCGAGAGAGGTGGTGTTCGGCTGCAAAAAGGTGTAAATGTTCGACTAAAGTTTGTAAAAAGCGGGTAAGACATGGTGCGAATGCCTGACAAGGTATGATCAAAAGCAGGAGCGGAGGTGTTCAGCTGCAAGAAGGTCTAAATGTCCATCAATAATTGCTAGAAAACATGAAAGAAAATTTTCGAAAATCAAACCGCACATGATCATAAGTGGGAGAGGAGGTGTTCAGCTGCAAGAAGGTGTGAATGTCCACCCATTATTCCTGACAAATGGGTAAAAAAAAGGTGCGAATGCCCAACCATACATCATCAAAAGCAGGAGTGGATGTGTTCGGCTACAAGAAGGTTTGAACGTCCAACCAAAGTTTGTAAAAAGCAGTTAAGAAAAGGTTTGAATATCCAACCAAACATAATCAAAAGCGGGAGCATAGCTTTTCGACTGCAAGTAGGTGTGAATGTCAGATCATAATTTGCAAAAAGCTGATGAGAAAGGGTGAGAATGTCCGACTGCACACCATCAAATGCGGGAGCGGAGTTGTTCGGCTGTGAGTAGGTGTGAATCTCCGACCGTAATTTCTGAAAAATGTGTTAGAAAAGGTAAGAATGCCGGTCCATACATCATCAAAAGCGAGAGAGGTGGTCTTCGGCTGCAAGTAGGTGTGAATGTCCAGCCATAATTACTTACAAACGGGTAAGAAAAGGTAGTATTGCCAGACCATACATGATCAAAACAGGGAGCGGAGGTGGTTCAGCTGCAAGAAGGTGTGAATGTCCGACTAAAGTTCTAATATATTAACAAAAGCGGGAGGAGAGGTCTTCGGATGAGAGTGGTTGAGAATTTCCAACCATAATCTATAAAATTCGGTGAAAAAAAGGTGTGATAGAACACTAAAAAGTGGAGCGGAAGTGTTCGGCTGCAAGAAGGTTTTAATGTCCGACTATATTTGGTGAAAAGCAGGTGAAGCAAGGTCTGAATGCCCAACCTTACATTATCAAAAGCGAGATCAGAGGTGTTTGGCTGCATGAAGGCCATAGTTTGCCAAAAGCGGGTAAGCTGCGAATGACCAACTAAATATCAACAAAAGGTCTTCGGATGCAAGTGGGTGTGAATATCCCACCATACAAGTATGGTGGAGAGGAAGCTGTGAACAGCCGACCATAGTTTGCAAAAAGCGGGTGAGAAAAGGTGCTAATGTCCAACCATACATGATCAAAACAGGGAGCGGAGGTGTTTGGCTGTGACAAGGTGTGAATGTCCACCCAAAATTAATGAAAAGCGGGTAAAAAGTAGGTTTGAATGCCCAAGCATACATCATCAAAAGAAGGAGTGGATGTGTTCGGCTACAAGAAGGTTTGAATGTCCGAGCATAGTTTGTAAAAAGCGGGTAAGAAAAGGTTCGAATGCCCAAACATACACCATCAAAAGAGGGAGCGGAGGTGTTCCGCTGTAAGAAGGTGTGAATGTCCGACCATAGTTGGTAAAAAGTGGGTAAGAAAAGGTTAAAATACCCGACTGTACACAATCAATAGCGGGAGCGGATGTGTTTGGCTACAAGAAGGTGTGAAAGTCCGACCATGGTTTGTAAAAAACGGGTAAGAAAAGGTGCGAATGCCCGACAATGTATGATCAAAAGAGGGAGCGGAGGTTTTTGGCTACAAGAAGGTTTGAATGTCCGACCATAGTTTGTAAAAAGCGGGTAAGAAAAGGTTCGAATGCCCGAATATATACCATCAAAAGCGGAAGCGGAGGTGTTCGGCTGCAAGAAGGTGTGAACGTCCGACCAAAGTTTGTAAAAAGCAGTTAAGAAAAGGTTCGAATATCCAACCAAACATAATCAAAAGCGGGAGCAGAGCTGTTCGACTGCAAGTAGGTGTGAATGTCCAGCCATAATTACTCACAAACGGGTAAGAAAAGGTAGTATTGCCAGACCATACATGATCAAAACAGGGAGCTGAGGTGGTTCAGCACCAAGGTGTGAATGTCTGACTATAGTTTGTAAAAAGCGGGTAAGATAAGGTGCGAGTGCCCGACAATGTATAATCAAAAGAGGGAGCAGAGGTTTTCGGCTACAAGAAGGTTTGAATGTCCGACCATAGTTTGTAAAAAGCGGGTAAGAAAAGGTTCAAATGCCTGACTATACACCATCAAAAGCGGGAGCGGAGATGTTCCGCTGTAAGATTGTGTGAATGTCCGACCATAGTTGGTAAAAAGCGGGTAAGAAAAGGTTAAAATACCCGACTGTACACAATCAATAGGAATGAATTTTATAGCAAAATCCGAAATCATGCATAACTCCGCAAAAGGAATTTATTGCTCAACCAAAGGGATGCTTCTTTCTCATTCAGGGTAATATGAGGAACTTTATGCTTGATACATTTTAGACATAGATAACTATGAAGGACAAAGCAATTTTAACTTGGTTTGAGCAAAGCAATTCATTTTATAGGAAAATCCGAAATCGTGCAGGACTCATGAAAGTAAGCTTATTCTCGGATTCCTGATCCTCCAGTGTTGCTCTTTCCTATACTGCAAAATACAGCCTTGTTCTTTGTTGAAATCGATATAGACATTGATAAATATGAAGGACAAAGCAGTTTCCACTTTGTTTGAGTGAAGGAATTAATTTTCTAGCAAAATCCCAAATCAAGCAGAAAGTATGAAAATAAGCTTGTTTTCGGATTCCTGATCCTTCAGTGTTGCTATTTCTTCTACTGCAAAATACAATGTTGTTCTTTGTTGAAGTAAATCTAGACATTGATAAATATGAAGGACAAAGAAGTTTTCACTTGGTTTGAGTGAAGGAATTCATTTTATACATAAAATCCCAAATCATGCAGAACGTATGAAAATAAGCTGATTCTCGGATTCCTGATCCTTCAGTGTTGCTTTTTCTTCTACTGCAAAATACAATGTTGTTCTTTGTTGAAGTGGATCTAGACATTGATAAATATGAAGGACAAAGCAGTTTTAACTTGGTTTGAGTGAAGGAATTCATTTTATACATAAAATCCCAAATCATGCAGAACGTATGAAAATAAGCTTATTCTCGGATTACTGATCCTTCAGTGTTGCTCTTTCTTCTACTGCAAAATCCAGTGTTGTTCTTTGTTGAAGTCAATCTAGACATTGATAAAATATGAAGGACAAAGCAGTTTTAACATAGTTTGAGTGAAGGCATTCATTTATAGTAAAATCAATAATCGTGCAGAACTCATGAAAATAAGCTTATTCTCGGATTCCTAAAACTTTTGATTTGCTCTTTCTTTACTGCAAAGTACAATGTTGTTCTTTGTTGAAGTCGATCTACACATTGATAGATATGAAGGACAAAGCAGTTTTCACTTGGTTTGAGTGAAGGATTTTTAGCTGAAAACCTCCCGCTCCCGCTTTTGATTGTGTATAGTCGGGCTTTCGAGCCTTTTCTTACCCGGTTTTTAGAAATTATGGTTGGACATTCAGACCTTGCAGCCGAAGACCTCCACTCCCTCTTTTGATCATACATTGTCGGGCATTCGCACCTTGTCTTACCCGCTTTTTACAAACTATAGTCAGACATTCACACCTTGCAGCTGAACCACCTCAGCTCCCTGTTTTGATCATGTATGGTCTGGCAATACTACCTTTCCTTATCCGTTTGTGAGTAATTATGGCTGGACATTCACACCTACTTGCAGTCGAACAGCTCTGCTCCCGCTTTTGATGGTATATATTCGGGCATTCGAACCTTTTCTTAGCAGCTTTTTACAAACCATGGTTGAACTTTCACACCTTCTTGTAGCCGAACAACTCCGCTCCCGCTATTGATTGTGTACAGTCAGGTATTTTAACCTTTTCTTACCCGCTTTTTACCAACTATGGTTGGACATTCACACCGTCTTACAGCGGAACACCTCCGCTCCCGCTTTTGATGGTGTATAGTCAGGCATTCGAACCTTTTCTTACCCACTTTTTACTAACTATGGTCGGACATTCAAACCTTCTTGTAGCCGAAAACCTCCGCTCCCTCTTTTGATCATACATTGTCGGACATTCGCACCTTTTCTTACCCGTTTTTTACAAACCATGGTCGGACTGTCACACATTCTTGTCGCCAAACACCTCCTCTCCCGCTATTGATTGTGTACAGTCGGGTATTTTAACCTTTTCTTACCCGTGTTTTACCAACTATGGTCGGACATTCACACCTTCTTACAGCGGAACACCTCCGCTCCCTCTTTTGTTGGTGTATGTTTGGGCATTCGAACCTTTTCTTACCCGCTTTTTACAAACTATGCTCGGACATTCAAACCTTCTTGTAGCCGAACACATCCACTCCTGCTTTTGATGATGTATGGTTGGGCATTCAAACCTACTTGTTGCCAGCTTTTCATTAATTTTGGGTTGACATTCACACCTTGTCACAGCCAAACACCTCCGCTCCCTGTTTTGATCATGTATGGTTGGACATTCGCACCTTTTCTCACCCTCTTTTTGCCAACTATGGTCGGCTGTTCACAGCTTCCTCTCCACCATACTTGTATGGTGGGATATTCACACCCACTTGCATCCGAAGACCTTTTGTTGATATTTAGTCGGTCATTCGCAGCTTACCCGCTTTTGGCAAACTATGGCCTTCATGCAGCCAAACACCTCTGATCTCGCTTTTGATGATGTAAGGTTGGGCATTCAGACCTTGCTTCACCTGCTTTTCACCAAATATAGTCGGACATTCACACCTTCTTGCAGCCGAACACTTCCGCTCCACCTTTTAGTGTTCTATCACACCTTTTTTTTCACCGCATTTTATAGATTATGGTTGGAAACTCTCAACCACTCTCATCCGAAGACCTCTCCTCCCGCTTTTGTTAATATATTTGAACTTTAGTCGGACATTCACACCTTCTTGCAGCTGAACCACCTCCGCTCCCTGTTTTGATCATGTATGGTCTGGCAATACTACCTTTTCTTACCCGTTTGTTAGTAATTATGGCTGGACATTCACACCTACTTGCAGCCGAACACCACCTCTCCCGCTTTTGATGATGTATGGACCGGCATTCTTACCTTTTCTAACACATTTTTCAGCAATTATGGTCGGAGATTCACACTTACTCACAGCCGAACAACTCCGCTCCCGCATTTGATGGTGTATAGTCGGGCATTCTCACCCTTTCTCATCAGCTTTTTGCAAATTATGATCTGACATTCACACCTGCTTTTGATAATGTATGGTTGGGCATTCGCACCTTTTCTTACCCATTTTTCAGTAATTATGGGTGGACATTCACACCTTCTTGCAGCTGAACACCTCCTCTCCCGCTATTGATTGTGTACAGTCGGGTATTTTAACCTTTTCTTACCCGCTTTTTACCAAATATGGTCGGACATTCACACCGTCTTACAGCGGAACACCTCTGCTCCCGCTTTTGATGGTGTATAGTCAGGCATTTGAACCTTTTCTTACCCGCTTTTTACAAACTATGGTCGGACATTCAAACCTTCTTGTAGCCGAAAACCTCCGCTCCCTCTTTTGATTATACATTGTTGGGCATTCGCACCTTATTTACAAACTATAGTCAGACATTCACACCTTGCAGCTGAGCCACCTCAGCTCCCTGTTTTGATAGTGTATGTTCGGGCATTCGAACCTATTCTTACCCCCTTTTTACAAACTATGCTCGGAGATTCACACCTACTCACAGCCGAACAACTCCGCTCCCGCATTTGATGATGTCTTGTCCGGCATTCTAGTCTCTTCTAACACATTTTTCAGCAATTATGGTTGGACATTCACACCTACTCACAGCCGAACACTTCCGCTCCCGCATTTGATGGTGTATAGCCGGGCATTCTCACCCTTTCTCATCAGCTTTTTGCAAATTATGATCTGACATTCACACCTACTTGCAGTCGAACAGCTCTGCTCCCGCTTTTGATTATGTTTGGTTGGATATTCGAACCTTTTCTTAACTGCTTTTTACAAACTTTGGTCGGACGTTCACACCTTCTTGCAGCCGAACACATCCACTTCCACTTTTGATGGTATATATTCGGGCATTCGAACCTTTTCTTACCCGCTTTTTACAAACCGTGGTCGGACTTTCACACCTTCTCGTAGCCAAACAACTCCGCTCCCGCTATTGATTGTGTACAGTAGGGTATTTTAACCTTTTCTTACCCGCTTTTTACCAACTATGGTCGGACATTTACACCTTCTTACAGCGGAACACCTCCGCTCCCGCTATTGATTGTGTACAGTCGGGTATTTTAACCTTTTCTTACCCGCTTTTTACCAAATATGGTCGGACATTCACACCGTCTTACAGCGGAACACCTCTGCTCCCGCTTTTGATGGTGTATAGTCAGGCATTTGAACCTTTTCTTACCCGCTTTTTACAAACTATGGTCGGACATTCAAACCTTCTTGTAGCCGAAAACCTCCGCTCCCTCTTTTGATTATACATTGTTGGGCATTCGCACCTTATTTACAAACTATAGTCAGACATTCACACCTTGCAGCTGAGCCACCTCAGCTCCCTGTTTTGATAGTGTATGTTCGGGCATTCGAACCTATTCTTACCCCCTTTTTACAAACTATGCTCGGAGATTCACACCTACTCACAGCCGAACAACTCCGCTCCCGCATTTGATGATGTCTTGTCCGGCATTCTAGTCTCTTCTAACACATTTTTCAGCAATTATGGTTGGACATTCACACCTACTCACAGCCGAACACTTCCGCTCCCGCATTTGATGGTGTATAGCCGGGCATTCTCACCCTTTCTCATCAGCTTTTTGCAAATTATGATCTGACATTCACACCTACTTGCAGTCGAACAGCTCTGCTCCCGCTTTTGATTATGTTTGGTTGGATATTCGAACCTTTTCTTAACTGCTTTTTACAAACTTTGGTCGGACGTTCACACCTTCTTGCAGCCGAACACATCCACTTCCACTTTTGATGGTATATATTCGGGCATTCGAACCTTTTCTTACCCGCTTTTTACAAACCGTGGTCGGACTTTCACACCTTCTCGTAGCCAAACAACTCCGCTCCCGCTATTGATTGTGTACAGTAGGGTATTTTAACCTTTTCTTACCCGCTTTTTACCAACTATGGTCGGACATTTACACCTTCTTACAGCGGAACACCTCCGCTCCCTCTTTTGATGGTCTATGTTCGGGCATTCGAACCTTTTCTTACCCGCTTTTTACAAACTATGGTCGGACATTCAAACCTTCTTGTAGCCGAGCACATCCACTCCTGCTTTTGATGATGTATGGTTGGGCATTCGAACCTTTTCTTACCCATTTTTCAGTAATTATGGGTGGACATTCACACCTTCTTGCAGCTGAACAACTCCTCTCCCGCTTATGATCATGTACGGTTTGATATTCGAAAATTTTCTTTCATGTTTTAAAGTAATTATTTATGGACATTCAAATCTTCTTGTAGCCGAACACATCCACTCCTGCTTTTGATGATGTATGGTTTGGCATTCGCACCCTTTTTTTTACCCATTTTTCAGGAATTTTGGGTGGACATTCAGACCTTCTTGCAGCGGAAAACCTCCGCTCCCTCTTTTGATCATACATTGTCGGGCATTCGCACCTTATCTTACCCGCTTTTTACAAACTATAGTCAGACATTCACACCTTGCAGCTGAACCACCTCCGCTCCCTGTTTTGATCATGTATGGTCTGGCAATACTACCTTTTCTTACCCGTTTGTGAGTAATTAATCCCAAAATATTGAGCATAAAATAAGTCTTTATGCTGATGATGTATTACTTTTCCTTCAGAACTCACAGACGTCTCTCAGTCACACGATCACACTCATAAATAAATTCTCAGCACTTTCTGACTACTCTATCAACTGGTCTAAGACCACAGTTCTGCCCATTAACTGTAGGGTCCATAATATACCTGCGATCACTTTACAGTCAGGAAATATTAGATATTTAGGCATAAACATTTCCTCCAGGCTCTCAGAGCTAACAAAGCTAAATTATGTGCAATTATTAAAGACAGTAGAGGATGATCTCTCGTTGGAAGTCCTTACCTATATCACTTATGGGGAGAGTTACATCCATTAAAATGATGATACTACCAAAAGTTAACTATTTGTTCTCAATGATCCCCATAAAACCATCTGCTACTTGGTTTAAGTCACTAGATTCATGCATCTCCAAATTTCTGTGGAAAAACAAACCACCACGTATTAGTTTAAAAACCCTACAGAAGACCAAGGACAGTGGTGGATTAGATTTACCTCATTTTCAGCACTATTCCTTAGACAATAGGTTACAATATATATCAAAATGGTTTAAACCTTGTTGTTGTCACAGTTCCCAGAGACGTTGTAATCGTTGAGGATTCTATATTCACCCCCTCATTAGAGGCACGTAATGCAGATTGATGACACTGAATCTTCTTCTCTGTTCATTGCTGGCATCATTCCCAGCATCGTAAGTGTTCGTGGCATTGTTAGCCTCTTCTTCTGGATCTTGATATCGAGAATCCTTTTGTATTTCTGGTTTGTCAGTACTCTCTCTTCGTTCACCGGAGTCTTTGTCTTTTTGTCCTTGAGTTTGGTGATTTTTTCTTCTTTTGATGCCTTGACACAATGTGACAGGTGATACCACGTGGGAGATCCTGTAACTTGGACTGCTGTCCCTGTGCTGCGAAATGGCTGTGCTGCTCAAATGGTCTCTCCTTCATCATGGTTACATGCTGCCATTCCGACATCTCGCGACACTTAATTTTTTATCAAACGTCCCACCATTCCGACACTTTTTTCCTCCTATGGTCGGAATGGCGGTATGTTTTTTGTTTTTTTTAACATACCGCCATTCCGACAGTTCCTTTTAATAGCCTATTTTTTACCCAAAACATTTTGCACTAATGATATGCCGGCGCAAATACGCCCTAAAGTTTGGCGCACAAGCTTTGCACATGCAGAGGCCACAGCCTCGCAAACAAACTTTAATAATCTATTATCAAAATCCCCTGAATTTCAAATATAAAAATACAGATATTAATGTAACTCTGGCGAGACTGAAACTGATTAAGCAGAAATACAGTGTCAGTGAGCTGTCACAGCAGCCAGCTGGAGCGGAGCTCTCCACAGAGCCCATGCGTCTTTTGCACGCTGTCATCATATGCAAAAGTAATAATTGCAATTACAGATATCACGGCTACTGCACAGGACACAGTTGCGAGCACTCTGCCTTGCCTTGCCAATAGGAGAAGAGAGAAATGACAGCATAGAACGTATAAAACACAACAAAATTCAGTAAAAACGTTTATTCATGTTATTCACGTGATTTATGAGTACTCACTCCAATTTTGGGAAGCGCGGATGGGCTTTGCACATTTGGCACAAACACACAGCCGCAACGGTTGTAGCTTTATACAGCCTGTTGATATCTTAAGGACCTAACTGGTCACACCTGGGAGTAAATGTCATGTAGAGATTGTTTTTACATGACATTACAGCTGAACATATAGCTTTCATCCACAAACCAACGTGGGAGAGCCCGAAGACGCATGTGCCAGACGCACATAGGCATGCGTAAAACCAATTTTGACCACTTCATACTGTTTATTTGCTTTCTTTTAGTTAACTTTCGTTTCTTTTGGATTCTTGTGCGTGTTATGGAGCCGTTTTGGTCCATGTTTGTAAGCCTTTTTTTCCTGGATTAAATTTTCGGAAGTTGAAACAAGTGGCATTGGAGTGTGTGATTGAAAACCACCGCGGACTGCTTCTCCTCCTCCAGTTGCCGAGACTTTGTGTTTTTAATAACGCTTGTCTATAAACATGTGTTAAACATATAAATTGCATGAACAGAAAGAAGGGACTCACCTGTTGAGTAACACACATTTCCTTATACGGAAAGCCTTGTCGGAATGGTGGGACATTTGAACGTCAGAATAGCGGGATGTCGCAATGGTGGGATGTCGGAATGGTGGGACGTTTGCATGTCGGAATGGTGGTATGTCGGAATGGTGGTATGTCGGAATGGTGGGATGTCGGAATAGCGGGATGTCGGAATGGCGGGATTTCGGAATGGGTGTTGCCACCCCCTTCATCATATACACAGTTATTTATACATCACCTTCCACCATGAAGCGTTGTCCCTTTTTGTTTCTCTCTTTGTTCTTAAAATGCTGTTATGCATGTCTAAACCAATCCATTAAATTAGATCATTTTGGCAGTAAAGCGATCTACAATGTGCTTGGTCGCAAAGCTGCTCATCTGTGGTAAACAGCTCTTCAGAAAGGCATTCTTAAATTGATTTCACTAATTCTATGTAATAATTTTGTGATTTCCTACTACACTTCTTCTCCCATCTGTCTGAGTATTTAATATTGTCTGGGTCCCGTTAAAACATGTATTTTTCCCATCTAATTCCTTGTTTGCTTTAAAATAAGTATTCCCCATTTTCTATCCCTTCAGTAGCCAACCAGTTTGTATGGAGTACACTGGAGCAACTTGACTGATCAGTAAAACACTGCTTTTGTTGTCACCGCAAGGCTTCCCCCGTCGGTTGTTTCACTGAGACACTACTGAGTAACTATAACTCAACACAGTTTATACACATAACATTCCTATACATACTAACAAACAAACAAACAATTATTTATCGCAATTTTCTCATCTCTGTTTGAACGTACACCCAGGTAAATATTCCTGTAGTCTTCTCATACCGACTATGGACCCATTCATTGTTTAACTTCACTGTTTTGCAAATCCTAATTGAATATTACACATTGACATTGAACTTTACTTGATAAGCAGGTCTTCATTGCATTCAGCAGCCTATATGTGAGCATCTATGTGTAAGCTGTTCTTCTTTGCATTTATCAGCAGCAAGCAATTCTTCATTGCACATGCATATGAAAATAGTAAAACAATTCCAATGCGTTAGCGAAACCTTCTATATCAGGAGTGTCCATCATGATGCTGGGAATAGAACCTCTTTCCTAGAATAGTTCAACCTTCATTACTCAACTGATCATAACTCCGCAATGAGCACATTTCAAAGTATCATTCCTCTACATGTATTCAAAAATCTATGTGTAAATGTTTAATATTTCTTATATTTGTTGATGTCATTCTGTGTGCATGTGGCCTAAACCCAATCTCTGTGTGGCAATTTTAATTTAAACAAGTTGAACTCTCCCTCTGATCATTTAAAAAAGGTGTGTACCAATATCAACCTTTCTCAGGTAATTACTGATCCTACAAAACCAAAGAGATCCTTCAAGGTTGTCCCTGATTGGCTCAATCTTAACAAATCAAAGGTAGAAAATCCGCAGTATCTGAACTTGGTGTTAGTTATCACTGCTCAATAGCCTGTATCAGAATTGCAAAAATGAAAACATTAGGTCCACGCTTGGTATCCAGATCCTGAAACATCTCCATGAGCAGGCTTTTTTTTAACTGATCTGTTGAATAGTTATATGACACTGTTAAAATCCCAGATGAAGATCTAGCACTTGACCATTTTTGTAAATCTTCTAATTCCATAGATGATAAACACGCCCCTTTTAAAAAGTATAGAACTTAGAACAGGTCTATCCCTGGCTTTCGGCAGAACTGTCTTCTTTACTTTTTTTTCCCCTTGTCCTGTTCAGCATTATGTCAGAAGAATTGTAGTCTGAATACCTTTGATGCCAAACAGATTTGTTTTGCCAAGGGAAGTTTTATAAATGTAAAGCTCCCCTTGATGCCCATTTATTTATTTCTGTTTACAATATATGACATGAACTGAACTGAACCGGACCGGGGGACAAGGAAAGAAGAAGAGGAAAGAAGAGGAAACAGAACAAAAATAGAAACAAAAACCAGACAACCAGCTGCTACACCTGTAAAAAACAAAACAGACAACAATCCATGGCCTATGAGGGGAATCAAGCCTTAGCGCCACCAGGAGCACCTGAAAGCAGACAAGCAGAGAAAAAACAAACACACAAACAAACAAAAACAAGCACAAGAAGCGGCAATCGCATACAACACAGCTGTGGATATAGATGACCTGAGACGACATGATAATACATCAACTGCTTAGTGACCATGCTACTGGACTAATGAATGTGTGTGTGTGTGTGTGAGAACATGCAACACCCATGGCACAGGACCTACATGATAACCGTGCTTAGTTATGAGTGTATAAGCGTACAGGGCCACAATCCACAGCCCCCCCCCCCCAAGCAATCAGAAGCAGGCAGAGAGGGCCACAAGACCCAGGCCACCAGCAGCCCCCACAGAGCACAGAACCCAGGCAGCCCACCGCAGGGGCAACCACGCATCCACCCAGAAGACTGCAGAGGAAGCCCCCGGAAAGAGCCCCCATAAGCATAGGGCAGAGGCACTCCGGGAACCAGGGGTAACAGCCCACCGACCCCGCCAGGCCCCAGCCGCCCAGACATGGGCCGTGCACTGGACCTGGGCCCCAGGAGCCCGAGCGCCCCCAAACCCCCCGGCAGAGGCCCCACCCAATACCCAGGAGGGCCAAGCGCCCCAGACAGCCACAAAGTGGGTCAGCGCCTGCCCCAGCGCCCCTGGCCAAGTGCCCTGGGAGTCAAGACGTGCCCACAGGTGGGTGAAGTCGCGAGCAGTGGGGAGAGGCAACGCTGATGCCCCATCGGGAGAAACACAGGCAGGCCAGGCGACAGCAAGTCCCAGATCCAGGCCCAATCATTACCACACACACTTTCACGTCCCATACATCCACACATCCACACATCCTACCTCCCTCGACTCTGCTGGGGTGTAGTGCAGCGGGCACACCAGGAGGCCAGCAACCCCCCAGCCACCACAGACCCCGAACCAGCAGAACAATTAATTAATCCACCTGGCCCCTCCTGCCCCGAGCAGACACCAGGAAGCAGGGGTGTGCGAAGAAGACCCCTCCCCTCACCCTTCTGGCTCTTCAATATTTTCTAATAGTGAGCAATTAAAATTGAGGGGCAGCCAAACTTGTAGAACTGGGAGCGCGGCACTCTGGGCAGCCTACATACCCAAAGAGCCCCGCCAACCAGATGCCACTCAGTGTAACCACCCCCCAAGACCTAATGTGTGTGTGTGAGTGTGTTTGATAAGTAGTAATGTCTAAGGTGTAATTAAAACAGGGGCAGGGAACTGCAGAGTGCAACCAAAGGGGACCACCTACGTGGCCCCATCCACACGCCCCCAAAACCCTTCATGTGTGAGTGTGTGCTGTGTACAGGAGCCAGAAGGGAGAGGGGTATGGGGATAAATACCGGGGGAGCTACTCTCCCCCAGAGAGGGCAGCCAGGGACTGGCTGCAATAGGCATCCCTGCTACCTGGGAGCCAACAATGGGCAGGAGGGCCTGATGTCCACCAGGCTCGGGGCCTGCAGCGACCATATTCCGGGAGCTACTGTACCCCCAGAAGGTACCCATCCCGCCCCACCCCACTCAACCCAACCCCACCCAGGAGGACCTCTACAAAAAACAAACAAACAACATCAAAAAACAATCAAACAAACCACCCGGTCACACCAGTCGCAGCAGCCCGGGCCTGAGACCCACCATCACCCAGCAACCCACCACCACCACTATGTGATAAAACTAATCAGAGGGGACCAGAGAGAATGAAATTCAGCCAATTGATGTTTTGAGGAGGCAGACATTGTTTCCATGCTAATATAATCTAAAAGAAAATTTCTTAATGGTTCTTAATTTCTTAACTGGTTAATACACAGATTGTTCTTCGCTTTCCAGTTCATGAGAATAGTTTTCTTTGCGATACATAACACTGTGACAACCATGTGTGCTGAGTTAATTTCCATGTTGATGTTGTCTAAGTCACCCAGTATGCACAGTGTGGGGCATGCAGGGATGCTACACTTTAGCCATGTTGATAGGTCCTCACAGACTTCAAGCCAGAACTTCTGGACAGGCGCAGAAAACCACAAAGCGTGTGCATAATCATCAGGTGTGTTATCTGTGCAATGTGAGCAGATGTTTGAGTGTGTTAGACCCATCCTGAACATCCTTTGTCCTGTATAGTGTGTTCTATGAAGGATTTTGTATTGTATGAGCTGTAAATTAGGATTTCGAGTCTTTATGAAGGTGTTCAAACATATTTGTGGTTAGAAGCTATGACCAGAACTGATGGATAAATCTGCCTCCCATTTTGAGGATGGAAGAGACATTGTGTCATCTATCTTAGACAATAATTTATATATTTTTGATAGTAGTTTTGGGGTACAGATGCTTAGAAATTCTGCTACCCTAGTCGGGGGTTGTAAGTCTGGTTGGTGGAGGATATATCCATCCATCCATCCATCATCTGCCGCTTATCCGGGGGTCGGGTCGCGGGGGCAGCAGCTTGAGCAGAGAAACCCAGACGTCTCTGTCCCCGGCCACTTCCTCCAGCTCTTCCGGGGGGACCCCGAGGCGTTCCCAGGCCAGCCGAGAGACATAGTCTCTCCAACGTGTCCTGGGTCTCCCCCGGGGTCTCCTCCCAGTGGGACGTGCCCGGAACACCTCCCCAGGGAGGCGCCCAGGGGGCATCCTAACCAGATGCCCGAGCCACCTCATCTGACTCCTCTCAATGCGGAGGAGCAGCGGTTCTACTCCGAGCCCCTCCCGGATGACTGAGCTTCTCACCCTATCTCTAAGGGAGAGCCCAGACACCCTGCGGAGGAAACCCATTTCGGCCGCTTGTATTCGCGATCTTGTTCTTTCGGTCACTACCCACAACTCGTGACCATAGGTGAGGATGGGAACGTAGATTGACCAGTAAGTAGAGAGCTTCGCCTTCTGGCTCAGCTCCCTCTTCACAACGACGGGTCGGTGCAGAGCCTGCAACATTGCAGGCGCCGCACCGATCCGCCCGTCAATCTCCCGCTCCATTCGTCCGTCACTCGTGAACAAGACCCCGAGATACTTGAACTCCTCCTCTTGGGGAAGGATCTCATTCCCGACCCGGAGAGAGCATTCCACCCTTTTCCGGCTGAGAACCATAGTCTCGGATTTGGAGGTGCTGATTCTCATCCCAGCAGCTTCACACTCGGCTGCGAATCACTCCAGTGAGAGCTGAAGGTCACGGCCTGACGACCCTAACAGAACCACATCATCTGCAAAAAGCAGAGACCCGATTCTGAGGTCGCCAAATGGGACACCCTCAACGCCCTGGCTCCGCCTAGAAATTCTGTCCATAAAAGTTAGGAACAGAATCGGTGACAAAGGGCAGCCCTGACGGAGTCCAACTCTCACCGGAAACGTATCCGACTTACTGCCGGCAATGCGGACCAAACTCTGGCACCGGTCATACAGAGACCGAACGGCCCCTATCAAGGGGTCCGGCACTCCATATTCCCGGAGCACCCCCCACAGGACTCCACGAGGGACACGGTCGAACGCTTTCTCCAAGTCCACAAAACACATGTAGACTGGTTGGGCGAACTCCCATGCACCCTCCAGGATCCTGCCGAGGGTATAGAGCTGGTCCACTGTTCCACGGCCAGGACGAAAGCCACACTGCATCTCCTGAATCCGAGGCTCGATTATCCGACGGATCCTCCTCTCCAATACCCCCGAATAGACCTTACCAGGGAGGCTGAGGAGTGTGATACCCCTATAGTTGGAACACACCCTCCGGTCCCCCTTTTTAAAGAGGGGGACCACCACCCCAATCTGCCAGTCCAGAGGCACTGTCCCCGATGTCCACGCGATACTGCAGAGGCGTGTCAGCCAAGACAGCCCTACAACATCCAGAGCCTTGAGAAACTCAGGACGGACCTCATCCACCCCCGGGGCCTTGCCACCGAGGAGCTTTTTAACCACCTCGGCAACCTCAGCCCCAGAAATGGGAGGCCCCGTCTCCGAGCTCTCCGACTCTGCCTCTTCCGAGCACGTGTTGGTAGGATTGAGGAGTTCTACGAAGTACTCCCCCCACGACTCACAACATCCCTAGTTGAGGTCAGCAAAGCCCCGTCCCCACTGTAAACAGTATTGACTGTGAGCCGCTCCCCCTCCCCTGAGACGCCGGATGGTGGACCAGAATCTTTTCGAGGCCATCCGGAAATCGTTCTCCATGGTCTCACCGAACTCCTCCCATGCCCGAGTTTTTGCCTCAGCAACCGCCGAAGCCGTGGCCCGTCTGGCCCGTCGGTACCTATCATGATTTGAGATTTGAGATTTTATGTATAAAATTAATTCCTTCACTCAAACAAAGTGGAAACTGCTTTGTCCTTCATATTTATCAATGTCTATATCGATTTCAACAAAGAACAAGGCTGTATTTTGCAGTATAGGAAAGAGCAACACTGGAGGATCAGGAATCCGAGAATAAGCTTACTTTCATGAGTCCTGCACGATTTCGGATTTTCCTATAAAATGAATTGCTTTACTCAAACCTAGTTAAAATTGCTTTGTCCTTCATAGTTATCCATGTCTAAAATGTGCACATATGGACACCCTTATGCCTGAACATGGTGTTCGTTATGGACAGTCTATGACTGGCACAGAAGTCCAACAACATAACACCACTCTGATTCAGATCGGGGGGGCCGTTCCTCCCAATCACACCCCTCCAGGTCTCACTCTCATTGCCCATGTGAGCATTGAAGTCCCCCAGCAGAATGAGGGAGTCTCCGGTAGGAGCATTCTCCAGTGCCTCCCCCAGACACTCCAAATAGGGTAGGTACTCTGAACTGCTGTTTGGCGAATAGGCACAAACAACAGTCAGGACTCGTCCCCCCGCCCAAAGGCGGAGGGAGGCTACCCTCTCGTTCACTGGGGTAAACCCCAATGTACTGGCACACAGCCGGGGGGCAATAAGTATGCCCACACCTGCTCTGCGCCTCTCACCACGGGCAACTCCAGAGTGGAAGAGAGTCCAACCCCTCTCAAGAGTACTGGTTCCAGATCCCAAGCCGTGCGTCGAGGTGAGTCCGACTATATCTAACGGTCATCAAAAGCGGGAGCAGAGCTGTTCGACTGCAAGTAGGTGTGAATGTCCAGCCATAATTACTCACAAACGGGTAAGAAAAGGTAGTATTGCCAGACCATACATGATCAAAACAGGGAGCTGAGGTGGTTCAGCTGCAAGGTGTGAATGTCTGACTATAGTTTGTAAAAAGCGGGTAAGACAAGGTGCGAATGCCCGACAATGTATGATCAAAAGAGGGAGTGGAGGTCTTCGGCTGAGACAAGGTCTGAATGTCCAACCATAATTTCTAAAAACCGGGTAAGAAAAGGCTCGAAAGCCCGACTATACACAATCAAAAGCGGGAGCGGGAGGTTTTCAGCTGCAAATCCTTCACTCAAACCAAGTGAAAACTGCTTTGTCCTTCATATTTATCAATGTCTAGATCGACTTCAACAAAGAACAACATTGTACTTTGCAGTAAAGAAAGAGCAACACTGAAGGATCAGTAATCCGAGAATAAGCTTATTTTCATGAGTTCTGCACGATTATTGATTTTACTATAAATGAATGCCTTCACTCAAACTATGTTAAAACTGCTTTGTCCTTCATATTTATCAATGTCTAGATTGACTTCAACAAAGAACAACACTGGATTTTGCAGTAGAAGAAAGAGCAACACTGAAGGATCAGTAATCCGAGAATAAGCTTATTTTCATACGTTCTGCATGATTTGGGATTTTATGTATAAAATGAATTCCTTCACTCAAACCAAGTGAAAACTGCTTTGTCCTTCATATTTATCAATGTCTAGATCGACTTCAACAAAGAACAACATTGTATTTTGCAGTAGAAGAAAAAGCAACGCTGAAGGATCAGGAATCCGAGAATAAGCTTCTTTTCATACGTTCTGCATGATTTGGGATTTTATGTATAAAATGAATTTCTTCACTCAAACCAAGTGAAAACTGCTTTGTCCTTCATATTTATCAATGTCTATATCGATTTCAACAAAGAACAAGGCTGTATTTTGCAGTATAGGAAAGAGCAACACTGGAGGATCAGGAATCCGAGAATAAGCTTACTTTCATGAGTCCTGCACGATTTCGGATTTTCCTATAAAATTAATTGCTTTACTCAAACCAAGTTAAAATTGCTTTGTCCTTCATAGTTATCCATGTCTAAAATGTATCAAGCATAAAGTTCCTCATATTACCCTGAATGAGAAAGAAGCATCCCTTTGGTTGAGCAATACGTTCCTTTTGCGGAGTTATGCATGATTTCGGATTTTGCTATAAAATTCATTCCTTCACACCTTTTTTTTTCACCGCATTTTATAGATTATGGTTGGAAATTTCAACCATTCTAATCCGAAGACCTCTCCTCCCGCTTTTGTTAATATATTTGAACTTTAGTTGGACATTCACCCCTTTTTGCAGCTAAACCACCTCCGCTCCCTGTTTTGATCATGTATGGTCTGGCAATACTACATTTTCTTACCCGTTTGTGAGTAATTATGGCTGGATATTCACACCTACTTGCAGCTGAACACAATCTCTCTCGCTTTTAATTATGTTTGGATATTCGAACCTTTTCTTTACTGCTTTTTGCCAACTTTGGTCGGACGTTCACACCTTCTTGCAGCCGAACACCTCCGCTTCCGCTTTTGATGGTATATATTCGGGCATTCGAACGTTTTTCTTACCAGCTTTTTACAAACGATGGTTGGACTTTCACACCTTCTTGTAGCCGAACAACTCCGCTCCAGCTATTGATTGTGTACAGTCGGGTATTTAAACCTTTTCTTATCCGCTTTTTACCAACTATGGTCGGACATTCACACCGTCTTACAGCGGAACATCTCCGCTCCCGCTTTTGATGGTGTATAGTCAGGCATTTGAACCTTTTCTTACCCGCTTTTTACAAACTATGGTCGGACATTCAAACCTTCTTGTAGCCGAAAACCTCCGCTCCCTCTTTTGATTATACATTGTCGGGCATTCGCACCTTATCTTACCCGCTTTTTACAAACTATAGTCAGACATTCACACCTTGGTGCTGAACCACCTCAGCTCCCTGTTTTGATCATGTATGGTCTGGCAATACTACCTTTTCTTACCCGTTTGTGAGTAATTATGGCTGGACATTCACACCTACTTGCAGTCGAACAGCTCTGCTCCCGCTTTTGATTATGTTTGGTTGGATATTCGAACCTTTTCTTAACTGCTTTTTACAAACTTTGGTCGGACGTTCACACCTTCTTGCAGCCGAACACATCCACTTCCACTTTTGATGGTATATATTCGGGCATTCGAACCTTTTCTTACCCGCTTTTTACAAACCGTGGTCGGACTTTCACACCTTCTTGTAGCCAAACAACTCCGCTCCCGCTATTGATTGTGTACAGTCGGGTATTTTAACCTTTTCTTACCCGCTTTTTACCAACTATGGTCGGACATTTACACCTTCTTACAGCGGAACACCTCCGCTCCCTCTTTTGATGGTCTATGTTCGGGCATTCGAACCTTTTCTTACCCGCTTTTTACAAACTATGGTCGGACATTCAAACCTTCTTGTAGCCGAACACATCCACTCCTGCTTTTGATGATGTATGGTTGGGCATTTTCACCTTTTCTTACCCATTTTTCAGTAATTATGGGTGGACATTCACACCTTCTTGCAGCTGAACAACTCCTCTCCCGCTTATGATCATGTGCGGTTTGATATTCGAAAATTTTCTTTCATGTTTTAAAGCAATTATTGATGGACATTCAAATCTTCTTGTAGCCGAACACATCCACTCCTGCTTTTGATGATGTATGGTTTGGCATTCGCACCCTTTTTTTTACCCATTTTTCAGGAATTTTGGGTGGACATTCAGACCTTCTTGCAGCCGAAAACCTCCGCTCCCTCTTTTGATCATACATTGTCGGGCATTCGCACCTTATCTTACCCGCTTTTTACAAACTATAGTCAGACATTCACACCTTGCAGCTGAACCACCTCCGCTCCCTGTTTTGATCATGTATGGTCTGGCAATACTACCTTTTCTTACCCGTTTGTGAGTAATTAATCCCAAAATATTGAGCATAAAATAAGTCTTTATGCTGATGATGTATTACTTTTCCTTCAGAACTCACAGACGTCTCTCAGTCACACGATCACACTCATAAATAAATTCTCAGCACTTTCTGACTACTCTATCAACTGGTCTAAGACCACAGTTCTGTGCAATTATTAAAGACAGTAGAGGACGATCTCTCGTTGGAAGTCCTTACCTATATCACTTATGGGGAGAGTTACATCCATTAAAATGATGATACTACCAAAAGTTAACTATTTGTTCTCAATGATCACCATAAAACCATCTGCTACTTGGTTTAAGTCACTAGATTCATGCATCTCCAAATTTCTGTGGAAAAACAAACCACCACGTATTAGTTTAAAAACCCTACAGAAGACCAAGGACAGTGGTTGATTAGATTTACCTCATTTTCAGCACTATTCCTTAGACAATAGGTTACAATATATATCAAAATGGTTTAAACCTTGTTGTTGTCACAGTTCCCAGAGACGTTGTAATCGTTGAGGATTCTATATTCACCCCCTCATTAGAGGCACGTAATGCAGATTGATGACACTGAATCTTCTTCTCTGTTCATTGCTGGCATCATTCTCAGCATCGTAAGTGTTCGTGGCATTGTTAGCCTCTTCTTCTGGATCTTGATATCGAGAATCCTTTTGTATTTCTGGTTTGTCAGTACTCTCTCTTCGTTCACCGGAGTCTTTGTCTTTTTGTCCTTGAGTTTGGTGATTTTTTCTTCTTTTGATGCCTTGACACAATGTGACAGGTGATACCACGTGGGAGATCCTGTAACTTTGACTGCTGTCCCTGTGCTGCGAAATGGCTGTGCTGCTCAAATGGTCTCTCCTTCATCATGGTTACATGCTGCCATTCCGACATCTCGCCATTCCGACATGGGTCTCCAATTGTCGGAATGGCAACACTTAATTTTCTATCAAACGTCCCACCATTCCGACACTTTTTTCCTCCTATGGTCGGAATGGCGGTATGTTTTTTGTTTTTTTTAACATACCGCCATTCCGACAGTTCCTTTTAATAGCCTATTTTTTACCCAAAACATTTTGCACTAATGATATGCCGGCGCAAATACGCCCTAAAGTTTGGCGCACAAGCTTTGCACATGCAGAGGCCACAGCCTCGCAAACAAACTTTAATAATCTATTATCAAAATCCCCTGAATTTCAAATATAAAAATACAGATATTAATGTAACTCTGGCGAGACTGAAACTGATTAAGCAGAAATACAGTGTCAGTGAGCTGTCACAGCAGCCAGCTGGAGCGGAGCTCTCCACAGAGCCCATGCGTCTTTTGCACGCTGTCATCATATGCAAAAGTAATAATTGCAATTACAGATATCACGGCTACTGCACAGGACACAGTTGCGAGCACTCTGCCTTGCCTTGCCAATAGGAGAAGAGAGAAATGACAGCATAGAACGTATAAAACACAACAAAATTCAGTAAAAACCTTTATTCATGTTATTCACGTGATTTATGAGTACTCACTCCAATTTTGGGAAGCGCGGATGGGCTTTGCACATTTGGCACAAACACACAGCCGCAACGGTTGTAGCTTTATACAGCCTGTTGATATCTTAAGGACCTAACTGGTCACACCTGGGAGTAAATGTCATGTAGAGATTGTTTTTACATGACATTACAGCTGAACATATAGCTTTCATCCACAAACCAACGTGGGAGAGCCCGAAGACGCATGTGCCAGACGCACATAGGCATGCGTAAAACCAATTTTGACCACTTCATACTGTTTATTTGCTTTCTTTTAGTTAACTTTCGTTTCTTTTGGATTCTTGTGCGTGTTATGGAGCCGTTTTGGTCCATGTTTGTAAGCCTTTTTTTCCTGGATTAAATTTTCGGAAGTTGAAACAAGTGGCATTGGAGTGTGTGATTGAAAACCACCGCGGACTGCTTCTCCTCCTCCAGTTGCCGAGACTTTGTGTTTTTAATAACGCTTGTCTATAAACATGTGTTAAACATATAAATTGCATGAACAGAAAGAAGGGACTCACCTGTTGAGTAACACACATTTCCTTATACGGAAAGCCTTGTCGGAATGGTGGGACATTTGAACGTCAGAATAGCGGGATGTCGCAATGGTGGGATGTCGGAATGGTGGGACGTTGGCATGTCGGAATGGTGGTATGTCGGAATGGTGGTATGTCGGAATGGTGGGATGTCGGAATAGCGGGATGTCGGAATGGCGGGATTTCGGAATGGGTGTTGCCACCCCCTTCATCATATACACAGTTATTTATACATCACCTTCCACCATGAAGCGTTGTCCCTTTTTGTTTCTCTCTTTGTTCTTAAAATGCTGTTATGCATGTCTAAACCAATCCATTAAATTAGATCATTTTGGCAGTAAAGCGATCTACAATGTGCTTGGTCGCAAAGCTGCTCATCTGTGGTAAACAGCTCTTCAGAAAGGCATTCTTAAATTGATTTCACTAATTCTATGTAATAATTTTGTGATTTCCTACTACACTTCTTCTCCCATCTGTCTGAGTATTTAATATTGTCTGGGTCCCGTTAAAACATGTATTTTTCCCATCTAATTCCTTGTTTGCTTTAAAACAAGTATTCCCCATTTTCTATCCCTTCAGTAGCCAACCAGTTTGTATGGAGTACACTGGAGCAACTTGACTGATCAGTAAAACACTGCTTTTGTTGTCACCGCAAGGCTTCCCCCGTCGGTTGTTTCACTGAGACACTACTGAGTAACTATAACTCAACACAGTTTATACACATAACATTCCTATACATACTAACAAACAAACAAACAATTATTTATCGCAATTTTCTCATCTCTGTTTGAACGTACACCCAGGTAAATAGTCCTGTAGTCTTCTCATACCGACTATGGACCCATTCATTGTTTAACTTCACTGTTTTGCAAATCCTAATTGAATATTACACATTGACATTGAACTTTACTTGATAAGCAGGTCTTCATTGCATTCAGCAGCCTATATGTGAGCATCTATGTGTAAGCTGTTCTTCTTTGCATTTATCAGCAGCAAGCAATTCTTCATTGCACATGCATATGAAAATAGTAAAACAATTCCAATGCGTTAGCGAAACCTTCTATATCAGGAGTGTCCATCATGATGCTGGGAATAGAACCTCTTTCCTAGAATAGTTCAACCTTCATTACTCAACTGATCATAACTCCGCAATGAGCACATTTCAAAGTATCATTCCTCTACATGTATTCAAAAATCTATGTGTAAATGTTTAATATTTCTTATATTTGTTGATGTCATTCTGTGTGCATGTGGCCTAAACCCAATCTCTGTGTGGCAATTTTAATTTTAAAAAGTTGAACTCTGCCTCTGATCATTTAAAAAAGGTGTGTACCAATATCAACCTTTCTCAGGTAATTACTGATCCTACAAAACCAAAGAGATCCTTCAAGGTTGTCCCTGATTGGCTCAATCTTAACAAATCAAAGGTAGAAAATCCGCAGTATCTGAACTTGGTGTTAGTTATCACTGCTCAATAGCCTGTATCAGAATTGCAAAAATGAAAACATTAGGTCCACGCTTGGTATCCAGATCCTGAAACATCTCCATGAGCAGGCTTTTTTTTAACTGATCTGTTGAATAGTTATATGACACTGTTATAATCCCAGATGAAGATCTAGCACTTGACCATTTTTTTAAATCTTCTAATTCCATAGTTGATAAACACGCCCCTTTTAAAAAGTATAGAACTTAGAACAGGTCTATCCCTGGCTTTCGGCAGAACTGTCTTCTTTACTTTTTTTTCCCCTTGTCCTGTTCAGCATTATGTCAGAAGAATTGTAGTCTGAATACCTTTGATGCCAAACAGATTTGTTTTGCCAAGGGAAGTTTTATAAATGTAAAGCTCCCCTTGATGCCCATTTATTTATTTCTGTTTACAATATATGACATGAACTGAACTGAACCGGACCGGGGGACAAGGAAAGAAGAAGAGGAAAGAAGAGGAAACAGAACAAAAATAGAAACAAAAACCAGACAACCAGCTGCTACACCTGTAAAAAACAAAACAGACAACAATCCATGGCCTATGAGGGGAATCCAGCCTTAGCGCCACCAGGAGCACCTGAAAGCAGACAAGCAGAGAAAAAACAAACACACAAACAAACAAAAACAAGCACAAGAAGCGGCAATCGCATACAACACAGCTGTGGATATAGATGACCTGAGATGACATGATAATACATCAACTGCTTAGTGACCATGCTACTGGACTAATGAATGTGTGTGTGTGTGTGTGAGAACATGCAACACCCATGGCACAGGACCTACATGATAACCGTGCTTAGTTATGAGTGTATAAGCGTACAGGGCCGCAATCCACAGCCCCCCCCCCCCCCCAAGCAATCAGAAGCAGGCAGAGAGGGCCACAAGACCCAGGCCACCAGCAGCCCCCACAGAGCACAGAACCCAGGCAGCCCACCGCAGGGGCAACCACGCATCCACCCAGAAGACTGCAGAGGAAGCCCCCGGAAAGAGCCCCCATAAGCATAGGGCAGAGGCACTCCGGGAACCAGGGGTAACAGCCCACCGACCCCGTCAGGCCCCAGCCGCCCAGACATGGGCCGTGCACTGGACCTGGGCCCCAGGAGCCCGAGCGCCCCCAAACCCCCCAGCAGAGGCCCCACCCAATACCCAGGAGGGCCAAGCGCCCCAGACAGCCACAAAGTGGGTCAGCGCCTGCCCCAGCGCCCCTGGCCAAGTGCCCTGGGAGTCAAGACGTGCCCACAGGTGGGTGAAGTCGCGAGCAGTGGGGAGAGGCAACGCTGATGCCCCATCGGGAGAAACACAGGCAGGCCAGGCGACAGCAAGTCCCAGATCCAGGCCCAATCATTACCACACACACTTTCACGTCCCATACATCCACACATCTACACATCCTACCTCCCTCGACTCTGCTGGGGTGTAGTGCAGCGGGCACACCAGGAGGCCAGCAACCCCCCAGCCACCACAGACCCCGAACCAGCAGAACAATTAATTAATCCACCTGGCCCCTCCTGCCCCGAGCAGACACCAGGAAGCAGGGGTGTGCGAAGAAGACCCCTCCCCTCACCCTTCTGGCTCTTCAATATTTTCTAATAGTGAGCAATTAAAATTGAGGGGCAGCCAAACTTGTAGAACTGGGAGCGCGGCACTCTGGGCAGCCTACATACCCAAAGAGCCCCGCCCACCAGATGCCACTCAGTGTAACCACCACCCAAGACCTAATGTGTGTGTGTGAGTGTGTTTGATAAGTAGTAATGTCTAAGGTGTAATTAAAACAGGGGCAGGGAACTGCAGAGTGCAACCAAAGGGGACCACCTACGTGGCCCCATCCACACGCCCCCAAAACCCTTCATGTGTGAGTGTGTGCTGTGTACAGGAGCCAGAAGGGAGAGGGGTATGGGGATATATACCGGGGGAGCTACTCTCCCCCAGAGAGGGCAGCCAGGGACTGGCTGCAATAGGCATCCCCGCTACCTGGGAGCCAACAATGGGCAGGAGGGCCTGATGTCCACCAGGCTCGGGGCCTGCAGCGACCATATTCCGGGAGCTACTGTACCCCCAGAAGGTACCCATCCCGCCCCACCCCACTCAACCCAACCCCACCCAGGAGGACCTCTACAAAAAACAAACAAACAACATCAAAAAACAATCAAACAAACCACCCGGTCACACCAGTAGCAGCAGCCCGGGCCTGAGACCCACCATCACCCAGCAACCCACCACCACCACTATGTGATAAAACTAATCAGAGGGGACCAGAGAGAATGAAATTCAGCCAATTGATGTTTTGAGGAGGCAGACATTGTTTCCATGCTAATATAATCTAAAAGAAAATTTCTAAACTGGTTAATACACAGATTGTTCTTCGCTTTCCAGTTCATGAGAATAGTTTTCTTTGCGATACATAACACTGTGACAACCATGTGTGCTGAGTTAATTTCCATGTTGATGTTGTCTAAGTCACCCAGTATGCACAGTGTGGGGCATGCAGGGATGCTACACTTTAGCCATGTTGATAGGTCCTCACAGACTTCAAGCCAGAACTTCTGGACAGGCGCAGAAAACCACAAAGCGTGTGCATAATCATCAGGTGTGTTATCTGTGCAATGTGAGCAGATGTTTGAGTGTGTTAGACCCATCCTGAACATCCTTTGTCCTGTATAGTGTGTTCTATGAAGGATTTTGTATTGTATGAGCTGTAAATTAGGATTTCGAGTCTTTATGAAGGTGTTCAAACATATTTGTGGTTAGAAGCTATGACCAGAACTGATGGATAAATCTGCCTCCCATTTTGAGGATGGAAGAGACATTGTGTCATCTATCTTAGACAATAATTTATATATTTTTGATAGTAGTTTTGGGGTACAGATGCTTAGAAATTCTGCTACCCTAGTCGGGGGTTGTAAGTCTGGTTGGTGGAGGATATATCCATCCATCCATCCATCATCTGCCGCTTATCCGGGGGTCGGGTCGCGGGGGCAGCAGCTTGAGCAGAGAAACCCAGACGTCTCTGTCCCCGGCCACTTCCTCCAGCTCTTCCGGGGGGACCCCGAGGCGTTCCCAGGCCAGCCGAGAGACATAGTCTCTCCAACGTGTCCTGGGTCTCCCCCGGGGTCTCCTCCCAGTGGGACGTGCCCGGAACACTTCCCCAGGGAGGCGCCCAGGGGGCATCCTAACCAGATGCCCGAGCCACCTCATCTGACTCCTCTCAATGCGGAGGAGCAGCGGTTCTACTCCGAGCCCCTCCCGGATGACTGAGCTTCTCAACCTATCTCTAAGGGAGAGCCCAGACACCCTGCGGAGGAAACCCATTTCGGCCGCTTGTATTCGCGATCTTGTTCTTTCGGTCACTACCCACAACTCGTGACCATAGGTGAGGATGGGAACGTAGATTGACCAGTAAGTAGAGAGCTTCGCCTTCTGGCTCAGCTCCCTCTTCACAACGACGGGTCGGTGCAGAGCCTGCAACACTGCAGGCGCCGCACCGATCCGCCCGTCAATCTCCCGCTCCATTTGTCCGTCACTCGTGAACAAGACCCCGAGATACTTGAACTCCTCCTCTTGGGGAAGGATCTCATTCCCGACCCGGAGAGAGCATTCCACCCTTTTCCGGCTGAGAACCATAGTCTCGGATTTGGAGGTGCTGATTCTCATCCCAGCCGCTTCACACTCGGCTGCGAATCACTCCAGTGAGAGCTGAAGGTCACGGCCTGACGACGCTAACAGAACCACATCATCTGCAAAAAGCAGAGACCCGATTCTGAGGTCGCCAAATGGGACACCCTCAACGCCCTGGCTCCGCCTAGAAATTCTGTCCATAAAAGTTAGGAACAGAATCGGTGACAAAGGGTAGCCCTGACGGAGTCCAACTCTCACCGGAAACGTATCCGACTTACTGCCGGCAATGCGGACCAAACTCTGGCACCGGTCAGGACTCCACGAGGGACACGGTCGAACGCTTTCTCCAAGTCCACAAAACACATGTAGACTGGTTGGGCGAACTCCCATGCACCCTCCAGGATCCTGCCGAGGGTATAGAGCTGGTCCACTGTTCCACGGCCAGGACGAAAGCCACACTGCATCTCCTGAATCTGAGGCTCGATTATCCGACGGATCCTCCTCTCCAATACCCCCGAATAGACCTTACCAGGGAGGCTGAGGAGTGTGATACCCCTATAGTTGGAACACACCCTCCGGTCCCCCTTTTTAAAGAGGGGGACCACCACCCCAATCTGCCAGTCCAGAGGCACTGTCCCCGATGTCCACGCGATACTGCAGAGGCGTGTCAGCCAAGACAGCCCTACAACATCCAGAGCCTTGAGAAACTCAGGACGGACCTCATCCACCCCCGGGGCCTTGCCACCGAGGAGCTTTTTAACCACCTCGGCAACCTCAGCCCCAGAAATACCTATCAGCTTCTTCCAGGGTCCCACTGGCCAAAAAGGCCCGATAGGACTCCTTCTTCAGCTTGACGGCTTCCCTCACCACTGGTGTCCACCAGCAGGTTCGAGGGTTGCCGCCACGACAGGCACCGACCACCTTACGGCCACAACTCCGACCAGCTGCCTCGGCAATGGAGTCACGGAACATGGCCCATTCGGACTCAATGTCCCCCACCTCAAATATGGTTGCCAGGTCTGATCGGCATCCTCCCCCACCAGCGGAGCCAACTCGCCACCAGGTGGTGATCAGTTGACAGCTCCGCCCCTCTCTTCACCCGAGTGTCCAGGACATACGGCCGCAAGTCCGATGATACAACCACAAAGTCGATCATCGAACTGCGGCCAAGGGTGTCCTGGTGCCAAGTGCACATATGGACACCCTTATGCCTGAACATGGTGTTCGTTATGGACAGTCTATGACTGGCACAGAAGTCCAACAACATAACACCACTCTGATTCAGATCGGGGGGGCCGTTCCTCCCAATCACACCCCTCCAGGTCTCACTGTCATTGCCCACGTGAGCATTGAAGTCCCCCAGCAGAATGAGGGAGTCTCCGGTAGGAGCATTCTCCAGTGCCTCCCCCAGAGACTCCAAAAAGGGTAGGTACTCTGAACTGCTGTTTGGCGCATAGGCACAAACAACAGTCAGGACTCGTCCCCCCGCCCAAAGGCGGAGGGAGGCTACCCTCTCGTTCACTGGGGTAAACCCCAATGTACTGGCACACAGCCGGGGGGCAATAAGTATGCCCACACCTGCTCTGCGCCTCTCACCACGGGCAACTCCAGAGTGGAAGAGAGTCCAACCCCTCTCAAGAGTACTGGTTCCAGATCCCAAGCCGTGCGTCGAGGTGAGTCCGACTATATCTAACGGTCTGATGAAGTTTCAACAATAAACAACAAACTTTGTATTATGAGAAAGAACCAGACTCATTCTTCAGGAATCCGAAAATAAGCTCTATTTTACGAGTTATGCACGAATTCGGATTCTCCTATAAAACGAATTCCTTAACTCAAACCAAGTTAAGACTGCTTTGTCCTTCATATTTATTCATGTCTAATCAAGTTTCAATGATAAACAACGTTGTACTTTGTAGAATGAGAAAGAACTTCTTCAGCAATAAGCATCTCTCGACAAATGACGAAATACAGATTTTGCTATAAAATTGCTATTAGCCTGACTTAAAACTGTTTGTCTTCCTTATTTATCCACTTCAAATCAAGTTTCAACAATTAAAAAAATTTTGTAGTTTGAGAAAGAACAACTTAATCTTGAGCAATCAGTATAAAAAGAGGGTAAGCAAAGGTGCGAATGTCAAACCATACATGATCAAAACAGGGAGCGGAGGTGTTTGGCTGAGACAAGGTGTGAATGTCCACCCATAATTAATGAAAAGCGGGCAACAAGTAGGTTCGAATGCCCAACCATACATCATCAAAAGCAGGATTGGATATGTTCGGCTACAAGAAGGTTTGAACGTCTGACCATAGTTTGTAAAAAGCGGGTAAGAAAAGGTTTGAATGCCCGAACATACACCATCAAAGGAGGGAGCGGAGGTGTTCCGCTGTAAGAAGGTGTGAATGTCCGACCATAGTTGGTAAAAAACGGGTAAGAAAAGGTTAAAATACCCGACTGTACACAATCAGTAGCGGGTGCGGAGTTGTTCGGCTACTAAAAGGTGTGAAAGTCCGACCATGGTTTGTAAAAAGCGGGTAAGAAAAGGTGCGAATGCCCGAAAATGTATGATCAAAAGAGGGAGCGGAGGTGTTCGGCTGCAAGAAGGTGTGAATGTACACCCATAATTACTGAAAAATGGGTAAGAAAAGGTGCGAATGCCCAACTATACATAATCAAAAGCAGGAGTGGATGTGTTCGGCTCCAAGAAGGGTTGAATGTCTGACCATAGTTTGTAAAAAGCAGGTAAGAAAACGTTTGACTGCCCGAACATACACCATCAAAAGAGGGAGCGGAGGTGTTCCGCTGTAAGAAGGTGTGAATGTCCGACCATAGTTGGTAAAAAGTGGGTAAGAAAAGGTTAAAATACCCGACTGTACACAATCAATAGCGGGAGTGGAGTTGTTCGGCTACTAAAAGATGTGAAAGTCCAACTATGGTTTGTAAAAAGCGGGTAAGAAAAGGTGCTAATGCCCGACAATGTATGATCAAAAGAGGGAGCGGAGGTGTTCGGCTGCAAGAAGGTCTGAATGTCCAACCATAATTTGTAAAAACCGGGAAGGAAAGGCTCGAAAGCCCGACTATACACCATCAAAAGCGGGAGCAGAGTGGTTCAGCTGCAAGAAGGTCTGAATGTCCATCAATAATTGCTTTAAAACATGAAAGAAAATTTTTGAATATCATCCGCACATGATCATAAGAAGGAGAGGAGGTGTTCAGCTGCAAGAAGGTGTGAATGTCCACCCATAATTCCTGAAAAATGGGTAAAAAAAGGTGCGAATGCCCAACCATACATTATCAAAAGCAGGTGTGAATGTCAGATCATAATTTGCAAAAAGCTGATGCGAAAGGGTGAGAATGCCCGACTATACACCATCAAATGCGGGAGCGGAGGTGTTCGGCTCTGAGTAGGTGTGAATGTCCGACCATAATTGCTGAAAAATGTGTTAGAAAAGGAAAGAATGCCGGACCATACATCATCAAAAGCGAGAGAGGTGGTGTTCGGCTGCAAAAAGGTGTAAATGTTCGACTAAAGTTTGTAAAAAGCGGGTAAGACATGGTGCGAATGCCTGACAAGGTATGATCAAAAGCAGGAGCGGAGGTGTTCAGCTGCAAGAAGGTCTAAATGTCCATCAATAATTGCTAGAAAACATGAAAGAAAATTTTCGAAAATCAAACCGCACATGATCATAAGTGGGAGAGGAGGTGTTCAGCTGCAAGAAGGTGTGAATGTCCACCCATTATTCCTGACAAATGGGTAAAAAAAAGGTGCGAATGCCCAACCATACATCATCAAAAGCAGGAGTGGATGTGTTCGGCTACAAGAAGGTGTGAACGTCCAACCAAAGTTTGTAAAAAGCAGTTAAGAAAAGGTTTGAATATCCAACCAAACATAATCAAAAGCGGGAGCATAGCTTTTTGACTGCAAGTAGGTGTGAATGTCAGATCATAATTTGCAAAAAGCTGATGAGAAAGGGTGAGAATGTCCGACTGCACACCATCAAATGCGGGAGCGGAGTTGTTCGGCTGTGAGTAGGTGTGAATCTCCGACCGTAATTTCTGAAAAATGTGTTAGAAAAGGTAAGAATGCCGGTCCATACGTCATCAAAAGCGAGAGAGGTGGTGTTCGGCTGCAAGTAGGTGTGAATGTCCAGCCATAATTACTCACAAACGGGTAAGAAAAGGTAGTATTGCCAGACCATACATGATCAAAACAGGGAGCGGAGGTGGTTCAGCTGCAAGAAGGTGTGAATGTCCGACTAAAGTTCAAATATATTAAGAAAAGCGGGAGGAAAGGTCTTCGGATGAGAGTGGTTGAGAATTTCCAACCATAATCTATAAAATTCGGTGAAAAAAAGGTGTGATAGAACACTAAAAGGTGGAGCGGAAGTGTTCGGCTGCAAGAAGGTGTGAATGTCCGACTATATTTGGTGAAAAGCAGGTGAAGCAAGGTCTGAATGCCCAACCTTACATTATCAAAAGCGAGATCAGAGGTGTTTGGCTGCAAGAAGGCCATAGTTTGCCAAAAGCGGGTAAGCTGCGAATGACCAACTAAATATCAACAAAAGTGGGGGCGGAGGTCTTCGGATGCAACTGGGTGTGAACATCCCACCATACAAGTATGGTGGAGAGGAAGCTGTGAACAGCCGACCATAGTTTGCAAAAAGCGGGTGAGACAAGGTGCGAATGTCCAACCATACATGATCAAAACAGGGAGCGGAGGTGTTTGGCTCTGACAAGGTGTGAATGTCCACCCAAAATTAATGAAAAGCGGGCAAAAAGTAGGTTTGAATGCCCAAGCATACATCATCAAAAGAAGGAGTGGATGTGTTCGGCTACAAGAAGGTTTGAATGTCCGAGCATAGTTTGTAAAAAGCGGGTAAGAAAAGGTTCGAATGCCCAAACATACACCATCAAAAGAGGGAGCGGAGGTGTTCCGCTGTAAGAAGGTGTGAATGTCCGACCATAGTTGGTAAAAAGTGGGTAAGAAAAGGTTAAAATACCCGACTGTACACAATCAATAGGGGGAGCGGAGTTGTTCGGCTAAAAGAAGGTGTGAAAGTCCAACAATGGTTTGTAAAAAGCTGGTAAGAAAAGGTTAGAATGCCCGAATATATACCATCAAAAGCGGAAGCGGAGGTGTTCGGCTGCAAGAAGGTGTGAACGTCCGACCAAAGTTTGTAAAAAGCAGTTAAGAAAAGGTTCGAATATCCAACCAAACATAATCAAAAGCGGGAGCAGAGCTGTTCGACTGCAAGTAGGTGTGAATGTCCAGCCATAATTACTCACAAACGGGTAAGAAAAGGTAGTATTGCCAGACCATACATGATCAAAACAGGGAGCTGAGGTGGTTCAGCACCAAGGTGTGAATGTCTGACTATAGTTTGTAAAAAGCGGGTAAGATAAGGTGCGAATGCCCGACAATGTATAATCAAAAGAGGGAGCAGAGGTTTTCGGCTACAAGAAGGTTTGAATGTCCGACCATAGTTTGTAAAAAGCGGGTAAGAAAAGGTTCAAATGCCTTACTATACACCATCAAAAGCGGGAGCGGAGATGTTCCGCTGTAAGACGGTGTGAATGTCCGACCATAGTTGGTAAAAAGCGGGTAAGAAAAGGTTTAAATACCCGACTGTACACAATCAATAGCGGGAGCGGAGTTGTTCGGCTACAAGAAGGTGTGAAAGTCCAACCATCGTTTGTAAAAAGCTGGTAAGAAAAACGTTCGAATGCCCGAATATATACCATCAAAAGCGGAAGCGGAGGTGTTCGGCTGCAAGAAGGTGTGAACGTCCGACCAAAGTTGGCAAAAAGCAGTAAAGAAAAGGTTCGAATATCCAAACATAATTAAAAGCGAGAGAGATTGTGTTCAGCTGCAAGTAGGTGTGAATATCCAGCCATAATTACTCACAAACGGGTAAGAAAATGTAGTATTGCCAGACCATACATGATCAAAACAGGGAGCGGAGGTGGTTTAGCTGCAAAAAGGGGTGAATGTCCAACTAAAGTTCAAATATATTAACAAAAGCGGGAGGAGAGGTCTTCGGATTAGAGTGGTTGAAATTTCCAACCATAATCTATAAAATGCGGTGAAAAAAAAAGGTGTGAAGGAATGAATTTTATAGCAAAATCCGAAATCATGCATAACTCCGCAAAAGGAACGTATTGCTCAACCAAAGGGATGCTTCTTTCTCATTCAGGGTAATATGAGGAACTTTATGCTTGATACATTTTAGACATGGATAACTATGAAGGACAAAGCAATTTTAACTAGGTTTGAGTAAAGCAATTCATTTTATAGGAAAATCCGAAATCGTGCAGGACTCATGAAAGTAAGCTTATTCTCGGATTCCTGATCCTCCAGTGTTGCTCTTTCCTATACTGCAAAATACAGCCTTGTTCTTTGTTGAAATCGATATAGACATTGATAAATATGAAGGACAAAGCAGTTTCCACTTTGTTTGAGTGAAGGAATTAATTTTATACATAAAATCTCAAATCATGCAGAACGTATGAAAATAAGCTTATTCTCGGATTCCTGTTCCTTCAAGTGTTGCTCTTTCTACTACTGCAAAATACAATGTTGTTCTTTGTTGAAGTAAATCTAGACATTGATAAATATGAAGGACAAAGCAGTTTTCACTTGGTTTGAGTGAAGGAATTCATTTTATACATAAAATCCCAAATCATGCAGAACGTATGAAAAGAAGCTTATTCTCGGATTCCTGATCCTTCAGCGTTGCTTTTTCTTCTACTGCAAAATACAATGTTGTTCTTTGTTGAAGTCGATCTAGACATTGATAAATATGAAGGACAAAGCAGTTTTAACATAGTTTGAGTGAAGGAATTCATTTTATACATAAAATCCCAAATCATGCAGAACGTATGAAAATAAGCTTATTCTCGGATTACTGATCCTTCAGTGTTGCTCTTTCTTCTACTGCAAAATCCAGTGTTGTTCTTTGTTGAAGTCAATCTAGACATTGATAAATATGAAGGACAAAGCAGTTTTAACATAGTTTGAGTGAAGGCATTCATTTATAGTAAAATCAATAATCGTGCAGAACTCATGAAAATAAGCTGATTGTCGGATTCCTAAAACTTTTGATTTGCTCTTTCTTTACTGCAAAGTACAATGTTGTTCTTTGTTGAAGTCGATCTAGACATTGATAAATATGAAGGACAAAGCAGTTTTCACTTGGTTTGAGTGAAGGATTTGCAGCTGAAAACCTCCCGCTCCCGCTTTTGATTGTGTATAGTCGGGCTTTCGAGCCTTTTCTTACCCGGTTTTTAGAAATTATGGTTGGACATTCAGACCTTGTCTCAGCCGAAGACCTCCACTCCCTCTTTTGATCATACATTGTCGGGCATTCGCACCTTGTCTTACCCGCTTTTTACAAACTATAGTCAGACATTCACACCTTGCAGCTGAACCACCTCAGCTCCCTGTTTTGATCATGTATGGTCTGGCAATACTACCTTTTCTTACCCGTTTGTGAGTAATTATGGCTGGACATTCACACCTACTTGCAGTCGAACAGCTCTGCTCCCGCTTTTGATGACCGTTAGATATAGTCGGACTCACCTCGACGCACGGCTTGGGATCTGGAACCAGTACTCTTGAGAGGGGTTGGACTCTCTTCCACTCTGGAGTTGCCCGTGGTGAGAGGCGCAGAGCAGGCGTGGGCATACTTATTGCCCCCCGGCTGTGTGCCAGTACATTGGGGTTTACCCCAGTGAACGAGAGGGTAGCCTCCCTCCGCCTTTGGGTGGGGGGACGAGTCCTGACTGTTGTTTGTGCCTATGCGCCAAACAGCAGTTCAGAGTACCTACCCTTTTTGGAGTCTCTGGGGGAGGCACTGGAGAATGCTCCTACCGGAGACTCCCTCATTCTGCTGGGGGACTTCAATGCTCACATGGGCAATGAGAGTGAGACCTGGAGGGGTGTGATTGGGAGGAACGGCCCCCCCGATCTGAATCAGAGTGGTGTTATGTTGTTGGACTTCTGTGCCAGTCATAGACTGTCCATAACGAACACCATGTTCAGGCATAAGGGTGTCCATATGTGCACTTGGCACCAGGACACCCTTGGCCGCAGTTCGATGATCGACTTTGTGGTTGTATCATCGGACTTGCGGCCGTATGTCCTGGACACTCGGGTGAAGAGAGGGGCGGAGCTGTCAACTGATCACCACCTGGTGGTGAGTTGGCTCCGCTGGTGGGGGAGGATGCCGATCAGACCTGGCAGGCCCAAACGTATTGTGAGGGTCTGCTGGGAGCGTTTGTCAGAATCCCCCGTCAGAAGGAGCTTTAACTCCCACCTCCGGCAGAGCTTCAACCATATTTGAGGTGGGGGACATTGAGTCCGAATGGGCCATGTTCCGTGACTCCATTGCCGAGGCAGCTGGTCGGAGTTGTGGCCGTAAGGTGGTCGGTGCCTGTCGTGGCGGCAACCCTCGAACCTGCTGGTGGACACCAGTGGTGAGGGAAGCCGTCAAGCTGAAGAAGGAGTCCTATCGGGCCTTTTTGGCCAGTGGGACCCTGGAAGAAGCTGATAGGTACCGACGGGCCAGACGGGCCACGGCTTCGGCGGTTGCTGAGGCAAAAACTCGGGCATGGGAGGAGTTCGGTGAGACCATGGAGAACGATTTCCGGATGGCCTCGAAAAGATTCTGGTCCACCATCCGGCGTCTCAGGGGGGGGGGAGCGGCTCACAGTCAACACTGTTTAGAGTGGGGACGGGGCTTTGCTGACCTCAACTAGGGATGTTGTGAGTCGTGGGGGGAGTACTTCGTAGAACTCCTCAATCCTACCAACACGTGCTCTGAAGAGGCAGAGTCGGAGAGCTCGGAGACGGGGCCTCCCATTTCTGGGGCTGAGGTTGCCGAGGTGGTTAAAAAGCTCCTCGGTGGCAAGGCCCCGGGGGTGGATGAGGTCCGTCCTGAGTTTCTCAAGGCTCTGGATGTTGTAGGGCTGTCTTGGCTGACACGCCTCTGCAGTATCGCGTGGACATCGGGGACAGTGCCTCTGGACTGGCAGATTGGGGTGGTGGTCCCCCTCTTTAAAAAGGGGGACCGGAGGGTGTGTTCCAACTATAGGGGTATCACACTCCTCAGCCTCCCTGGTAAGGTCTATTCGGGGGTATTGGAGAGGAGGATCCGTCGGATAATCGAGCCTCGGATTCAGGAGATGCAGTGTGGCTTTCGTCCTGGCCGTGGAACAGTGGACCAGCTCTATACCCTCGGCAGGATCCTGGAGGGTGCATGGGAGTTCGCCCAACCAGTCTACATGTGTTTTGTGGACTTGGAGAAAGCGTTCGACCGTGTCCCTCGTGGAGTCCTGTGGGGGGTGCTCCGGGAATATGGAGTGCCGGACCCCTTGATAGGGGCCGTTCGGTCTCTGTATGACCGGTGCCAGAGTTTGGTCCGCATTGCCGGCAGTAAGTCGGATACGAGTTGGACTCCGTCAGGGCTGCCCTTTGTCACCGATTCTGTTCCTAACTTTTATGGACAGAATTTCTAGGCGGAGCCAGGGCGTTGAGGGTGTCCCATTTGGCGACCTCAGAATCGGGTCTCTGCTTTTTGCAGATGATGTGGTTCTGTTAGCGTCGTCAGGCCGTGACCTTCAGCTCTCACTGGAGTGATTCGCAGCCGAGTGTGAAGCGGCTGGGATGAGAATCAGCACCTCCAAATCCGAGACTATGGTTCTCAGCCGGAAAAGGGTGGAATGCTCTCTCCGGGTCGGGAATGAGATCCTTCCCCAAGAGGAGGAGTTCAAGTATCTCGGGGTCTTGTTCACGAGTGATGGACGAATGGAGCGGGAGATTGACGGGCGGATCGGTGCGGCGCCTGCAGTGTTGCAGGCTCTGCACCGACCCGTCGTTGTGAAGAGGGAGCTGAGCCAGAAGGCGAAGCTCTCTACTTACTGGTCAATCTACGTTCCCATCCTCACCTATGGTCACGAGTTGTGGGTAGTGACCGAAAGAACAAGATCGCGAATACAAGCGGCCGAAATGGGTTTCCTCCGCAGGGTGTCTGGGCTCTCCCTTAGAGATAGGTTGAGAAGCTCAGTCATCCGGGAGGGGCTCGGAGTAGAACCGCTGCTCCTCCGCATTGAGAGGAGTCAGATGAGGTGGCTCGGGCATCTGGTTAGGATGCCCCCTGGGCGCCTCCCTGGGGAGGTGTTCCGGGCACGTCCCACTGGGAGGAGACCCCGGGGGAGACCCAGGACACGTTGGAGAGACTATGTCTCTCGGCTGGCCTGGGAACGCCTCGGGGTCCCCCCGGAAGAGCTGGAGGAAGTGGCCGGGGACAGAGACGTCTGGGTTTCTCTGCTCAAGCTGCTGCCCCCGCGACCCGACCCCCGGATAAGCGGCAGATGATGGATGGATGGATGGATATATCCTCCACCAACCAGACTTACAACCCCCGACTAGGGTAGCAGAATTTCTAAGCATCTGTACCCCAAAACTACTATCAAAAATATATAAATTATTGTCTAAGATAGATGACACAATGTCTCTTCCATCCTCAAAATGGGAGGCAGATTTATCCATCAGTTCTGGTCATAGCTTCTAACCACAAATATGTTTGAACACCTTCATAAAGACTCGAAATCCTAATTTACAGCTCATACAATACAAAATCCTTCATAGAACACACTATACAGGACAAAGGATGTTCAGGATGGGTCTAACACACTCAAACATCTGCTCACATTGCACAGATAACACACCTGATGATTATGCACACGCTTTGTGGTTTTCTGCGCCTGTCCAGAAGTTCTGGCTTGAAGTCTGTGAGGACCTATCAACATGGCTAAAGTGTAGCATCCCTGCATGCCCCACACTGTGCATACTGGGTGACTTAGACAACATCAACATGGAAATTAACTCAGCACACATGGTTGTCACAGTGTTATGTATCGCAAAGAAAACTATTCTCATGAACTGGAAAGCGAAGAACAATCTGTGTATTAACCAGTTTAGAAATTTTCTTTTAGATTATATTAGCATGGAAACAATGTCTGCCTCCTCAAAACATCAATTGGCTGAATTTCATTCTCTCTGGTCCCCTCTGATTAGTTTTATCACATAGTGGTGGTGGTGGGTTGCTGGGTGATGGTGGGTCTCAAGCCCGGGCTGCTGCGACTGGTGTGACCGGGTGGTTTGTTTGATTGTTTTTTTATGTTGTTTTTTTTTTTTTTGTAGAGGTCCTCCTGGGTGGGGTTGGGTTGAGTGGGGTGGGGCGGGATGGGTACCTTCTGGGGGTACAGTAGCTCCCGGAATATGGTCGCTGCAGGCCCCGAGCCTGGTGGACATCAGGCCCTCCTACCCATTGTTGGCTCCCAGGTAGCGGGGATGCCTATTGCAGCCAGTCCCTGGCTGCCCTCTCTGGGGGAGAGTAGCTCCCCCGGTATATATCCCCATACCCCTCTCCCTTCTGGCTCCTGTACACAGCACACACTCACACATGAAGGGTTTTGGGGGCGTGTGGATGGGGCCACGTAGGTGGTCCCCTTTGGTTGCACTCTGCAGTTCCCTGCCCCTGTTTTAATTACACCTTAGACATTACTACTTATCAAACACACTCACACACACACATTAGGTCTTGGGGGGTGGTTACACTGAGTGGCATCTGGTGGGCGGGGCTCTTTGGGTATGTAGGCTGCCCAGAGTGCCGCGCTCCCAGTTCTACAAGTTTGGCTGCCCCTCAATTTTAATTGCTCACTATTAGAAAATATTGAAGAGCCAGAAGGGTGAGGGGAGGGGTCTTCTTCGCACACCCCTGCTTCCTGGTGTCTGCTCGGGGCAGGAGGGGCCAGGTGGATTAATTAATTGTTCTGCTGGTTCGGGGTCTGTGGTGGCTGGGGGGTTGCTGGCCTCCTGGTGTGCCCGCTGCACTACACCCCAGCAGAGTCGAGGGAGGTAGGATGTGTGGATGTGTGGATGTATGGGACGTGAAAGTGTGTGTGGTAATGATTGGGCCTGGATCTGGGACTTGCTGTCGCCTGGCCTGCCTGTGTTTCTCCCGATGGGGCATCAGCGTTGCCTCTCCCCACTGCTCGCGACTTCACCCACCTGTGGGCACGTCTTGACTCCCAGGGCACTTGGCCAGGGGCGCTGGGGCAGGCGCTGACCCACTTTGTGGCTGTCTGGGGCGCTTGGCCCTCCTGGGTATTGGGTGGGGCCTCTGCTGGGGGGTTTGGGGGCGCTCGGGCTCCTGGGGCCCAGGTCCAGTGCACGGCCCATGTCTGGGCGGCTGGGGCCTGGCGGGGTCGGTGGGCTGTTACCCCTGGTTCCCGGAGTGCCTCTGCCCTATGCTTATGGGGGCTCTTTCCGGGGGCTTCCTCTGCAGTCTTCTGGGTGGATGCGTGGTTGCCCCTGCGGTGGGCTGCCTGGGTTCTGTGCTCTGTGGGGGCTGCTGGTGGCCTGGGTCTTGTGGCCCTCTCTGCCTGCTTCTGATTGCTTGGGGGGGGGGCTGTGGATTGTGGCCCTGTACGCTTATTCACTCATAACTAAGCACGGTTATCATGTAGGTCCTGTGCCATGGGTGTTGCATGTTCTCACACACACACACACACATTCATTAGTCCAGTAGCATGGTCACTAAGCAGTTGATGTATTATCATGTCGTCTCAGGTCATCTATATCCACAGCTGTGTTGTATGCGATTGCCGCTTCTTGTGCTTGTTTTTGTTTGTTTGTGTGTTTGTTTTTTCTCTGCTTGTCTGCTTTCAGGTGCTCCTGGTGGCGCTAAGGCTGGATTCCCCTCATAGGCCATGGATTGTTGTCTGTTTTGTTTTTTACAGGTGTAGCAGCTGGTTGTCTGGTTTTTGTTTCTATTTTTTTATCTGTTTCCTCTTCTTTCCTCCTCTTCTTTCCTTGTCCCCCGGTCCGGTTCAGTTCAGTTCATGTCATATATTGTAAACAGAAATAAATAAATGGGCATCAAGGGGAGCTTTACATTTATAAAACTTCCCTTGGCAAAACAAATCTGTTTGGCATCAAAGGTATTCAGACTACAATTCTTCTGACATAATGCTGAACAGGACAAGGGGAAAAAAAAGTAAAGAAGACAGTTCTGCCGAAAGCCAGAGATAAACCTGTTCTAAGTTCTATACTTTTTAAAAGGGGCGTGTTTATCAACTATGGAATTAGAAGATTTACAAAAATGGTCAAGTGCTAGATCTTCATCTGGGATTTTAACAGTGTCATATAACTATTCAACAGATCAGTTAAAAAAAAGCCTGCTCATGGAGATGTTTCAGGATCTGGATACCAAGCGTGGACCTAATGTTTTCATTTTTGCAATTCTGATACAGGCTATTGAGCAGTGATAACTAACACCAAGTTCAGATACTGCGGATTTTCTACCTTTGATTTGTTAAGATTGAGCCAATCAGGGACAACCTTGAAGGATCTCTTTGGTTTTGTAGGATCAGTAATTACCTGAGAAAGGTTGATATTGGTACACACCTTTTTTAAATGATCAGAGGCAGAGTTCAACTTGTTTAAATTAAAATTGCCACACAGAGATTGGGTTTAGGCCACATGCACACAGAATGACATCAACAAATATAAGAAATATTAAACATTTACACATAGATTTTTGAATACATGTAGAGGAATGATACTTTGAAATGTGCTCATTGCGGAGTTATGATCAGTTGAGTAATGAAGGTTGAACTATTCTAGGAAAGAGGTTCTATTCCCAGCATCATGATGGACACTCCTGATATAGAAGGTTTCGCTAACGCATTGGAATTGTTTTACTATTTTCATATGCATGTGCAATGAAGAATTGCTTGCTGCTGATAAATGCAAAGAAGAACAGCTTACACATAGATGCTCACATATAGGCTGCTGAATGCAATGAAGACCTGCTTATCAAGTAAAGTTCAATGTCAATGTGTAATATTCAATTAGGATTTGCAAAACAGTGAAGTTAAACAATGAATGGGTCCATAGTCGGTATGAGAAGACTACAGGACTATTTACCTGGGTGTACGTTCAAACAGAGATGAGAAAATTGCGATAAATAATTGTTTGTTTGTTTGTTAGTATGTATAGGAATGTTATGTGTATAAACTGTGTTGAGTTATAGTTACTCAGTAGTGTCACAGTGAAACAACCGACGGGGGAAGCCTTGCGGTGACAACAAAAGCAGTGTTTTACTGATCAGTCAAGTTGCTCCAGTGTACTCCATACAAACTGGTTGGCTACTGAAGGGATAGAAAATGGGGAATACTTGTTTTAAAGCAAACAAGGAATTAGATGGGAAAAATACATGTTTTAACGGGACCCAGACAATATTAAATACTCAGACAGATGGGAGAAGAAGTGTAGTAGGAAATCACAAAATTATTACATAGAATTAGTGAAATCAATTTAAGAATGCCTTTCTGAAGAGCTGTTTACCACAGATGAGCAGCTTTGCGACCAAGCACATTGTAGATCGCTTTACTGCCAAAATGATCTAATTTAATGGATTGGTTTAGACATGCATAACAGCATTTTAAGAACAAAGAGAGAAACAAAAAGGGACAACGCTTCATGGTGGAAGGTGATGTATAAATAACTGTGTATATGATGAAGGGGGTGGCAACACCCATTCCGAAATCCTGCCATTCCGACATCCCGCTATTCCGACATCCCACCATTCCGACATACCACCATTCCGACATACCACCATTCCGACATGCAAACGTCCCACCATTCCGACATCCCACCATTGCGACATCCCGCTATTCTGACATTCAAATGTCCCACCATTCCGACAAGGCTTTCCGTATAAGGAAATGTGTGTTACTCAACAGGTGAGTCCCTTCTTTCTGTTCATGCAATTTATATGTTTAACACGTGTTTATAGACAAGCGTTATTAAAAACACAAAGTCTGGAGGAGGAGAAGCAGTCCGCGGTGGTTTTCAATCACACACTCCAATGCCACTTGTTTCAACTTCCGAAAATTTAATCCAGGAAAAAAAGGCTTACAAACATGGACCAAAACGGCTCCATAACACGCACAAGAATCCAAAAGAAACGAAAGTTAACTAAAAGAAAGCAAATAAACAGTATGAAGTGGTCAAAATTGGTTTTATGCATGCCTATGTGCGTCTGGCACATGCGTCTTCGGGCTCTCCCACGTTGGTTTGTGGATGAAAGCTATATGTTCAGCTGTAATGTCATGTAAAAACAATCTCTACATGACATTTACTCCCAGGTGTGACCAGTTAGGTCCTTAAGATATCAACAGGCTGTATAAAGCTACAACCGTTGCGGCTGTGTGTTTGTGCCAAATGTGCAAAGCCCATCCGCGCTTCCCAAAATTGGAGTGAGTACTCATAAATCCCGTGAATAACATGAATAAACGTTTTTACTGAATTTTGTTGTGTTTTATACGTTCTATGCTGTCATTTCTCTCTTCTCCTATTGGCAAGGCAAGGCAGAGTGCTCGCAACTGTGTCCTGTGCAGTAGCCGTGATATCTGTAATTGCAATTATTACTTTTGCATATGATGACAGCGTGCAAAAGACGCATGGGCTCTGTGGAGAGCTCCGCTCCAGCTGGCTGCTGTGACAGCTCACTGACACTGTATTTCTGCTTAATCAGTTTCAGTCTCGCCAGAGTTACATTAATATCTGTATTTTTATATTTGAAATTCAGGGGATTTTGATAATAGATTATTAAAGTTTGTTTGCGAGGCTGTGGCCTCTGCATGTGCAAAGCTTGTGCGCCAAACTTTAGGGCGTATTTGCGCCGGCATATCATTAGTGCAAAATGTTTTGGGTAAAAAATAGGCTATTAAAAGGAACTGTCGGAATGGCGGTATGTTAAAAAAAACAAAAAACATACCGCCATTCCGACCATAGGAGGAAAAAAGTGTCGGAATGGTGGGACGTTTGATAAAAAATTAAGTGTTGCCATTCCGACAATTGGAGACCCATGTCGGAATGGCGAGATGTCGGAATGGCAGCATGTAACCATGATGAAGGAGAGACCATTTGAGCAGCACAGCCATTTCGCAGCACAGGGACAGCAGTCCAAGTTACAGGATCTCCCACGTGGTATCACCTGTCACATTGTGTCAAGGCATCAAAAGAAGAAAAAATCACCAAACTCAAGGACAAAAAGACAAAGACTCCGGTGAACGAAGAGAGAGTACTGACAAACCAGAAATACAAAAGGATTCTCGATATCAAGATCCAGAAGAAGAGGCTAACAATGCCACGAACACTTACGATGCTGGGAATGATGCCAGCAATGAACAGAGAAGAAGATTCAGTGTCATCAATCTGCATTACGTGCCTCTAATGAGGTGGTGAATATAGAATCCTCAACGATTACAACGTCTCTGGGAACTGTGACAACAACAAGGTTTAAACCATTTTGATATATATTGTAACCTATTGTCTAAGGAATAGTGCTGAAAATGAGGTAAATCTAATCCACCACTGTCCTTGGTCTTCTGTAGGGTTTTTAAACTAATACGTGGTGGTTTGTTTTTCCACAGAAATTTGGAGATGCATGAATCTAGTGACTTAAACCAAGTAGCAGATGGTTTTATGGGGATCATTGAGAACAAATAGTTAACTTTTGGTAGTATCATCATTTTAATGGATGTAACTCTCCCCATAAGTGATATAGGTAAGGACTTCCAACGAGAGATCGTCCTCTACTGTCTTTAATAATTGCACATAATTTAGCTTTGTTAGCTCTGAGAGCCTGGAGGAAATGTTTATGCCTAAATATCTAATATTTCCTGACTGTAAAGTGATCGCAGGTATATTATGGACCCTACAGTTAATGGGCAGAACTGTGGTCTTAGACCAGTTGATAGAGTAGTCAGAAAGTGCTGAGAATTTATTTATGAGTGTGATCGTGTGACTGAGAGACGTCTGTGAGTTCTGAAGGAAAAGTAATACATCATCAGCATAAAGACTTATTTTATGCTCAATATTTTGGGATTAATTACTCACAAACGGGTAAGAAAAGGTAGTATTGCCAGACCATACATGATCAAAACAGGGAGCGGAGGTGGTTCAGCTGCAAGGTGTGAATGTCTGACTATAGTTTGTAAAAAGCGGGTAAGATAAGGTGCGAATGCCCGACAATGTATGATCAAAAGAGGGAGCGGAGGTTTTCGGCTGCAAAAAGGTCTGAATGTCCACCCAAAATTCCTGAAAAATGGGTAAAAAAAAGGGTGCGAATGCCAAACCATACATCATCAAAAGCAGGAGTGGATGTGTTCGGCTACAAGAAGATTTGAATGTCCATCAATAATTGCTTTAAAACATGAAAGAAAATTTTCGAATATCAAACCGCACATGATCATAAGCGGGAGAGGAGTTGTTCAGCTGCAAGAAGGTGTGAATGTCCACCCATAATTACTGAAAAATGGGTAAGAAAAGGTGAAAATGCCCAACCATACATCATCAAAAGCAGGAGTGGATGTGTTCGGCTACAAGTAGGTTTGAATGTCCGACCATAGTTTGTAAAAAGCGGGTAAGAAAAGGTTCGAATGCCCGAACATAGACCATCAAAAGAGGGAGCGGAGGTGTTCCGCTGTAAGAAGGTGTAAATGTCCGACCATAGTTGGTAAAAAGCGGGTAAGAAAAGGTTAAAATACCCGACTGTACACAATCAATAGCGGGAGCGGAGTTGTTTGGCTACAAGAAGGTGTGAAAGTCCGACCACGGTTTGTAAAAAGCGGGTAAGAAAAGGTTCGAATGCCCGAATATATACCATCAAAAGTGGAAGTGGATGTGTTCGGCTGCAAGAAGGTGTGAACGTCCGACCAAAGTTTGTAAAAAGCAGTTAAGAAAAGGTTCGAATATCCAACCAAACATAATCAAAAGCGGGAGCAGAGCTGTTCGACTGCAAGTAGGTGTGAATGTCAGATCATAATTTGCAAAAAGCTGATGAGAAAGGGTGAGAATGCCCGGCTATACACCATCAAATGCGGGAGCGGAAGTGTTCGGCTGTGAGTAGGTGTGAATGTCCAACCATAATTGCTGAAAAATGTGTTAGAAGAGACTAGAATGCCGGACAAGACATCATCAAATGCGGGAGCGGAGTTGTTCGGCTGTGAGTAGGTGTGAATCTCCGAGCATAGTTTGTAAAAAGGGGGTAAGAATAGGTTCGAATGCCCGAACATACACTATCAAAACAGGGAGCTGAGGTGGCTCAGCTGCAAGGTGTGAATGTCTGACTATAGTTTGTAAATAAGGTGCGAATGCCCAACAATGTATAATCAAAAGAGGGAGCGGAGGTTTTCGGCTACAAGAAGGTTTGAATGTCCGACCATAGTTTGTAAAAAGCGGGTAAGAAAAGGTTCAAATGCCTGACTATACACCATCAAAAGCGGGAGCAGAGGTGTTCCGCTGTAAGACGGTGTGAATGTCCGACCATATTTGGTAAAAAGCGGGTAAGAAAAGGTTAAAATACCCGACTGTACACAATCAATAGCGGGAGAGGAGGTGTTCAGCTGCAAGAAGGTGTGAATGTCCACCCATAATTACTGAAAAATGGGTAAGAAAAGGTGCGAATGCCCAACCATACATTATCAAAAGCAGGTGTGAATGTCAGATCATAATTTGCAAAAAGCTGATGAGAAAGGGTGAGAATGCCCGACTATACACCATCAAATGCGGGAGCGGAGTTGTTCGGCTGTGAGTAAGTGTGAATCTCCGACCATAATTGCTGAAAAATGTGTTAGAAAAGGTAAGAATGCCGGTCCATACATCATCAAAAGCGGGAGAGGTGGTGTTCGGCTGCAAGTAGGTGTGAATGTCCAGCCATAATTACTCACAAACGGGTAAGAAAAGGTAGTATTGCCAGACCATACATGATCAAAAAAGGAAGCGGAGGTGGTTCAGCTGCAAGAAGGTGTGAATGTCCGACTAAAGTTCAAATATATTAACAAAAGCGGGAGGAGAGGTCTTCGGATGAGAGTGGTTGAGAATTTCCAACCATAATCTATAAAATGCGGTGAAAAAAAAGGTGTGATAGAACACTAAAAGGTGGAGCGGAAGTGTTCGGCTGCAAGAAGGTGTGAATGTCCGACTACATTTGGTGAAAAGCAGGTGAAGCAAGGTCTGAATGCCCAACCTTACATCATCAAAAGCGAGATCAGAGGTGTTTGGCTGCATGAAGGCCATAGTTTGCCAAAAGCAGGTAAGCTGCGAATGACCGACTAAATATCAACAAAAGGTCTTCGGATGCAACTGGGTGTGAATATCCCACCATACAAGTATGGTGGAGAGGAAGCTGTGAACAGCCGACCATCGTTGGCAAAAAGCGGGTGAGAAAAGGTGCGAATGTCCAACCATACATGATCAAAACAGGGAGCGGAGGTGTTTGGCTGTGACAAGGTGTGAATGTCAACCCAAAATTAATGAAAAGCTGGCAACAAGTAGGTTTGAATGCCCAACCATACATCATCAAAAGCAGGAGTGGATGTGTTCGGCTACAAGAAGGTTTGAATGTCCGAGCATAGTTTGTAAAAAGCGGGTAAGAAAAGATTCGAATGCCCAAACATACACCAACAAAAGAGGGAGCGGAGGTGTTCCGCTGTAAGAAGGTGTGAATGTCCGACCATAGTTGGTAAAACACGGGTAAGAAAAGGTTAAAATACCCGACTGTACACAATCAATAGCGGGAGAGGAGGTGTTTGGCGACAAGAATGTGTGACAGTCCGACCATGGTTTGTAAAAAACGGGTAAGAAAAGGTGCGAATGCCCGACAATGTATGATCAAAAGAGGGAGCGGAGGTTTTCGGCTACAAGAAGGTTTGAATGTCCGACCATAGTTAGTAAAAAGCGGGTAAGAAAAGGTTCAAATGCCTGACTATACACCATCAAAAGCGGGAGCGGAGGTGTTCCGCTGTAAGACGGTGTGAATGTCCAACCATAGTTGGTAAAAAGCGGGTAAGAAAAGGTTAAAATACCTGACTGTACACAATGAATAGCGGGAGCGGATGTGTTCGGCTACAAGAAGGTGTGCAAGTTCAACCATGGTTTGTAATAAGCTGCTAAGAAAAGGTTCGAATGCCCGAATATATACCATCAAAAGCGGGAGCAGAGCTGTTCGACTGCAAGTAGGTGTGAATGTCCAGCCATAATTACTCACAAACGGGTAAGGAAAGGTAGTATTGCCAGACCATACATGATCAAAACAGGGAGCTGAGGTGGTTCAGCTGCAAGGTGTGAATGTCTGACTATAGTTTGTAAAAAGCGGGTAAGACAAGGTGCGAATGCCCGACAATGTATGATCAAAAGAGGGAGGGGAGGTCTTCGGCTGCAAGGTCTGAATGTCCAACCATAATTTCTAAAAACCGGGTAAGAAAAGGCTCGAAAGCCCGACTATACACAATCAAAAGCGGGAGCGGGAGGTTTTCAGCTGCAAATCCTTCACTCAAACCAAGTGAAAACTGCTTTGTCCTTCATATTTATCAATGTCTAGATCGACTTCAACAAAGAACAACATTGTACTTTGCAGTAAAGAAAGAGCAAATCAAAAGTTTTAGGAATCCGAGAATAAGCTTATTTTCATGAGTTCTGCACGATTATTGATTTTACTATAAATGAATGCCTTCACTCAAACTATGTTAAAACTGCTTTGTCCTTCATATTTATCAATGTCTAGATTGACTTCAACAAAGAACAACACTGGATTTTGCAGTAGAAGAAAGAGCAACACTGAAGGATCAGTAATCCGAGAATAAGCTTATTTTCATACGTTCTGCATGATTTGTGATTTTATGTATAAAATGAATTCCTTCACTCAAACCAAGTTAAAACTGCTTTGTCCTTCATATTTATCAATGTCTAGATCGACTTCAACAAAGAACAACATTGTATTTTGCAGTAGAAGAAAAAGCAACACTGAAGGATCAGGAATCCGAGAATAAGCTTATTTTCATACGTTCTGCATGATTTGGGATTTTATGTATAAAATGAATTCCTTCACTCAAACCAAGTGAAAACTTCTTTGTCCTTCATATTTATCAATGTCTAGATTTACTTCAACAAAGAACAACATTGTATTTTGCAGTAGAAGAAATAGCAACACTGAAGGATCAGGAATCCGAAAACAAGCTTATTTTCATACTTTCTGCTTGATTTGGGATTTTGCTAGAAAATTAATTCCTTCACTCAAACAAAGTGGAAACTGCTTTGTCCTTCATATTTATCAATGTCTATATCGATTTCAACAAAGAACAAGGCTGTATTTTGCAGTATAGGAAAGAGCAACACTGGAGGATCAGGAATCCGAGAATAAGCTTACTTTCATGAGTCCTGCACGATTTCGGATTTTCCTATAAAATGAATTGCTTTGCTCAAACCAAGTTAAAATTGCTTTGTCCTTCATAGTTATCCATGTCTAAAATGTATCAAGCATAAAGTTCCTCATATTACCCTGAATGAGAAAGAAGCATCCCTTTGGTTGAGCAATACGTTCCTTTTGCGGAGTTATGCATGATTTCGGATTTTGCTATAAAATTCATTCCTATTGATTGTGTACAGTCGGGTATTTTAACCTTTTCTTACCCGCTTTTTACCAACTATGGTCGGACATTCACACAATCTTACAGCGGAACATCTCCGCTCCCGCTTTTGATGGTGTATAGTCAGGCATTTGAACCTTTTCTTACCCGCTTTTTACAAACTATGGTCAGACATTCAAACCTTCTTGTAGCCGAAAACCTCTGCTCCCTCTTTTGATTATACATTGTCGGGCATTCGCACCTTATCTTACCCGCTTTTTACAAACTATAGTCAGACATTCACACCTTGGTGCTGAACCACCTCAGCTCCCTGTTTTGATCATGTATGGTCTGGCAATACTACCTTTTCTTACCCGTTTGTGAGTAATTATGGCTGGACATTCACACCTACTTGCAGTCGAACAGCTCTGCTCCCGCTTTTGATTATGTTTAGTTGGATATTCGAACCTTTTCTTAACTGCTTTTTACAAACTTTGGTCGGACGTTCACACCTTCTTGCAGCCGAACACCTCCGCTTCCGCTTTTGATGGTATATATTCGGGCATTCGAACCTTTTCTTACCAGCTTTTTACAAACCATGGTTGGACTTTCACACCTTCTTGTAGCCGAACAACTCCGCTCCCCCTATTGATTGTGTACAGTCGGGTATTTTAACCTTTTCTTACCCGCTTTTTACCAACTATGGTCGGACATTCACACCGTCTTACAGCGGAACACCTCCGCTCCCGCTTTTGATGGTGTATAGTCAGGCATTTGAACCTTTTCTTACCCGCTTTTTACAAACTATGGTCGGACATTCAAACCTTCTTGTAGCCAAAAACCTCCGCTCCCTCTTTTGATCATACATTGTCGGGCATTCGCACCTTTTCTTACCCGTTTTTTACAAACCATGGTCGGACTTTCACACCTTCTTGTAGCCAAACACATCCGCTCCGGCTATTGATTGTGTACAGTCGGGTATTTTAACCTTTTCTTACCCACTTTTTACCAACTATGGTCGGACATTCACACCTTCTGACAGCGGAACACCTCCGCTCCCTCCTTTGATGTTGTATGTTCGGGCATTCGAACCTTTTCTTACCCGCTTTTTACAAACTATGGTCAGACGTTCAAACCTTCTTGTAGCCGAACATATCCACTCCTGCTTTTGATGATGTATGGTTGGGCATTCGAACCTACTTGTTGCCCGCTTTTCATTAATTATGGGTGGACATTCACACCTTGTCTCAGCCAAACACCTCCGCTCCCTGTTTTGATCATGTATGGTTTGACATTCGCACCTTTGCTTACCCTCTTTTTATACTGATTGCTCAAGATTAAGTTGTTCTTTCTCAAACTACAAAAGTTTTTTAATTGTTGAAACTTGATTTGAAGTGGATAAATAAGGAAGACAAACAGTTTTAAGTCAGGCTGATAGCAATTAATTTTATAGCAAAATCTGTATTTCGTCATTTGTCGAGAAATGCTTATTGCTGAAGAAGTTCTTTCTCATTCTACAAAGTACAACGTTGTTTATCATTGAAACTTGATTAGACATGAATAAATATGAAGGACAAAGCAGTCTTAACATGGTTTGAGTTAAGGAATTCGTTTTATAGGAGAATCCGAATTCGTGCATAACTCGTAAAATAGAGCTTATTTTCGGATTCCTGAAGAATGAGTCTGGTTCTTTCTCATAATACAAAGTTTGTTGTTTATTGTTGAAACTTCATCAGACCGTTAGATATAGTCGGACTCACCTCGACGCACGGCTTGGGATCTGGAACCAGTACTCTTGAGAGGGGTTGGACTCTCTTCCACTCTGGAGTTGCCCGTGGTGAGAGGCGCAGAGCAGGTGTGGGCATACTTATTGCCCCCCGGCTGTGTGCCAGTACATTGGGGTTTACCCCAGTGAACGAGAGGGTAGCCTCCCTCCGCCTTTGGGTGGGGGGACGAGTCCTGACTGTTGTTTGTGCCTATGCGCCAAACAGCAGTTCAGAGTACCTACCCTTTTTGGAGTCTCTGGGGGAGGCACTGGAGAATGCTCCTACCGGAGACTCCCTCATTCTGCTGGGGGACTTCAATGCTCACGTAGGCAATGACAGTGAGACCTGGAGGGGTGTGATTGGGAGGAACGGCCCCCCCGATCTGAATCAGAGTGGTGTTATGTTGTTGGACTTCTGTGCCAGTCATAGACTGTCCATAACGAACACCATGTTCAGGCATAAGGGTGTCCATATGTGCACTTGGCACCAGGACACCCTTGGCCGCAGTTCGATGATCGACTTTGTGGTTGTATCATCGGACTTGCAGCCGTATGTCCTGGACACTCGGGTGAAGAGAGGGGCGGAGCTGTCAACTGATCACCACCTGGTGGCGAGTTGGCTCCGCTGGTGGGGGAGGATGCCGATCAGACCTGGCAGGCCCATACATATTGTGAGGGTCTGCTGGGAGCGTTTGTCAGAATCCCCCGTCAGAAGGAGCTTTAACTCCCACCTCCGGCAGAGCTTCAACCATATTTGAGGTGGGGGACATTGAGTCCGAATGGGCCATGTTCCGTGACTCCATTGCCGAGGCAGCTGGTCGGAGTTGTGGCCGTAAGGTGGTCGGTGCCTGTCGTGGCGGCAACCCTCGAACCTGCTGGTGGACACCAGTGGTGAGGGAAGCCGTCAAGCTGAAGAAGGAGTCCTATCGGGCCTTTTTGGCCAGTGGGACCCTGGAAGAAGCTGATAGGTATTTCTGGGGCTGAGGTTGCCGAGGTGGTTAAAAAGCTCCTCGGTGGCAAGGCCCCGGGGGTGGATGAGGTCCGTCCTGAGTTTCTCAAGGCTCTGGATGTTGTAGGGCTGTCTTGGCTGACACGCCTCTGCAGTATCGCGTGGACATCGGGGACAGTGCCTCTGGACTGGCAGATTGGGGTGGTGGTCCCCCTCTTTAAAAAGGGGGACCGGAGGGTGTGTTCCAACTATAGGGGTATCACACTCCTCAGCCTCCCTGGTAAGGTCTATTCGGGGGTATTGGAGAGGAGGATCCGTCGGATAATCGAGCCTCGGATTCAGGAGATGCAGTGTGGCTTTCGTCCTGGCCGTGGAACAGTGGACCAGCTCTATACCCTCGGCAGGATCCTGGAGGGTGCATGGGAGTTCGCCCAACCAGTCTACATGTGTTTTGTGGACTTGGAGAAAGCGTTCGACCGTGTCCCTCGTGGAGTCCTGTGGGGGGTGCTCCGGGAATATGGAGTGCCGGACCCCTTGATAGGGGCCGTTAGGTCTCTGTATGACCGGTGCCAGAGTTTGGTCCGCATTGCCGGCAGTAAGTCGGATACGTTTCCGGTGAGAGTTGGACTCCGTCAGGGCTGCCCTTTGTCTCCGATTCTGTTCCTAACTTCTATGGACAGAATTTCTAGGCGTAGCCAGGGCGTTGAGGGTGTCCCATTTGGCGAACTCAGAATCGGGTCTCTGCTTTTTGCAGATGATGTGGTTCTGTTAGCGTCGTCAGGCCGTGACCTTCAGCTCTCACTGGAGTGATTCGCAGCCGAGTGTGAAGCGGCTGGGATGAGAATCAGCACCTCCAAATCCGAGACTATGGTTCTCAGCCGGAAAAGGGTGGAATGCTCTCTCCGGGTCGGGAATGAGATCCTTCCCCAAGAGGAGGAGTTCAAGTATCTCGGGGTCTTGTTCACGAGTGACGGACGAATGGAGCGGGAGATTGACGGGCGGATCGGTGCGGCGCCTGCAGTGTTGCAGGCTCTGCACCGACCCGTCGTTGTGAAGAGGGAGCTGAGCCAGAAGGCGACGCTCTCTACTTACTGGTCAATCTACGTTCCCATCCTCACCTATGGTCACGAGTTGTGGGTAGTGACCGAAAGAACAAGATCGCGAATACAAGCGGCCGAAATGGGTTTCCTCCGCAGGGTGTCTGGGCTCTCCCTTAGAGATAGGGTGAGAAGCTCAGTCATCCGGGAGGGGCTCGGAGTAGAACCGCTGCTCCTCCGCATTGAGAGGAGTCAGATGAGGTGGCTCGGGCATCTGGTTCGGATGCCCCCTGGGCGCCTCCCTGGGGAGGTGTTCCGGGCACGTCCCACTGGGAGGAGACCCCGGGGGAGACCCAGGACACGTTGGAGAGACTATGTCTCTCGGCTGGCCTGGGAACGCCTCGGGGTCCCCCCGGAAGAGCTGGAGGAAGTGGCCGGGGACAGAGACGTCTGGGTTTCTCTGCTCAAGCTGCTGCCCCCGCGACCCGACCCCCGGATAAGCGGCAGATGATGGATGGATGGATGGATATATTCTCCACCAACCAGACTTACAACCCCCGACTAGGGTAGCAGAATTTCTAAGCATCTGTACCCCAAAACTACTATCAAAAATATATAAATTATTGTCTAAGATAGATGACACAATGTCTCTTCCATCCTCAAAATGGGAGGCAGATTTATCCATCAGTTCTAGTCATAGCTTCTAACCACAAATATGTTTGAACACCTTCATAAAGACTCGAAATCCTAATTTACAGCTCATACAATACAAAATCCTTCATAGAACACACTATACAGGACAAAGGATGTTCAGGATGGGTCTAACACACTCAAACATCTGCTCACATTGCACAGATAACACACATGATGATTATGCACACGCTTTGTGGTTTTTCTGCGCCTGTCCAGAAGTTCTGGCTTGAAGTCTGTGAGGACCTATCAACATGGCTAAAGTGTAGCATCCCTTCATTCTCTTTGGTCCCCTCTGATTAGTTTTATCACATAGTGGTGGTGGTGGGTTGCTGGGTGATGGTGGGTCTCAGGCCCGGGCTGCTGCGACTGGTGTGACCGGGTGGTTTGTTTGTTTGTTTTTTTATGTTGTTTGTTTGTTTTTTGTAGAGGTCCTCCTGGGTGGGGTTGGGTTGAGTGGGGTGGGGCGGGATGGGTACCTTCTGGGGGTACAGTAGCTCCCGGAATATGGTCGCTGCAGGCCCCGAGCCTGGTGGACATCAGCCCCTCCTGCCCATTGTTGGCTCCCAGGTAGCGGGGATGCCTATTGCAGCCAGTCCCTGGCTGCCCTCTCTGGGGGAGAGTAGCTCCCCCGTTATATATCCCCATACCCCTCTCCCTTCTGGCTCCTGTACACAGCACACACTCACACATGAAGGGTTTTGGGGGCGTGTGTGTTCGGTGGGGTGCAGTGGATGGGGCCACGTAGGTGGTCCCCTTTGGTTGCACTCTGCAGTTCCCTGCCCCTGTTTTAATTACACCTTAGACATTACTACTTATCAAACACACTCACACACACACATTAGGTCTTGGGGGGTGGTTACACTGAGTGGCATCTGGTGGGCGGGGCTCTTTGGGTATGTAGGCTGCCCAGAGTGCCGCGCTCCCAGTTCTACAAGTTTGGCTGCCCCTCAATTTTAATTGCTCACTATTAGAAAATATTGAAGAGCCAGAAGGGTGAGGGGAGGGGTCTTCTTCGCACACCCCTGCTTCCTGGTGTCTGCTCGGGGCAGGAGGGGCCAGGAGGATTAATTAATTGTTCTGCTGGTTCGGGGTCTGTGGTGGCTGGGGGGTTGCTGGCCTCCTGGTGTGCCCGCTGCACTACACCCCAGCAGAGTCGAGGGAGGTAGGATGTGTGGATGTATGGGACATGAAAGTGTGTGTGGTAATGATTGGGCCTGGATCTGGGACTTGCTGTCGCCTGGCCTGCCTGTGTTTCTCCCGATGGGGCATCAGCGTTGCCTCTCCCCACTGCTCGCGACTTCACCCACCTGTGGGCACGTCTTGACTCCCAGGGCACTTGGCCAGGGGCGCTGGGGCAGGCGCTGACCCACTTTGTGGCTGTCTGGGGCGCTTGGCCCTCCTGGGTATTGGGTGGGGCCTCTGCCGGGGGGTTTGGGGGCGCTCGGGCTCCTGGGGCCCAGGTCCAGTGCACGGCCCATGTCTGGGCGGCTGGGGCCTGGCGGGGTCGGTGGGCTGTTACCCCTGGTTCCCGGAGTGCCTCTGCCCTATGCTTATGGGGGCTCTTTCCGGGGGCTTCCTCTGCAGTCTTCTGGGTGGATGCGTGGTTGCCCCTGCGGTGGGCTGCCTGGGTTCTGTGCTCTGTGGGGGCTGCTGGTGGCCTGGGTCTTGTGGCCCTCTCTGCCTGCTTCTGATTGCTTGGGGGGGGGGGGCTGTGGATTGTGGCCCTGTACGCTTATACACTCATAACTAAGCACGGTTATCATGTAGGTCCTGTGCCATGGGTGTTGCATGTTCTCACACACACACACACACACACACATTCATTAGTCCAGTAGCATGGTCACTAAGCAGTTGATGTATTATCATGTCGTCTCAGGTCATCTATATCCACAGCTGTGTTGTATGCGATTGCCGCTTCTTGTGCTTGTTTTTGTTTGTTTGTGTGTTTGTTTTTTCTCTGCTTGTCTGCTTTCAGGTGCTCCTGGTGGCGCTAAGGCTGGATTCCCCTCATAGGCCATGGATTGTTGTCTGTTTTGTTTTTTACAGGTGTAGCAGCTGGTTGTCTGGTTTTTGTTTCTATTTTTGTTCTGTTTCCTCTTCTTTCCTCTTCTTCTTTCCTTGTCCCCCGGTCCGGTTCAGTTCAGTTCATGTCATATATTGTAAACAGAAATAAATAAATGGGCATCAAGGGGAGCTTTACATTTATAAAACTTCCCTTGGCAAAACAAATCTGTTTGGCATCAAAGGTATTCAGACTACAATTCTTCTGACATAATGCTGAACAGGACAAGGGGAAAAAAAAGTAAAGAAGACAGTTCTGCCGAAAGCCAGGGATAGACCTGTTCTAAGTTCTATACTTTTTAAAAGGGGCGTGTTTATCAACTATGGAATTAGAAGATTTACAAAAATGGTCAAGTGCTAGATCTTCATCTGGGATTTTAACAGTGTCATATAACTATTCAACAGATCAGTTAAAAAAAAGCCTGCTCATGGAGATGTTTCAGGATCTGGATACCAAGCGTGGACCTAATGTTTTCATTTTTGCAATTCTGATACAGGCTATTGAGCAGTGATAACTAACACCAAGTTCAGATACTGCGGATTTTCTACCTTTGATTTGTTAAGATTGAGCCAATCAGGGACAACCTTGAAGGATCTCTTTGGTTTTGTAGGATCAGTAATTACCTGAGAAAGGTTGATATTGGTACACACCTTTTTTAAATGATCAGAGGCAGAGTTCAACTTGTTTAAATTAAAATTGCCACACAGAGATTGGGTTTAGGCCACATGCACACAGAATGACATCAACAAATATAAGAAATATTAAACATTTACACATAGATTTTTGAATACAGGTAGAGGAATGATACTTTGAAATGTGCTCATTGCGGAGTTATGATCAGTTGAGTAATGAAGGTTGAACTATTCTAGGAAAGAGGTTCTATTCCCAGCATCATGATGGACACTCCTGATATAGAAGGGTTCGCTAACGCATTGGAATTGTTTTACTATTTTCATATGCATGTGCAATGAAGAATTGCTTGCTGCTGATAAATGCAAAGAAGAACAGCTTACACATAGATGCTCACATATAGGCTGCTGAATGCAATGAAGACCTGCTTATCAAGTAAAGTTCAATGTCAATGTGTAATATTCAATTAGGATTTGCAAAACAGTGAAGTTAAACAATGAATGGGTCCATAGTCGGTATGAGAAGACTACAGGAATATTTACCTGGGTGTACGTTCAAACAGAGATGAGAAAATTGCGATAAATAATTGTTTGTTTGTTTGTTAGTATGTATAGGAATGTTATGTGTATAAACTGTGTTGAGTTATAGTTACTCAGTAGTGTCTCAGTGAAACAACCGACGGGGGAAGCCTTGCGGTGACAAGAAAAGCAGTGTTTTACTGATCAGTCAAGTTGCTCCAGTGTACTCCATACAAACTGGTTGGCTACTGAAGGGATAGAAAATGGGGAATATTTGTTTTAAAGCAAACAAGGAATTAGATGGGAAAAATACATGTTTTAACGGGACCCAGACAATATTAAATACTCAGACAGATGGGAGAAGAAGTGTAGTTTTGTAGGAAATCACAAAATTATTACATAGAATTAGTGAAATCAATTTAAGAATGCCTTTCTGAAGAGCTGTTTACCACAGATGAGCAGCTTTGCGACCAAGCACATTGTAGATCGCTTTACTGCCAAAATGATCTAATTTAATGGATTGGTTTAGACATGCATAACAGCATTTTAAGAACAAAGAGAGAAACAAAAAGGGACAACGCTTCATGGTGGAAGGTGATGTATAAATAACTGTGTATATGATGAAGGGGGTGGCAACACCCATTCCGAAATCCCGCCATTACGACATCCCGCTATTCCGACATCCCACCATTCCGACATACCACCATTCCGACATACCACCATTCCGACATGCAAACGTCCCACCATTCCGACATCCCACCATTGCGACATCCCGCTATTCTGACGTTCAAATGTCCCACCATTCCGACATCCCACCATTGCGACATCCCGCTATTCTGACGTTCAAATGTCCCACCATTCCGACAAGGCTTTCCGTATAAGGAAATTTGTGTTACTCAACAGGTGAGTCCCTTCTTTCTGTTCATGCAATTTATATGTTTAACACATGTTTATAGACAAGCGTTATTAAAAACACAAAGTCTCGGCAACTGGAGGAGGAGAAGCAGTCCGCGTTGGTTTTCAATCACATACTCCAATGCCACTTGTTTCAACTTCCGAAAATTTAATCCAGGAAAAAAAGGCTTACAAACATGGACCAAAACGGCTCCATAACACGCACAAGAATCCAAAAGAAACGAAAGTTAACTAAAAGAAAGCAAATAAACAGTATGAAGTGGTCAAAATTGGTTTTACGCATGCCTATGTGCGTCTGGCACATGCGTCTTCGGGCTCTCCCACGTTGGTTTGTGGATGAAAGCTATATGTTCAGCTGTAATGTCATGTAAAAACAATCTCTACATGACATTTACTCCCAGGTGTGACCAGTTAGGTCCTTAAGATATCAACAGGCTGTATAAAGCTACAACCGTTGCGGCTGTGTGTTTGTGCCAAATGTGCAAAGCCCATCCGCGCTTCCCAAAATTGGAGTGAGTACTCATAAATCACGTGAATAACATGAATAAACGTTTTTACTGCATTTTGTTGTGTTTTATACGTTCTATGCTGTCATTTCTCTCTTCTCCTATTGGCAAGGCAAGGCAGAGTGCTCGCAACTGTGTCCTGTGCAGTAGCCGTGATATCTGTAATTGCAATTATTACTTTTGCATATGATGACAGCGTGCAAAAGACGCATGGGCTCTGTGGAGAGCTCCGCTCCAGCTGGCTGCTGTGACAGCTCACTGACACTGTATTTCTGCTTAATCAGTTTCAGTCTCGCCAGAGTTACATTAATATCTGTATTTTTATATTTGAAATTCAGGGGATTTTGATAATAGATTATTAAAGTTTGTTTGCGAGGCTGTGGCCTCTGCATGTGCAAAGCTTGTGCGCCAAACTTTAGGGCGTATTTGCGCTGGCATATCATTAGTGCAAAATGTTTTGGGTAAAAAATAGGCTATTAAAAGGAACTGTCGGAATGGCGGTATGTTAAAAAAAAAAAAAAACATACCGCCATTCCGACCATAGGAGGAAAAAAGTGTCGGAATGGTGGGACGTTTGATAAAAAATTAAGTGTCGCCATTCCGACAATTGGAGACCCATGTCGGAATGGCGAGATGTCGGAATGGCAGCATGTAACCATGATGAAGGAGAGACCATTTGAGCAGCACAGCCATTTCGCAGCACAGGGACAGCAGTCCAAGTTACAGGATCTCCCACGTGGTATCATCTGTCACATTGTGTCAAGGCATCAAAAGAAGAAAAAATCACCAGACTCAAGGACAAAAAGACAAAGACTCCGGTGAACGAAGACAGAGGACTGACAAACCAGAAATACAAAAGGATTCTCGATATCAAGATCCAGAAGAAGAGGCTAACAATGCCACGAACACTTACGATGCTGGGAATGATGCCAGCAATGAACAGAGAAGAAGATTCAGTGTCATCAATCTGCATTACGTGCCTCTAATGAGGGGGTGAATATAGAATCCTCAACGATTACAACGTCTCTGGGAACTGTGACAACAACAAGGTTTAAACCATTTTGATATATATTGTAACCTATTGTCTAAGGAATAGTGCTGAAAATGAGGTAAATCTAATCCACCACTGTCCTTGGTCTTCTGTAGGGTTTTTAAACTAATATATGGTGGTTTGTCTTTCCACAGAAATTTGGAGATGCATGAATCTAGTGACTTAAACCAAGTAGCAGATGGTTTTATGGGGATCATTGAGAACAAATAGTTAACTTTTGGTAGAATCATCATTTTAATGGATGTAACTCTCCCCATAAGTGATATAGGTAAGGACTTCCAACGAGAGATCGTCCTCTACTGTCTTTAATAATTGCACATAATTTAGCTTTGTTAGCTCTGAGAGCCTGGAGGAAATGTTTATGCCTAAATATCTAATATTTCCTGACTGTAAAGTGATCGCAGGTATATTATGGACCCGACAGTTAATGGGCAGAACTGTGGTCTTAGACCAGTTGATAGAGTAGTCAGAGAGTGCTGAGAATTTATTTATGAGTGTGATCGTGTGACTGAGAGACGTCTGTGAGTTCTGAAGGAAAAGTAATACATCATCAGCATAAAGACTTATTTTATGCTCAATGTTTTGGGATTAATTACTCACAAACGGGTAAGAAAAGGTAGTATTGCCAGACCATACATGATCAAAACAGGGAGCGGAGGTGGTTCAGCTGCAAGGTGTGAATGTCTGACTATAGTTTGTAAAAAGCGGGTAAGATAAGGTGCGAATGCCCGACAATGTATGATCAAAAGAGGGAGCGGAGGTTTTCGGCTGCAAGAAGGTCTGAATGTCCACCCAAAATTCCTGAAAAATGGGTAAAAAAAGGGTGCGAATGCCAAACCATACATCATCAAAAGCAGGAGTGGATGTGTTCGGCTACAAGAAGATTTGAATGTCCATCAATAATTGCTTTAAAACATAAAAGAAAATTTTCGAATATCAAACCGCACATGATCATAAGCGGGAGAGGAGTTGTTCAGCTGCAAGAAGGTGTGAATGTCCACCCATAATTACTGAAAAATGGGTAAGAAAAGGTGAAAAAACCCAACTATACATCATCAAAAGCAGGAGTGGATGTGTTCGGCTACAAGAAGGTTTGAATGTCCGACCATAGTTTGTAAAAAGCGGGTAAGAAAAGGTTCGAATGCCCGAACAAAGACCATCAAAAGAGGGAGCGGAGGTGTTCCGCTGTAAGAAGGTGTAAATGTCCGACCATAGTTTGTAAAAAGCGGGTAAGAAAAGGTTAAAATACCCGACTGTACAAAATCAAAAGAGGGAGCGGAGTTGTTTGGCTACAAGAAGGTGTGAAAGTCCGACCACGGTTTGTAAAAAGCGGGTAAGAAAAGGTTAAAATACCCGACTGTACACAATCAATAGCGGGAGCGGATGTGTTTGGCTACAAGAATGTGTGAAAGTCCGACCATGGTTTGTAAAAAGCTGGTAAGAAAAGGTTTGAATGCCCGAATATATACCATCAAAAGTGGAAGTGGATGTGTTCGGCTGCAAGAAGGTGTGAACGTCCGACCAAAGTTTGTAAAAAGCAGTTAAGAAAAGGTTCGAATATCCAACCAAACATAATCAAAAGCGGGAGCAGAGCTGTTCGACTGCAAGTAGGTGTGAATGTCAGATCATAATTTGCAAAAAGCTGATGAGAAAGGGTGAGAATGCCCAGCTATACACCATCAAATGCGGGAGCGGAAGTGTTCGGCTGTGAGTAGGTGTGAATGTCCGACCATAATTGCTGAAAAATGTGTTAGAAGAGACTAGAATGCCGGACAATACATCATCAAATGCGGGAGCGGAGTTGTTCGGCTGTGAGTAGGTGTGAATCTCCGAGCATAGTTTGTAAAAAGGGGGTAAGAATAGGTTCGAATGCCCGAACATACACTATCAAAACAGGGAGCTGAGGTGGCTCAGCTGCAAGGTGTGAATGTCTGACTATAGTTTGTAAATAAGGTGCGAATGCCCAACAATGTATAATCAAAAGAGGGAGCGGAGGTTTTCGGCTACAAGAAGGTTTGAATGTCTGACCATAGTTTGTAAAAAGCGGGTAAGAAAAGGTTCGAATGCCTGACTATACACCATCAAAAGCGGGAGCGGAGGTGTTCCGCTGTAAGACGGTGTGAAAATTCAACCATGGTTTGTAAAAAGCTGCTAAGAAAAGGTTCGAATGCCCGAATATATACCATCAAAAGCGGGAGCAGAGCTGTTCGACTGCAAGTAGGTGTGAATGTCCAGCCATAATTACTCACAAACGGGTAAGAAAAGGTAGTATTGCCAGACCATACATGATCAAAACAGGGAGCTGAGGTGGTTCAGCTGCAAGGTGTGAATGTCTGACTATAGTTTGTAAAAAGCGGGTAAGACAAGGTGCGAATGCCCGACAATGTATGATCAAAAGAGGGAGTGGAGGTCTTCGGCTGCAAGGTCTGAATGTCCAACCATAATTTCTAAAAACCGGGTAAGAAAAGGCTCGAAAGCTCGACTATACACAATCAAAAGCGGGAGCGGGAGGTTTTCAGCTGCAAATCCTTCACTCAAACCAAGTGAAAACTGCTTTGTCCTTCATATTTATCAATGTCTAGATCGACTTCAACAAAGAACAACATTGTACTTTGCAGTAAAGAAAGAGCAAATCAAAAGTTTTAGGAATCCGAGAATAAGCTTATTTTCATGAGTTCTGCACGATTATTGATTTTACTATGAATGAATGCCTTCACTCAAACTATGTTAAAACTGCTTTGTCCTTCATATTTATCAATGTCTAGATTGACTTCAAAAAAGAACAACACTGGATTTTGCAGTAGAAGAAAGAGCAACACTGAAGGATCAGTAATCCGAGAATAAGCTTATTTTCATACGTTCTGCATGATTTGGGATTTTATGTATAAAATGAATTCCTTCACTCAAACCAAGTTAAAACTGCTTTGTCCTTCATATTTATCAATGTCTAGATCGACTTCAACAAAGAACGACATTGTATTTTGCAGTAGAAGAAAAAGCAACACTGAAGGATCAGGAATCCGAGAATAAGCTTATTTTCATACGTTCTGCATGATTTGGGATTTTATGTATAAAATGAATTCCTTCACTCAAACCAAGTGAAAACTGCTTTGTCCTTCATATTTATCAATGTCTAGTTCGACTTCAACAAAGAACAGCATTGTATTTTGCAGTAGAAGAAATAGCAACACTGAAGGATCAGGAATCCGAAAAGAGGCTTATTTTCATACGTTCTGCTTGATTTGGGATTTTGCTATAAAATTAATTCCTTCACTCAAACAAAGTTAAAATTGCTTTGTCCTTCATAGTTATCCATGTCTAAAATGTATCAAGCATAAAGTTCCTCATATTACCCTGAATGAGAAAGAAGCATCCCTTTGGTTGAGCAATACGTTCCTTTTGCGGAGTTATGCATGATTTCGGATTTTGCTATAAAATTCATTCCTTCACACCTTTTTTTTTCACCGCATTTTATAGATTATGGTTGGAAATTTCAACTACTCTAATCCGAAGACCTCTCCTCCCGCTTTTGTTAATATATTTGAACTTTAGTTGGACATTCACCCCTTTTTGCAGCTAAACCACCTCCACTCCCTGTTTTGATCATGTATGGTCTGGCAATACTAAATTTTCTTACCCGTTTGTGAGTAATTATGGCTGGATATTCACACCTACTTGCAGCTGAACAAAATTTCTCTCGCTTTTAATTATGTTTGGATATTCGAACCTTTTCTTTACTGCTTTTTGCCAACTTTGGTCGGACGTTCACACCTTCTTGCAGCCGAACACCTCCGCTTCCGCTTTTGATGGTATATATTCGGGCATTCGAACCTTTTCTTACCAGCTTTTTACAAACGATGGTTGGACTTTCACACCTTCTTGTAGCCGAACAACTCCGCTTCCGCTATTGATTGTGTACAGTCGGGTATTTTAACCTTTTCTTACCCGCTTTTTACCAACTATGGTCGGACATTCACACCGTCTTACAGCGGAACATCTCCGCTCCCGCTTTTGATGGTGTATGCTTGGGCATTCAAACCTACTTTTTGCCCGCTTTTCATTCATTTTGGGTGGACATTCACACCTTGTCACAGCCAAACACCTCCGCTCCCTGTTTTGATCATGTATGGTTGGACATTCGCACCTTGTCTCACCCGCTTTTTGCAAACTATGGTCGGCTGTTCACAGCTTCCTCTCCACCATACTTGTATGGTGGGATGTTCACACCCAGTTGCATCCGAAGACCTCCGCCCCCACTTTTGTTGATATTTAGTTGGTCATTCGCAGCTTACCCGCTTTTGGCAAACTATGGCCTTCTTGCAGCCAAACACCTCTGATCTCGCTTTTGATAATGTAAGGTTGGGCATTCAGACCTTGCTTCACCTGCTTTTCACCAAATATAGTCGGACATTCACACCTTCTTGCAGCCGAACACTTCCGCTCCACCTTTTAGTGTTCTATCACACCTTTTTTTCACCGAATTTTATAGATTATGGTTGGAAATTCTCAACCACTCTCATCCGAAGACCTCTCCTCCCGCTTTTGTTAATATATTTGAACTTTAGTCGGACATTCACACCTTCTTGCAGCTGAACCACCTCCGCTCCCTGTTTTGATCATGTATGGTCTGGCAATACTACCTTTTCTTACCCGTTTGTGAGTAATTATGGCTGGACATTCACACCTACTTGCAGCCGAACACCACCTCTCTCGCTTTTGATGATGTATGGACCGGCATTCTTACCTTTTCTAACACATTTTTCAGAAATTACGGTCGGAGATTCACACCTACTCACAGCCGAACAACTCCGCTCCCGCTTTTGATGGTGTATAGTCAGGCATTTGAACCTTTTCTTACCCGCTTTTTACAAACTATGGTCGGACATTCAAACCTTCTTGTAGCCGAAAACCTCTGCTCCCTCTTTTGATTATACATTGTCGGGCATTCGCACCTTATCTTACCCGCTTTTTACAAACTATAGTCAGACATTCACACCTTGGTGCTGAACCACCTCAGCTCCCTGTTTTGATGATGTATGGTCTGGCAATACTACCTTTTCTTACCCGTTTGTGAGTAATTATGGCTGGACATTCACACCTACTTGCAGTCGAACAGCTCTGCTCCCGCTTTTGATTATGTTTGGTTGGATATTCGAACCTTTTCTTAACTGCTTTTTACAAACTTTGGTCGGACGTTCACACCTTCTTGCAGCCGAACACCTCCGCTTCCGCTTTTGATGGTATATATTCGGGCATTCGAACCTTTTCTTACCAGCTTTTTACAAACCATGGTTGGACTTTCACACCTTCTTGTAGCCGAACAACTCCGCTCCCCCTAGTGATTGTGTAAAGTCGGGTATTTTAACCTTTTCTTACCCACTTTTTACCAACTATCGTCGGACATTCACACCTTCTTACAGCGGAACACCTCCGCTCCCTCTTTTGATGGTGTATGTTTGGGCATTCGAACCTTTTCTTACCCGCTTTTTACAAACTATGCTCGGACATTCAAACCTTCTTGTAGCCGAACACATCCACTCCTTCTTTTGATGATGTATGCTTGGGCATTCAAACCTACTTTTTGCCCGCTTTTCATTAATTTTGGGTGGACATTCACACCTTGTCACAGCCAAACACCTCCGCTCCCTGTTTTGATCATGTATGGTTGGACATTCGCACCTTGTCTCACCCGCTTTTTGCAAACTATGGTCGGCTGTTCACAGCTTCCTCTCCACCATACTTGTATGGTGGGATGTTCACACCCAGTTGCATCCGAAGACCTCCGCCCCCACTTTTGTTGATATTTAGTTGGTCATTCGCAGCTTACCCGCTTTTGGCAAACTATGGCCTTCTTGCAGCCAAACACCTCTGATCTCGCTTTTGATAATGTAAGGTTGGGCATTCAGACCTTGCTTCACCTGCTTTTCACCAAATATAGTCGGACATTCACACCTTCTTGCAGCCGAACACTTCCGCTCCACCTTTTAGTGTTCTATCACACCTTTTTTTCACCGAATTTTATAGATTATGGTTGGAAATTCTCAACCACTCTCATCCGAAGACCTCTCCTCCCGCTTTTGTTAATATATTTGAACTTTAGTCGGACATTCACACCTTCTTGCAGCTGAACCACCTCCGCTCCCTGTTTTGATCATGTATGGTCTGGCAATACTACCTTTTCTTACCCGTTTGTGAGTAATTATGGCTGGACATTCACACCTACTTGCAGCCGAACACCACCTCTCTCGCTTTTGATGATGTATGGACCGGCATTCTTACCTTTTCTAACACATTTTTCAGAAATTACGGTCGGAGATTCACACCTACTCACAGCCGAACAACTCCGCTCCCGCATTTGATGGTGTGCAGTCGGACATTCTCACCCTTTCTCATCAGCTTTTTGCAAATTATGATCTGACATTCACACCTACTTGCAGTCGAAAAGCTATGCTCCCGCTTTTGATTATGTTTGGTTGGATATTCAAACCTTTTCTTAACTGCTTTTTACAAACTTTGGTTGGACGTTCACACCTTCTTGTAGCCGAACACATCCATTCCTGCTTTTGATGATGTATGGTTGGGCATTCGCACCTTTTTTTTACCCATTTGTCAGGAATAATGTGTGGACATTCACACCTTCTTGCAGCTGAACACCTCCTCTCCCACTTATGATCATGTGCGGTTTGATTTTCGAAAATTTTCTTTCATGTTTTCTAGCAATTATTGATGGACATTTAGACCTTCTTGCAGCTGAACACCTCCGCTCCTGCTTTTGATCATACCTTGTCAGGCATTCGCACCATGTCTTACCCGCTTTTTACAAACTTTAGTCGAACATTTACACGTTTTTGCAGCCGAACACCACCTCTCTCGCTTTTGATGATGTATGGTCCGGCATTCTTTCCTTTTCTAACACATTTTTCAGCAATTATGGTCGGACATTCACACCTACTCAGAGCCGAACACCTCCGCTCCCGCATTTGATGGTGTATAGTCGGGCATTCTCACCCTTTCTCATCAGCTTTTTGCAAATTATGATCTGACATTCACACCTGCTTTTGATAATGTATGCTTGGGCATTCGCACCTTTTTTTACCTATTTTTCAGGAATTATGGGTGGACATTCACACCTTCTTGGAGCTGAACACCTCCTCTCCTTCTTATGATCATGTGCGGATGATATTCGAAAATTTTCTTTCATGTTTTAAAGCAATTATTGATGGACATTCAGACCTTCTTGCAGCTGAACCACTCTGCTCCCGCTTTTGATGGTGTATAGTCGGGCTTTCGAGCCTTTCCTTCCCGGTTTTTACAAATTATGGTTGGACATTCAGACCTTCTTGCCGCCGAACACCTCCACTCCCTCTTTTGATCATACATTTTCGGGCATTCGCACCTTTTCTTACCCGCTTTTTACAAACCATGGTCGGACTTTCACAGCTGTTAGTAGCCGAACAACTCCGCACCCGCTACTGATTGTGTACAGTCGGGTATTTTAACCTTTTCTTACCCCATTTTTACCAACTATGGTCGGACATTCACACCTTCTTACAGCGGAACACCTCCGCTCCCTCCTTTGATGGTGTATGTTCGGGCATTCGAACCTTTTCTTACCCGCTTTTTACAAACTATGGTCAGACGTTCAAACCTTCTTGTAGCCGAACATATCCACTCCTGCTTTTGATGATGTATGGTTGGGCATTCGAACCTACTTGTTGCCCGCTTTTCATTAATTATGGGTGGACATTCACACCTTGTCTCAGCCAAACACCTCCGCTCCCTGTTTTGATCATGTATGGTTTGACATTCGCACCTTTGCTTACCCTCTTTTTATACTGATTGCTCAAGATTAAGTTGTTCTTTCTCAAACTACAAAATTTTTTTAATTGTTGAAACTTGATTTGAAGTGGATAAATAAGGAAGACAAGCAGTTTTAAGTCAGGCTGATAGCAATTAATTTTATAGCAAAATCTGTATTTCGTCATTTGTCGAGAGATGCTTATTGCTGAAGAAGTTCTTTCTCATTCTACAAAGTACAACGTTGTTTATCATTGAAAACTTGATTAGACATGAATAAATATGAAGGACAAAGCAGTCTTAACTTGGTTTGAGTTAAGGAATTCGTTTTATAGGAGAATCTAAATTCGTGCATAACTCGTAAAATAGAGCTTATTTTCGGATTCCTAAAGAATGAGTCTGGTTCTTTCTCATAATACAAAGTTTGTTGTTTATTGTTGAAACTTCATCAGACCGTTAGATATAGTCGGACTCACCTCGACGCACGGCTTGGGATCTGGAACCAGTACTCTTGAGAGGGGTTGGACTCTCTTCCACTCTGGAGTTGCCCGTGGTGAGAGGCGCAGAGCAGGTGTGGGCATACTTATTGCCCCCCGGCTGTGTGCCAGTACATTGGGGTTTACCCCAGTGAACGAGAGGGTAGCCTCCCTCCGCCTTGGGTGGGGGGACGAGTCCTGACTGTTGTTTGTGCCTATGCGCCAAACAGCAGTTCAGAGTACCTACTCTTTTTGGAGTCTCTGGGGGAGGCACTGGAGAATGCTCCTACCGGAGACTCCCTCATTCTGCTGGGGGACTTTAATGCTCACGTGGGCAATGACAGTGAGACCTGGAGGGGTGTGATTGGGAGGAACGGCCCCCCCGATCTGAATCAGAGTGGTGTTATGTTGTTGGACTTCTGTGCCAGTCATAGACTGTCCATAACGAACACCATGTTCAGGCATAAGGGTGTCCATATGTGCACTTGGCACCAGGACACCCTTGGCCGCAGTTCGATGATCGACTTTGTGGTTGTATCATCGGACTTGCGGCCGTATGTCCTGGACACTCGGGTGAAGAGAGGGGCGGAGCTGTCAACTGATCACCACCTGGTGGTGAGTTGGCTCCGCTGGTGGGGGAGGATGCCGATGAGACCTGGCAGGCCCAAACGTATTGTGAGGGTCTGCTGGGAGCGTTTGTCAGAATCCCTCGTCAGAAGGAGCTTTAACTCCCACCTCCGGCAGAGCTTCAACCATATTTGAGGTGGGGGACATTGAGTCCGAATGGGCCATGTTCCGTGACTCCATTGCCGAGGCAGCTCGTTGGAGTTGTAGCCGTAAGGTGGTCGGTGCCTGTCGTGGCGGCAACCCTCTAACCTGCTGGTGGACACCAGTGGTGAGGGAAGCCGTCAAGCTGAAGAAGGAGTCCTATCGGGCCTTTTTGGCCAGTGGGACCCTGGAAGAAGCTGATAGGTACCGATGGGCCAGACGGGCCACGGCTTCGGCGGTTGCTGAGGCAAAAACTCGGGCCTGGGAGGAGTTCGGTGAGACCATGGAGAACGATTTCCGGACGGCCTCGAAAAGATTCTGGTTCACCATCCGGCGTCTCAGGGGGGGGGAAGCGGCTCACAGTCAACACTGTTTACAGTGGGGACGGGGCTTTGCTGACCTCAACTAGGGATGTTGTGAGTCGGTGGGGGGAGTACTTCGAGGAACTCCTCAATCCTACCAACACGTGCTCGGAAGAGGCAGAGTTGGAGAGCTCGGAGACGGGGCCTCCCATTTCTGGGGCTGAGGTTGCCGAGGTGGTTAAAAAGCTCCTCGGTGGCAAGGCCCCGGGGGTGGATGAGGTCCGTCCTGAGTTTTTCAAGGCTCTGGATGTTGTAGGGCTGTCTTGGCTGACACACCTCTGCAGTATCGCGTGGACATCGGGGACAGTGCCTCTGGACTGGCAGATTGGGGTGGTGGTCCCCCTCTTTAAAAAGGGGGACCGGAGGGTGTGTTCCAACTATAGGGGTATCACACTCCTCAGCCTCCCTGGTATGGTCTATTCGGGGGTATTGGAGAGGAGGATCCGTCGGATAATCGAGCCTCGGATTCAGGAGATGCAGTGTGGCTTTCGTCCTGGCCGTGGAACAGTGGACCAGCTCTATACCCTCGGCAGGATCCTGGAGGGTGCATGGGAGTTCGCCCAACCAGTCTACATGTGTTTTGTGGACTTGGAGAAAGCGTTCGACCGTGTCCCTCGTGGAGTCCTGTGGGGGGTGCTCCGGGAATATGGAGTGCCGGACCCCTTGATAGGGGCCGTTCGGTCTCTGTATGACCGGTGCCAGAGTTTGGTCCGCATTGCCGGCAGTAAGTCGGATACGTTTCCGGTGAGAGTTGGACTCCGTCAGGGCTGCCCTTTGTCACCGATTCTGTTCCTAACTTTTATGGACAGAATTTCTAGGCGGAGCCAGGGCGTTGAGGGTGTCCCATTTGGCGACCTCAGAATCGGGTCTCTGCTTTTTGCAGATGATGTGGTTCTATTAGCGTCGTCAGGCCGTGACCTTCAGCTCTCACTGGAGTGATTCGCAGCCGAGTGTGAAGCGGCTGGGATGAGAATCAGCACCTCCAAATCCGAGACTATGGTTCTCAGCCGGAAAAGGGTGGAATGCTCTCTCCGGGTCGGGAATGAGATCCTTCCCCAAGAGGAGGAGTTCAAGTATCTCGGGGTCTTGTTCACGAGTGACGGACGAATGGAGCGGGAGATTGACGGGCGGATCGGTGCGGCGCCTGCAGTGTTGCAGGCTCTGCTACCCGTCTCTACTTACTGGTCAATCTACGTTCCCATCCTCACCTATGGTCACGAGTTGTGGGTAGTGACCGAAAGAACAAGATCGCGAATACAAGCGGCCGAAATGGGTTTTCTCCGCAGGGTGTCTGGGCTCTCCCTTAGAGATAGGGTGAGAAGCTCAGTCATCCGGGAGGGGCTCGGAGTAGAACCGCTGCTCCTCCGCATTGAGAGGAGTCAGATGAGGTGGCTCGGGCATCTGGTTAGGATGCCCCCTGGGCGCCTCCCTGGGGAGGTGTTCCGGGCACGTCCCACTGGGATGGATAACCCGGGGGAGACCCAGGACACGTTGGAGAGACTATGTCTCTCGGCTGGCCTGGGAACGCCTCGGGGTCCCCCCGGAAGAGCTGGAGGAAGTGGCCGGGGACAGAGACGTCTGGGTTTCTCTGCTCAAGCTGCTGCCCCCGCGACCCGACCCCCGGATAAGCGGCAGATGATGGATGGATGGATGGATATATCCTCCACCAACCAGACTTACAACCCCCGACTAGGGTAGCAGAATTTCTAAGCATCTGTACCCCAAAACTACTATCAAAAATATATAAATTATTGTCTAAGATAGATGACACAATGTCTCTTCCATCCTCAAAATGGGAGGCAGATTTATCCATCAGTTCTGGTCATAGCTTCTAACCACAAATATGTTTGAACACCTTCATAAAGACTCGAAATCCTAATTTACAGCTCATACAATACAAAATCCTTCATAGAACACAGTATACAGGACAAAGGATATTCAGGATGGGTCTAACACACTCAAACATCTGCTCACATTGCACAGATAACACACCTGATGATTATGCACACGCTTTGTGGTTTTCTGCGCCTGTCCAGAAGTTCTGGCTTGAAGTCTGTGAGGACCTATCAACATGGCTAAAGTGTAGCATCCCTGCATGCCCCACACTGTGCATACTGGGTGACTTAGACAACATCAACATGGAAATTAACTCAGCACACATGGTTGTCACAGTGTTATGTATCGCAAAGAAAACTATTCTCATGAACTGGAAAGCGAAGAACAATCTGTGTATTAACCAGTTTAGAAATTTTCTTTTAGATTATATTAGCATGGAAACAATGTCTGCCTCCTCAAAACCTCAATTGGCTGAATTTCATTCTCTCTGGTCCCCTCTGATTAGTTTTATCACATAGTGGTGGTGGTTGGTTGCTGGGTGATGATGTGACCGGGTGGTTTGTTTGTTTGTTTTTTGATGTTGTTTGTTTGTTTTTTGTAGAGGTCCTCCTGGGTGGGGTTGGGTTGAGTGGGGTGGGGCGGGATGGGTACCTTCTGGGGGTACAGTAGCTCCCGGAATATGGTCGCTGCAGGCCCCGAGCCTGGTGGACATCAGGCCCTCCTGCCCATTGTTGGCTCCCAGGTAGCGGGGATGCCTATTACAGCCAGTCCCTGGCTGCCCTCTCTGGGGGAGAGTAGCTCCTCCGGTATATATCCCCATACCCCTCTCCCTTCTGGCTCCTGTACACAGCACACACTCACACATGAAGGGTTTTGGGGGCGTGTGTGTTCGGTGGGGTGTAGTGGATGGGGCCACGTAGGTGGTCCCCTTTGGTTGCACTCTGCAGTTCCCTGCCCCTGTTTTAATTACACCTTAGACATTACTACTTATCAAACACACTCACACACACACATTAGGTCTTGGGGGGTGGTTACACTGAGTGGCATCTGGTGGGCGGGGCTCTTTGGGTATGTAGGCTGCCCAGAGTGCCGCGCTCCCAGTTTTACAAGTTTGGCTGCCCCTCAATTTTAATTGCTCACTATTAGAAAATATTGAAGAGCCAGAAGGGTGAGGGGAGGGGTCTTCTTCGCACACCCCTGCTTCCTGGTGTCTGCTCGGGGCAGGAGGGGCCAGGAGGATTAATTAATTGTTCTGCTGGTTCGGGGTCTGTGGTGGCTGGGGGGTTGCTGGCCTCCTGGTGTGCCCGCTGCACTACACCCCAGCAGAGTCGAGGGAGGTAGGATGTGTGGATGTGTGGATGTATGGGACGTGAAAGTGTGTGTGGTAATGATTGGGCCTGGATCTGGGACTTGCTGTCGCCTGGCCTGCCTGTGTTTCTCCCGATGGGGCATCAGCGTTGCCTCTCCCCACTGCTCGCGACTTCACCCACCTGTGGGCACGTCTTGACTCCCAGGGCACTTGGCCAGGGGCGCTGGGGCAGGCGCTGACCCACTTTGTGGCTGTCTGGGGCGCTTGGCCCTCCTGGGTATTGGGTGGGGCCTCTGCCGGGGGGTTTGGGGGCGCTCGGGCTCCTGGGGCCCAGGTCCAGTGCACGGCCCATGTCTGGGCGGCTGGGGCCTGGCGGGGTCGGTGGGCTGTTACCCCTGGTTCCCGGAGTGCCTCTGCCCTATGGTTATGGGGGCTCTTTCCGGGGGCTTCCTCTGCAGTCTTCTGGGTGGATGCGTGGTTGCCCCTGCGGTGGGCTGCCTGGGTTCTGTGCTCTGTGGGGGCTGCTGGTTGCCTGGGTCTTGTGGCCCTCTCTGCCTGCTTCTGATTGCTTGGGGGGGGGGCTGTGGATTGTGGCCCTGTACGCTTATACACTCATAACTAAGCACGGTTATCATGTAGGTCCTGTGCCATGGGTGTTGCATGTTCTCACACACACACACACACATTCATTAGTCCAGTAGCATGGTCACTAAGCAGTTGATGTATTATCATGTCGTCTCAGGTCATCTATATCCACAGCTGTGTTGTATGCGATTGCCGCTTCTTGTGCTTGTTTTTGTTTGTTTGTGTGTTTTTTCTCTGCTTGTCTGCTTTCAGGTGCTCCTGGTGGCGCTAAGGCTGGATTCCCCTCATAGGCCATGGATTGTTGTCTGTTTTGTTTTTTACAGGTGTAGCAGCTGGTTGTCTGGTTTTTGTTTCTATTTTTGTTCTGTTTCCTCTTCTTTCCTCTTCTTCTTTCCTTGTCCCCCGGTCCGGTTCAGTTCAGTTCATGTCATATATTGTAAACAGAAATAAATAAATGGGCATCAAGGGGAGCTTTACATTTATAAAACTTCCCTTGGCAAAACAAATCTGTTTGGCATCAAAGGTATTCGGACTACAATTCTTCTGACATAATGCTGAACAGGACAAGGGGAAAAATAAGTAAAGAAGACAGTTCTGCCGAAAGCCAGGGATAGACCTGTTCTAAGTTCTATACTTTTTAAAAGGGGCGTGTTTATCAACTATGGAATTAGAAGATTTACAAAAATGGTCAAGTGCTAGATCTTCATCTGGGATTTTAACAGTGTCATATATCTATTCAACAGATCAGTTAAAAAAAAGCCTGCTCATGGAGATGTTTCAGGATCTGGATACCAAGCGTGGACCTAATGTTTTCATTTTTGCAATTCTGATACAGGCTATTGAGCAGTGATAACTAACACCAAGTTCAGATACTGCGGATTTTCTACCTTTGATTTGTTAAGATTGAGCCAATCAGGGACAACCTTGAAGGATCTCTTTGGTTTTGTAGGATCAGTAATTACCTGAGAAAGGTTGATATTGGTACACACCTTTTTTAAATGATCAGAGGCAGAGTTCAACTTGTTTAAATTAAATTTGCCACACAGAGATTGGGTTTAGGCCACATGCACACAGAATGACATCAACAAATATAAGAAATATTAAACATTTACACATAGATTTTTGAATATATGTAGAGGAATGATACTTTGAAATGTGCTCATTGCGGAGTTATGATCAGTTGAGTAATGAAGGTTGAACTATTCTGGGAAAGAGGTTCTATTCCCAGCATCATGATGGACACTCCTGATATAGAAGGTTTCGCTAACGCATTGGAATTGTTTTACTATTTTCATATGCATGTGCAATGAAGAATTGCTTGCTGCTGATAAATGCAAAGAAGAACAGCTTACACATAGATGCTCACATATAGGCTGCTGAATGCAATGAAGACCTGCTTATCAAGTAAAGTTCAATGTCAATGTGTAATATTCAATTAGGATTTGCAAAACAGTGAAGTTAAACAATGAATGGGTCCATAGTCGGTATGAGAAGACTACAGGAATATTTACCTGGGTGTACGTTCAAACAGAGATGAGAAAATTGCGATAAATAATTGTTTGTTTGTTTGTTAGTATGTATATGAATGTTATGTGTATAAACTGTGTTGAGTTATAGTTACTCAGTAGTGTCTCAGTGAAACAACCGACGGGGGAAGCCTTGCGGTGACAACAAAAGCAGTGTTTTACTGATCAGTCAAGTTGCTCCAGTGTACTCCATACAAACTGGTTGGCTACTGAAGGGATAGAAAATGGGGAATACTTGTTTTAAAGCAAACAAGGAATTAGATGGGAAAAATACATGTTTTAACGGGACCCAGACAATATTAAATACTCAGACAGATGGGAGAAGAAGTGTAGTTTTGTAGGAAATCACAAAATTATTACATAGAATTAGTGAAATCAATTGAAGAATGCCTTTCTGAAGAGCTGTTTACCACAGGTGAGCAGCTTTGCGACCAAGCACATTGTAGATCGCTTTACTGCCAAAATGATCTAATTTAATGGATTGGTTTAGACATGCATAACAGCATTTTAAGAACAAAGAGAGAAACAAAAAGGGACAACGCTTCATGGTGGAAGGTGATGTATAAATAACTGTGTATATGATGAAGGGGGTGGCAACACCCATTCCGAAATCCCGCCATTCCGACATCCCGCTATTCCGACATCCCACCATTCCGACATACCACCATTCCGACATACCACCATTCCGACATGCAAACGTCCCACCATTCCGACATCCCACCATTGTGACATCCCGCTATTCTGACGTTCAAATGTCCCACCATTCCGACAAGGCTTTCCGTATAAGGAAATGTGTGTTACTCAACAGGTGAGTCCCTTCTTTCTGTTCATGCAATTTATATGTTTAACACATGTTTATAGACAAGCGTTATTAAAAACACAAAGTCTCGGCAACTGGAGAAGGAGAAGCAGTCCGCGGTGGTTTTCAATCACACACTCCAATGCCACTTGTTTTAACTTCAGAAAATTTAATCCAGGAAAAAAAGGCTTACAAACATGGACCAAAACGGCTCCATAACACGCACAAGAATCCAAAAGAAACGAAAGTTAACTAAAAGAAAGCAAATAAACAGTATGAAGTGGTCAAAATTGGTTTTACGCATGCCTATGTGCGTCTGGCACATGCGTCTTCGGGCTCTCCCACATTGGTTTGTGGATGAAAGCTATATGTTCAGCTGTAATGTCATGTAAAAACAATCTCTACATGACATTTACTCCCAGGTGTGACCAGTTAGGTCCTTAAGATATCAACAGGCTGTATAAAGCTACAACCGTTGCGGCTGTGTGTTTGTGCCAAATGCGCAAAGCCCATCCGCGCTTCCCAAAATTGGAGTGAGTACTCATAAATCACGTGAATAACATGAATAAACGTTTTTACTGAATTTTGTTGTGTTTTATACGTTCTATGCTGTCATTTCTCTCTTCTCCTATTGGCAAGGCAAGGCAGAGTGCTCGCAACTGTGTCCTGTGCAGTAGCCGTGATATCTGTAATTGCAATTATTACTTTTGCATATGATGACAGCGTGCAAAAGACGCATGGGCTCTGTGGAGAGCTCCGCTCCAGCTGGCTGCTGTGACAGCTCACTGACACTGTATTTCTGCTTAATCAGTTTCAGTCTCGCCAGAGTTACATTAATATCTGTAGTTTTATATTTGAAATTCAGGGGATTTTGATAATAGATTATTAAAGTTTGTTTGCGAGGCTGTGGCCTCTGCATGTGCAAAGCTTGTGCGCCAAACTTTAGGGCGTATTTGCGCCGGCATATCATTAGTGCAAAATGTTTTGGGTAAAAAATAGGCTATTAAAAGGAACTGTCGGAATGGCGGTATGTTAAAAAAAACAAAAAACATACCGCCATTCCGACCATAGGAGGAAAAAAGTGTCGGAATGGTGGGACGTTTGATAAAAAATTAAGTGTTGCCATTCCGACAATTGGAGACCCATGTCGGAATGGCGAGATGTCGGAATGGCAGCATGTAACCATGATGAAGGAGAGACCATTTGAGCAGCACAGCCATTTCGCAGCACAGGGACAGCAGTCCAAGTTACAGGATCTCCCACGTGGTATCACCTGTCACATTGTGTCAAGGCATCAAAAGAAGAAAAAATCACCAAACTCAAGGACAAAAAGACAAAGACTCCGGTGAACGAAGACAGAGGACTGACAAACCAGAAATACAAAAGGATTCTCGATATCAAGATCCAGAAGAAGAGGCTAACAATGCCACGAACACTTACGATGCTGGGAATGATGCCAGCAATGAACAGAGAAGAAGATTCAGTGTCATCAATCTGCATTACGTGCCTCTAATGAGGGGGTGAATATAGAATCCTCAACGATTACAACGTCTCTGGGAACTGTGACAACAACAAGGTTTAAACCATTTTGATATATATTGTAACCTATTGTCTAAGGAATAGTGCTGAAAATGAGGTAAATCTAATCCACCACTGTCCTTGGTCTTCTGTAGGGTTTTTAAACTAATACGTGGTGGTTTGTTTTTCCACAGAAATTTGGAGATGCATGAATCTAGTGACTTAAACCAAGTAGAAGATGGTTTTATGGGGATCATTGAGAACAAATAGTTAACTTTTGGTAGTATCATCATTTTAATGGATGTAACTCTCCCCATAAGTGATATAGGTAAGGACTTCCAACGAGAGATCGTCCTCTACTGTCTTTAATAATTGCACATAATTTAGCTTTGTTAGCTCTGAGAGCCTGGAGGAAATGTTTATGCCTAAATATCTAATATTTCCTGACTGTAAAGTGATCGCAGGTATATTATGGACCCTACAGTTAATGGGCAGAACTGTGGTCTTAGACCAGTTGATAGAGTAGTCAGAAAGTGCTGAGAATTTATTTATGAGTGTGATCGTGTGAGTGAGAGACGTCTGTGAGTTCTGAAGGAAAAGTAATACATCATCAGCATAAAGACTTATTTTATGCTCAATATTTTGGGATTAATTACTCACAAACGGGTAAGAAAAGGTAGTATTGCCAGACCATACATGATCAAAACAGGGAGCGGAGGTGGTTCAGCTGCAAGGTGTGAATGTCTGACTATAGTTTGTAAAAAGCGGGTAAGATAAGGTGCGAATGACCGACAATGTATGATCAAAAGAGGGAGCGGAGGTTTTCGGCTGCAAGAAGGTCTGAATGTCCACCCAAAATTCCTGAAAAATGGGTAAAAAAAGGGTGCGAATGCCAAACCATACATCATCAAAAGCAGGAGTGGATGTGTTCGGCTACAAGAAGATTTGAATGTCCATCAATAATTGCTTTAAAACATGAAAGAAAATTTTCGAATATCAAACCGCACATGATCATAAGCGGGAGAGGAGTTGTTCAGCTGCAAGAAGGTGTGAATGTCCACCCATAATTACTGAAAAATGGGTAAGAAAAGGTGAAAATGCCCAACCATACATCATCAAAAGCAGGAGTGGATGTGTTCGGCTACAAGAAGGTTTGAATGTCCGACCATAGTTTGTAAAAAGCGGGTAAGAAAAGGTTCGAATGCCCGAACATAGACCATCAAAAGAGGGAGCGGAGGTGTTCCGCTGTAAGAAGGTGTAAATGTCCGACCATAGTTGGTAAAAAGCGGGTAAGAAAAGGTTAAAATACCCGACTGTACACAATCAATAGCGGGAGCGGAGTTGTTTGGCTACAAGAAGGTGTGAATGTCCGACCACGGTTTGTAAAAAGCGGGTAAGAAAAGGTTCGAATGCCCGAATATATACCATCAAAAGTGGAAGCGGAGGTGTTCGGCTGCAAGAAGGTGTGAACGTCCGACCAAAGTTTGCAAAAAGCAGTTAAGAAAAGGTTCGAATGCCCGAATATATACCATCAAAAGCGGGAGCAGAGCTGTTCGACTGCAAGTAGGTGTGAATGTCCAGCCATAATTACTCACAAACGGGTAAGAAAAGGTAGTATTGCCAGACCATACATGATCAAAACAGGGAGCTGAGGTGGTTCAGCTGCAAGGTGTGAATGTCTGACTATAGTTTGTAAAAAGCGGGTAAGACAAGGTGCGAATGCCCGACAATGTATGATCAAAAGAGGGAGTGGAGGTCTTCGGCTGCAAGGTCTGAATATCCAACCATAATTTCTAAAAACCGGGTAAGAAAAGGCTCGAAAGCCCGACTATACACAATCAAAAGCGGGAGCGGGAGGTTTTCAGCTGCAAATCCTTCACTCAAACCAAGTGAAAACTGCTTTGTCCTTCATATTTATCAATGTCTAGATCGACTTCAACAAAGAACAACATTGTACTTTCTAGTAAAGAAAGAGCAAATCAAAAGTTTTAGGAATCCGAGAATAAGCTTATTTTCATGAGTTCTGCACGATTATTGATTTTACTATAAATGAACGCCTTCACTCAAACTATATTAAAACTGCTTTGTCCTTCATATTTATCAATGTCTAGATTGACTTCAACAAAGAACAACACTGGATTTTGCAGTAGAAGAAAGAGCAACACTGAAGGATCAGTATTCCGAGAATAAGCTTATTTTCATACGTTCTGCATGATTTGGGATTTTATGTATAAAATGAATTCCTTCACTCAAACCAAGTTAAAACTGCTTTGTCCTTCATATTTATCAATGTCTAGATCGACTTCAACAAAGAACAACATTGTATTTTGCAGTAGAAGAAAAAGCAACACTGAAGGATCAGGAATCCGAGAATAAGCTTCTTTTCATACGTTTTGCATGATTTGGGATTTTATGTATAAAATGAATTCCTTCACTCAAACCAAGTGAAAACTGCTTTGTCCTTCATATTTATCAATGTCTAGATTTACTTCAACAAAGAACAACATTGTATTTTGCAGTAGTAGAAAGAGCAACACTGAAGGATCAGGAATCCGAGAATAAGCTTATTTTCATACGTTCTGCATGATTTGGGATTTTATGTATAAAATGAATTCCTTTACTCAAACTATGTTAAAACTGCTTTGTCCTTCATATTTATCAATGTCTAGATTGACTTCAACAAAGAACAACATTGTATTTTGCAGTAGAAGAAATAGCAACACTGAAGGATCAGGAATCCGAAAACAAGCTTATTTTCATACGTTCTGCTTGATTTGGGATTTTGCTATAAAATTAATTCCTTCACTCAAACAAAGTGGAAACTGCTTTGTTCTTCATATTTATCAATGTCTATATAAATTTCAACAAAGAACAAGGCTGTATTTTTCATTATAGGAAAGAGCAACACTGGAGGATCAGGAATCCGAGAAAAAGCTTACTTTCATGAGTCCTGCACGATTTCGGATTTTCCTATAAAATGAATTGCTTTGCTCAAACCAAGTTAAAATTGCTTTGTCCTTCATAGTTATCCATGTCTAAAATGTATCAAGCATAAAGTTCCTCATATTACCCTGAATGAGAAAGAAGCATCCCTTTGGTTGAGCAATACGTTCCTTTTGCGGAGTTATGCATGATTTCGGATTTTGCTATAAAATTCATTCCTTCACACCTTTTTTTTTCACCACATTTTATAGATTATGGTTGGAAATTCTCAACCACTCTAATCCGAAGACCTCTCCTCCCGCTTTTGTTAATATATTTGAACTTTAGTTGGACATTCACCCCTTTTTGCAGCTAAACCACCTCCGCTCCCTGTTTTGATCATGTATGGTCTGGCAATACTACATTTTCTTACCCGTTTGTGAGTAATTATGGCTGGATATTCACACCTACTTGCAGCTGAACACAATCTCTCTCGCTTTTAATTATGTTTGGATATTCGAACCTTTTCTTTACTGCTTTTTGCCAACTTTGGTCGGACGTTCACACCTTCTTGCAGCCGAACACCTCCGCTTCCGCTTTTGATGGTATATATTCGGGCATTCGAACCTTTTCTTACCAGCTTTTTACAAACCATGGTTGGACTTTCACACCTTCTTGTAGCCAAACAACTCCGCTCCCGCTATTGATTGTGTACAGTCGGGTATTTTAACCTTTTCTTACCCGCTTTTTACCAACTATGGTCGGACATTCACACCGTCTTACAGCGGAACATCTCCACTCCCGCTTTTGATAGTGTATAGTCAGGCATTTGAACCTTTTCTTACCCGCTTTTTACAAACTATGGTCGGACATTCAAACCTTCTTGTAGCCGAAAACCTCTGCTCCCTCTTTTGATTATACATTGTCGGGCATTCGCACCTTATCTTACCCGCTTTGTATAAAACTATAGTCAGACATTCACACCTTGGTGCTGAACCACCTCAGCTCCCTGTTTTGATCATGTATGGTCTGGTAATACTACCTTTTCTTACCCGTTTGTGAGTAATTATGGCTGGACATTCACACCTACTTGCAGTCTAACAGCTCTGCTCCCGCTTTTGATTATGTTTGGTTGGATATTCGAACCTTTTCTTAACTGCTTTTTACAAACTTTGGTCGGACGTTCACACCTTCTTGCAGCCGAACACCTCCGCTTCCGCTTTTGATGGTATATATTCTGGCATTCGAACCTTTTCTTACCAGCTTTTTACAAACCATGGTTGGACTTTCACACCTTCTTGTAGCCGAACAACTCCCCTCTCCCTATTGATTGTGTACAGTCGGGTATTTTAACCTTTTCTTACCCGCTTTTTACCAACTATGGTCGGACATTCACACCGTCTTACAGCGGAACACCTCCGCTCCCGCTTTTGATGGTGTATAGTCAGGCATTTGAACCTTTTCTTACCCGCTTTTTACAAACTATGGTCGGACATTCAAACCTTCTTGTAGCCAAAAACCTCCGCTCCCTCTTTTGATCATACATTGTCGGGCATTTGCACCTTTTCTTACCCGTTTTTTACAAACCATGGTCGGACTTTCACACATTCTTGTAGCCAAACACATCCGCTGCCGCTATTGATTGTGTACAGTCGGGTATTTTAACCTTTTCTTACCCGTTTTTTACCAACTATGGTCGGACATTCACACCTTCTTACAGCGGAACACCTCCGCTCCCTCTTTTGATAGTGTATGTTCGGGCATTCGAATCTATTCTTACCCCCTTTTTACAAAATATGCTCGGAGATTCACACCTACTCACAGCCGAACAACTCCGCTCCCGCATTTGATGATGTCTTGTCCGGCATTCTAGTCTCTTCTAACACATTTTTCAGCAATTATGGTTGGACATTCACACCTACTCACAGCCGAACACTTCCGCTCCCGCATTTGATGGTGTATAGTCGGGCATTCTCACCCTTTCTCATCAGCTTTTTACAAACCGTGGTCGGACTTTCACACCTTCTTGTAGCCGAACAACTCCGCTCCCGCTATTGATTGTGTACAGTCGGGTATTTTAACCTTTTCTTACCCGCTTTTTACAAACTATGGTCGGACATTCAAACCTTCTTCTAGCCGAACACATCCACTCCTGCTTTTGATGATGTATGGTTTGGCATTCGCACCCTTTTTTTACCCATTTTTCAGGAATTATGGGTGGACATTCAGACCTTCTTGCAGCCGAAAACCTCCGCTCCCTCTTTTGATCATGCATTGTCGGGCATTCGCACCTTGTCTTACCCGCTTTTTATAAACTTTAGTTGGACATTCACACCTTCTTGCAGCTGAACGACCTCCGATCCCTGTTTTGATCATGTATGGTCTGGCAATACTACCTTTTCTTACCCGTTTGTGAGTAATTAATCCCAAAATATTGAGCATAAAATAAGTCTTTATGCTGATGATGTATTACTTTTCCTTCAGAACTCACAGACGTCTCTCACTCACACGATCACACTCATAAATAAATTCTCAACACTTTCTGACTACTCTATCAACTGGTCTAAGACCACAGTTCTGCCCATTAACTGTAGGGTCCATAATATACCTGCGATCACTTTACAGTCAGGAAATATTAGATATTTAGGCATAAACATTTCCTCCAGGCTCTCAGAGCTAACAAAGCTAAATTATGTGCAATTATTAAAGACAGTAGAGGACGATCTCTCTCGTTGGAAGTCCTTACCTATATCACTTATGGGGAGAATTACATCCATTAAAATGATGATACTACCAAAAGTTAACTATTTGTTCTCAATGATCCCCATAAAACCATCTGCTACTTGGTTTAAGTAACTAGATTCATGCATCTCCAAATTTCTGTGGAAAAACAAACCACCACGTATTAGTTTAAAAACCCTACAGAAGACCAAGGAAAATGGTGGATTAGATTTACCTCATTTTCAGCACTATTCCTTAGCCAATAGGTTACAATATATATCAAAATGGTTTAAACCTTGTTTTTGTCACAGTTCCCAGAGACGTTGTAATCGTTGAGGATTCTATATTCACCCCCTCATTAGAGGCACGTGTTGCAGATTGATGACACTGAATCTTCTTCTCTGTTCATTGCTGGCATCATTCCCAGCATCGTAAGTGTTCGTGGCATTGTTAGCCTCTTCTTCTGGATCTTGATATCGAGAATCCTTTTGTATTTCTGGTTTGTCAGTGCTCTCTCTTCGTTCACTGGCGTCTTCGTCTTTTTGTCCTTGAGTTTGGTGATTTTTTCTTCTTTTGATGCCTTGACACAATGTGACAGGTGATACCACGTGGGAGATCCTGTAACTTGGACTGCTGTCCCTGTGCTGCGAAATGGCTGTGCTGCTCAAATGGTCTCTCCTTCATCATGGTTACATGCTGCCATTCCGACATCTCGCCATTCCGACATGGGTCTCCAATTGTCAGAATGGCGACACTTAATTTTTTATCAAACGTCCCACCATTCCGACACTTTTTTCCTCCTATGGTCGGAATGGCGGTATGTTTTTTTTTTTTTAACATACCGCCATTCCGACAGTTCCTTTTAATAGCCTATTTTTTACCCAAAACATTTTGCACTAATGATATGCCGGCGCAAATACGCCCTAAAGTTTGGCGCACAAGCTCTGCACATGCAGAGGCCACAGCCTCGCAAACAAACTTTAATAATCTATTATCAAAATCCCCTGAATTTCAAATATAAAAATACAGATATTAATGTAACTCTGGCGAGACTGAAACTGATTAAGCAGAAATACATTGTCAGTGAGCTGTCACAGCAGCCAGCTGGAGCGGAGCTCTCCACAGAGCCCATGCGTCTTTTGCACGCTGTCATCATATGCAAAAGTAATAATTGCAATTACAGATATCACGGCTACGGCACAGGACACAGTTGCGAGCACTCTGCCTTGCCTTGCCAATAGGAGAAGAGAGAAATGACAGCATAGAACGTATAAAACACAACAAAATGCAGTAAAACCGTTTATTCATGTTATTCACGTGATTTATGAGTACTCGCTCCAATTTTGGGAAGCGCGGATGGGCTTTGCGCATTTGGCACAAACACACAGCCGTTGCGCAAGGCTTTATACAGCCTGTTGATATCTTAAGGACGTAACTGGTCACACCTGGGAGTAAATGTCATGTAGAGATTGTTTTTACATGACATTACAGCTGAACATATAGCTTTCATCCACAAACCAATGTGGGAGAGCCCGAAGACGCATGTGCCAGACGCACATAGGCATGCGTAAAACCAATTTTGACCACTTCATACTGTTTATTTGCTTTCTTTTAGTTAATTTTCGTTTCTTTTGGATTCTTGTGCGTGTTATGGAGCCGTTTTGGTCCATGTTTGTAAGCCTTTTTTTCCTGGATTAAATTTTCGGAAGTTGAAACAAGTGGCATTGGAGTGTGTGATTGAAAACCACCGCGAACTGCTTCTCCTCCTCCAGTTGCCGAGACTTTGTGTTTTTAATAACGCTTGTCTATAAACATGTGTTAAACATATAAATTGCATGAACAGAAAGAAGGGACTCACCTGTTGGGTAACACACATTTCCTTATACAGAAAGCCTTGTCGGAATGGTGGGACATTTGAACGTCGGAATGGTGGGACGTTTGCATGTCGGAATGGTGGTATGTCGGAATGGTGGTATGTCGGAATGGTGGGATGTCGGAATAGCGGGATGTCGGAATGGCGGGATTTCGGAATGGGTGTTGCCACCCCCTTCATCATATACACTTTTATTTATACATCACCTTCCACCATGAAGCGTTGTCCCTTTTTGTTTCTCTCTTTGTTCTTAAAATGCTGTTATGCATGTCTAAACCAATCCATTAAATTAGATCATTTTGTCAGTAAAGCGATCTACATTGTGCTTGGTCGCAAAGCTGCTCATCTGTGGTAAACAGCTCTTCAGAAAGGCATTCTTCAATTGATTTCACTAATTTCATGTAATAATTTTGTGATTTCCTACAAAACTACACTTCTTATCCCATCTGTCTGAGTATTTAATATTGTCTGGGTCCCGTTAAAACATGTATTTTTCCCATCTAATTCCTTGTTTGCTTTAAAACAAGAATTCCCCATTTTCTATCCCTTCAGTAGCCAACCAGTTTGTATGGAGTACACTGGAGCAACTTGACTGATCAGTAAAACACTGCTTTTGTTGTCACCGCAAGGCATCCCCCGTCGGTTGTTTCACTGAGACACTACTGAGTAACTATAACTCAACACAGTTTATACACATAACATTCATATACATACTAACAAACACACAAACAATTATTTATCGCGATTTTCTCATCTCTGTTTGAACGTACACCCAGGTAAATATTCCTGTAGTCTTCTCATACCGACTATGGACCCATTCATTGTTTAACTTCACTGTTTTGCAAATCCTAATTGAATATTACACATTGACATTGAACTTTACTGGATAAGCAGGTCTTCATTGCATTCAGCAGCCTATATGTGAGCATCTATGTGTAAGCTGTTCTTCTTTGCATTTATCAGCAGCAAGCAATTCTTCATTGCACATGCATATGAAAATAGTAAAACAATTCCAATGCGTTAGCGAAACCTTCTATATCAGGAGTGTCCATCATGATGCTGGGAATAGAACCTCTTTCCTAGAATAGTTCAACCTTCATTACTCAACTGATCATAACTCCGCAATGAGCACATTTCAAAGTATCATTCCTCTACATGTATTCAAAAATCTATGTGTAAATGTTTAATATTTCTTATATTTGTTGATGTCATTCTGTGTGCATGTGGCCTAAACCCAATCTCTGTGTGGCAAATTTAATTTAAACAAGTTGAACTCTGCCTCTGATCATTTAAAAAAGGTGTGTACCAATATCAACCTTTCTCAGGTAATTACTGATCCTACAAAACCAAAGACCAAGGTTGTCCCTGATTGGCTCAATCTTAACAAATCAAAGGTAGAAAATCCGCAGTATCTGAACTTGGTGTTAGTTATCACTGCTCAATAGCCTGTATCAGAATTGCAAAAATGAAAACATTAGGTCCACGCTTGGTATCCAGATCCTGAAACATCTCCATGAGCAGGCTTTTTTTCAACTGATCTGTTGAATAGTTATATGACACTGTTAAAATCCCAGATGAAGATCTAGCACTTGACCATTTTTGTAAATCTTCTAATTCCATAGTTGATAAACACGCCCCTTTTAAAAAGTATAGAACTTAGAACAGGTTTATCCCTGGCTTTCGGCAGAACTGTCTTCTTTACTTTTTTTTCCCCTTGTCCTGTTCAGCATTATGTCAGAAGAATTGTAGTCTGAATACCTTTGATGCCAAACAGATTTGTTTTGCCAAGGGAAGTTTTATAAATGTAAAGCTCCCCTTGATGCCCATTTATTTATTTCTGTTTACAATATATGACATGAACTGAACTGAACCGGACCGGGGGACAAGGAAAGAAGAAGAGGAAAGAAGAGGAAACAGAACAAAAATAGAAACAAAAACCAGACAACCAGCTGCTACACCTGTAAAAAACAAAACAGACAACAATCCATGGCCTATGAGAGGAATCCAGCCTTAGCGCCACCAGGAGCACCTGAAAGCAGACAAGCAGAGAAAAAACAAACACACAAACAAACAAAAACAAGCACAAGAAGCGGCAATCGCATACAACACAGCTGTGGATATAGATGACCTGAGACGACATGATAATACATCAACTGCTTAGTGACCATGCTACTGGACTAATGAATGTGTGTGTGTGTGTGTGAGAACATGCAACACCCATGGCACAGGACCTACATGATAACCGTGCTTAGTTATGAGTGTATAAGCGTACAGGGCCACAATCCACAGCCCCCCCCCCCCAAGCAATCAGAAGCAGGCAGAGAGGGCCACAAGACCCAGGCCACCAGCAGCCCCCACAGAGCACAGAACCCAGGCAGCCCACCGCAGGGGCAACCACGCATCCACCCAGAAGACTGCAGAGGAAGCCCCCGGAAAGAGCCCCCATAAGCATAGGGCAGAGGCACTCCGGGAACCAGGGGTAACAGCCCACCGACCCCGCCAGGCCCCAGCCGCCCAGACATGGGCCGTGCACTGGACCTGGGCCCCAGGAGCCCGAGCTTCCCCAAACCCCCCGGCAGAGGCCCCACCCAATACCCAGGAGGGCCAAGCGCCCCAGACAGCCACAAAGTGGGTCAGCGCCTGCCCCAGCGCCCCTGGCCAAGTGCCCTGGGAGTCAAGACGTGCCCACAGGTGGGTGAAGTCGCGAGCAGTGGGGAGAGGCAACGCTGATGCCCCATCGGGAGAAACACAGGCAGGCCAGGCGACAGCAAGTCCCAGATCCAGGCCCAATCAAACACACACTTTCACGTCCCATACATCCACACATCCACACATCCTACCTCCCTCGACTCTGCTGGGGTGTAGTGCAGCGGGCACACCAGGAGGCCAGCAACCCCCCAGCCACCACAGACCCCGAACCAGCAGAACAATTAATTAATCCTCCTGGCCCCTCCTGCCCCGAGCAGACACCAGGAAGCAGGGGTGTGCGAAGAAGACCCCTCCCCTCACCCTTCTGGCTCTTCAATATTTTCTAATAGTGAGCAATTAAAATTGAGGGGCAGCCAAACTTGTAGAACTGGGAGCGCGGCACTCTGGGCAGCCTACATACCCAAAGAGCCCCGCCCACCAGATGCCACTCAGTGTAACCACCCCCCAAGACCTAATGTGTGTGTGTGAGTGTGTTTGATAAGTAGTAATGTCTAAGGTGTAATTAAAACAGGGGCAGGGAACTGCAGAGTGCAACCAAAGGGGACCACCTACGTGGCCCCATCCACTACATCACGTCATCTATCTTAGACAATAATTTATATATTTTTGATAGTAGTTTTGGGGTACAGATGCTTAGAAATTCTGCTACCCTAGTCAGGGGTTGTAAGTCTGGTTGGTGGAGGATATATCCATCCATCCATCCATCATCTGCCGCTTATCCGGGGGTCGGGTCGCGGGGGCAGCAGCTTGAGCAGAGAAACCCAGACGTCTCTGTCCCCGGCCACTTCCTCCAGCTCTTCCGGGGGGACCCCGAGGCGTTCCCAGGCCAGCCGAGAGACATAGTCTCTCCAACGTGTCCTGGGTCTCCCCCGGGGTCTCCTCCCAGTGGGACGTGCCCGGAACACCTCCCCAGGGAGGCGCCCAGGGGGCATCCTAACCAGATGCCCGAGCCACCTCATCTGACTCCTCTCAATGCAGAGGAGCAGCGGTTCTACTCCGAGCCCCTCCCGGATGACTGAGCTTCTCACCCTATCTCTAAGGGAGAGCCCAGACACCCTGCGGAGGAAACCCATTTCGGCCGCTTGTATTCGCGATCTTGTTCTTTCGGTCACTACCCACAACTCGTGACCATAGGTGAGGATGGGAACGTAGATTGACCAGTAAGTAGAGAGCTTCTCCTTCTGGCTCAGCTCCCTCTTCACAACGACGGGTCGGTGCAGAGCCTGCAACACTGCAGGCGCCGCACCGATCCGCCCGTCAATCTCCCGCTCCATTCGTCCGTCACTCGTGAACAAGACCCCGAGATACTTGAACTCCTCCTCTTGGGGAAGGATCTCATTCCCGACCCGGAGAGAGCATTCCACCCTTTTCCGGCTGAGAACCATAGTCTCGGATTTGGAGGTGCTGATTCTCATCCCAGCCGCTTCACACTCGGCTGCGAATCACTCCAGTGAGAGCTGAAGGTCACGGCCTGACGACGCTAACAGAACCACATCATCTGCAAAAAGCAGAGACCCGATTCTGAGGTCGCCAAATGGGACACCCTCAACGCCCTGGCTCCGCCTAGAAATTCTGTCCATAAAAGTTAGGAACAGAATCGGTGACAAAGGGCAGCCCTGACGGAGTCCAACTCTCACCGGAAACGTATCCGACTTACTGCCGGCAATGCGGACCAAACTCTGGCACCGGTCATACAGAGACCGAACGGCCCCTATCAAGGGGTCCGGAACTCCATATTCCCGGAGCACCCCCCACAGGACTCCACGAGGGACACGGTCGAACGCTTTCTCCAAGTCCACAAAACACATGTACACTGGTTGGGCGAACTCCCATGCACCCTCCAGGATCCTGCCGAGGGTATAGAGCTGGTCCACTGTTCCATGGCCAGGACGAAAGCCACACTGCATCTCCTGAATCCGAGGCTCGATTATCCGACGGATCCTCCTCTCCAATACCCCCGAATACACCTTACCAGGGAGGCTGAGGAGTGTGATACCCCTATAGTTGGAACACACCCTCCGGTCCCCCTTTTTAAAGAGGGGGACCACCACCCCAATCTGCCAGTCCAGAGGCACTGTCCCCGATGTCCACGCGATACTGCAGAGGTGTGTCAGCCAAGACAGCCCTACAACATCCAGAGCCTTGAGAAACTCAGGACGGACCTCATCCACCCCCGGGGCCTTGCCACCAAGGAGCTTTTTAACCACCTCGGCAACCTCAGCCCCAGAAATGGGAGGCCCCGTCTCCGAGCTCTCCGACTCTGCCTCTTTTCCGAGCACATGTTGGTAGGATTGAGGAGTTCCTCGAAGTACTCCCCCCACCGACTCACAACATCCCGAGTTGAGGTCAGCAAAGCCCCGTCCCCACTGTAAACAGTGTTGACTGTGAGCCGCTTCCCCCCCCTGAGACGCCGGATGGTGGACCAGAATCTTTTCGAGGCCGTCCGGAAATCCTTCTCCATGGTCTCACCGAACTCCTCCCAGGCCCGAGTTTTTGCCTTAGCAACCACCGAAGCCGCGGCCCGTCTGGCCCGTCGGTACCTATCAGCTTCTTCCAGGGTCCCACTGGCCAAAAAGGCCCGATAGGACTCCTTCTTCAGCTTGACGGCTTCCCTCACCACTGGTGTCCACCAGCAGGTTCAAGGGTTGCCGCCACGACAGGCACCGACCACCTTACGGCCACAACTCCGACCAGCTGCCTCGGCAATGGAGTCACGGAACATGTCACATTCAATGTCCCCCACCTCAAATATGGTTGAAGCTCTGCCGGAGGTGGGAGTTAAAGCTCCTTCTGACGGGGGATTCTGACAAACGCTCCCAGCAGACCCTCACAATACGTTTGGGCCTGCCAGGTCTGATCGGCATCCTCCCCCACCAGCGGAGCCAACTCACCACCAGGTGGTGATCAGTTGACAGCTCCGCCCCTCTCTTCACCCGAGTGTCCAGGACATACGGCCGCAAGTCCGATGATACAACCACAAAGTCGATCATCGAACTGCGGCCAAGGGTGTCCTGGTGCCAAGTGCACATATGGACACCCTTATGCCTGAACATGGTGTTCGTTATGGACAGTCTATGACTGGCACAGAAGTCCAACAACATAACACCACTCTGATTCAGATCGGGGGGGCCGTTCCTCCCAATCACACCCCTCCAGGTCTCACTGTCATTGCCCACGTGAGCATTGAAGTCCCCCAGCAGAATGAGGGAGTCTCCGGTAGGAGCATTCTCCAGTGCCTCCCCCAGAGACTCCAAAAAGGGTAGGTACTCTGAACTGCTGTTTGGCGCATAGGCACAAACAACAGTCAGGACTCGTCCCCCCACCCAAGGCGGAGGGAGGCTACCCTCTCGTTCACTGGGGTAAACCCCAATGTACTGGCACACAGCCGGGGGGCAATAAGTATGCCCACACCTGCTCTGCGCCTCTCACCACGGGCAACTCCAGAGTGGAAGAGAGTCCAATCCCTCTCAAGAGTACTGGTTCCAGATCCCAAGCCGTGCGTCGAGGTGAGTCCGACTATATCTAACGGTCTGATGAAGTTTCAACAATAAACAACAAACTTTGTATTATGAGAAAGAACCAGACTCATTCTTCAGGAATCCGAAAATAAGCTCTATTTTACGAGTTATGCACGAATTCGGATTCTCCTATAAAACGAATTCCTTAACTCAAACCAAGTTAAGACTGCTTTGTCCTTCATATTTATTCATGTCTAATCAAGTTTCAAATACAGATTTTGCTATAAAATTAATTGCTATCAGCCTGACTTAAAACTGTTTGTCTTCCTTATTTATCCACTTCAAATCAAGTTTCAACAATTAAAAATATTTTGTAGTTTGAGAAAGAACAACTTAATCTTGAGCAATCAGTATAAAAAGAGGGTAAGCAAAGGTGCGAATGTCAAACCATACATGATCAAAACAGGGAGCGGAGGTGTTTGGCTGAGACATGGTGTGAATGTCCACCCATAATTAATGAAAAGCGGGCAACAAGTAGGTTCGAATGCCCAACCATACATCATCAAAAGCAGGAGTGGATATGTTCGGCTACAAGAAGGTTTGAACGTCTGACCATAGTTTGTAAAAAGCGGGTAAGAAAAGGTTCGAATGCCCAAACATACACCATCAAAGGAGGGAGCGGAGGTGTTCCGCTGTAAGAAGGTGTGAATGTCCGACCATAGTTGGTAAAAAACGGGTAAGAAAAGGTTAAAATACCCGACTGTACACAATCAGTAGCGGGTGCGGAGTTGTTCGGCTACTAAAAGGTGTGAATGTCCGACCATGGTTTGTAAAAAGCGGGTAAGAAAAGGTGCGAATGCCCGAAAATGTATGATCAAAAGAGGGAGCGGAGGTGTTCGGCTGCAAGAAGGTGTGAATGTACACCCATAATTACTGAAAAATGGGTAAGAAAAGGTGCGAATGCCCAACTATACATAATCAAAAGCAGGAGTGGATGTGTTCGGCTCCAAGAAGGGTTGAATGTCTGACCATAGTTTGTAAAAAGCAGGTAAGAAAAGGTTTGACTGCCCGAACATACACCATCAAAAGAGGGAGCGGAGGTGTTCCGCTGTGAGAAGGTGTGAATGTCCGACCATAGTTGGTAAAAAGCGGGTAAGAAAAGGTTAAAATACCCGACTGTACACAATCAATAGCGGGAGCGGAGTTGTTCGGCTACTAAAAGATGTGAAAGTCCGACTATGGTTTGTAAAAAGCGGGTAAGAAAAGGTGCTAATGCCCGACAATGTATGATCAAAAGAGGGAGTGGAGGTTTTCGGCTGTAAGAAGGTCTGAATGTCCAACTATAATTTGTAAAAACCGGGTAAGAAAAGGCTTAAAAGCCCGACTATACACCATCATAAGCGGGAGAGGAGGTGTTCAGCTGCAAGAAGGTGTGAATGTCCACCCATAATTACTGAAAAATGGGTAAGAAAAGGTGCGAATGCCAGAACATACATCATCAAAAGCAGGAGTGGATGTGTTGGGCTACAAGAAGGTTTGAAAGTCCGACCATGGTTTGTAAAAAACGGGTAAGAAAAGGTGCGAATGCCCGACAATGTATGATCAAAAGAGGGAACGGAGGTTTTTGGCTACAAGAAGGTTTGAATGTCCGACCATAGTTTGTAAAAAGTGGGTAAGAAAAGGTTCAAATGCCTGAAAATACACCATCAAAAGCGGGAGCGGAGGTGTTCCGCTGTAAGACGGTGTGAATGTCCGACCATAGTTGGTAAAAAGCGGGTAAGAAAAGGTTAAAATACCCGACTGTACACAATCAATAGCGGGAGCGGAGTTGTTCGGCTACAAGAAGGTGTGAAAGTCCAACCATGGTTTGTAAAAAGCTGCTAAGAAAAGGTGCGAATGCCCGAATATATACCAACAAAAGCGGAAGCGGAGGTGTTCGGCTGCAAGAAGGTGTGAACGTCCGACCAAAGTTTGTAAAAAGCAGTTAAGAAAAGGTTCGAATATCCAACCAAACATAATCAAAAGCGGGAGAAGAGCTGTTCGACTGCAAGTAGGTGTGAATGTCCAGCCATAATTACTCACAAACGGGTAAGAAAAGGTAGTATTGCCAGACCATACATGATCAAAACAGGGAGCGGAGGTGGTTCAGCTGCAAGGTGTGAATGTCTGACTATAGTTTGTAAAAAGCGGGTAAGATAAGGTGCGAATGCCCGACAATGTATGATCAAAAGAGGGAGCAGAGGTTTTCGGCTGCAAGAAGGTCTGAATGTCCACCCAAAATTCCTGAAAAATGGGTAAAAAAAGGGTGCGAATGCCAAACCATGCATCATCAAAAGCAGGAGTGGATGTGTTCGGCTACAAGAAGATTTGAATGTCCATCAATAATTGCTTTAAAACATGAAAGAAAATTTTCAAATATCAAACCGCACTTGATCATAAGCGGGAGAGGAGTTGTTCAGCTGCAAGAAGGTGTGAATGTCCACCCATAATTACTGAAAAATGGGTAAGAAAAGGTGAAAATGCCCAACCATACATCATCAAAAGCAGGAGTGGATGTGTTCGGCTACAAGAAGGTTTGAATGTCCGACCATAGTTTGTAAAAAGTGGGTAAGAAAAGGTTTGAATGCCCGAACATAGACCATCAAAAGAGGGAGCGGAGGTGTTCCGCTGTAAGAAGGTGTAAATGTCCGACCATAGTTGGTAAAAAGCGGGTAAGAAAATGTTAAAATACCCGACTGTACACAATCAATGGCGGGAGCGGAGTTGTTTGGCTACAAGAAGGTGTGAAAGTCCGACCACGGTTTGTAAAAAGCGGGTAAGAAAAGGTTTGAATGCCCGAATATATACCATCAAAAGTGGAAGTGGATGTGTTCGGCTGCAAGAAGGTGTGAACGTCCGACCAAAGTTTGTAAAAAGCAGTTAAGAAAAAGTTCGAATATCCAACCAAACATAATCAAAAGCGGGAGCAGAGCTGTTCGACTGCAAGTAGGTGTGAATGTCTGATCATAATTTGCAAAAAGCTGATGAGAAAGGGTGAGAATGCCCGGCTATACACCATCAAATGCGGGAGCGGAAGTGTTCGGCTGTGAGTAGGTGTGAATGTCCAAACATAATTGCTGAAAAATGTGTTAGAAGAGACTAGAATGCCGGACAAGACATCATCAAATGCGGGAGCGGAGTTGTTCGGCTGTGAGTAGGTGTGAATCTCCGAGCATAGTTTGTAAAAAGGGGGTAAGAAAAGGTTCAAGCGCCTGACTATACACCATCAAAAGCGGGAGCAGAGGTGTTCCGCTGTAAGACGGTGTGAATGTCCGACCATATTTGGTAAAAAGCGGGTAAGAAAAGGTTAAAATACCCGACTGTACACAATCAATAGCGGGAGAGGAGGTGTTCAGCTGCAAGAAGGTGTGAATGTCCACCCATAATTACTGAAAAATGGGTAAGAAAAGGTGCGAATACCCAACCATACATTATCAAAAGCAGGTGTGAATGTCAGATCATAATTTGCAAAAAGCTGATGAGAAAGGGTGAGAATGCCCGACTATACACCATCAAATGCGGGAGCGGAGTTGTTCGGCTGTGAGTAAGTTTGAATCTCCGAGCATAATTGCTGAAAAATCTGTTAGAAAAGGTAAGAATGCCGGTCCATATATCATCAAAAGCGGGAGAGGTGGTGTTCGGCTGCAAGTAGGTGTGAATGTCCAGCCATAATTACTAACAAACGGGTAAGAAAAGGTAGTATTGCCAGACCATACATGATCAAAACAGGGAGCGGAGGTGGTTCAGCTGCAAGAAGGTGTGAATGTCCGACTAAAGTTCAAATATATTAACAAAAGCGGGAGGAGAGGTCTTCGGATGAGAGTGGTTGAGAATTTCCAACCATAATCTATAAAATGCGGTGAAAAAAAGGTGTGATAGAACACTAAAAGGTGGAGCACAAGTGTTCGGCTGCAAGAAGGTGTGAATGTCCTACTATATTTGGGGAAAAGCAGGTGAAGCAAGGTCTGAATGCCCAACCTTACATCATCAAAAGCGAGATCAGAGGTGTTTGGCTGCATGAAGGCCATAGTTTGCCAAAAGCGGGTAAGCTGCGAATGACCGACTAAATATCAACAAAAGGTCTTCGGATGCAAGTGGGTGTGAATATCCCACCATACAAGTATGGTGGAGAGGAAGCTGTGAACAGCCGACCATAGTTGGCAAAAAGCGGGTGAGAAAAGGTGCGAATGTCCAACCATACATGATCAAAACAGGGAGCGGAGGTGTTTGGCTGTGACAAGGTGTGAATGTCCACCCAAAATTAATGAAAAGTGGGCAACAAGTAGGTTTAAATGCCCAACCATACATCATCAAAAGCAGGAGGGGATGTGTTCGGCTACAAGAAGGTTTGAATGTCCGAGCATAGTTTGTAAAAAGCGGGTAAGAAAAGGTTCGAATGCCCAAACATATACCATCAAAAGAGGGAGCGGAGGTGTTCCGCTGTAAGACGGTGTGAATGTCCGACCATATTTGGTAAAAAGCGGGTAAGAAAAGGTTAAAATACCCGACTGTACACAATCAATAGCGGGAGCGGAGTTGTTCGTCTACAAGAAGGTGTGAAAGTTCAACCATGGTTTGTAAAAAGCTGCTAAGAAAAGGTTCGAATGCCTGAATATATACCATCAAAAGCGGAAGCGGAGGTGTTCGGCTGCAAGAAGGTGTGAACGTCCGACCAAAGTTTGCAAAAAGCAGTTAAGAAAAGGTTCGAATGCCCGAATATATACCATCAAAAGCGGGAGCAGAGCTGTTCGACTGCAAGTAGGTGTGAATGTCCAGCCATAATTACTCACAAACGGGTAAGGAAAGGTAGTATTGCCAGACCATACATGATCAAAACAGGGAGCTGAGGTGGTTCAGCTGCAAGGTGTGAATGTCTGACTATAGTTTGTAAAAAGCGGGTAAGACAAGGTGCGAATGCCCAAGAATGTATGATCAAAAGACGGAGTGGAGGTCTTCGGCTGCAAGGTCTGAATGTCCAACCATAATTTCTAAAAACCGGGTAAGAAAAGGCTCGAAAGCCCGACTATACACAATCAAAAGCGGGAGCGGGAGGTTTTCAGCTGCAAATCCTTCACTCAAACCAAGTGAAAACTGCTTTGTCCTTGCAGTAAAGAAAGAGCAAATCAAAAGTTTTAGGAATCCGACAATAAGCTTATTTTCATGAGTTCTGCACGATTATTGATTTTACTATAAATGAATGCCTTCACTCAAACTACGTTAAAACTGCTTTGTCCTTCATATTTATCAATGTCTAGATTGACTTCAACAAAGAACAACACTGGATTTTGCAGTAGAAGAAAGAGCAACACTGAAGGATCAGTAATCCGAGAATAAGCTTATTTTCATACGTTCTGCATGATTTGGGATTTTATGTATAAAATGAATTCCTTCACTCAAACCAAGTTAAAACTGCTTTGTCCTTCATATTTATCAATGTCTAGATCGACTTCAACAAAGAACAACATTGTATTTTGCAGTAGAAGAAAAAGCAACACTGAAGGATCAGGAATCCGAGAATAAGCTTATTTTCATACGTTCTGCTTGATTTGGGATTTTGCTATAAAATTAATTCCTTCACTCAAACAAAGTGGAAACTGCTTTGTCCTTCATATTTATCAATGTCTATATCGATTTCAACAAAGAACAAGGCTGTATTTTGCAGTATAGGAAAGAGCAACACTGGAAGATCAGGAATCCGAGAATAAGCTTACTTTCATGAGTCCTGCACGATTTCGGATTTTCCTATAAAATGAATTGCTTTGCTCAAACCAAGTTAAAATTGCTTTGTCCTTCATAGTTATCCATGTCTAAAATGTATCAAGCATAAAGTTCCTCATATTACCCTGAATGAGAAAGAAGCATCCCTTTGGTTGAGCAATACGTTCCTTTTGCGGAGTTATGCATGATTTCGGATTTTGCTATAAAATTCATTCCTTCACACCTTTTTTTTCACCGCATTTTATAGATTATGTTTGGAAATTCTCAACCACTCTAATCCGAAGACCTCTCCTCCCGCTTTTGTTAATATATTTGAACTTTAGTTGGACATTCACCCCTTTTCGCAGCTAAACCACCTCCGCTCCCTGTTTTGATCATGTATGGTATGGCAATACTACATTTTCTTACCCGTTTGTGAGTAATTATGGCTGGATATTCACACCTACTTGCAGCTGAACACAATCTCTCTCGCTTTTAATTATGTTTGGATATTCGAACCTTTTCTTTACTGCTTTTTGCCAACTTTGGTCGGACGTTCACACCTTCTTGCAGCCGAACACCTCCGCTTCCGCTTTTGATGGTATATATTCGGGCATTCGAACCTTTTCTTACCAGCTTTTTACAAACGATGGTTGGACTTTCACACCTTCTTGTAGCCGAACAACTCCGCTCCCGCTATTGATTGTGTACAGTCGGGTATTTTAACCTTTTCTTACCCGCTTTTTACCAACTATGGTCGGACATTCACACCGTCTTAGAGCGGAACATCTCCGCTCCCGCTTTTGATGGTGTATAGTCAGGCATTTGAACCTTTTCTTACCCGCTTTTTACAAACTATGGTCAGACATTCAAACCTTCTTGTAGCCGAAAACCTCTGCTCCCTCTTTTGATTATACATTGTCGGGCATTCGCACCTTATCTTACCCGCTTTTTACAAACTATAGTCAGACATTCACACCTTGGTGCTGAACCACCTCAGCTCCCTGTTTTGATCATGTATGGTCTGGCAATACTACCTTTTCTTACCCGTTTGTGAGTAATTATGGCTGGACATTCACACCTACTTGCAGTCGAACAGCTCTGCTCCCACTTTTGATTATGTTTGGTTGGATATTCAAACCTTTTCTTAACTGCTTTTTACAAACTTTGGTCGGACGTTCACACCTTCTTGCAGCCGAACACCTCCGCTTCCGCTTTTGATGGTATATATTCGGGCATTCGAACCTTTTCTTACCAGCTTTTTACAAACCATGGTTGGACTTTCACACCTTCTTGTAGCCGAACAACTCCGCTCCCCCTATTGATTGTGTACAGTCGGGTATTTTAACCTTTTCTTACCCGCTTTTTACCAACTATGGTCGGACATTCACACCGTCTTACAGCGGAACACCACCGCTCCCGCTTTTGATGGTGTATAGTCAGGCATTTGAACCTTTTCTTACCCGCTTTTTACAAACTATGGTCGGACATTCAAACCTTCTTGTAGCCAAAAACCTCCGCTCCCTCTTTTGATCATACATTGTCGGTCATTCGCACCTTTTCTTACCCGTTTTTTACAAACCATGGTCAGACATTCACACCTTGGTGCTGAACCACCTCAGCTCCCTGTTTTGATCATGTATGGTCTGGCAATACTACCTTTTCTTACCCGTTTGTGAGTAATTATGGCTGGACATTCACACCTACTTGCAGTCGAACAGCTCTGCTCCCGCTTTTGATTATGTTTGGTTGGATATTCGAACCTTTTCTTAACTGCTTTTTACAAACTTTGGTCGGACGTTCACACCTTCTTGCAGCAGAACACTTCCGCTTCCGCTTTTGATGGTATATATTCGGGCATTCGAACCTTTTCTTACCAGCTTTTTACAAACCATCGTCGGACTTTCACACATTCTTGTAGCCAAACACATCCGCTCCCGCCATTGATCGTGTACAGTTCGGTATTTTAACCTTTTCTTACCCACTTTTTACCAACTATGGTCGGACATTCACACCTTCTTACAGCGGAACACCTCCGCTCCCTCTTTTGATGGTGTATGTTTGGGCATTCGAACCTTTTCTTACCCGCTTTTTACAAACTATGCTCGGACATTCAAACCTTCTTGTAGCCGAACACATCCACTCCTTCTTTTGATGATGTATGCTTGGGCATTCAAACCTACTTTTTACCCGCTTTTCATTAATTTTGGGTGGACATTCACACCTTGTCACAGCCAAACACCTCCGCTCCCTGTTTTGATCATGTATGGTTGGACATTCGCACCTTTTCTCACCCGCTTTTTGCAAACTATGGTCGGCTGTTCACAGCTTCCTCTCCACCATATTTGTATGGTGGGATGTTCACACCCAGTTGCATCCGAAGACCTCCGCCCCCACTTTTGTTGATATTTAGTTGGTCATTCGCAGCTTACCCGCTTTTGGCAAACTATGGCCTTCTTGCAGCCAAACACCTCTGATCTCGCTTTTGATAATGTAAGGTTGGGAATCCAGACCTTGCTTCACCTGCTTTTCAACAAATATAGTCGGACATTCACACCTTCTTGCAGCCGAACACTTCCGCTCCACCTTTTAGTGTTCTATCACACCTTTTTTTCACCGAATTTTATAGATTATGGTTGGAAATTCTCAACCACTCTCATCCGAAGACCTCTCCTCCCGCTTTTGTTAATATATTTGAACTTTAGTCGGACATTCACACCTTCTTGCAGCTGAACCACCTCCGCTCCCTGTTTTGATCATGTATGGTCTGGCAATACTACCTTTTCTTACCCGTTTGTGAGTAATTATGGCTGGACATTCACACCTACTTGCAGCCGAACACCACCTCTCTCGCTTTTGATGATGTATGGACCGGCATTCTTACCTTTTCTAACACATTTTTCAGAAATTACGGTCGAAGATTCACACCTACTCACAGCCAAACACCTCCGCTCCCTGTTTTGATCATGTATGGTTGGACATTCGCACCTTTTCTCACCCGCTTTTTGCAAACTATGGTCGGCTGTTCACAGCTTCCTCTCCACCATATTTGTATGGTGGGATGTTCACACCCAGTTGCATCCGAAGACCTCCGCCCCCACTTTTGTTGATATTTAGTTGGTCATTCGCAGCTTACCCGCTTTTGGCAAACTATGGCCTTCTTGCAGCCAAACACCTCTGATCTCGCTTTTGATAATGTAAGGTTGGGAATCCAGACCTTGCTTCACCTGCTTTTCAACAAATATAGTCGGACATTCACACCTTCTTGCAGCCGAACACTTCCGCTCCACCTTTTAGTGTTCTATCACACCTTTTTTTCACCGAACATTCACCATCAAAGGAGGGAGCGGAGGTGTTCCGCTGTAAGACGGTGTGAATGTCCGACTATAGTTGGTAAAAAGCGGGTAAGAAAAGGTTAAAATACCCGACTGTACACAATCAATAGCGGGAGCGGAGTTGTTCGGCTACAAGAAGGTGTGAAAGTCCAACCATGGTTTGTAAAAAGCTGGTAAGAAAAGGTTCGAATGCCCGAATATATACCATCAAAAGCGGAAGCGGAGGTGTTAGGCTGCAAGAAGGTGTGAACGTCCGACCAAAGTTTGTAAAAAGCAGTTAAGAAAAGGTTCGAATATCCAACCAAACATAATCAAAAGCGGGAGCAGAGCTGTTCGACTGCAAGTAGGTGTGAATGTCCAGCCATAATTACTCACAAACGGGTAAGAAAAGGTAGTATTGCCAGACCATACATGATCAAAACAGGGAGCGGAGGTGGTTCAGCTGCAAGGTGTGAATGTCTGACTATAGTTTGTAAAAAGCGGGTAAGATAAGGTGCGAATGCCCGACAATGTATGATCAAAAGAGGGAGCGGAGGTTTTCGGCTGCAAGAAGGTCTGAATGTCCACCCAAAATTCCTGAAAAATGAGTAAAAAAAGGGTGCGACTGCCAAACCATGCATCATCAAAAGCAGGAGTGGATGTGTTCGGCTACAAGAAGATTTGAATGTCCATCAATAATTGCTTTAAAACATGAAAGAAAATTTTTGAATATCAAACCGCACATGATCATAAGCGGGAGAGGAGTTGTTCAGCTGCAAGAAGGTGTGAATGTCCCCCCATAATTACTGAAAAATGGGTAAGAAAAGGTGAAAATGCCCAACCATACATCATCAAAAGCAGGAGTGGATGTGTTCGGCTACAAGAAGTTTTGAATGTCCAACCATAGTTTGTAAAAAGCGGGTAAGAAAAGGTTCGAATGCCCGAACATAGACCATCAAAAGAGGGAGTGGAGGTGTTCCGCTGTAAGAAGGTGTGAATGTCCGACCATAGTTTGCCAAAAGCGGGTAAGCTGCGAATGACCGACTAAATATCAACAAAAGGTCTTCGGATGCAAGTGGGTGTGAATATTCCACCATACAAGTATGGTGGAGAGGAAGCTGTGAACAGCCGACCATAGTTGGCAAAAAGCGGGTGAGAAAAGGTGCGAATGCCCGAGAATGTATGATCAAAAGAGGGAGTGGAGGTCTTCGGCTGCAAGGTCTGAATGTCCAACCATAATTTCTAAAAACCGGGTAAGAAAAGGCTCGAAAGCCCGACTATACACAATCAAAAGCAGGAGCGGGAGGTTTTCAGCTGCAAATCCTTCACTCAAACCAAGTGAAAACTGCTTTGTCCTTCATATTTATCAATGTCTAGATCGACTTCAACAAAGAACAACATTGTACTTTGCAGTAAAGAAAGAGCAAATAAAAAGTTTTAGGAATCCGAGAATAAGCTTATTTTCATGAGTTCTGCACGATTATTGATTTTACTATAAATGAATGCCTTCACTCAAACTATGTTAAAACTGCTTTGTCCTTCATATTTATCAATGTCTAGATTGACTTCAACAAAGAACAACACTGGATTTTGCAGTAGAAGAAAGAGCAACACTGAAGGATCAGTAATCCGAGAATAAGCTTATTTTCATACGTTCTGCATGATTTGGGATTTTATGTATAAAATTAATTCCTTCACTCAAACCAAGTTAAAACTGCTTTGTCCTTCATATTTATCAATGTATAGATCGACTTCAACAAAGAACAACATTGTATTTTGCAGTAGAAGAAAAAGCAACACTGAAGGATCAGGAATCCGAGAATAAGCTTATTTTCATACGTTCTGCATGATTTGGGATTTTATGTATAAAATGAATTCCTTCACTCAAACCAAGTGAAAACTGCTTTGTCCTTCATATTTATCAATGTCTAGATTTACTTCAACAAAGAACAACATTGTATTTTGCAGTAGAAGAAATAGCAACACTGAAGGATCAGGAATCCGAAAACAAGCTTATTTTCATACGTTCTGCTTGATTTGGGATTTTGCTATAAAATTAATTCCTTCACTCAAACAAAGTGGAAACTGCTTTGTCCTTCATATTTATCAATGTCTATATCGATTTCAACAAAGAACAAGGCTGTATTTTGCAGTATAGGAAAGAGCAACACTGGAGGATCAGGAATCCGAGAATAAGCTTACTTTCATGAGTCCTGCACGATTTCGGATTTTCCTATAAAATGAATTGCTTTGCTCAAACCAAGTTAAAATTGCTTTGTCCTTAATAGTTATCCATGTCTAAAATGTATCAAGCATAAAGTTCCTCATATTACCCTGAATGAGAAAGAAGCATCCCTTTGGTTGAGCAATACGTTCCTTTTGCGGAGTTATGCATGATTTCGGATTTTGCTATAAAATTCATTCCTTCACACCTTTTTTTTTCACCGCATTTTATAGATTATGGTTGGAAATTCTCAACCACTCTAATCCGAAGACCTCTCCTCCCGCTTTTGTTAATATATTTGAACTTTAGTTGGACATTCACCCCTTTTTGCAGCTAAACCACCTCCGCTCCCTGTTTTGATCATGTATGGTCTGGCAATACTACATTTTCTTACCCATTTGTGAGTAATTATGGCTGGATATTCACACCTACTTGCAGCTGAACACAATCTCTCTCGCTTTTAATTATGTTTGGATATTCGAACCTTTTCTTTACTGCTTTTTGCCAACTTTGGTCGGACGTTCACACCTTCTTGCAGCCGAACACCCCCGCTTCCGCTTTTGATGGTATATATTCGGGCATTCGAACCTTTTCTTACCAGCTTTTTACAAACGATGGTTGGACTTTTAACACCTTCTTGTAGCCGAACAACTCCGCTCCCGCTACTGATTGTGTACAGTCGGGTATTTTAACCTTTTCTTACCCGCTTTTTACCAACTATGGTCGGACATTCACACCGTCTTACAGCGGAACATCTCCGCTCCCGCTTTTGATGGTGTATAGTCAGGCATTTGAACCTTTTCTTACCCGCTTTTTACAAACTATGGTCGGACATTCAAACCTTCTTGTAGCCGAAAACCTCTGCTCCCTCTTTTGATTATACATTGTCGGGCATTCGCACCTTATCTTACCCGCTTTTTACAAACTATAGTCAGACATTCACACCTTGGTGCTGAACCACCTCAGCTCCCTGTTTTGATCATGTATGGTCTGGCAATACTACCTTTTCTTACCCGTTTGTGAGTAATTATGGCTGGACATTCACACCTACTTGCAGTCGAACAGCTCTGCTCCCGCTTTTGATTATGTTTGGTTGGATATTCGAACCTTTTCTTAACTGCTTTTTACAAACTTTGGTCGGACGTTCACACCTTCTTGCAGCCGAACACCTCCGCTTCCGCTTTTGATGGTATATATTCGGGCATTCGAACCTTTTCTTACCAGCTTTTTACAAACGATGGTTGGACTTTCACACCTTCTTGTAGCCGAACAACTCCGCTCCCGCTATTGATTGTGTACAGTCGGGTATTTTAACCTTTTCTTACCCGCTTTTTACCAACTATGGTCGGACATTCACACCGTCTTACAGCGGAACATCTCCGCTCCCGCTTTTGATGGTGTATAGTCAGGCATTTGAACCTTTTCTTACCCGCTTTTTACAAACTATGGTCGGACATTCAAACCTTCTTGTAGCCGAAAACCTCTGCTCCCTCTTTTGATTATACATTGTCGGGCATTCGCACCTTATCTTACCCGCTTTTTACAAACTATAGTCAGACATTCACACCTTGGTGCTGAACCACCTCAGCTCCCTTTTTTGATCATGTATGGTCTGGCAATACTACCTTTTCTTACCCGTTTGTGAGTAATTATGGCTGGACATTCACACCTACTTGCAGTCGAACAGCTCTGCTCCCGCTTTTGATTATGTTTGGTTGGATATTCTAACCTTTTCTTAACTGCTTTTTACAAACTTTGGTCGGACGTTCACACCTTCTTGCAGCCGAACACCTCCGCTTCCGCTTTTGATGGTATATATTCGGGCATTCGAACCTTTTCTTACCAGCTTTTTACAAACGATGGTTGGACTTTCACACCTTCTTGTAGCCGAACAACTCCGCTCCCCCTATTGATTGTGTACAGTCGGGTATTTTAACCTTTTCTTACCCGCTTTTTACCAACTATGGTCGGACATTCACACCGTCTTACAGCGGAACATCTCCGCTCCCGCTTTTGATGGTGTATAGTCAGGCATTTGAACCTTTTCTTACCCGCTTTTTACAAACTATGGTCGGACATTCAAACCTTCTTGTAGCCGAAAACCTCTGCTCCCTCTTTTGATTATACATTGTCGGGCATTCGCACCTTATCTTACCCGCTTTTTACAAACTATAGTCAGACATTCACACCTTGGTGCTGAACCACCTCAGCTCCCTGTTTTGATCATGTATGGTCTGGCAATACTACCTTTTCTTACCCGTTTGTGAGTAATTATGGCTGGACATTCACACCTACTTGCAGTCGAACAGCTCTGCTCCCGCTTTTGATTATGTTTGGTTGGATATTCGAACCTTTTCTTAACTGCTTTTTACAAACTTTGGTCGGACGTTCACACCTTCTTGCAGCCGAACACCTCCGCTTCCGCTTTTGATGGTATATATTCGGGCATTCGAACCTTTTCTTACCAGCTTTTTACAAACGATGGTTGGACTTTCACACCTTCTTGTAGCCGAACAACTCCGCTCCCCCTATTGATTGTGTACAGTCGGGTATTTTAACCTTTTCTTACCCGCTTTTTACCAACTATGGTCGGACATTCACACCGTCTTACAGCGGAACATCTCCGCTCCCGCTTTTGATGGTGTATAGTCAGGCATTTGAACCTTTTCTTACCCGCTTTTTACAAACTATGGTCGGACATTCAAACCTTCTTGTAGCCGAAAACCTCTGCTCCCTCTTTTGATTATACATTGTCGGGCATTCGCACCTTATCTTACCCGCTTTTTACAAACTATAGTCAGACATTCACACCTTGGTGCTGAACCACCTCAGCTCCCTGTTTTGATCATGTATGGTCTGGCAATACTACCTTTTCTTACCCGTTTGTGAGTAATTATGGCTGGACATTCACACCTACTTGCAGTCGAACAGCTCTGCTCCTGCTTTTGATTATGTTTGGTTGGATATTCGAACCTTTTCTTAACTGCTTTTTACAAACTTTGGTCGGACGTTCACACCTTCTTGCAGCCGAACACCTCCGCTTCCGCTTTTGATGGTATATATTCGGCCAATCGAACCTTTTCTTACCAGCTTTTTACAAACCATGGTTGGACTTTCACACCTTCTTGTAGCCGAACAACTCCGCTCCCCCTATTGATTGTGTACAGTCGGGTATTTTAACCTTTTCTTACCCGCTTTTTACCAACTATGGTCGGACATTCACACCGTCTTACAGCGGAACATCTCCGCTCCCGCTTTTGATGGTGTATAGTCAGGCATTTGAACCTTTTCTTACCCGCTTTTTACAAACTATGGTCGGACATTCAAACCTTCTTGTAGCCGAAAACCTCTGCTCCCTCTTTTGATTATACATTGTCGGGCATTCGCACCTTATCTTACCCGCTTTTTACAAACTATAGTCAGACATTCACACCTTGGTGCTGAACCACCTCAGCTCCCTCTTTTGATCATGTATGGTCTGGCAATACTACCTTTTCTTACCCGTTTGTGAGTAATTATGGCTGGACATTCACACCTACTTGCAGTCGAACAGCTCTACTCCCGCTTTTGATTATGTTTGGTTGGATATTCGAACCTTTTCTTAACTGCTTTTTACAAACTTTGGTCGGACGTTCACACCTTCTTGCAGCCGAACACTTCCGCTTCCGCTTTTGATGGTATATATTCGGGCATTCGAACCTTTTCTTACCAGCTTTTTACAAACCATGGTCGGACTTTCACACATTCTTGTAGCCAAACACATCCGCTCCCGCTATTGATTTTTTACAGTCGGGTATTTTAACCTTTTCTTACCCACTTTTTACCAACTATGGTCGGACATTCACACCTTCTTACAGCGGAACACCTCCGCTCCCTCTTTTGATGGTGTATGTTTGGGCATTCGAACCTTTTCTTACCCGCTTTTTACAAACTATGCTCGGACATTCAAACCTCCTTGTAGCCGAACACATCAACTCCTTCTTTTGATGATGTATGCTTGGGCATTCAAACCTACTTTTTACCCACTTTTCATTAATTTTGGGTGGACATTCACACCTTGTCACAGCCAAACACCTCCGCTCCCTGTTTTGATCATGTATGGTTGGACATTCGCACCTTTTCTCACCCGCTTTTTGAAAACTATGGTCGGCTGTTCACAGCTTCCTCTCCACCATACTTGTATGGTGGGATGTTCACACCCAGTTGCATCCGAAGACCTCCGCCCCAACTTTTGTTGATATTTAGTTGGTCATTCGCAGCTTACCCGCTTTTGGCAAACTATGGCCTTCTTGCAGCCAAACACCTCTGATCTCGCTTTTGATAATGTAAGGTTGGGCATTCAGACCTTGCTTCACCTGCTTTTCACCAAATATAGTCGGACATTCACACCTTCTTGCAGCCGAACACTTCCGCTCCACCTTTTAGTGTTCTATCACACCTTTTTTTCACCGAATTTTATAGATTATGGTTGGAAATTCTCAACCACTCTCATCCGAAGACCTCTCCTCCCGCTTTTGTTAATATATTTGAACTTTAGTCGGACATTCACACCTTCTTGCAGCTGAACCACCTCCGCTCCCTGTTTTGATCATGTATGGTCTGGCAATACTACCTTTTCTTACCCGTTTGTGAGTAATTATGGCTGGACATTCACACCTACTTGCAGCCGAACACTACCTCTCTCGCTTTTGATGATGTATGGACCGGCATTCTTACCTTTTCTAACACATTTTTCAGAAATTACGGTCGGAGATTCACACCTACTCACAGCCGAACAACTCCGCTCCCGCATTTGATGGTGTGCAGTCGGACATTCTCACCCTATCTCATCAGCTTTTTGCAAATTATTTCTACTTGCAGTCGAAAAGCTATGCTCCCGCTTTTGATTATGTTTGGTTGGATATTCAAACCTTTTCTTAACTGCTTTTTACAAACTTTGGTTGGACGTTCACACCTTCTTGTAGCCGAACACATCCACTCCTGCTTTTGATGATGTATGGTTGGGCATTCGCACCTTTTTTTTACCCATTTGTCAGGAATAATGGGTGGACATTCACACCTTCTTGCAGCTGAACACCTCCTCTCCCACTTATGATCATGTGCGGTTTGATTTTCGAAAATTTTCTTTCATGTTTTCTAGCAATTATTGATGGACATTTAGACCTTCTTGCAGCTGAACACCTCCGCTCCTGCTTTTGATCATACCTTGTCAGGCATTCGCACCATGTCTTACCCGCTTTTTACAAACTTTAGTCGAACATTTACACCTTTTTGCAGCCGAACACCACCTCTCTCGCTTTTGATGATGTATGGTCCGGCATTCTTTCCTTTTCTAACACATTTTTCAGCAATTATGGTCGGACATTCACACCTACTCAGAGCCGAACACCTCCGCTCCCGCATTTGATGGTGTATAGTCGGGCATTCTCACCCTTTCGCATCAGCTTTTTGCAGATTTTGATCTGACATTCACACCTGCTTTTGATAATGTATGGTTGGGCATTCGCACCTTTTTTTTACCCATTTTTCAGGAATTATGGGTGGACATTCACACCTTCTTGCAGCTGAACACCTCCTCTCCTTCTTATGATCATGTGCGGATGATATTCGAAAATTTTCTTTCATGTTTTAAAGCAATTATTGATGGACACTCAGACCTTCTTGCAGCTGAACCACTCTGCTCCCGCTTTTGATGGTGTATAGTCGGGCTTTCGAGCCTTTCCTTCCCGGTTTTTACAAATTATGGTTGGACATTCAGACCTTCTTGCAGCCGAACACCTCCGCTCCCTCTTTTGATCATACATTGTCGGGCATTCGAACCTTTTCTTACCAGCTTTTTACAAACCATGGTTGGACTTTCACACCTTCTTGTAAACGAACAACTCCGCTCCCGCTATTGATTGTGTACAGTCGGGTATTTTAACCTTTTCTTACCCGCTTTTTACCAACTATGGTCGGACATTCACACCGTCTTACAGCGGAACACCTCCGCTCCGCGCTTTTGATGGTGTATAGTCAGGCATTTGAACCTTTTCTTACCCGCTTTTTACAAACTATGGTCGGACATTCAAACCTTCTTGTAGCCAAAAACCTCCGCTCCCTCTTTTGATCATACATTGTCGGGCATTCGCACCTTTTCTTACCCGTTTTTTACAAACCATGGTCGAACTTTCACACATTCTTGTAGCCAAACACATCCGCTCCCGCTATTGATTGTGTACAGTCGGGTATTTTAACCTTTTCTTACCCACTTTTTACCAACTATGGTCGGACATTCACACCTTCTTACAGCGGAACACCTCCGCTCCCTCTTTTGATGGTGTATGTTTGGGCATTCGAACCTTTTCTTACCCGCTTTTTACAAACTATGCTCGGACATTCAAACCTTCTTGTAGCCGAACACATCAACTCCTTCTTTTGATGATGTATGCTTGGGCATTCAAACCTACTTTTTACCCGCTTTTCATTAATTTTGGGTGGACATTCACACCTTGTCACAGCCAAACACCTCCGCTCCCTGTTTTGATCATGTATGGTTGGACATTCGCACCTTTTCTCACCCGCTTTTTGTAAACTATGGTCGGCTGTTCACAGCTTCCTCTCCACCATACTTGTATGGTGGGATATTCACACCCACTTGCATCCGAAGACCTTTTGTTGATATTTAGTTGGTCATTCGCAGCTTACCCGCTTTTGGCAAACTATCGCCTTCTTGCAGCCAAACACCTCTGAACTCGCTTTTGATAATGTAAGGTTGGGCATTCAGACCTTGCTTCACCTGCTTTTCACCAAATATAGTCGGACATTCACACCTTCTTGCAGCCGAACACTTCCGCTCCACCTTTTAGTGTTCTATCACACCTTTTTTTCACCGAATTTTATAGATTATGGTTGGAAATTCTCAGCCACTCTCATCCGAAGACCTCTCCTCCGGTTTTTGTTAATATATTTGAACTTTAGTCGGACATTCACACCTTCTTGCAGCTGAACCACCTCCGCTCCCTGTTTTGATCATGTATGGTCTGGCAATACTACCTTTTCTTACCCGTTTGTGAGTAATTATGGCTGGACATTCACACCTACTTGCAGCCGAACACCACCTCTCTCGCTTTTGATGATGTATGGACCGGCATTCTTACCTTTTCTAACACATTTTTCAGAAATTACGGTCGGAGATTCACACCTACTCACAGCCGAACAACTCCGCTCCCGCATTTGATGGTGTGCAGTCGGACATTCTCACCCTTTCTCATCAGCTTTTTGCAAATTATGATCTGACATTCACACCTACTTGCAGTCGAAAAGCTATGCTCCCGCTTTTGATTATGTTTGGTTGGATATTCAAACCTTTTCTTAACTGCTTTTTACAAACTTTGGTTGGAGGTTCACAGCTTCTTGTAGCCGAACACATCCACTCCTGCTTTTGATGATGTATGGTTGGGCATTCGCACCTTTTTTTTACCCATTTGTCAGGAATAATGGGTGGACATTCACACCTTCTTGCAGCTGAACACCTCCTCTCCTACTTATGATCATGTGCGGTTTGATTTTCAAAAATTTTCTTTCATGTTTAAGCAATTATTGATGGACATTTAGACCTTCTTGCAGCTGAACACCTCCGCTCCTGCTTTTGATCATACCTTGTCAGGCATTCGCACCATGTCTTACCCGCTTTTTACAAACTTTAGTCGAACATTTACACCTTTTTGCAGCCGAACACCACCTCTCTCGCTTTTGATGATGTATGGTCCGGCATTCTTTCCTTTTCTAACACATTTTTCAGCAATTATGGTCGGACATTCACACCTACTCAGAGCCGAACACCTCCGCTCCCGCATTTGATGGTGTATAGTCGGGCATTCTCACCCTTTCTCATCAGCTTTTTGCAAATTATGATCTGACATTCACACCTGCTTTTGATAATGTATGGTTGGGCATTCGCACCTTTTTTTACCCATTTTTCAGGAATTATGGGTGGACGTTCACACCTTCTTGCAGCTGAACACCTCCTCTCCTTCTTATGATCATGTGCGGATGATATTCGAAAATTTTCTTTCATGTTTTAAAGCAATTATTGATGGACACTCAGACCTTCTTGCAGCTGAACCACTCTGCTCCCGCTTTTGATGGTGTATAGTCGGGCTTTCGAGCCTTTCCTTCCCGGTTTTTACAAATTATGGTTGGACATTCAGACCTTCTTGCAGCCGAACACCTCCGCTCCCTCTTTTGATCATACATTGTCGGGCATTGGAACCTTTTCTTACCCGCTTTTTACAAACCATGGTTGGACTTTCACACCTTCTTGTAGCCGAACAACTCCGCTCCCGCTATTGATTGTGTACAGTCGGGTATTTTAACCTTTTCTTACCCGCTTTTTACCAACTATGGTCGGACATTCACACCTTCTTACAGCGGAACACCTCCGCTCCCTCTTTTGATGGTGTATGTTCGGGCAGTCAAACCTTTTCTTACCTGCTTTTTACAAACTATGGTCAGACATTCAACCCTTCTTGGAGCCGAACACATCCACTCCTGCTTTTGATTATGTATAGTTAGGCATTCGCACCTTTTCTTACCCATTTTTCAGTAATTATGGGTGTACATTCACACCTTCTTGCAGCCGAACACCTCCGCTCCCTCTTTTGATCATACATTTTCGGGCATTCGCACCTTTTCTTACCCGCTTTTTACAAACCATAGTCGGACTTTCACATCTTTTAGTAGCCGAACAACTCCGCTCCCGCTATTGATTGTGTACAGTCGGGTATTTTAACCTTTTCTTACCCGCTTTTTACCAACTATGGTCGGACATTCACACCTTCTTACAGCGGAACACCTCCGCTCCCTCTTTTGATGGTGTATGTTCGGGCAGTCAAACCTTTTCTTACCTGCTTTTTACAAACTATGGTCAGACGTTCAAACCTTCTTGTAGCCGAACATATCCACTCCTGCTTTTGATGATGTATGGTTGGGCATTCGAACCTACTTGTCGCCCGCTTTTCATTAATTATGGGTGGACATTCACACCTTGTCTCAGCCAAACACCTCCGCTCCCTGTTTTGATCATGTATGGTTTGACATTCGCACCTTTGCTTACCCTCTTTTTATACTGATTGCTCAAGATTAAGTTGTTCTTTCTCAAACTACAAAATTTTTTTAATTGTTGAAACTTGATTTGAAGTGGATAAATAAGGAAGACAAACAGTTTTAAGTCAGGCTGATAGCAATTAATTTTATAGCAAAATCTGTATTTCGTCATTTCTCGAGAGATGCTTATTGCTGAAGAAGTTCTTTCTCATTCTACAAAGTACAACGTTGTTTATCATTGAAACTTGATTAGACATGAATAAATATGAAGGACAAAGCAGTCTTAACTTGGTTTGAGTTAAGGAATTCGTTTTATAGGAGAATCCGAATTCGTGCATAACTCGTAAAATAGAGCTTATTTTCGGATTCCTAAAGAATGAGTCTGGTTCTTTCTCATAATACAAAGTTTGTTGTTTATTGTTGAAACTTCATCAGACCGTTAGATATAGTCGGACTCACCTCGACGCACGGCTTGGGATCTGGAACCAGTACTCTTGAGAGGGGTTGGACTCTCTTCCACTCTGGAGTTGCCCGTGGTGAGAGGCGCAGAGCAGGTGTGGGCATACTTATTGCCCCCCGGCTGTGTGCCAGTACATTGGGGTTTACCCCAGTGAACGAGAGGGTAGCCTCCCTCCGCCTTGGGTGGGGGGACGAGTCCTGACTGTTGTTTGTGCCTATGCGCCAAACAGCAGTTCAGAGTACCTACCCTTTTTGGAGTCTCTGGGGGAGGCACTGGAGAATGCTCCTACCGGAGACTCCCTCATTCTGCTGGGGGACTTCAATGCTCACGTGGGCAATGACAGTGAGACCTGGAGGGGTGTGATTGGGAGGAACGGCCCCCCCGATCTGAATCAGAGTGGTGTTATGTTGTTGGACTTCTGTGCCAGTCATAGACTGTCCATAACGAACACCATGTTCAGGCATAAGGGTGTCCATATGTGCACTTGGCACCAGGACACCCTTGGCCGCAGTTCGATGATCGACTTTGTGGTTTTATCATCGGACTTGCGGCCGTATGTCCTGGACACTCGGGTGAAGAGAGGGGCGGAGCTGTCAACTGATCACCACCTGATGGTGAGTTGGCTCCGCTGGTGGGGGAGGATGCCGATCAGACCTGGCAGGCCCAAACGTATTGTGAGGGTCTGCTGGGAGCGTTTGTCAGAATCCCCCGTCAGAAGGAGCTTTAACTCCCAACTCCGGCAGAGCTTCAACCATATTTGAGGTGGGGGACATTGAGTCCGAATGGGTCATGTTCCGTGACTCCATTGCCGAGGCAGCTGGTCGGAGTTGTGGCCGTAAGGTGGTCGGTGCCTGTCGTGGCGGCAACCCTCGAACCTGCTGGTGGACACCAGTGGTGAGGGAAGCCGTCAAGCTGAAGAAGGAGTCCTATCGGGTCTTTTTGGCCAGTGGGACCCTGGAAGAAGCTGATAGGTACCGACGGGCCAGACGGGCCACGGCTTCGGCGGTTGCTGAGGCAAAAACTCGGGCCTGGGAGGAGTTCGGTGAGACCATGGAGAACGATTTCCGGATAGGCCTCGAAAAGATTCTGGTCCACCATCCGGCGTCTCAGGGGGGGGGGAGCGGCTCACAGTCAACACTGTTTACAGTGGGGACGGGGCTTTGCTGACCTCAACTAGGGATGTTGTGAGTCGGTGGGGGGAGTACTTCGAGGAACTCCTCAATCCTACCAACACGTGCTCGGAAGAGGCAGAGTCGGAGAGCTCGGAGACGGGGCCTCCCATTTCTGGGGCTGAGGTTGCCGAGGTGGTTAAAAAGCTCCTCGGTGGCAAGGCCCCGGGGGTGGATGAGGTCCGACCTGAGTTTCTCAAGGCTCTGGATGTTGTAGGGCTGTCTTGGCTGACACGCCTCTGCAGTATCGCGTGGACATCGGGGACAGTGCCTCTGGACTGGCAGATTGGGGTGGTGGTCCCCCTCTTTAAAAAGGGGGACCGGAGGGTGTGTTCCAACTATAGGGGTATCACACTCCTCAGCCTCCCTGGTAAGGTCTATTCGGGGGTATTGGAGAGGAGGATCCGTCGGATAATCGAGCCTCGGATTCAGGAGATGCAGTGTGGCTTTCGTCCTGGCCGTGGAACAGTGGACCAGCTCTATACCCTCGGCAGGATCCTGGAGGGTGCATGGGAGTTCGCCCAACCAGTCTACATGTGTTTTGTGGACTTGGAGAAAGCGTTCGACCGTGTCCCTCGTGGAGTCCTGTGGGGGGTGCTCCGGGAATATGGAGTGCCGGACCCCTTGATAGGGGCCGTTCGGTCTCTGTATGACCGGTGCCAGAGTTTGGTCCGCATTGCCGGCAGTAAGTCGGATACGTTTCCGGTGAGAGTTGGACTCCGTCAGGGCTGCCCTTTGTCACCGATTCTGTTCCTAACTTTTATGGACAGAATTTCTAGGCGGAGCCAGGGCGTTGAGGGTGTCCCATTTGGCGACCTCAGAATCGGGTCTCTGCTTTTTGCAGATGATGTGGTTCTGTTAGCGTCGTCAGGCCGTGACCTTCAGCTCTCACTGGAGTGATTCGCAGCCGAGTGTGAAGCGGCTGGGATGAGAATCAGCACCTCCAAATCCGAGACTATGGTTCTCAGCCGGAAAAGGGTGGAATGCTCTCTCCGGGTCGGGAATGAGATCCTTCCCCAAGAGGAGGAGTTCAAGTATCTCGGGGTCTTGTTCACGAGTGACAGACGAATGGAGCGGGAGATTGACGGGCGGATCGGTGCGGCGCCTGCAGTGTTGCAGGCTCTGCACCGACCCGTCGTTGTGAAGAGGGAGCTGAGCCAGAAGGCGAAGCTCTCTACTTACTGGTCAATCTACGTTCCCATCCTCACCTATGGTCACGAGTTGTGGGTAGTGACCGAAAGAACAAGATCGCGAATACAAGCGGCCGAAATGGGTTTCCTCCGCAGGGTGTCTGGGCTCTCCCTTAGAGATAGGGTGAGAAGCTCAGTCATCCGGGAGGGGCTCGGAGTAGAACCGCTGCTCCTCCGCATTGAGAGGAGTCAGATGAGGTGGCTCGGGCATCTGGTTAGGATGCCCCCTGGGCGCCTCCCTGGGGAGGTGTTCCGGGCACGTCCCACTGGGAGGAGACCCCGGGGGAGACCCAGGACACGTTGGAGAGACTATGTCTCTCGGCTGGCCTGGGAACGCCTCGGGGTCCCCCCGGAAGAGCTGGAGGAAGTGGCCGGGGACAGAGACGTCTGGGTTTCTCTGCTCAAGCTGCTGCCCCCGCGACCCGACCCCCGGATAAGCGGCAGATGATGGATGGATGGATGGATATATCCTCCAACAACCAGACTTACAACCCCCGACTAGGGTAGCAGAATTTCTAAGCATCTGTACCCCAAAACTACTATCAAAAATATATAAATTATTGTCTAAGATAGATGACACAATGCACAGATAACACACCTGATGATTATGCACACGCTTTGTGGTTTTCTGCGCCTGTCCAGAAGTTCTGGCTTGAAGTCTGTGAGGACCTATCAACATGGCTAAAGTGTAGCATCCCTGCATGCCCCACACTGTGCATACTGGGTGACTTAGACAACATCAACATGGAAAATTAACTCAGCACACATGGTTGTCACAGTGTTATGTATCGCAAAGAAAACTATTCTCATGAACTGGAAAGCGAAGAACAATCTGTGTATTAACCAGTTTAGAAATTTTCTTTTAGATTATATTAGCATGGAAACAATGTCTGCCTCCTCAAAACATCAATTGGCTGAATTTCATTCTCTCTGGTCCCCTCTGATTAGTTTTATCACATAGTGGTGGTGGTGGGTTGCTTGGTGATGGTGGGTCTCAGGCCCGGGCTGCTGCGACTGGTGTGACCGGGTGGTTTGTTTGTTTGTTTTTTGATGTTGTTTGTTTGTTTTTTGTAGAGGTCCTCCTGGATGGGGTTGGGTTGAGTGGGGTGGGGCGGGATGGGTACCTTCTGGGGGTACAGTAGCTCCCGGAATATGGTCGCTGCAGGCCCCGAGCCTGGTGGGCATCAGGCCCTCCTGCCCATTGTTGGCTCCCAGGTAGCGGGGATGCCTATTGCAGCCAGTCCCTGGCTGCCCTCTCTGGGGGAGAGTAGTATATATCCCCATACCCCTCTCCCTTCTGGCTCCTGTACACAGCACACACTCACACATGAAGGGTTTTGGGGGCGTGTGTGTTCGGTGGGGTGTAGTGGATGGGGCCACGTAGGTGGTCCCCTTTGGTTGCACTCTGCAGTTCCCTGCCCCTGTTTTAATTACACCTTAGACATTACTACTTATCAAACACACTAACACACACACATTAGGTCTTGGGGGGTGGTTACACTGAGTGGCATCTGGTGGGCGGGGCTCTCTGCCTGCTTCTGATTGCTTGGGGGGGGGGCTGTGGATTGTGGCCCTGTACGCTTATACACTCATAACTAAGCACGGTTATCATGTAGGTCCTGTGCCATGGGTGTTGCATGTTCTCACACACACACACACACACACACATTCATTAGTCCAGTAGCATGGTCACTAAGCAGTTGATGTATTATCATGTCGTCTCAGGTCATCTATATCCACAGCTGTGTTGTATGCGATTGCCGCTTCTTGTGCTTGTTTTTGTTTTTTTGTGTGTTTGTTTTTTCTCTGCTTGTCTGCTTTCAGGTGCTCCTGGTGGCGCTAAGGCTGGATTCCCCTCATAGGCCATGGATTGTTGTCTGTTTTGTTTTTTACAGGTGTAGCAGCTGGTTGTCTTGTTTTTGTTTCTATTTTTGTTCTGTTTCCTCTTCTTTCCTCTTCTTCTTTCCTTGTCCCCCGGTCCGGTTCAGTTCAGTTCATGTCATATATTGTAAACAGAAATAAATAAATGGGCATCAAGGGGAGCTTTACATTTATAAAACTTCCCTTGGCAAAACAAATCTGTTTGGCATCAAAGGTATTCAGACTACAATTCTTCTGACATAATGCTGAACAGGACAAGGGGAAAAAAAAGTAAAGAAGACAGTTCTGCCGAAAGCCAGGGATAGACCTGTTCTAAGTTCTATACTTTTTAAAAGGGGCGTGTTTATCAACTATGGAATTAGAAGATTTACAAAAATGGTCAAGTGCTAGATCTTCATCTGGGATTTTAACAGTGTCATATAACTATTCAACAGATCAGTTAAAAAAAAGCCTGCTCATGGAGATGTTTCAGGATCTGGATACCAAGCGTGGACCTAATGTTTTCATTTTTGCAATTCTGATACAGGCTATTGAGCAGTGATAACTAACATCAAGTTCAGATACTGCGGATTTTCTACCTTTGATTTGTTAAGATTGAGCCAATCAGGGACAACCTTGAAGGATCTCTATGGTTTTGTAGGATCAGTAATTACCTGAGAAAGGTTGATATTGGTACACACCTTTTTTAAATGATCAGAGGCAGAGTTCAACTTGTTTAAATTAAAATTGCCACACAGAGATTGGGTTTAGGCCACATGCACACAGAATGACATCAACAAATATAAGAAATATTAAACATTTACACATAGATATTTGAATATATGTAGAGGAATGATACTTTGAAATGTGCTCATTGCGGAGTTATGATCAGTTGAGTAATGAAGGTTGAACTATTCTGGGAAAGAGGTTCTATTCCCAGCATCATGATGGACACTCCTGATATAGAAGGTTTCGCTAACGCATTGGAATTGTTTTACTATTTTCATATGCATGTGCAATGAAGAATTGCTTGCTGCTGATAAATGCAAAGAAGAACAGCTTACACATAGATGCTCACATATAGGCTGCTGAATGCAATGAAGACCTGCTTATCAAGTAAAGTTCAATGTCAATGTGTAATATTCAATTAGGATTTGCAAAACAGTGAAGTTAAACAATGAATGGGTCCATAGTCGGTATGAGAAGACTACAGGAATATTTACCTGGGTGTACGTTCAAACAGAGATGAGAAAATTGCGATAAATAATTGTTTGTTTGTTTGTTAGTATGTATAGGAATGTTATGTGTATAAACTGTGTTGAGTTATAGTTACTCAGTAGTGTCTCAGTGAAACAACCGACGGGGGAAGCCTTGCGGTGACAACAAAAGCAGTGTTTTACTGATCAGTCAAGTTGCTCCAGTGTACTCCATACAAACTGGTTGGCTACTGAAGGGATAGAAAATGGGGAATACTTGTTTTAAAGCAAACAAGGAATTAGATGGGAAAAATACATGTTTTAACGGGACCCAGACGATATTAAATACTCAGACAGATGGGAGAAGAAGTGTAGTTTTGTAGGAAATCACAAAATTATTACATAGAATTAGTGAAATCAATTGAAGAATGCCTTTCTGAAGAGCTGTTTACCACAGATGAGCAGCTTTGCGACCAAGCACATTGTAGATCGCTTTACTGCCAAAATGATCTAATTTAATGGATTGGTTTAGACATGCATAACAGCATTTTAAGAACAAAGAGAGAAACAAAAAGGGACAACGCTTCATGGTGGAAGGTGATGTATAAATAACTGTGTATATGATGAAGGGGGTGACAACACCCATTCCGAAATCCCGCCATTCCGACATCCCGCTATTCCGACATCCCACCATTCCGACATACCACCATTCCGACATACCACCATTCCGACATGCAGACGTCCCACCATTCCGACATCCCACCATTGCGACATCCCGCTATTCTGACGTTCAAATGTCCCACCATTCCGACAAGGCTTTCCGTATAAGGAAATGTGTGTTACTCAACAGGTGAGTCCCTACTTTCTGTTCATGCAATTTATATGTTTAACACATGTTTATAGACAAGCGTTATTAAAAACACAAAGTCTCGGCAACTGGAGGAGGAGAAGCAGTCCGCGGTGGTTTTCAATCACACACTCCAATGCCACTTGTTTCAACTTCCGAAAATTTAATCCAGGAAAAAAAGGCTTACAAACATGGACCAAAACGGCTCCATAACACGCACAAGAATCCAAAAGAAACGAAAGTTAACTAAAAGAAAGCAAATAAACAGTATGAAGTGGTCAAAATTGGTTTTACGCATGCCTATGTGCGTCTGGCACATGCGTCTTCGGGCTCTCCCACGTTGGTTTGTGGATGAAAGCTATATGTTCAGCTGTAATGTCATGTAAAAACAATCTCTACATGACATTTACTCCCAGGTGTGACCAGTTAGGTCCTTAAGATATCAACAGGCTGTATAAAGCTACAACCGTTGCGGCTGTGTGTTTGTGCCAAATGCGCAAAGCCCATCCGCGCTTCCCAAAATTGGAGTGAGTACTCATAAATCACGTGAATAACATGAATAAACGTTTTTACTGAATTTTGTTGTGTTTTATACGTTCTATGCTGTCATTTCTCTCTTCTCCTATTGGCAAGGCAAGGCAGAGTGCTCGCAACTGTGTCCTGTGCAGTAGCCGTGATATCTGTAATTGCAATTATTACTTTTGCATATGATGACAGCGTGCAAAAGACGCATGGGCTCTGTGGAGAGCTCCGCTCCAGCTGGCTGCTGTGACAGCTCACTGACACTGTATTTCTGCTTAATCAGTTTCAGTCTCGCCAGAGTTACATTAATATCTGTATTTTTATATTTGAAATTCAGGGGATTTTGATAATAGATTATTAAAGTTTGTTTGCGAGGCTGTGGCCTCTGCATGTGCAAAGCTTGTGCGCCAAACTTTAGGGCGTATTTGCGCCGGCATATCATTAGTGCAATATGTTTTGGGTAAAAAATAGGCTATTAAAAGGAACTGTCGGAATGGCGGTATGTTAAAAAAAACAAAAAACATACCGCCATTCCGACCATAGGAGGAAAAAAGTGTCGGAATGGTGGGACGTTTGATAAAAAATTAAGTGTCGCCATTCCGACAATTGGACACCCATGTCGGAATGGCGAGATGTCGGAATGGCAGCATGTAACCATGATGAAGGAGAGACCATTTGAGCAGCACAGCCATTTCGCAGCACAGGGACAGCAGTCCAAGTTACAGGATCTCCCACGTGGTATCACCTGTCACATTGTGTCAAGGCATCAAAAGAAGAAAAAATCACCAAACTCAAGGACAAAAAGACAAAGACTCCGGTGAACGAAGACAGAGGACTGACAAACCAGAAATACAAAAGGATTCTCGATATCAAGATCCAGAAGAAGAGGCTAACAATGCCACGAACACTTACGATGCTGGGAATGATGCCAGCAATGAACAGAGAAGAAGATTCAGTGTCATCAATCTGCATTACGTGCCTCTAATGAGGGGGTGAATATAGAATCCTCAACGATTACAACGTCTCTGGGAACTGTGACAACAACAAGGTTTAAACCATTTTGATATATATTGTAACCTATTGTCTGAGGAATAGTGCTGAAAATGAGGTAAATCTAATCCACCATTGTCCTTGGTCTTCTGTAGGGTTTTTAAACTAATACGTGGTGGTTTGTTTTTCCACAGAAATTTGGAGATGCATGAATCTAGTGACTTAAACCAAGTAGCAGATGGTTTTATGGGGATCATTGAGAACAAATAGTTAACTTTTGGTAGTATCATCATTTTAATGGATGTAACTCTCCCCATAAGTGATATAGGTAAGGACTTCCAACGAGAGATCGTCCTCTACTGTCTTTAATAATTGCACATAATTTAGCTTTGTTAGCTCTGAGAGCCTGGAGGAAATGTTTATGCCTAAATATCTAATATTTCCTGACTGTAAAGTGATCGCAGGTATATTATGGACCCTACAGTTAATGGGCAGAACTGTGGTCTTAGACCAGTTGATAGAGTAGTCAGAAAGTGCTGAGAATTTATTTATGAGTGTGATCGTGTGACTGAGAGACGTCTGTGAGTTCTGAAGGAAAAGTAATACATCATCAGCATAAAGACTTATTTTATGCTCAATATTTTGGGATTAATTACTCACAAACGGGTAAGAAAAGGTAGTATTGCCAGACCATACATGATCAAAACAGGGAGCGGAGGTGGTTCAGCTGCAAGGTGTGAATGTCTGACTATAGTTTGTAAAAAGCGGGTAAGATAAGGTGCGAATGCCCGACAATGTATGATCAAAAGAGGGAGCGGAGGTTTTCGGCTGCAAGAAGGTCTGAATGTCCACCCAAAATTCCTGAAAAATGGGTAAAAAAAGGGTGCGAATGCCAAACCATACATCATCAAAAGCAGGAGTGGATGTGTTCGGCTACAAGAAGATTTGAATGTCCATCAATAATTGCTTTAAAACATGAAAGAAAATTTTCGAATATCAAACCGCACATGATCATAAGCGGGAGAGGAGTTGTTCAGCTGCAAGAAGGTGTGAATGTCCACCCATAATTACTGAAAAATGGGTAAGAAAAGGTGAAAATGCCCAACCATACATCATCAAAAGCAGGAGTGGATGTGTTCGGCTACAAGAAGGTTTGAATGTCCGACCATAGTTTGTAAAAAGCGGGTAAGAAAAGGTTCGAATGCCCGATCATAGACCATCAAAAGAGGGAGCGGAGGTGTTCCGCTGTAAGAAGGTGTAAATGTCCGACCATAGTTGGTAAAAAGCGGGTAAGAAAAGGTTAAAATACCCGACTGTACACAATCAATAGCGGGAGCGGAGTTGTTTGGCTACAAGAAGGTGTGAAAGTCCGACCACGGTTTGTAAAAAGCGGGTAAGAAAAGGTTCGAATGCCCGAATATATACCATCAAAAGTGGAAGTGGATGGGTTCGGCTGCAAGAAGGTGTGAACGTCCGACCAAAGTTTGTAAAAAGCAGTTAAGAAAAGGTTCGAATATCCAACCAAACATAATCAAAAGCGGGAGCAGAGCTGTTCGACTGCAAGTAGGTGTGAATGTCAGATCATAATTTGCAAAAAGCTGATGAGAAAGGTTGAGAATGCCCGGCTATACACCATCAAATGTTGGAGCGGAAGTGTTCGGCTGTGAGTAGGTGTGAATGTCCGACCATAATTGCTGAAAAATGTGTTAGAAGAGACTAGAATGCCGGACAATACATAATCAAATGCGGGAGCGGAGTTGTTCGGCTGTGAGTAGGTGTGAATCTCCGAGCATAGTTTGTAAAAAGGGGGTAAGAATAGGTTCGAATGCCCGAACATACACTATCAAAACAGGGAGCTGAGGTGGCTCAGCTGCAAGGTGTGAATGTCTGACTATAGTTTGTAAATAAGGTGCGAATGCCCAACATTGTATAATCAAAAGAGAGAGCGGAGGTTTTCGGCTACAAGAAGGTTTGAATGTCCGACCATAGTTTGTAAAAAGCGGGTAAGAAAAGGTTCAAATGCCTGACTATACACCATCAAAAGCGCAGAGCGGAGGTGTTCCGCTGTAAGACGGTGTGAATGTCCGACCATAGTTGGTAAAAAGCAGGTAAGAAAAGGTTAAAATACCCGACTGTACACAATCAATAGCGGGAGCGGAGTTGTTCGGCTACAAGAAGGTGTGAAAGTCCAACCATGGTTTGTAAAAAGCTGGTAAGAAAAGGTTCGAATGCCAGACAATGTATGATCAAAAGAGGGAGCGGAGGTGTTCGGCTGCAAGAAGGTCTGAATGTCCAACCATAATTTGTAAAAACCGGGAAGGAAAGGCTCGAAAGCCCGACTATACACCATCAAAAGCGGGAGCAGAGTGGTTCAGCTGCAAGAAGGTCTGAATGTCCATCAATAATTGCTTTAAAACATGAAAGAAAATTTTCGAATATCATCCGCACATGATCATAAGAAGGAGAGGAGGTGTTCAGCTGCAAGAAGGTGTGAATGTCCACCCATAATTCCTGAAAAATGGGTAAAAAAAAGTGCGAATGCCCAACCATACATTATCAAAAGCAGGTGTGAATGTCAGATCATAATTTGCAAAAAGCTGATTAGAAAGGGTGAGAATGCCCGACTATACACCATCAAATGCGGGAGCGGAGGTGTTCGGCTCTGAGTAGGTGTGAATGTCCGACCATAATTGCTGAAAAATGTGTTAGAAAAGGTAAGAATGCCGGACCATACATCATCAAAAGCGAGAGAGGTGGTGTTCGGCTGCAAAAAGGTGTAAATGTTCGACTAAAGTTTGTAAAAAGCGGGTAAGACATGGTGCGAATGCCTGACAAGGTATGATCAAAAGCAGGAGGGGAGGTGTTCAGCTGCAAGAAGGTCTAAATGTCCATCAATAATTGCTAGAAAACATGAAAGAAAATTTTCGAAAATCAAACCGCACATGATCATAAGTGGGAGAGGAGGTGTTCAGCTGCAAGAAGGTGTGAATGTCCACCCATTATTCCTGACAAATGGGTAAAAAAAAGGTGCGAATGCCCAACCATACATCATCAAAAGCAGGAGTGGATGTGTTCGGCTACAAGAAGGTGTGAACGTCCAACCAAAGTTTGTAAAAAGCAGTTAAGAAAAGGTTTGAATATCCAACCAAACATAATCAAAAGCGGGAGCATAGCTTTTCGACTGCAAGTAGGTGTGAATGTCAGATCATAATTTGCAAAAAGCTGATGAGAAAGGGTGAGAATGTCCGACTGCACACCATCAAATGCGGTAGCGGAGTTGTTCGGCTGTGAGTAGGTGTGAATCTCCGACTGTAATTTCTGAAAAATGTGTTAGAAAAGGTAAGAATGCCGGTCCATACATCATCAAAAGCGAGAGAGGTGGTGTTCGGCTGCAAGTAAGTGTGAATGTCCAGCCATAATTACTCACAAACGGGTAAGAAAAGGTAGTATTGCCAGACCATACATGATCAAAACAGGGAGCGGAGGTAGTTCAGCTGCAAGAAGGTGTGAATGTCCGACTAAAGTTCAAATATATTAACAAAAGCGGGAGGAGAGGTCTTCGGATGAGAGTGGTTGAGAATTTCCAACCATAATCTATAAAATTCGGTGAAAAAAAGGTGTGATAGAACACTAAAAGGTGGAGCGGAAGTGTTCGGCTGCAAGAAGGTGTGAATGTCCGACTATATTTGGTGAAAAGCAGGTGAAGCAAGGTCTGAATGCCCAACCTTACATCATCAAAAGCGAGATCAGAGGTGTTTGGCTGCAAGAAGGCCATAGTTTGCCAAAAGCGGGTAAGCTGCGAATGACCAACTAAATATCAACAAAAGTGGGGGCGGAGGTCTTCGGATGCAACTGGGTGTGAACATCCCACCATACAAGTATGGTGGAGAGGAAGCTGTGAACAGCCAACTATAGTTTGCAAAAAGTGGGTGAGAAAAGGTGCGAATGTCCAACCATACTTGATCAAAACAGGGAGCGGAGGTGTTTGGCTGTGACAAGGTGTGAATGTCCACCCAAAATTAATGAAAAGCGGGCAAAAAATTAGGTTTGAATGCCCAAGCATACATCATCAAAAGAAGGAGTGGATGTGTTCGGCTACAAGAAGGTTTGAATGTCCGACCATAGTTTGTAAAAAGCGGGTAAGAAAAGGTTCAAATGCCTGACTATACACCATCAAAAGAGGGAGCGGAGGTGTTCCGCTGTAAGACGGTGTGAATGTCCGACCATAGTTGGTAAAAAGCGGGTAAGAAAAGGTTAAAATACCCGACTGTACACAATCAATAGGGGGAGCGGAGTTGTTCGGCTACAAGAAGGTGTGAAAGTCCAACCATGGTTTGTAAAAAGCTGGTAAGAAAAGGTTCGAATGCCAGAATATATACCATCAAAAGCGGAAGTGGAAGTGTTCGGCTGCAAGAAGGTGTGAACGTCCGACCAAAGTTTGTAAAAAGCAGTTAAGAAAAGGTTCGAATATCCAACCAAACATAATCAAAAGCGGGAGCAGAGCTGTTCGACTGCAAGTAGGTGTGAATGTCCAGCCATAATTACTCACAAACGGGTAAGAAAAGGTAGTATTGCCAGACCATACATGATCAAAACAGGGAGCTGAGGTGGTTCAGCACCAAGGTGTGAATGTCTGACTATAGTTTGTAAAAAGCGGGTAAGATAAGGTGCGAATGCCCGACAATGTATAATCAAAAGAAGGAGCAGAGGTTTTCGGCTACAAGAAGGTTTGAATGTCCGACCATAGTTTGTAAAAAGCGGGTAAGAAAAGGTTCAAATGCCTGACTATACACCATCAAAAGCGGGAGCGGAGATGTTCCGCTGTAAGACGGTGTGAATGTCCGACCATAGTTGGTAAAAAGCGGGTAAGAAAAGGTTAAAATACCCGACTGTACACAATCAATAGCGGGAGCGGAGTTGTTCGGCTACAAGAAGGTGTGAAAGTCCAACCATCGTTTGTAAAAAGCTGGTAAGAAAAGGTTCGAATGCCCGAATATATACCATCAAAAGCGGAAGCGGAGGTGTTCGGCTGCAAGAAGGTGTGAACGTCCGACCAAAGTTGGCAAAAAGCAGTAAAGAAAAGGTTCGAATATCCAAACATAATTAAAAGCGAGAGAGATTGTGTTCAGCTGCAAGTAGGTGTGAATATCCAGCCATAATTACTCACAAACGGGTAAGAAAATGTAGTATTGCTTGACCATACATGATCAAAACAGGGAGCGGAGGTGGTTTAGCTGCAAAAAGGGGTGAATGTCCAACTAAAGTTCAAATATATTAACAAAAGCGGGAGGAGAGGTCTTCGGATTAGAGTGGTTGAGAATTTCCAACCATAATCTATAAAATGTGGTGAAAAAAAAAGGTGTGAAGGAATGAATTTTATAGCAAAATCCGAAATCATGCATAACTCCGCAAAAGGAACGTATTGCTCAACCAAAGGGATGCTTCTTTCTCATTCAGGGTAATATGAGGAACTTTATGCTTGATACATTTTAGACATGGATAACTATGAAGGACAAAGCAATTTTAACTTGGTTTGAGCAAAGCAATTCATTTTATAGGAAAATCTGAAATCGTGCAGGACTCATGAAAGTAAGCTTTTTCTCGGATTCCTGATCCTCCAGTGTTGCTCTTTCCTATAATGAAAAATACAGCCTTGTTCTTTGTTGAAATCGATATAGACATTGATAAATATGAAGGACAAAGCAGTTTCCACTTTGTTTGAGTGAAGGAATTAATTTTATAGCAAAATCCCAAATCAAGCAGAACGTATGAAAATAAGCTTGTTTTCGGATTCCTGATCCTTCAGTGTTGCTATTTCTTCTACTGCAAAATACAATGTTGTTATTTGTTGAAGTAAATCTAGACATTGATAAATATGAAGGACAAAGCAGTTTTCACTTGGTTTGAGTGAAGGAATTCATTTTATACATAAAATCCCAAATCATGCAGAACGTATGAAAATAAGCTTATTCTCGGATTCCTGATCCTTCAGTGTTGCTCTTTCTACTACTGCAAAATACAATGTTGTTCTTTGTTGAAGTAAATCTAGACATTGATAAATATGAAGGACAAAGCAGTTTTCACTTGGTTTGAGTGAAGGAATTCATTTTATACATAAAATCCCAAATCATTCAAAACGTATGAAAAGAAGCTTATTCTCGGATTCCTGATCCTTCAGTGTTGCTTTTTCTTCTACTGCAAAATACAATGTTGTTCTTTGTTGAAGTTGATCTAGACATTGATAAATATGAAGGACAAAGCAGTTTTAACTTGGTTTGAGTGAAGGAATTCATTTTATACATAAAATCCCAAATCATGCAGAACGTATGAAAATAAGCTTATTCTCGGATTACTGATCCTTCAGTGTTGCTCTTTCTTTTACTGCAAAATCCAGTGTTGTTCTTTGTTGAAGTCAATCTAGACATTGATAAATATGAAGGACAAAGCAGTTTTAACATAGTTTGAGTGAAGGCATTCATTTATAGTAAAATCAATAATCGTGCAGAACTCATGAAAATAAGCTTATTCTCGGATTCCTAAAACTTTTGATTTGCTCTTTCTTTACTGCAAAGTACAATGTTGTTCTTTGTTGAAGTCGATCTAGACATTGATAAATATGAAGGACAAAGCAGTTTTCACTTGGTTTGAGTGAAGGATTTGCAGCTGAAAACCTCCCGCTCCCGCTTTTGATTGTGTATAGTCGGGCTTTCGAGCCTTTTCTTACCCGGTTTTTAGAAATTATGGTTGGACATTCAGACCTTGCAGCCGAAGACCTCCACTCCCTCTTTTGATCATACATTGTCAGGCATTCGCACCTTGTCTTACCCGCTTTTTACAAACTATAGTCAGACATTCACACCTTGCAGCTGAACCACGTCAGCTCCCTGTTTTGATCATGTATGGTCTGGCAATACTACATTTTCTTAACCGTTTGTGAGTAATTATGGCTGGACATTCACACCTACTTGCAGTCGAACAGCTCTGCTCCCGCTTTTGATGGTATATATTCGGGCATTCGAACCTTTTCTTAACTGCTTTTTGCAAACTTTGGTCGGACGTTCACACCTTCTTGCAGCCGAACACCTCCGCTTCCGCTTTTGATGGTATATATTCGGGCATTCGAACCTTTTCTTAGTAGCTTTTTACAAACCATGGTTGAACTTTCACACCTTCTTGTAGCCGAACAACTCCGCTCCCGCTATTGATTGGGTACAGTCAGGTATTTTAACCTTTTCTTACCCGCTTTTTACCAACTATGGTCGGACATTCACACCGTCTTACAGCGGAACACCTCCGCTCCCGCTTTTGATGGTGTATAGTCAGGCATTTGAACCTTTTCTTAACTGCTTTTTACAAACTATGGTCGGACATTTAAACCTTCTTGTAGCCGAAAACCTCCGCTCCCTCTTTTGATCATACATTGTCGGGCATTCGCACCTTTTCTTACCCGTTTTTTACAAACCATGGTCGGACTGTCACACATTCTTGTAGCCAAACAACTCCGCTCCCGCTATTGATTGTGTACAGTCGGGTATTTTAACCTTTTCTTACCCGCTTTTTACCAACTATGGTCGGACATTTACACCTTCTTACAGCGGAACACCTCCGCTCCCTCTTTTGATGGTCTATGTTCGGGCATTCGAACCTTTTCGTACCCGCTTTTTACAAACTATGGTCGGACATTCAAACCTTCTTGTAGCCGAACACATCCACTCCTGCTTTTGATGATGTATGGTTGGGCATTTTCACCTTTTCTTACCCATTTTTCAGTAATTATGGGTGGACATTCACACCTTCTTGCAGCTGAACAACTCCTCTCCCGCTTATGATCATGTGCGGTTTGATATTCGAAAATTTTCTTTCATGTTTTAAAGCAATTATTGATGGACATTCAAATCTTCTTGTAGCCGAACACATACACTCCTGCTTTTGATGATGTATGGTTTGGCATTCGCACCCTTTTTTTACCCATTTTTCAGGAATTTTGGGTGGACATTCAGACCTTCTTGCAGCCGAAAACCTCCGCTCCCTCTTTTGATCATACATTGTCGGGCATTCGCATCTTATCTTACCCGCTTTTTACAAACTATAGTCAGACATTCACACCTTGCAGCTGAACCACCTCCGCTCCCTGTTTTGATCATGTATGGTCTGGCAATACTACCTTTTCTTACCCGTTTGTGAGTAATTAATCCCAAAATATTGAGCATAAAATAAGTCTTTATGCTGATGATGTATTACTTTTCCTTCAGAACTCACAGACGTCTCTCAGTCACACGATCACACTCATAAATAAATTCTCAGCACTTTCTGACTACTCTATCAACTGGTCTAAGACCACAGTTCTGCCCATTAACTGTAGGGTCCATAATATACCCGCGATCACTTTACAGTCAGGAAATATTAGATATTTAGGCATAAACATTTCCTCCAGGCTCTCAGAGCTAACAAAGCTAAATTATGTGCAATTATTAAAGACAGTAGAGGACGATCTCTCGTTGGAAGTCCTTACCTATATCACTTATGGGGAGAGTTACATCCATTAAAATGATGATACTACCAAAAGTTAACTATTTGTTCTCAATGATCCCCATAAAACCATCTGCTACTTGGTTTAAGTCACTAGATTCATGCATCTCCAAATTTCTGTGGAAAAACAAACCACCACGTATTAGTTTAAAAACCCTACAGAAGACCAAGGACAGTGGTGGATTAGATTTACCTCATGTTCAGCACTATTCCTTAGACAATAGGTTACAATATATATCAAAATGGTTTAAACCTTGTTGTTGTCACAGTTCCCAGAGACGTTGTAATCGTTGAGGATTCTATATTCACCCCCTCATTAGAGGCACGTAATGCAGATTGATGACACTGAATCTTCTTCTCTGTTCATTGCTGGCATCATTCCCAGCATCGTAAGTGTTCGTGGCATTGTTAGCCTCTTCTTCTGGATCTTGATATCGAGAATCCTTTTGTATTTCTGGTTTGTCAGTCCTCTGTCTTCGTTCACCGGAGTCTTTGTCTTTTTGTCCTTGAGTTTGGTGATTTTTTCTTCTTTTGATGCCTTGACACAATGTGACAGGTGATACCACGTGGGAGATCCTGTAACTTGGATTGCTGTCCCTGTGCTGTGAAATGGCTGTGCTGCTCAAATGGTCTCTCCTTCATCATGGTTACATGCTGCCATTCCGACATCTCGCCATTCCGACATGGGTCTCCAATTGTCGGAATGGCGACACTTAATTTTTTATCAAACGTCCCACCATTCCGACACTTTTTTCCTCCTATGGTCGGAATGGCGGTATGTTTTTTGTTTTTTTTAACATACCGCCATTCCGACAGTTCCTTTTAATAGCCTATTTTTTACCCAAAACATTTTGCACTAATGATATGCCGGCGCAAATACGCCCTAAAGTTTGGCGCACAAGCTTTGCACATGCAGAGGCCACAGCTTCGCAAACAAACTTTAATAATCTATTATCAAAATCCCCTGAATTTAAAATATAAAAATACAGATATTAATGTAACTCTGGCGAGACTGAAACTGATTAAGCAGAAATACAGTGTCAGTGAGCTGTCACAGCAGCCAGCTGGAGCGGAGCTCTCCACAGAGCCCATGCGTCTTTTGCACGCTGTCATCATATGCAAAAGTAATAATTGCAATTACAGATATCACGGCTACTGCACAGGACACAGTTGCGAGCACTCTGCCTTGCCTTGCCAATAGGAGAAGAGAGAAATGACAGCATAGAACGTATAAAACACAACAAAATGCAGTAAAAACGTTTATTCATGTTATTCACGTGATTTATGAGTACTCACTCCAATTTTGGGAAGCGCGGATGGGCTTTGCGCATTTGGCACAAACACACAACCGCAACGGTTGTAGCTTTATACAGCCTGTTGATATCTTAAGGACCTAACTGGTCACACCTGGGAGTAAATGTCATGTAGAGATTGTTTTTACATGACATTACAGCTGAACATATAGCTTTCATCCACAAACCAACGTGGGAGAGCCCGAAGACGCATGTGCCAGACGCACATAGGCATGCGTAAAACCAACTTTGACCACTTCATACTGTTTATTTGCTTTCTTTTAGTTAACTTTCGTTTCTTTTGGATTCTTGTGCGTGTTATGGAGCCATTTTGGTCCATGTTTGTAAGCCTTTTTTTCCTGGATTAAATTTTCGGAAGTTGAAACAAGTGGCATTGGAGTGTGTGATTGAAAACCACCGCGGACTGCTTCTCCTCCTCCAGTTGCCGAGACTTTGTGTTTTTAATAACGCTTGTCTATAAACATGTGTTAAACATATAAATTGCATGAACAGAAAGAAGGGACTCACCTGTTGAGTAACACACATTTCCTTATACGGAAAGCCTTGTCGGAATGGTGGGACATTTGAACGTCAGAATAGCAGGATGTCGCAATGGTGGGATGTCGGAATGGTGGGACGTTTGCATGTCGGAATGGTGGTATGTCGGAATGGTGGTATGTCGGAATGGTGGGATGTCGGAATAGCGGGATGTCGGAATGGCGGGATTTCGGAATGGGTGTTGCCACCCCCTTCATCATATACACAGTTATTTATACATCACCTTCCACCATGAAGCGTTGTCCCTTTTTGTTTCTCTCTTTGTTCTTAAAATGCTGTTATGCATGTCTAAACCAATCCATTAAATTAGATCATTTTGGCAGTAAAGCGATCTACAATGTGCTTGGTCGCAAAGCTGCTCATCTGTGGTAAACAGCTCTTCAGAAAGGCATTCTTCAATTGATTTCACTAATTCTATGTAATAATTTTGTGATTTCCTACAAAACTACACTTCTTCTCCCATCTGTCTGAGTATTTAATATTGTCTGGGTCCCGTTAAAACATGTATTTTTCCCATCTAATTCCTTATTTGCTTTAAAACAAGTATTCCCCATTTTCTATCCCTTCAGTAGCCAACCAGTTTGTATGGAGTACACTGGAGCAACTTGACTGATCAGTAAAACACTGCTTTTGTTGTCACCGCAAGGCTTCCCCCGTCGGTTGTTTCACTGAGACACTACTGAGTAACTATAACTCAACACAGTTTATACACATAACATTCCTATACATACTAACAAACAAACAAACAATTATTTATCGCAATTTTCTCATCTCTGTTTGAACGTACACCCAGGTAAATATTCCTGTAGTCTTCTCATACCGACTATGGACCCATTCATTGTTTAACTTCACTGTTTTGCAAATCCTAATTGAATATTACACATTGACATTGAACTTTACTTGATAAGCAGGTCTTCATTGCATTCAGCAGCCTATATGTGAGCATCTATGTGTAAGCTGTTCTTCTTTGCATTTATCAGCAGCAAGCAATTCTTCATTGCACATGCATATGAAAATAGTAAAACAATTCCAATGCGTTAGCGAAACCTTCTATATCAGGAGTGTCCATCATGATGCTGGGAATAGAACCTCTTTCCCAGAATAGTTCAACCTTCATTACTCAACTGATCATAACTCCGCAATGAGCACATTTCAAAGTATCATTCCTCTACATATATTCAAAAATCTATGTGTAAATGTTTAATATTTCTTATATTTGTTGATGTCATTCTGTGTGCATGTGGCCTAAACCTAATCTCTGTGTGGCAATTTTAATTTAAACAAGTTGAACTCTGCCTCTGATCATTTAAAAAAGGTGTGTACCAATATCAACCTTTCTCAGGTAATTACTGATCCTACAAAACCAAAGAGATCCTTCAAGGTTGTCCCTGATTGGCTCAATCTTAACAAATCAAAGGTAGAAAATCCGCAGTATCTGAACTTGGTGTTAGTTATCACTGCTCAATAGCCTGTATCAGAATTGCAAAAATGAAAACATTAGGTCCACGCTTGGTATCCAGATCCTGAAACATCTCCATGAGCAGGCTTTTTTTTAACTGATCTGTTGAATAGTTATATGACACTGTTAAAATCCCAGATGAAGATCTAGCACTTGACCATTTTTGTAAATCTTCTAATTCCATAGTTGATAAACACGCCCCTTTTAAAAAGTATAGAACTTAGAACAGGTCTATCCCTGGCTTTCGGCAGAACTGTCTTCTTTACTTTTTTTCCCCCTTGTCCTGTTCAGCATTATGTCAGAAGAATTGTAGTCTGAATACCTTTGATGCCAAACAGATTTGTTTTGCCAAGGGAAGTTTTATAAATGTAAAGCTCCCCTTGATGCCCATTTATTTATTTCTGTTTACAATATATGACATGAACTGAACTGAACCGGACCGGGGGACAAGGAAAGAAGAAGAGGAAAGAAGAGGAAACAGAACAAAAATAGAAACAAAAACCAGACAACCAGCTGCTACACCTGTAAAAAACAAAACAGACAACAATCCATGGCCTATGAGGGGAATCCAGCCTTAGCGCCACCAGGAGCACCTGAAAGCAGACAAGCAGAGAAAAAACCAACACACAAACAAACAAAAACAAGCACAAGAAGCGGCAATCGCATACAACACAGCTGTGGATATAGATGACCTGAGACGACATGATAATACATCAACTGCTTAGTGACCATGCTACTGGACTAATGAATGTGTGTGTGTGTGAGAACATGCAACACCCATGGCACAGGACCTACATGATAACCGTGCTTAGTTATGAGTGTATAAGCGTACAGGGCCACAATCCACAGCCCCCCCCCCCAAGCAATCAGAAGCAGGCAGAGAGGGCCACAAGACCCAGGACACCAGCAGCCCCCACAGAGCACAGAACCCAGGCAGCCCACCGCAGGGGCAACCACGCATCCACCCAGAAGACTGCAGAGGAAGCCCCCGGAAAGAGCCCCCATAAGCATAGGGCAGAGGCACTCCGGGAACCAGGGGTAACAGCCCACCGACCCCGCCAGGCCCCAGCCGCCCAGACATGGGCCGTGCACTGGACCTGGGCCCCAGGGGCCCGAGCGCCCCCAAACCCCCCGGCAGAGGCCCCACCCAATACCCAGGAGGGCCAAGCGCCCCAGACAGCCACAAAGTGGGTAAGCGCCTGCCCCAGCGCCCCTGGCCAAGTGCCCTGGGAGTCAAGACGTGCCCACAGGTGGGTGAAGTCGCGAGCAGTGGGGAGAGGCAACGCTGATGCCCCATCGGGAGAAACACAGGCAGGCCAGGCGACAGCAAATCCCAGATCCAGGCCCAATCATTACCACACACACTTTCACGTCCCATACATCCACACATCCACACAACCTACCTCCCTCGACTCTGCTGGGGTCTAGTGCAGCGGGCACACCAGGAGGCCAGCAACCCCCCAGCCACCACAGACCCCGAACCAGCAGAACAATTAATTAATCCTCCTGGCCCCTCCTGCCCCGAGCAGACACCAGGAAGCAGGGGTTTGCGAAGAAGACCCCTCCCCTCACCCTTCTGGCTCTTCAATATTTTCTAATAGTGAGCAATTAAAATTGAGGGGCAGCCAAACTTGTAGAACTGGGAGCGCGGCACTCTGGGCAGCCTACATACCCAAAGAGCCCCGCCCACCAGATGCCACTCAGTGTAACCACCCCCCAAGACCTAATGTGTGTGTGTGAGTGTGTTTGATAAGTAGTAATGTCTAAGGTGTAATTAAAACAGGGGCAGGGAACTGCAGAGTGCAACCAAAGGGGACCACCTACGTGGCCCCATCCACTACACCCCACCGAACACACACGCCCCCAAAACCCTTCATGTGTGAGTGTGTGCTGTGTACAGGAGCCAGAAGGGAGAGGGGTATGGGGATATATACCGGGGGAGCTACTCTCCCCCAGAGAGGGCAGCCAGGGACTGGCTGCAATAGGCATCCCCGCTACCTGGGAGCCAACAATGGGCAGGAGGGCCTGATGTCCACCAGGCTCGGGGCCTGCAGCGACCATATTCCGGGAGCTACTGTACCCCCAGAAGGTACCCATCCCGCCCCACCCCACTCAACCCAACCCCACCCAGGAGGACCTCTACAAAAAACAAACAAACAACATCAAAAAACAAACAAACAAACCACCCGGTCACACCAGTCGCAGCAGCCCGGGCCTGAGACCCACCATCACCAAGCAACCCACCACCACCACTATGTGATAAAACTAATCAGAGGGGACCAGAGAGAATGAAATTCAGCCAATTGATGTTTTGAGGAGGCAGACATTGTTTCCATGCTAATATAATCTAAAAGAAAATTTCTAAACTGGTTAATACACAGATTGTTCTTCGCTTTCCAGTTCATGAGAATAGTTTTCTTTGCGATACATAACACTGTGACAACCATGTGTGCTGAGTTAATTTTCATGTTGATGTTGTCTAAGTCACCCAGTATGCACAGTGTGGGGCATGCAGGGATGCTACACTTTAGCCATGTTGATAGGTCCTCACAGACTTCAAGCCAGAACTTCTGGACAGGCGCAGAAAACCACAAAGCGTGTGCATAATCATCAGGTGTGTTATCTGTGCAATGTGAGCAGATGTTTGAGTGTGTTAGACCCATCCTGAACATCCTTTGTCCTGTATAGTGTGTTCTATGAAGGATTTTGTATTGTATGAGCTATAAATTAGGATTTCGAGTCTTTATGAAGGTGTTCAAACATATTTGTGGTTAGAAGCTATGACCAGAACTGATGGATAAATCTGCCTCCCATTTTGAGGATGGAAGAGACATTGTGTCATCTATCTTAGACAATAATTTATATATTTTTGATAGTAGTTTTGGGGTACAGATGCTTAGAAATTCTGCTACCCTAGTCGGGGGTTGTAAGTCTGGTTGGTGGAGGATATATCCATCCATCCATCCATCATCTGCCGCTTATCCGGGGGTCGGGTCGCGGGGGCAGCAGCTTGAGCAGAGAATCCCAGACGTCTCTGTCCCCGGCCACTTCCTCCAGCTCTTCCGGGGGGACCCCGAGGCGTTCCCAGGCCAGCCGAGAGACATAGTCTCTCCAACGTGTCCTGGGTCTCCCCCGGGGTCTCCTCCCAGTGGGACGTGCCCGGAACACCTCCCCAGGGAGGCGCCCAGGGGGCATCCTAACCAGATGCCCGAGCCACCTCATCTGACTCCTCTCAATGCGGAGGAGCAGCGGTTCTACTCCGAGCCCCTCCCGGATGACTGAGCTTCTCACCCTATCTCTAAGGGAGAGCCCAGACACCCTGCGGAGGAAACCCATTTCGGCCGCTTGTATTCGCGATCTTGTTCTTTCGGTCACTACCCACAACTCGTGACCATAGGTGAGGATGGGAACGTAGATTGACCAGTAAGTAGAGAGCTTCGCCTTCTGGCTCAGCTCCCTCTTCACAACGACGGGTCGGTGCAGAGCCTGCAACACTGCAGGCGCCGCACCGATCCGCCCGTCAATCTCCCGCTCCATTCGTCCGTCACTCGTGAACAAGACCCCGAGATACTTGAACTCCTCCTCTTGGGGAAGGATCTCATTCCCGACCCGGAGAGAGCATTCCACCCTTTTCCGGCTGAGAACCATAGTCTCGGATTTGGAGGTGCTGATTCTCATCCCAGCCGCTTCACACTCGGCTGCGAATCACTCCAGTGAGAGCTGAAGGTCACGGCCTGACGACGCTAACAGAACCACATCATCTGCAAAAAGCAGAGACCCGATTCTGAGGTCGCCAAATGGGACACCCTCAACGCCCTGGCTCCGCCTAGAAATTCTGTCCATAAAAGTTAGGAACAGAATCGGAGACAAAGGGCAGCCCTGACGGAGTCCAACTCTCACCGGAAACGTATCCGACTTACTGCCGGCAATGCGGACCAAACTCTGGCACCGGTCATACAGAGACCGAACGGCCCCTATCAAGGGGTCCGGCACTCCATATTCCCGGAGCACCCCCCACAGGACTCCACGAGGGACACGGTCGAACGCTTTCTCCAAGTCCACAAAACACATGTAGACTGGTTGGGCGAACTCCCATGCACCCTCCAGGATCCTGCCGAGGGTATAGAGCTGGTCCACTGTTCCACGGCCAGGACGAAAGCCACACTGCATCTCCTGAATCCGAGGCTCGATTATCCGACGGATCCTCCTCTCCAATACCCCCGAATAGACCTTACCAGGGAGGCTGAGGAGTGTGATACCCCTATAGTTGGAACACACCCTCCGGTCCCCCTTTTTAAAGAGGGGGACCACCACCCCAATCTGCCAGTCCAGAGGCACTGTCCCCGATGTCCACGCGATACTGCAGAGGCGTGTCAGCCAAGACAGCCCTACAACATCCAGAGCCTTGAGAAACTCAGGACGGACCTCATCCACCCCCGGGGCCTTGCCACCGAGGAGCTTTTTAACCACCTCGGCAACCTCAGCCCCAGAAATGGGAGGCCCCGTCTCCGAGCTCTCCAACTCTGCCTCTTCCGAGGACGTGTTGGTAGGATTGAGGAGTTCCTCGAAGTACTCCCCCCACCGACTCACAACATCCCTAGTTGAGGTCAGCAAAGCCCCGTCCCCACTGTAAACAGTGTTGACTGTGAGCCGCTAACCCCCCTGAGACTCCGGATGGTGGACCAGAATCTTTTCGAGGCCGTCCGGAAATCGTTCTCCATGGTCTCACCGAACTCCTCCCAGGCCCGAGTTTTTGCCTCAGCAACCGCCGAAGCCGTGGCCCGTCTGGCCCGTCGGTACCTATCAGCTTCTTCCAGGGTCCCACTGGCCAAAAAGGCCCGATAGGACTCCTTCTTCAGCTTGACGGCTTCCCTCACCACTGGTGTCCACCAGCAGGTTGGAGGGTTGCCGCCACGACAGGCACCGACCACCTTACGGCCACAACTCCGACCAGCTGCCTCGGCAATGGAGTCACGGAACATGGCCCATTCAATGTCCCCCACCTCAAATATGGTTGAAGCTCTGCCGGAGGTGGGAGTTAAAGCTCCTTCTGACGGGGGATTCTGACAAACGCTCCCAGCAGACCCTCACAATACGTTTGGGCCTGCCAGGTCTGATCGGCATCCTCCCCCACCAGCGGAGCCAACTCACCACCAGGTGGTGATCAGTTGACAGCTCCGCCCCTCTCTTCACCCGAGTGTCCAGGACATACGGCCGCAAGTCCAATGATACAACCACAAAGTCGATCATCGAACTGCGGCCAAGGGTGTCCTGGTGCCAAGTGCACATATGGACACCCTTATGCCCAAACATGGTGTTCGTTATGGACAGTCTATGACTGGCACAGAAGTCCAACAACATAACACCACTCTGATTCAGATCGGGGGGGCCGTTCCTCCCAATCACACCCCTCCAGGACTCACTGTCATTGCCCACGTGAGCATTGAAGTCCCCCAGCAGAATGAGGGAGTCTCCGGTAGGAGCATTCTCCAGTGCCTCCCCCAGAGACTCCAAAAAGGGTAGGTACTCTGAACTGCTGTTTGGCGCATAGGCACAAACAACAGTCAGGACTCGTCCCCCCACCCAAGGCGGAGGGAGGCTACCCTCTCGTTCACTGGGGTAAACCCCAATGTACTGGCACACAGCCGGGGGGCAATAAGTATGCCCACACCTGCTCTGCGCCTCTCACCACGGGCAACTCCAGAGTGGAAGAGAGTCCAACCCCTCTCAAGAGTACTGGTTCCAGATCCCAAGCCGTGCGTCGAGGTGAGTCCGACTATATCTAACGGTCTGATGAAGTTTCAACAATAAACAACAAACTTTGTATTATGAGAAAGAACCAGACTCATTCTTCAGGAATCCGAAAATAAGCTCTATTTTACGAGTTATGCACGAATTCGGATTCTCCTATAAAACGAATTCCTTAACTCAAACCAAGTTAAGACTGCTTTGTCCTTCAAATTTATTCATGTCTAATCAAGTTTCAATGATAAACAACGTTGTACTTTGTAGAATGAGAAAGAACTTCTTCAGCAATAAGCATCTCTCGACAAATGACGAAATACAGATTTTGCTATAAAATTAATTGCTATCAGCCTGACTTAAAACTGTTTGTCTTCCTTATTTATCCACTTCAAATCAAGTTTCAACAATTAAAAAAATTTTGTAGTTTGAGAAAGAACAACTTAATCTTGAGCAATCAGTATAAAAAGAGGGTGGGCAAAGGTGCGAATGTCAAACCATACATAATCAAAACAGGGAGCGGAGGTGTTTGGCTGAGACAAGGTGTGAATGTCCACCCATAATTAATGAAAAGCGGGCAACAAGTAGGTTCGAATGCCCAACCATATATCATCAAAAGCAGGAGTGGATATGTTCGGCTACAAGAAGGTTTGAACGTCTGACCATAGATTGTAAAAAGCGGGTAAGAAAAGGTTCGAATGCCCGAACATACACCATCAAAAGAGGGAGCGGAGGTGTTCCGCTGTAAGAAGGTGTGAATGTCCGACCATAGTTGGTAAAAAGCGGGTAAGAAAAGGTTAAAATACCCGACTGTACACAATCAATAGCGGGAGCGGAGTTGTTCGGCTACTAAAAGATATGAAAGTCCGACTATGGTTTGTAAAAAGCGGGTAAGAAAAGGTGCGAATGCCCGAAAATGTATGATCAAAAGAGGGAGCGGAGGTGTTCGGCTGCAAGAAGGTGTGAATGTACACCCATAATTACTGAAAAATGGGTAAGAAAAGGTGCGAATGCCTAACTATACATAATCAAAAGCAGGAGTGGATGTGTTCGGCTCCAAGAAGGGTTGAATGTCTGACCATAGTTTGTAAAAAGCAGGTAAGAAAAGGTTTGACTGCCCGAACATACACCATCAAAAGAGGGAGCGGAGGTGTTCCGCTGTAAGAAGGTGTGAATGTCCGACCATAGTTGGTAAAAAACGGGTAAGAAAAGGTTAAAATACCCGACTGTACACAATCAATAGCGGGAGCGGAGTTGTTCGGCTACAAAAAGGTGTGAAAGTCCAACCATGGTTTGTAAAAAGCGGGTAAGAAAAGGTTCGAATGCCCGACAATGTATGATCAAAAGAGGGAGCAGAGGTGTTCGGCTGCAAGAAGGTCTGAATGTCCAACCATAATTTGTAAAAACCGGGAAGGAAAGGCTCGAAAGCCCGACTATACACCATCAAAAGCGGGAGCAGAGTGGTTCAGCTGCAAGAAGGTCTGAGTGTCCATCAATAATTGCTTTAAAACATGAAAGAAAATTTTCGAATATCATCCGCACATGATCATAAGAAGGAGAGGAGGTGTTCAGCTGCAAGAAGGTGTGAATGTCCACCCATAATTCCTGAAAAATGGGTAAAAAAGGTGCGAATGCCCAACCATACATTATCAAAAGCAGGTGTGAATGTCAGATCATAATTTGCAAAAAGCTGATGCGAAAGGGTGAGAATGCCCGACTATACACCATCAAATGCGGGAGCGAAGGTGTTCGGCTGTGAGTAGGTGTGAATCTCCGACCGTAATTTCTGAAAAATGTGTTAGAAAAGGTAAGAATGCCGGTCCATATATCATCAAAAGCGAGAGAGGTGGTGTTCGGCTGCAAGTAGGTGTGAATGTCCAGCCATAATTACTCACAAACGGGTAAGAAAAGGTAGTATTGCCAGACCATACATGATCAAAACAGGGAGCGGAGGTGGTTCAGCTGCAAGAAGGTGTGAATGTCCGACTAAAGTTCAAATATATTAACAAAAGCGGGAGGAGAGGTCTTCGGATGAGAGTGGTTGAGAATTTCCAACCATAATCTATAAAATTCGGTGAAAAAAAGGTGTGATAGAACACTAAAAGGTGGAGCGGAAGTGTTCGGCTGCAAGAAGGTGTGAATGTCCGACTATATTTGGTGAAAAGCAGGTGAAGCAAGGTCTGAATGCCCAACCTTACATTATCAAAAGCGAGATCAGAGGTGTTTGGCTGCAAGAAGGCCATAGTTTGCCAAAAGCGGGTAAGCTGCGAATGACCAACTAAATATCAACAAAAGTGGGGGAGGAGGTCTTCGGATGCAACTGGGTGTGAACATCCCACCATACAAATATGGTGGAGAGGAAGCTGTGAACAGCCGACCATAGTTTGCAAAAAGCGGGTGAGAAAAGGTGCGAATGTCCAACCATACATGATCAAAACAGGGAGCGGAGGTGTTTGGCTGTGACAAGGTGTGAATGTCCACCCAAAATTAATGAAAAGCGGGTAAAAAGTAGGTTTGAATGCCCAAGCATACATCATCAAAAGAAGGAGTTGATGTGTTCGGCTACAAGAAGGTTTGAATGTCCGAGCATAGTTTGTAAAAAGCGGGTAAGAAAAGGTTCGAATGCCCAAACATACACCATCAAAAGAGGGAGCGGAGGTGTTCCGCTGTAAGAAGGTGTGAATGTCCGACCATAGTTGGTAAAAAGTGGGTAAGAAAAGGTTAAAATACCCAACTGTACACAATCAATAGCGGGAGCGGATGTGTTTGGCTACAAGAATGTGTGAAAGTCCGACCATGGTTTGTAAAAAGCTGGTAAGAAAAGGTTCGAATGCCCGAATATATACCATCAAAAGCGGAAGCGGAAGTGTTCTGCTGCAAGAAGGTGTGAACGTCCGACCAAAGTTTGTAAAAAGCAGTTAAGAAAAGGTTCGAATATCCAACCAAACATAATCAAAAGCGGGAGCAGAGCTGTTCGACTGCAAGTAGGTGTGAATGTCCAGCCATAATTACTCACAAACGGGTAAGAAAAGGTAGTATTGCCAGACCATACATGATCAAAACAGGGAGCTGAGGTGGTTCAGCACCAAGGTGTGAATGTCTGACTATAGTTTGTAAAAAGCGGGTAAGATAAGGTGCGAATGCCCGACAATGTATAATCAAAAGAGGGAGCAGAGGTTTTCGGCTACAAGAAGGTTTGAATGTCCGACCATAGTTTGTAAAAAGCGGGTAAGAAAAGGTTCAAATGCCTGACTATACACCATCAAAAGCGGGAGCGGAGATGTTCCGCTGTAAGACGGTGTGAATGTCCAACCATAGTTGGTAAAAAGTGGGTAAGAAAAGGTTAAAATACCCGACTGTACACAATCAATAGCGGGAGCGGATGTGTTTGGCTACAAGAATATGTGAAAGTCCGACCATGGTTTGTAAAAAACGGGTAAGAAAAGGTGCGAATGCCCGACAATGTATGATCAAAAGAGGGAGCGGAGGTTTTTGGCTACAAGAAGGTTTGAATGTCCGACCATAGTTTGTAAAAAGCGGGTAAGAAAAGGTTCAAATGCCTGACCATACACCATCAAAAGCGGGAGCGGAGGTGTTCCGCTGTAAGACGGTGTGAATGTCCGACCATAGTTGGTAAAAAGGGGGTAAGAAAAGGTTAAAATACCCGACTGTACACAATAAATAGGGGGAGCGGAGTTGTTCGGCTACAAGAAGGTGTGAAAGTCCAACCATGGTTTGTAAAAAGCTGGTAAGAAAAGGTTCGAATGCCCGAACATATACCATCAAAAGCGGAAGCGGAGGTGTTCGGCTGCAAGAAGGTGTGAACGTCCGACCAAAGTTTGTAAAAAGCAGTTAAGAAAAGGTTCGAATATCCAACCAAACATAATCAAAAGCGGGAGCAGAGCTGTTCGACTGCAAGTAGGTGTGAATGTCCAGCCATAATTACTCACAAACGGGTAAGAAAAGGTAGTATTGCCAGACCATACATGATCAAAACAGGGAGCTGAGGTGGTTCAGCACCAAGGTGTGAATGTCTGACTATAGTTTGTAAAAAGCGGGTAAGATAAGGTGCGAATGCCTAACTATACATAATCAAAAGCAGGAGTGGATGTGTTCGGCTCCAAGAAGGGTTGAATGTCTGACCATAGTTTGTAAAAAGCAGGTAAGAAAAGGTTTGACTGCCCGAACATACACCATCAAAAGCGGGAGCGGAGATGTTCCGCTGTAAGACGGTGTGAATGTCCGACCATAGTTGGTAAAAAGCGGGTAAGAAAAGGTTAAAATACCCGACTGTACACAATCAATAGCGGGAGCGGAGTTGTTCGGCTGCAAGAAGGTGTGAAAGTCCAACCATCGTTTGTAAAAAGCTGGTAAGAAAAGGTTCGAATGCCCGAATATATACCATCAAAAGCGGAAGCGGAGGTGTTCGGCTGCAAGGTGTGAACGTCCGACCAAAGTTGGCAAAAAGCAGTAAAGAAAAGGTTCGAATATCCAAACATAATTAAAAGCGAGAGAGATTGTGTTCAGCTGCAAGTAGGTGTGAATATCCAGCCATAATTACTAACAAACGGGTAAGAAAATGTAGTATTGCTTGACCATACATGATCAAAACAGGGAGCGGAGGTGGTTTAGCTGCAAAAAGGGGTGAAATATCCTACTAAAGTTCAAATATATTAACAAAAGCGGGAGGAGAGGTCTTCGGATTAGAGTGGTTGAAATTTCCAACCATAATCTATAAAATGCGGTGAAAAAAAAAAGGTGTGAAGGAATGAATTTTATAGCAAAATCCGAAATCATGCATAACTCCGCAAAAGGAACGTATTGCTCAACCAAAGGGATGCTTCTTTCTCATTCAGGGTAATATGAGGAACTTTATGCTTGATACATTTTAGACATGGATAACTATGAAGGACAAAGCAATTTTAACTTGGTTTGAGCAAAGCAATTCATTTTATAGGAAAATCCGAAATCGTGCAGGACTCATGAAAGTAAGCTTATTCTCGGATTCCTGATCCTCCAGTGTTGCTCTTTCCTATACTGCAAAATACAGCCTTGTTCTTTGTTGAAATCGATATAGACATTGATAAATATGAAGGACAAAGCAGTTTCCACTTTGTTTGAGTGAAGGAATTAATTTTATAGCAAAATCCCAAATCAAGCGGAACGTATGAAAATAAGCTTGTTTTCAGATTCCTGATCCTTCAGTGTTGCTATTTCTTCTACTGCAAAATACAATGTTGTTCTTTGTTGAAGTCAATCTAGACATTGATAAATATGAAGGACAAAGCAGTTTCCACTTTTTTTGAGTAAAGGAATTCATTTTATACATAAAATCCCAAATCATGCAGAACGTATGAAAATAAGCTTATTCTCGGATTCCTGTTCCTTCAGTGTTGCTCTTTCTACTACTGCAAAATACAATGTTGTTCTTTGTTGAAGTCGATCTAGACATTGATAAATATGAAGGACAAAGCAGTTTTAACTTGGTTTGAGTGAAGGAATTCATTTTATACATAAAATCCCAAATCATGCAGAACGTATGAAAATAAGCTTATTCTCGGATTACTGATCCTTCAGTGTTGCTCTTTCTTCTACTGCTAAATCCAGTGTTGTTCTTTGTTGAAGTCAATCTAGACATTGATAAATATGAAGGACAAAGCAGTTTTAACTTGGTTTAAGTGAAGGAATTCATTTTATACATAAAATCCCAAATCATGCAGAACGTATGAAAATAAGCTTATTCTCGGATTCCTAAAACTTTTGATTTGCTCTTTCTTTACTGCAAAGTACAATGTTGTTCTTTGTTGAAGTCGATCTAGACATTGATAAATATGAAGGACAAAGCAGTTTTCACTTGGTTTGAGTGAAGGATTTGCAGCTGAAAACCTCACGCTCCCACTTTTGATTGTGTATAGTGGGGCTTTCGAGCCTTTTCTTACCCGGTTTTTAGAAATTATGGTTGGACATTCAGACAGAAAATTTTCTTTCATGTTTTAAAGCAATTATTGATGGACATTCAAATCTTCTTGTAGCCGAACACATCCACTCCTGCTTTTGATGATGTATGGTTTGGCATTCGCACCCTTTTTTTACCCATTTTTCAGGAATTTTGGGTGGACATTCAGAACTTCTTGCAGCCGAAAACCTCCGCTCCCTCTTTTGATCATACATTGTTGGGCATTCGCACCTTATCTTACCCGCTTTTTACAAACTATAGTCAGACATTCACACCTTGCAGCTGAACCACCTCCGCTCCCTGTTTTGATCATGTATGGTCTGGCAATTCTACCTTTTCTTACCCGTTTGTGAGTAATTAATCCCAAAATATTGAGCATAAAATAAGTCTTTATGCTGATGATGTATTACTTTTCCTTCAGAACTCACAGACGTCTCTCAGTCACACGATCACACTCATAAATAAATTCTCAGCACTTTCTCACTACTCTATCAACTGGTCTAAGACCACAGTTCTGCCCATTAACTGTAGGGTCCATAATATACCTGCGATCACTTTACAGTCAGGAAATATTAGATATTTAGGCATAAATATTTCCTCCAGGCTCTCAGAGCTAACAAAGCTAAATTATGTGCAATTATTAAAGACAGTAGAGGACGATCTCTCGTTGGAAGTCCTTACCTATATCACTTATGGGGAGAGTTACATCCATTAAAATGATGATACTACCAAAAGTTAACTATTTGTTCTCAATGATCCCCATAAAACCATCTGCTACTTGGTTTAAGTCACTAGATTCATGCATCTCCAAATTTCTGTGGAAAAACAAACCACCACGTATTAGTTTAAAAACCCTACAGAAGACAAAGGACAGTGGTGGATTAGATTTACCTCATTTTCAGCACTATTCCTTAGACAATAGGTTACAATATATATCAAAATGGTTTAAACCTTGTTGTTGTCACATTTCCCAGAGACGTTGTAATCGTTGAGGATTCTATATTCACCCCCTCATTAGAGGCACATAATGCAGATTGATGACACTGAATCTTCTTCTCTGTTCATTGCTGGCATCATTCCCAGCATCGTAAGTGTTCGTGGCATTGTTAGCCTCTTCTTCTGGATCTTGATATCGAGAATCCTTTTGTATTTCTGGTTTGTCAGTCCTCTGTCTTCGTTCACCGGAGTCTTTGTCTTTTTGTCCTTGAGTTTGGTGATTTTTTCTTCTTTTGATGCCTTGACACAATGTGACAGGTGATACCACGTGGGAGATCCTGTAACTTGGATTGCTGTCCCTGTGCTGCGAAATGGCTGTGCTGCTCAAATGGTCTCTCCTTCATCATGGTTACATGCTGCCATTCCGACATCTCGCCATTCCGACATGGGTCTCCAATTGTCGGAATGGCGACACTTAATTTTTTATCTAACGTCCCACCATTCCGACACTTTTTTCCTCCTATGGTCGGAATGGCGGTATGTTTTTTGTTTTTTTTAACATACCGCCATTCCGACAGTTCCTTTTAATAGCCTATTTTTTACCCAAAACATTTTGCACTAATGATATGCCGGCGCAAATACGCCCTAAGGTTTGGCGCACAAGCTTTTCATCTGCAAAAAGCAGAGACCCGATTCTGAGGTCGCAAAATGGGACACCCTCAACGCCCTGGCTCCGCCTAGAAATTCTGTCCATAAAAGTTAGGAACAGAATCGGTGACAAAGGGCAGCCCTGACGGAGTCCAACTCTCACCGGAAACGTATCCGACTTACTGCCGGCAATGCGGACCAAACTCTGGCACCGGTCATACAGAGACCGAACGGCCCCTATCAAGGGGTCCGGCACTCCATATTCCCGGAGCATCCCCCACAGGACTCCACTAGGGACACGGTCGAACGCTTTCTCCAAGTGCACAAAACACATGTAGACTGGTTGGGCGAACTCCCATGCACCCTCCAGGATCCTGCCGAGGGTATAGAGCTGGTCCACTGTTCCACGGCCAGGACGAAAGCCACACTGCATCTCCTGAATCCGAGGCTCGATTATCCGACGGATCCTCCTCTCCAATACCCCCGAATAGACCTTACCAGGGAGGCTGAGGAGTGTGATACCCCTATAGTTGGAACACACCCTCCGGTCCCCCTTTTTAAAGAGGGGGACCACCACCCCAATCTGCCAGTCCAGAGGCACTGTCCCCGATGTCCACGCGATACTGCAGAGGCGTGTCAGCCAAGACAGCCCTACAACATCCAGAGCCTTGAGAAACTCAGGACGGACCTCATCCACCCCCGGGGCCTTGCCACCGAGGAACTTTTTAACCACCTCGGCAACCTCAGCCCCAGAAATGGGAGGCCCCGTCTCTGAGCTCTCCGACTCTTCCTCTTCTGAGCACGTGTTGGTAGGATTGAGGAGTTCCTCGAAGTACTCCCCCCACCGACTCACAACATCCCTAGTTGAGGTCAGCAAAGCCCCGTCCGCACTGTAAACAGTGTTGACTGTGAGCCGCTTCCCCCCCCTGAGACGCCGGATGGTGGACCAGAATCTTTTCGAAGCCGTCCGGAAATCCTTCTCCATGCTCTTTCTTTACTGCAAAGTACAATGTTGTTCTTTGTTGAAGTCGATCTAGACATTGATAAATATGAAGGACAAAGCAGTTTTCACTTGGTTTGAGTGAAGGATTTGCAGCTGAAAACCTCACGCTCCCACTTTTGATTGTGTATAGTGGGGCTTTCGAGCCTTTTCTTACCCGGTTTTTAGAAATTATGGTTGGACATTCAGACCGAAAATTTTCTTTCATGTTTTAAAGCAATTATTGATGGACATTCAAATCTTCTTGTAGCCGAACACATCCACTCCTGCTTTTGATGATGTATGGTTTGGCATTCGCACCCTTTTTTTACCCATTTTTCAGGAATTTTGGGTGGACATTCAGACCTTCTTGCAGCCGAAAACCTCCGCTCCCTCTTTTGATCATACATTGTCGGGCATTCGCACCTTATCTTACCCGCTTTTTACAAACTATAGTCAGACATTCACACCTTGCAGCTGAACTACCTCCGCTCCTTGTTTTGATCATGTATGGTCTGGCAATTCTACCTTTTCTTACCCGTTTGTGAGTAATTAATCCCAAAATATTGAGCATAAAATAAGTCTTTATGCTGATGATGTATTACTTTTCCTTCAGAACTCACAGACGTCTCTCAGTCACACGATCACACTCATAAATAAATTCTCAGCACTTTCTCACTACTCTATCAACTGGTCTAAGACCACAGTTCTGCCCATTAACTGTAGGGTCCATAATATACCTGCGATCACTTTACAGTCAGGAAATATTAGATATTTAGGCATAAATATTTCCTCCAGGCTCTCAGAGCTAACAAAGCTAAATTATGTGCAATTATTAAAGACAGTAGAGGACGATCTCTCGTTGGAAGTCCTTACCTATATCACTTATGGGGAGAGTTACATCCATTAAAATGATGATACTACCAAAAGTTAACTATTTGTTCTCAATGATCCCCATAAAACCATCTGCTACTTGGTTTAAGTCACTAGATTCATGCATCTCCAAATTTCTGTGGAAAAACAAACCACCACGTATTAGTTTAAAAACCCTACAGAAGACCAAGGACAGTGGTGGATTAGATTTACCTCATTTTCAGCACTATTCCTTAGACAATAGGTTACAATATATATCAAAATGGTTTAAACCTTGTTGTTGTCACAGTTCCCAGAGACGTTGTAATCGTTGAGGATTCTATATTCACCACCTCATTAGAGGCACGTAATGCAGATTGATGACACTGAATCTTCTTCTCTGTTCATTGCTGGCATCATTCCCAGCATCGTAAGTGTTCGTGGCATTGTTAGCCTCTTCTTCTGGATCTTGATATCGAGAATCCTTTTGTATTTCTGGTTTGTCAGTCCTCTGTCTTCGTTCACCGGAGTCTTTGTCTTTTTGTACTTGAGTTTGGTGATTTTTTCTTCTTTTGATGCCTTGACACAATGTGACAGGTGATACCACGTGGGAGATCCTGTAACTTGGATTGCTGTCCCTGTGCTGCGAAATGGCTGTGCTGCTCAAATGGTCTCTCCTTCATCATGGTTACATGCTGCCATTCCGACATCTCGCCATTCCGACATGGGTCTCCAATTGTCGGAATGGCGACACTTAATTTTTTATCTAACGTCCCACCATTCCGACACTTTTTTCCTCCTATGGTCGGAATGGCGGTATGTTTTTTGTTTTTTTTAACATACCGCCATTCCGACAGTTCCTTTTAATAGCCTATTTTTTACCCAAAACATTTTGCACTAATGATATGCCGGCGCAAATACGCCCTAAGGTTTGGCGCACAAGCTTTTCATCTGCAAAAAGCAGAGACCCGATTCTGAGGTCGCCAAATGGGACACCCTCAACGCCCTGGCTCCGCCTAGAAATTCTGTCCATAAAAGTTAGGAACAGAATCGGTGACAAAGGGCAGCCCTGACGGAGTCCAACTCTCACCGGAAACGTATCCGACTTACTGCCGGCAATGCGGACCAAACTCTGGCACCGGTCATACAGAGACCGAACGGCCCCTATCAAGGGGTCCGGCACTCCATATTCCCGGAGCATCCCCCACAGGACTCCACTAGGGACACGGTCGAACGCTTTCTCCAAGTCCACAAAACACATGTAGACTGGTTGGGCGAACTCCCATGCACCCTCCAGGATCCTGCCGAGGGTATAGAGCTGGTCCACTGTTCCACGGCCAGGACGAAAGCCACACTGCATCTCCTGAATCCGAGGCTCGATTATCCGACGGATCCTCCTCTCCAATACCCCCGAATAGACCTTACCAGGGAGGCTGAGGAGTGTGATACCCCTATAGTTGGAACAAACCCTCCGGTCCCCCTTTTTAAAGAGGGGGACCACCACCCCAATCTGCCAGTCCAGAGGCACTGTCCCCGATGTCCACGCGATACTGCAGAGGCGTGTCAGCCAAGACAGCCCTACAACATCCAGAGCCTTGAGAAACTCAGGACGGACCTCATCCACCCCCGGGGCCTTGCCACCGAGGAACTTTTTAACCACCTCGGCAACCTCAGCCCCAGAAATGGGAGGCCCCGTCTCCGAGCTCTCCGACTCTTCCTCTTCTGAGCACGTGGTGGTAGGATTGAGGAGTTCCTCGAAGTACTCCCCCCACCGACTCACAACATCCCTAGTTGAGGTCAGCAAAGCCCCGTCCGCACTGTAAACAGTGTTGACTGTGAGCCGCTTCCCCCCCCTGAGACGCCGGATGGTGGACCAGAATCTTTTCGAAGCCGTCCGGAAATCCTTCTCCATGGTCTCACCGAACTCCTCCCAGGCCCGAGTTTTTGCCTCAGCAACCGCCGAAGCCGCGGCCCGTCTGGCCCGTCGGTACCTATCAGCTTCTTCCAGGGTCCCACTGGCCAAAAAGGCCCGATAGGACTCCTTCTTCAGCTTGACGGCTTCCCTCACCACTGGTGTCCACCAGCAGGTTGGAGGGTTGCCGCCACGACAGGCACCGACCACCTTACGGCCACAACTCCGACCAGCTGCCTCGGCAATGGAGTCACGGAACATGGCCCATTCAATGTCCCCCACCTCAAATATGGTTGAAGCTCTGCCGGAGGTGGGAGTTAAAGCTCCTTCTGACGGGGGATTCTGACAAACGCTCCCAGCAGACCCTCACAATTCGTTTGGGCCTGCCAGGTCTGATCGGCATCCTCCCCCACCAGCGGAGCCAACTCACCACCAGGTGGTGATCAGTTGACAGCTCCGCCCCTCTCTTCACCCGAGTGTCCAGGACATACGGCCGCAAGTCCGATGATACAACCACAAAGTCGATCATCGAACTGCGGCCAAGGGTGTCCTGGTGCCAAGTGCACATATGGACACCCTTATGCCTGAACATGGTGTTCGTTATGGACAGTCTATGACTGGCACAGAAGTCCAACAACATAACACCACTCTGATTCAGATCGGGGGGGCCGTTCCTCCCAATCACACCCCTCCAGGTCTCACTGTCATTACCCACGTGAGCATTGAAGTCCCCCAGCAGAATGAGGGAGTCTCCGGTAGGAGCATTCTCCAGTGCCTCCCCCAGAGACTCCAAAAAGGGTAGGTACTCTGAACTGCTTTTTGGTGCATAGGCACAAACAACAGTCAGGACTCGTCCCCCCACCCAAGGCGGAGGGAGGCTACCATCTCGTTCACTGGGGTAAACCCCAATGTACTGGCACACAGCCGGGGGGCAATAAGTATGCCCACACCTGCTCTGCGCCTCTCACCACGGGCAACTCCAGAGTGGAAGAGAGTCCAACCCCTCTCAAGAGTACTGGTTCCAGATCCCAAGCCGTGCGTCGAGGTGAGTCCGACTATATCTAACGGTCTGATGAAGTTTCAACAATAAACAACAAACTTTGTATTATGAGAAAGAACCAGACTCATTCTTTAGGAATCCGAAAATAAGCTCTATTTTACGAGTTATGCACGAATTCGGATTCTCCTATAAAACGAATTCCTTAACTCAAACCAAGTTAAGACTGCTTTGTCCTTCATATTTATTCATGTCTAATCAAGTTTCAATGATAAACAACGTTGTACTTTGTAGAATGAGAAAGAACTTCTTCAGCAATAAGCATCTCTCGACAAATGACGAAATACAGATTTTGCTATAAAATTAATTGCTATCAGCCTGACTTAAAACTGTTTGTCTTCCTTATTTATCCACTTCAAATCAAGTTTCAACAATTAAAAAAATTTTGTAGTTTGAGAAAGAACAACTTAATCTTGAGCAATCAGTATAAAAAGAAGGTAAGCAAAGGTGCGAATGTCAAACCATACATGATCAAAACAGGGAGCGGAGGTGTTTGGCTGAGACAAGGTGTGAATGTCCACCCATAATTAATGAAAAGCGGGCAACAAGTAGGTTCGAATGCCCAACCATACATCATCAAAAGCAGGAGTGGATGTGTTCGGCTACAAGAAGGTTTGAACGTCTGACCATAGTTTGTAAAAAGCGGGTAAGAAAAGGTTCGAATGCCCGAACATACACCATCAAAGGAGGGAGCGGAGGTGTTCCGCTGTAAGAAGGTGTGAATGTCCGACCATAGTTGGTAAAAAACGGGTAAGAAAAGGTTAAAATACCCGACTGTACACAATCAGTAGCGGGTGCGGAGTTGTTCGGCTACTAAAAGGTGTGAAAGTCCGACCATGGTTTGTAAAAAGCGGGTAAGAAAAGGTTCGAATGCCCGAAAATGTATGATCAAAAGAGGGAGCGGAGGTGTTCGGCTGCAAGAAGGTGTGAATGTACACCCATAATTACTGAAAAATGGGTAAGAAAAGGTGCGAATGCCTAACTATACATAATCAAAAGCAGGAGTGGATGTGTTCGGCTCCAAGAAGGGTTGAATGTCTGACCATAGTTTGTAAAAAGCAGGTAAGAAAAGGTTTGACTGCCCGAACATACACCATCAAAAGAGGGAGCGGAGGTGTTCCGCTGTAAGAAGGTGTGAATGTCCGACCATAGTTGGTAAAAAGCGGGTAAGAAAAGGTTAAAATACCCGACTGTACACAATCAATAGCGGGAGCGGAGTTGTTCGGCTACTAAAAGATGTGAAAGTCCGACTATGGTTTGTAAAAAGCGGGTAAGAAAAGGTGCTAATGCCCGACAATGTATGATCAAAAGAGGGAGTGGAGGTTTTCGGCTGTAAGAAGGTCTGAATGTCCAACTATAATTTGTAAAAACCGGTAAGAAAAGGCTTGAAAGCCCGACTATACACCATCATAAGTGGGAGAGGAGGTGTTCAGCTGCAAGAAGGTGTGAATGTCCACCCATAATTACTGAAAAATGGGTAAGAAAAGGTGCGAATGCCCAAACATACATCATCAAAAGCAGGAGTGGATGTGTTGGGCTAAAAGAAGGTTTGAAAGTCCGACCATGGTTTGTAAAAAACGGGTAAGAAAAGGTGCGAATGGCCGACAATGTATGATCAAAAGAGGGAGCGGAGGTTTTTGGCTACAAGAAGGTTTGAATTTCCGACCATAGTTTGTAAAAAGCGGGTAAGAAAAGGTTCAAATGCCTGACAATACACCATCAAAAGCGGGAGCGGAGGTGTTCCGCTGTAAGACGGTGTGAATGTCCGACCATAGTTGGTAAAAAGTGGGTAAGAAAAGGTTAAAATACCCGACTGTACACAATCAATAGCGGGAGCGGAGTTGTTCGGCTACAAGAAGGTGTGAAAGTCCAACCATGGTTTGTAAAAAGCTGCTAAGAAAAGGTTCGAATGCCCGAATATATACCATCAAAAGCGGAAGCGGAGGTGTTCGGCTGCAAGAAGGTGTGAACGTCCGACCAAAGTTTGTAAAAAGCAGTTAAGAAAAGGTTCGAATATCCAAACAAACATAATCAAAAGCGGGAGCAGAGCTGTTCGACTGCAAGTAGGTGTGAATGTCCAGCCATAATTACTCACAAACGGGTAAGAAAAGGTAGTATTGCCAGACCATACATGATCAAAACAGGGAGCTGAGGTGGTTCAGCACCAAGGTGTGTATGTCTGACTATAGTTTGTAAAAAGCGGGTAAGATAAGGTGCGAATGCCCGACAATGTATGATCAAAAGAGGGAGCGGAGGTTTTTGGCTACAAGAAGGTTTGAATGTCCGACCATAGTTTGTAAAAAGCGGGTAAGAAAAGGTTCAAATGCCTGACTATACACCATCAAAAGCGGGAGCGGAGGTGTTCCGCTGTAAGACGGTGTGAATGTCCGACCATAGTTGATAAAAAGCGGGTAAGAAAAGGTTAAAATACCCGACTGTACACAATAAATAGGGGGAGCGGAGTTGTTCGGCTACAAGAAGGTGTGAAAGTCCAACCATGGTTTGTAAAAAGCTGGTAAGAAAAGGTTCGAATGCCCGAATATATACCATCAAAAGCGGAAGCGGAGGTGTTCGGCTGCAAGAAGGTGTGAACGTCCGACCAAAGTTTGTAAAAAGCAGTTAAGAAAAGGTTCGAATATCCAACCAAACATAATCAAAAGCGGGAGCAGAGCTGTTCGACTGCAAGTAGGTGTGAATGTCCAGCCATAATTACTCACAAACGGGTAAGAAAAGGTAGTATTGCCAGACCATACATGATCAAAACAGGGAGCGGAGGTGGATCAGCTGCAAGGTGTGAATGTCTGACTATAGTTTGTAAAAAGCGGGTAAGATAAGGTGCGAATGCCCGACAATGTATGATCAAAAGAGGGAGCAGAGGTTTTCGGCTGCAAGAAGGTCTGAATGTCCACCCAAAATTCCTGAAAAATGGGTAAAAAATAGGTGCGAATGCCAAACCATACATCATCAAAAGCAGGAGTGGATGTGTTCGGCTACAAGAAGATTTGAATGTCCATCAATAATTGCTTTAAAACATGAAAGAAAATTTTCGAATATCAAACCGCACATGATCATAAGCGGGAGAGGAGTTGTTCAGCTGCAAGAAGGTGTGAATGTCCACCCATAATTACTGAAAAATGGGTAAGAAAAGGTGAAAATGCCCAACCATACATCATCAAAAGCAGGAGTGGATGTGTTCGGCTACAAGAAGGTTTGAATGTCCGACCATAGTTTATAAAAAGCGGGTAAGAAAAGGTTCGAATGCCCGAACATAGACCATCAAAAGAGGGAGCGGAGGTGTTCCGCTGTAAGAAGGTGTAAATGTCCGACCATAGTTGGTAAAAAGCGGGTAAGAAAAGGTTAAAATACCCGACTGTACACAATCAATAGGGGGAGCGGAGTTGTTTGGCTACAAGAAGATGTGAAAGTCCAACCATGGTTTGTAAAAAGCTGGTAAGAAAAGGTTCGAATGCCCTACAATGTATGATCAAAAGAGGGATCGGAGGTGTTCGGCTGCAAGAAGGTCTGAATGTCCAACCATAATTTGTAAAAACCGGGAAGGAAAGGCTCGAAAGCCCGACTATACACCATCAAAAGCGGGAGCAGAGTGGTTCAGCTGCAAGAAGGTCTGAGTGTCCATCAATAATTGCTTTAAAACATGAAAGAAAATTTTCGAATATCATCCGCACATGATCATAAGAAGGAGAGGAGGTGTTCAGCTGCAAGAAGGTCAGAATGTCCACCCATAATTCCTGAAAAATGGGTAAAAAAAGGTGCGAATGCCCAACCATACATTATCAAAAGCAGGTGTGAATGTCAGATCATAATCTGCAAAAAGCTGATGCGAAAGGGTGAGAATGCCCGACTATACACCATCAAATGCGGGAGCGGAGGTGTTCGGCTCTGAGTAGGTGTGAATGTCCGACCATAATTGCTGAAAAATGTGTTAGAAAAGGAAAGAATGCCGGACCATACATCATCAAAAGCGAGAGAGGTGGTGTTCGGCTGCAAAAAGGTGTAAATGTTCGACTAAAGTTTGTAAAAAGCGGGTAAGACATGGTGCGAATGCCTGACAAGGTATGATCAAAAACAGGAGCGGAGGTGTTCAGCTGCAAGAAGGTCTAAATGTCCATCAATAATTGCTAGAAAACATGAAAGAAAATTTTCGAAAATCAAACCGCACATGATCATAAGTGGGAGAGGAGGTGTTCAGCTGCAAGAAGGTGTGAATGTCCACCCATTATTCCTGACAAATGGGTAAAAAAAAGGTGCGAATGCCCAACCATACATCATCAAAAGCAGGAGTGGATGTGTTCGGCTACAAGAAGGTGTGAACGTCCAACCAAAGTTTGTAAAAAGCAGTTAAGAAAAGGTTTGAATATCCAACCAAACATAATCAAAAGCGGGAGCATAGCTTTTCGACTGCAAGTAGGTGTGAATATCAGATCATAATTTGCAAAAAGCTGATGAGAAAGGGTGAGAATGTCCGACTGCACACCATCAAATGCGGGAGCGGAGTTGTTCGGCTGTGAGTAGGTGTGAATCTCCTACCGTAATTTCTGAAAAATGTGTTAGAAAAGGTAAGAATGCCGGTCCATACATCATCAAAAGCGAGAGAGGTGGTGTTCGGCTGCAAGTAGGTGTGAATGTCCAGCCATAATTACTCACAAACGGGTAAGAAAAGGTAGTATTGCCAGACCATACATGATCAAAACAGGGAGCGGAGGTGGTTCAGCTGCAAGAAGGTGTGACTGTCCGACTAAAGTTCAAATATATTAACAAAAGCGGGAGGAGAGGTCTTCAGATGAGAGTGGTTGAGAATTTCCAACCATAATCTATAAAATTCGGTGAAAAAAAGGTGTGATAGAACACTAAAAGGTGGAGCGGAAGTGTTCGGCTGCAAGAAGGTGTGAATGTCCGACTATATTTGGTGAAAAGCAGGTGAAGCAAGGTCTGAATGCCCAACCTTACATTATCAAAAGCGAGATCAGAGGTGTTTGGCTGCAAGAAGGCCATAGTTTGCCAAAAGCGGGTAAGCTGCGAATGACCAACTAAATATCAACAAAAGTGGGGGCGGAGGTCTTCGGATGCAACTGGGTGTGAACATCCCACCATACAAGTATGGTGGAGAGGAAGCTGTGAACAGCCGACCATAGTTTGCAAAAAGCGGGTGAGAAAAGGTGCGAATGTCCAACCATACATGATCAAAACAGGGAGCGGAGGTGTTTGGCTGTGACAAGGTGTGAATGTCCACCCAAAATTAATGAAAAGCGGGTAAAAAGTAGGTTTGAATGCCCAAGCATACATCATCAAAAGAAGGAGTTGATGTGTTCGGCTACAAGAAGGTTTGAATGTCCGAGCATAGTTTGTAAAAAGCGGGTAAGACAAGGTTCGAATGACCAAACATACACCATCAAAAGAGGGAGCGGAGGTGTTCCGCTGTAAGAAGGTGTGAATGTCCGACCATAGTTGGTAAAAAGTGGGTAAGAAAAGGTTAAAATACCCGACTGTACACAATCAATAGCGGGAGCGGATGTGTTTGGCTACAAGAATGTGTGAAAGTCCAACCATGGTTTGTAAAAAGCTGGTAAGAAAAGGTTTGAATGCCCGAATATATACCATCAAAAGCGGAAGCGGAAGTGTTCGGCCGCAAGAAGGTGTGAACGTCCGACCAAAGTTTGTAAAAAGCAGTTAAGAAAAGGTTCGAATATCCAACCAAACATAATCAAAAGCGGGAGCAGAGCTGTTCGACTGCAAGTAGGTGTGAATGTCCAGCCATAATTACTCAAAAACGGGTAAGAAAAGGTAGTATTGCCAGACCATACATGATCAAAACAGGGAGCTGAGGTGGTTCAGCACCAAGGTGTGAATGTCTGACTATAGTTTGTAAAAAGCGGGTAAGATAAGGTGCGAATGCCCGACAATGTATAATCAAAAGAGGGAGCAGAGGTTTTCGGCTACAAGAAGGTTTGAATGTCCGACCATAGTTTGTAAAAAGCGGGTAAGAAAAGGTTCAAATGCCTGACTATACACCATCAAAAGCGGGAGCGGAGATGTTCCGCTGTAAGACGGTGTGAATGTCCAACCATAGTTGGTAAAAAGTGGGTAAGAAAAGGTTAAAATACCCGACTGTACACAATCAATAGCGGGAGCGGATGTGTTTGGCTACAAGAATGTGTTAAAGTCCGACCATGGTTTGTAAAAAACGGGTAAGAAAAGGTGCGAATGCCCAACAATGTATGATCAAAAGAGGGAGCGGAGGTTTTTGGCTACAAGAAGGTTTGAATGTCCGACCATAGTTTGTAAAAAGCGGGTAAGAAAAGGTTCAAATGCCTGACTATACACCATCAAAAGCGGGAGCGGAGGTGTTCCGCTGTAAGACGGTGTGAATGTCCGACCATAGTTGGTAAAAAGCGGGTAAGAAAAGGTTAAAATACCCGACTGTACACAATCAATAGGGGGAGCGGAGTTGTTCGGCTACAAGAAGGTGTGAAAGTCCAACCATGGTTTGTAAAAAGCTGGTAAGAAAAGGTTCGAATGCCCGAATATATACCATCAAAAGCGGAAGCGGAGGTGTTCGGCTGCAAGAAGGTGTGAACGTCCGACCAAAGTTTGTAAAAAGCAGTTAAGAAAAGGTTCGAATATCCAACCAAACATAATCAAAAGCAGGAGCAGAGCTGTTCGACTGCAAGTAGGTGTGAATGTCCAGCCATAATTACTCACAAACGGGTAAGAAAAGGTAGTATTGCCAGACCATACATGATCAAAACAGGGAGCTGAGGTTGTTCAGCACCAAGGTGTGAATGTCTGACTATAGTTTGTAAAAAGCGGGTAAGATAAGGTGCGAATGCCCGACAATGTATAATCAAAAGAGGGAGCAGAGGTTTTCGGCTGTAAGACGGTGTGAATGTCCGACCATAGTTGGTAAAAAGCGGGTAAGAAAAGGTTAAAATACCCGACTGTACACAATCAATAGCGGGAGCGGAGTTGTTCGGCTACAAGAAGGTGTGAAAGTCCAACCATCGTTTGTAAAAAGCTGGTAAGAAAAGGTTCGAATGCCCGAATATATACCATCAAAAGCGGAAGCGGAGGTGTTCGGCTGCAAGAAGGTGTGAACGTCCGACCAAAGTTGGCAAAAAGCAGTAAAGAAAAGGTTCGAATATCCAAACATAATTAAAAGCGAGAGAGATTGTGTTCAGCTGCAAGTAGGTGTGAATATCCAGCCATAATTACTCACAAACGGGTAAGAAAATGTAGTATTGCCAGACCATACATGATCAAAACAGGGAGCGGAGGTGGTTTAGCTGCAAAAAGGGGTGAATGTCCAACTAAAGTTCAAATATATTAACAAAAGCGGGAGGAGAGGTCTTCGGATTAGAGTGGTTGAGAATTTCCAACCATAATCTATAAAATGCGGTGAAAAAAAAAGGTGTGAAGGAATGAATTTTATAGCAAAATCCGAAATCATGCATAACTCCGCAAAAGGAACGTATTGCTCAACCAAAGGGATGCTTCTTTCTCATTCAGGGTAATATGAGGAACTTTAAGCTTGATACATTTTAGACATGGATAACTATGAAGGACAAAGCAATTTTAACTTGGTTTGAGCAAAGCAATTCATTTTATAGGAAAATCCGAAATCGTGCAGGACTCATGAAAGTAAGCTTATTCTCGGATTCCTGATCCTCCAGTGTTGCTATTTCCTATACTGCAAAATACAGCCTTGTTCTTTGTTGAAATCGATATAGACATTGATAAATATGAAGGACAAAGCAGTTTTCACTTGGTTTGAGTGAAGGAATTCATTTTATACACAAAATCCCAAATCATGCAGAACGTATGAAAATAAGCTTATTCTCGGATTCCTGATCCTTCAGTGTTGCTTTTTCTTCTACTGCAAAATACAATGTTGTTCTTTGTTGAAGTCAACCTAGACATTGATAAATATGAAGGACAAAGCAGTTTTAACTTGGTTTGAGTGAAGGAATTCATTTTATACATAAAATCCCAAATCATGCAGAACGTATGAAAATAAGCTTATACTCGGATTACTGATCCTTCAGTGTTGCTCTTTCTTCTACTGCAAAATCCAGTGTTGTTCTTTGTTGAAGTCGATCTAGACATTGATAAATATGAAGGACAAAGCAGTTTTAACATTGTTTGAGTGAAGGCATTCATTTATAGTAAAATCAATAATCGTGCAGAACTCATGAAAATAAGCTTATTCTCGGATTCCTAAAACTTTTGATTTGCTCTTTCTTTACTGCAAAGTACAATGTTGTTCTTTGTTGAAGTCGATCTAGACATTGATAAATATGAAGGACAAAGCAGTTTTCACTTGGTTTGAGTGAAGGATTTGCAGCTGAAAACCTCCCGCTCCCGCTTTTGATTGCGTATAGTCGGGCTTTCGAGCCTTTTCTTACCCGGTTTTTAGAAATTATGGTTGGACATTCAGACCTTGCAGCCGAAGACCTCCACTCCCTCTTTTGATCATACATTCTCGGGCATTCGCACCTTGTCTTACCCGCTTTTTACAAACTATAGTCAGACATTCACACCTTGCAGCTGAACCACCTCAGCTCCCTGTTTTGATCATGTATGGTCTGGCAATACTACCTTTCCTTACCCGTTTGTGAGTAATTATGGCTGGACATTCACACCTACTTGCAGTCGAACAGCTCTGCTCCCGCTTTTGATGGTATATATTCGGGCATTCGAACATTTTCTTAACTGCTTTTTGCAAACTTTGGTCGGACGTTCACACCTTCTTGCAGCCGAACACCTCCGCTTCCGCTTTTGATGGTATATATTCGGGCATTCGAACCTTTTCTTAGCAGCTTTTTACAAACCATGGTTGAACTTTCACACCTTCTTGTAGCCGAACAGCTCCGCTCCCGCTATTTATTGTGTACAGTCAGGTATTTTAACCTTTTCTTACCCGCTTTTTACCAACTATGGTCGGACATTCACACCGTCTTACAGCGGAACACCTCCGCTCCCGCTTTTGATGGTGTATAGTCAGGCATTTGAACCTTTTCTTACCCGCTTTTTACAAACTATGGTCGGACATTCAAACCTTCTTGTAGCCGAAAACCTCCGCTCCCTCTTTTGATCATACATTGTCGGGCATTCGCACCTTTTCTTACCCGTTTTTTACAAACCATGGTCGGACTGTCACACCTTCTTGTAGCCGAACAACTCCGCTCCCCCTATTGATTGTGTACAGTCGGGTATTTTAACCTTTTCTTACCCGCTTTTTACCAACTATGGTCGGACATTCACACCGTCTTACAGCGGAACACCTCCGCTCCCGCTTTTGATGGTGTATAGTCAGGCATTTGAACCTTTTCTTACCCGCTTTTTACAAACTATGGTCGGACATTCAAACCTTCTTGTAGCCAAAAACCTCCGCTCCCTCTTTTGATCATACATTGTCGGGCATTCGCACCTTATCTTACCCGCTTTTTACAAACTATAGTCAGACATTCACACCTTCTTGTAGCCCAACACATCCACTCCTGCTTTTGATGATGTATGTTTGGGCATTCGCACCTTTTCTTACCCATTTTTCAGTAATTATGGGTGGACATTCAAGCATTCATGCAGCTGAACACCTCCTCTCCCGCTTATGATGGTGTATAGTCGGGCTTTCAAGCCTTTTCTTACCCGGTTTTTACAAATTATAGTTGGACATTCAGACCTTCTTACAGCCGAAAACCTCCACTCCCTCTTTTGATCATACATTGTCGGGCATTAGCACCTTTTCTTACCCGCTTTTTACAAACCATAGTCGGACTTTCACATCTTTTAGTAGCCGAACAACTCCGCTCCCGCTATTGATTGTGTTCAGTCGGGTATTTTAACCTTTTCTTACCCGCTTTTTACCAACTATGGTCGGACATTCACACCTTCTCACAGCGGAACACCTCCGCTCCCTCTTTTGATGGTGTATGTTCGGGCAGTCAAACCTTTTCTTACCTGCTTTTTACAAACTATGGTCGGACATTCAAACCTTCTTGTAGCCGAACACATCCGCTCCTGCTTTTGATGATGTATGGTTGGGCATTCGCACCTTTTCTTACCCATTTTTCAGTAATTATGGGTGTACATTCACACCTTCTTGCAGCCGAACACCTCCGCTCCCTCTTTTGATCATACATTTTCGGGCATTCGCACCTTTTCTTACCCGCTTTTTACAAACCATGGTTGGACTTTCACACCTTTTAGTAGCCGAACAACTCCGCACCCGCTACTGATTGTGTACAGTCGGGTATTTTAACCTTTTCTTACCCGTTTTTTACCAACTATGGTCGGACGTTCAAACCTTCTTGTAGCCGAACACATCCACTCCTGCTTTTGATGATGTATGGTTGGGCATTCGAACCTACTTGTTGCCCGCTTTTCATTAATTATGGGTGGACATTCACAGCCAAAACAGCCAAACACCTCCGCTCCCCGTTTTGATCATGTATGGTTTGACATTCGCACCTTTGCTTACCCTCTTTTTATACTGATTGCTCAAGATTAAGTTGTTCTTTCTCAAACTACAAATTTTTTTTAATTGTTGAAACTTGATTTGAAGTGGATAAATAAGGAAGACAAACAGTTTTAAGTCAGGCTGATAGCAATTAATTTTATAGCAAAATCTGTATTTCGTCATTTGTCGAGAGATGCTTATTGCTGAAGAAGTTCTTTCTCATTCTACAAAGTACAACGTTGTTTATCATTGAAACTTGATTAGACATGAATAAATATGAAGGACAAAGCAGTCTTAACTTGGTTTGAGTTAAGGAATTGGTTTTATAGGAGAATCCGAATTCGTGCATAACTCGTAAAATAGAGCTTATTTTCGGATTCCTGAAGAATGAGTCTGGTTCTTTCTCATAATACAAAGTTTGTTGTTTATTGTTGAAACTTCATCAGACCGTTAGATATAGTCGGACTCATCTCCACGCACGGCTTGGGATCTGGAACCAGTACTCTTGAGAGGGGTTGGACTCTCTTCCACTCTGGAGTTGCCCGTGGTGAGAGGCGCAGAGCAGGTGTGGGCATACTTATTGCCCCCCGGCAAGTTGAAACAAGTGGCATTGGAGTGTGTGATTGAAAACCACCGCGGACTGCTTCTCCTCCTCCAGTTGCCGAGACTTTGTGTTTTTAATAACGCTTGTCTATAAACATGTGTTAAACATATAAATTGCATGAACAGAAAGAAGGGACTCACCTGTTGAGTAACACACATTTCCTTATACGGAAAGCCTTGTCGGAATGGTGGGACATTTGAACGTCAGAATAGCGGGATGTCGCAATGGTGGGATGTCGGAATGGTGGGACGTTTGCATGTCAGAATGGTGGTATGTCGGAATGGTGGGATGTCGGAATGGTGGGATGTCGGAATAGCGGGATGTCGGAATGGCAGGATTTCGGAATGGGTGTTGCCACCCCCTTCATCATATACACAGTTATTTATACATCACCTTCCACCATGAAGCGTTGTCCCTTTTTGTTTCTCTCTTTGTTCTTAAAATGCTGTTATGCATGTCTAAACCAATCCATTAAATTAGATCATTTTGGCAGTAAAGCGATCTACAATGTGCTTGGTCGCATAGCTGCTCATCTGTGGTAAACAGCTCTTCAGAAAGGCATTCTTCAATTGATTTCACTAATTCTATGTAATAATTTTGTGATTTCCTACAAAACTACACTTCTTCTCCCATCTGTCTGAGTATTTAATATTGTCTGGGTCCCGTTAAAACATGTATTTTTCCCATCTAATTCCTTGTTTGCTTTAAAACAAGTATTCCCCATTTTCTATCCCTTCAGTAGCCAACCAGTTTGTATGGAGTACACTGGAGCAACTTGACTGATCAGTAAAACACTGCTTTTGTTGTCACCGCAAGGCTTCCCCCGTCGGTTGTTTCACTGAGACACTACTGAGTAACTATAACTCAACACAGTTTATACACATAACATTCATATACATACTAACAAACAAACAAACAATTATTTATCGCAATTTTCTCATCTCTGTTTGAACGTACACCCAGGTAAATATTCCTGTAGTCTTCTCATACCGACTATGGACCCATTCATTGTTTAACTTCACTGTTTTGCAAATCCTAATTGAATATTACACATTGACATTGAACTTTACTTGATAAGCAGGTCTTCATTGCATTCAGCAGCCTATATGTGAGCATCTATGTGTAAGCTGTTCTTCTTTGCATTTATCAGCAGCAAGCAATTCTTCATTGCACATGCATATGAAAATAGTAAAACAATTCCAATGCGTTAGCGAAACCTTCTATATCAGGAGTGTCCATCATGATGCTGGGAATAGAACCTCTTTCCCAGAATAGTTCAACCTTCATTACTCAACTGATCATAACTCCGCAATGAGCACATTTCAAAGTATCATTCCTCTACATATATTCAAAAATCTATGTGTAAATGTTTAATATTTCTTATATTTGTTGATGTCATTCTGTGTGCATGTGGCCTAAACCCAATCTCTGTGTGGCAATTTTAATTTAAACAAGTTGAACTCTGCCTCTGATCATTTAAAAAAGGTGTGTACCAATATCAACCTTTCTCAGGTAATTACTGATCCTACAAAACCAAAGAGATCCTTCAAGGTTGTCCCTGATTGGCACAATCTTAACAAATCAAAGGTAGAAAATCCGCAGTATCTGAACTTGGTGTTAGTTATCACTGCTCAATAGCCTGTATCAGAATTGCAAAAATGAAAACATTAGGTCCACGCTTGGTATCCAGATCCTGAAACATCTCCATGAGCAGGCTTTTTTTTAACTGATCTGTTGAATAGTTATATGACACTGTTAAAATCCCAGATGAAGATCTAGCACTTGACCATTTTTGTAAATCTTCTAATTCCATAGTTGATAAACACGCCCCTTTTAAAAAGTATAGAACTTAGAACAGGTCTATCCCTGGCTTTCGGCAGAACTGTCTTCTTTACTTTTTTTTCCCCTTGTCCTGTTCAGCATTATGTCAGAAGAATTGTAGTCTGAATACCTTTGATGCCAAACAGATTTGTTTTGCCAAGGGAAGTTTTATAAATGTAAAGCTCCCCTTGATGCCCATTTATTTATTTCTGTTTACAATATATGACATGAACTGAACTGAACCGGACCGGGGGACAAGGAAAGAAGAAGAGGAAAGAAGAGGAAACAGAACAAAAATAGAAACAAAAACCAGACAACCAGCTGCTACACCTGTAAAAAACAAAACAGACAACAATCCATGGCCTATGAGGGGAATCCAGCCTTAGCGCCACCAGGAGCACCTGAAAGCAGACAAGCAGAGAAAAAACAAACACACAAACAAACAAAAACAAGCACAAGAAGCGGCAATCGCATACAACACAGCTGTGGATATAGATGACCTGAGACGACATGATAATACATCAGCTGCTTAGTGACCATGCTACTGGACTAATGAATGTGTGTGTGTGTGTGTGTGTGAGAACATGCAACACCCATGGCACAGGACCTACATGATAAACGTGCTTAGTTATGAGTGTATAAGCGTACAGGGCCACAATCCACAGCCCCCCCCCCCAAGCAATCAGAAGCAGGCAGAGAGGGCCACAAGACCCAGGCCACCAGCAGCCCCCACAGAGCACAGAACCCAGGCAGCCCACCGCAGGGGCAACCACGCATCCACCCAGAAGACTGCAGAGGAAGCCCCCGGAAAGAGCCCCCATAAGCATAGGGCAGAGGCACTCCGGGAACCAGGGGTAACAGCCCACCGACCCCGCCAGGCCCCAGCCGCCCAGACATGGGCCGTGCACTGGACCTGGGCCCCAGGATCCCGAGCGCCCCCAACCCCCCCGGCAGAGGCCCCACCCAATACCCAGGAGGGCCAAGCGCCCCAGACAGCCACAAAGTGGGTCAGCGCCTGCCCCAGCGCCCCTGGCCAAGTGCCCTGGGAGTCAAGACGTGCCCACAGGTGGGTGAAGTCGCGAGCAGTGGGGAGAGGCAACGCTGATGCCCCATCGGGAGAAACACAGGCAGGCCAGGCGACAGCAAGTCCCAGATCCAGGCCCAATCATTACCACACACACTTTCACGTCCCATACATCCACACATCCACACATCCTACCTCCCTCGACTCTGCTGGGGTGTAGTGCAGCGGGCACACCAGGAGGCCAGCAACCCCCCAGCCACCACAGACCCCGAACCAGCAGAACAATTAATTAATCCTCCTGGCCCCTCCTGCCCCGAGCAGACACCAGGAAGCAGGGGTTTGCGAAGAAGACCCCTCCCCTCACCCTTCTGGCTCTTCAATATTTTCTAATAGTGAGCAATTAAAATTGAGGGGCAGCCAAACTTGTAGAACTGGGAGCGCGGCACTCTGGGCAGCCTACATACCCAAAGAGCCCCGCCCACCAGATGCCACTCAGTGTAACCACCCCCCAAGACCTAATGTGTGTGTGTGAGTGTGTTTGATAAGTAGTAATGTCTAAGGTGTAATTAAAACAGGGGCAGGGAACTGCAGAGTGCAACCAAAGAGGACCACCTACGTGGCCCCATCCACTACACCCCACCGAACACACAGGAGCCAGAAAGGAGAGGGGTATGGGGATATATACCGGGGGAGCTACTCTCCCCCAGAGAGGGCAGCCAGGGACTGGCTGCAATAGGCATCCCCGCTACCTGGGAGCCAACAATGGGCAGGAGGGCCTGATGTCCACCAGGCTCGGGGCCTGCAGCGACCATATTCCGGGAGCTACCGTACCCCCAGAAGGTACCCATCCCGCCCCACCCCACTCAACCCAACCCCACCCAGGAGGACCTCTACAAAAAACAAACAAACAACATCAAAAAACAAACAAACAAACCACCCGGTCACACCAGTCGCAGCAGCCCGGGCCTGAGACCCACCATCACCCAGCAACCCACCACCACCACTATGTGATAAAACTAATCAGAGGGGACCAGAGAGAATGAAATTCAGCCAATTGATGTTTTGAGGAGGCAGACATTGTTTCCATGCTAATATAATCTAAAAGAAAATTTCTAAACTGGTTAATACACAGATTGTTCTTCGCTTTCCAGTTCATGAGAATAGTTTTCTTTGCGATACATAACACTGTGACAACCATGTGTGCTGAGTTAATTTCCATGTTGATGTTGTCTAAGTCACCCAGTATGCACAGTGTGGGGCATGCAGGGATGCTACACTTTAGTCATGTTGATAGGTCCTCACAGACTTCAAGCCAGAACTTCTGGACAGGCGCACAAAACCACAAAGCGTGTGCATAATCATCAGGTGTGTTATCTGTGCAATGTGAGCAGATGTTTGAGTGTGTTAGACCCATCCTGAACATCCTTTGTCCTGTATAGTGTGTTCTATGAAGGATTTTGTATTGTATGAGCTGTAAATTAGGATTTCGAGTCTTTATGAAGGTGTTCAAACATATTTGTGGTTAGAAGCTATGACCAGAACTGATGGATAAATCTGCCTCCCATTTTGAGGATGGAAGAGACATTGTGTCATCTATCTTACACAATAATTTATATATTTTTGATAGTAGTTTTGGGGTACAGATGCTTAGAAATTCTGCTACCCTAGTCGGGGGTTGTAAGTCTGGTTGGTGGAGGATATATCCATCCATCCATCCATCATCTGCCGCTTATCCGGGGGTCGGGTCGCGGGGGCAGCAGCTTGAGCAGAGAAACCCAGACGTCTCGGTCCCCAGCCACTTTTTACAAACCATGGTTGAACTTTCACACCTTCTTGTAGCCGAACAACTCCGCTCCCGCTATTGATTGTGTACAGTCAGGTATTTTAACCTTTTCTTACCCGCTTTTTACCAACTATGGTCGGACATTCATACCTTCTTACAGCGGAACACCTCCGCTCCCTCTTTTGATGGTGTATGTTTGGGCATTCGAACCTTTTCTTACCCGCTTTTTACAAACTATGGTCGGACATTCAAACCTTCTTGTAGCCGAAAACCTCTGCTCCCTCTTTTGATTATACATTGTCGGGCATTCGCACCTTTTCTTACCCGTTTTTTACAAACCATGGTCGGACTTTCAAACCTTCTTGTAGCCAAAAACCTCCGCTCCCTCTTTTGATCATACATTGTCGGGCATTCGCACCTTATCTTACCCGCTTTTTACAAACTATAGTCAGACATTCACACCTTGGTGCTGAACCACCTCAGCTCCCTGTTTTGATCATGTATGGTCTGGCAATACTACCTTTTCTTACCCGTTTGTGAGTAATTATGGCTGGACATTCACACCTACTTGAAGTCGAACAGCTCTGCTCCCGCTTTTGATTATGTTTGGTTGGATATTCGAACCTTTTCTTAACTGCTTTTTACAAACTTTGGTCGGACGTTCACACCTTCTTGCAGCCGAACACTTCCGCTTCCGCTTTTGATGGTATATATTCGGGCATTCGAACCTTTTCTTAGCAGCTTTTTACAAACCATGGTTGGACTTTCACACCTTCTTGTAGCCGAACAACTCCGCTCCCCCTATTGATTGTGTACAGTCGGGTATTTTAACCTTTTCTTACCCGCTTTTTACCAACTATGGTCGGACATTCACACCGTCTTACGGCGGAACACCTCCGCTCCCTCTTTTGATCATACATTGTCGGGCATTCGCACCTTTTCTTACCCGTTTTTTATAAACCATGGTCGGACTGTCACACATTCTTGTAGCCAAACACATCCGCTCCCGCTATTGATTGTGTACAGTCGGGTATTTTAACCTTTTCTTACCCGTTTTTTACCAACTATGGTCGGACATTCACACCTTCTTACAGCGGAACACCTCCGCTCCCTCTTTTGATGGTGTATGTTTGGGCATTCGAACCTTTTCTTACCCGCTTTTTACAAACTATGCTCGGACATTCAAACCTTCTTGTAGCCGAACACATCCACTCCTGCTTTTGATGATGTATGGTTGGGCATTCAAACCTACTTGTTGCCCGCTTTTCATTAATTTTGGGTGGACATTCACACCTTGTCACAGCCAAACACCTCCGCTCCCTGTTTTGATCATGTATGGTTGGACATTCGCACCTTTTCTCACCCGCTTTTTGCCAACTATGGTCGGCTGTTCACAGCTTCCTCTCCACCATACTTGTATGGTGGGATATTCACACCCACTTGCATCCGAAGACCTTTTGTTGATATTTAGTCGGTCATTCGCAGCTTACCCGCTTTTGGCAAACTATGGCCTTCATGCAGCCAAACACCTCTGATCTCGCTTTTGATGATGTAAGGTTGGGCATTCAGACCTTGCTTCACCTGCTTTTCACCAAGTATAGTAGGACATTCACACCTTTTTGCAGCCGAACACTTCCGCTCCACCTTTTAGTGTTCTATCACACCTTTTTTTTCACCGCATTTTATAGATTATGGTTGGAAATTCTCAACCACTCTCATCCGAAGACCTCTCCTCCCGCTTTTGTTAATATATTTGAACTTTAGTCGGACATTCACACCTTCTTGCAGCTGAACCACCTCCGCTCCCTGTTTTGATCATGTATGGTATGGCAATACTACCTTTTCTTACCCGTTTGTTAGTAATTATGGCTGGACATTCACACCTACTTGAAGCCGAACACCACCTCTCCCGCTTTTGATGATGTATGGACCGGCATTCTTACCTTTTCTAACACATTTTTCAGCAATTATGGTCGGAGATTCACACTTACTCACAGCCGAACAACTCCGCTCCCGCATTTGATGGTGTATAGTCGGGCATTCTCACCCATTCTCATCAGCTTTTTGCAAATTATGATCTGACATTCATACCTGCTTTTGATAATGTATGGTTGGGCATTCGCACCTTTTCTTACCCATTTTTCAGTAATTATGGGTGGACATTCACACCTTCTTGCAGCTGAACACCTCCGCTCCCGCTATTGATTGTGTACAGTCGGGTATTTTAACCTTTTCTTACCCGCTTTTTACCAACTATGGTCGGACATTCACACCGTCTTACAGCGGAACACCTCCGCTCCCGCTTTTGATGGTGTATTGTCAGGCATTTGAACCTTTTCTTACCCGCTTTTTACAAACTATGGTCGGACATTCAAACCTTCTTGTAGCCAAAAACCTCCGCTCCTGCTTTTGATGATGTATGTTTGGGCATTCGCACCTTTTCTTACCCATTTTTCAGTAATTATGGGTGGACATTCACACCTTCTTGCAGCTGAACACCTCCTCTCCCGCTTATGATGGTGTATAGTTGGGCTTTCAAGCCTTTTCTTACCCGGTTTTTACAAATTATAGTTGGACATTCAGACCTTCTTACAGCCGAAAACCTCCACTCCCTCTTTCGATCATACATTGTCGGGCATTAGCACCTTTTCTTACCCGCTTTTTACAAACCATGGTTGGACTTTCACACCTTTTAGTAGCCGAACAACTCCGCACCCGCTACTGATTGTGTACAGTCGGGTATTTTAACCTTTTCTTACCCGTTTTTTACCAACTATGGTCGGACATTCACACCTTCTTACAGCGGAACACCTCCACTCCCTCCTTTGATGGTGTATGTTCGGGCATTCGAACCTTTTCTTACCCGCTTTTTACAAACTATGGTCAGACGTTCATTCTACAAAGTCCAACGTTGTTTATCATTGAAACTTGATTAGACATGAATAAATATGAAGGACAAAGCAGTCTTAACTTGGTTTGAGTTAAGGAATTCGTTTTATAGGAGAATCCGAATTCGTGCATAACTCGTAAAATAGAGCTTATTTTCGGATTCCTGAAGAATGAGTCTGGTTCTTTCTCATAATACAAAGTTTGTTGTTTATTGTTGAAACTTCATCAGACCGTTAGATATAGTCGGACTCACCTCGACGCACGGCTTGGGATCTGGAACCAGTACTCTTGAGAGGGGTTGGACTCTCTTCCACTCTGGAGTTGCCCGTGGTGAGAGGCGCAGAGCAGGTGTGGGCATACTTATTGCCCCCCGGCTGTGTGCCAGTACATTGGGGTTTACCCCAGTGAACGAGAGGGTAGCCTCCCTCCGCCTTGGGTGGGGGGACGAGTCCTGACTGTTGTTTGTGCCTATGCGCCAAAAAGCAGTTCAGAGTACCTACCCTTTTTGGAGTCTCTGGGGGAGGCACTGGAGAATGCTCCTACCGGAGACTCCCTCATTCTGCTGGGGGACTTCAATGCTCACGTGGGCAATGACAGTGAGACCTGGAGGGGTGTGATTGGGAGGAACGGCCCCCCCGATCTGAATCAGAGTGGTGTTATGTTGTTGGACTTCTGTGCCAGTCATAGACTGTCCATAACGAACACCATGTTCAGGCATAAGGGTGTCCATATGTGCACTTGGCACCAGGACACCCTTGGCCGCAGTTCGATGATCGACTTTGTGGTTGTATCATCGGACTTGCGGCCGTATGTCCTGGACACTCGGGTGAAGAGAGGGGCGGAGCTGTCAACTGATCACCACCTGGTGGTGAGTTGGCTCCGCTGGTGGGGGAGGATGACGATCAGACCTGGCAGGCCCAAACGTATTGTGAGGGTCTGCTGGGAGCGTTTGTCAGAATCCCCCGTCAGAAGGAGCTTTAACTCCCACCTCCGGCAGAGCTTCAACCATATTTGAGGTGGGGGACATTGAATGGGCCATGTTCCGTGAGACCATTGCCGAGGCAGCTGGTCGGAGTTGTGGCCGTAAGGTGGTCGGTGCCTGTCGTGGCGGCAACCCTCGAACCTGCTGGTGGACACCAGTGGTGAGGGAAGCCGTCAAGCTGAAGAAGGAGTCCTATCGGGCCTTTTTGGCCAGTGGGACCCTGGAAGAAGCTGATAGGTACCGACGGGCAAGACGGGCCGCGGCTTCGGCGGTTGCTGAGGCAAAAACTCGGGCCTGGGAGGAGTTCTGTGAGACCATGGAGAACGATTTCCGGACGGCCTCGAAAAGATTCTGGTCTACCATGCGGCGTCTCAGGGGGGGGAAGCGGCTCACAGTCAACACTGTTTACAGTGGGGACGGGGCTTTGCTGACCTCAACTAGGGATGTTGTGAGTCGGTGGGGGGAGTAATTCGAGGAACTCCTCAATCCTACCAACACGTGCTCGGAAGAGGCAGAGTTGGAGAGCTCGGAGACGGGGCCTCCCATTTCTGGGGCTGAGGTTGCCGAGGTGGTTAAAAAGCTCCTCGGTGGCAAGGCCCCGGGGGTGGATGAGGTCCGTCCTGAGTTTCTCAAGGCTCTGGATGTTGTAGGGCTGTCTTGGCTGACACGCCTCTGCAGTATCGCGTGGACATCGGGGACAGTGCCTCTGGACTGGCAGATTGGGGTGGTGGTCCCCCTCTTTAAAAAGGGGGACCGGAGGGTGTGTTCCAACTATAGGGGTATCACACTCCTCAGCCTCCCTGGTAAGGTCTATTCGGGGGTATTGGAGAGGAGGATCCGTCGGATAATCGAGCCTCGGATTCAGGAGATGCAGTGTGGCTTTCGTCCTGGCCGTGGAACAGTGGACCAGCTCTATACCCTCGGCAGGATCCTGGAGGGTGCATGGGAGTTCGCCCAACCAGTCTACATGTGTTTTGTGGACTTGGAGAAAGCGTTCGACCGTGTCCCTCGTGGAGTCCTGTGGGGGGTGCTCCGGGAATATGGAGTGCCGGACCCCTTGATAGGGGCCGTTCGGTCTCTGTATGACCGGTGCCAGAGTTTGGTCCGCATTGCCGGCAGTAAGTCGGATACGTTTCCGGTGAGAGTTGGACTCCGTCAGGGCTGCCCTTTGTCACCGATTCTGTTCCTAACTTTTATGGACAGAATTTCTAGGCGGAGCCAGGGCGTTGAGGGTGTCCCATTTGGCGACCTCAGAATCGGGTCTCTGCTTTTTGCAGATGATGTGGTTCTGTTAGCGTCGTCAGGCCGTGACCTTCAGCTCTCACTGGAGTGATTCGCAGCCGAGTGTGAAGCGGCTGGGATGAGAATCAGCACCTCCAAATCCGAGACTATGGTTCTCAGCCGGAAAAGGGTGGAATGCTCTCTCCGGGTCGGGAATGAGATCCTTCCCCAAGAGGAGGAGTTCAAGTATCTCGGGGTCTTGTTCACGAGTGACGGACGAATGGAGCGGGAGATTGACGGGCGGATCGGTGCAGCGCCTGCAGAGCCTGCAACACTGCAGGCGCTGCACCGACCCGTCGTTGTGAAGAGGGAGCTGAGCCAGAAGGCAAAGCTCTCTACTTACTGGTCAATCTACGTTCCCATCCTCACCTATGGTCACGAGTTGTGGGTAGTGACCGAAAGAACAAGATCGCGAATACAAGCGGCCGAAATGGGTTTCCTCCGCAGGGTGTCTGGGCTCTCCCTTAGAGATAGGGTGAGAAGCTCAGTCATGCGGGAGGGGCTCGGAGTAGAACCGCTGCTCCTCCGCATTGAGAGGAGTCAGATGAGGTGGCTCGGGCATCTGGTTAGGATGCCCCCTGGGCGCCTCCCTGGGGAGGTGTTCCGGGCACGTCCCACTGGGAGGAGACCCCGGGGGAGACCCAGGACACGTTGGAGAGACTATGTCTCTCGGCTGGCCTGGGAACGCCTCGGGGTCCCCCCAGAAGAGCTGGAGGAAGTGGCCGGGGACAGAGACGTCTGGGTTTCTCTGCTCAAGCTGCTGCCCCCGCGACCCGACCCCCGGATAAGCGGCAGATGATGGATGGATGGATGGATATATCCTCCACCAACCAGACTTACAACCCCCGACTAGGGTAGCAGAATTTCTAAGCATCTGTACCCCAAAACTACTATCAAAAATATATAAATTATTGTCTAAGATAGATGACACAATGTCTCTTCCATCCTCAAAATGGGAGGCAGATTTATCCATCAGTTCTGGTCATAGCTTCTAACCACAAATATGTTTGAACACCTTCATAAAGACTCGAAATCCTAATTTACAGCTCATACAATACAAAATCCTTCATAGAACACACTATACAGGACAAAGGTTCAGGATGGGTCTAACACACTCAAACATCTGCTCACATTGCACAGATAACACACCTGATGATTATGCACACGCTTTGTGGTTTTGTGCGCCTGTCCAGAAGTTCTGGCTTGAAGTCTGTGAGGACCTATCAACATGGCTAAAGTGTAGCATCCCTGCATGCCCCACACTGTGCATACTGGGTGACTTAGACAACATCAACATGGAAATTAACTCAGCACACATGGTTGTCACAGTGTTATGTATCGCAAAGAAAACTATTCTCATGAACTGGAAAGCGAAGAACAATCTGTGTATTAACCAGTTTAGAAATTTTCTTTTAGATTATATGAGCATGGAAACAATGTCTGCCTCCTCAAAACATCAATTGGCTGAATTTCATTCTCTCTGGTCCCCTCTGATTAGTTTTATCACATAGTGGTGGTGGTGGGTTGCTGGGTGATGGTGGGTCTCAGGCCCGGGCTGCTGCGACTGGTGTGACCGGGTGGTTTGTTTGTTTGTTTTTTGTAGAGGTCCTCCTGGGTGGGGTTGGGTTGAGTGGGGTGGGGCGGGATGGGTACCTTCTGGGGGTACAGTAGCTCCCGGAATATGGTCGCTGCAGGCCCCGAGCCTGGTGGACATCAGGCCCTCCTGCCCATTGTTGGCTCCCAGGTAGCGGGGATGCCTATTGCAGCCAGTCCCTGGCAGCCCTCTCTGGGGGAGAATAGCTCCCCCGGTATATATCCCCATACCCCTCTCCCTTCTGGCTCCTGTACACAGCACACACTCACACATGAAGGGTTTTGGGGGCGTGTGTGTTCGGTGGGGTGTAGTGGATGGGGCCACGTAGGTGGTCCCCTTTTGTTGCACTCTGCAGTTCCCTGCCCCTGTTTTAATTACACCTTAGACATTACTACTTATCAAACACACTCACACACACACATTAGGTCTTGGGGGGTGGTTACACTGAGTGGCATCTGGTGGGCGGGGCTCTTTGGGTATGTAGGCTGCCCAGAGTGCCGCGCTCCCAGTTCTACAAGTTTGGCTGCCCCTCAATTTTAATTGCTCACTATTAGAAAATATTGAAGAGCCAGAAGGGTGAGGGGAGGGGTCTTCTTCGCACACCCCTGCTTCCTGGTGTCTGCTCGGGGCAGGAGGGGCCAGGAGGATTAATTAATTGTTCTGCTGGTTCGGGGTCTGTGGTGGCTGGGGGGTTGCTGGCCTCCTGGTGTGCCCGCTGCACTACACCCCAGCAGAGTCGAGAGAGGTAGGACGTGTGGATGTGTGGATGTATGGGACGTGAAAGTGTGTGTGGTAATGATTGGGCCTGGATCTGGGACTTGCTCTCGCCTGGCCTGCCTGTGTTTCTCCCGATGGGGCATCAGCGTTGCCTCTCCCCACTGCTCGCGACTTCACCCACCTGTGGGCACGTCTTGACTCCCAGGGCACTTGGCCAGGGGCGCTGGGGCAGGCGCTGACCCACTTTGTGGCTGTCTGGGGCGCTTGGCCCTCCTGGGTATTGGGTGGGGCCTCTGCCGGGGGGTTTGGGGGCGCTCGGGCTCCTGGGGCCCGGGTCCAGTGCACGGCCCATGTCTGGGCGGCTGGGGCCTGGCGGGGTAGGTGGGCTGTTGCCCCTGGTTCCCGGAGTGCCTCTGCCCTATGCTCATGGGGGCTCTTTCCGGGGGCTTCCTCTGCAGTCTTCTGGGTGGATGCGTGGTTGCCCCTGCGGTGGGCTGGGTTCTGTGCTCTGTGGGGGCTGCTGGTGGCCTGGGTCTTGTGGCCCTCTCTGCCTGCTTCTGATTGCTTGGGGGGGGGCTGTGGATTGTGGCCCTGTACGCTTATACACTCATAACTAAGCACGTTTATCATGTAGGTCCTGTGCCATGGGTGTTGCATGTTCTCACACACACACACACACATTCATTAGTCCAGTAGCATGGTCACTAAGCAGCTGATGTATTATCATGTCGTCTCAGGTCATCTATATCCACAGCTGTGTTGTATGCGATTGCCGCTTCTTGTGCTTGTTTTTGTTTGTTTGTGTGTTTGTTTTTTCTCTGCTTGTCTGCTTTCAGGTGCTCCTGGTGGCGCTAAGGCTGGATTCCCCTCATAGGCCATGGATTGTTGTCTGTTTTGTTTTTTACAGGTGTAGCAGCTGGTTGTCTGGTTTTTGTTTCTATTTTTGTTCTGTTTCCTCTTCTTTCCTCTTCTTCTTTCCTTGTCCCCCGGTCCGGTTCAGTTCAGGCATCAAGGGGAGCTTTACATTTATAAAACTTCCCTTGGCAAAACAAATCTGTTTGGCATCAAAGGTATTCAGACTACAATTCTTCTGACATAATGCTGAACAGGACAAGGGGAAAAAAAAGTAAAGAAGACAGTTCTGCCGAAAGCCAGGGATAGACCTGTTCTAAGTTCTATACTTTTTAAAAGGGGCGTGTTTATCAACTATGGAATTAGAAGATTTACAAAAATGGTCAAGTGCTAGATCTTCATCTGGGATTTTAACAGTGTCATATAACTATTCAACAGATCAGTTAAAAAAAAGCCTGCTCATGGAGATGTTTCAGGATCTGGATACCAAGCGTGGACCTAATGTTTTCATTTTTGCAATTCTGATACAGGCTATTGAGCAGTGATAACTAACACCAAGTTCAGATACTGCGGATTTTCTACCTTTGATTTGTTAAGATTGAGCCAATCAGGGACAACCTTGAAGGATCTCTTTGGTTTTGTAGGATCAGTAATTACCTGAGAAAGGTTGATATTGGTACACACCTTTTTTAAATGATCAGAGGCAGAGTTCAACTTGTTTAAATTAAAATTGCCACACAGAGATTGGGTTTAGGCCACATGCACACAGAATGACATCAACAAATATAAGAAATATTAAACATTTACACATAGATTTTTGAATATATGTAGAGGAATGATACTTTGAAATGTGCTCATTGCGGAGTTATGATCAGTTGAGTAATGAAGGTTGAACTATTCTGGGAAAGAGGTTCTATTCCCAGCATTATGATGGACACTCCTGATATAGAAGGTTTCGCTAACGCATTGGAATTGTTTTACTATTTTCATATGCATGTGCAATGAAGAATTGCTTGCTGCTGATAAATGCAAAGAAGAACAGCTTACACATAGATGCTCACATATAGGCTGCTGAATGCAATGAAGACCTGCTTATCAAGTAAAGTTCAATGTCAATGTGTAATATTCAATTAGGATTTGCAAAACAGTGAAGTTAAACAATGAATGGGTCCATAGTCGGTATGAGAAGACTACAGGAATATTTACCTTGGTGTACGTTCAAACAGAGATGAGAAAATTGCGATAAATAATTGTTTGTTTGTTTGTTAGTATGTATATGAATGTTATGTGTATAAACTGTGTTGAGTTATAGTTACTCAGTAGTGTCTCAGTGAAACAACCGACGGGGGAAGCCTTGCGGTGACAACAAAAGCAGTGTTTTACTGATCAGTCAAGTTGCTCCAGTGTACTCCATACAAACTGGTTGGCTACTGAAGGGATAGAAAATGGGGAATACTTGTTTTAAAGCAAACAAGGAATTAGATGGGAAAAATACATGTTTTAACGGGACCCAGACGATATTAAATACTCAGACAGATGGGAGAAGAAGTGTAGTTTTGTAGGAAATCACAAAATTATTACATAGAATTAGTGAAATCAATTGAAGAATGCCTTTCTGAAGAGCTGTTTACCACAGATGAGCAGCTTTGCGACCAAGCACATTGTAGATCGCTTTACTGCCAAAATGATCTAATTTAATGGATTGGTTTAGACATGCATAACAGCATTTTAAGAACAAAGAGAGAAACAAAAAGGGACAACGCTTCATGGTGGAAGGTGATGTATAAATAACTGTGTATATGATGAAAGGGGTGGCAACACCCATTCCGAAATCCCGCCATTCCGACATCCCGCTATTCCGACATCCCACCATTCCGACATACCACCATTCTGACATACCACCATTCCGACATGCAAACGTCCCACCATTCCGACATCCCACCATTGCGACATCCCGCTATTCTGACGTTCAAATGTCCCACCATTCCGACAAGGCTTTCCGTATAAGGAAATGTGTGTTACTCAACAGGTGAGTCCCTTCTTTCTGTTCATGCAATTTATATGTTTAACACATGTTTATAGACAAGCGTTATTAAAAACACAAAGTCTCGGCAACTGGAGGAGGAGAAGCAGTCCGCGGTGGTTTTCAATCACACACTCCAATGCCACTTGTTTCAACTTCCGAAAATTTAATCCAGGAAAAAAAGGCTTACAAACATGGACCAAAACGGCTCCATAACACGCACAAGAATCCAAAAGAAACGAAAGTTAACTAAAAGAAAGCAAATAAACAGTATGAAGTGGTCAAAATTGGTTTTACGCATGCCTATGTGCGTCTGGCACATGCGTCTTCGGGCTCTCCCACGTTGGTTTGTGGATGAAAGCTATATGTTCAGCTGTAATGTCATGTAAAAACAATCTCTACATGACATTTAGTCCCAGGTGTGACCAGTTAGGTCCTTAAGATATCAACAGGCTGTATAAAGCTACAACCGTTGCGGCTGTGTGTTTGTGCCAAATTCGCAAAACCCATCCGCGCTTCCCAAAATTGGAGTGAGTACTCATAAATCACGTGAATAACATGAATAAACGTTTTTACTGCATTTTGTTGTGTTTTATACGTTCTATGCTGTCATTTCTCTCTTCTCCTATTGGCAAGGCAAGGCAGAGTGCTCGCAACTGTGTCCTGTGCAGTAGCCGTGATATCTGTAATTGCAATTATTACTTTTGCATATGATGACAGCGTGCAAAAGACGCATGGGCTCTGTGGAGAGCTCCGCTCCAGCTGGCTGCTGTGACAGCTCACTGACACTGTATTTCTGCTTAATCAGTTTCAGTCTCGCCAGAGTTACATTAATATCTGTATTTTTATATTTGAAATTCAGCGGATTTTGATAATAGATTATTAAAGTTTGTTTGCGAGGCTGTGGCCTCTGCATGTGCAAAGCTTGTGCGCCAAACTTTAGGGCGTATTTGCGCCGGCATATCATTAGTGCAAAATGTTTTGGGTAAAAAATAGGCTATTAAAAGGAACTGTCGGAATGGCGGTATGTTAAAAAAAACAAAAAACATACCGCCATTCCGACCATAGGAGGAAAAAAGTGTCGGAATGGTGGGACGTTTGATAAAAAATTAAGTGTCGCCATTCCGACAATTGGAGACCCATGTCGGAATGGCGAGATGTCGGAATGGCAGCATGTAACCATGATGAAGGAGAGACCATTTGAGCAGCACAGCCATTTCGCAGCACAGGGACAGCAATCCAAGTTACAGGATCTCCCACGTGGTATCACCTGTCACATTGTGTCAAGGCATCAAAAGAAGAAAAAATCACCAAACTCAAGGACAAAAAGACAAAGACTCCGGTGAACGAAGACAGAGGACTGACAAACCAGAAATACAAAAGGATTCTCGATATCAAGATCCAGAAGAAGAGGCTAACAATGCCACGAACACTTACGATGCTGGGAATGATGCCAGCAATGAACAGAGAAGAAGATTCAGTGTCATCAATCTGCATTACGTGCCTCTAATGAGGGGGTGAATATAGAATCCTCAACGATTACAACGTCTCTGGGAACTGTGACAACAACAAGGTTTAAACCATTTTGATATATATTGTAACCTATTGTCTAAGGAATAGTGCTGAAAATGAGGTAAATCTAATCCACCACTGTCCTTGGTCTTCTGTAGGGTTTTTAAACTAATACGTGGTGGTTTGTTTTTCCACAGAAATTTGGAGATGCATGAATCTAGTGACTTAAACCAAGTAGCAGATGGTTTTATGGGGATCATTGAGAACAAATAGTTAACTTTTGGTAGTATCATCATTTTAATGGATGTAACTCTCCCCATAAGTGATATAGGTAAGGACTTCCAACGAGAGATCGTCCTCTACTGTCATTTCCTGACTGTAAAGTGATCACAGGTATATTATGGACCCTACAGTTAATGGGCAGAACTGTGGTCTTAGACCAGTTGATAGAGTAGTCAGAAAGTGCTGAGAATTTATTTATGAGTGTGATCGTGTGACTGAGAGACGTCTGTGAGTTCTGAAGGAAAAGTAATACATCATCAGCATAAAGACTTATTTTATGCTCAATATTTTGGGATTAATTACTCACAAACGGGTAAGAAAAGGTAGTATTGCCAGACCATACATGATCAAAACAGGGAGCGGAGGTGGTTCAGCTGCAAGGTGTGAATGTCTGACTATAGTTTGTAAAAAGCGGGTAAGATACGGTGCGAATGCCCGACAATGTATGATCAAAAGAGGGAGCGGAGGTTTTTGGCTACAAGAAGGTTTGAATGTCCGACCATAGTTTGTAAAAAGCGTGTAAGAAAAGGTTACCATACATCATTAAAAGCAGGAGTGGATGTGTTCGGCTACAAGAAGATTTGAATGTCCATCAATAATTGCTTTAAAACATGAAAGAAAATTTTCGAATATCAAACCGCACATGATCATAAGCGGGAGAGGAGTTGTTCAGCTGCAAGAAGGTGTGAATGTCCACCCATAATTACTGAAAAATGGGTAAGAAAAGGTGAAAATGCCCAACCATACATCATCAAAAGCAGGAGTGGATGTGTTCGGCTACAAGAAGGTTTGAATGTCCGACCATAGTTTGTAAAAAGCGGGTAAGAAAAGGTTCGAATGCCCAAACATAGACCATCAAAAGAGGGAGCGGAGGTGTTCCGCTGTAAGAAGGTGTAAATGTCCGACCATAGTTGGTAAAAAGCGGGTAAGAAATGGTTCGAATGCCCGAATATATACCATCAAAAGTGGAAGTGGATGTGTTCGGCTGCAAGAAGGTGTGAACGTCCGACCAAAGTTTGTAAAAAGCAGTTAAGAAAAGGTTCGAATATCCAACCAAACATAATCAAAAGCGGGAGCAGAGCTGTTCGACTGCAAGTAGGTGTGAATGTCAGATCATAATTTGCAAAAAGCTGATGAGAAAGGGTGAGAATGCCTGGCTATACACCATCAAATGCGGGAGCGGAAGTGTTCGGCTACAAGAAGGTTTGAATGTCCGACCATAGTTTGTAAAAAGCGGGTAAGAAAAGGTTCAAATGCCTGACTATACACCATCAAAAGCGGGAGCGGAGGTGTTCGGCTACAAGAAGGTGTGAAAGTTCAACCATGGTTTGTAAAAAGCTGGTAAGAAAAGGTTCGAATGCCCGAATATATACCATCATAAGCGGAAGCGGAGGTGTTCGGCTGCAAGAAGGTGTGAACGTCCGACCAAAGTTTGCAAAAAGCAGTTAAGAAAAGGTTCGAATGCCCGAATATATACCATCAAAAGCGGGAGCAGAGCTGTTCGACTGCAAGTAGGTGTGAATGTCCAGCCATAATTACTCACAAACGGGTAAGGAAAGGTAGTATTGCCAGACCATACATGATCAAAACAGGGAGCTGAGGTGGTTCAGCTGCAAGGTGTGAATGTCTGACTATAGTTTGTAAAAAGCGGGTAAGACAAGGTGCGAATGCCCGAGAATGTATGATCAAAAGTGGGAGTGGAGGTCTTCGGCTGCAAGGTCTGAATGTCCAACCATAATTTCTAAAAACCGGGTAAGAAAAGGCTCGAAAGCCCGACTATACACAATCAAAAGCGGGAGCGGGAGGTTTTCAGCTGCAAATCCTTCACTCAAACCAAGTGAAAACTGCTTTGTCCTTCATATTTATCAATGTCTAGATCGACTTCAACAAAGAACAACATTGTACTTTGCAGTAAAGAAAGAGCAAATCAAAAGTTTTAGGAATCCGAGAATAAGCTTATTTTCATGAGTTCTGCACGATTATTGATTTTACTATAAATGAATGCCTTCACTCAAACTATGTTAAAACTGCTTTGTCCTTCATATTTATCAATGTCTAGATGACTTCAACAAAGAACAACATTGTATTTTGCAGTAGAAGAAAAAGCAACACTGAAGGATCAGTAATCCGAGAATAAGCTTCTTTTCATACGTTCTGCATGATTTGGGATTTTATGTATAAAATGAATTCCTTCACTCAAACCAAGTGAAAACTGCTTTGTCCTTCATATTTATCAATGTCTAGATTGACTTCAACAAAGAACAACATTGTATTTTGCAGTAGAAGAAATAGAAACACTGAAGGATCAGGAATCCGAAAACAAGCTTATTTTCATACGTTCTGCTTGATTTGGGATTTTGCTATAAAATTAATTCCTTCACTCAAACAAAGTGGAAACTGCTTTGTCCTTCATATTTATCAATGTCTATATCGATTTCAACGAAGAACAAGGCTGTATTTTGCAGTGTAGGAAAGAGCAACACTGGAGGATCAGGAATCCGAGAATAAGCTTACTTTCATGAGTCCTGCACGATTTCGGATTTTCCTATAAAATGAATTGCTTTGCTCAAACCAAGTTAAAATTGCTTTGTCCTTCATAGTTATCCATGTCTAAAATGTATCAAGCATAAAGTTCCTCATATTACCCTGAATGAGAAAGAAGCATCCCTTTGGTTGAGCAATACGTTCCTTTTGCGGAGTTATGCATGATTTCGGATTTTGCTATAAAATTCATTCCTTCACACCTTTTTTTTTCACCGCATTTTATAGATTATGGTTGGAAATTTCAACCACTCTAATCCGAAGACCTCTCCCCCCGCTTTTGTTAATATATTTGAACTTTAGTTGGACATTCACCCCTTTTTGCAGCTAAACCACCTCCGCTCCCTGTTTTGATCATGTATGGTCTGGCAATACCACATTTTCTTACCCGTTTGTGAGTAATTATGGATGGATATTCACACCTACTTGCAGCTGAACAAAATTTCTCTCGCTTTTAATTATGTTTGGATATTCGAACCTTTTCTTTACTGCTTTTTGCCAACTTTGGTTGGACGTTCACACCTTCTTGCAGCCGAACGACTCCGCTTCCGCTTTTGATGGTATATATTCGGGCATTCGAACCTTTTCTTACCCGCTTTTTACCAACTATGGTCGGACATTCACACCGTCTTACAGCGGAACATCTCCGCTCCCGCTTTTGTTGGTGTATAGTCAGGCATTTGAACCTTTTCTTACCCGCTTTTTACAAACTATGGTCGGACATTCAAACCTTCTTGTAGCCGAAAACCTCTGCTCCCTCTTTTGATTATACATTGTCGGGCATTCGCACCTTATCTTACCCGCTTTTTACAAACTATAGTCAGACATTCACACCTTGGTGCTGAACCACCTCAGCTCCCTGTTTTGATCATGTATGGTCTGGCAATACTACCTTTTCTTACCCGTTTGTGAGTAATTATGGCTGGACATTCACACCTACTTGCAGTCGAACAGCTCTGCTCCCGCTTTTGATTATGTTTGGTTGGATATTCGAACCTTTTCTTAACTGCTTTTTACAAACTTTGGTCGGACGTTCACACCTTCTTGCAGCCGAACACCTCCGCTTCCGCTTTTGATGGTATATATTCGGGCATTCGAACCTTTTCTTACCAGCTTTTTACAAACCATGGTTGGACTTTCACACCTTCTTGTAGCCGAACAACTCCGCTCCCCCTATTGATTGTGTAAAGTCGGGTATTTTAACCTTTTCTTACCCACTTTTTACCAACTATGGTCGGACATTCACACCTTCTTACAGCGGAACACCTCCGCTCCCTCTTTTGATGGTGTATGTTTGGGCATTCGAACCTTTTCTTACCCGCTTTTTACAAACTATGCTCGGACATTCAAACCTTCTTGTAGCCGAACACATCCACTCCTTCTTTTGATGATGTATGCTTGGGCATTCAAACCTACTTTTTGCCCGCTTTTCATTAATTTTGGGTGGACATTCACACCTTGTCACAGCCAAACACCTCCGCTCCCTGTTTTGATCATGTATGGTTGGACATTCGCACCTTGTCTCACCCGCTTTTTGCAAACTATGGTCGGCTGTTCACAGCTTCCTATCCACCATACTTGTATGGTGGGATGTTCACACCCAGTTGCATCCGAAGACCTCCGCCCCCACTTTTGTTGATATTTAGTTGGTCATTCGCAGCTCACCCGCTTTTGGCAAACTATGGCCTTCTTGCAGCCAAACACCTCTGATCTCACTTTTGATAATGTAAGGATGGGCATTCAGACCTTGCTTCACCTGCTTTTCACCAAATAAAGTCGGACATTCACACCTTCTTGCAGCCGAACACTTCCCTTCCACCTTTTAGTGTTCTATCACACCTTTTTTTCACCGAATTTTATAGATTATGGTTGGAAATTCTCAACCACTCTCATCCGAAGACCTCTCCTCCCGCTTTTGTTAATATATTTGAACTTTAGTCGGACATTCACACCTTCTTGCAGCTGAACCACCTCCGCTCCCTGTTTTGATCATGTATGGTCTGGCAATACTACCTTTTCTTACCCGTTTGTGAGTAATTATGGCTGGACATTCACACCTACTTGCAGCCGAACACCACCTCTCTCGCTTTTGATGATGTATGGACCGGCATTCTTACCTTTTCTAACACATTTTTCAGAAATTACGGTCGGAGATTCACACCTACTCACAGCCGAACAACTCCGCTCCCGCATTTGATGGTGTGCAGTCGGACATTCTCACCCTTTCTCATCAGCTTTTTGCAAATTATGATCTGACATTCACACCTACTTGCAGTCGAAAAGCTATGCTCCCGCTTTTGATTATGTTTGGTTGGATATTCAAACCTTTTCTTAACTGCTTTTTACAAACTTTGGTTGGACGTTCACACCTTCTTGTAGCCGAACACATCCACTCCTGCTTTTGATGATGTATGGTTGGGCATTCGCACCTTTTTTTTACCCATTTGTCAGGAATAATGGGTGGACATTCACATCTTCTTGCAGCTGAACACCTCCTCTCCCACTTATGATCATGTGCGGTTTGATTTTCGAAAATTTTCTTTCATGTTTTCTAGCAATTATTGATGGACGTTTAGACCTTCTTGCAGCTGAACACCTCCGCTCCTGCTTTTGATCATACCTTGTCAGGCATTCGCACCATGTCTTACCCGCTTTTTACAAACTTTAGTCGAACATTTACACCTTTTTGCAGCCGAACACCACCTCTCTCGCTTTTGATGATGTATGGTCCGGCATTCTTTCCTTTTCTAACACATTTTTCAGCAATTATGGTCGGACATTCACACCTACTCAGAGCCGAACACCTCCGCTCCCGCATTTGATGGTGTATAGTCGGGCATTCTCACCCTTTCTCATCAGCTTTTTGCAAATTATGATCTGACATTCACACCTGCTTTTGATAATGTATGGTTGGGCATTCGCACCTTTTTTTACCCATTTTTCAGGAATTATGGGTGGACATTCACACCTTCTTGCAGCTGAACACCTCCTCTCCTTCTTATGATCATGTGCGGATGATATTCGAAAATTTTCTTTCATGTTTTAAAGCAATTATTGATGGACATTCAGACCTTCTTGCAGCTGAACCACTCTGCTCCCGCTTTTGATGGTGTATAGTCGGGCTTTCGAGCCTTTCCTTCCCGGTTTTTACAAATTATGGTTGGACATTCAGACCTTCTTGCAGCCGAACACCTCCGCTCCCTCTTTTGATCATACATTGTCGGGCATTAGCACCTTTTCTTACCCGCTTTTTACAAACCATAGTCGGACTTTCACATCTTTTAGTACCCGAACAACTCCGCTCACGCTATTGATTGTGTACAGTCGGGTATTTTAACCTTTTCTTACCCGCTTTTTACCAACTATGGTCGGACATTCACACCTTCTTACAGCGGAACACCTCCGCTCCCTCTTTTGATGGTGTATGTTCGGGCATTCGAACCTTTTCTTACCTGCTTTTTACAAACTATGGTCAGACATTCAACCCTTCTTGGAGCCGAACACATCCACTCCTGCTTTTGATTATGTATGGTTGGGCATTCGCACCTTTTCTTACCCATTTTTCAGTAATTATGGGTGTACATTCACACCTTCTTGCAGCCGAACACCTCCGCTCCCTGTTTTGATCATGTATGGTTTGACATTCGCACCTTTGCTTACCCTCTTTTTATACTGATTGCTCAAGATTAAGTTGTTCTTTCTCAAACTACAAAATTTTTTTAATTGTTGAAACTTGATTTGAAGTGGATAAATAAGGAAGACAAACAGTTTTAAGTCAGGCTGATAGCAGTTAATTTTATAGCAAAATCTGTATTTCGTCATTTCTCGAGAGATGCTTATTGCTGAAGAAGTTCTTTCTCATTCTACAAAGTACAACGTTGTTTATCATTGAAACTTGATTAGACATGAATAAATATGAAGGACAAAGCAGTGTTAACTTGGTTTGAGTTAAGGAATTCGTTTTATAGGAGAATCCGAATTCGTGCATAACTCGTAAAATAGAGCTTATTTTCGGATTCCTGAAGAATGAGTCTGGTTCTTTCTCATAATACAAAGTTTGTTGTTTATTGTTGAAACTTCATCAGACCGTTAGATATAGTCGGACTCACCTCGACGCACGGCTTGGGATCTGGAACCAGTACTCTTGAGAGGGGTTGGACTCTCTTCCACTCTGGAGTTGCCCGTGGTGAGAGGCGCAGAGCAGGTGTGGGCATACTTATTGCCCCCCGGCTGTGTGCCAGTACATTGGGGTTTACCCCAGTGAACGAGAGGGTAGCCTCCCTCCGCCTTGGGTGGGGGGACGAGTCCTGACTGTTGTTTGTGCCTATGCGCCAAACAGCAGTTCAGAGTACCTACCCTTTTTGGAGTCTCTGGGGGAGGCACTGGAGAATGCTCCTACCGGAGACTCCCTCATTCTGCTGGGGGACTTCAATGCTCACGTGGGCAATGACAGTGAGACCTGGAGGGGTGTGATTGGGAGGAACGGCCCCCCCGATCTGAATCAGAGTGGTGTTATGTTGTTGGACTTCTGTGCCAGTCATAGACTGTCCATAACGAACACCATGTTCAGGCATAAGGGTGTCCATATGTGCACTTGGCACCAGGACACCCTTGGCCGCAGTTCGATGATCGACTTTGTGGTTGTATCATCGGACTTGCGGCCGTATGTACTGGACACTCGGGTGAAGAGAGGGGCGGAGCTGTCAACTGATCACCATCTGGTGGTGAGTTGGCTCCGCTGGTGGGGGAGGATGCCGATCAGACCTGGCAGGCCCAAACGTATTGTGAGGGTCTGCTGGGAGCGTTTGTCAGAATCCCCCGTCAGAAGGAGCTTTAACTCCCACCTCCGGCAGAGCTTCAACCATATTTGAGGTGGGGGACATTGAGTCCGAATGGGCCATGTTCCGTGACTCCATTGCCGAGGCAGCTGGTCGGAGTTGTGGCCGTAAGGTGGTCGGTGCCTGTCGTGGCGGCAACCCTCCAACCTGCTGGTGGACACCAGTGGTGAGGGAAGCCGTCAAGCTGAAGAAGGAATCCTATCGGGCCTTTTTGGCCAGTGGGACCCTGGAAGAAGCTGATAGGTACCGACGGGCCAGACGGGCCACGGCTTCGGCGGTTGCTGAGGCAAAAACTCGGGCCTGGGAGGAGTTCGGTGAGACCATGGAGAACGATTTCCGGACGGCCTCGAAAAGATTCTGGTCCACCATCCGGCGTCTCAGGGGGGGGGGAGCGGCTCACAGTCAACACTGTTTACAGTGGGGACGGGGCTTTGCTGACCTCAACTATGGATGTTGTGAGTCGGTGGGGGGAGTACTTCGAGGAACTCCTCAATCCTACCAACACGTGCTCGGAAGAGGCAGAGTCGGAGAGCTCGGAGACGGGGCCTCCCATTTCTGGGGCTGAGGTTGCCGAGGTGGTTAAAAAGCTCCTCGGTGGCAAGGCCCCGGGGGTGGATGAGGTCCGTCCTGAGTTTCTCAAGGCTCTGGATGTTGTAGGGCTGTCTTGGCTGACACGCCTCTGCAGTATCGCGTGGACATCGGGGACAGTGCCTCTGGACTGGCAGATTGGGGTGGTGGTCCCCCTCTTTAAAAAGGGGGACCGGAGGGTGTGTTCCAACTATAGGGGTATCACAGTCCTCAGCCTCCCTGGTAAGGTCTATTCGGGGGTATTGGAGAGGAGGATCCGTCGGATAATCGAGCCTCGGATTCAGGAGATGCAGTGTGGCTTTCGTCCTGGCCGTGGAACAGTGGACCAGCTCTATACCCTCGGCAGGATCCTGGAGGGTGCATGGGAGTTCGCCCAACCAGTCTACATGTGTTTTGTGGACTTGGAGAAAGCGTTCGACCGTGTCCCTCTTGGAGTCCTGTTGGGGGTGCTCCGGGAATATGGAGTGCCGGACCCCTTGATAGGGGCCGTTCGGTCTCTGTATGACCGGTGCCAGAGTTTGGTCCGCATTGCCGGCAGTAAGTCGGATACGTTTCCGGTGAGAGTTGGACTCCGTCAGGGCTGCCCTTTGTCACCGATTCTGTTCCTAACTTTTATGGACAGAATTTCTAGGCGGAGCCAGGGCGTTGAGGGTGTCCCATTTGGCGACCTCAGAATCGGGTCTCTGCTTTTTGCAGATGATGTGGTTCTGTTAGCGTCGTCAGGCCGTGACCTTCAGCTCTCACTGGAGTGATTCGCAGCCGAGTGTGAAGCGGATGGGATGAGAATCAGCACCTCCAAATCCGAGACTATGGTTCTCAGCCGGAAAAGGGTGGAATGCTCTCTCTGGGTCGGGAATGAGATCCTTCCCCAAGAGGAGGAGTTCAAGTATCTCGGGGTCTTGTTCACGAGTGACAGACGAATGGAGCGGGAGATTGACGGGCGGATCGGTGCGGCGCCTGCAGTGTTGCAGGCTCTGCACCGACCCGTCGTTGTGAAGAGGGAGCTGAGCCAGAAGGCGAAGCTCTCTACTTACTGGTCAATCTACGTTCCCATCCTCACCTATGGTCACGAGTTGTGGGTAGTGACCGAAAGAACAAGATCGCGAATACAAGCGGCCGAAATGGGTTTCCTCCGCAGGGTGTCTGGGCTCTCCCTTAGAGATAGGGTGAGAAGCTCAGTCATCCGGGAGGGGCTCGGAGTAGAACCGCTGCTCCTCCGCATTGAGAGGAGTCAGATGAGGTGGCTCGGGCATCTGGTTAGGATGCCCCCTGGGCGCCTCCCTGGGGAGGTGTTCCGGGCACGTCCCACTGGGAGGAGACCCCGGGGGAGACCCAGGACACATTGGAGAGACTATGTCTCTCGGCTGGCCTGGGAACGCCTCGGGGTCCCCCCGGAAGAGCTGGAGGAAGTGGCCGGGGACAGAGACGTCTGGGTTTCTCTGCTCAAGCTGCTGCCCCCGCGACCCGACCCCCGGATAAGCGGCAGATGATGGATGGATGGATGGATATATCCTCCACCAACCAGACTTACAACCCCTGACTAGGGTAGCAGAATTTCTAAGCATCTGTACCCCAAAACTACTATCAAAAATATATAAATTATTGTCTAAGATAGATGACACAATGTCTCTTCCATCCTCAAAATGGGAGGCAGATTTATCCATCAGTTCTGGTCATAGCTTCTAACCACAAATATGTTTGAACACCTTCATAAAGACTCGAAATCCTAATTTACAGCTCATACAATACAAAATCCTTCATAGAACACACTATACAGGACAAAGGATGTTCAGGATGGGTCTAACACACTCAAACATCTGCTCACATTGCACAGATAACACACCTGATGATTATGCACACGCTTTGTGGTTTTTCTGCGCCTGTCCAGAAGTTCTGGCTTGAAGTCTGTGAGGACCTATCAACATGGCTAAAGTGTAGCATCCCTGCATGCCCCACACTGTGCATACTGGGTGACTTAGACAACATCAACATGGAAATTAACTCAGCACACATGGTTGTCACAGTGTTATGTATCGCAAAGAAAACTATTCTCATGAACTGGAAAGCGAAGAACAATCTGTGTATTAACCAGTTTAGAAATTTTCTTTTAGATTATATTAGCATGGAAACAATGTCTGCCTCCTCAAAACATCAATTGGCTGGTGGACATCAGGCCCTCCTGCCCATTGTTGGCTCCCAGGTAGCGGGGATGCCTATTGCAGCCAGTCCCTGGCTGCCCTCTCTGGGGGAGAGTAGCTCCCCCGGTATATATCCCCATACCCCTCTCCCTTCTGGCTCCTGTACACAGCACACACTCACACATGAAGGGTTTTGGGGGCGTGTGTGTTCGGTGGGGTGTAGTGGATGGGGCCACGTAGGTGGTCCCCTTTGGTTGCACTCTGCAGTTCCCTGCCCCTGTTTTAATTACACCTTAGACATTACTACTTATCAAACACACTCACACACACACATTAGGTCTTGGGGGGTGGTTACACTGAGTGGCATCTGGTGGGCGGGGCTCTTTGGGTATGTAGGCTGCCCAGAGTGCCGCGCTCCCAGTTCTACAAGTTTGGCTGCCCCTCAATTTTAATTGCTCACTATTAGAAAATATTGAAGAGCCAGAAGGGTGAGGGGAGGGGTCTTCTTCGCACACCCCTGCTTCCTGGTGTCTGCTCGGGGCAGGAGGGGCCAGGAGGATTAATTAATTGTTCTGCTGGTTCGGGGTCTGTGGTGGCTGGGGGGTTGCTGGCCTCCTGGTGTGCCCGCTGCACTACACCCCAGCAGAGTCGAGGGAGGTAGGATGTGTGGATGTATGGGACGTGAAAGTGTGTGTGGTAATGATTGGGCCTGGATCTGGTACTTGCTGTCGCCTGGCCTGCCTGTGTTTCTCCCGATGGGGCATCAGCGTTGCCTCTCCCCACTGCTCGCGACTTCACCCACCTGTGGGCACGTCTTGACTCCCAGGGCACTTGGCCAGGGGCGCTGGGGCAGGCGCTGACCCACTTTGTGGCTGTCTGGGGCGCTTGGCCCTCCTGGGTATTGGGTGGGGCCTCTGCCGGGGGGTTTGGGGGCGCTCGGGCTCCTGGGGCCCAGGTCCAGTGCACAGCCCATGTCTGGGCGGCTGGGGCCTGGCGGGGTCGGTGGGCTGTTACCCCTGGTTCCCGGAGTGCCTCTGCCCTATGCTTATGGGGGCTCTTTCCGGGGGCTTCCTCTGCAGTCTTCTGGGTGGATGCGTGGTTGCCCCTGCGGTGGGCTGCCTGGGTTCTGTGCTCTGTGGGGGCTGCTGGTGGCCTGGGTCTTGTGGCCCTCTCTGCCTGCTTCTGATTGCTTGGGGGGGGGCTGTGGATTGTGGCCCTGTACGCTTATACACTCATAACTAAGCACGGTTATCATGTAGGTCCTGTGCCATGGGTGTTGCATGTTCTCACACACACACACACACATTCATTAGTCCAGTAGCATGGTCACTAAGCAGTTGATGTATTATCATGTCGTCTCAGGTCATCTATATCCACAGCTGTGTTGTATGCGATTGCCGCTTCTTGTGCTTGTTTTTGTTTGTTTGTGTGTTTGTTTTTTCTCTGCTTGTCTGCTTTCAGGTGCTCCTGGTGGCGCTAAGGCTGGATTCCCCTCATAGGCCATGGATTGTTGTCTGTTTTGTTTTTTACAGGTGTAGCAGCTGGTTGTCTGGTTTTTGTTTCTATTTTTGTTCTGTTTCCTCTTCTTTCCTCTTCTTCTTTCCTTGTCCCCCGGTCCGGTTCAGTTCAGTTCATGTCATATATTGTAAACAGAAATAAATAAATGGGCATCAAGGGGAGCTTTACATTTATAAAACTTCCCTTGGCAAAACAAATCTGTTTGGCATCAAAGGTATTCAGACTACAATTCTTCTGACATAATGCTGAACAGGACAAGGGGAAAAAAAAGTAAAGAAGACAGTTCTAACGAAAGCCAGGGATAGACCTGTTCTAAGTTCTATACTTTTTAAAAGGGGCGTGTTTATCAACTATGGAATTAGAAGATTTACAAAAATGGTCAAGTGCTAGATCTTCATCTGGGATTTTAACAGTGTCATATAACTATTCAACAGATCAGTTAAAAAAAAGCCTGCTCATGGAGATGTTTCAGGATCTGGATACCAAGCGTGGACCTAATGTTTTCATTTTTGCAATTCTGATACAGGCTATTGAGCAGTGATAACTAACATCAAGTTCAGATACTGCGGATTTTTTACCTTTGATTTGTTAAGATTGAGCCAATCATTGACAACCTTGAAGGATCTCTTTGGTTTTGTAGGATCAGTAATTACCTGAGAAAGGTTGATATTGGTACACACCTTTTTTAAATGATCAGAGGCAGAGTTCAACTTGTTTAAATTAAAATTGCCACACAGAGATTGGGTTTAGGCCACATGCACACAGAATGACATCAACAAATATAAGAAATATTAAACATTTACACATAGATTTTTGAATATATGTAGAGGAATGATACTTTGAAATGTGCTCATTGCGGAGTTATGATCAGTTGAGTAATGAAGGTTGAACTATTCTGGGAAAGAGGTTCTATTCCCAGCATCATGATGGACACTCCTGATATAGAAGGTTTCGCTAACGCATTGGAATTGTTTTACTATTTTCATATGCATGTGCAATGAAGAATTGCTTGCTGCTGATAAATGCAAAGAAGAACAGCTTACACATAGATGCTCACATATAGGCTGCTGAATGCAATGAAGACCTGCTTATCAAGTAAAGTTCAATGTCAATGTGTAATATTCAATTAGGATTTGCAAAACAGTGAAGTTAAACAATGAATGGGTCCATAGTCGGTATGAGAAGACTACAGGAATATTTACCTGGGTGTACGTTCAAACAGAGATGAGAAAATTGCGATAAATAATTGTTTGTTTGTTTGTTAGTATGTATAGGAATGTTATGTGTATAAACTGTGTTGAGTTATAGTTACTCAGTAGTGTCTCAGTGAAACAACCGACGGGGGAAGCCTTGCGGTGACAACAAAAGCAGTGTTTTACTGATCAGTCAAGTTGCTCCAGTGTACTCCATACAAACTGGTTGGCTACTGAAGGGATAGAAAATGGGGAATACTTGTTTTAAAGCAAACAAGGAATTAGATGGGAAAAATACATGTTTTACCGGGACCCAGACGATATTAAATACTCAGACAGATGGGAGAAGAAGTGTAGTTTTGTAGGAAATCACAAAATTATTACATAGAATTAGTGAAATCAATTGAAGAATGCCTTTCTGAAGAGCTGTTTACCACAGATGAGCAGCTTTGCGACCAAGCACATTGTAGATCGCTTTACTGCCAAAATGATCTAATTTAATGGATTGGTTTAGACATGCATAACAGTATTTTAAGAACAAAGAGAGAAACAAAAAGGGACAACGCTTCATGGTGGAAGGTGATGTATAAATAACTGTGTATATGATGAAGGGGGTGGCAACACCCATTCCGAAATCCCGCCATTCCGACATCCCGCTATTCCGACATCCCACCATTCCGACATACCACCATTCCGACATACCACCATTCCAACATGCAGACGTCCCACCATTCCGACATCCCACCATTGCGACATCCCGCTATTCTGACGTTCAAATGTCCCACCATTCCGACAAGGCTTTCCGTATAAGGAAATGTGTGTTACTCAACAGGTGAGTCCCTTCTTTCTGTTCATGCAATTTATATGTTTAACACATGTTTATAGACAAGCGTTATTAAAAACACAAAGTCTCGGCAACTGGAGGAGGAGAAGCAGTCCGCGGTGGTTTTCAATCACACACTCCAATGCCACTTGTTTTAACTTCCGAAAATTTAATCCAGGAAAAAAAGGCTTACAAACATGGACCAAAACGGCTCCATAACACGCACAAGAATCCAAAAGAAACGAAAGTTAACTAAAAGAAAGCAAATAAACAGTATGAAGTGGTCAAAATTGGTTTTACGCATGCCTATGTGCGTCTGGCACATGCGTCTTCGGGCTCTCCCACGTTGGTTTGTGGATGAAAGCTATATGTTCAGCTGTAATGTCATGTAAAAACAATCTCTACATGACATTTACTCCCAGGTGTGACCAGTTAGGTCCTTAAGATATCAACAGGCTGTATAAAGCTACAACCGTTGCGGCTGTGTGTTTGTGCCAAATGCGCAAAGCCCATCCGCGCTTCCCAAAATTGGAGTGAGTACTCATAAATCACGTGAATAACATGAATAAACGTTTTTACTGAATTTTGTTGTGTTTTATACGTTCTATGCTGTCATTTCTCTCTTCTCCTATTGGCAAGGCAAGGCAGAGTGCTCGCAACTGTGTCCTGTGCAGTAGCCGTGATATCTGTAATTGCAATTATTACTTTTGCATATGATGACAGCGTGCAAAAGACGCATGGGCTCTGTGGAGAGCTCCACTCCAGCTGGCTGCTGTGACAGCTCACTGACACTGTATTTCTGCTTAATCAGTTTCAGTCTCGCCAGAGTTACATTAATATCTGTATTTTTATATTTGAAATTCAGGGGATTTTGATAATAGATTATTAAAGTTTGTTTGCGAGGCTGTGGCCTCTGCATGTGCAAAGCTTGTGCGCCAAACTTTAGGGCGTATTTGCGCCGGCATATCATTAGTGCAATATGTTTTGGGTAAAAAATAGGCTATTAAAAGGAACTGTCGGAATGGCGGTATGTTAAAAAAAACAAAAAACATACCGCCATTCCGACCATAGGAGGAAAAAAGTGTCGGAATGGTGGGACGTTTGATAAAAAATTAAGTGTCGCCATTCCGACAATTGGACACCCATGTCGGAATGGCGAGATGTCGGAATGGCAGCATGTAACCATGATGAAGGAGAGACCATTTGAGCAGCACAGCCATTTCGCAGCACAGGGACAGCAGTCCAAGTTACAGGATCTCCCACGTGGTATCACCTGTCACATTGTGTCAAGGCATCAAAAGAAGAAAAAATCACCAAACTCAAGGACAAAAAGACAAAGACTCCGGTGAACGAAGTCCTTGGTCTTCTGTAGGGTTTTTAAACTAATACGTGGTCGTTTGTTTTTCCACAGAAATTTGGAGATGCATGAATCTAGTGACTTAAACCAAGTAGCAGATGGTTTTATGGGGATCATTGAGAACAAATAGTTAACTTTTGGTAGTATCATCATTTTAATGGATGTAACTCTCCCCATAAGTGATATAGGTAAGGACTTCCAACGAGAGATCGTCCTCTACTGTCTTTAATAATTGCACATAATTTAGCTTTGTTAGCTCTGAGAGCCTGGAGGAAATGTTTATGCCTAAATATCTAATATTTCCTGACTGTAAAGTGATCGCAGGTATATTATGGACCCTACAGTTAATGGGCAGAACTGTGGTCTTAGACCAGTTGATAGAGTAGTCAGAAAGTGCTGAGAATTTATTTATGAGTGTGATCGTGTGACTGAGAGACGTCTGTGAGTTCTGAAGGAAAAGTAATACATCATCAGCATAAAGACTTATTTTATGCTCAATATTTTGGGATTAATTACTCACAAACGGGTAAGAAAAGGTAGTATTGCCAGACCATACATGATCAAAACAGGGAGCGGAGGTGGTTCAGCTGCAAGGTGTGAATGTCTGACTATAGTTTGTAAAAAGCGGGTAAGATAAGGTGCGAATGCCCGACGATGTATGATCAAAAGAGGGAGCGGAGGTTTTCGGCTGCAAGAAGGTCTGAATGTCCACCCAAAATTCCTGAAAAATGGGTAAAAAAAGGGTGCGAATGCCAAACCATACATCATCAAAAGCAGGAGTGGATGTGTTCGGCTACATGAAGATTTGAATGTCCATCAATAATTGCTTTAAAACATGAAAGAAAATTTTCGAATATCAAACCGCACATGATCATAAGCGGGAGAGGAGTTGTTCAGCTGCAAGAAGGTGTGAATGTCCACCCATAATTACTGAAAAATGGGTAAGAAAAGGTGAAAATGCCCAACCATACATCATCAAAAGCAGGAGTGGATGTGTTCGGCTCCAAGAAGGTTTGAATGTCCGACCATAGTTTGTAAAAAGCGGGTAAGAAAAGGTTCGAATGCCCGAACATAGACCATCAAAAGAGGGAGCAGAGGTGTTCCGCTGTAAGAAGGTGTAAATGTCTGACCATAGTTGGTAAAAAGCGGGTAAGAAAAGGTTAAAATACCCGACTGTACACAATCAATAGCGGGAGCGGAGTGGTTTGGCTGCAAGAAGGTGTGAACGTCCGACCAAAGTTTGTAAAAAGCAGTTAAGAAAAGGTTCGAATATCCAACCAAACATAATCAAAAGCGGGAGCAGAGCTGTTCGACTGCAAGTAGGTGTGAATGTCAGATCATAATTGGCAAAAAGCTGATGAGAAAGGGTGAGAATGCCCGGCTATACACCATCAAATGCGGGAGCGGAAGTGTTCGGCTGTGAGTAGGTGTGAATGTCCGACCATAATTGCTGAAAAATGTGTTAGAAGAGACTAGAATGCCGGACAAGACATCATCAAATGCGGGAGCGGAGTTGTTCGGCTGTGAGTAGGTGTGAATCTCCGAGCATAGTTTGTAAAAAGGGGGTAAGAATAGGTTCAAATGCCCGAACATACACTATCAAAACAGGGAGCTGAGGTGGCTCAGCTGCAAGGTGTGAATGTCTGACTATAGTTTGTAAATAAGGTGCGAATGCCCAACAATGTATAATCAAAAGAGGGAGCGGAGGTTTTCGGCTACAAGGTTTGAATGTCCGACCATAGTTTGTAAAAAGCGGGTAAGAAAAGGTTCAAGCGCCTGACTATACACCATCAAAAGCGGGAGCAGAGGTGTTCCGCTGTAAGACGGTGTGAATGTCCGACCATATTTGGTAAAAAGCGGGTAAGAAAAGGTTAAAATACCCGACTGTACACAATCAATAGCGGGAGAGGAGGTGTTCAGCTGCAAGAAGGTGTGAATGTCCACCCATAATTACTGAAAAATGGGTAAGAAAAGGTGCGAATGCCCAACCATACATTATCAAAAGCAGGTGTGAATGTCAGATCATAATTTGCAAAAAGCTGATGAGAAAGGGTGAGAATGCCCGACTATACACCATCAAATGCGGGAGCGGAGTTGTTCGGCTGTGAGTAAGTGTGAATCTCCGACCATAATTGCTGAAAAATGTGTTAGAAAAGGTAAGAATGCCGGTCCATACATCTTCAAAAGCGGGAGAGGTGGTTTTCGGCTGCAAGTAGGTGTGAATGTCCAGCCATAATTACTAACAAACGGGTAAGAAAAGGTAGTATTGCCAGACCATACATGATCAAAACAGGGAGCGGAGGTGGTTCAGCTGCAAGAAGGTGTGAATGTCCGACTAAAGTTCAAATATATTAACAAAAGCGGGAGGAGAGGTCTTCGGATGAGAGTGGTTGAGAATTTCCAACCATAATCTATAAAATGCGGTGAAAAAAAAGGTGTGATAGAACACTAAAAGGTGGAGCGGAAGTGTTCGGCTGCAAGAAGGTGTGAATGTCCGACTATATTTGGTGAAAAGCAGGTGAAGCAAGGTCTGAATGCCCAACCTTACATCATCAAAAGCGAGATCAGAGGTGTTTGGCTGCATGAAGGCCATAGTTTGCCAAAAGCGGGTAAGCTGCGAATGACCGACTAAATATCAACAAAAGGTCTTCGGATGCAAGTGGGTGTGAATATCCCACCATACAAGTATGGTGGAGAGGAAGCTGTGAACAGCCGACCATAGTTGGCAAAAAGCGGGTGAGAAAAGGTGCGAATGTCCAACCATACATGATCAAAACAGGGAGCGGAGGTGTTTGGCTGTGACAAGGTGTGAATGTCCACCCAAAATTAATGAAAAGCGGGCAACAAGTAGGTTTGAATGCCCAACCATACATCATCAAAAGCAGGAGTGGATGTGTTCGGCTACAAGAAGGTTTGAATGTCCGAGCATAGTTTGTAAAAAGCGGGTAAGAAAAGGTTCAAATGCCCAAACATACACCATCAAAAGAGGGAGCGGAGGTGTTTGGCTAAAGAATGTGTGACATTCCTACCATGGTTTGTAAAAAACGGGTAAAAAAAGGTGCGAATGCCCGACAATGTATGATCAAAAGTGGGAGTGGAGGTGTTCGGCTACAAGAAGGTGTGAAAGTTCAACCATGGTTTGTAAAAAGCTGCTAAGAAAAGGTTCGAATGCCCGAATATATACCATCAAAAGCGGAAGCGGAGGTGTTCGGCTGCAAGAAGGTGTGAACGTCCAACCAAAGTTTGCAAAAAGCAGTTAAGAAAAGGTTCGAATGCCCGAATATATACCATCAAAAGCGGGAGCAGAGCTGTTCGACTGCAAGTAGGTGTGAATGTCCAGCCATAATTACTCACAAACGGGTAAGAAAAGGTAGTATTGCCAGACCATACATGATCAAAACAGGGAGCTGAGGTGGTTCAGCTGCAAGGTGTGAATGTCTGACTATAGTTTGTAAAAAGTGGGTAAGACAAGGTGCGAATGCCCAACAATGTATAATCAAAAGAGGGAGCGGAGGTTTTCGGCTACAAGAAGGTTTGAATGTCCGACCATAGTTTGTAAAAAGCGGGTAAGAAAAGGTTCAAATGCCTGACTATACACCATCAAAAGCGGGAGCAGAGGTGTTCCGCTGTAAGACGTTGTGAATGTCCGACCATATTTGGTAAAAAGCGGGTAAGAAAAGGTTAAAATACCCGACTGTACACAATCAATAGCGGGAGAGGAGGTGTTCAGCTGCAAGAAGGTGTGAATGTCCACCCATAATTCCTGAAAAATGGGTAAGAAAAGGTGCGAATGCCCAACCATACATTATCAAAAGCAGGTTGGAATGTCAGATCATAATTTGAAAAAAGCTGATGAGAAAGGGTGAGAATGCCCGACTATACACCATCAAATGCGGGAGCGGAGTTGTTCGGCTGTGAGTAAGTGTGAATCTCCGACCATAATTGCTGAAAAATGTGTTAGAAAAGGTAAGAATGCCGGTCCATACATCATCAAAAGCGGGAGAGGTGGTGTTCGGCTGCAAGTAGGTGTGAATGTCCAGCCATAATTACTAACAAACGGGTAAGAAAAGGTAGTATTGCCAGACCATACATGATCAAAACAGGGAGCGGAGGTGGTTCAGCTGCAAGAAGGTGTGAATGTCCGACTAAAGTTCAAATATATTAACAAAAGCGGGAGGAGAGGTCTTCGGATGAGAGTGGTTGAGAATTTCCAACCATAATCTATAAAATGCGGTGAAAAAAAAGGTGTGATAGAACACTAAAAGGTGGAGCGGAAGTGTTCGGCTGCAAGAAGGTGTGAATGTCCGACTATATTTGGTGAAAAGCAGGTGAAGCAAGGTCTGAATGCCCAACCTTACATCATCAAAAGCGAGATCAGAGGTGTTTGGCTGCATGAAGGCCATAGTTTGCCAAAAGCGGGTAAGCTGCGAATGACCGACTAAATATCAACAAAAGGTCTTCGGATGCAAGTGGGTGTGAATATCCCACCATACAAGTATGGTGGAGAGGAAGCTGTGAACAGCCGACCATAGTTGGCAAAAAGCGGGTGAGAAAAGGTGCGAATGTCCAACCATACATGATCAAAACAGGGAGCGGAGGTGTTTGGCTACAAGGTTTGAATGTCCGAGCATAGTTTGTAAAAAGCGGGTAAGAAAAGGTTCGAATGCCCAAACATACACCATCAAAAGAGGGAGCGGAGGTGTTCCGCTGTAAGAAGGTGTGAATGTCCGACCATAGTTGGTAAAAAACGGGTAAGAAAAGGTTAAAATACCCGACTGTACACAATCAATAGCGGGAGCGGATGTGTTTGGCTACAAGAATGTGTGACAGTCCGACCATGGTTTGTAAAAAACGGGTAAGAAAAGGTGCGAATGCCCGACAATGTATGATCAAAAGAGGGAGCGGAGGTTTTCGGCTACAAGAAGGTTTGAATGTCCGACGATAGTTTGTAAAAAGCGGGTAAGAAAAGGTTCAAATGCCTGACTATACACCATCAAAAGCGGGAGCGGAGGTGTTCCGCTGTAAGACGGTGTGAATGTCCGACCATAGTTGGTAAAAAGCGGGTAAGAAAAGGTTAAAATACCTGACTGTACACAATCAATAGCGGGAGCGGAGTTGTTCGGCTACAAGAAGGTGTGAAAGTTCAACCATGGTTTGTAAAAAGCTGCTAAGAAAAGGTTCGAATGCCCGAATATATACCATCAAAAGCGGATCGGAGGTGTTCGGCTGCAAGAAGGTGTGAACGTCCGACCAAAGTTTGCAAAAAGCAGTTAAGAAAAGGTTCGAATGCCCGAATATATACCATCAAAAGCAGGAGCAGAGCTGTTCGACTGCAAGTAGGTGTGAATGTCCAGCCATAATTACTCACAAACGGGTAAGAAAAGGTAGTATTGCCAGACCATACATGATCAAAAAAGGGAGCTGAGGTGGTTCAGCTGCAAGGTGTGAATGTCTGACTATAGTTTGTAAAAAGCGGGTAAGACAAGGTGCGAATGCCCGACAATGTATGATCAAAAGAGGGAGTGGAGGTCTTCGGCTGCAAGGTCTGAATGTCCAACCATAATTTCTAAAAACCGGGTAAGAAAAGGCTCGAAAGCTCGACTATACACAATCAAAAGCGGGAGCGGGAGGTTTTCAGCTGCAAATCCTTCACTCAAACCAAGTGAAAACTGCTTTGTCCTTCATATTTATCAATGTCTAGATTGACTTCAACAAAGAACAACACTGGATTTTGCAGTAGAAGAAAGAGCAACACTGAAGGATCAGTAATCCGAGAATAAGCTTATTTTCATACGTTCTGCATGATTTGGGATTTTATGTATAAAATGAATTCCTTCACTCAAACCAAGTTAAAACTGCTTTGTCCTTCATATTTATCAATGTCTAGATTTACTTCAACAAAGAACAACATTGTATGTTGCAGTAGAAGAAAAAGCAACACTGAAGGATCAGGAATCCGAGAATAAGCTTCTTTTCATACGTTTTGCATGATTTGGGATTTTATGTATAAAATGAATTCCTTTACTCAAACTATGTTAAAACTGCTTTGTCCTTCATATTTATCAATGTCTAGATTGACTTCAACAAAGAACAACATTGTATTTTGCAGTAGAAGAAATAGCAACACTGAAGGATCAGGAATCCGAAAACAAGCTTATTTTCATACGTTCTGCTTGATTTGGGATTTTGCTATAAAATTAATTCCTTCACTCAAACAAAGTGGAAACTGCTTTGTTCTTCATATTTATCAATGTCTATATAAATTTCAACAAAGAACAAGGCTGTATTTTTCATTATAGGAAAGAGCAACACTGGAGGATCAAGAATCCGAGAAAAAGCTTACTTTCATGAGTCCTGCACGATTTCGGATTTTCCTATAAAATGAATTGCTTTGCTCAAACCAAGTTAAAATTGCTTTGTCCTTCATAGTTATCCATGTCTAAAATGTATCAAGCATAAAGTTCCTCATATTACCCTGAATGAGAAAGAAGCATCCCTTTGGTTGAGCAATACGTTCCTTTTGCGGAGTTATGCATGATTTCGGATTTTGCTATAAAATTCATTCCTTCACACCTTTTTTTTTCACCACATTTTATAGATTATGGTTGGAAATTCTCAACCACTCTAATCCGAAGACCTCTCCTCCCGCTTTTGTTAATATATTTGAACTTTAGTTGGACATTCACCCCTTTTTGCAGCTAAACCACCTCCGCTCCCTGTTTTGATCATGTATGGTCTGGCAATACTACATTTTCTTACCCGTTTGTGAGTAATTATGGCAGGATATTCACACCTACTTGCAGCTGAACACAATCTCTCTCGCTTTTAATTATGTTTGGATATTCGAACCTTTTCTTTACTGCTTTTTGCCAACTTTGGTCGGACGTTCACACCTTCTTGCAGCCGAACACCTCCGCTTCCGCTTTTGATGGTATATATTCGGGCATTCGAACCTTTTCTTACCAGCTTTTTACAAACCATGGTTGGACTTTCACACCTTCTTGTAGCCGAACAACTCCGCTCCCGCTATTGATTGTGTACAGTCGGGTATTTTAACCTTTTCTTACCCGCTTTTTACCAACTATGGTCGGACATTCACACCGTCTTACAGCGGAACATCTCCGCTCCCGCTTTTGATAGTGTATAGTCAGGCATTTGAACCTTTTCTTACCCGCTTTTTACAAACTATGGTCGGACATTCAAACCTTCTTGTAGCCGAAAACCTCCACTCCCTCTTTTGATTATACATTGTCCGGCATTCGCACCTTATCTTACCCGCTTTGTATAAAACTATAGTCAGACATTCACACCTTGGTGCTGAACCACCTCAGCTCCCTATTTTGATCATGTATGGTCTGGCAATACTACCTTTTCTTACCCGTTTGTGAGTAATTATGGCTGGACATTCACACCTACTTGCAGTCGAACAGCTCTTCTCCCGCTTTTGATTATGTTTGGTTGGATATTCGAACCTTTTCTTAACTGCTTTTTACAAACTTTGGTCGGACGTTCACACCTTCTTGCAGCCGAACACCTCCGCTTCCGCTTTTGATGGTATATATTCGGGCATTCGAACCTTTTCTTAGCAGCTTTTTACAAACCATGGTTGGACTTTCACACCTTCTTGTAGCCGAACAACTCCGCTCCCACTATTGATTGTGTACAGTCGGGTATTTTAACCTTTTCTTACCCGCTTTTTACCAACTATGGTCGGACATTAACACCTTCTCACAGCGGAACACCTCCGCTCCGTCTTTTGATGGTGTATGTTCGGGCAGTCAAACCTTTTCTTACCTGCTTTTTACAAACTATGGTCAGACATTCAACCCTTCTTGGAGCCGAACACATCCACTCCTGCTTTTGATTATGTATAGTTGGGCATTCGCACCTTTTCTTACCCATTTTTCAGTAATTATGGGTGTACATTCACACCTTCTTGCAGCCGAACACCTCCGCTCCCTCTTTTGATCATACATTTTCGGGCATTCGCACCTTTTCTTTCCCGCTTTTTACAAACCATGGTCGGACATTCACACCTTTTAGTAGCCGAACAACTCCGCACCCGCTACTGATTGTGTACAGTCGGGTATTTTAACCTTTTCTTACCCGTTTTTTACCAACTATGGTCGGACATTCACACCTTCTTACAGCGGAACACCTCCGCTCCCTCCTTTGATGGTGTATGTTCGGGCATTCAAACCTTTTCTTACCCGCTTTTTACAAACTATGGTCAGACGTTCAAACCTTCTTGTAGCCGAACATATCCACTCCTGCTTTTGATGATGTATGGTTGGGCATTCGAACCTACTTGTTGCCCGCTTTTCATTAATTATGGGTGGACATTCACACCATGTCTCAGCCAAACACCTCCGCTCCCTGTTTTGATCATGTATGGTTTGACATTCGCACCTTTGCTTACCCTCTTTTTATACTGATTGCTCAAGATTAAGTTGTTCTTTCTCAAACTACAAAATATTTTTAATTGTTGAAACTTGATTTGAAGTGGAAAAATAAGGAAGACAAACAGTTTTAAGTCAGGCTGATAGCAATTAATTTTATAGCAAAATCTGTATTTCGTCATTTGTCGAGAGATGCTTATTGCTGAAGAAGTTCTTTCTCATTCTACAAAGTACAACGTTGTTTATCATTGAAACTTGATTAGACATGAATAAATATGAAGGACAAAGCAGTCTTAACTTGGTTTGAGTTAAGGAATTCGTTTTATAGGAGAATCCGAATTCGTGCATAACTCGTAAAATAGAGCTTATTTTCGGATTCCTGAAGAATGAGTCTGGTTCTTTCTCATAATACAAAGTTTGTTGTTTATTGTTGAAACTTCATCAGACCGTTAGATATAGTCGGACTCATCTCGACGCACGGCTTGGGATCTGGAACCAGTACTCTTGAGAGGGATTGGACTCTCTTCCACTCTGGAGTTGCCCGTGGTGAGAGGCGCAGAGCAGGTGTGGGCATACTTATTGCCCCCCGGCTGTGTGCCAGTACATTGGGGTTTACCCCAGTGAACGAGAGGGTAGCCTCCCTCCGCCTTGGGTGAGGGGACGAGTCCTGACTGTTGTTTGTGCCTATGCGCCAAACAGCAGTTCAGAGTACCTACCCTTTTTGGAGTATCTGGGGGAGGCACTAGAGAATGCTCCTACCGGAGACTCCCTCATTCTGCTGGGGGACTTCAATGCTCACGTGGACAATGACAGTGAGACCTGGAGGGGTGTGATTGGGAGGAACGGCCCCCCCGATCTGAATCAGAGTGGTGTTATGTTGTTGGACTTCTGTGCCAGTCATAGACTGTCCATAACGAACACCATGTTCAGGCATAAGGGTGTCCATATGTGCACTTGGCACCAGGACACCCTTGGCCGCAGTTCGATGATCGACTTTGTGGTTGTATCATCGGACTTGTATGTCCTGGACACTCGGGTGAAGAGAGGGGCGGAGCTGTCAACTGATCACCACCTTGTGGTGAGTTGGCTCCGCTGGTGGGGGAGGATGCCGATCAGACCTGGCAGGCCCAAACGTATTGTGAGGGTCTGCTGGGAGCGTTTGTCAGAATCCCCCGTCAGAAGGAGCTTTAACTCCCACCTCCGGCAGAGCTTCAACCATATTTGAGGTGGGGGACATTGAATGGGACATGGTCCGTGACTCCATTGCCGAGGCAGCTGGTCGGAGTTGTGGCCGTAAGGTGGTCGGTGCCTGTCGTGGCGGCAACCCTCGAACCTGCTGGTGGACACCAGTGGTGAGGGAAGCCGTCAAGCTGAAGAAGGAGTCCTATCGGGCCTTTTTGGCCAGTGGGACCCTGGAAGAAGCTGATAGGTACCGACGGGCCAGACGGGCCGCGGCTTCGGCGGTTGCTAAGGCAAAAACTCGGGCCTGGGAGGAGTTCGGTGAGACCATGGAGAACGATTTCCGGACGGCCTCGAAAAGATTCTGGTCCACCATCCGGCGTCTCAGGGGGGGGAAGTGGCTCACAGTCAACACTGTTTACAGTGGGGACGGGGCTTTGCTGACCTCAACTCGGGATGTTGTGAGTCGGTGGGGGGAGTACTTCGAGGAACTCCTCAATCCTACCAACACGTGCTCGGAAGAGGCAGAGTCGGAGAGCTCGGAGACGGGGCCTCCCATTTCTGGGGCTGAGGTTGCCGAGGTGGTTAAAAAGCTCCTCGGTGGCAAGGCCCCGGGGGTGGATGAGGTCCGTCCTGAGTTTCTCAAGGCTCTGGATGTTGTAGGGCTGTCTTGGCTGACACACCTCTGCAGTATCGCGTGGACATCGGGGACAGTGCCTCTGGACTGGCAGATTGGGGTGGTGGTCCCCCTCTTTAAAAAGGGGGACCGGAGGGTGTGTTCCAACTATAGGGGTATCAAACTCCTCAGCCTCCCTGGTAAGGTCTATTCGGGGGTATTGGAGAGGAGGATCCGTCGGATAATCGAGCCTCAGATTCAGGAGATGCAGTGTGGCTTTCGTCCTGGCCGTGGAACAGTGGACCAGCTCTATACCCTCGGCAGGATCCTGGAGGGTGCATGGGAGTTCGCCCAACCAGTCTACATGTGTTTTGTGGACTTGGAGAAAGCGTTCGACCGTGTCCCTCGTGGAGTCCTGTGGGGGGTGCTCCGGGAATATGGAGTGCCGGACCCCTTGATAGGGGCCGTTCGGTCTCTGTATGACCGGTGCCAGAGTTTGGTCCGCATTGCCGGCAGTAAGTCGGATACGTTTCCGGTGAGAGTTGGACTCCGTCAGGGCTGCCCTTTGTCACCGATTCTGTTCCTAACTTTTATGGACAGAATTTCTAGGCGGAGCCAGGGCGTTGAGGGTGTCCCATTTGGTGACCTCAGAATCGGGTCTCTGCTTTTTGCAGATGATGTGGTTCTGTTAGCGTCGTCAGGCCGTGACCTTCAGCTCTCACTGGAGTGATTCGCAGCCGAGTGTGAAGCGGCTGGGATGAGAATCAGCACCTCCAAATCCGAGACCATGGTTCTCAGCCGGAAAAGGGTGGAATGCTCTCTCCGGGTCGGGAATGAGATCCTTCCCCAAGAGGAGGAGTTCAAGTATCTCGGGGTCTTGTTCACGAGTGACGGACGAATGGAGCGGGAGATTGACGGGCGGATCGGTGCGGCGCCTGCAGTGTTGCAGGCTCTGCACCGACCCGTCGTTGTGAAGAGGGAGCTGAGCCAGAAGGAGAAGCTCTCTACTTACTGGTCAATCTACGTTCCCATCCTCACCTATGGTCACGAGTTGTGGGTAGTGACCGAAAGAACAAGATCGCGAATACAAGCGGCCGAAATGGGTTTCCTCCGCAGGGTGTCTGGGCTCTCCCTTAGAGATAGGGTGAGAAGCTCAGTCATCCGGGAGGGGCTCGGAGTAGAACCGCTGCTCCTCTGCATTGAGAGGAGTCAGATGAGGTGGCTCGGGCATCTGGTTAGGATGCCCCCTGGGCGCCTCCCTGGGGAGGTGTTCCGGGCACGTCCCACTGGGAGGAGACCCCGGGGGAGACCCAGGACACGTTGGAGAGACTATGTCTCTCGGCTGGCCTGGGAACGCCTCGGGGTCCCCCCGGAAGAGCTGGAGGAAGTGGCCGGGGACAGAGACGTCTGGGTTTCTCTGCTCAAGCTGCTGCCCCCGCGACCCGACCCCCGGATAAGCGGCAGATGATGGATGGATGGATGGATATATCCTCCACCAACCAGACTTACAACCCCCGACTAGGGTAGCAGAATTTCTAAGCATCTGTACCCCAAAACTACTATCAAAAATATATAAATTATTGTCTAAGATAAGGTGGTCCCCTTTGGTTGCACTCTGCAGTTCCCTGCCCCTGTTTTAATTACACCTTAGACATTACTACTTATCAAACACACTCACACACACACATTAGGTCTTGGGGGGTGGTTACACTGAGTGGCATCTGGTGGGCGGGGCTCTTTGGGTATGTAGGCTGCCCAGAGTGCCGCGCTCCCAGTTCTACAAGTTTGGCTGCCCCTCAATTTTAATTGCTCACTATTAGAAAATATTGAAGAGCCAGAAGGGTGAGGGGAGGGGTCTTCTTCGCACACCCCTGCTTCCTGGTGTCTGCTCGGGGCAGGAGGGGCCAGGAGGATTAATTAATTGTTCTGCTGGTTCGGGGTCTGTGGTGGCTGGGGGGTTGCTGGCCTCCTGGTGTGCCCGCTGCACTACACCCCAGCAGAGTCGAGGGAGGTAGGATGTGTGGATGTGTGGATGTATGGGACGTGAAAGTGTGTGTTTGATTGGGCCTGGATCTGGGACTTGCTGTCGCCTGGCCTGCCTGTGTTTCTCCCGATGGGGCATCAGCGTTGCCTCTCCCCACTGCTCGCGACTTCACCCACCTGTGGGCACGTCTTGACTCCCAGGGCACTTGGCCAGGGGCGCTGGGGCAGGCGCTGACCCACTTTGTGGCTGTCTGGGGCGCTTGGCCCTCCTGGGTATTGGGTGGGGCCTCTGCCGGGGGGTTTGGGGAAGCTCGGGCTCCTGGGGCCCAGGTCCAGTGCACGGCCCATGTCTGGGCGGCTGGGGCCTGGCGGGGTCGGTGGGCTGTTACCCCTGGTTCCCGGAGTGCCTCTGCCCTATGCTTATGGGGGCTCTTTCCGGGGGCTTCCTCTGCAGTCTTCTGGGTGGATGCGTGGTTGCCCCTGCGGTGGGCTGCCTGGGTTCTGTGCTCTGTGGGGGCTGCTGGTGGCCTGGGTCTTGTGGCCCTCTCTGCCTGCTTCTGATTGCTTGGGGGGGGGGGCTGTGGATTGTGGCCCTGTACGCTTATACACTCATAACTAAGCACGGTTATCATGTAGGTCCTGTGCCATGGGTGTTGCATGTTCTCACACACACACACACACATTCATTAGTCCAGTAGCATGGTCACTAAGCAGTTGATGTATTATCATGTCGTCTCAGGTCATCTATATCCACAGCTGTGTTGTATGCGATTGCCGCTTCTTGTGCTTGTTTTTGTTTGTTTGTGTGTTTTTTCTCTGCTTGTCTGCTTTCAGGTGCTCCTGGTGGCGCTAAGGCTGGATTCCCCTCATAGGCCATGGATTGTTGTCTGTTTTGTTTTTTACAGGTGTAGCAGCTGGTTGTCTGGTTTTTGTTTCTATTTTTGTTCTGTTTCCTCTTCTTTCCTCTTCTTCTTTCCTTGTCCCCCGGTCCGGTTCAGTTCAGTTCATGTCATATATTGTAAACAGAAATAAATAAATGGGCATCAAGGGGAGCTTTACATTTATAAAACTTCCCTTGGCAAAACAAATCTGTTTGGCATCAAAGGTATTCAGACTACAATTCTTCTGACATAATGCTGAACAGGACAAGGGGAAAAATAAGTAAAGAAGACAGTTCTGCCGAAAGCCAGGGATAGACCTGTTCTAAGTTCTATACTTTTTAAAAGGGGCGTGTTTATCAACTATGGAATTAGAAGATTTACAAAAATGGTCAAGTGCTAGATCTTCATCTGGGATTTTAACAGTGTCATATAACTATTCAACAGATCAGTTAAAAAAAAGCCTGCTCATGGAGATGTTTCAGGATCTGGATACCAAGCGTGGACCTAATGTTTTCATTTTTGCAATTCTGATACAGGCTATTGAGCAGTGATAACTAACACCAAGTTCAGATACTGCGGATTTTCTACCTTTGATTTGTTAAGATTGAGCCAATCAGGGACAACCTTGAAGGATCTCTTTGGTTTTGTAGGATCAGTAATTACCTGAGAAAGGTTGATATTGGTACACACCTTTTTTAAATGATCAGAGGCAGAGTTCAACTTGTTTAAATTAAAATTGCCACACAGAGATTGGGTTTAGGCCACATGCACACAGAATGACATCAACAAATATAAGAAATATTAAACATTTACACATAGATTTTTGAATATATGTAGAGGAATGATACTTTGAAATGTGCTCATTGCGGAGTTATGATCAGTTGAGTAATGAAGGTTGAACTATTCTGGGAAAGAGGTTCTATTCCCAGCATCATGATGGACACTCCTGATATAGAAGGTTTCGCTAACGCATTGGAATTGTTTTACTATTTTCATATGCATGTGCAATGAAGAATTGCTTGCTGCTGATAAATGCAAAGAAGAACAGCTTACACATAGATGCTCACATATAGGCTGCTGAATGCAATGAAGACCTGCTTATCAAGTAAAGTTCAATGTCAATGTGTAATATTCAATTAGGATTTGCAAAACAGTGAAGTTAAACAATGAATGGGTCCATAGTCGGTATGAGAAGACTACAGGAATATTTACCTGGGTGTACGTTCAAACAGAGATGAGAAAATTGCGATAAATAATTGTTTGTTTGTTTGTTAGTATGTATATGAATGTTATGTGTATAAACTGTGTTGAGTTATAGTTACTCAGTAGTGTCTCAGTGAAACAACCGACGGGGGAAGCCTTGCGGTGACAACAAAAGCAGTGTTTTACTGATCAGTCAAGTTGCTCCAGTGTACTCCATACAAACTGGTTGGCTACTGAAGGGATAGAAAATGGGGAATACTTGTTTTAAAGCAAACAAGGAATTAGATGGGAAAAATACATGTTTTAACGGGACCCAGACAATATTAAATACTCAGACAGATGGGAGAAGAAGTGTAGTTTTGTAGGAAATCACAAAATTATTACATAGAATTAGTGAAATCAATTGAAGAATGCCTTTCTGAAGAGCTGTTTACCACAGATGAGCAGCTTTGCGACCAAGCACATTGTAGATCGCTTTACTGCCAAAATGATCTAATTTAATGGATTGGTTTAGACATGCATAACAGCATTTTAAGAACAAAGAGAGAAACAAAAAGGGACAACGCTTCATGGTGGAAGGTGATGTATAAATAACTGTGTATATGATGAAGGGGGTGGCAACACCCATTCCGAAATCCTGCCATTCCGACATCCCGCTATTCCAACATCCCACCATTCTGACATACCACCATTCCGACATACCACCATTCCGACATGCAAACGTCCCACCATTCCGACATCCCACCATTGCGACATCCCGCTATTCTGACGTTCAAATGTCCCACCATTCCGACAAGGCTTTCCGTATAAGGAAATGTGTGTTACTCAACAGGTGAGTCCCTTCTTTCTGTTCATGCAATTTATATGTTTAACATGTTTATAGACAAGCGTTATTAAAAACACAAAGTCTCGGCAACTGGAGGAGGAGAAGCAGTCCGCGGTGGTTTTCAATCACACACTCCAATGCCACTTGTTTCAACTTCCGAAAATTTAATCCAGGAAAAAAAGGCTTACAAACATGGACCAAAACGGCTCCATAACACGCACAAGAATCCAAAAGAAACGAAAGTTAACTAAAAGAAAGCAAATAAACAGTATGAAGTGGTCAAAATTGGTTTTACGCATGCCTATGTGCGTCTGGCACATGCGTCTTCGGGCTCTCCCACGTTGGTTTGTGGATGAAAGCTATATGTTCAGCTGTAATGTCATGTAAAAACAATCTCTACATGACATTTAGTCCCAGGTGTGACCAGTTAGGTCCTTAAGATATCAACAGGCTGTATAAAGCCTTGCGCAACGGCTGTGTGTTTGTGCCAAATGCGCAAAGCCCATCCGCGCTTCCCAAAATTGGAGCGAGTACTCATAAATCACGTGAATAACATGAATAAACGTTTTTACTGCATTTTGTTGTGTTTTATACGTTCTATGCTGTCATTTCTATCTTCTCCTATTGGCAAGGCAAGGCAGAGTGCTCGCAACTGTGTCCTGTGCAGTAGCCGTGATATCTGTAATTGCAATTATTACTTTTGCATATGATGACAGCGTGCAAAAGACGCATGGGCTCTGTGGAGAGCTCCGCTCCAGCTGGCTGCTGTGACAGCTCACTGACACTGTATTTCTGCTTAATCAGTTTCAGTCTCGCCAGAGTTACATTAATATCCGTATTTTTATATTTGAAATTCAGGGGATTTTGATTATAGATTATTAAAGTTTGTTTGCGAGGCTGTGGCCTCTGCATGTGCAAAGCTTGTGCGCCAAACTTTAGGGCGTATTTGCGCCGGCATATCATTAGTGCAAAATGCTTTGGGTAAAAAATAGGCTATTAAAAGGAACTGTCGGAATGGCGGTATGTTAAAAAAAACAAAAAACATACCGCCATTCCGACCATAGGAGGAAAAAAGTGTCGGAATGGTGGGACGTTTGATAAAAAATTAAGTGTCGCCATTCCGACAATTGGACACCCATGTTGGAATGGCGAGATGTCGGAATGTCAGCATGTAACCATGATGAAGGAGAGACCATTTGAGCAGCACAGCCATTTCGCAGCACAGGGACAGCAATCCAAGTTACAGGATCTCCCACGTGGTATCACCTGTCACATTGTGTCAAGGCATCAAAAGAAGAAAAAATCACCAAACTCAAGGACAAAAAGACAAAGACTCCGGTGAACGAAGACAGAGGACTGACAAACCAGAAATACAAAAGGATTCTCGATATCAAGATCCAGAAGAAGAGGCTAACAATGCCACGAACACTTACGATGCTGGGAATGATGCCAGCAATGAACAGAGAAGAAGATTCAGTGTCATCAATCTGCATTACGTGCCTCTAATGAGGGGGTGAATATAGAATCCTCAACGATTACAACGTCTCTGGGAACTGTGACAACAACAAGGTTTAAACCATTTTGATATATATTGTAACCTATTGTCTAAGGAATAGTGCTGAAAATGAGGTAAATCTAATCCACCACTGTCCTTGGTCTTCTGTAGGGTTTTTAAACTAATACGTGGTGGTTTGTTTTTCCACAGAAATTTGGAGATGCATGAATCTAGTGACTTAAACCAAGTAGCAGATGGTTTTATGGGGATCATTGAGAACAAATAGTTAACTTTTGGTAGTATCATCATTTTAATGGATGTAACTCTCCCCATAAGTGATATAGGTAAGGACTTCCAACGAGAGATCGTCCTCTACTGTCTTTAATAATTGCACATAATTTAGCTTTGTTAGCTCTGAGAGCCTGGAGGAAATGTTTATGCCTAAATATCTAATATTTCCTGACTGTAAAGTGATCTCAGGTATATTATGGACCCTACAGTTAATGGGCAGAACTGTGGTCTTAGACCAGTTGATAGAGTAGTCAGAAAGTGCTGAGAATTTATTTATGAGTGTGATCGTGTGACTGAGAGACGTCTGTGAGTTATGAAGGAAAAGTAATACATCATCAGCATAAAGACTTATTTTATGCTCAATATTTTGGGATTAATTACTCACAAACGGGTAAGAAAAGGTAGTATTGCCAGACCATACATGATCAAAACAGGGAGCGGAGGTGGTTCAGCTGCAAGGTGTGAATGTCTGACTATAGTTTGTAAAAAGCAGGTAAGATAAGGTGCGAATGCCCGAAAATGTATGATCAAAAGAGGGAGCGGAGGGTTTTGGCTACAAGAAGGTTTGAATGTCCGACCATAGTTTGTAAAAAGCGGGTAAGAAAAGGTTACCATACATCATCAAAAGCAGGAGTGGATGTGTTCGGCTACAAGAAGATTTGAATGTCCATCAATAATTGCTTTAAAACATGAAAGAAAATTTTCGAATATCAAACCGCACATGAGGAGTTGTTCATATATTCGGGCATTCGAACCTTTTCTTAGCAGCTTTTTACAAACCATGGTTGGACTTTCACACCTTCTTGTAGCCGAACAACTCCGCTCCCCCTATTGATTGTGTACAGTCGGGTATTTTAACCTTTTCTTACCCGCTTTTTACCAACTATGGTCGGACATTCACACCGTCTTACAGCGGAACACCTCCGCTCCCTCTTTTGATGGTGTATTGTCAGGCATTTGAACCTTTTCTTACCCGCTTTTTACAAACTATGGTCGGACATTCAAACCTTCTTGTAGCCAAAAACCTCCGCTCCCTCTTTTGATCATACATTGTCGGGCATTCGCACCTTTTCTTACCCGTTTTTTACAAACCATGGTCGGACTTTCAAACCTTCTTGTAGCCCAACACATCCACTCCTGCTTTTGATGATGTATGTTTGGGCATTCGCACCTTTTCTTACCCGTTTTTCAGTAATTATGGGTGGACATTCACACCTTCTTGCAGCTGAACACCTCCTCTCCCGCTTATGATGGTGTATAGTCGGGCTTTCAAGCCTTTTCTTACCCGGTTTTTACAAATTATAGTTGGACATTCAGACCTTCTTACAGCCGAAAACCTCCACTCCCTCTTTTGATCATACATTGTCGGGCATTAGCACCTTTTCTTACCCGCTTTTTACAAACCATAGTCTGACTTTCACATCTTTTAGTAGCCGAACAACTCCGCTCCCGCTATTGATTGTGTACAGTCGGGTATTTTAACCTTTTCTTACCCGCTTTTTACCAACTATGGTCGGACATTCACAACTTCTCACAGCGGAACACCTCCGCTCCCTCTTTTGATGGTGTATGTTCGGGCATTCGAACCTTATCTTACCCGCTTTTTACAAACTATAGTCAGACATTCACACCTTAAAGCTGAACCACCTCCGCTCCCTGTTTTGATCATGTATGGTCTGGCAATACTACCTTTTCTTACCCGTTTGTGAGTAATTATCGCTGGACATTCACACCTACTTGCAGTCGAACAGCTCTGCTCCCGCTTTTGATTATGTTTGGTTGGATATTCGAACCTTTTCTTAACTGCTTTTTACAAACTTTGGTCGGATGTTCACACCTTCTTGTAGCCGAAAAACTCCGCTCCCCCTATTGATTGTGTACAGTCGGGTATTTTAACCTTTTCTTACTCGCTTTTTACCAACTATGGTCGGACATTCACACCGTCTTACAGCGGAACACCTCCGCTCCCGCTTTTGATGGTGTATAGTCAGGCATTTGAACCTTTTCTTACCCGCTTTTTACAAACTATGGTCGGACATTCAAACCTTCTTGTAGCCAAAAACCTCCGCTCCCTCTTTTGATCATACATTGTCGGGCATTCGCACCTTATCTTACCCGCTTTTTACAAACTATTGTCAGACATTCACACCTTGGTGCTGAACCACCTCAGCTCCCTGTTTTGATCATGTATGGTCTGGCAATACTACCTTTTCTTACCCGTTTGTGAGTAATTATGGCTGGACATTCACACCTACTTGCAGTCGAACAGCTCTGCTCCCGCTGTTGATTATGTTTGGTTGGATATTCGAACCTTTTCTTAACTGCTTTTTACAAACTTTGGTCGGACGTTCACACCTTCTTGCAGCCGAACACATCCACTTCCGCTTTTGATGGTATATATTCGGGCATTCGAACCTTTTCTTAGCAGCTTTTTACAAACCATGGTTGGACTTTCACACCTTCTTGTAGCCAACAACTCCGCTCCCGCTATTGATTGTGTACAGTCGGGTATTTTAACCTTTTCTTACCCGCTTTTTACCAACTATGGTCGGACATTCACACCGTCTTACAGCGGAACACCTCCGCTCCCTCTTTTGATGGTGTATTGTCAGGCATTTGAACCTTTTCTTACCCGCTTTTTACAAACTATGGTCGGACATTCAAACCTTCTTGTAGCCAAAAACCTCCGCTCCCTCTTTTGATCATACATTGTCGGGCATTCGCACCTTTTCTTACCCGTTTTTTACAAACCATGGTTGGACTTTCAAACCTTCTTGTAGCCCAACACATCCACTCCTGCTTTTGATGATGTATGTTAAGGCATTCGCAACTTTTCTTACCCGTTTTTCAGTAATTATGGGTGGACATTCACACCTTCTTGCAGTTGAACACCTCCTCTCCCGCTTATGATGGTGTATAGTCGGGCTTTCAAGCCTTTTCTTACCCGGTTTTTACAAATTATAGTTGGACATTCAGACCTTCTTACAGCCGAAAACCTCCACTCCCTCTTTTGATCATACATTGTCGGGCATTCGCACCTTTTCTTACCCGTTTTTTACAAACCATGGTCGGACTTTCAAACCTTCTTGTAGCCCAACACATCCACTCCTGCATTTTATGATGTATGTTTGGGCATTCGCACCTTTTCTTACCCGTTTTTCAGTAATTATGGGTGGACATTCACACCTTCTTGCAGCTGAACACCTCCTCTCCCGCTTATGATGGTGTATAGTCGGGCTTTCAAGCCTTTTCTTACCCGGTTTTTACAAATTATAGTTGGACATTCAGACCTTCTTACAGCCGAAAACCTCCACTCCCTCTTTTGATCATACATTGTCGGGCATTAGCACCTTTTCTTACCCGCTTTTTACAAACCATAGTCTGACTTTCACATCTTTTAGTAGCCGAACAACTCCGCTCCCGCTATTGATTGTGTACAGTCGGGTATTTTAACCTTTTCTTACCCGCTTTTTACCAACTATGGTCGGACATTCACAACTTCTCACAGCGGAACACCTCCGCTCCCTCTTTTGATGGTGTATGTTCGGGCAGTCAAACCTTTTCTTACCTGCTTTTTACAAACTATGGTCAGACATTCAACCCTTCTTGGAGCCGAACACATCCACTCCTGCTTTTGATTATGTATAGTTGGGCATTCGCACCTTTTCTTACCCATTTTTCAGTAATTATGGGTGGACATTCACACCTTCTTGCAGCTGAACAACTCCTCTCCCGCTTATGATCATGTGCGGTTTGATATTCGAAAATTTTCTTTCATGTTTTAAAGCAATTATTGATGGACATTCAAATCTTCTTGTAGCCGAACACATCCACTCCTGCTTTTGATGATGTATGGTTTGGCATTCGCACCCTTTTTTTATCCATTTTTCAGGAATTTTGGGTGGACATTCAGACCTTCTTGCAGCCGAAAACCTCCGCTCCCTCTTTGATCATACATTGTCGGGCATTCGCACCTTATCTTACCCGCTTTTTACAAACTATAGTCAGACATTCACACCTTGCAGCTGAACCACCTCCGCTCCCTGTTTTGATCATGTATGGTCTGGCAATACTACCTTTTCTTACCCGTTTGTGAGTAATTAATCCCAAAATATTGAGCATAAAATAAGTCTTTATGCTGATGATGTATTACTTTTCCTTCAGTACTCACAGACGTCTCTCAGTCACACGATCACACTCATAAATAAATTCTCAGCACTTTCTGACTACTCTATCAACTGGTCTAAGACCACAGTTCTGCCCATTAACTGTAGGGTCCATAATATACCTGCGATCACTTTACAGTCAGGAAATATTAGATATTTAGGCATAAACATTTCCTCCAGGCTCTCAGAGCTAACAAAGCTAAATTATGTGCAATTATTAAAGACAGTAGAGGACGATCTCTCGTTGGAAGTCCTTACCTATATCACTTATGGGGAGAGTTACATCCATTAAAATGATGATACTACCAAAAGTTAACTATTTGTTCTCAATGATCCCCATAAAACCATCTGCTACTTGGTTTAAGTCACTAGATTCATGCATCTCCAAATTTCTGTGGAAAAACAAACCACCACGTATTAGTTTAAAAACCCTACAGAAGACCAAGGACAGTGGTGGATTAGATTTACCTCATTTTCAGCACTATTCCTTAGACAATAGGTTACAATATATATCAAAATGGTTTAAACCTTGTTGTTGTCACAGTTCCCAGAGACGTTGTAATCGTTGAGGATTCTATATTCACCCCCTCATTAGAGGCACGTAATGCAGATTGATGACAGCGCTTCACTACATGCCACATTCACCCCACTCACACCCCACTCACACACATTCATACAGCACGTCTTAGGATATAACTACGTGCTTTCTAAGCATTCACACACATTCATACCCCCAATGATACACTGGGGGAGCAACGTGGGGTTCAGTGTCTTGCCCAAGGACGCTTCGACATGTATCCTGGGGAAGCCAGAGTCGAACCACCGACCTTCCGATTGGTAGCTTCCTCCTGAGCTACAGCCGCCCCATGCCCCATACATGCTGCCATTCCGACATGGGTCTCCAATTGTCGGAATGGCGACACTTAATTTTTTATCAAACGTCCCACCATTCCGACACTTTTTTCCTCCTATGGTCGGAATGGCGGTATGTTTTTTGTTTTTTTTTAACATACCGCCATTCCGACAGTTCCTTTTAATAGCCTATTTTTTACCCAAAACATTTTGCACTAATGATATGCCGGCGCAAATACGCCCTAAAGTTTGGCGCACAAGCTCTGCACATGCAGAGGCCACAGCCTCGCAAACAAACTTTAATAATCTATTATCAAAATCCCCTGAATTTCAAATATAAAAATACAGATATTAATGTAACTCTGGCGAGACTGAAACTGATTAAGCAGAAATACAGTGTCAGTGAGCTGTCACAGCAGCCAGCTGGAGCGGAGCTCTCCACAGAGCCCATGCGTCTTTTGCACGCTGTCATCATATGCAAAAGTAATAATTGCAATTACAGATATCACGGCTACTGCACAGGACACAGTTGCGAGCACTCTGCCTTGCCTTGCCAATAGGAGAAGAGAGAAATGACAGCATAGAACGTATAAAACACAACAAAATGCAGTAAAAACGTTTATTCCTGTTATTCACGTGATTTATGAGTACTCACTCCAATTTTGGGAAGCGCGGATGGGTTTTGCGCATTTGGCACAAACACACAGCCGCAACGGTTGTAGCTTTATACAGCCTGTTGATATCTTAAGGACCTAACTGGTCACACCTGGGAGTAAATGTCATGTAGAGATTGTTTTTACATGACATTACAGCTGAACATATAGCTTTCATCCACAAACCAACATGGGAGAGCCCGAAGACGCATGTGCCAGACGCACATAGGCATGCGTAGAACCAATTTTGACCACTTCATACTGTTTATTTGCTTTCTTTTAGTTAACTTTCGTTTCTTTTGGATTCTTGTGCGTGTTATGGAGCCGTTTTGGTCCATGTTTGTAAGCCTTTTTTTCCTGGATTAAATTTTCGGAAGTTGAAACAAGTGGCATTGGAGTGTGTGATTGAAAACCACCGCGGACTGCTTCTCCTCCTCCAGTTGCCGAGACTTTGTGTTTTTAATAACGCTTGTCTATAAACATGTGTTAAACATATAAATTGCATGAACAGAAAGAAGGGACTCACCTGTTGAGTAACACACATTTCCTTATACGGAAAGCCTTGTCGGAATGGTGGGACATTTGAACGTCAGAATAGCGGGATGTCGCAATGGTGGGATGTCGGAATGGTGGGAAGTTTGCATGTCGGAATGGTGGTATGTCGGAATGGTGGTATGTCGGAATGGTGGGATGTCGGAATAGCGGGATGTCGGAATGGCGGGATTTCGGAATGGGTGTTGCCACCCCTTTCATCATATACACAGTTATTTATACATCACCTTCCACCATGAAGCGTTGTCCCTTTTTGTTTCTCTCTTTGTTCTTAAAATGCTGTTATGCATGTCTAAACCAATCCATTAAATTAGATCATTTTGGCAGTAAAGCGATCTACAATGTGCTTGGTCGCAAAGCTGCTCATCTGTGGTAAACAGCTCTTCAGAAAGGCATTCTTCAATTGATTTCACTAATTCTATGTAATAATTTTGTGATTTCCTACAAAATTACACTTCTTCTCCCATCTGTCTGAGTATTTAATATTGTCTGGGTCCCGTTAAAACATGTATTTTTCCCATCTAATTCCTTGTTTGCTTTAAAACAAGTATTCCCCATTTTCTATCCCTTCAGTAGCCAACCAGTTTGTATGGAGTACACTGGAGCAACTTGACTGATCAGTAAAACACTGCTTTTGTTGTCACCGCAAGGCTTCCCCCGTCGGTTGTTTCACTGAGACACTACTGAGTAACTATAACTCAACACAGTTTATACACATAACATTCATATACATACTAACAAACAAACAAACAATTATTTATCGCAATTTTCTCATCTCTGTTTGAACGTACACCCAGGTAAATATTCCTGTAGTCTTCTCATACCGACTATGGACCCATTCATTGTTTAACTTCACTGTTTTGCAAATCCTAATTGAATATTACACATTGACATTGAACTTTACTTGATAAGCAGGTCTTCATTGCATTCAGCAGCCTATATGTGAGCATCTATGTGTAAGCTGTTCTTCTTTGCATTTATCAGCAGCAAGCAATTCTTCATTGCACATGCATATGAAAATAGTAAAACAATTCCAATGCGTTAGCGAAACCTTCTATATCAGGAGTGTCCATCATGATGCTGGGAATAGAACCTCTTTCCCAGAATAGTTCAACCTTCATTACTCAACTGATCATAACTCCGCAATGAGCACATTTCAAAGTATCATTCCTCTACATATATTCAAAAATCTATGTGTAAATGTTTAATATTTCTTATATTTGTTGATGTCATTCTGTGTGCATGTGGCCTAAACCCAATCTCTGTGTGGCAATTTTAATTTAAACAAGTTGAACTCTGCCTCTGATCATTTAAAAAAGGTGTGTACCAATATCAACCTTTCTCAGGTAATTACTGATCCTACAAAACCAAAGAGATCCTTCAAGGTTGTCCCTGATTGGCTCAATCTTAACAAATCAAAGGTAGAAAATCCGCAGTATCTGAACTTGGTGTTAGTTATCACTGCTCAATAGCCTGTATCAGAATTGCAAAAATGAAAACATTAGGTCCACGCTTGGTATCCAGATCCTGAAACATCTCCATGAGCAGGCTTTTTTTTAACTGATCTGTTGAATAGTTATATGACACTGTTAAAATCCCAGATGAAGATCTAGCACTTGACCATTTTTGTAAATCTTCTAATTCCATAGTTGATAAACACGCCCCTTTTAAAAAGTATAGAACTTAGAACAGGTCTATCCCTGGATTTCGGCAGAACTGTCTTCTTTACTTATTTTTCCCCTTGTCCTGTTCAGCATTATGTCAGAAGAATTGTAGTCTGAATACCTTTGATGCCAAACAGATTTGTTTTGCCAAGGGAAGTTTTATAAATGTAAAGCTCCCCTTGATGCCCATTTATTTATTTCTGTTTACAATATATGACATAAACTGAACTGAACCGGACCGGGGGACAAGGAAAGAAGAAGAGGAAAGAAGAGGAAACAGAACAAAAATAGAAACAAAAACCAGACAACCAGCTGCTACACCTGTAAAAAACAAAACAGACAACAATCCATGGCCTATGAGGGGAATCCAGCCTTAGCGCCACCAGGAGCACCTGAAAGCAGACAAGCAGAGAAAAAACAAACACACAAACAAACAAAAACAAGCACAAGAAGCGGCAATCGCATACAACACAGCTGTGGATATAGATGACCTGAGACGACATGATAATACATCAGCTGCTTAGTGACCATGCTACTGGACTAATGAATGTGTGTGTGTGTGTGTGAGAACATGCAACACCCATGGCACAGGACCTACATGATAAACGTGCTTAGTTATGAGTGTATAAGCGTACAGGGCCACAATCCACAGCCCCCCCCCCAAGCAATCAGAAGCAGGCAGAGAGGGCCACAAGACCCAGGCCACCAGCAGCCCCCACAGAGCACAGAACCCAGCCCATCGCAGGGGCAACCACGCATCCACCCAGAAGACTGCAGAGGAAGCCCCCGGAAAGAGCCCCCATAAGCATAGGGCAGAGGCACTCCGGGAACCAGGGGCAACAGCCCACCTACCCCGCAAGGCCCAAGCCGCCCAGACATGGGCCGTGCACTGGACCCGGGCCCCAGGAGCCCGAGCGCCCCCAAACCCCCCGGCAGAGGCCCCACCCAATACCCAGGAGGGCCAAGCGCCCCAGACAGCCACAAAGTGGGTCAGCGCCTGCCCCAGCGCCCCTGGCCAAGTGCCCTGGGAGTCAAGACGTGCCCACAGGTGGGTGAAGTCGCGAGCAGTGGGGAGAGGCAACGCTGATGCCCCATCGGGAGAAACACAGGCAGGCCAGGCGACAGCAAGTCCCAGATCCAGGCCCAATCATTACCACACACACTTTCACGTCCCATACATCCACACATCCACACGTCCTACCTCCCTCGACTCTGCTGGGGTGTAGTGCAGCGGGCACACCAGGAGGCCAGCAACCCCCCAGCCACCACAGACCCCGAACCAGCAGAACAATTAATTAATCCTCCTGGCCCCTCCTGCCCCGAGCAGACACCAGGAAGCAGGGGTGTGCGAAGAAGACCCCTCCCCTCACCCTTCTGGCTCTTCAATATTTTCTAATAGTGAGCAATTAAAATTGAGGGGCAGCCAAACTTGTAGAACTGGGAGCGCGGCACTCTGGGCAGCCTACATACCCAAAGAGCCCCGCCCACCAGATGCCACTCAGTGTAACCACCCCCCAAGACCTAATGTGTGTGTGTGAGTGTGTTTGATAAGTAGTAATGTCTAAGGTGTAATTAAAACAGGGGCAGGGAACTGCAGAGTGCAACCAAAGGGGACCACCTACGTGGCCCCATCCACTACACCCCACCGAACACACACGCCCCCAAAACCCTTCATGTGTGAGTGTGTGCTGTGTACAGGAGCCAGAAGGGAGAGGGGTATGGGGATATATACCGGGGGAGCTACTCTCCCCCAGAGAGGGCTGCCAGGGACTGGCTGCAATAGGCATCCCCGCTACCTGGGAGCCAACAATGGGCAGGAGGGCCTGATGTCCACCAGGCTCGGGGCCTGCAGCGACCATATTCCGGGAGCTACTGTACCCCCAGAAGGTACCTATCCCGCCCCACCCCACTCAACCCAACCCCACCCAGGAGGACCTCTACAAAAAACAAACAAACAAACCACCCGGTCACACCAGTCGCAGCAGCCCGGGCCTGAGACTCCCAGCCGAGAGACATAGTCTCTCCAACGTGTCCTGGGTCTCCCCCGGGGTCTCCTCCCAGTGGGACGTGCCCGGAACACCTCCCCAGGGAGGCGCCCAGGGGGCATCCTAACCAGATGCCCGAGCCACCTCATCTGACTCCTCTCAATGCGGAGGAGCAGCGGTTCTACTCCGAGCCCCTCCCGGATGACTGAGCTTCTCACCCTATCTCTAAGGGAGAGCCCAGACACCCTGCGGAGGAAACCCATTTCGGCCGCTTGTATTCGCGATCTTGTTCTTTCGGTCACTACCCACAACTCGTGACCATAGGTGAGGATGGGAACGTAGATTGACCAGTAAGTAGAGAGCTTCGCCTTCTGGCTCAGCTCCCTCTTCACAACGATGGGTCGGTGCAGAGCCTGCAACACTGCAGGCGCTGCACCGATCCGCCCGTCAATCTCCCGCTCCATTCGTCCGTCACTCGTGAACAAGACCCCGAGATATTTGAACTCCTCCTCTTGGGGAAGGATCTCATTCCCGACCCGGAGAGAGCATTCCACCCTTTTCCGGCTGAGAACCATAGTCTCGGATTTGGAGGTGCTGATTCTCATCCCAGCCGCTTCACACTCGGCTGCGAATCACTCCAGTGAGAGCTGAAGGTCACAGCCTGACGACGCTAACAGAACCACATCATCTGCAAAAAGCAGAGACCCGATTCTGAGGTCGCCAAATGGGACACCCTCAACGCCCTGGCTCCGCCTAGAAATTCTGTCCATAAAAGTTAGGAACAGAATCGGTGACAAAGGGCAGCCCTGACGGAGTCCAACTCTCACCGGAAACGTATCCGACTTACTGCCGGCAATGCGGACCAAACTCTGGCACCGGTCATACAGAGACCGAACGGCCCCTATCAAGGGGTCCGGCACTCCATATTCCCGGAGCACCCCCCACAGGACTCCACGAGGGACACGGTCGAACGCTTTCTCCAAGTCCACAAAACACATGTAGACTGGTTGGGCGAACTCCCATGCACCCTCCAGGATCCTGCCGAGGGTATAGAGCTGGTCAACTGTTCCACGGCCAGGACGAAAGCCACACTGCATCTCCTGAATCCGAGGCTCGATTATCCGACGGATCCTCCTCTCCAATACCCCCGAATAGACCTTACCAGGGAGGCTGAGGAGTGTGATACCCCTATAGTTGGAACACACCCTCCGGTCCCCCTTTTTAAAGAGGGGGACCACCACCCCAATCTGCCAGTCCAGAGGCACTGTCCCCGATGTCCACGCGATACTGCAGAGGCGTGTCAGCCAAGACAGCCCTACAACATCCAGAGCCTTGAGAAACTCAGGACGGACCTCATCCACCCCCGGGGCCTTGCCACCGAGGAGCTTTTTAACCACCTCGGCAACCTCAGCCCCAGAAATGGGAGGCCCCGTCTCCGAGCTCTCCAACTCTGCCTCTTCCGAGCACGTGTTGGTAGGATTGAGGAGTTCCTCGAAGTACTCCCCCCACCGACTCACAACATCCCTAGTTGAGGTCAGCAAAGCCCCGTCCCCACTGTAAACAGTGTTGACTGTGAGCCGCTTCCCCCCCCTGAGACGCCGCATGGTGGACCAGAATCTTTTCGAGGCCGTCCGGAAATCGTTCTCCATGGTCTCACCGAACTCCTCCCAGGCCCGAGTTTTTGCCTCAGCAACCGCCGAAGCCGCGGCCCGTCTGGCCCGTCGGTACCTATCAGCTTCTTCCAGGGTCCCACTGGCCAAAAAGGCCCGATAGGACTCCTTCTTCAGCTTGACGGCTTCCCTCACCACTGGTGTCCACCAGCAGGTTCGAGGGTTGCCGCCACGACAGGCACCGACCACCTTACGGCCACAACTCCGACCAGCTGCCTCGGCAATGGAGTCACGGAACATGGCCCATTCAATGTCCCCCACCTCAAATATGGTTGAAGCTCTGCCGGAGGTGGGAGTTAAAGCTCCTTCTGACGGGGGATTCTGACAAACGCTCCCAGCAGACCCTCACAATACGTTTGGGCCTGCCAGGTCTGATCGGCATCCTCCCCCACCAGCGGAGCCAACTCACCACCAGGTGGTGATCAGTTGACAGCTCCGCCCCTCTCTTCACCCGAGTGTCCAGGACATACGGCCGCAAGTCCGATGATACAACCACAAAGTCGATCATCGAACTGCGGCCAAGGGTGTCCTGGTGCCAAGTGCACATATGGACACCCTTATGCCTGAACATGGTGTTCGTTATGGACAGTCTATGACTGGCACAGAAGTCCAACAACATAACACCACTCTGATTCAGATCGGGGGGGCCGTTCCTCCCAATCAAACCCCTCCAGGTCTCACTGTCATTGCCCACGTGAGCATTGAAGTCCCCCAGCAGAATGAGGGAGTCTCCGGTAGGCGGTAGGAGCATTCTCCAGTGCCTCCCCCAGAGACTCCAAAAAGGGTAGGTACTCTGAACTGCTGTTTGGCGCATAGGCACAAACAACAGTCAGGACTCGTCCCCCCACCCAAGGCGGAGGGAGGCTACCCTCTCGTTCACTGGGGTAAACCCCAATGTACTGGCACACAGCCGGGGGGCAATAAGTATGCCCACACCTGCTCTGCGCCTCTCACCACGGGCAACTCCAGAGTGGAAGAGAGTCCAACCCCTCTCAAGAGTACTGGTTCCAGATCCCAAGCCGTGCGTCGAGGTGAGTCCGACTATATCTAACGGTCTGATGAAGTTTCAACAATAAACAACAAACTTTGTATTATGAGAAAGAACCAGACTCATTCTTCAGGAATCCGAAAATAAGCTCTATTTTACGAGTTATGCACGAAATCGGATTCTCCTATAAAACGAATTCCTTAACTCAAACCAAGTTAAGACTGCTTTGTCCTTCATATTTATTCATGTCTAATCAAGTTTCAATGATAAACAACGTTGGACTTTGTAGAATGAGAAAGAACTTCTTCAGCAATAAGCATCTCTCGACAAATGACGAAATACAGATTTTGCTATAAAATTAATTGCTATCAGCCTGACTTAAAACTGTTTGTCTTCCTTATTTATCCACTTCAAATCAAGTTTCAACAATTAAAAAAAATTTGTAGTTTGAGAAAGAACAACTTAATCTTGAGCAATCAGTATAAAAAGAGGGTAAGCAAAGGTGCGAATGTCAAACCATACATGATCAAAACAGGGAGCGGAGGTGTTTGGCTGAGACAAGGTGTGAATGTCCACCCATAATTAATGAAAAGCGGGCAACAAGTAGGTTCGAATGCCCAACCATACATCATCAAAAGCAGGAGTGGATATGTTCGGCTACAAGAAGGTTTGAACGTCTGACCATAGTTTGTAAAAAGCGGGTAAGAAAAGGTTCGAATGCCCGAACATACACCATCAAAGGAGGGAGCGGAGGTGTTCGGCTGTAAGAAGGTGTGAATGTCCGACCATAGTTGGTAAAAAACGGGTAAGAAAAGGTTAAAATACCCGACTGTACACAATCAGTAGCGGGTGCGGACTTGTTCGGCTACTAAAAGGTGTGAAAGTCCAACCATGGTTTGTAAAAAGCGGGTAAGAAAAGTTGCGAATGCCCAAAAATGTATGATCAAAAGAGGGAGCGGAGGTGTTCGGCTGCAAGAAGGTGTGAATGTACACCCATAATTACTGAAAAATGGGTAAGAAAAGGTGCGAATGCCAAACTATACATAATCAAAAGCAGGAGTGGATGTGTTCGGCTCCAAGAAGGGTTGAATGTCTGACCATAGTTTGTAAAAAGCGGGTAAGAAAAGGTTTGACTGCCCGAACATACACCATCAAAAGAGGGAGCGGAGGTGTTCCGCTGTAAGAAGGTGTGAATGTCCGACCATAGTTGGTAAAAAGCGGGTAAGAAAAGGTTAAAATACCCGACTGTACACAATCAATAGCGGGAGCGGAGTTGTTCGGCTACTAAAAGATGTGAAAGTCCGACTATGGTTTGTAAAAAGCGGGTAAGAAAAGGTTCTAATGCCCGACAATGTATGATCAAAAGAGGGAGTGGAGGTTTTCGGCTGTAAGAAGGTCTGAATGTCCAACTATGATATGTAAAAACCGGGTAAGAAAAGGCTTGAAAGCCCAACTATACACCATCATAAGCGGGAGAGGAGGTTTTCAGCTGCAAGAAGGTGTGAATGTCCACCCATAATTACTGAAAAATGGGTAAGAAAAGGTGCGAATGCCCAAACATACATCATCAAAAGCAGGAGTGGATGTGTTGGGCTACAAGAAGGTTTGAAAGTCCGACCATGGTTTGTAAAAAACGGGTAAGAAAAGGTGCGAATGCCCGACAATGTATGATCAAAAGAGGGAGCGAAGGTTTTTGGCTACAAGAAGGTTTGAATGTCCGACCATAGTTTGTAAAAAGCGGGTAAGAAAAGGTTCAAATGCCTGACAATACACCATCAAAAGCGGGAGCGGAGGTGTTCCGCTGTAAGACGGTGTGAATGTCCGACCATAGTTGGTAAAAAGCGGGTAAGAAAAGGTTAAAATACCCGACTGTACACAATCAATAGCGGGAACGGAGTTGTTCGGCTACAAGAAGGTGTGAAAGTCCAACCATGGTTTGTAAAAAGCTGCTAAGAAAAGGTTCGAATGCCCGAATATATACCATCAAAAGCGGAAGCGGAGGTGTTCGGCTGCAAGAAGGTGTGAACGTCCGACCAAAGTTTGTAAAAAGCAGTTAAGAAAAGGTTCGAATATCCAACCAAACATAATCAAAAGCGGGAGCAGAACATTTCGACTGCAAGTAGGTGTGAATGTCCAGCCATAATTACTCACAAACGGGTAAGAAAAGGTAGTATTGCCAGACCATACATGATCAAAACAGGGAGCGGAGGTGGTTCAGCTGCAAGGTGTGAATGTCTGACTATAGTTTGTAAAAAGCGGGTAAGATAAGGTGCGAATGCCCGACAATGTATGATCAAAAGAGGGAGCGGAGGTTTTCGGCTGCAAGAAGGTCTGAATGTCCACCCAAAATTCCTGAAAAATGGGTAAAAAAAGGGTGCGAATGCCAAACCATATATCATCAAAAGCAGGAGTGGATGTGTTCGGCTACAAGAAGGTGTGAACGTCAGACCAAAGTTGGCAAAAAGCAGTAAAGAAAAGGTTCGAATATCCAAACATAATTAAAAGCGAGAGAGATTGTGTTCAGCTGCAAGTAGGTGTGAATATCCAGCCATAATTACTCACAAACGGGTAAGAAAATGTAGTATTGCCAGACCATACATGATCAAAACAGGGAGCGGAGGTGGTTTAGCTGCAAAAAGGGGTGAATGTCCAACTAAAGTTCAAATATATTAACAAAAGCGGGAGGAGAGGTCTTCGGATTAGAGTGCTTGAGAATTTCCAACCATAATCTATAAAATGCGGTGAAAAAAAAGGTGTGAAGGAATGAATTTTATAGCAAAATCCGAAATCATGCATAACTCCGCAAAAGGAACGTATTGCTCAACCAAAGGGATGCTTCTTTCTCATTCAGGGTAATATGAGGAACTTTATGCTTGATACATTTTAGACATGGATAACTATGAAGGACAAAGCAATTTTAACTTGGTTTGAGCAAAGCAATTCATTTTATAGGAAAATCCGAAATCGTGCAGGACTCATGAAAGTAAGCTTATTCTCGGATTCCTGATCCTCCAGTGTTGCTCTTTCCTATACTGCAAAATAAAGCCTTGTTCTTTGTTGAAATCGATATAGACATTGATAAATATGAAGGACAAAGCAGTTTCCACGTTGTTTGAGTGAAGGAATTAATTTTATAGCAAAATCCCAAATCAAGCAGAACGTATGAAAATAATCTTGTTTTCGGATTCCTGATCCTTCAGTGTTGCTATTTCTTCTACTGCAAAATACAATGTTGTTCTTTGTTGAAGTAAATCTAGACATTGATAAATATGAAGGACAAAGCAGTTTTCACTTGGTTTGAGTGAAGGAATTCATTTTATACATAAAATCCCAAATCATGCAGAACGTATGAAAATAAGCTTATTCTCGGATTCCTGATCCTTCAGTGTTGCTATTTCTTCTACTGCAAAATACAATGTTGTTCTTTGTTGAAGTAAATCTAGACATTGATAAATATGAAGGACAAAGCAGTTTTCACTTGGTTTGAGTGAAGGAATTCATTTTATACATAAAATCCCAAATCATGCAGAACGTATGAAAATAGGCTTATTCTCGGATTCCTGATCCTTCAGTGTTGCTTTTTCTTCTACTGCAAAATACAATGTTGTTCTTTGTTGAAGTCGATCTAGACATTGATAAATATGAAGGACAAAGCAGTATTAACTTGGTTTGAGTGAAGGAATTCATTTTATACATAAAATCCCAAATCATGCAGAACGTATGAAAATAAGCTTATTCTCGGATTACTGATCCTTCAGTGTTGCTCTTTCTTCTACTGCAAAATCCAGTGTTGTTCTTTGTTGAAGTCAATCTAGACATTGATAAATATGAAGGACAAAGCAGTTTTAACATAGTTTGAGTGAAGGCATTCATTTATAGTAAAATCAATAATCGTGCAGAACTCATGAAAATAAGCTTATTCTCGGATTCCTAAAACTTTTGATTTGCTCTTTCTTTACTGCAAAGTACAATGTTGTTCTTTGTTGAAGTCGATCTAGACATTGATAAATATGAAGGACAAAGCAGTTTTCACTTGGTTTGAGTGAAGGATTTGCAGCTGAAAACCTCCCGCTCCCGCTTTTGATTGTGTATAGTCGGGCTTTCGAGCCTTTTCTTACCCGGTTTTTAGAAATTATGGTTGGACATTCAGACCTTGCAGCCGAGGACCTCCATTCCCTCTTTTGATCATACATTGTCGGGCATTCGCACCTTATCTTACCCGCTTTTTACAAACTATAGTCAGACATTCACACCTTGGTGCTGAACCACCTCAGCTCCCTGTTTTGATCATGTATGGTCTGGCAATACTACCTTTCCTTACCCGTTTGTGAGTAATTATGGCTGGACATTCACACCTACTTGCAGTCGAACAGCTCTGCTCCCGCTTTTGATGGTATATATTCGGGCATTCGAACCTTTTCTTAACTGCTTTTTGCAAACTTTGGTCGGACGTTCACACCTTCTTGCAGCCGAACACCTCCGCTTCCGCTTTTGATGGTATATATTCGGGCATTCGAACCTTTTCTTAGCAGCTTTTTACAAACCATGGTTGAACTTTCACACCTTCTTGTAGCCGAACAACTCCGCTCGCGCTATTGATTGTGTACAGTCAGGTATTTTAACCTTTTCTTACCCACTTTTTACCAACTATGGTCGGACATTCACACCGTCTTACAGCGGAACACCTCCGCTCCCGCTTTTGATGGTGTATAGTCAGGCATTTGAACCTTTTCTTACCCGCTTTTTACAAACTATGGTCGGACATTCAAACCTTCTTGTAGCCGAAAACCTCCGCTCCCTCTTTTGATCATACATTGTCGGGCATTCGCAACTTTTCTTACCCGCTTTTTACAAACCATGGTTGGACTTTCACACCTTTTAGTAGCCGAACAAGTCCGCACCCGCTATTGATTGTGTACAGTCGGGTATTTTAACCTTTTCTTACCCGCTTTTTACCAACTATGGTCGGACATTCACACCTTCTTACAGCGGAACACCTCCGCTCCCTCCTTTGATGGTGTATGTTCGGGCATTCGAAACTTTTCTTACCCGCTTTTTACAAACTATGGTCAGACGTTCAAACCTTCTTGTAGCCGAACATATCCACTCCTGCTTTTGATGATGTATGGTTGGGCATTCGAACCTACTTGTTGCCCGCTTTTCATTAATTATGGGTGGACATTCACACCTTGTCTCAGCCAAACACCTCCGCTCCCTGTTTTGATCATGTATGGTTTGACATTCGCACCTTTGCCCACCCTCTTTTTATACTGATTGCTCAAGATTAAGTTGTTCTTTCTCAAACTACAAATTTTTTTTAATTGTTGAAACTTGATTTGAAGTGGATAAATAAGGAAGACAAACAGTTTTAAGTCAGGCTGATAGCAATTAATTTTATAGCAAAATCTGTATTTCGTCATTTGTCGAGAGATGCTTATTGCTGAAGAAGTTCTTTCTCATTCTACAAAGTACAACGTTGTTTATCATTGAAACTTGATTAGACATGAATAAATATGAAGGACAAAGCAGTCTTAACTTGGTTTGAGTTAAGGAATTCGTTTTATAGGAGAATCCGAATTCGTGCATAACTCGTAAAATAGAGCTTATTTTCGGATTCCTGAAGAATGAGTCTGGTTCTTTCTCATAATACAAAGTTTGTTGTTTATTGTTGAAACTTCATCAGACCGTTAGATATAGTTGGACTCACCTCGACGCACGGCTTGGGATCTGGAACCAGTACTCTTGAGAGGGGTTGGACTCTCTTCCACTCTGGAGTTGCCCGTGGTGAGAGGCGCAGAGCAGGTGTGGGCATACTTATTGCCCCCCGGCTGTGTGCCAGTACATTGGGGTTTACCCCAGTGAACGAGAGGGTAGCCTCCCTCCGCCTTGGGTGGGGGGACGAGTCCTGACTGTTGTTTGTGCCTATGCGCCAAACAGCAGTTCAGAGTACCTACCCTTTTTGGAGTCTCTGGGGGAGGCACTGGAGAATGCTCCTACCGGAGACTCCCTCATTCTGCTGGGGGACTTCAATGCTCACGTGGGCAATGACAGTGAGACCTGGAGGGGTGTGATTGGGAGGAACGGCCCCCCCGATCTGAATCAGAGTGGTGTTATGTTGTTGGACTTCTGTGCCAGTCATAGACTGTCCATAACAAACACCATGTTCAGGCATAAGGGTGTCCATATGTGCACTTGGCACCAGGACACCCTTGGCCGCAGTTCGATGATCGACTTTGTGGTTGTATCATCGGACTTGCGGCCGTATGTCCTGGACACTCGGGTGAAGAGAGGGGCGGAGCTGTCAACTGATCACCACCTGGTGGTGAGTTGGGTCCGCTGGTGGGGGAGGATGCCGATCAGACCTGGCAGGCCCAAACGTATTGTGAGGGTCTGCTGGGAGCGTTTGTCAGAATCCCCCGTCAGAAGGAGCTTTAACTCCCACCTCCGGCAGAGCTTCAGCCATATTTGAGGTGGGGGACATTGAATGGGCCATGTTCCGTGACTCCATTGCCGAGGCAGCTAGTCGGAGTTGTGGCCGTAAGGTGGTCGGTGCCTGTCGTGGCGGCAACCCTCCAAACTGCTGGTGGACACCAGTGGTGAGGGAAGCCGTCAAGCTGAAGAAGGAGTCCTATCGGGCCTTTTTGGCAGGTGGGACCCTGGAAGAAGCTGATAGGTACCGACGGGCCAGACGGGCCACGGCTTCGGCGGTTGCTGAGGCAAAAACTCGGGCCTGGGAGGAGTTCGGTGAGACCATGGAGAACGATTTCCGGACGGCCTCGAAAAGATTCTGGTCCACCATCCGGAGTCTCAGGGGGGGGAAGCGGCTCACAGTCAACACTGTTTACAGTGGGGACGGGGCTTTGCTGACCTCAACTAGGGATGTTGTGAGTCGGTGGGGGGAGTACTTCGAGGAACTCCTCAATCCTACCAACACGTGCTCGGAAGAGGCAGAGTCGGAGAGCTCGGAGACGGGGCCTCCCATTTCTGGGGCTGAGGTTGCCGAGGTGGTTAAAAAGCTCCTCGGTGGCAAGGCCCCGGGGGTGGATGAGGTCCGTCCTGAGTTTCTCAAGGCTCTGGATGTTGTAGGGCTGTCTTGGCTGACACGCCTCTGCAGTATCGCGTGGACATCGGGGACAGTGCCTCTAGACTGGCAGATTGGGGTGGTGGTCCCCCTCTTTAAAAAGGGGGACCGGAGGGTGTGTTCCAACTATAGGGGTATCACACTCCTCAGCCTCCCTGGTAAGGTCTATTCGGGGGTATTGGAGAGGAGGATCCGTCGGATAATCGAGCCTCGGATTCAGGAGATGCAGTGTGGCTTTCGTCCTGGCCGTGGAACAGTGGACCAGCTCTATACCCTCGGCAGGATCCTGGAGGGTGCATGGGAGTTCGCCCAACCAGTCTACATGTGTTTTGTGGACTTGGAGAAAGCGTTCGACCGTGTCCCTTGTGGAGTCCTGTGGGGGGTGCTCCGGGAATATGGAGTGCCGGACCCCTTGATAGGGGCCGTTCGGTCTCTGTATGACCGGTGCCAGAGTTTGGTCCGCATTGCCGGCAGTAAGTCGGATACGTTTCCGGTGTTCGTTCCCATCCTCACCTATGGTCACGAGTTGTGGGTAGTGACCGAAAGAACAAGATCGCGAATACAAGCGGCCGAAATGGGTTTCCTCCGCAGGGTGTCTGGGCTCTCCCTTAGAGATAGGGTGAGAAGCTCAGTCATCCGGGAGGGGCTCGGAGTAGAACCGCTGCTCCTCCGCATTGAGAGGAGTCAGATGAGGTGGCTCGGGCATCTGGTTAGGATGCCCCCTGGGCGCCTCCCTGGGGAGGTGTTCCGGGCACGTCCCACTGGGAGGAGACCCCGGGGGAGACCCAGGACACGTTGGAGAGACTATGTCTCTCGGCTGGCCTGGGAACGCCTCGGGGTCCCCCCGGAAGAGCTGGAGGAAGTGGCCGGGGACAGAGACGTCTGGGTTTCTCTGCTCAAGCTGCTGCCCCCGCGACCCGACCCCCGGATAAGCGGCAGACGATGGATGGATGGATGGATATATCCTCCACCAACCAGACTTACAACCCCCGACTAGGGTAGCAGAATTTCTTGTTGGCTCCCAGGTAGCGGGGATGCTTATTGCAGCCAGTCCCTGGCTGCCCTCTCTGGGGGAGAGTAGCTCCCCCGGTATATATCCCCATACCCCTCTCCCTTCTGGCTCCTGTACACAGCACACACTCACACATGAAGGGTTTTGGGGGCGTGTGTGTTCGGTGGGGTGTAGTGGATGGGGCCACGTAGGTGGTCCCCTTTGGTTGCACTCTGCAGTTCCCTGCCCCTGTTTTAATTACACCTTAGACATTACTACTTATCAAACACACTCACACACACACATTAGGTCTTGGGGGGTGGTTACACTGAGTGGCATCTGGTGGGCGGGGCTCTTTGGGTATGTAGGCTGCCCAGAGTGCCGCGCTCCCAGTTCTACAAGTTTGGCTGCCCCTCAATTTTAATTGCTCACTATTAGAAAATATTGAAGAGCCAGAAGGGTGAGGGGAGGGGTCTTCTTCGCAAACCCCTGCTTCCTGGTGTCTGCTCGGGGCAGGAGGGGCCAGGAGGATTAATTAATTGTTCTGCTGGTTCGGGGTCTGTGGTGGCTGGGGGGTTGCTGGCCTCCTGGTGTGCCCGCTGCACTACACCCCAGCAGAGTCGAGGGAGGTAGGATGTGTGGATGTGTGGATGTATGGGACGTGAAAGTGTGTGTGGTAATGATTGGGCCTGGATCTGGGACTTGCTGTCGCCTGGCCTGCCTGTGTTTCTCTCGATGGGGCATCAGCGTTGCCTCTCCCCACTGCTCGCGACTTCACCCACCTGTGGGCACGTCTTGACTCCCAGGGCACTTGGCCAGGGGCGCTGGGGCAGGCGCTGACCCACTTTGTGGCTGTCTGGGGCGCTTGGCCCTCCTGGGTATTGGGTGGGGCCTCTGCCGGGGGGTTTGGGGGCGCTCGGGCTCCTGGGGCCCAGGTCCAGTGCACGGCCCATGTCTGGGCGGCTGGGGCCTGGCGGGGTCGGTGGGCTGTTGACCCTGGTTCCCGGAGTGCCTCTGCCCTATGCTTATGGGGGCTCTTTCCGGGGGCTTCCTCTGCAGTCTTCTGGGTGGATGCGTGGTTGCCCCTGCGGTGGGCTGCCTGGGTTCTGTGCTCTGTGGGGGCTGCTGGTGGCCTGGGTCTTGTGGCCCTCTCTGCCTGCTTCTGATTGCTTGGGGGGGGGCTGTGGATTGTGGCCCTGTACGCTTATACACTCATAACTAAGCACGGTTATCATGTAGGTCCTGTGCCATGGGTGTTGCATGTTCTCACACACACACACATTCATTAGTCCAGTAGCATGGTCACTAAGCAGTTGATGTATTATCATGTCGTCTCAGGTCATCTATATCCACAGCTGTGTTGTATGCGATTGCCGCTTCTTGTGCTTGTTTTTGTTTGTTTGTGTGTTTGTTTTTTCTCTGCTTGTCTGCTTTCAGGTGCTCCTGGTGGCGCTAAGGCTGGATTCCCCTCATAGGCCATGGATTGTTGTCTGTTTTATTTTTTACAGGTGTAGCAGCTGGTTGTCTGGTTTTTGTTTCTATTTTTGTTCTGTTTCCTCTTCTTTCCTCTTCTTCTTTCCTTGTCCCCCGGTCCGGTTCAGTTCAGTTCATGTCATATATTGTAAACAGAAATAAATAAATGGGCATCAAGGGGAGCTTTACATTTATAAAACTTCCCTTGGCAAAACAAATCTGTTTGGCATCAAAGGTATTCAGACTACAATTCATCTGACATAATGCTGAACAGGACAAGGGGAAAAAAAAGTAAAGAAGACAGTTCTGCCGAAAGCCAGGGATAGACCTGTTCTAAGTTCTATACTTTTTAAAAGGGGCGTGTTTATCAACTATGGAATTAGAAGATTTACAAAAATGGTCAAGTGCTAGATCTTCATCTGGGATTTTAACAGTGTCATATAACTATTCAACAGATCAGTTAAAAAAAAGCCTGCTCATGGAGATGTTTCAGGATCTGGATACCAAGCGTGGACCTAATGTTTTCATTTTTGCAATTCTGATACAGGCTATTGAGCAGTGATAACTAACACCAAGTTCAGATACTGCGGATTTTCTACCTTTGATTTGTTAAGATTGAGCCAATCAGGGACAACCTTGAAGGATCTCTTTGGTTTTGTAGGATCAGTAATTACCTGAGAAAGGTTGATATTGGTACACACCTTTTTTAAATGATCAGAGGCAGAGTTCAACTTGTTTAAATTAAAATTGCCACACAGAGATTGGGTTTAGGCCACATGCACACAGAATGACATCAACAAATATAAGAAATATTAAACATTTACACATAGATTTTTGAATATATGTAGAGGAATGATACTTTGAAATGTGCTCATTGCGGAGTTATGATCAGTTGAGTAATGAAGGTTGAACTATTCTGGGAAAGAGGTTCTATTCCCAGCATCATGATGGACACTCCTGATATAGAAGGTTTCGCTAACGCATTGGAATTGTTTTACTATTTTCATATGCATGTGCAATGAAGAATTGCTTGCTGCTGATAAATGCAAAGAAGAACAGCTTACACATAGATGCTCACATATAGGCTGCTGAATGCAATGAATACCTGCTTATCAAGTAAAGTTCAATGTCAATGTGTAATATTCAATTAGGATTTGCAAAACAGTGAAGTTAAACAATGAATGGGTCCATAGTCGGTATGAGAAGACTACAGGAATATTTACCTGGGTGTACGTTCAAACAGAGATGAGAAAATTGCGATAAATAATTGTTTGTTTGTTTGTTAGTATGTATATGAATGTTATGTGTATAAACTGTGTTGAGTTATAGTTACTCAGTAGTGTCTCAGTGAAACAACCGACGGGGGAAGCCTTGCGGTGACAACAAAAGCAGTGTTTTACTGATCAGTCAAGTTGCTCCAGTGTACTCCATACAAACTGGTTGGCTACTGAAGGGATAGAAAATGGGGAATACTTGTTTTAAAGCAAACAAGGAATTAGATGGGAAAAATACATGTTTTAACGGGACCCAGACAATATTAAATACTCAGACAGATGGGAGAAGAAGTGTAGTTTTGTAGGAAATCAAAAAATTATTACATAGAATTAGTGAAATCAATTGAAGAATGCCTTTCTGAAGAGCTGTTTACCACAGATGAGCAGCTTTGCGACCAAGCACATTGTAGATCGCTTTACTGCCAAAATGATCTAATTTAATGGATTGGTTTAGACATGCATAACAGCATTTTAAGAACAAAGAGAGAAACAAAAAGGGACAACGCTTCATGGTGGAAGGTAATGTATAAATAACTGTGTATATGATGAAGGGGGTGGCAACACCCATTCCGAAATCCCGCCATTCCGACATCCCGCTATTCCGACATCCCACCATTCCGACATACCACCATTCCGACATGCAAACGTCCCACCATTCCGACATCCCACCATTGCGACATCCCGCTATTCTGACGTTCAAATGTCCCACCATTCCGACAAGGCTTTCCGTATAAGGAAATGTGTGTTACTCAACAGGTGAGTCCCTTCTTTCTGTTCATGCAATTTATATGTTTAACACATGTTTATAGACAAGCGTTATTAAAAACACAAAGTCTCGGCAACTGGAGGAGGAGAAGCAGTCCGCGGTGGTTTTCAATCACACACTCCAATGCCACTTGTTTCAACTTCCGAAAATTTAATCCAGGAAAAAACGGCTTACAAACATGGACAAAAACGGCTCCATAACACGCACAAGAATCCAAAAGAAACAAAAGTTAACTAAAAGAAAGCAAATAAACAGTATGAAGTGGTAAAAATTGGTTTTACGCATGCCTATGTGCGTCTGGCACATGCGTCTTCGGGCTCTCCCACGTTGGTTTGTGGATGAAAGCTATATGTTCAGCTGTAATGTCATGTAAAAACAATCTCTACATGACATTTACTCCCAGGTGTGACCAGTTAGGTCCTTAAGATATCAACAGGCTGTATAAAGCTACAACCGTTGCGGCTGTGTGTTTGTGCCAAATGCGCAAAACCCATCCACGCTTCCCAAAATTGGAGTGAGTACTCATAAATCACGTGAATAACATGAATAAACGTTTTTACTGCATTTTGTTGTGTTTTATACGTTCTATGCTGTCATTTCTCTCTTCTCCTATTGGCAAGGCAAGGCAGAGTGCTCGCAACTGTGTCCTGTGCAGTAGCCGTGATATCTGTAATTGCAATTATTACTTTTGCATATGATGACAGCGTGCAAAAGACGCATGGGCTCTGTGGAGAGCTCCGCTCCAGCTGGCTGCTGTGACAGCTCACTGACACTGTATTTCTGCTTAATCAGTTTCAGTCTCGCCAGAGTTACATTAATATCTGTATTTTTATATTTGAAATTCAGGGGATTTTGATAATAGATTATTAAAGTTTGTTTGCGAGGCTGTGGCCTCTGCATGTGCAAAGCTTGTGCGCCAAACTTTAGGGCGTATTTGCGCCGGCATATCATTAGTGCAAAATGTTTTGGGTAAAAAATAGGCTATTAAAAGGAACTGTCGGAATGGCGGTATGTTAAAAAAAACAAAAAACATACCGCCATTCCGACCATAGGAGGAAAAAAGTGTCGGAATGGTGGGACGTTTGATAAAAAATTAAGTGTCGCCATTCCGACAATTGGAGACCCATGTCGGAATGGCGAGATGTCGGAATGGCAGCATGTAACCATGATGAAGGAGAGACCATTTGAGCAGCACAGCCATTTCGCAGCACAGGGACAGCAATCCAAGTTACAGGATCTCCCACGTGGTATCACCTGTCACATTGTGTCAAGGCATCAAAAGAAGAAAAAATCACCAAACTCAAGGACAAAAAGACAAAGACTCCGTTGAACGAAGACAGAGGACTGACAAACCAGAAATACAAAAGGATTCTCGATATCAAGATCCAGAAGAAGAGGCTAACAATGCCACGAACACTTACGATGCTGGGAATGATGCCAGCAATGAACAGAGAAGAAGATTCAGTGTCATCAATCTGCATTACGTGCCTCTAATGAGGGGGTGAATATAGAATCCTCAACGATTACAACGTCTCTGGGAACTGTGACAACAACAAGGTTTAAACCATTTTGATATATATTGTAACCTATTGTCTAAGGAATAGTGCTGAAAATGAGGTAAATCTAATCCACCACTGTCCTTGGTCTTCTGTAGGGTTTTTAAACTAATACGTGGTGGTTTGTTTTTCCACAGAAATTTGGAGATGCATGAATCTAGTGACTTAAACCAAGTAGCAGATGGTTTTATGGGGATCATTGAGAACAAATAGTTAACTTTTGGTAGTATCATCATTTTAATGGATGTAACTCTCCCCATAAGTGATATAGGTAAGGACTTCCAACGAGAGATCGTCCTCTACTGTCTTTAATAATTGCACATAATTTAGCTTTGTTAGCTCTGAGAGCCTGGAGGAAATGTTTATGCCTAAATATCTAATATTTCCTGACTGTAAAGTGATCGCAGGTATATTATGGACCCTACAGTTAATGGGCAGAACTGTGGTCTTAGACCAGTTGATAGAGTAGTCAGAAAGTGCTGAGAATTTATTTATGAGTGTGATCGTGTGACTGAGAGACGTCTGTGAGTTCTGAAGGAAAAGTAATACATCATCAGCATAAAGACTTATTTTATGCTCAATATTTTGGGATTAATTACTCACAAACGGGTAAGAAAAGGTAGTATTGCCAGACCATACATGATCAAAACAGGGAGCGGAGGTGGTTCAGCTGCAAGGTGTGAATGTCTGACTATAGTTTGTAAAAAGCGGGTAAGATAAGGTGCGAATGCCCGACAATGTATGATCAAAAGAGGGAGCGGAGGTTTTCGGCTGCAAGAAGGTCTGAATGTCCACCCAAAATTCCTGAAAAATGGGTAAAAAAAGGGTGCGAATGCCAAACCATACATCATCAAAAGCAGGAGTGGATGTGTTCGGCTACAAGAAGGTTTGAATGTCCGACCATAGTTTGTAAAAAGCGGGTAAGAAAAGGTTCGAATGCCCGAACATAGACCATCAAAAGAAGGAGCGGAGGTGTTCCGCTGTAAGAAGGTGTAAATGTCCGACCATAGTTGGTAAAAAGCGGGTAAGAAAAGGTTAAAATACCCGACTGTACACAATCAATAGCGGGAGCGGAGTTGTTTGGCTACAAGAAGGTGTGAAAGTCCGACAACGGTTTGTAAAAAGCGGGTAAGAAAAGGTTCGAATGCCCGAATATATACCATCAAAAGTGGAAGTGGATGTGTTCGGCTGCAAGAAGGTGTGAACGTCCGACCAAAGTTTGTAAAAAGCAGTTAAGAAAAGGTTCGAATGCCCAACCATACATTATCAAAAGCAGGTGTGAATGTCAGATCATAATTTGCAAAAAGCTGATGAGAAAGGGTGAGAATGCCCGACTATACACCATCAAATGCGGGAGCGGAGTTGTTCGGCTGTGAGTAAGTGTGAATCTCCGACCATAATTGCTGAAAAATGTGTTAGAAAAGGTAAGAATGCCGGTCCATACATCATCAAAAGCGGGAGAGGTGATGTTCGGCTGCAAGTAGGTGTGAATGTCCAGCCATAATTACTAACAAACGGGTAAGAAAAGGTAGTATTGCCAGAGCATACATGATCAAAACAGGGAGCGGAGGTGGTTCAGCTGCAAGAAGGTGTGAATGTCCGACTAAAGTTCAAATATATTAACAAAAGCGGGAGGAGAGGTCTTCGGATGAGAGTGGTTGAGAATTTCCAACCATAATCTATAAAATGCGGTGAAAAAAAAAGTGTGATAGAACACTAAAAGGTGGAGCGGAAGTGTTCGGCTGCAAGAAGGTGTGAATGTCCGACTATATTTGGTGAAAAGCAGGTGAAGCAAGGTCTGAATGCCCAACCTTACATCATCAAAAGCGAGATCAGAGGTGTTTGGCTGCATGAAGGCCATAGTTTGCCAAAAGCGGGTAAGCTGCGAATGACCGACTAAATATCAACAAAAGGTCTTCGGATGCAAGTGGGTGTGAATATCCCACCATACAAGTATGGTGGAGAGGAAGCTGTGAACAGCCGACCATAGTTGGCAAAAAGCGGGTGAGAAAAGGTGCGAATGTCCAACCATACATGATCAAAACAGGGAGCGGAGGTGTTTGGCTGTGACAAGGTGTGAATGTCCACCCAAAATTAATGAAAAGCGGGCAACAAGTAGGTTTGAATGCCCAACCATACATCATCAAAAGCAGGAGTGGATGTGTTCGGCTACAAGAAGGTTTGAATGTCCGAGCATAGTTTGTAAAAAGCGGGTAAGAAAAGGTTCGAATGCCCAAGCATACACCATCAAAAGAGGGAGCGGAGGTGTTCCGCTGTAAGAAGGTGTGAATGTCCGACCATAGTTGGTAAAAAACGGGTAAGAAAAGGTTAAAATACCCGACTGTACACAATCAATAGCGGGAGCGGATGTGTTTGGCTACAAGAATGTGTGACAGTCCGACCATGGTTTGTAAAAAACGGGTAAGAAAAGGTGCGAATGCCCGACAATGTATGATCAAAAGAGGGAGCGGAGGTTTTCGGCTACAAGAAGGTTTGAATATCCGACCATAGTTTGTAAAAAGCGGGTAAGAAAAGGTTCAAATGCCCGAATATATACCATCAAAAGCGGAAGCGGAGGTGTTCGGCTGCAAGAAGGTGTGAACGTCCGACCAAAGTTTGCAAAAAGCAGTTAAGAAAACGTTCGAATGCCCGAATATATACCATCAAAAGCGGGAGCAGAGCTGTTCGACTGCAAGTAGGTGTGAATGTCCAGCCATAATTACTCACAAACGGGTAAGAAAAGGTAGTATTGCCAGACCATACATGATCAAAACAGGGAGCTGAGGTGGTTCAGCTGCAAGGTGTGAATGTCTGACTATAGTTTGTAAAAAGTCGGTAAGACAAGGTGCGAATGCCCGACAATGTATGATCAAAAGAGGGAGTGGAGGTCTTCGGCTGCAAGGTCTGAATGTCCAACCATAATTTCTAAAAACCGGGTAAGAAAAGGCTCGAAAGCCCGACTATACACAATCAAAAGCGGGAGCGGGAGGTTTTCAGCTGCAAATCCTTCACTCAAACCAAGTGAAAACTGCTTTGTCCTTCATATTTATCAATGTCTAGATTTACTTCAACAAAGAACAACATTGTATTTTGCAGTAGTAGAAAGAGCAACACTTGAAGAAACAGGAATCCGAGAATAAGCTTATTTTCATACGTTCTGCATGATTTGGGATTTTATGTATAAAATGAATTCCTTTACTCAAACTATGTTAAAACTGCTTTGTCCTTCAAATTTATCAATGTCTAGATTGACTTCAACAAAGAACAACATTGTATTTTGCAGTAGAAGAAATAGCAACACTGAAGGATCAGGAATCCGAAAACAAGCTTATTTTCATACGTTCTGCTTGATTTGGGATTTTGCTATAAAATTAATTCCTTCACTCAAACAAAGTGGAAACTGCTTTGTCCTTCATATTTATCAATGTCTAGATTTACTTCAACAAAGAACAACATTGTATTTTGCAGTAGTAGAAAGAGCAACACTTGAAGGAACAGGAATCCGAGAATAAGCTTATTTTCATACGTTCTGCATGATTTGGGATTTTATGTATAAAATAAATTCCTTTACTCAAACTATGTTAAAACTGCTTTGTCCTTCATATTTATCAATGTCTAGATTGACTTCAACAAAGAACAACATTGTATTTTGCAGTAGAAGAAATAGCAACACTGAAGGATCAGGAATCCGAAAACAAGCTTATTTTCATACGTTCTGCTTGATTTGGGATTTTGCTATAAAATTAATTCCTTCACTCAAACAAAGTGGAAACTGCTTTGTCCTTCATATTTATCAATGTCTATATCGATTTCAACAAAGAACAAGGCTGTATTTTGCAGTATAGGAAAGAGCAACACTGGAGGATCAGGAATCCGAGAATAAGCTTACTTTCATGAGTCCTGCACGATTTCGGATTTTCCTATAAAATGAATTGCTTTGCTCAAACCAAGTTAAAATTGCTTTGTCCTTCATAGTTATCCATGTCTAAAATGTATCAAGCATAAAGTTCCTCATATTACCCTGAATGAGAAAGAAGCATCCCTTTGGTTGAGCAATACGTTCCTTTTGCGGAGTTATGCATGATTTCGGATTTTGCTATAAAATTCATTCCTTCACACCTTTTTTTTTCACCGCATTTTATAGATTATGGTTGGAAATTTCAACCACTCTAATCCGAAGACCTTTCCTCCCGCTTTTGTTAATATATTTGAACTTTAGTTGGACATTCACCCCTTTTTGCAGCTAAACCACCTCCGCTCCCTGTTTTGATCATGTATGTGGTCTGGCAATACTACATTTTCTTACCCGTTTGTGAGTAATTATGGCTGGATGTTCACACCTACTTGCAGCTGAACACAATCTCTCTCGCTTTTAATTATGTTTGGATATTCGAACCTTTTCTTTACTGCTTTTTGCCAACTTTGGTCGGACGTTCACACCTTCTTGCAGCCGAACACCTCCGCATCCGCTTTTGATGGTATATATTCGGGCATTCGAACCTTTTCTTACCAGCTTTTTACAAACGATGGTTGGACTTTCACACCTTCTTGTAGCCGAACAACTCCGCTCCCGCTATTGATTGTGTACAGTCGGGTATTTTAACCTTTTCTTACCCGCTTTTTACCAACTATGGTCGGACATTCACACCGTCTTACAGCGGAACTTCTCCGCTCCCGCTTTTGATGGTGTATAGTCAGGCATTTGAACCTTTTCTTACCCGCTTTTTACAAACTATGGTCGGACATTCAAACCTTCTTGTAGCCGAAAACCTCTGCTCCCACTTTTGATTATACATTGTCGGGCATTTGCACCTTATCTTACCCGCTTTTTACAAACTATAGTCAGACATTCACACCTTGGTGCTGAACCACCTCAGCTCCCTGTTTTGATCATGTATGGTCTGGCAATACTACCTTTTCTTACCCGTTTGTGAGTAATTATGGCTGGACATTCACACCTACTTGCAGTCGAACAGCTCTGCTCCGGCTTTTGATTATGTTTGGTTGGATATTCGAACCTTTTCTTAACTGCTTTTTACAAACTTTGGTCGGACGTTCACACCTTCTTGCAGCCGAACACCTTCGCTTCCGCTTTTGATGGTATATATTCGGGCATTCGAACCTTTTCTTACCAGCTTTTTACAAACGATGGTTGGACTTTCACACCTTCTTGTAGCCGAACAACTCCGCTCCCGCTATTGATTGTGTACAGTCGGGTATTTTAACCTTTTCTTACCCGCTTTTTACCAACTATGGTCGGACATTCACACCGTCTTACAGCGGAACATCTCCGCTCCCGCTTTTGATGGTGTATAGTCAGGCATTTGAACCTTTTCTTACCCACTTTTTACAAACTATGGTCGGACATTCAAACCTTCTTGTAGCCGAAAACCTCTGCTCCCTCTTTTGATTATACATTGTCGGGCATTCGCACCTTATCTTACCCGCTTTTTACAAACTATAGTCAGACATTCACACCTTGGTGCTGAACCACCTCAGCTCCCTGTTTTGATCATGTATGGTCTGGCAATACTACCTTTTCTTACCCGTTTGTGAGTAATTATGGCTGGACATTCACACCTACTTGCAGTCGAACAGCTCTGCTCCCGCTTTTGATTATGTTTGGTTGGATATTCGAACCTTTTCTTAACTGCTTTTTACAAACTTTGGTCGGACGTTCACACCTTCTTGCAGCCGAACGCCTTCGCTTCCGCTTTTGATGGTATATATTCGGGCATTCGAACCTTTTCTTACCAGCTTTTTACAAACGATGGTTGGACTTTCACACCTTCTTGTAGCCGAACAACTCCGCTCCCGCTATTGATTGTGTACAGTCGGGTATTTTAACCTTTTCTTACCCGCTTTTTACCAACTATGGTCGGACATTCACACCGTCTTACAGCGGAACATCTCCGCTCCCGCTTTTGATGGTGTATAGTCAGGCATTTGAACCTTTTCTTACCCACTTTTTACAAACTATGGTCGGACATTCAAACCTTCTTGTAGCCGAAAACCTCTGCTCCCTCTTTTGATTATACATTGTCGGGCATTCGCACCTTATCTTACCCGCTTTTTACAAACTATAGTCAGACATTCACACCTTGGTGCTGAACCACCTCAGCTCCCTGTTTTGATCATGTATGGTCTGGCAATACTACCTTTTCTTACCCGTTTGTGAGTAATTATGGCTGGACATTCACACCTACTTGCAGTCGAACAGCTCTGCTCCCGCTTTTGATTATGTTTGGTTGGATATTCGAACCTTTTCTTAACTGCTTTTTACAAACTTTGGTCGGACGTTCACACCTTCTTGCAGCCGAACACCTTCGCTTCCGTTTTGATGGTATATATTCGGGCATTCGAACCTTTTCTTACCAGCTTTTTACAAACCATGGTTGGACTTTCACACCTTCTTGTAGCCGAACAACTCCGCTCCCCCTATTGATTGTGTACAGTCGGGTATTTTAACCTTTTCTTACCCGTTTTTTACCAACTATGGTCGGACATTCACACCTTCTTACAGCGGAACACCTCCGCTCCCTCTTTTGATGGTGTATGTTTGGGCATTCGAACCTTTTCTTACCCGCTTTTTACAAACTATGCTCGGACATTCAAACCTTCTTGTAGCCGAACACATCCACTCCTTTTGATGATGTATGCTTAGGCATTCAAACCTACTTTTTGCCCGCTTTTCATTAATTTTGGGTGGACATTCACACCTTGTCACAGCCAAACACCTCCGCTCCCTGTTTTGATCATGTATGGTTGGACATTCGCACCTTGTCTCACCCACTTTTTGCAAACTATGGTCGGCTGTTCACAGCTTCCTCTCCACCATACTTGTATGGTGGGATGTTCACACCCAGTTGCATCCGAAGACCTCCGCCCCCACTTTTGTTGATATTTAGTTGGTCATTCGCAGCTTACCCGCTTTTGGCAAACTATGGCCTTCTTGCAGCCAAACACCTCTGATCTCGCTTTTGATAATGTAAGGTTGGGCATTCAGACCTTGCTTCACCTGCTTTTCACCAAATATAGTCGGACATTCACACCTTCTTGCAGCCGAACACTTCCGCTCCACCTTTTAGTGTTCTATCACAACCTTTTTTTCACCGAATTTTATAGATTATGGTTGGAAATTCTCAACAACTCTCATCCGAAGACCTCTCCTCCCGCTTTTGTTAATATATTTGAACTTTAGTCGGACATTCACACCTTCTTGCAGCTGAACCACCTCCGCTCCCTGTTTTGATCATGTATGGTCTGGCAATACTACCTTTTCTTACCCGTTTGTGAGTAATTATGGCTGGACATTCACACCTACTTGCAGCCGAACACCACCTCTCTCGCTTTTGATGATGTATGGACCGGCATTCTTACCTTTTCTAACACATTTTTCAGAAATTACGGTCGGAGATTCACACCTACTCACAGCCGAACAACTCCGCTCCCGCATTTGATGGTGTGCAGTCGGACATTCTCACCCTTTCTCATCAGCTTTTTGCAAATTATGATCTGACATTCACACCTACTTGCAGTCGAAAAGCTATGCTCCCGCTTTTGATTATGTTTGGTTGGATATTCAAACCTTTTCTTAACTGCTTTTTACAAACTTTGGTTGGACGTTCACACCTTCTTGTAGCCGAACACATCCACTCCTGCTTTTGATGATGTATGGTTGGGCATTCGCACCTTTTTTTTACCCATTTGTCAGGAATAATGGGTGGACATTCACACCTTCTTGCAGCTGAACACCTCCTCTCCCACTTATGATCATGTGCGGTTTGATTTTCGAAAATTTTCTTTCATGTTTTCTAGCAATTATTGATGAACATTTAGACCTTCTTGCAGCTGAACACCTCCGCTCCTGCTTTTGATCATACCTTGTCAGGCATTCGCACCATGTCTTACCCGCTTTTTACAAACTTTAGTCGAACATTTACACCTTTTTGCAGCCGAACACCACCTCTCTCGCTTTTGATGATGTATGGTCCGGCATTCTTTCCTTTTCTAACACATTTTTCAGCAATTATGGTCGGACATTCACACCTACTCAGTGCCGAACACCTCCGCTCCCGCATTTGATGGTGTATAGTCGGGCATTCTCACCCTTTCTTATCAGCTTTTTGCAAATTATGATCTGACATTCACACCTGCTTTTGATAATGTATGGTTGGGCATTCGCACCTTTTTTTACCCATTTTTCAGGAATTATGGGTGGACATTCACACCTTCTTGCAGCTGAACACCTCCTCTCCTTCTTATGATCATGTGCGGATGATATTCGAAAATTTTCTTTCATGTTTTAAAGCAATTATTGATGGACATTCAGACCTTCTTGCAGCTGAACCACTCTGCTCCCGCTTTTGATGGTGTATAGTCGGGCTTTCGAGCCTTTCCTTCCCGGTTTTTACAAATTATGGTTGGACATTCAGACCTTCTTGCAGCCGAACACCTCCGCTCCCTCTTTTGATCATACATTGTCGGGCATTAGCACCTTTTCTTACCCACTTTTTACAAACCATAGTCGGACTTTCACATCTTTTAGTAGCCGAACAACTCCGCTCCCGCTATTGATTGTGTACAGTCGGGTATTTTAACCTTTTCTTACCCGCTTTTTACCAACTATGGTCGGACATTCACACCTTCTTACAGCGGAACACCTCCGCTCCCTCTTTTGATGAGGTATGTTCGGGCAGTCAAACCTTTTCTTACCTGCTTTTTACAAACTATGGTCAGACGTTCAACCCTTCTTGGAGCCAAACACATCCACTCCTGCTTTTGATTATGTATAGTTGGGCATTCGCACCTTTTCTTACCCATTTTTCAGTAATTATGGGTGTACATTCACACCTTCTTGCAGCCGAACACCTCCGCTCCCTCTTTTGATCATACATTTTCGGGCATTCGCACCTTTTCTTACCCGCTTTTTACAAACCATGGTCGGACTTTCACACCTTTTAGTAGCCGAACAACTCCGCACCCACTACTGATTGTGTACAGTCGGGTATTTTAACCTTTTCTTACCCGTTTTTTACCAACTATGGTCGGACATTCACACCTACTCAGAGCTGAACACCTCCGCTCCCGCATTTGATGGTGTATAGTCGGGCATTCTCACCCTTTCTCATCAGCTTTTTGCAAATTATGATCTGACATTCACACCTGCTTTTGATAATGTATGGTTGGGCATTCACACCTTTTTTTACCCATTTTTCAGTAATTATGGGTGGACATTCACACCTTCTTGCAGCTGAACACCTCCTCTCCTTCTTATGATCATGTGCGGATGATATTCGAAAATTTTCTTTCATGTTTTAAAGCAATTATTGATGGACATTCAGACCTTCTTGCAGCTGAACCACTCTGCTCCCGCTTTTGATGGTGTATAGTCGGGCTTTCGAGCCTTTCCTTCCCGGTTTTTACAAATTATGGTTGGACATTCAGACCTTCTTGGAGCCGAACACCTCCGCTCCCTCTTTTGATCATACATTGTCGGGCATTAGCACCTTTTCTTACCCACTTTTTACAAACCATAGTCGGACTTTCACATCTTTTAGTAGCCGAACAACTCCGCTCCCGCTATTGATTGTGTACAGTCGGGTATTTTAACCTTTTCTTACCCGCTTTTTACCAACTATGGTCGGACATTCACACCTTCTTACAGCGGAACACCTCCGCTCCCTCTTTTGATGGTGTATGTTCGGGCAGTCAAACCTTTTCTTACCTGCTTTTTACAAATTATGGTCAGACATTCAACCCTTCTTGGAGCCAAACACATCCACTCCTGCTTTTGATTATGTATAGTTGGGCATTCGCACCTTTTCTTACCCATTTTTCAGTAATTATGGGTGTACATTCACACCTTCTTGCAGCCGAACACCTCCGCTCCCTCTTTTGATCATACATTTTCGGGCACTCGCACCTTTTCTTACCCGCTTTTTACAAACCATGGTCGGACTTTCACACCTTTTAGTAGCCGAACAACTCCGCACCCGCTACTGATTGTGTACAGTCGGGTATTTTAACCTTTTCTTACCCGTTTTTTACCAACTATGGTCGGACATTCACACCTTCTTACAGCGGAACACCTCCGCTCCCTCCTTTGATGGTGTATGTTCGGGCATTCGAACCTTTTCTTACCCGCTTTTTACAAACTATGGTCAGACGTTCAAACCTTCTTGTAGCCGAACATATCCACTCCTGCTTTTGATGATGTATGGTTGGGCATTCGAACCTACTTGTTGCCCGCTTTTCATTAATTATGGGTGGACATTCACACCTTGTCTCAGCCAAACACCTCCGCTCCCTGTTTTGATCATGTATCGTTTGACATTCGCACCTTTGCTTACCCTCTTTTTATACTGATTGCTCAAGATTAAGTTGTTCTTTCTCAAACTACAAAATTTTTTTAATTGTTGAAACTTGATTTGAAGTGGATAAATAAGGAAGACAAACAGTTTTAAGTCAGGCTGATAGCAATTAATTTTATAGCAAAATCTGTATTTCGTCATTTGTCGAGAGATGCTTATTGCTGAAGAAGTTCTTTCTCATTCTACAAAGTACAACGTTGTTTATCATTGAAACTTGATTAGACATGAATAAATATGAAGGACAAAGCAGTCTTAACTTGGTTTGAGTTAAGGAATTCGTTTTATAGGAGAATCCGAATTCGTGCATAACTCGTAAAATAGAGCTTATTTTCGGATTCCTGAAGAATGAGTCTGGTTCTTTCTCATAATACAAAGTTTGTTGTTTATTGTTGAAACTTCATCAGACCGTTAGATATAGTCGGACTCACCTCGACGCACGGCTTGGGATCTGGAACCAGTACTCTTGAGAGGGGTTGGACTCTCTTCCACTCTGGAGTTGCCCGTGGTGAGAGGCGCAGAGCAGGTGTGGGCATACTTATTGCCCCCCGGCTGTGTGCCAGTACATTGGGGTTTACCCCAGTGAACGAGAGGGTAGCCTCCCTCCGCCTTTGGGTGGGAGGACGAGTCCTGACTGTTGTTTGTGCCTATGCGCCAAACAGCAGTTCAGAGTACCTACCCTTTTTGGAGTGTCTGGGGGAGGCACTGGAGAATGCTCCTACCGGAGACTCCCTCATTCTGCTGGGGGACTTCAATGCTCACGTGGGCAATGACAGTGAGACCTGGAGGGGTGTGATTGGGAGGAACGGCCCCCCCGATCTGAATCAGAGTGGTGTTATGTTGTTGGACTTCTGTGCCAGTCATAGACTGTCCATAACGAACACCATGTTCAGGCATAAGGGTGTCCATATGTGCACTTGGCACCAGGACACCCTTGGCCGCAGTTCGATGATCGACTTTGTGGTTGTATCATCGGACTTGCGGCCGTATGTCCTGGACACTCGGGTGAAGAGAGGGGCGGAGCTGTCAACTGATCAACACCTGGTGGTGAGTTGGCTCCGCTGGTGGGGGAGGATGCCGATCAGACCTGGCAGGCCCAAACGTATTGTGAGGGTCTGCTGGGAGCGTTTGTCAGAATCCCCCGTCAGAAGGAGCTTTAACTCCCACCTCCGGCAGAGCTTCAACCATATTTGAGGTGGGGGACATAGAGTCCGAATGGGCCATGTTCCGTGACTCCATTGCCGAGGCAGCTGGTCGGAGTTGTGGCCGTAAGGTGGTCGGTGCCTGTCGTGGCGGCAACCCTCGAACCTGCTGGTGGACACCAGTGGTGAGGGAAGCCGTCAAGCTGAAGAAGGAGTCCTATCGGGCCTTTTTGGCCAGTGGGACCCTGGAAGAAGCTGATAGGTACCGACGGGCCAGACGGGCCACGGCTTCGGCGGTTGCTGAGGCAAAAACTCGGGCCTGGGAGGAGTTCGGTGAGACCATGGAGAACGATTTCCGGACGGCCTCGAAAAGATTCTGGTCCACCATCCGGCGTCTCAGGGTGGGGGAAGCGGCTCACAGTCAACACTGTTTACAGTGGGGACGGGGCTTTGCTGACCTCAACTAGGGATGTTGTGAGTCGGTGGGGGGAGTACTTCGAGGAACTCCTCAATCCTACCAACACGTGCTCGGAAGAGGCAGAGTCGGAGAGCTCGGAGACGGGGCCTCCCATTTCTGGGGCTGAGGTTGCCGAGGTGGTTAAAAAGCTCCTCGGTGGCAAGGCCCCGGGGGTGGATGAGGTCCGTCCTGAGTTTCTCAAGGCTCTGGATGTTGTAGGGCTGTCTTGGCTGACACGCCTCTGCAGTATCGCGTTGACATTGGGGACAGTGCCTATGGACTGGCAGATTGGGGTGGTGGTTGTGGTGTGTTCCAACTATAGGGGTATCACACTCCTCAGCCTCCCTGGTAAGGTCTATTCGGGGGTATTGGAGAGGAGGATCCGTCGGATAATCGAGCCTCGGATTCAGGAGATGCAGTGTGGCTTTCGTCCTGGCCGTGGAACAGTGGACCAGCTCTATACCCTCGGCAGGATCCTGGAGGGTGCATGGGAGTTCGCCCAACCAGTCTACATGTGTTTTGTGGACTTGGAGAAAGCGTTCGACCGTGTCCCTCGTGGAGTCCTGTGGGGGGTGCTCCGGGAATATGGAGTGCCGGACCCCTTGATAGGGGCCGTTCGGTCTCTGTATGACCGGTGCCAGAGTTTGGTCCGCATTGCCGGCAGTAAGTCGGATACGTTTCCGGTGAGAGTTGGACTCCGTCAGGGCTGCCCTTTGTCACCGATTCTGTTCCTAACTTTTATGGACAGAATTTCTAGGCGGAGCCAGGGCGTTGAGGGTGTCCCATTTGGCGACCTCAGAATTGGGTCTCTGCTTTTTGCAGATGATGTGGTTCTGTTAGCGTCGTCAGGCCGTGACCTTCAGCTCTCACTGGAGTGATTCGCAGCCGAGTGTGAAGCGGCTGGGATGAGAATCAGCACCTCCAAATCCGAGACTATGGTTCTCAGCCGGAAAAGGGTGGAATGCTCCCCCCGGGTCGGGAATGAGATCCTTCCCCAAGAGGAGGAGTTCAAGTATCTCGGGGTCTTGTTCACGAGTGACGGACGAATGGAGCGGGAGATTGACGGGCGGATCGGTGCGGCGCCTGCAGTGTTGCAGGCTCTGCACCGACCCGTCGTTGTGAAGAGGGAGCTGAGCCAGAAGGCGAAGCTCTCTACTTACTGGTCAATCTACGTTCCCATCCTCACCTATGGTCACGAGTTGTGGGTAGTGACCGAAAGAACAAGATCGCGAATACAAGCGGCCGAAATGGGTTTCCTCCGCAGGGTGTCTGGGCTCTCCCTTAGAGATAGGGTGAGAAGCTCAGTCATCCGGGAGGGGCTCGGAGTAGAACCGCTGCTCCTCCGCATTGAGAGGAGTCAGATGAGGTGGCTCGGGCATCTGGTTAGGATGCCCCCTGGGCGCCTCCCTGGGGAAGTGTTCCGGGCACGTCCCACTGGGAGGAGACCCCGGGGGAGACCCAGGACACGTTGGAGAGACTATGTCTCTCGGCTGGCCTGGGAACGCCTCGGGGTCCCCCCGGAAGAGCTGGAGGAAGTGGCCGGGGACAGAGACGTCTGGGTTTCTCTGCTCAAGCTGCTGCCCCCGCGACCCGACCCCCGGATAAGCGGCAGATGATGGATGGATGGATGGATATATCCTCCACCAACCAGACTTACAACCCCCGACTAGGGTAGCAGAATTTCTAAGCATCTGTACCCCAAAACTACTATCAAAAATATATAAATTATTGTCTAAGATAGATGACACAATGTCTCTTCCATCCTCAAAATGGGAGGCAGATTTATCCATCAGTTCTGGTCATAGCTTCTAACCACAAATATGTTTGAACACCTTCATAAAGACTCAAAATCCTAATTTACAGCTCATACAATACAAAATCCTTCATAGAACACACTATACAGGACAAAGGATGTTCAGGATGGGTCTAACACACTCAAACATCTGCTCACATTGCACAGATAACACACCTGATGATTATGCACACGCTTTGTGGTTTTCTGCGCCTGTCCAGAAGTTCTGGCTTGAAGTCTGTGAGGACCTATCAACATGGCTAAAGTGTAGCATCCCTGCATGCCCCACACTGTGCATACTGGGTGACTTAGACAACATCAACATGGAAATTAACTCAGCACACATGGTTGTCACAGTGTTATGTATCGCAAAGAAAACTATTCTCATGAACTGGAAAGCGAAGAACAATCTGTGTATTAACCAGATTAGAAATTTTCTTTTAGATTATATTAGCATGGAAACAATGTCTGCCTCCTCAAAACATCAATTGGCTGAATTTCATTCTCTCTGGTCCCCTCTGATTAGTTTTATCACATAGTGGTGGTGGTGGGTTGCTTGGTGATGGTGGGTCTCAGGCCCGGGCTGCTGCGACTGGTGTGACCGGGTGGTTTGTTTGTTTGTTTTTTGATGTTGTTTGTTTGTTTTTTGTAGAGGTCCTCCTGGGTGGGGTTGGGTTGAGTGGGGTGGGACGGGATGGGTACCTTCTGGGGGTACAGTAGCTCCCGGAATATGGTCGCTGCAGGCCCCGAGCCTGGTGGACATCAGGCCCTCCTTCCCATTGTTGGCTCCCAGGTAGCGGGGATGCCTATTGCAGCCAGTCCCTGGCTGCCCTCTCTGGGGGAGAGTAGCTCCCCCGGTATATATCCCCATACCCCTCTCCCTTCTGGCTCCTGTACACAGCACACACTCACACATGAAGGGTTTTGGGGGCGTGTGTGTTCGGTGGGGTGTAGTGGATGGGCAAACGTAGGTGGTCCCCTTTGGTTGCACTCTGCAGTTCCCTGCCCCTGTTTTAATTACACCTTAGACATTACTACTTATCAAACACACTCACACACACACATTAGGTCTTGGGGGGTGGTTACACTGAGTGGCATCTGGTGGGCGGGGCTCTCTGCCTGCTTCTGATTGCTTGGGGGGGGGGCTGTGGATTGTGGCCCTGTACGCTTATACACTCATAACTAAGCACGGTTATCATGTAGGTCCTGTGCCATGGGTGTTGCATGTTCTCACACACACACACACACACACACACATTCATTAGTCCAGTAGCATGGTCACTAAGCAGTTGATGTATTATCATGTCGTCTCAGGTCATCTATATCCACAGCTGTGTTGTATGCGATTGCCGCTTCTTGTGCTTGTTTTTGTTTGTTTGTGTGTTTGTTTTTTCTCTGCTTGTCTGCTTTCAGGTGCTCCTGGTGGCGCTAAGGCTGGATTCCCCTCATAGGCCATGGATTGTTGTCTGTTTTGTTTTTTACAGGTGTAGCAGCTGGTTGTCTGGTTTTTGTTTCTATTTTTGTTCTGTTTCCTCTTCTTTCCTCTTCTTCTTTCCTTGTCCCCCGGTCCGGTTCAGTTCAGTTCATGTCATATATTGTAAACAGAAATAAATAAATGGGCATCAAGGGGAGCTTTACATTTATAAAACTTCCCTTGGCAAAACAAATCTGTTTGGCATCAAAGGTATTCAGACTACAATTCTTCTGACATAATGCTGAACAGGACAAGGGGAAAAAAAAGTAAAGAAGACAGTTCTGCCGAAAGCCAGGGATAGACCTGTTCTAAGTTCTATACTTTTTAAAAGGGGCGTGTTTATCAACTATGGAATTAGAAGATTTACAAAAATGATCAAGTGCTAGATCTTCATCTGGGATTTTAACAGTGTCATATAACTATTCAACAGATCAGTTAAAAAAAAGCCTGCTCATGGAGATGTTTCAGGATCTGGATACCAAGCGTGGACCTAATGTTTTCATTTTTGCAATTCTGATACAGGCTATTGAGCAGTGATAACTAACACCAAGTTCAGATACTGCGGATTTTCTACCTTTGATATGTTAAGATTGAGCCAATCAGGGACAACCTTGAAGGATCTCTTTGGTTTTGTAGGATCAGTAATTACCTGAGAAAGGTTGATATTGGTACACACCTTTTTTAAATGATCAGAGGCAGAGTTCAACTTGTTTAAATTAAAATTGCCACACAGAGATTGGGTTTAGGCCACATGCACACAGAATGACATCAACAAATATAAGAAATATTAAACATTTACACATAGATTTTTGAATACATGTAGAGGAATGATACTTTGAAATGTGCTCATTGCGGAGTTATGATCAGTTGAGTAATGAAGGTTGAACTATTCTAGGAAAGAGGTTCTATTCCCAGCATCATGATGGACACTCCTGATATAGAAGGTTTCGCTAATGCATTGGAATTGTTTTACTATTTTCATATGCATGTGCAATGAAGAATTGCTTGCTGCTGATAAATGCAAAGAAGAACAGCTTACACATAGATGCTCACATATAGGCTGCTGAATGCAATGAAGACCTGCTTATCAAGTAAAGTTCAATGTCAATGTGTAATATTCAATTAGGATTTGCAAAACAGTGAAGTTAAACAATGAATGGGTCCATAGTCGGTATGAGAAGACTACAGGAATATTTACCTGGGTGTACGTTCAAACAGAGATGAGAAAATTGCGATAAATAATTGTTTGTTTGTTTGTTAGTATGTATAGGAATGTTATGTGTATAAACTGTGTTGAGTTATAGTTACTCAGTAGTGTCTCAGTGAAACAACCAACGGGGGAAGCCTTGCGGTGACAACAAAAGCAGTGTTTTACTGATCAGTCAAGTTGCTCCAGTGTACTCCATACAAACTGGTTGGCTACTGAAGGGATAGAAAATGGGGAATACTTGTTTTAAAGCAAACAAGGAATTAGATGGGAAAAATACATGTTTTAACGGGACCCAGACAATATTAAATACTCAGACAGATGGGAGAAGAAGTGTAGTTTTGTAGGAAATCACAAAATTATTACATAGAATTAGTGAAATCAATTGAAGAATGCCTTTCTGAAGAGCTGTTTACCACAGATGAGCAGCTTTGCGACCAAGCACATTGTAGATCGCTTTACTGCCAAAATGATCTAATTTAATGGATTGGTTTAGACATGCATAACAGCATTTTAAGAACAAAGAGAGAAACAAAAAGGGACAACGCTTCATGGTGGAAGGGGATGTATAAATAACTGTGTATATGATGAAGGGGGTGGCAACACCCATTCCGAAATCCCGCCATTCCGACATCCCGCTATTCCAACATCCCACCATTCTGACATGCAAACGTCCCACCATTCCGACATCCCACCATTGCGACATCCCGCTATTCTGACGTTCAAATGTCCCACCATTCCGACAAGGCTTTCCGTATAAGGAAATGTGTGTTACTCAACAGGTGAGTCCCTTCTTTCTGTTCATGTAATTTATATGTTTAACACATGTTTATAGACAAGCGTTATTAAAAACACAAAGTCTTGGCAACTGGAGGAGGAGAAGCAGTCCGCGGTGGTTTTCAATCACACACTCCAATGCCACTTGTTTCAACTTCCGAAAATTTAATCCAGGAAAAAAAGGCTTACAAACATGGACCAAAACGGCTCCATAACACGCACAAGAATCCAAAAGAAACGAAAGTTAACTAAAAGAAAGCAAATAAACAGTATGAAGTGGTCAAAATTGGTTCTACGCATGCCTATGTGCGTCTGGCACATGCGTCTTCGGGCTCTCCCATGTTGGTTTGTGGATGAAAGCTATATGTTCAGCTGTAATGTCATGTAAAAACAATCTCTACATGACATTTACTCCCAGGTGTGACCAGTTAGGTCCTTAAGATATCAACAGGCTGTATAAAGCTACAACCGTTGCGGCTGTGTGTTTGTGCCAAATGCGCAAAACCCATCCGCGCTTCCCAAAATTGGAGTGAGTACTCATAAATCACGTGAATAACATGAATAAACGTTTTTACTGCATTTTGTTGTGTTTTATACGTTCTATGCTGTCATTTCTCTCTTCTCCTATTGGCAAGGCAAGGCAGAGTGCTCGCAACTGTGTCCTGTGCAGTAGCCGTGATATCTGTAATTGCAATTATTACTTTTGCATATGATGACAGCGTGCAAAAGACGCATGGGCTCTGTGGAGAGCTCCGCTCCAGCTGGCTGCTGTGACAGCTCACTGACACTGTATTTCTGCTTAATCAGTTTCAGTCTCGCCAGAGTTACATTAATATCTGTATTTTTATATTTGAAATTCAGGGGATTTTGATAATAGATTATTAAAGTTTGTTTGCGAGGCTGTGGCCTCTGCATGTGCAAAGCTTGTGCGCCAAACTTTAGGGCGTATTTGCGCCGGCATATCATTAGTGCAAAATGTTTTGGGTAAAAAATAGGCTATTAAAAGGAACTGTCGGAATGGCGCTATGTTAAAAAAAACAAAAAACATACCGCCATTCCGACCATAGGAGGAAAAAAGTGTCGGAATGGTGGGACGTTTGATAAAAAATTAAGTGTCGCCATTCCGACAATTGGAGACCCATGTCGGAATGGCGAGATGTCGGAATGGCTGCATGTAACCATGATGAAGGAGAGACCATTTGAGCAGCACAGCCATTTCGCAGCACAGGGACAGCAGTCCAAGTTACAGGATCTCCCACGTGGTATCACCTGTCACATTGTGTCAAGGCATCAAAAGAAGAAAAAATCACCAAACTCAAGGACAAAAAGACAAAGACTCCGGTGAACGAAGACAGAGGACTGACAAACCAGAAATACAAAAGGATTCTCGATATCAAGATCCAGAAGAAGAGGCTAACAATGCCATGAAAAATTACGTTGCTGGGAATGATGCCAGCAATGAACAGAGAAGAAGATTCAGTGTCATCAATCTGCATTACGTGCCTCTAATGAGGGGGTGAAGGTTAAAATAGCTGACTGTACACAATCAATAGCGGGAGCGGAGTTGTTCGGCTACAAGAAGGTGTGAAAGTCCAACCATCGTTTGTAAAAAGCTGGTAAGAAAAGGTTCGAATGCCCAAACATACACCATCAAAAGAGGGAGCGGAGGTGTTCCGATGTAAGAAGGTCTGAATGTCCACCCAAAATTCCTGAAAAATGGATAAAAAAAGGGTGCGAATGCCAAACCATACATCATCAAAAGCAGGAGTGGATGTGTTCGGCTACAAGAAGATTTGAATGTCCATCAATAATTGCTTTAAAACATGAAAGAAAATTTTCGAATATCAAACCGCACATGATCATAAGCGGGAGAGGAGTTGTTCAGCTGCAAGAAGGTGTGAATGTCCACCCATAATTACTGAAAAATGGGTAAGAAAAGGTGCGAATGCCCAACTATACATAATCAAAAGCAGGAGTCGATGTGTTCGGCTCCAAGAAGGGTTGAATGTCTGACCATAGTTTGTAAAAAGCAGGTATGAAAAGGTTTGACTGCCCGAACATACACCATCAAAAGAGGGAGCGGAGGTGTTCCGCTGTGAGAAGTTGTGAATGTCCGACCATAGTTGGTAAAAAGCGGGTAAGAAAAGGTTAAAATACCCGACTGTACACAATCAATAGCGGGAGCGGGGTTGTTCGGCTACTAAAAGATGTGAAAGTCAGACTATGGTTTGTAAAAAGCGGGTAAGAAAAGGTGCTAATGCCCGACAATGTATGATCAAAAGAGGGAGTGGAGGTTTTCGGCTGTAAGAAGGTCTGAATGTCCAACCATAATTTCTAAAAACCGGGTAAGAAAAGACTCGAAAGCCCGACTATACACAATCAAAAGCGGGAGCGGGAGGTTTTCAGCTGCAAATCCTTCACTCAAACCAAGTGAAAACTGCTTTGTCCTTCATATTTATCAATGTCTAGATCGACTTCAACAAAGAACAACATTGTATTTTGCAGTAGAAGAAAAAGCAACACTGAAGGATCAGGAATCCGAGAATAAGCTTCTTTTCATAAGTTCTGCATGATTTGGGATTTTATGTATAAAATGAATTCCTTCACTCAAACCAAGTGATAACTGCTTTGTCCTTCATATTTATCAATGTCTAGATTTACTTCAACAAAGAACAACATTGTATTTTGCAGTAGTAGAAAGAGCAACACTTGAAGGAACAGGAATCCGAGAATAAGCTTATTTTCATACGTTCTGCATGATTTAGGATTTTATGTATAAAATGAATTCCTTTACTCAAACTATGTTAAAACTGCTTTGTCCTTCATATTTATCAATGTCGAGATTGACTTCAACAAAGAACAACATTGTATTTTGCAGTAGAAGAAATAGCAACACTGAAGGATCAGGAATCCGAAAACACGCTTATTTTCATACGTTCTGCTTGATTTGGGATTTTGCTATAAAATTAATTCCTTCACTCAAACAAAGTGGAAACTGCTTTGTCCTTCATATTTATCAATGTCTATATAAATTTCAACAAAGAAAAAGGCAGTATTTTTCATTATAGGAAAGAGCAACACTGGAGGATCAGGAATCCGAGAAAAAGCTTACTTTCATGAGCCCTGCACGATTTCGGATTTTCCTATAAAATGAATTGCTTTGCTCAAACCAAGTTAAAATTGCTTTGTCCTTCATAGTTATCCATGTCTAAAATGTATCAAGCATAAAGTTCCTCATATTACCCTGAATGAGAAAGAAGCATCCCTTTGGTTGAGCAATACGTTCCTTTTGCGGAGTTATGCATGATTTCGGATTTTGCTATAAAATTCATTCCTTCACACCTTTTTTTTCACCGCATTCTATAGATTATGGTTGGAAATTTCAACCTCTCTAATCCGAAGACCTCTCCTCCCGCTTTTGTTAATATATTTGAACTTTAGTTGGACATTCACCCCTTTTTGCAGCTAAACCACCTCCGCTCCCTGTTTTGATCATGTATGGTGTGGCAATACTACATTTTCTTACCCGTTTGTGAGTAATTATGGCTGGATATTCACACCTACTTGCAGCTGAACACAATCTCTCTCGCTTTTAATTATGTTTGGATATTCGAACCTTTTCTTTACTGCTTTTTGCCAACTTTGGTCGGACGTTCACACCTTCTTGCAGCCGAACACCTCCTCTTCCGCTTTTGATGGTATATATTCGGGCATTCGAACCTTTTCTTACCAGCTTTTTACAAACGATGGTTGGACTTTCACACCTTCTTGTAGCCGAACAACTCCGCTCCCGCTATTGATTGTGTACAGTCGGGTATTTTAACCTTTTCTCACCCGCTTTTTACCAACTATGGTCGGACATTCACACCGTCTTACAGCGGAACATCTCCGCTCCCGCTTTTGATGGTGTATAGTCAGGCATTTGAACCTTTTCTTACCCGCTTTTTACAAACTATGGTCGGACATTCAAACCTTCTTGTAGCCGAAAACCTCTGCTCCCTCTTTTGATTATACATTGTCGGGCATTCGCACCTTATCTTACCCGCTTTTTACAAACTATAGTCAGACATTCACACCTTGGTGCTGAACCACCTCAGCTTCCTGTTTTGATCATGTATGGTCTGGCAATACTACCTTTTCTTATCCGTTTGTGAGTAATTATGGCTGGACATTCACACCTACTTGCAGTCGAACAGCTCTGCTCCCGCTTTTGATTATGTTTGGTTGGATATTCGAACCTTTTCTTAACTGCTTTTTGCAAACTTTGGTCGGACGTTCACACCTTCTTGCAGCCGAACACCTCCGCTTCCGCTTTTGATGGTATATATTCGGGCATTCGAACCTTTTCTTAGCAGCTTTTTACAAACCATGGTTGGACTTTCACATCTTCTTGTAGCCGAACAACTCCGCTCCCGCTATTGATTGTGTACAGTCGGGTATTTTAACCTTTTCTTACCCACTTTTTACCAACTATGGTCGGACATTCACACCTTCTTGCAGTGGAACACCTCCGCTCCCTCTTTTGATGGTCTATGTTCGGGCATTCGAACCTTTTCTTACCCGCTTTTTACAAACTATGGTCGGACATTCAAACCTTCTTGTAGCCGAACACATCCACTCCTTCTTTTGATGATGTATGCTTGGGCATTCAAACCTACTTTTTGCCCGCTTTTCATTAATTTTGGGTGGACATTCACACCTTGTCACAGCCAAACACCTCCGCTCCCTGTTTTGATCATGTATGGTTGGACATTCGCATCTTTTCTCACCCGCTTTTTGCCAACTATGGTCGGCTGTTCACAGCTTCCTCTCCACCATACTTGTATGGTGGGATATTCACACCCACTTGCATCCGAAGACCTTTTGTTGATATTTAGTCGGTCATTCGCAGCTTACCCGCTTTTGGCAAACTATGGCCTTCATGCAGCCAAACACCTCTGATCTCGCTTTTGATGATGTAAGGTTGGGCATTCAGACCTTGCTTCACCTGCTTTTCACCAAATATAGTCGGACATTCACACCTTCTTGCAGCCGAACACTTCCGCTCCACCTTTTAGTGTTCTATCACACCTTTTTTTTCACCGCATTTTATAGATTATGGTTGGAAATTCTCAACCACTCTCATCCGAAGACCTCTCCTCCCGCTTTTGTTAATATATTTGAACTTTAGTCGGACATTCACACCTTCTTGTAGCTGAACCACCTCCGCTCCCTGTTTTGATCATGTATGGTCTGGCAATACTACCTTTTCTTACCCGTTTGTTAGTAATTATGGCTGGACATTCACACCTACTTGCAGCCGAACACCACCTCTTTCGCTTTTGATGATGTATGGACCGGCATTCTTACCTTTTCTAACACATTTTTCAGCAAGTATGGTCGGAGATTCACACTTACTCACAGCCGAACAACTCCGCTCCCGCATTTGATGGTGTATAGTCGGGCATTCTCACCCTTTCTCATCAGCTTTTTGCAAATTATGATCTGACATTCACACCTGCTTTTGATAATGTATGGTTGGGCATTCGCACCTTTTCTTACCCATTTTTCAGTAATTATGGGTGGACATTCACACCTTCTTGCAGCTGAACACCTCCTCTCCCGCTATTGATTGTGTACAGTCGGGTATTTTAACCTTTTCTTACCCGCTTTTTACCTAATTTGGTCGGACATTCACACCGTCTTACAGCGGAACACCTCTGCTCCCGCTTTTGATGGTGTATAGTCAGGCATTTGAACGTTTTCTTACCCGCTTTTTACAAACTATGCTCGGACATTCAAACCTTCTTGTAGCCGAAAACCTCCGCTCCCTCTTTTGATTATACATTGTTGGGCATTCGCACCTTATTTACAAACTATAGTCAGACATTCACACCTTGCAGCTGAGCCACCTCAGCTCCCTGTTTTGATAGTGTATGTTCGGGCATTCGAACCTATTCTTACCCCCTTTTTACAAACTATGCTCGGAGATTCACACCTACTCACAGCCGAACAACTCCGCTCCCGCATTTGATGATGTCTTGTCCGGCATTCTAGTCTCTTCTAACACATTTTTCAGCAATTATGGTTGGACATTCACACCTACTCACAGCCGAACACTTCCGCTCCCGCATTTGATGGTGTATAGCCGGGCATTCTCACCCTTTCTCATCAGCTTTTTGCAAATTATGATCTGACATTCACACCTACTTGCAGTCGAAACGCTATGCTCCCACTTTTGATTATGTTTGGTTGGATATTCGAACCTTTTCTTAACTGCTTTTTACAAACTTTGGTCGGACGTTCACACCTTCTTGCAGCCGAACACATCCACTTCCACTTTTGATGGTATATATTCGGGCATTCGAACCTTTTCTTACCCGCTTTTTACAAACCGTGGTCGGACTTTCACACCTTCTTGTAGCCAAACCACTCCGCTCCCGCTATTGATTGTGTACAGTCGGGTATTTTAACCTTTTCTTACCCGCTTTTTACCGAACACATCCACTCCTGCTTTTGATGATGTATGGTTGGGCATTTTCACCTTTTCTTACCCATTTTTCAGTAATTATGGGTGGACATTCAGACCTTCTTGCAGCCGAAAACCTCCGCTCCCTCTTTTGATCATACATTGTCGGGCATTCGCACCTTATCTTACCCGCTTTTTACAAACTGTAGTCAGACATTCACACCTTGCAGCTGAACCACCTCCGCTCCCTGTTTTGATCATGTATGGTCTGGCAATACTACCTTTTCTTACCCGTTTGTGAGTAATTAATCCCAAAATATTGAGCATAAAATAAGTCTTTATGCTGATGATGTATTACTTTTCCTTCAGAACTCACAGACGTCTCTCAGTCACACGATCACACTCATAAATAAATTCTCAGCATTTTCTGACTACTCTATCAACTGGTCTAAGACCACAGTTCTGCCCATTAACTGTAGGGTCCATAATATACCTGCGATCACTTTACAGTCAGGAAATATTAGATATTTAGGCATAAACATTTCCTCCAGACTCTCAGAGCTAACAAAGCTAAATTATGTGCAATTATTAAAGACAGTAGAGGACGATCTCTCGTTGGAAGTCCTTACCTATATCACTTATGGGGAGAGTTACATCCATTAAAATGATGATACTACCAAAAGTTAACTATTTGTTCTCAATGATCCCCATAAAACCATCTGCTACTTGGTTTAAGTCACTAGATTCATGCATCTCCAAATTTCTGTGGAAAAACAAACCACCACGTATTAGTTTAAAAACCCTACAGAAGACCAAGGACAGTGGTGGATTAGATTTACCTCATTTTCAGCACTATTCCTTAGACAATAGGTTACAATATATATCAAAATGGTTTAAACCTTGTTGTTGTCACAGTTCCCAGAGACGTTGTAATCGTTGAGGATTCTATATTCACCCCCTCATTAGAGGCACGTAATGCAGATTGATGACACTGAATCTTCTTCTCTGTTCATTGCTGGCATCATTCTCAGCATCGTAAGTGTTCGTGGCATTGTTAGCCTCTTCTTCTGGATCTTGATATCGAGAATCCTTTTGTATTTCTGGTTTGTCAGTACTCTCTCTTCGTTCACCGGAGTCTTTGTCTTTTTGTCCTTGAGTTTGGTGATTTTTTCTTCTTTTGATGCCTTGACACAATGTGACAGGTGATACCACGTGGGAGATCCTGTAACTTGGACTGCTGTCCCTGTGCTGCGAAATGGCTGTGCTGCTCAAATGGTCTCTCCTTCATCATGGTTACATGCTGCCATTCCGACATCTCGCCATTCCGACATGGGTCTCCAATTGTCGGAATGGCAACACTTAATTTTTTATCAAACGTCCCACCATTCCGACACTTTTTTCCTCCTATGGTCGGAATGGCGGTATGTTTTTTGTTTTTTTTAACATACCGCCATTCCGACAGTTCCTTTTAATAGCCTATTTTTTACCCAAAACATTTTGCACTAATGATATGCCGGCGCAAATACGCCCTAAAGTTTGGCGCACAAGCTTTGCACATGCAGAGGCCACAGCCTCGCAAACAAACTTTAATAATCTATTATCAAAATCCCCTGAATTTCAAATATAAAAATACAGATATTAATGTAACTCTGGCGAGACTGAAACTGATTAAGCAGAAATACAGTGTCAGTGAGCTGTCACAGCAGCCAGCTGGAGCGGAGCTCTCCACAGAGCCCATGCGTCTTTTGCACGCTGTCATCATATGCAAAAGTAATAATTGCAATTACAGATATCACGGCTACTGCACAGGACAGTTGCGAGCACTCTGCCTTGCCTTGCCAATAGGAGAAGAGAGAAATGACAGCATAGAACGTATAAAACACAACAAAATTCAGTAAAAACGTTTATTCATGTTATTCACGTGATTTATGAGTACTCACTCCAATTTTGGGAAGCGCGGATGGGCTTTGCACATTTGGCACAAACACACAGCCGCAACGGTTGTAGCTTTATACAGCCTGTTGATATCTTAAGGACCTAACTGGTCACACCTGGGAGTAAATGTCATGTAGAGATTGTTTTTACATGACATTACAGCTGAACATATAGCTTTCATCCACAAACCAACGTGGGAGAGCCCGAAGACGCATGTGCCAGACGCACATAGGCATGCGTAAAACCAATTTTGACCACTTCATACTGTTTATTTGCTTTCTTTTAGTTAACTTTCGTTTCTTTTGGATTCTTGTGCGTGTTATGGAGCCGTTTTGGTCCATGTTTGTAAGCCTTTTTTTCCTGGATTAAATTTTCTGAAGTTAAAACAAGTGGCATTGGAGTGTGTGATTGAAAACCACCGCGGACTGCTTCTCCTCCTCCAGTTGCCGAGACTTTGTGTTTTTAATAACGCTTGTCTATAAACATGTGTTAAACATATAAATTGCATGAACAGAAAGAAGGGACTCACCTGTTGAGTAACACACATTTCCTTATACGGAAAGACTTGTCGGAATGGTGGGACATTTGAAAGTCAGAATAGCGGGATGTCGCAATGGTGGGATGTCGGAATGGTGGGACGTTTGCATGTCGGAATGGTGGTATGTCGGAATGGTGGTATGTCGGAATGGTGGGATGTCGGAATAGCGGGATGTCGGAATGGCGGGATTTCGGAATGGGTGTTGCCACCCCCTTCATCATATACACAGTTATTTATACATCACCTTCCACCATGAAGCGTTGTCCCTTTTTGTTTCTCTCTTTGTTCTTAAAATGCTGTTATGCATGTCTAAACCAATCCATTAAATTAGATCATTTTGGCAGTAAAGCGATCTACAATGTGCTTGGTCGCAAAGCTGCTCATCTGTGGTAAACAGCTCTTCAGAAAGGCATTCTTAAATTGATTTCACTAATTCTATGTAATAATTTTGTGATTTCCTACTACACTTCTTCTCCCATCTGTCTGAGTATTTAATATTGTCTGGGTCCCGTTAAAACATGTATTTTTCCCATCTAATTCCTTGTTTGCTTTAAAACAAGTATTCCCCATTTTCTATCCCTTCAGTAGCCAACCAGTTTGTATGGAGTACACTGGAGCAACTTGACTGATCAGTAAAACACTGCTTTTGTTGTCACCGCAAGGCTTCCCCCGTCGGTTGTTTCACTGAGACACTACTGAGTAACTATAACTCAACACAGTTTATACACATAACATTCCTATACATACTAACAAACAAACAAACAATTATTTATCGCAATTTTCTCATCTCTGTTTGAACGTACACCCAGGTAAATAGTCCTGTAGTCTTCTCATACCGACTATGGACCCATTCATTGTTTAACTTCACTGTTTTGCAAATCCTAATTGAATATTACACATTGACATTGAACTTTACTTGATAAGCAGGTCTTCATTGCATTCAGCAGCCTATATGTGAGCATCTATGTGTAAGCTGTTCTTCTTTGCATTTATCAGCAGCAAGCAATTCTTCATTGCACATGCATATGAAAATAGTAAAACAATTCCAATGCGTTAGCCAAACCTTCTATATCAGGAGTGTCCATCATGATGCTGGGAATAGAACCTCTTTCCTAGAATAGTTCAACCTTCATTACTCAACTGATCATAACTCCGCAATGAGCACATTTCAAAGTATCATTCCTCTACATGTATTCAAAAATCTATGTGTAAATGTTTAATATTTCTTATATTTGTTGATGTCATTCTGTGTGCATGTGGCCTAAACCCAATCTCTGTGTGGCAATTTTAATTTTAACAACTCTGCCTCTGATCATTTAAAAAAGGTGTGTACCAATATCAACCTTTCTCAGGTAATTGCTGATCCTATAAAACCAAAGAGATCCTTCAAGGTTGTCCCTGATTGGCTCAATCTTAACAAATCAAAGGTAGAAAATCCGCAGTATCTGAACTTGGTGTTAGTTATCACTGCTCAATAGCCTGTATCAGAATTGCAAAAATGAAAACATTAGGTCCACGCTTGGTATCCAGATCCTGAAACATCTCCATGAGCAGGCTTTTTTTTAACTGATCTGTTGAATAGTTATATGACACTGTTATAATCCCAGATGAAGATCTAGCACTTGACCATTTTTGTAAATCTTCTAATTCCATAGTTGATAAACACGCCCCTTTTAAAAAGTATAGAACTTAGAACAGGTCTATCCCTGGCTTTCGGCAGAACTGTCTTCTTTACTTTTTTTTCCCCTTGTCCTGTTCAGCATTATGTCAGAAGAATTGTAGTCTGAATACCTTTGATGCCAAACAGATTTGTTTTGCCAAGGGAAGTTTTATAAATGTAAAGCTCCCCTTGATGCCCATTTATTTATTTCTGTTTACAATATATGACATGAACTGAACTGAACCGGACCGGGGGACAAGGAAAGAAGAAGAGGAAAGAAGAGGAAACAGAACAAAAATAGAAACAAAAACCAGACAACCAGCTGCTACACCTGTAAAAAACAAAACAGACAACAATCCATGGCCTATGAGGGGAATCCAGCCTTAGCGCCACCAGGAGCACCTGAAAGCAGACAAGCAGAGAAAAAACAAACACACAAACAAACAAAAACAAGCACAAGAAGCGGCAATCGCATACAACACAGCTGTGGATATAGATGACCTGAGACGACATGATAATACATCAACTGCTTAGTGACCATGCTACTGGACTAATGAATGTGTGTGTGGCACAGGACCTACATGATAACCGTGCTTAGTTATGAGTGTATAAGCGTACAGGGCCACAATCCACAGCCCCCCCCCCCCCCCCAAGCAATCAGAAGCAGGCAGAGAGGGCCACAAGACCCAGGCCACCAGCAGCCCCCACAGAGCACAGAACCCAGGCAGCCCACCGCAGGGGCAACCACGCATCCACCCCGCCAGGCCCCAGCCGCCCAGACATGGGCCGTGCACTGGACCTGGGCCCCAGGAGCCCGAGCGCCCCCAAACCCCCCAGCAGAGGCCCCACCCAATACCCAGGAGGGCCAAGCGCCCCAGACAGCCACAAAGTGGGTCAGCGCCTGCCCCAGCGCCCCTGGCCAAGTGCCCTGGGAGTCAAGACGTGCCCACAGGTGGGTGAAGTCGCGAGCAGTGGGGAGAGGCAACGCTGATGCCCCATCGGGAGAAACACAGGCAGGCCAGGCGACAGCAAGTCCCAGATCCAGGCCCAATCATTACCACACACACTTTCACGTCCCATACATCCACACATCCACACATCCTACCTCCCTCGACTCTGCTGGGGTGTAGTGCAGCGGGCACACCAGGAGGCCAGCAACCCCCCAGCCACCACAGACCCCGAACCAGCAGAACAATTAATTAATCCACCTGGCCCCTCCTGCCCCGAGCAGACACCAGGAAGCAGGGGTGTGCGAAGAAGACCCCTCCCCTCACCCTTCTGGCTCTTCAATATTTTCTAATAGTGAGCAATTAAAATTGAGGGGCAGCCAAACTTGTAGAACTGGGAGCGCGGCACTCTGGGCAGCCTACATACCCAAAGAGCCCCACCCACCAGATGCCACTCAGTGTAACCACCCCCCAAGACCTAATGTGTGTGTGTGAGTGTGTTTGATAAGTAGTAATGTCTAAGGTGTAATTAAAACAGGGGCAGGGAACTGCAGAGTGCAACCAAAGGGGACCACCTACGTGGCCCCATCCACACGCCCCCAAAACCCTTCATGTGTGAGTGTGTGCTGTGTACAGGAGCCAGAAGGGAGAGGGGTATGGGGATATATACCGGGGGAGCTACTCTCCCCCAGAGAGGGCAGCCAGGGACTGGCTGCAATAGGCATCCCCGCTACCTGGGAGCCAACAATGGGCAGGAGGGCCTGATGTCCACCAGGCTCGGGGCCTGCAGCGACCATATTCCGGGAGCTACTGTACCCCCAGAAGGTACCCATCCCGCCCCACCCCACTCAACCCAACCCCACCCAGGAGGACCTCTACAAAAAACAAACAAACAACATCAAAAAACAATCAAACAAACCACCCGGTCACACCAGTCGCAGCAGCCCGGGCCTGAGACCCACCATCACCCAGCAACCCACCACCACCACTATGTGATAAAACTAATCAGAGGGGACCAGAGAGAATGAAATTCAGCCAATTGATGTTTTGAGGAGGCAGACATTGTTTCCATGCTAATATAATCTAAAAGAAAATTTCTAAACTGGTTAATACACAGATTGTTCTTCGCTTTCCAGTTCATGAGAATAGTTTTCTTTGCGATACATAACACTGTGACAACCATGTGTGCTGAGTTAATTTCCATGTTGATGTTGTCTAAGTCACCCAGTATGCACAGTGTGGGGCATGCAGGGATGCTACACTTTAGCCATGTTGATAGGTCCTCACAGACTTCAAGCCAGAACTTCTGGACAGGCGCAGAAAACCACAAAGCGTGTGCATAATCATCAGGTGTGTTATCTGTGCAATGTGAGCAGATGTTTGAGTGTGTTAGACCCATCCTGAACATCCTTTGTCCTGTATAGTGTGTTCTATGAAGGATTTTGTATTGTATGAGCTGTAAATTAGGATTTTGAGTCTTTATGAAGGTGTTCAAACATATTTGTGGTTAGAAGCTATGACCAGAACTGATGGATAAATCTGCCTCCCATTTTGAGGATGGAAGAGACATTGTGTCATCTATCTTAGACAATAATTTATATATTTTTGATAGTAGTTTTGGGGTACAGATGCTTAGAAATTCTGCTACCCTAGTCGGGGGTTGTAAGTCTGGTTGGTGGAGGATATATCCATCCATCCATCCATCATCTGCCGCTTATCCGGGGGTCGGGTCGCGGGGGCAGCAGCTTGAGCAGAGAAACCCAGACGTCTCTGTCCCCGGCCACTTCCTCCAGCTCTTCCGGGGGGACCCCGAGGCGTTCCCAGGCCAGCCGAGAGACATAGTCTCTCCAACGTGTCCTGGGTCTCCCCCGGGGTCTCCTCCCAGTGGGACGTGCCCGGAACACTTCCCCAGGGAGGCGCCCAGGGGGCAACCTAACCAGATGCCCGAGCCACCTCATCTGACTCCTCTCAATGCGGAGGAGCAGCGGTTCTACTCCGAGCCCCTCCCGGATGACTGAGCTTCTCAACCTATCTCTAAGGGAGAGCCCAGACACCCTGCGGAGGAAACCCATTTCGGCCGCTTGTATTCGCGATCTTGTTCTTTCGGTCACTACCCACAACTCGTGACCATAGGTGAGGATGGGAACGTAGATTGACCAGTAAGTAGAGAGCTTCGCCTTCTGGCTCAGCTCCCTCTTCACAACGACGGGTCGGTGCAGAGCCTGCAACACTGCAGGCGCCGCACCGATCCGCCCGTCAATCTCCCGCTCCATTCGTCCGTCACTCGTGAACAAGACCCCGAGATACTTGAACTCCTCCTCTTGGGGAAGGATCTCATTCCCGACCCGGAGAGAGCATTCCACCCTTTTCCGGCTGAGAACCATAGTCTCGGATTTGGAGGTGCTGATTCTCATCCCAGCCGCTTCACACTCGGCTGCGAATCACTCCAGTGAGAGCTGAAGGTCACGGCCTGACGACGCTAACAGAACCACATCATCTGCAAAAAGCAGAGACCCGATTCTGAGGTCGCCAAATGGGACACCCTCAACGCCCTTGCTCCGCCTAGAAATTCTGTCCATAAAAGTTAGGAACAGAATCGGTGACAAAGGGCAGCCCTGACGGAGTCCAACTCTCACCGGAAACGTATCCGACTTACTGCCGGCAATGCGGACCAAACTCTGGCACCGGTCATACAGAGACCGAACGGCCCCTATCAAGGGGTCCGGCACTCCATATTCCCGGAGCACCCCCCACAGGGCTCCACGAGGGACACGGTCGAACGCTTTCTCCAAGTCCACAAAACACATGTAGACTGGTTGGGCGAACTCCCATGCACCCTCCAGGATCCTGCCGAGGGTATAGAGCTGGTCCACTGTTCCACGGCCAGGACGAAAGCCACACTGCATCTCCTGAATCCGAGGCTCGATTATCCGACGGATCCTCCTCTCCAATACCCCCGAATAGACCTTACCAGGGAGGCTGAGGAGTTTGATACCCCTATAGTTGGAACACACCCTCCGGTCCCCCTTTTTAAAGAGGGGGACCACCACCCCAATCTGCCAGTCCAGAGGCACTGTCCCCGATGTCCACGCGATACTGCAGAGGTGTGTCAGCCAAGACAGCCCTACAACATCCAGAGCCTTGAGAAACTCAGGACGGACCTCATCCACCCCCGGGGCCTTGCCACCGAGGAGCTTTTTAACCACCTCGGCAACCTCAGCCCCAGAAATGGGAGGCCCCGTCTCCGAGCTCTCCGACTCTGCCTCTTCCGAGCACGTGTTGGTAGGATTGAGGAGTTCCTCGAATTACTCCCCCCACCGACTCACAACATCCCGAGTTGAGGTCAGCAAAGCCCCGTCCCCACTGTAAACAGTGTTGACTGTGAGCCACTTCCCCCCCCTGAGACGCCGGATGGTGGACCAGAATCTTTTCGAGGCCGTCCGGAAATCGTTCTCCATGGTCTCACCGAACTCCTCCCAGGCCTGAGTTTTTGCCTAAGCAACCGCCGAAGCCGCGGCCCGTCTGGCCCGTCGGTACCTATCAGCTTCTTCCAGGGTCCCACTGGCCAAAAAGGCCCGATAGGACTCCTTCTTCAGCTTGACGGCTTCCCTCACCACTGGTGTCCACCAGCAGGTTCGAGGGTTGCCGCCACGACAGGCACCGACCACCTTACGGCCACAACTCCGACCAGCTGCCTCGGCAATGGAGTCACGGACCATGTCCCATTCAATGTCCCCCACCTCAAATATGGTTGAAGCTCTGCCGGAGGTGGGAGTTAAAGCTCCTTCTGACGGGGGATTCTGACAAACGCTCCCAGCAGACCCTCACAATACGTTTGGGCCTGCCAGGTCTGATCGGCATCCTCCCCCACCAGCGGAGCCAACTCACCACCAGGTGGTGATCAGTTGACAGCTCCGCCCCTCTCTTCACCCGAGTGTCCAGGACATACAAGTCCGATGATACAACCACAAAGTCGATCATCGAACTGCGGCCAAGGGTGTCCTGGTGCCAAGTGCACATATGGACACCCTTATGCCTGAACATGGTGTTCGTTATGGACAGTCTATGAAGTCAGTCACAGTCACAGACAGTCACAGAAGTCCAACAACATAACACCACTCTGATTCAGATCGGGGGGGCCGTTCCTCCCAATCACACCCCTCCAGGTCTCACTCTCATTGCCCACGTGAGCATTGAAGTCCCCCAGCAGAATGAGGGAGTCTCCGGTAGGAGCATTCTCCAGTGCCTCCCCCAGAGACTCCAAAAAGGGTAGGTACTCTGAACTGCTGTTTGGCGCATAGGCACAAACAACAGTCAGGACTCGTCCCCCCACCCAAAGGCGGAGGGAGGCTACCCTCTCGTTAACTGGGGTAAACCCCAATGTACTGGCACACAGCCGGGGGGCAATAAGTATGCCCACACCTGCTCTGCGCCTCTCACCACGGGCAACTCCAGAGTGGAAGAGAGTCCAACCCCTCTCAAGAGTACTGGTTCCAGATCCCAAGCCGTGCGTCGAGGTGAGTCCGACTATATCTAACGGTCATCAAAAGCGGGAGCAGAGCTGTTCGACTGCAAGTAGGTGTGAATGTCCAGCCATAATTACTCACAAACGGGTAAGAAAAGGTAGTATTGCCAGACCATACATGATCAAAACAGGGAGCTGAGGTGGTTCAGCTGCAAGGTGTGAATGTCTGACTATAGTTTGTAAAAAGCGGGTAAGACAAGGTGCGAATGCCCGACAATGTATGATCAAAAGAGGGAGTGGAGGTCTTCGGCTGCAAGGTCTGAATGTCCAACCATAATTTCTAAAAACCGGGTAAGAAAAGGCTCGAAAGCCCGACTATACACAATCAAAAGCGGGAGCGGGAGGTTTTCAGCTGCAAATCCTTCACTCAAACCAAGTGAAAACTGCTTTGTCCTTCATATTTATCAATGTCTAGATCGACTTCAACAAAGAACAACATTGTACTTTGCAGTAAAGAAAGAGCAAATCAAAAGTTTTAGGAATCCGAGAATAAGCTTATTTTCATGAGTTCTGCACGATTATTGATTTTACTATAAATGAATGCCTTCACTCAAACTATGTTAAAACTGCTTTGTCCTTCATATTTATCAATGTCTAGATTGACTTCAACAAAGAACAACACTGGATTTTGCAGTAGAAGAAAGAGCAACACTGAAGGATCAGTAATCCGAGAATAAGCTTATTTTCATACGTTCTGCATGATTTGGGATTTTATGTATAAAATGAATTCCTTCACTCAAACCAAGTTAAAACTGCTTTGTCCTTCATAATTATCAATGTCTAGATCGACTTCAACAAAGAACAACATTGTATTTTGCAGTAGAAGAAAAAGCAACGCTGAAGGATCAGGAATCCGAGAATAAGCTTCTTTTCATACGTTCTGCATGATTTGGGATTTTATGTATAAAATGAATTCCTTCACTCAAACCAAGTGAAAACTGCTTTGTCCTTCATATTTATCAATGTCTAGATTTACTTCAACAAAGAACAACATTGTATTTTGCAGTAGTAGAAAGAGCAACACTTGAAGGAACAGGAATCCGAGAATAAGCTTATTTTCATACGTTCTGCATGATTTGAGATTTTATGTATAAAATTAATTCCTTCACTCAAACAAAGTGGAAACTGCTTTGTCCTTCATATTTATCAATGTCTATATCGATTTCAACAAAGAACAAGGCTGTATTTTGCAGTATAGGAAAGAGCAACACTGGAGGATCAGGAATCCGAGAATAAGCTTACTTTCATGAGTCCTGCACGATTTCGGATTTTCCTATAAAATGAATTGCTTTACTCAAACCAAGTTAAAATTGCTTTGTCCTTCATAGTTATCCATGTCTAAAATGTATCAAGCATAAAGTTCCTCATATTACCCTGAATGAGAAAGAAGCATCCCTTTGGTTGAGCAATACGTTCCTTTTGCGGAGTTATGCATGATTTCGGATTTTGCTATAAAATTCATTCCTTCACACCTTTTTTTTTCACCGCATTTTATAGATTATGGTTGGAAATTTCAACCACTCTAATCCGAAGACCTCTCCCCCCGCTTTTGTTATTATATTTGAACTTTAGTCGGACATTCACACCTTCTTGCAGCTGAACCACCTCCGCTCCCTGTTTTGATCATGTATGGTCTGGCAATACTACCTTTTCTTACCCGTTTGTGAGTAATTATGGCTGGACATTCACACCTACTTGCAGCCGAACACCACCTCTCTCGCTTTTGATGATGTATGGACCGGCATTCTTACCTTTTCTAACACATTTTTCAGAAATTACGGTCGGAGATTCACACCTACTCACAGCCGAACAACTCCGCTCCCGCATTTGATGGTGTGCAGTCGGACATTCTCACCCTTTCTCATCAGCTTTTTGCAAATTATGATCTGACATTCACACCTACTTGCAGTCGAAAAGCTATGCTCCCGCTTTTGATTATGTTTGGTTGGATATTCAAACCTTTTCTTAACTGCTTTTTACAAACTTTGGTTGGACGTTCACACCTTCTTGTAGCCGAACACATCCACTCCTGCTTTTGATGATGTATGGTTGGGCATTCGCACCTTTTTTTTACCCATTTGTCAGGAATAATGTGTGGACATTCACACCTTCTTGCAGCTGAACACCTCCTCTCCCACTTATGATCATGTGCGGTTTGATTTTCGAAAATTTTCTTTCATGTTTTCTAGCAATTATTGATGGACATTTAGACCTTCTTGCAGCTGAACACCTCCGCTCCTGCTTTTGATCATACCTTGTCAGGCATTCGCACCATGTCTTACCCGCTTTTTACAAACTTTAGTTGAACATTTACACCTTTTTGCAGCCGAACACCACCTCTCTCGCTTTTGATGATGTATGGTCCGGCATTCTTTCCTTTTCTAACACATTTTTCAGCAATTATGGTCGGACATTCACACTTACTCAGAGCCGAACACCTCCGCTCCCGCATTTGATGGTGTATAGTCGGGCATTCTCACCCTTTCTCATCAGCTTTTAGCAAATTATGATCTGACATTCACACCTGCTTTTGATAATGTATGGTTGGGCATTCGCACCTTTTTTTACCCATTTTTCAGGAATTATGGGTGGACATTCACACCTTCTTGCAGCTGAACACCTCCTCTCCTTCTTATGATCATGTGCGGATGATATTCGAAAATTTTCTTTCATGTTTTAAAGCAATTATTGATGGACATTCAGACCTTCTTGCAGCTGAACCACTCTGCTCCCGCTTTTGATGGTGTATAGTCGGGCTTTCGAGCCTTTCCTTCCCGGTTTTTACAAATTATGGTTGGACATTCAGACCTTCTTGCAGCCGAACACCTCCGCTCCCTCTTTTGATCATACATTGTCGGGCATTAGCACCTTTTCTTACCCGCTTTTTACAAACCATAGTTGGACTTTCACATCTTTTAGTAGCCGAAAAACTCCGCTCCCGCTATTCATTGTGTACAGTCGGGTATTTTAACCTTTTCTTACCCACTTTTTACCAACTATGGTCGGACATTCACACCTTCTTACAGCGGAACACCTCCGCTCCCTCTTTTGATGGTGTTTGTTCGGGCAGTCAAACCTTTTCTTACCTGCTTTTTACAAACTATGGTCAGACATTCAACCCTTCTTGGAGCCGAACACATCCACTCCTGCTTTTGATTATGTATAGTTGGGCATTCGCAACTTTTCTTACCCATTTTTCAGTAATTATGGGTGTACATTCACACCTTCTTGCAGCCGAACACCTCCGCTCCCTCTTTTGATCATACATTTTCGGGCATTCGCACCTTTTCTTACCCGCTTTTTACAAACCATGGTCGGACTTTCACACCTTTTAGTAGCCGAACAACTCCGCACCCGCTACTGATTGTGTACAGTCGGGTATTTTAACCTTTTCTTACCCGTTTTTTACCAACTAAGGTCGGACATTCACACCTTCTTACAGCGGAACACCTCCGCTCCCTCCTTTGATGGTGTATGTTCGGGCATTCGAACCTTTTCTTACCCGCTTTTTACCAACTATGGTCGGACATTCACACCGTCTTACAGCGGAACATCTCCGCTCCCGCTTTTGATGGTGTATAGTCAGGCATTTGAACCTTTTCTTACCCGCTTTTTACAAACTATGGTCGGACATTCAAACCTTCTTGTAGCCGAAAACCTCTGCTCCCTCTTTTGATTATACATTGTCGGGCATTCGCACCTTATCTTACCCGCTTTTTACAAACTATAGTCAGACATTCACACCTTGGTGCTGAACCACCTCAGCTCCCTGTTTTGATCATGTATGGTCTGGCAATACTACCTTTTCTTACCCGTTTGTGAGTAATTATGGCTGGACATTCACACCTACTTGCAGTCGAACAGCTCTGCTCCCGCTTTTGATTATGTTTGGTTGGATATTCGAACCTTTTCTTAACTGCTTTTTACAAACTTTGGTCGGACGTTCACACCTTCTTGCAGCCGAACACCTCCGCTTCCGCTTTTGATGGTATATATTCGGGCATTCGAACCTTTTCTTACCAGCTTTTTACAAACCATGGTTGGACTTTCAGACCTTCTTGTAGCCGAACAACTCCGCTCCCCCTATTGATTGTGTACAGTCGGGTATTTTAACCTTTTCTTACCCACTTTTTACCAACTATGGTCGGACATTCACACTTTCTTACAGCGGAACACCTCCGCTCCCTCTTTTGATGGTGTATGTTTGGGCATTCGAACCTTTTCTTACCCGCTTTTTACAAACTATGCTCGGACATTCAAACCTTCTTGTAGCCGAACACATCCCCTCCTTCTTTTGATGATGTATGCTTGGGCATTCAAACCTACTTTTTGCCCGCTTTTCATTAATTTTGGGTGGACATTCACACCTTGTCACAGCCAAACACCTCCGCTCCCTGTTTTGATCATGTATGGTTGGACATTCGCACCTTGTCTCACCCGCTTTTTGCAAACTATGGTCGGCTGTTCACAGCTTCCTCTCCACCATACTTGTATGGTGGGATGTTCACAGCCAGTTGCATCCGAAGACCTCCGCCCCCACTTTTGTTGATATTTAGTTGGTCATTCGCAGCTTACCCGCTTTTGGCAAACTATGGCCTTCTTGCAGCCAAACACCTCTGATCTCGCTTTTGATAATGTAAGGTTGGGCATTCAGACCTTGCTTCACCTGCTTTTCACCAAATATAGTCGGACATTCACACCTTCTTGCAGCCGAACACTTCCGCTCCACCTTTTAGTGTTCTATCACACCTTTTTTTCACCGAATTTTATAGATTATGGTTGGAAATTCTCAACCACTCTCATCCGAAGACCTTTCCTCCCGCTTTTGTTATTATATTTGAACTTTAGTCGGACATTCACACCTTCTTGCAGCTGAACCACCTCCGCTCCCTGTTTTGATCATGTATGGTCTGGCAATACTACCTTTTCTTACCCGTTTGTGAGTAATTATGGCTGGACATTCACACCTACTTGCAGCCGAACACCACCTCTCTCGCTTTTGATGATGTATGGACCGGCATTCTTACCTTTTCTAACACATTTTTCAGAAATTACGGTCGGAGATTCACACCTACTCACAGCCGAACAACTCCGCTCCCGCATTTGATGGTGTGCAGTCGGACATTCTCACCCTTTCTCATCAGCTTTTTGCAAATTATGATCTGACATTCACACCTACTTGCAGTCGAAAAGCTATGCTCCCGCTTTTGATTATGTTTGGTTGGATATTCAAACCTTTTCTTAACTGCTTTTTACAAACTTTGGTTGGACGTTCACACCTTCTTGTAGCCGAACACATCCACTCCTGCTTTTGATGATGTATGGTTGGGCATTCGCACCTTTTTTTTACCCATTTGTCAGGAATAATGTGTGGACATTCACACCTTCTTGCAGCTGAACACCTCCTCTCCCACTTATGATCATGTGCGGTTTGATTTTCGAAAATTTTCTTTCATGTTTTCTAGCAATTATTGATGGACATTTAGACCTTCTTGCAGCTGAACACCTCCGCTCCTGCTTTTGATCATACCTTGTCAGGCATTCGCACCATGTCTTACCCGCTTTTTACAAACTTTAGTTGAACATTTACACCTTTTTGCAGCCGAACACCACCTCTCTCGCTTTTGATGATGTATGGTCCGGCATTCTTTCCTTTTCTAACACATTTTTCAGCAATTATGGTCGGACATTCACACTTACTCAGAGCCGAACACCTCCGCTCCCGCATTTGATGGTGTATAGTCGGGCATTCTCACCCTTTCTCATCAGCTTTTTGCAAATTATGATCTGACATTCACACCTGCTTTTGATAATGTATGGTTGGGCATTCGCACCTTTTTTTACCCATTTTTCAGGAATTATGGGTGGACATTCACACCTTCTTGCAGCTGAACACCTCCTCTCCTTCTTATGATCATGTGCGGATGATATTCGAAAATTTTCTTTCATGTTTTAAAGCAATTATTGATGGACATTCAGACCTTCTTGCAGCTGAACCACTCTGCTCCCGCTTTTGATGGTGTATAGTCGGGCTTTCGAGCCTTTCCTTCCCGGTTTTTACAAATTATGGTTGGACATTCAGACCTTCTTGCAGCCGAACACCTCCGCTCCCTCTTTTGATCATACATTGTCGGGCATTAGCACCTTTTCTTACCCGCTTTTTACAAACCATAGTTGGACTTTCACATCTTTTAGTAGCCGAACAACTCCGCTCCCGCTATTGATTGTGTACAGTCGGGTATTTTAACCTTTTCTTACCCACTTTTTACCAACTATGGTCAGACATTCACACCTTCTTACAGCGGAACACCTCCGCTCCCTCTTTTGATGGTGTATGTTCGGGCAGTCAAACCTTTTCTTACCTGCTTTTTACAAACTATGGTCAGACATTCAACCCTTCTTGGAGCCGAACACATCCACTCCTGCTTTTGATTATGTATAGTTGGGCATTCGCACCTTTTCTTACCCATTTTTCAGTAATTATGGGTGTACATTCACACCTTCTTGCAGCCGAACACCTCCGCTCCCTCTTTTGATCATACATTTTCGGGCATTCGCACCTTTTCTTACCCGCTTTTTACAAACCATGGTCGGACTTTCACACCTTTTAGTAGCCGAACAACTCCGCACCCGCTACTGATTGTGTACAGTCGGGTATTTTAACCTTTTCTTACCCGTTTTTTACCAACTAAGGTCGGACATTCACACCTTCTTACAGCGGAACACCTCCGCTCCCTCCTTTGATGGTGTATGTTCGGGCATTCGAACCTTTTCTTACCCGCTTTTTACAAACTATGGTCAGACGTTCAAACCTTCTTGTAGCCGAACATATCCACTCCTGCTTTTGATGATGTATGGTTGGGCATTCGAACCTACTTGTTGCCCGCTTTTCATTAATTATGGGTGGACATTCACACCTTGTCTCAGCCAAACACCTCCGCTCCCTGTTTTGATCATGTATGGTTTGACATTCGCACCTTTGCTTACCCTCTTTTTATACTGATTGCTCAAGATTAAGTTGTTCTTTCTCAAACTACAAAATGTTGTTGTTGAAACTTGATTTGAAGTGGATAAATAAGGAAGACAAACAGTTTTAAGTCAGGCTGATAGCAATTAATTTTATAGCAAAATCTGTATTTCGTCATTTGTCGAGAGATGCTTATTGCTGAAGAAGTTCTTTCTCATTCTACAAAGTACAACGTTGTTTATCATTGAAACTTGATTAGACATGAATAAATATGAAGGACAAAGCAGTCTTAACTTGGTTTGAGTTAAGGAATTCGTTTTATAGGAGAATCCGAATTCGTGCATAACTCGTAAAATAGAGCTTATTTTCGGATTCCTGAAGAATGAGTCTGGTTCTTTCTCATAATACAAAGTTTGTTGTTTATTGTTGAAACTTCATCAGACCGTTAGATATAGTCGGACTCACCTCGACGCACGGCTTGGGATCTGGAACCAGTACTCTTGAGAGGGGTTGGACTCTCTTCCACTCTGGAGTTGCCCGTGGTGAGAGGCGCAGAGCAGGTGTGGGCATACTTATTGCCCCCCGGCTGTGTGCCAGTACATTGGGGTTTACCCCAGTGAACGAGAGGGTAGCCTCCCTCCGCCTTTGGGTGGGGGGACGAGTCCTGACTGTTGTTTGTGCCTATGCGCCAAACAGCAGTTCAGAGTACCTACCCTTTTTGGAGTCTCTGGGGGAGGCACTGGAGAATGCTCCTACCGGAGACTCCCTCATTCTGCTGGGGGACTTCAATGCTCACGTGGGCAATGAGAGTGAGACCTGGAGGGGTGTGATTGGGAGGAACGGCCCCCCCGATCTGAATCAGAGTGGTGTTATGTTGTTGGACTTCTGTGCCAGTCATAGACTGTCCATAACGAACACCATGTTCAGGCATAAGGGTGTCCATATGTGCACTTGGCACCAGGACACCCTTGGCCGCAGTTCGATGATCGACTTTGTGGTTGTATCATCGGACTTGCGGCCGTATGTCCTGGACACTCGGGTGAAGAGAGGGGCGGAGCTGTCAACTGATCACCACCTGGTGGTGAGTTGGCTCCGCTGGTGGGGGAGGATGCCGATCAGACCTGGCAGGCCCAAACGTATTGTGAGGGTCTGCTGGGAGCGTTTGTCAGAATCCCCCGTCAGAAGGAGCTTTAACTCCCACCTCCGGCAGAGCTTCAACCATATTTGAGGTGGGGGACATTGAGTCCGAATGGGCCATGTTCCGTGACTCCATTGCCGAGGCAGCTGGTCGGAGTTGTGGCCGTAAGGTGGTCGGTGCCTGCCGTGGCGGCAACCCTCGAACCTGCTGGTGGCCACCAGTGGTGAGGGAAGCCGTCAAGCTGAAGAAGGAGTCCTATCGGGCCTTTTTGGCCAGTGGGACCCTGGAAGAAGCTGATAGGTACCGACGGGCCAGACGGGCCACGGCTTCGGCGGTTGCTGAGGCAAAAACTCGGGCATGGGAGGAGTTCGGTGAGACCATGGAGAACGATTTCCGGACGGCCTCGAAAAGATTCTGGTCCACCATCCGGCGTCTCAGGGGGGGGGGAAGCGGCTCACAGTCAACACTGTTTACAGTGGGGACGGGGCTTTGCTGACCTCAACTAGGGATGTTGTGAGTCGGTGGGGGGAGTACTTCGTAGAACTCCTCAATCCTACCAACACGTGCTCGGAAGAGGCAGAGTCGGAGAGCTCGGAGACGGGGCCTCCCATTTCTGGGGCTGAGGTTGCCGAGGTGGTTAAAAAGCTCCTCGGTGGCAAGGCCCCGGGGGTGGATGAGGTCCGTCCTGAGTTTCTCAAGGCTCTGGATGTTGTAGGGCTGTCTTGGCTGACACGCCTCTGCAGTATCGCGTGGAAATCGGGGACAGTGCCTCTGGACTGGCAGATTGGGGTGGTGGTCCCCCTCTTTAAAAAGGGGGACCGGAGGGTGTGTTCCAACTATAGGGGTATCACACTCCTCAGCCTCCCTGGTAAGGTCTATTCGGGGGTATTGGAGAGGAGGATCCGTCGGATAATCGAGCCTCGGATTCAGGAGATGCAGTGTGGCTTTCGTCCTGGCCGTGGAACAGTGGACCAGCTCTATACCCTCGGCAGGATCCTGGAGGGTGCATGGGAGTTCGCCCAACCAGTCTACATGTGTTTTGTGGACTTGGAGAAAGCGTTCGACCGTGTCCCTCGTGGAGCCCTGTGGGGGGTGCTCCGGGAATATGGAGTGCCGGACCCCTTGATAGGGGCCGTTCGGTCTCTGTATGACCGGTGCCAGAGTTTGGTCCGCATTGCCGGCAGTAAGTCGGATACGTTTCCGGTGAGAGTTGGACTCCGTCAGGGCTGCCCTTTGTCACCGATTCTGTTCCTAACTTTTATGGACAGAATTTCTAGGCGGAGCAAGGGCGTTGAGGGTGTCCCATTTGGCGACCTCAGAATCGGGTCTCTGCTTTTTGCAGATGATGTGGTTCTGTTAGCGTCGTCAGGCCGTGACCTTCAGCTCTCACTGGAGTGATTCGCAGCCGAGTGTGAAGCGGCTGGGATGAGAATCAGCACCTCCAAATCCGAGACTATGGTTCTCAGCCGGAAAAGGGTGGAATGCTCTCTCCGGGTCGGGAATGAGATCCTTCCCCAAGAGGAGGAGTTCAAGTATCTCGGGGTCTTGTTCACGAGTGACGGACGAATGGAGCGGGAGATTGACGGGCGGATCGGTGCGGCGCCTGCAGTGTTGCAGGCTCTGCACCGACCCGTCGTTGTGAAGAGGGAGCTGAGCCAGAAGGCGAAGCTCTCTACTTACTGGTCAATCTACGTTCCCATCCTCACCTATGGTCACGAGTTGTGGGTAGTGACCGAAAGAACAAGATCGCGAATACAAGCGGCCGAAATGGGTTTCCTCCGCAGGGTGTCTGGGCTCTCCCTTAGAGATAGGTTGAGAAGCTCAGTCATCCGGGAGGGGCTCGGAGTAGAACCGCTGCTCCTCCGCATTGAGAGGAGTCAGATGAGGTGGCTCGGGCATCTGGTTAGGTTGCCCCCTGGGCGCCTCCCTGGGGAAGTGTTCCGGGCACGTCCCACTGGGAGGAGACCCCGGGGGAGACCCAGGACACGTTGGAGAGACTATGTCTCTCGGCTGGCCTGGGAACGCCTCGGGGTCCCCCCGGAAGAGCTGGAGGAAGTGGCCGGGGACAGAGACGTCTGGGTTTCTCTGCTCAAGCTGCTGCCCCCGCGACCCGACCCCCGGATAAGCGGCAGATGATGGATGGATGGATGGATATATCCTCCACCAACCAGACTTACAACCCCCGACTAGGGTAGCAGAATTTCTAAGCATCTGTACCCCAAAACTACTATCAAAAATATATAAATTATTGTCTAAGATAGATGACACAATGTCTCTTCCATCCTCAAAATGGGAGGCAGATTTATCCATCAGTTCTGGTCATAGCTTCTAACCACAAATATGTTTGAACACCTTCATAAAGACTCAAAATCCTAATTTACAGCTCATACAATACAAAATCCTTCATAGAACACACTATACAGGACAAAGGATGTTCAGGATGGGTCTAACACACTCAAACATCTGCTCACATTGCACAGATAACACACCTGATGATTATGCACACGCTTTGTGGTTTTCTGCGCCTGTCCAGAAGTTCTGGCTTGAAGTCTGTGAGGACCTATCAACATGGCTAAAGTGTAGCATCCCTGCATGCCCCACACTGTGCATACTGGGTGACTTAGACAACATCAACATGGAAATTAACTCAGCACACATGGTTGTCACAGTGTTATGTATCGCAAAGAAAACTATTCTCATGAACTGGAAAGCGAAGAACAATCTGTGTATTAACCAGTTTAGAAATTTTCTTTTAGATTATATTAGCATGGAAACAATGTCTGCCTCCTCAAAACATCAATTGGCTGAATTTCATTCTCTCTGGTCCCCTCTGATTAGTTTTATCACAGAGTGGTGGTGGTGGGTTGCTGGGTGATGGTGGGTCTCAGGCCCGGGCTGCTGCGACTGGTGTGACCGGGTGGTTTGTTTGATTGTTTTTTGATGTTGTTTGTTTGTTTTTTGTAGAGGTCCTCCTGGGTGGGGTTGGGTTGAGTGGGGTGGGGCGGGATGGGTACCTTCTGGGGGTACAGTAGCTCCCGGAATATGGTCGCTGCAGGCCCCGAGCCTGGTGGACATCAGGCCCTCCTGCCCATTGTTGGCTCCCAGGTAGCGGGGATGCCTATTGCAGCCAGTCCCTGGCTGCCCTCTCTGGGGGAGAGTAGCTCCCCCGGTATATATCCCCATACCCCTCTCCCTTCTGGCTCCTGTACACAGCACACACTCACACATGAAGGGTTTTGGGGGCGTGTGGATGGGGCCATGTAGGTGGTCCCCTTTGGTTGCACTCTGCAGTTCCCTGCCCCTGTTTTAATTACACCTTAGACATTACTACTTATCAAACACACTCACACACACACATTAGGTCTTGGGGGGTGGTTACACTGAGTGGCATCTGGTGGGCGGGGCTCTTTGGGTATGTAGGCTGCCCAGAGTGCCGCACTCCCAGTTCTACAAGTTTGGCTGCCAGAAGGGTGAGGGGAGGGGTCTTCTTCGCACACCCCTGCTTCCTGGTGTCTGCTCGGGGCAGGAGGGGCCAGGTGGATTAATTAATTGTTCTGCTGGTTCGGGGTCTGTGGTGGCTGGGGGGTTGCTGGCCTCCTGGTGTGCCCGCTGCACTACACCCCAGCAGAGTCGAGGGAGGTAGGATGTGTGGATGTGTGGATGTATGGGACGTGAAAGTGTGTGTGGTAATGATTGGGCCTGGATCTGGGACTTGCTGTCGCCTGGCCTGCCTGTGTTTCTCCCGATGGGGCATCAGCGTTGCCTCTCCCCACTGCTCGCGACTTCACCCACCTGTGGGCACGTCTTGACTCCCAGGGCACTTGGCCAGGGGCGCTGGGGCAGGCGCTGACCCACTTTGTGGCTGTCTGGGGCGCTTGGCCCTCCTGGGTATTGGGTGGGGCCTCTGCCGGGGGGTTTGGGGGCGCTCGGGCTCCTGGGGCCCAGGTCCAGTGCACGGCCCATGTCTGGGCGGCTGGGGCCTGGCGGGGTCGGTGGGCTGTTACCCCTGGTTCCCGGAGTGCCTCTGCCCTATGCTTATGGGGGCTCTTTCCGGGGGCTTCCTCTGCAGTCTTCTGGGTGGATGCGTGGTTGCCCCTGCGGTGGGCTGCCTGGGTTCTGTGCTCTGTGGGGGCTGCTGGTGGCCTGGGTCTTGTGGCCCTCTCTGCCTGCTTCTGATTGCTTGGGGGGGGGGCTGTGGATTGTGGCCCTGTACGCTTATTCACTCATAACTAAGCACGGTTATCATGTAGGTCCTGTGCCATGGGTGTTGCATGTTCTCACACACACACACATTCATTAGTCCAGTAGCATGGTCACTAAGCAGTTGATGTATTATCATGTCGTCTCAGGTCATCTATATCCACAGCTGTGTTGTATGCGATTGCCGCTTCTTGTGCTTGTTTTTGTTTGTTTGTGTGTTTGTTTTTTCTCTGCTTGTCTGCTTTCAGGTGCTCCTGGTGGCGCTAAGGCTGGATTCCCCTCATAGGCCATGGATTGTTGTCTGTTTTGTTTTTTACAGGTGTAGCAGCTGGTTGTCTGGTTTTTGTTTCTATTTTTTTTCTGTTTCCTCTTCTTTCCTCTTCTTCTTTCCTTGTCCCCCGGTCCAGTTCAGTTCAGTTCATGTCATATATTGTAAACAGAAATAAATAAATGGGCATCAAGGGGAGCTTTACATTTATAAAACTTCCCTTGGCAAAACAAATCTGTTTGGCATCAAAGGTATTCAGACTACAATTCTTCTGACATAATGCTGAACAGGACAAGGGGAAAAAAAAGTAAAGAAGACAGTTCTGCCGAAAGCCAGGGATAGACCTGTTCTAAGTTCTATACTTTTTAAAAGGGGCGTGTTTATCAACTATGGAATTAGAAGATTTACAAAAATGGTCAAGTGCTAGATCTTCATCTGGGATTTTAACAGTGTCATATAACTATTCAACAGATCAGTTAAAAAAAAGCCTGCTCATGGAGATGTTTCAGGATCTGGATACCAAGCGTGGACCTAATGTTTTCATTTTTGCAATTCTGATACAGGCTATTGAGCAGTGATAACTAACACCAAGTTCAGATACTGCGGATTTTCTACCTTTGATTTGTTAAGATTGAGCCAATCAGGGACAACCTTGAAGGATCTCTTTGGTTTTGTAGGATCAGTAATTACCTGAGAAAGGTTGATATTGGTAGACACCTTTTTTAAATGATCAGAGGCAGAGTTCAACTTGTTTAAATTAAAATTGCCACACAGAGATTGGGTTTAGGCCACATGCACACAGAATGACATCAACAAATATAAGAAATATTAAACATTTACACATAGATTTTTGAATACATGTAGAGGAATGATACTTTGAAATGTGCTCATTGCGGAGTTATGATCAGTTGAGTAATGAAGGTTGAACTATTCTAGGAAAGAGGTTCTATTCCCAGCATCATGATGGACACTCCTGATATAGAAGGTTTCGCTAACGCATTGGAATTGTTTTACTATTTTCATATGCATGTGCAATGAAGAATTGCTTGCTGCTGATAAATGCAAAGAAGAACAGCTTACACATAGATGCTCACATATAGGCTGCTGAATGCAATGAAGACCTGCTTATCAAGTAAAGTTCAATGTCAATGTGTAATATTCAATTAGGATTTGCAAAACAGTGAAGTTAAACAATGAATGGGTCCATAGTCGGTATGAGAAGACTACAGGACTATTTACCTGGGTGTACGTTCAAACAGAGATGAGAAAATTGCGATAAATAATTGTTTGTTTGTTTGTTAGTATGTATAGGAATGTTATGTGTATAAACTGTGTTGAGTTATAGTTACTCAGTAGTGTCTCAGTGAAACAACCGACGGGGGAAGCCTTGCGGTGACAACAAAAGCAGTGTTTTACTGATCAGTCAAGTTGCTCCAGTGTACTCCATACAAACTGGTTGGCTACTGAAGGGATAGAAAATGGGGAATACTTGTTTTAAAGCAAACAAGGAATTAGATGGGATAAATACATGTTTTAACGGGACCCAGACAATATTAAATACTCAGACAGATGGGAGAAGAAGTGTAGTAGGAAATCCCAAAATTATTACATAGAATTAGTGAAATCAATTTAAGAATGCCTTTCTGAAGAGTTGTTTACCACAGATGAGCAGCTTTGCGACCAAGCACATTGTAGATCGCTTTACTGCCAAAATGATCTAATTTAATGGATTGGTTTAGACATGCATAACAGCATTTTAAGAACAAAGAGAGAAACAAAAAAGGACAACGCTTCATGGTGGAAGGTGATGTATAAATAACTGTGTATATGATGAAGGGGGTGGCAACACCCATTCCGAAATCCCGCCATTCCGACATCCCGCTATTCCGACATCCCACCATTCCGACATACCACCATTCCGACATACCACCATTCCGACATACCACCATTCCGACATGCAAACGTCCCACCATTCCGACATCCCACCATTGCGACATCCCGCTATTCTGACGTTCAAATGTCCAACCATTCCGACAAGGCTTTCCGTATAAGGAAATGTGTGTTACTCAACAGGTGAGTCCCTTCTTTCTGTTCATGCAATTTATATGTTTAACACATGTTTATAGACAAGCGTTATTAAAAACACAAAGTCTCGGCAACTGGAGGAGGAGAAGCAGTCCGCGGTGGTTTTCAATCACACACTCCAATGCCACTTGTTTCAACTTCCGAAAATTTAATCCAGGAAAAAAAGGCTTACAAACATGGACCAAAACGGCTCCATAACACGCACAAGAATCCAAAAGAAACGAAAGTTAACTAAAAGAAAGCAAATAAACAGTATGAAGTGGTCAAAATTGGTTTTATGCATGCCTATGTGCGTCTGGCACATGCGTCTTCGGGCTCTCCCACGTTGGTTTGTGGATGAAAGCTATATGTTCAGCTGTAATGTCATGTAAAAACAATCTCTACATGACATTTACTCCCAGGTGTGACCAGTTAGGTCCTTAAGATATCAACAGGCTGTATAAAGCTACAACCGTTGCGGCTGTGTGTTTGTGCCAAATGTGCAAAGCCCATCCGCGCTTCCCAAAATTGGAGTGAGTACTCATAAATCCCGTGAATAACATGAATAAACGTTTTTACTGAATTTTGTTGTGTTTTATACGTTCTATGCTGTCATTTCTCTCTTCTCCTATTGGCAAGGCAAGGCAGAGTGCTCTCAACTGTGTCCTGTGCAGTAGCCGTGATATCTGTAATTGCAATTATTACTTTTGCATATGATGACAGCGTGCAAAAGACGCATGGGCTCTGTGGAGAGCTCCGCTCCAGCTGGCTGCTGTGACAGCTCACTGACACTGTATTTCTGCTTAATCAGTTTCAGTCTCGCCAGAGTTACATTAATATCTGTATTTTTATATTTGAAATTCAGGGGATTTTGATAATAGATTATTAAAGTTTGTTTGCGAGGCTGTGGCCTCTGCATGTGCAAAGCTTGTGCGCCAAACTTTAGGGCGTATTTGCGCCGGCATATCATTAGTGCAAAATGTTTTGGGTAAAAAATAGGCTATTAAAAGGAACTGTCGGAATGGCGGTATGTTAAAAAAAACAAAAAACATACCGCCATTCCGACCATAGGAGGAAAAAAGTGTCGGAATGGTGGGACGTTTGATAAAAAATTAAGTGTTGCCATTCCGACAATTGGAGACCCATGTCGGAATGGCGAGATGTCGGAATGGCAGCATGTAACCATGATGAAGGAGAGACCATTTGAGCAGCACAGCCATTTCGCAGCACAGGGACAGCAGTCCAAGTTACAGGATCTCCCACGTGGTATCACCTGTCACATTGTGTCAAGGCATCAAAAGAAGAAAAAATCACCAAACTCAAGGACAAAAAGACAAAGACTCCGGTGAACGAAGAGAGAGTACTGACAAACCAGAAATACAAAAGGATTCTCGATATCAAGATCCAGAAGAAGAGGCTAACAATGCCACGAACACTTACGATGCTGGGAATGATGCCAGCAATGAACAGAGAAGAAGATTCAGTGTCATCAATCTGCATTACGTGCCTCTAATGAGGGGGTGAATATAGAATCCTCAACGATTACAACGTCTCTGGGAACTGTGACAACAACAAGGTTTAAACCATTTTGATATATATTGTAACCTATTGTCTAAGGAATAGTGCTGAAAATGAGGTAAATCTAATCCACCACTGTCCTTGGTCTTCTGTAGGGTTTTTAAACTAATACGTGGTGGTTTGTTTTTCCACAGAAATTTGGAGATGCATGAATCTAGTGACTTAAACCAAGTAGCAGATGGTTTTATGGGGATCATTGAGAACAAATAGTTAACTTTTGGTAGTATCATCATTTTAATGGATGTAACTCTCCCCATAAGTGATATAGGTAAGGACTTCCAACGAGAGATCGTCCTCTACTGTCTTTAATAATTGCACATAATTTAGCTTTGTTAGCTCTGAGAGCCTGGAGGAAATGTTTATGCCTAAATATCTAATATTTCCTGACTGTAAAGTGATCGCAGGTATATTATGGACCCTACAGTTAATGGGCAGAACTGTGGTCTTAGACCAGTTGATAGAGTAGTCAGAAAGTGCTGAGAATTTATTTATGAGTGTGATCGTGTGACTGAGAGACGTCTGTGAGTTCTGAAGGAAAAGTAATACATCATCAGCATAAAGACTTATTTTATGCTCAATATTTTGGGATTAATTACTCACAAACGGGTAAGAAAAGGTAGTATTGCCAGACCATACATGATCAAAACAGGGAGCGGAGGTGGTTCAGCTGCAAGGTGTGAATGTCTGACTATAGTTTGTAAAAAGCGGGTAAGATAAGGTGCGAATGCCCGACAATGTATGATCAAAAGAGGGAGCGGAGGTTTTCGGCTGCAAGAAGGTCTGAATGTCCACCCAAAATTCCTGAAAAATGGGTAAAAAAAAGGGTGCGAATGCCAAACCATACATCATCAAAAGCAGGAGTGGATGTGTTCGGCTACAAGAAGATTTGAATGTCCATCAATAATTGCTTTAAAACATGAAAGAAAATTTTCGAATATCAAACCGCACATGATCATAAGCGGGAGAGGAGTTGTTCAGCTGCAAGAAGGTGTGAATGTCCACCCATAATTACTGAAAAATGGGTAAGAAAAGGTGAAAATGCCCAACCATACATCATCAAAAGCAGGAGTGGATGTGTTCGGCTACAAGAAGGTTTGAATGTCCGACCATAGTTTGTAAAAAGCGGGTAAGAAAAGGTTCGAATGCCCGAACATAGACCATCAAAAGAGGGAGCGGAGGTGTTCCGCTGTAAGAAGGTGTAAATGTCCGACCATAGTTGGTAAAAAGCGGGTAAGAAAAGGTTAAAATACCCGACTGTACACAATCAATAGCGGGAGCGGAGTTGTTTGGCTACAAGAAGGTGTGAAAGTCCGACCACGGTTTGTAAAAAGCGGGTAAGAAAAGGTTCGAATGCCCGAATATATACCATCAAAAGTGGAAGTGGATGTGTTCGGCTGCAAGAAGGTGTGAACGTCCGACCAAAGTTTGTAAAAAGCAGTTAAGAAAAGGTTCGAATATCCAACCAAACATAATCAAAAGCGGGAGCAGAGCTGTTCGACTGCAAGTAGGTGTGAATGTCAGATCATAATTTGAAAAAGCTCATGAGAAAGGGTGAGAATGCCCGGCTATACACCATCAAATGCGGGAGCGGAAGTGTTCAGCTGTGAGTAGGTGTGAATCTCCGAGCATAGTTTGTAAAAAGGGGGTAAGAATAGGTTCGAATGCCCGAACATACACTATCAAAACAGGGAGCTGAGGTGGCTCAGCTGCAAGGTGTTAATGTCTGACTATAGTTTGTAAATAAGGTGCGAATACCCAACAATGTATAATCAAAAGAGGGAGCGGAGGTTTTCGGCTACAAGAAGGTTTGAATGTCCGACCATAGTTTGTAAAAAGCGGGTAAGAAAAGGTTCAAATTCCTGACTATACACCATCAAAAGCGGGAGCAGAGGTGTTCCGCTGTAAGACGGTGTGAATGTCCGACCATATTTGGTAAAAAGCGGGTAAGAAAAGGTTAAAATACCCGACTGTACACAATCAATAGCGGGAGAGGAGGTGTTCAGCTGCAAGAAGGTGTGAATGTCCACCCATAATTCCTGAAAAATGGGTAAGAAAAGGTGCGAATGCCCAACCATACATTATCAAAAGCAGGTGTGAATGTCAGATCATAATTTGAAAAAAGCTGATGAGAAAGGGTGAGAATGCCCGACTATACACCATCAAATGCGGGAGCGGAGTTGTTCGGCTGTGAGTAAGTGTGAATCTCCGACCATAATTGCTGAAAAATGTGTTAGAAAAGGTAAGAATGCCGGTCCATACATCATCAAAAGCGGGAGAGGTGGTGTTCGGCTGCAAGTAGGTGTGAATGTCCAGCCATAATTACTAACAAACGGGTAAGAAAAGGTAGTATTGCCAGACCATACATGATCAAAACAGGGAGCGGAGGTGGTTCAGCTACAAGAAGGTGTGAATGTCCGACTAAAGTTCAAATATATTAACAAAAGCGAGAGGAGAGGTCTTCGGATGAGAGTGGTTGAGAATTTCCAACCATAATCTATAAAATGCGGTGAAAAAAAAGGTGTGATAGAACACTAAAAGGTGGAGCGGAAGTGTTCGGCTGCAAGAAGGTGTGAATGTCCGACTATATTTGGTGAAAAGCAGGTGAAGCAAGGTCTGAATGCCCAACCTTACATCATCAAAAGCGAGATCAGAGGTGTTTGGCTGCATGAAGGCCATAGTTTGCCAAAAGCGGGTAAGCTGCGAATGACCGACTAAATATCAACAAAAGGTCTTCGGATGCAAGTGGGTGTGAATATACCACCATACAAGTATGGTGGAGAGGAAGCTGTGAACAGCCGACCATAGTTGGCAAAAAGCGGGTGAGAAAAGGTGCGAATGTCCAACCATACATGATCAAAACAGGGAGCGGAGGTGTTTGGATACAAGGTTTGAATGTCCGAGCATAGTTTGTAAAAAGCGGGTAAGAAAAGGTTCGAATGCCCAAACATACACCATCAAAAGAGGGAGCGGAGGTGTTCCGCTGTAAGAAGGTGTGAATGTCCGACCATAGTTGGTAAAAAACGGGTAAGAAAAGGTTAAAATACCCGACTGTACACAATCAATAGCGGGAGCGGATGTGTTTGGCTACAAGAATGTGTGACAGTCCGACCATGGTTTGTAAAAAACGGGTAAGAAAAGGTGCGAATGCCCGACAATGTATGATCAAAAGAGGGAGCGGAGGTTTTCGGCTAATGTCCGACCATAGTTTGTAAAAAGATTTACTTCAACAAAGAACAACATTGTATTTTGCAGTAGTAGAAAGAGCAACACTGAAGGATCAGGAATCCGAGAACAAGATTATTTTCATACGTTCTGCATGATTTGGGATTTTATGTATAAAATGAATTCCTTTACTCAAACTATGTTAAAACTGCTTTGTCCTTCATATTTATCAATGTCTAGATTGACTTCAACAAAGAACAACATTGTATTTTGCAGTAGAAGAAATAGAAACACTGAAGGATCAGGAATCCGAAAACAAGCTTATTTTCATACGTTCTGCTTGATTTGGGATTTTGCTATAAAATTAATTCCTTCACTCAAACAAAGTGGAAACTGCTTTGTTCTTCATATTTATCAATGTTTATATAAATTTCAACAAAGAACAAGGCTGTATTTTTCATTATAGGAAAGAGCAACACTGAAGGATCAGGAATCCGAGAAAAAGCTTACTTTCATGAGTCCTGCACGATTTCGGATTTTCCTATAAAATGAATTGCTTTGCTCAAACCGAGTTAAAATTGCTTTGTCCTTCATAGTTATCCATGTCTAAAATGTATCAAGCATAAAGTTCCTCATTTTACCCTGAATGAGAAAGAAGCATCCCTTTGGTTGAGCAATACGTTCCTTTTGCGGAGTTATGCATGATTTCGGATTTTGCTATAAAATTCATTCCTTCACACCTTTTTTTTTCACCACATTTTATAGATTATGGTTGGAAATTCTCAACCACTCTAATCCGAAGACCTCTCCTCCCGCTTTTGTTAATATATTTGAACTTTAGTTGGACATTCACCCCTTTTTGCAGCTAAACCACCTCCGCTCCCTGTTTTGTTCATGTATGGTCTGGCAATACTACATTTTCTTACCCGTTTGTGAGTAATTATGGCTGGACATTCACACCTACTTGCAGTCGAACAGCTCTGCTCCCGCTTTTGATTATGTTTGGTTGGATATTCGAACCTTTTCTTAACTGCTTTTTACAAACTTTGGTCGGACGTTCACACCTTCTTGTAGCCAAAAACCTCCGCTCCCTCTTTTGATCATACATTGTCGGGCATTCGCACCTTTTCTTACCCGTTTTTTACAAACCATGGTCGGACTTTCACACATTCTTGTAGCCAAACACATCCGCTCCCGCTATTGATTGTGTACAGTCGGGTATTTTAACCTTTTCTTACCCGTTTTTTACCAACTATGGTCGGACATTCACACCTTCTTACAGCGGAACACCTCCGCTCCCTCTTTTGATAGTGTATGTTCGGGCATTCGAATCTATTCTTACCCCCTTTTTACAAAATATGCTCGGAGATTCACACCTTCTCACAGCCGAACAACTCCGCTCCCGCATTTGATAGTGTATAGTCGGGCATTCTCACCCTTTCTCATCAGCTTTTTGCAAATTATGATCTGACATTCACACCTACTTGCAGTCGAACAGCTCTGCTCCCGCTTTTGATTATGTTTGGTTGGATATTCGAAACTTTTCTTAACTGCTTTTTACAAACTTTGGTAGGACGTTCAAACTTTCAAGCAGCCGAACACCTCCGCTTCTGCTTTTGATGTTGTATATTCGGGCATACAAACCTTTTCTTACCCACTTTTTACAAACCATGGTCAGACTTTCACTCTTTGTTGCTGAACAACTCCGCTCCCTCTTTTGATTGTGTACAGTCGGGTATTTTCACCTTTTCTTACCTGCTTTTTACAAACTTTGGTCGGACATTCAAACCTTCTTGTAGCCGAACACATCCACTCCTGCTTTTGATGATGTATGGTTGGGCATTCGCACCTTTTCTTACCCATTTTTCAGTAATTATTGGTGGACATTCAGACCTTCTTGCAGCTGAACACCTTTGCTCCCTCTTTTGATCATACATTGTCGGGCATTCGCACCTTGTCTTACCCGCTTTTTACAAACTTTAGTCAGACATTCACACCTTGCAGCTGAACCACCTCCGCTCCCTGTTTTGATCATGTATGGTCTGGCAATACTACCTTTTCTTACCCATTTGTGAGTAATTATGGCTGGACATTCACACCTACTTGCAGCCGAACACCACCTCTCCCGCTTTTGATGATGTATTGTCCGGCATTCTAGTCTCTTCTAACACATTTTTCAGCAATTATGGTCGGACATTCACACCTACTCACAGCCGAACACTTCCGCTCCCGCATTTGATGGTGTATAGCCGGGCATTCTCACCCTTTCTCATCAGCTTTTTGCAAATTATGATCTGACATTCACACCTACTTGCAGTCGAACAGCTCTGCTCCCGCTTTTGATTATGTTTGGTTGGATATTCGAACCTTTTCTTAACTGCTTTTTACAAACTTTGGCCGGACGTTCACACCTTCTTGCAGCCGAACACCTCCACTTCGACTTTTGATGGTATATATTCGGGCATTCGAACCTTTTCTTACCCGCTTTTTACAAACTATGGTCGGACTTTCACACCTTCTTGTAGCCGAACAACTCCGCTCCCGCTATTGATTGTGTACAGTCGGGTATTTTAACCTTTTCTTACCCGCTTTTTACAAACTATGGTCGGACATTCAAACCTTCTTCTAGCCGAACACATCCACTCCTGCTTTTGATGATGTATGGTTTGGCATTCGCACCCTTTTTTTACCCATTTTTCAGGAATTATGGGTGGACTTTCAGACCTTCTTGCAGCCGAAAACCTCCGCTCCCTCTTTTGATCATGCATTGTCGGGCATTCGCACCTTGTCTTACCCGCTTTTTATAAACTTTAGTTGGACATTCACACCTTCTTGCAGCTGAACGACCTCCGCTCCCTTATTTGATCATACCCGTTTGTGAGTAATTAATCCCAAAATATTGAGCATAAAATAAGTCTTTATGCTGATGATGTATTACTTTTCCTTCAGAACTCACAGACGTCTCTCACTCACACGATCACACTCATAAATAAATTCTCAACACTTTCTGACTACTCTATCAACTGGTCTAAGACCACAGTTCTGCCCATTAACTGTAGGGTCCATAATATACCTGCGATCACTTTACAGTCAGGAAATATTAGATATTTAGGCATAAACATTTCCTCCAGGCTCTCAGAGCTAACAAAGCTAAATTATGTGCAATTATTAAAGACAGTAGAGGACGATCTCTCTCGTTGGAAGTCCTTACCTATATCACTTATGGGGAGAATTACATCCATTAAAATGATGATACTACCAAAAGTTAACTATTTGTTCTCAATGATCCCCATAAAACCATCTGCTACTTGGTTTAAGTAACTAGATTCATGCATCTCCAAATTTCTGTGGAAAAACAAAGCACCACGTATTAGTTTAAAAACCCTACAGAAGACCAAGGACAATGGTGGATTAGATTTACCTCATTTTCAGCACTATTCCTTAGCCAATAGGTTACAATATATATCAAAATGGTTTAAACCTTGTTTTTGTCACAGTTCCCAGAGACGTTGTAATCGTTGAGGATTCTATATTCACCCCCTCATTAGAGGCACGAGTTGCAGATTGATGACACTGAATCTTCTTCTCTGTTCATTGCTGGCATCATTCCCAGCATCGTAAGTGTTCGTGGCATTGTTAGCCTCTTCTTCTGGATCTTGATATCGAGAATCCTTTTGTATTTCTGGTTTGTCAGTGCTCTCTCTTCGTTCACCGGCGTCTTCGTCTTTTTGTCCTTGAGTTTGGTGATTTTTTCTTCTTTTGATGCCTTGACACAATGTGACAGGTGATACCACGTGGGAGATCCTGTAACTTGGACTGCTGTCCCTGTGCTGCGAAATGGCTGTGCTGCTCAAATGGTCTCTCCTTCATCATGGTTACATGCTGCCATTCCGACATCTCGCCATTCCGACATGGGTCTCCAATTGTCGGAATGGCGACACTTAATTTTTTATCAAACGTCCCACCATTCCGACACTTTTTTCCTCCTATGGTCGGAATGGCGGTATGTTTTTTTTTTTTTAACATACCGCCATTCCGACAGTTCCTTTTAATAGCCTATTTTTTACCCAAAACATTTTGCACTAATGATATGCCTGCGCAAATACGCCCTAAAGTTTGGCGCACAAGCTCTGCACATGCAGAGGCCAGAGCCTCGCAAACAAACTTTAATAATCTATTATCAAAATCCCCTGAATTTCAAATATAAAAATACAGATATTAATGTAACTCTGGCGAGACTGAAACTGATTAAGCAGAAATACATTGTCAGTGAGCTGTCACAGCAGCCAGCTGGAGCGGAGCTCTCCACAGAGCCCATGCGTCTTTTGCACGCTGTCATCATATGCAAAAGTAATAATTGCAATAACAGATATCACGGCTACGGCACAGGACACAGTTGCGAGCACTCTGCCTTGCCTTGCCAATAGGAGAAGAGAGAAATGACAGCATAGAACGTATAAAACACAACAAAATGCAGTAAAACCGTTTATTCATGTTATTCACATGATTTATGAGTACTCGCTCCAATTTTGGGAAAGGCGGATGGGCTTTGCGCATTTGGCACAAACACACAGCCGTTGCGCAAGGCTTTATACAGCCTGTTGATATCTTAAGGACGTAACTGGTCACACCTGGGAGTAAATGTCATGTAGAGATTGTTTTTACATGACATTACAGCTGAACATATAGCTTTCATCCACAAACCAATGTGGGAGAGCCCGAAGACGCATGTGCCAGACGCAAATAGGCATGCGTAAAACCAATTTTGACCACTTCATACTGTTTATTTGCTTTCTTTTAGTTAACTTTTGTTTCTTTTGGATTCTTGTGCGTGTTATGGAGCCGTTTTGGTCCATGTTTGTAAGCCTTTTTTTCCTGGATTAAATTTTCGGAAGTTGAAACAAGTGGCATTGGAGTGTGTGATTGAAAACCACCGCGAACTGCGTCTCCTCCTCCAGTTGCCGAGACTTTGTGTTTTTAATAACGCTTGTCTATAAACATGTGTTAAACATATAAATTGCATGAACAGAAAGAAGGGACTCACCTGTTGAGTAACACACATTTCCTTATACAGAAAGCCTTGTCGGAATGGTGGGACATTTGAACGTCGGAATGGTGGGACGTTTGCATGTCGGAATGGTGGTATGTCGGAATGGTGGTATGTCGGAATGGTGGGATGTCGGAATAGCGGGATGTCGGAATGGCGGGATTTCGGAATGGGAGTTGCCAACCCCTTCATCATATACACTTTTATTTATACATCACCTTCCACCATGAAGCGTTGTCCCTTTTTGTTTCTCTCTTTGTTCTTAAAATGCTGTTATGCATGTCTAAACCAATCCATTAAATTAGATCATTTTGTCAGTAAAGCGATCTACATTGTGCTTGGTCGCAAAGCTGCTCATCTGTGGTAAACAGCTCTTCAGAAAGGCATTCTTCAATTGATTTCACTAATTTCATGTAATAATTTTGTGATTTCCTACAAAACTACACTTCTTATCCCATCTGTCTGAGTATTTAATATTGTCTGGGTCCCGTTAAAACATGTATTTTTCCCATCTAATTCCTTGTTTGCTTTAAAACAAGAATTCCCCATTTTCTATCCCTTCAGTAGCCAACCAGTTTGTATGGAGTACACTGGAGCAACTTGACTGATCAGTAAAACACTGCTTTTGTTGTCACCGCAAGGCATCCCCCGTCGGTTGTTTCACTGAGACACTACTGAGTAACTATAACTCAACACAGTTTATACACATAACATTCATATACATACTAACAAACACACAAACAATTATTTATCGCGATTTGCTCATCTCTGTTTGAACGTACACCCAGGTAAATATTCCTGTAGTCTTCTCATACCGACTATGGACCCATTCATTGTTTAACTTCACTGTTTTGCAAATCCTAATTGAATATTACACATTGACATTGAACTTTACTGGATAAGCAGGTCTTCATTGCATTCAGCAACCTATATGTGAGCATCTATGTGTAAGCTGTTCTTCTTTGCATTTATCAGCAGCAAGCAATTCTTCATTGCACATGCATATGAAAATAGTAAAACAATTCCAATGCGTTAGCGAAACCTTCTATATCAGGAGTGTCCATCATGATGCTGGGAATAGAACCTCTTTCCCAGAATAGTTCAACCTTCATTACTCAACTGATCATAACTCCGCAATGAGCACATTTAAAAGTATCATTCCTCTACATGTATTCAAAAATCTATGTGTAAATGTTTAATATTTCTTATATTTGTTGATGTCATTCTGTGTGCATGTGGCCTAAACCCAATCTCTGTGTGGCAATTTTAATTTAAACAAGTTGAACTCTGCCTCTGATCATTTAAAAAAGGTGTGTACCAATATCAACCTTTCTCAGGTAATTACTGATCCTACAAAACCAAAGAGATCCTTCAAGGTTGTCCCTGATTGGCTCAATCTTAACAAATCAAAGGTAGAAAATCCGCAGTATCTGAACTTGGTGTTAGTTATCACTGCTCAATAGCCTGTATCAGAATTGCAAAAATGAAAACATTAGGTCCACGCTTGGTATCCAGATCCTGAAACATCTCCATGAGCAGGCTTTTTTTTAACTGATCTGTTGAATAGTTATATGACACTGTTAAAATCCCAGATGAAGATCTAGCACTTGACCATTTTTGTAAATCTTCTAATTCCATAGTTGATAAACACGCCCCTTTTAAAAAGTATAGAACTTAGAACAGGTCTATCCCTGGCTTTCGGCAGAACTGTCTTCTTTACTTTTTTTTCCCCTTGTCCTGTTCAGCATTATGTCAGAAGAATTGTAGTCTGAATACCTTTGATGCCAAACAGATTTGTTTTGCCAAGGGAAGTTTTATAAATGTAAAGCTCCCCTTGATGCCCATTTATTTATTTCTGCTTACAATATATGACATGAACTGAACTGAACCGGACCGGGGGACAAGGAAAGAAGAAGAGGAAAGAAGAGGAAAGAAGAGGAAACAGAACAAAAATAGAAACAAAAACCAGACAACCAGCTGCTACACCTGTAAAAAACAAAACAGACAACAATCCATGGCCTATGAGAGGAATCCAGCCTTAGCGCCACCAGGAGCACCTGAAAGCAGACAAGCAGAGAAAAAACAAACACACAAACAAACAAAAACAAGCACAAGAAGCGGCAATCGCATACAACACAGCTGTGGATATAGATGACCTGAGACGACATGATAATACATCAACTGCTTAGTGACCAAGCTACTGGACTAATGAATGTGTGTGTGTGTGTGTGAGAACATGCAACACCCATGGCACAGGACCTACATGATAACCGTGCTTAGTTATGAGTGTATAAGCGTACAGGGCCACAATCCACAGCCCCCCCCCCCCAAGCAATCAGAAGCAGGCAGAGAGGGCCACAAGACCCAGGCCACCAGCAGCCCCCACAGAGCACAGAACCCAGGCAGCCCACCGCAGGGGCAACCACGCATCCACCCAGAAGACTGCAGAGGAAGCCCCCGGAAAGAGCCCCCATAAGCATAGGGCAGAGGCACTCCGGGAACCAGGGGTAACAGCCCACCAACCCCGCCAGGCCCCAGCCGCCCAGACATGGGCCGTGCACTGGACCTGGGCCCCAGGAGCCCGAGCTTCCCCAAACCCCCCGGCAGAGGCCCCACCCAATACCCAGGAGGGCCAAGCGCCCCAGACAGCCACAAAGTGGGTCAGCGCCTGCCCCAGCGCCCCTGGCCAAGTGCCCTGGGAGTCAAGACGTGCCCACAGGTGGGTGAAGTCGCGAGCAGTGGGGAGAGGCAACGCTGATGCCCCATCGGGAGAAACACAGGCAGGCCAGGCGACAGCAAGTCCCAGATCCAGGCCCAATCAAACACACACTTTCACGTCCCATACATCCACACATCCACACATCCTACCTCCCTCGACTCTGCTGGGGTGTAGTGCAGCGGGCACACCAGGAGGCCAGCAACCCCCCAGCCACCACAGACCCCGAACCAGCAGAACAATTAATTAATCCTCCTGGCCCCTCCTGCCCCGAGCAGACACCAGGAAGCAGGGGTGTGCGAAGAAGACCCCTCCCCTCACCCTTCTGGCTCTTCAATATTTTCTAATAGTGAGCAATTAAAATTGAGGGGCAGCCAAACTTGTAGAACTGGGAGCGCGGCACTCTGGGCAGCCTACATACCCAAAGAGCCCCGCCCACCAGATGCCACTCAGTGTAACCACCCCCCAAGACCTAATGTGTGTGTGTGAGTGTGTTTGATAAGTAGTAATGTCTAAGGTGTAATTAAAACATGGGCAGGGAACTGCAGAGTGCAACCAAAGGGGACCACCTTATCTTAGACAATAATTTATATATTTTTGATAGTAGTTTTGGGGTACAGATGCTTAGAAATTCTGCTACCCTAGTCGGGGGTTGTAAGTCTGGTTGGTGGAGGATATATCCATCCATCCATCCATCATCTGCCGCTTATCCGGGGGTCGGGTCGCGGGGGCAGCAGCTTGAGCAGAGAAACCCAGACGTCTCTGTCCCCGGCCACTTCCTCCAGCTCTTCCGGGGGGACCCCGAGGCGTTCCCAGGCCAGCCGAGAGACATAGTCTCTCCAACGTGTCCTGGGTCTCCCCCGGGGTCTCCTCCCAGTGGGACGTGCCCGGAACACCTCCCCAGGGAGGCGCCCAGGGGGCATCCTAACCAGATGCCCGAGCCACCTCATCTGACTCCTCTCAATGCAGAGGAGCAGCGGTTCTACTCCGAGCCCCTCCCGGATGACTGAGCTTCTCACCCTATCTCTAAGGGAGAGCCCAGACACCCTGCGGAGGAAACCCATTTCGGCCGCTTGTATTCGCGATCTTGTTCTTTCGGTCACTACCCACAACTCGTGACCATAGGTGAGGATGGGAACGTAGATTGACCAGTAAGTAGAGAGCTTCTCCTTCTGGCTCAGCTCCCTCTTCACAACGACGGGTCGGTGCAGAGCCTGCAACACTGCAGGCGCCGCACCGATCCGCCCGTCAATCTCCCGCTCCATTCGTCCGTCACTCGTGAACAAGACCCCGAGATACTTGAACTCCTCCTCTTGGGGAAGGATCTCATTCCCGACCCGGAGAGAGCATTCCACCCTTTTCCGGCTGAGAACCATAGTCTCGGATTTGGAGGTGCTGATTCTCATCCCAGCCGCTTCACACTCGGCTGCGAATCACTCCAGTGAGAGCTGAAGGTCACGGCCTGACGACGCTAACAGAACCACATCATCTGCAAAAAGCAGAGACCCGATTCTGAGGTCACCAAATGGGACACCCTCAACGCCCTGGCTCCGCCTAGAAATTCTGTCCATAAAAGTTAGGAACAGAATCGGTGACAAAGGGCAGCCCTGACGGAGTCCAACTCTCACCGGAAACGTATCCGACTTACTGCCGGCAATGCGGACCAAACTCTGGCACCGGTCATACAGAGACCGAACGGCCCCTATCAAGGGGTCCGGCACTCCATATTCCCGGAGCACCCCCCACAGGACTCCACGAGGGACACGGTCGAACGCTTTCTCCAAGTCCACAAAACACATGTAGACTGGTTGGGCGAACTCCCATGCACCCTCCAGGATCCTGCCGAGGGTATAGAGCTGGTCCACTGTTCCACGGCCAGGACGAAAGCCACACTGCATCTCCTGAATCTGAGGCTCGATTATCCGACGGATCCTCCTCTCCAATACCCCCGAATAGACCTTACCAGGGAGGCTGAGGAGTTTGATACCCCTATAGTTGGAACACACCCTCCGGTCCCCCTTTTTAAAGAGGGGGACCACCACCCCAATCTGCCAGTCCAGAGGCACTGTCCCCGATGTCCACGCGATACTGCAGAGGTGTGTCAGCCAAGACAGCCCTACAACATCCAGAGCCTTGAGAAACTCAGGACGGACCTCATCCACCCCCGGGGCCTTGCCACCGAGGAGCTTTTTAACCACCTCGGCAACCTCAGCCCCAGAAATGGGAGGCCCCGTCTCCGAGCTCTCCGACTCTGCCTCTTCCGAGCACGTGTTGGTAGGATTGAGGAGTTCCTCGAAGTACTCCCCCCACCGACTCACAACATCCCGAGTTGAGGTCAGCAAAGCCCCGTCCCCACTGTAAACAGTGTTGACTGTGAGCCACTTCCCCCCCCTGAGACGCCGGATGGTGGACCAGAATCTTTTCGAGGCCGTCCGGAAATCGTTCTCCATGGTCTCACCGAACTCCTCCCAGGCCCGAGTTTTTGCCTTAGCAACCGCCGAAGCCGCGGCCCGTCTGGCCCGTCGGTACCTATCAGCTTCTTCCAGGGTCCCACTGGCCAAAAAGGCCCGATAGGACTCCTTCTTCAGCTTGACGGCTTCCCTCACCACTGGTGTCCACCAGCAGGTTCGAGGGTTGCCGCCACGACAGGCACCGACCACCTTACGGCCACAACTCCGACCAGCTGCCTCGGCAATGGAGTCACGGACCATGTCCCATTCAATGTCCCCCACCTCAAATATGGTTGAAGCTCTGCCGGAGGTGGGAGTTAAAGCTCCTTCTGACGGGGGATTCTGACAAACGCTCCCAGCAGACCCTCACAATACGTTTGGGCCTGCCAGGTCTGATCGGCATCCTCCCCCACCAGCGGAGCCAACTCACCACCAGGTGGTGATCAGTTGACAGCTCCGCCCCTCTCTTCACCCGAGTGTCCAGGACATACAAGTCCGATGATACAACCACAAAGTCGATCATCGAACTGCGGCCAAGGGTGTCCTGGTGCCAAGTGCACATATGGACACCCTTATGCCTGAACATGGTGTTCGTTATGGACAGTCTATGAAGTCAGTCACAGTCACAGACAGTCACAGAAGTCCAACAACATAACACCACTCTGATTCAGATCGGGGGGGCCGTTCCTCCCAATCACACCCCTCCAGGTCTCACTGTCATTGTCCACGTGAGCATTGAAGTCCCCCAGCAGAATGAGGGAGTCTCCGGTAGGAGCATTCTCTAGTGCCTCCCCCAGATACTCCAAAAAGGGTAGGTACTCTGAACTGCTGTTTGGCGCATAGGCACAAACAACAGTCAGGACTCGTCCCCCCACCCAAGGCGGAGGGAGGCTACCCTCTCGTTCACTGGGGTAAACCCCAATGTACTGGCACACAGCCGGGGGGCAATAAGTATGCCCACACCTGCTCTGCGCCTCTCACCACGGGCAACTCCAGAGTGGAAGAGAGTCCAATCCCTCTCAAGAGTACTGGTTCCAGATCCCAAGCCGTGCGTCGAGATGAGTCCGACTATATCTAACGGTCTGATGAAGTTTCAACAATAAACAACAAACTTTGTATTATGAGAAAGAACCAGACTCATTCTTCAGGAATCCGAAAATAAGCTCTATTTTACGAGTTATGCACGAATTCGGATTCTCCTATAAAACGAATTCCTTAACTCAAACCAAGTTAAGACTGCTTTGTCCTTCATATTTATTCATGTCTAATCAAGTTTCAATGATAAACAACGTTGTACTTTGTAGAATGAGAAAGAACTTCTTCAGCAATAAGCATCTCTCGACAAATGACGAAATACAGATTTTGCTATAAAATTAATTGCTATCAGCCTGACTTAAAACTGTTTGTCTTCCTTATTTATCCACTTCAAATCAAGTTTCAACAATTAAAAATATTTTGTAGTTTGAGAAAGAACAACTTAATCTTGAGCAATCAGTATAAAAAGAGGGTAAGCAAAGGTGCGAATGTCAAACCATACATGATCAAAACAGGGAGCGGAGGTGTTTGGCTGAGACATGGTGTGAATGTCCACCCATAATTAATGAAAAGCGGGCAACAAGTAGGTTTGAATGCCCAACCATACATCATCAAAAGCAGGAGTGGATATGTTCGGCTACAAGAAGGTTTGAACGTCTGACCATAGTTTGTAAAAAGCGGGTAAGAAAAGGTTTGAATGCCCGAACATACACCATCAAAGGAGGGAGCGGAGGTGTTCCGCTTTAAGAAGGTGTGAATGTCCGACCATAGTTGGTAAAAAACGGGTAAGAAAAGGTTAAAATACCCGACTGTACACAATCAGTAGCGGGTGCGGAGTTGTTCGGCTACTAAAAGGTGTGAATGTCCGACCATGGTTTGTAAAAAGCGGGTAAGAAAAGGTGCGAATGCCCGAAAATGTATGATCAAAAGAGGGAGCGGAGGTGTTCGGCTGCAAGAAGGTGTGAATGTACACCCATAATTACTGAAAAATGGGTAAGAAAAGGTGCGAATGCCCAACTATACATAATCAAAAGCAGGAGTGGATGTGTTCGGCTCCAAGAAGGGTTGAATGTCTGACCATAGTTTGTAAAAAGCAGGTAAGAAAAGGTTTGACTGCCCGAACATACACCATCAAAAGAGGGAGCGGAGGTGTTCCGCTGTGAGAAGGTGTGAATGTCCGACCATAGTTGGTAAAAAACGGGTAAGAAAAGGTTAAAATACCCGACTGTACACAATCAATAGTGGGAGCGGAGTTGTTCGGCTACAAGAAGGTGTGAAAGTCCAACCATGGTTTGTAAAAAGCTGCTAAGAAAAGGTTCGAATGCCCGAATATATACCATCAAAAGCGGAAGCGGAGGTGTTCGGCTGCAAGAAGGTGTGAACGTCCGACCAAAGTTTGTAAAAAGCAGTTAAGAAAAGGTTCGAATATCCAACCAAACATAATCAAAAGCGGGAGCAGAGCTGTTCGACTGCAAGTAGGTGTGAATGTCAGATCATAATTTGCAAAAAGCTGATGAGAAAGGGTGAGAATGCCCGGCTATACACCATCAAATGCGGGAGCGGAGTTGTTCGGCTGTGAGAAGGTGTGAATCTCCGAGCATATTTTGTAAAAAGGGGGTAAGAATAGATTCGAATGCCCGAACATACACTATCAAAAGAGGGAGCGGAGGTGTTCCGCTGTAAGAAGGTGTGAATGTCCGACCATAGTTGGTAAAAAACGGGTAAGAAAAGGTTAAAATACCCGACTGTACACAATAAATAGCGGGAGCGGATGTGTTTGGCTACAAGAATGTGTGAAAGTCCGACCATGGTTTGTAAAAAACGGGTAAGAAAAGGTGCGAATGCCCGACAATGTATGATCAAAAGAGGGAGCGGAGGTTTTTGGCTACAAGAAGGTTTGAATGTCCGACCATAGTTTGTAAAAAGCAGTTAAGAAAAGGTTCGAATATCCAACCAAACATAATCAAAAGCGGGAGCAGAGCTGTTCGACTGCAAGTAGGTGTGAATGTCCAGCCATAATTACTCACAAACGGGTAAGAAAAGGTAGTATTGCCAGACCATACATGATCAAAACAGGGAGCTGAGGTGGTTCAGCACCAAGGTGTGAATGTCTGACTATAGTTTTATACAAAGCGGGTAAGATAAGGTGCGAATGCCCGACAATGTATAATCAAAAGAGGGAGCAGAGGTTTTCGGCTACAAGAAGGTTTGAATGTCCGACCATAGTTTGTAAAAAGCGGGTAAGAAAAGGTTCAAATGCCTGAGTATACACTATCAAAAGCGGGAGCGGAGATGTTCCGCTGTAAGACGGTGTGAATGTCCGACCATAGTTGGTAAAAAGCGGGTAAGAAAAGGTTAAAATACCCGACTGTACACAATCAATAGCGGGAGCGGAGTTGTTCGGCTACAAGAAGGTGTGAAAGTCCAACCATGGTTTGTAAAAAGCTGGTAAGAAAAGGTTCGAATGCCCGAATATATACCATCAAAAGCGGAAGCGGAGGTGTTCGGCTGCAAGAAGGTGTGAACGTCCGACCAAAGTTGGCAAAAAGCAGTAAAGAAAAGGTTCGAATATCCAAACATAATTAAAAGCGAGAGAGATTGTGTTCAGCTGCAAGTAGGTGTGAATATCCAGCCATAATTACTCACAAACGGGTAAGAAAATGTAGTATTGCCAGACCATACATGATCAAAACAGGGAGCGGAGGTGGTTTAGCTGCAAAAAGGGGTGAATGTCCAACTAAAGTTCAAATATATTAACAAAAGCGGGAGGAGAGGTCTTCGGATTAGAGTGGTTGAGAATTTCCAACCATAATCTATAAAATGTGGTGAAAAAAAAAGGTGTGAAGGAATGAATTTTATAGCAAAATCCGAAATCATGCATAACTCCGCAAAAGGAACGTATTGCTCAACCAAAGGGATGCTTCTTTCTCATTCAGGGTAATATGAGGAACTTTATGCTTGATACATTTTAGACATGGATAACTATGAAGGACAAAGCAATTTTAACTTGGTTTGAGCAAAGCAATTCATTTTATAGGAAAATCCGAAATCGTGCAGGACTCATGAAAGTAAGCTTTTTCTCGGATTCCTGATCCTCCAGTGTTGCTCTTTCCTATAATGAAAAATACAGCCTTGTTCTTTGTTGAAATTTATATAGACATTGATAAATATGAAGAACAAAGCAGTTTCCACTTTGTTTGAGTGAAGGAATTAATTTTATAGCAAAATCCCAAATCAAGCAGAACGTATGAAAATAAGCTTGTTTTCGGATTCCTGATCCTTCAGTGTTGCTATTTCTTCTACTGCAAAATACAACGTTGTTCTTTGTTGAAGTCAATCTAGACATTGATAAATATGAAGGACAAAGCAGTTTTAACATAGTTTGAGTAAAGGAATTCATTTTATACATAAAATCCCAAATCATGCAGAACGTATGAAAATAAGCTTATTCTCGGATTCCTGATCCTTCAGTGTTCCTCTTTCTACTACTGCAAAATACAAGTTGTTCTTTGTTGAAGTAAATCTAGACATTGATAAATATGAAGGACAAAGCAGTTTTAACTTGGTTTGAGTGAAGGAATTCATTTTATACATAAAATCCCAAATCATGCAAAACGTATGAAAAGAAGCTTATTCTCGGATTCCTGATCCTTCAGTGTTGCTTTTTCTTCTACTGCAACATACAATGTTGTTCTTTGTTGAAGTCGATCTAGACATTGATAAATATGAAGGACAAAGCAGTTTTAACTTGGTTTGAGTGAAGGAATTCATTTTATACATAAAATCCCAAATCATGCAGAACGTATGAAAATAAGCTTATTCTCGGATTACTGATCCTTCAGTGTTGCTCTTTCTTCTACTGCAAAATCCAGTGTTGTTCTTTGTTGAAGTCAATCTAGACATTGATAAATATGAAGGACAAAGCAGTTTTCACTTGGTTTGAGTGAAGGATTTGCAGCTGAAAACCTCCCGCTCCCGCTTTTGATTGTGTATAGTCGAGCTTTCGAGCCTTTTCTTACCCGGTTTTTAGAAATTATGGTTGGACATTCAGACCTTGCAGCCGAAGACCTCCACTCCCTCTTTTGATCATACATTGTCGGGCATTCGCACCTTGTCTTACCCGCTTTTTACAAACTATAGTCAGACATTCACACCTTGCAGCTGAACCACCTCAGCTCCCTGTTTTGATCATGTATGGTCTGGCAATACTACCTTTTCTTACCCGTTTGTGAGTAATTATGGCTGGACATTCACACCTACTTGCAGTCGAACAGCTCTGCTCCTGCTTTTGATGGTATATATTCGGGCATTCGAACCTTTTCTTAGCAGCTTTTTACAAACCATGGTTGAACTTTCACACCTTCTTGTAGCCGAACAACTCCGCTCCCGCTATTGATTGTGTACAGTCAGGTATTTTAACCTTTTCTTACCCGCTTTTTACCAACTATGGTCGGACATTCACACCGTCTTACAGCGGAACACCTCCGCTCCCGCTTTTGATGGTGTATAGTCAGGCATTTGAACCTTTTCTTACCCGCTTTTTACAAACTATGGTCGGACATTCAAACCTTCTTGTAGCCGAAAACCTCCGCTCCCTCTTTTGATCATACATTGTCGGGCATTCGCACCTTTTCTTACCCGTTTTTTACAAACCATGGTCGGACTGTCACACATTCTTGTAGCCAAACACATCCGCTCCTGCTATTGATTGTGTACAGTCGGGTATTTTAACCTTTTCTTACCCGTTTTTTACCAACTATGGTCGGACATTCACACCTTCTTACAGCGGAACACCTCCGCTCCCTCTTTTGATGGTGTATGTTTGGGCATTCGAACCTTTTCTTACCCGCTTTTTACAAACTATGCTCGGACATTCAAACCTTGTAGCCAAACACCTCCGCTCCCTGTTTTGATCATGTATGGTTGGACATTCGCACCTTTTCTCACCCGCTTTTTGCCAACTATGGTCGGCTGTTCACAGCTTCCTCTCCACCATACTTGTATGGTGGGATATTCACACCCACTTGCATCCGAAGACCTTTTGTTGATATTTAGTCGGTCATTCGCAGCTTACCCGCTTTTGGCAAACTATGGCCTTCATGCAGCCAAACACCTCTGATCTCGCTTTTGATGATGTAAGGTTGGGCATTCAGACCTTGCTTCACCTGCTTTTCACCAAATATAGTCGGACATTCACACCTTCTTGCAGCCGAACACTTCCGCTCCACCTTTTAGTGTTCTATCACACCTTTTTTTTCACCGCATTTTATAGATTATGGTTGGAAATTCTCAACCACTCTCATCCGAAGACCTCTCCTCCCGCTTTTGTTAATATATTTGAACTTTAGTCGGACATTCACACCTTCTTGCAGCTGAACCACCTCCGCTCCCTGTTTTGATCATGTATGGTCTGGCAATACTACCTTTTCTTACCCGTTTGTTAGTAATTATGGCTGGACATTCACACCTACTTGCAGCCGAACACCACCTCTCCCGCTTTTGATGATGTATGGACCGGCATTCTTACCTTTTCTAACACATTTTTCAGCAATTATGGTCGGAGATTCACACTTACTCACAGCCGAACAACTCCGCTCCCGCATTTGATGGTGTATAGTCGGGCATTCTCACCCTTTCTCATCAGCTTTTTTCAAATTATGATCTGACATTCACACCTGCTTTTGATAATGTATGGTTGGGCATTCGCACCTTTTCTTACCCATTTTTCAGGAATTATGGGTGGACATTCACACCTTCTTGCAGCTGAACACCTCCTCTCCCGCTATTGATTGTGTACAGTCGGGTATTTTAACCTTTTCTTACCCGCTTTTTACCAAATATGGTCGGACATTCACACCGTCTTACAGCGGAACACCTCTGCTCCCGCTTTTGATGGTGTATAGTCAGGCATTTGAACCTTTTCTTACCCGCTTTTTACAAACTATGGTCGGACATTCAAACCTTCTTGTAGCCGAAAACCTCCGCTCCCTCTTTTGATTATACATTGTTGGGCATTCGCACCTTATTTACAAACTATAGTCAGACATTCACACCTTGCAGCTGAGCCACCTCAGCTCCCTGTTTTGATAGTGTATGTTCGGGCATTCGAACCTATTCTTACCCCCTTTTTACAAACTATGCTCGGAGATTCACACCTACTCACAGCCGAACAACTCCGCTCCCGCATTTGATGATGTATTGTCCGGCATTCTAGTCTCTTCTAACACATTTTTCAGCAATTATGGTCGGACATTCACACCTACTCACAGCCGAACACTTCCGCTCCCGCATTTGATGGTGTATAGCCGGGCATTCTCACCCTTTCTCATGAGCTTTTTGCAAATTATGATCTGACATTCACACCTACTTGCAGTCGAACAGCTCTGCTCCCGCTTTTGATTATGTTTGGTTGGATATTCGAACCTTTTCTTAACTGCTTTTTACAAACTTTGGTCGGACGTTCACACCTTCTTGCAGCCGAACCCATCCACTTCCACTTTTGATGGTATATATTCGGGCATTCGAACCTTTTCTTACCCGCTTTTTACAAACCGTGGTCGGACTTTCACACCTTCTTGTAGCCAAACAACTCCGCTCCCGCTATTGATTGTGTACAGTCGGGTATTTTAACCTTTTCTTACCCGCTTTTTACCAACTATGGTCGGACATTTACACCTTCTTACAGCGGAACACCTCCGCTCCCTCTTTTGATGGTCTATGTTCGGGCATTCGAACCTTTTCTTACCCGCTTTTTACAAACTATGGTCGGACATTCAAACCTTCTTGTAGCCGAACACATCCACTCCTGCTTTTGATGATGTATGGTTTGGCATTTTCACCTTTTCTTACCCATTTTTCAGTAATTATGGGTGGACATTCACACCTTCTTGCAGCTGAACAACTCCTCCCCCGCTTATGATCATGTGCGGTTTGATATTCGAAAATTTTCTTTCATGTTTTAAAGCAATTATTGATGGACATTCAAATCTTCTTGTAGCCGAACACATCCACTCCTGCTTTTGATGATGTATGGTTTGGCATTCGCACCCTTTTTTTACCCATTTTTCAGGAATTTTGGGTGGACATTCAGACCTTGCAGCCGAAAACCTCCGCTCCCTCTTTTGATCATACATTGTCGGGCATTCGCACCTTATCTTACCCGCTTTTTACAAACTATAGTCAGACATTCACACCTTGCAGCTGTACCACCTCTGCTCCCTGTTTTGATCATGTATGGTCTGGCAATACTACCTTTTCTTACCCGTTTGTGAGTAATTAATCCCAAAATATTGAGCATAAAATAAGTCTTTATGCTGATGATGTATTACTTTTCCTTCAGAACTCACAGACGTCTCTCAGTCACACGATCACACTCATAAATAAATTCTCAGCACTTTCTGACTACTCTATCAACTGGTCTAAGACCACAGTTCTGCCCATTAACTGTAGGGTCCATAATATACCCTCGATCACTTTACAGTCAGGAAATATTAGATATTTAGGCATAAACATTTCCTCCAGGCTCTCAGAGCTAACAAAGCTAAATTATGTGCAATTATTAAAGACAGTAGAGGACGATCTCTCGTTGGAAGTCCTTACCTATATCACTTATGGGGAGAGTTACATCCATTAAAATGATGATACTACCAAAAGTTAACTATTTGTTCTCAATGATCCCCATAAAACCATCTGCTACTTGGTTTAAGTCACTAGATTCATGCATCTCCAAATTTTTGTGGAAAAACAAACCACCACGTATTAGTTTAAAAACCCTACAGAAGACCAAGGACAATGGTGGATTAGATTTACCTCATTTTCAGCACTATTCCTTAGACAATAGGTTACAATATATATCCATCCATCATCTGCCGCTTATCCGGGGGTCGGGTCGCGGGGGCAGCAGCTTGAGCAGAGAAACCCAGACGTCTCTGTCCCCGGCCAGTTCTTCCAGCTCTTCCGGGGGGACCCCGAGGCGTTCCCAGGCCAGCCGAGAGACATAGTCTCTCCAGCGTGTCCTGGGTCTTCCCCGGGGTCTCATCCCAGTGGGACGTGCCCGGAACACCTCCCCAGGGAGGCGCCCAGGGGGCATCCTAACCAGATGCCCGAGCCACCTCATCTGACTCCTCTCAATGCGGAGGAGCAGCGGTTCTACTCCGAGCCCCTCCCGGATGACTGAGCTTCTCACCCTATCTCTAAGGGAGAGCCCAGACACCCTGCGGAGGAAACCCATTTCGGCCGCTTGTATTCGCGATCTTGTTCTTTCGGTCACTACCCACAACTCGTGACCATAGGTGAGGATGGGAACGTAGATTGACCAGTAAGTAGAGAGCTTCGCCTTCTGGCTCAGCTCCCTCTTCACAACGACGGGTCGGTGCAGAGCCTGCAACACTGCAGGCGCCGCACCGATCCGCCCGTCAATCTCCCGCTCCATTCGTCCGTCACTCGTGAACAAGACCCCGAGATACTTGAACTCCTCCTCTTGGGGAAGGATCTCATTCCCGACCCGGAGAGAGCATTCCACCCTTTTCCGGCTGAGAACCATAGTCTCGGATTTGGAGGTGCTGATTCTCATCCCAGCCGCTTCACACTCGGCTGCGAATCACTCCAGTGAGAGCTGAAGGTCACGGCCTGACGACGCTAACAGAACCACATCATCTGCAAAAAGCAGAGACCCGATTCTGAGGTCGCCAAATGGGACACCCTCAACGCCCTGGCTCCGCCTAGAAATTCTGTCCATAAAAGTTAGGAACAGAATCGGTGACAAAGGGCAGCCCTGACGGAGTCCAACTCTCACCGGAAACGTATCCGACTTACTGCCGGCAATGCGGACCAAACTCTGGCACCGGTCATACAGAGACCGAACGGCCCCTATCAAGGGGTCCGGCACTCCATATTCCCGGAGCACCCCCCACAGGGCTCCACGAGGGACACGGTCGAACGCTTTCTCCAAGTCCACAAAACACATGTAGACTGGTTGGGCGAACTCCCATGCACCCTCCAGGATCCTGCCGAGGGTATAGAGCTGGTCCACTGTTCCACGGCCAGGACGAAAGCCACACTGCATCTCCTGAATCCGAGGCTCGATTATCCGACGGATCCTCCTCTCCAATACCCCCGAATAGACCTTACCAGGGAGGCTGAGGAGTGTGATACCCCTATAGTTGGAACACACCCTCCGGTCCCCCTTTTTAAAGAGGGGGACCACCACCCCAATCTGCCAGTCCAGAGGCACTGTCCCCGATTTCCACGCGATACTGCAGAGGCGTGTCAGCCAAGACAGCCCTACAACATCCAGAGCCTTGAGAAACTCAGGACGGACCTCATCCACCCCCGGGGCCTTGCCACCGAGGAGCTTTTTAACCACCTCGGCAACCTCAGCCCCAGAAATGGGAGGCCCCGTCTCCGAGCTCTCCGACTCTGCCTCTTCCGAGCACGTGTTGGTAGGATTGAGGAGTTCTACGAAGTACTCCCCCCACCGACTCACAACATCCCTAGTTGAGGTCAGCAAAGCCCCGTCCCCACTGTAAACAGCGTTGACTGTGAGCCGCTTCCCCCCCCCTGAGACGCCGGATGGTGGACCAGAATCTTTTCGAGGCCGTCCGGAAATCGTTCTCCATGGTCTCACTGAACTCCTCCCATGCCCGAGTTTTTGCCTCAGCAACCGCCGAAGCCGTGGCCCGTCTGGCCCGTCGGTACCTATCAGCTTCTTCCAGGGTCCCACTGGCCAAAAAGGCCCGATAGGACTCCTTCTTCAGCTTGACGGCTTCCCTCACCACTGGTGGCCACCAGCAGGTTCGAGGGTTGCCGCCACGACAGGCACCGACCACCTTACGGCCACAACTCCGACCAGCTGCCTCGACAATGGAGTCACGGAACATGGCCCATTCGGACTCAATGTCCCCCACCTCAAATATGGTTGAAGCTCTGCCGGAGGTGGGAGTTAAAGCTCCTTCTGACGGGGGATTCTGACAAACGCTCCCAGCAGACCCTCACAATACGTTTGGGCCTGCCAGGTCTGATCGGCATCCTCCCCCACCAGCGGAGCCAACTCACCACCAGGTGGTGATCAGTTGACAGCTCCGCCCCTCTCTTCACCCGAGTGTCCAGGACATACGGCCGCAAGTCCGATGATACAACCACAAAGTCGATCATCGAACTGCGGCCAAGGGTGTCCTGGTGCCAAGTGCACATATGGACACCCTTATGCCTGAACATGGTGTTCGTTATGGACAGTCTATGACTGGCACAGAAGTCCAACAACATAACACCACTCTGATTCAGATCGGGGGGGCCGTTCCTCCCAATCACACCCCTCCAGGTCTCACTCTCATTGCCCACGTGAGCATTGAAGTCCCCCAGCAGAATGAGGGAGTCTCCGGTAGGAGCATTCTCCAGTGCCTCCCCCAGAGACTCCAAAAAGGGTAGGTACTCTGAACTGCTGTTTGGCGCATAGGCACAAACAACAGTCAGGACTCGTCCCCCCACCCAAAGGCGGAGGGAGGCTACCCTCTCGTTCACTGGGGTAAACCCCAATGTACTGGCACACAGCCGGGGGGCAATAAGTATGCCCACACCTGCTCTGCGCCTCTCACCACGGGCAACTCCAGAGTGGAAGAGAGTCCAACCCCTCTCAAGAGTACTGGTTCCAGATCCCAAGCCGTGCGTCGAGGTGAGTCCGACTATATCTAACGGTCATCAAAAGCGGGAGCAGAGCTGTTCGACTGCAAGTAGGTGTGAATGTCCAGCTATAATTACTCACAAACGGGTAAGAAAAGGTAGTATTGCCAGACCATACATGATCAAAACAGGGAGCTGAGGTGGTTCAGCTGCAAGGTGTGAATGTCTGACTATAGTTTGTAAAAAGCGGGTAAGACAAGGTGCGAATGCCCGACAATGTATGATCAAAAGAGGGAGTGGAGGTCTTCGGCTGCAAGGTCTGAATGTCCAACCATAATTTCTAAAAACCGGGTAAGAAAAGGCTCGAAAGCCCGACTATACACAATCAAAAGCGGGAGCGGGAGGTTTTCAGCTGTAAATCCTTCACTCAAACCAAGTGAAAACTGCTTTGTCCTTCATATTTATCAATGTCTAGATCGACTTCAACAAAGAACAACATTGTACTTTGCAGTAAAGAAAGAGCAAATCAAAAGTTTTAGGAATCCGAGAATAAGCTTATTTTCATGAGTTCTGCACGATTATTGATTTTACTATAAATGAATGCCTTCACTCAAACTATGTTAAAACTGCTTTGTCCTTCATATTTATCAATGTCTAGATTGACTTCAACAAAGAACAACACTGGATTTTGCAGTAGAAGAAAGAGCAACACTGAAGGATCAGTAATCCGAGAATAAGCTTATTTTCATACGTTCTGCATGATTTGGGATTTTATGTATAAAATGAATTCCTTCACTCAAACCAAGTTAAAACTGCTTTGTCCTTCATATTTATCAATGTCTAGATCGACTTCAACAAAGAACAACATTGTATTTTGCAGTAGAAGAAAAAGCAACGCTGAAGGATCAGGAATCCGAGAATAAGCTTCTTTTCATACGTTCTGCATGATTTGGGATTTTATGTATAAAATGAATTCCTTCACTCAAACCAAGTGAAAACTGCTTTGTCCTTCATATTTATCAATGTCTAGATTTACTTCAACAAAGAACAACATTGTATTTTGCAGTAGTAGAAAGAGCAACACTTGAAGGAACAGGAATCCGAGAATAAGCTTATTTTCATACGTTCTGCATGATTTGAGATTTTATGTATAAAATTAATTCCTTCACTCAAACAAAGTGGAAACTGCTTTGTCCTTCATATTTATCAATGTCTATATCGATTTCAACAAAGAACAAGGCTGTATTTTGCAGTATAGGAAAGAGCAACACTGGAGGATCAGGAATCCGAGAATAAGCTTACTTTCATGAGTCCTGCACGATTTCGGATTTTCCTATAAAATGAATTGCTTTACTCAAACCAAGTTAAAATTGCTTTGTCCTTCATAGTTATCCATGTCTAAAATGTCAAGCATAAAGTTCCTCATATTACCCTGAATGAGAAAGAAGCATCCCTTTGGTTGAGCAATACGTTCCTTTTGCGGAGTTATGCATGATTTCGGATTTTGCTATAAAATTCATTCCTTCACACCTTTTTTTTTCACCGCATTTTATAGATTATGGTTGGAAATTTCAACCACTCTAATCCGAAGACCTCTCCTCCCGCTTTTGTTAATATATTTGAACTTTAGTTGGACATTCACCCCTTTTTGCAGCTAAACCACCTCCGCTCCCTGTTTTGATCATGTATGGTCTGGCAATACTACATTTTCTTACCCGTTTGTGAGTAATTATGGCTGGATATTCACACCTACTTGCAGCTGAACACAATCTCTCTCGCTTTTAATTATGTTTGGATATTCGAACCTTTTCTTTACTGCTTTTTGCCAACTTTGGTCGGACGTTCACACCTTCTTGCAGCCGAACACCTCCACTCCCTCTTTTGATCATACATTGTCGGGCATTCGCACCTTGTCTTACCCGCTTTTTACAAACTATAGTCAGACATTCACACCTTGCAGCTGAACCACCTCAGCTCCCTGTTTTGATCATGTATGGTCTGGCAATACTACCTTTTCTTACCCGTTTGTGAGTAATTATGGCTGGACATTCACACCTACTTGCAGTCGAACAGCTCTGCTCCTGCTTTTGATGGTATATATTCGGGCATTCGAACCTTTTCTTAGCAGCTTTTTACAAACGATGGTTGGACTTTCACACCTTCTTGTAGCCGAACAACTCCGCTCCTGCTATTGATTGTGTACAGTCAGGTATTTAAACCTTTTCTTACCCGCTTTTTACCAACTATGGTCGGACATTCACACCGTCTTACAGCGGAACATCTCCGCTCCCGCTTTTGATGGTGTATAGTCAGGCATTTGAACCTTTTCTTACCCGCTTTTTACAAACTTTGGTCGGACGTTCACACCTTCTTGCAGCCGAACACCTCCGCTTCCGCTTTTGATGGTATATATTCGGGCATTCGAACGTTTTTCTTACCAGCTTTTTACAAACGATGGTTGGACTTTCACACCTTCTTGTAGCCGAACAACTCCGCTCCTGCTATTGATTGTGTACAGTCAGGTATTTAAACCTTTTCTTACCCGCTTTTTACCAACTATGGTCGGACATTCACACCGTCTTACAGCGGAACATCTCCGCTCCCGCTTTTGATGGTGTATAGTCAGGCATTTGAACCTTTTCTTACCCGCTTTTTACAAACTATGGTCGGACATTCAAACCTTCTTGTAGCCGAAAACCTCTGCTCCCTCTTTTGATTATACATTGTCGGACATTCGCACCTTATCTTACCCGCTTTTTACAAACTATAGTCAGACATTCACACCTTGGTGCTGAACCACCTCAGCTCCCTGTTTTGATCATGTATGGTCTGGCAATACTACCTTTTCTTACCCGTTTGTGAGTAATTATGGCTGGACATTCACACCTACTTGCAGTCGAACAGCTCTGCTCCCGCTTTTGATTATGTTTGGTTGGATATTCGAACCTTTTCTTAACTGCTTTTTACAAACTTTGGTCGGACGTTCACACCTTCTTGCAGCCGAACACCTCCGCTTCCGCTTTTGATGGTATATATTCGGGCATTCGAACCTTTTCTTACCAGCTTTTGACAAACCATGGTTGGACTTTCAAACCTTCTTGTAGCCGAACAACTCCGCTCCCCCTATTGATTGTGTACAGTCGGGTATTTTAACCTTTTCTTACCCACTTTTTACCAACTATGGTCGGACATTCACACCTTCTTACAGCGGAACACCTCCGCTCCCTCTTTTGATGGTGTATGTTTGGGCATTCGAACCTTTTCTTACCCGCTTTTTACAAACTATGCTCGGACATTCAAACCTTCTTGTAGCCGAACACATCCCCTCCTTCTTTTGATGATGTATGCTTGGGCATTCAAACCTACTTTTTGCCCGCTTTTCATTAATTTTGGGTGGACATTCACACCTTGTCACAGCCAAACACCTCCGCTCCCTGTTTTGATCATGTATGGTTGGACATTCGCACCTTGTCTCACCCGCTTTTTGCAAACTATGGTCGGCTGTTCACAGCTTCCTCTCCACCATACTTGTATGGTGGGATGTTCACAGCCAGTTGCATCCGAAGACCTCCGCCCCCACTTTTGTTGATATTTAGTTGGTCATTCGCAATTTACCCGCTTTTGGCAAACTATGGCCTTCTTGCAGCCAAACACCTCTGATCTCGCTTTTGATAATGTAAGGTTGGGCATTCAGACCTTGCTTCACCTGCTTTTCACCAAATATAGTCGGACATTCACACCTTCTTGCAGCCGAACACTTCCGCTCCACCTTTTAGTGTTCTATCACACCTTTTTTTCACCGAATTTTATAGATTATGGTTGGAAATTCTCAACCACTCTCATCCGAAGACCTTTCCTCCCGCTTTTGTTATTATATTTGAACTTTAGTCGGACATTCACACCTTCTTGCAGCTGAACCACCTCCGCTCCCTGTTTTGATCATGTATGGTCTGGCAATACTACCTTTTCTTACCCGTTTGTGAGTAATTATGGCTGGACATTCACACCTACTTGCAGCCGAACACCACCTCTCTCGCTTTTGATGATGTGTGGACCGGCATTCTTACCTTTTCTAACACATTTTTCAGAAATTACGGTCGGAGATTCACACCTACTCACAGCCGAACAACTCCGCTCCCGCATTTGATGGTGTGCAGTCGGACATTCTCACCCTTTCTCATGAGCTTTTTGCAAATTATGATCTGACATTCACACCTACTTGCAGTCGAAAAGCTATGCTCCCGCTTTTGATTATGTTTGTTTGGATATTCAAACCTTTTCTTAACTGCTTTTTACAAACTTTGGTTGGACGTTCACACCTTCTTGTAGCCGAACACATCCACTCCTGCTTTTGATGATGTATGGTTGGGCATTCGCACCTTTTTTTTACCCATTTGTCAGGAATAATGTGTGGACATTCACACCTTCTTGCAGCTGAACACCTCCTCTCCCACTTATGATCATGTGCGGTTTGATTTTCGAAAATTTTCTTTCATGTTTTCTAGCAATTATTGATGGACATTTAGACCTTCTTGCAGCTGAACACCTCCGCTCCTGCTTTTGATCATACCTTGTCAGGCATTCGCACCATGTCTTACCCGCTTTTTACAAACTTTAGTTGAACATTTACACCTTTTTGCAGCCGAACACCACCTCTCTCGCTTTTGATGATGTATGGTCCGGCATTCTTTCCTTTTCTAACACATTTTTCAGCAATTATGGTCGGACATTCACACTTACTCAGAGCCGAACACCTCCGCTCCCGCATTTGATGGTGTATAGTCGGGCATTCTCACCCTTTCTCATCAGCTTTTTGCAAATTATGATCTGACATTCACACCTGCTTTTGATAATGTATGGTTGGGCATTCGCACCTTTTTTTACCCATTTTTCAGGAATTATGGGTGGACATTCACACCTTCTTGCAGCTGAACACCTCCTCTCCTTCTTATGATCATGTGCGGATGATATTCGAAAATTTTCTTTCATGTTTTAAAGCAATTATTGATGGACATTCAGACCTTCTTGCAGCTGAACCACTCTGCTCCCGCTTTTGATGGTGTATAGTCGGGCTTTCGAGCCTTTCCTTCCCGGTTTTTACAAATTATGGTTGGACATTCAGACCTTCTTGCAGCCGAACACCTCCGCTCCCTCTTTTGATCATACATTGTCGGGCATTAGCACCTTTTCTTACCCGCTTTTTACAAACCATAGTTGGACTTTCACATCTTTTAGTAGCCGAACAACTCCGCTCCCGCTATTGATTGTGTACAGTCGGGTATTTTAACCTTTTCTTACCCACTTTTTACCAACTATGGTCGGACATTCACACCTTCTTACAGCGGAACACCTCCGCTCCCTCTTTTGATGGTGTTTGTTCGGGCAGTCAAACCTTTTCTTACCTGCTTTTTACAAACTATGGTCAGACATTCAACCCTTCTTGGAGCCGAACACATCCACTCCTGCTTTTGATTATGTATAGTTGGGCATTCGCACCTTTTCTTACCCATTTTTCAGTAATTATGGGTGTACATTCACACCTTCTTGCAGCCGAACACCTCCGCTCCCTCTTTTGATCATACATTTTCGGGCATTCGCACTTTTCTTACCCGCTTTTTACAAACCATGGTCGGACTTTCACACCTTTTAGTAGCCGAACAACTCCGCACCCGCTACTGATTGTGTACAGTCAGGTATTTTAACCTTTTCTTACCCGTTTTTTACCAACTAAGGTCGGACATTCACACCTTCTTACAGCGGAACACCTCCGCTCCCTCCTTTGATGGTGTATGTTCGGGCATTCGAACCTTTTCTTACCCGCTTTTTACCAACTATGGTCGGACATTCACACCGTCTTACAGCGGAACATCTCCGCTCCCGCTTTTGATGGTGTATAGTCAGGCATTTGAACCTTTTCTTACCCGCTTTTTACAAACTATGGTCGGACATTCAAACCTTCTTGTAGCCGAAAACCTCTGCTCCCTCTTTTGATTATACATTGTCGGGCATTCGCACCTTATCTTACCCGCTTTTTACAAACTATAGTCAGACATTCACACCTTGGTGCTGAACCACCTCAGCTCCCTGTTTTGATCATGTATGGTCTGGCAATACTACCTTTTCTTACCCGTTTGTGAGTAATTATGGCTGGACATTCACACCTACTTGCAGTCGAACAGCTCTGCTCCCGCTTTTGATTATGTTTGGTTGGATATTCGAACCTTTTCTTAACTGCTTTTTACAAACTTTGGTCGGACGTTCACACCTTCTTACAGCGGAACCTTCCGCTTTTGATGGTATATATTCGGGCATTCGAACCTTTTCTTACCAGCTTTTTACAAACCATGGTTGGACTTTCACACCTTCTTGTAGCCGAACAACTCCGCTCCCCCTATTGATTGTGTACAGTCGGGTATTTTAACCTTTTCTTACCCACTTTTTACCAACTATGGTCGGACATTCACACCTTCTTACAGCGGAACACCTCCGCTCCCTCTTTTGATGGTGTATGTTTGGGCATTCGAACCTTTTCTTACCCGCTTTTTACAAACTATGCTCGGACATTCAAACCTTCTTGTAGCCGAACACATCCCCTCCTTCTTTTGATGATGTATGCTTGGGCATTCAAACCTACTTTTTGCCCGCTTTTCATTAATTTTGGGTGGACATTCACACCTTGTCACAGCCAAACACCTCCGCTCCCTGTTTTGATCATGTATGGTTGGACATTCGCACCTTGTCTCACCCGCTTTTTGCAAACTATGGTCGGCTGTTCACAGCTTCCTCTCCACCATACTTGTATGGTGGGATGTTCACAGCCAGTTGCATCCGAAGACCTCCGCCCCCACTTTTGTTGATATTTAGTTGGTCATTCGCAGCTTACCCGCTTTTGGCAAGCTATGGCCTTCTTGCAGCCAAACACCTCTGATCTCGCTTTTGATAATGTAAGGTTGGGCATTCAGACCTTGCTTCACCTGCTTTTCACCAAAGATAGTCGGACATTCACACCTTCTTGCAGCCGAACACTTCCGCTCCACCTTTTAGTGTTCTATCACACCTTTTTTTCACCGAATTTTATAGATTATGGTTGGAAATTCTCAACCACTCTCATCCGAAGACCTTTCCTCCCGCTTTTGTTATTATATTTGAACTTAAGTCGGACATTCACACCTTCTTGCAGCTGAACCACCTCCGCTCCCTGTTTTGATCATGTATGGTCTGGCAATACTACCTTTTCTTACCCGTTTGTGAGTAATTATGGCTGGACATTCACACCTACTTGCAGCCGAACACCACCTCTCTCGCTTTTGATGATGTATGGACCGGCATTCTTACCTTTTCTAACACATTTTTCAGAAATTACGGTCGGAGATTCACACCTACTCACAGCCGAACAACTCCGCTCCCGCATTTGATGGTGTGCAGTCGGACATTCTCACCCTTTCTCATCAGCTTTTTGCAAATTATGATCTGACATTCACACCTACTTGCAGTCGAAAAGCTATGCTCCCGCTTTTGATTATGTTTGGTTGGATATTCAAACCTTTTCTTAACTGCTTTTTACAAACTTTGGTTGGACGTTCACACCTTCTTGTAGCCGAACACATCCACTCCTGCTTTTGATGATGTATGGTTGGGCATTCGCACCTTTTTTTTACCCATTTGTCAGGAATAATGTGTGGACATTCACACCTTCTTGCAGCTGAACACCTCCTCTCCCACTTATGATCATGTGCGGTTTGATTTTCGAAAATTTTCTTTCATGTTTTCTAGCAATTATTGATGGACATTTAGACCTTCTTGCAGCTGAACACCTCCGCTCCTGCTTTTGATCATACCTTGTCAGGCATTCGCACCATGTCTTACCCGCTTTTTACAAACTTTAGTTGAACATTTACACCTTTTTGCAGCCGAACACCACCTCTCTCGCTTTTGATGATGTATGGTCCGGCATTCTTTCCTTTTCTAACACATTTTTCAGCAATTATGGTCGGACATTCACACTTACTCAGAGCCGAACACCTCCGCTCCCGCATTTGATGGTGTATAGTCGGGCATTCTCACCCTTTCTCATCAGCTTTTTGCAAATTATGATCTGACATTCACACCTGCTTTTGATAATGTATGGTTGGGCATTCGCACCTTTTTTTACCCATTTTTCAGGAATTATGGGTGGACATTCACACCTTCTTGCAGCTGAACACCTCCTCTCCTTCTTATGATCATGTGCGGATGATATTCGAAAATTTTCTTTCATGTTTTAAAGCAATTATTGATGGACATTCAGACCTTCTTGCAGCTGAACCACTCTGCTCCCGCTTTTGATGGTGTATAGTCGGGCTTTCGAGCCTTTCCTTCCCGGTTTTTACAAATTATGGTTGGACATTCAGACCTTCTTGCAGCCGAACACCTCCGCTCCCTCTTTTGATCATACATTGTCGGGCATTCGCACCTTTTCTTACCCGCTTTTTACAAACCATAGTTGGACTTTCACATCTTTTAGTAGCCGAACAACTCCGCTCCCGCTATTGATTGTGTACAGTCGGGTATTTTAACCTTTTCTTACCCACTTTTTACCAACTATGGTCGGACATTCACACCTTCTTACAGCGGAACACCTCCGCTCCCTCTTTTGATGGTGTATGTTCGGGCAGTCAAACCTTTTCTTACCTGCTTTTTACAAACTATGGTCAGACATTCAACCCTTCTTGGAGCCGAACACATCCACTCCTGCTTTTGATTATGTATAGTTGGGCATTCGCACCTTTTCTTACCCATTTTTCAGTAATTATGGGTGTACATTCACACCTTCTTGCAGCCGAACACCTCCGCTCCCTCTTTTGATCATACATTTTCGGGCATTCGCACCTTTTCTTACCCGCTTTTTACAAACCATGGTCGGACTTTCACACCTTTTAGTAGCCGAACAACTCCGCACCCGCTACTGATTGTGTACAGTCGGGTATTTTAACCTTTTCTTACCCGTTTTTTACCAACTAAGGTCGGACATTCACACCTTCTTACAGCGGAACACCTCCGCTCCCTCCTTTGATGGTGTATGTTCGGGCATTCGAACCTTTTCTTACCCGCTTTTTACAAACTATGGTCAGACGTTCAAACCTTCTTGTAGCCGAACATATCCACTCCTGCTTTTGATGATGTATGGTTGGGCATTCGAACCTACTTGTTGCCCGCTTTTCATTAATTATGGGTGGACATTCACACCTTGTCTCAGCCAAACACCTCCGCTCCCTGTTTTGATCATGTATGGTTTGACATTCGCACCTTTGCTTACCCTCTTTTTATACTGATTGCTCAAGATTAAGTTGTTCTTTCTCAAACTACAAAATTTTGTTGTTGAAACTTGATTTGAAGTGGATAAATAAGGAAGACAAACAGTTTTAAGTCAGGCTGATAGCAATTAATTTTATAGCAAAATCTGTATTTCGTCATTTGTCGAGAGATGCTTATTGCTGAAGAAGTTCTTTCTCATTCTACAAAGTACAACGTTGTTTATCATTGAAACTTGATTAGACATGAATAAATATGAAGGACAAAGCAGTCTTAACTTGGTTTGAGTTAAGGAATTCGTTTTATAGGAGAATCCGAATTCGTGCATAACTCGTAAAATAGAGCTTATTTTCGGATTCCTGAAGAATGAGTCTGGTTCTTTCTCATAATACAAAGTTTGTTGTTTATTGTTGAAACTTCATCAGACCGTTAGATATAGTCGGACTCACCTCGACGCACGGCTTGGGATCTGGAACCAGTACTCTTGAGAGGGGTTGGACTCTCTTCCACTCTTGAGTTGCCCGTGGTGAGAGGCGCAGAGCAGGTGTGGGCATACTTATTGCCCCCCGGCTGTGTGCCAGTACATTGGGGTTTACCCCAGTGAACGAGAGGGTAGCCTCCCTCCGCCTTTGGGTGGGGGGACGAGTCCTGACTGTTGTTTGTGCCTATGCGCCAAACAGCCGTTCAGAGTACCTACCCTTTTTGGAGTCTCTGGGGGAGGCACTGGAGAATGCTCCTACCGGAGACTCCCTCATTCTGCTGGGGGACTTCAATGCTCACGTGGGCAATGAGAGTGAGACCTGGAGGGGTGTGATTGGGAGGAACGGCCCCCCCGATCTGTATCAGAGTGGTGTTATGTTGTTGGACTTCTGTGCCAGTCATAGACTGTCCATAACGAACACCATGTTCAGGCATAAGGGTGTCCATATGTGCACTTGGCACCAGGACACCCTTGGCCGCAGTTCGATGATCGACTTTGTGGTTGTATCATCGGACTTGCGGCCGTATGTCCTGGACACTCGGGTGAAGAGAGGGGCGGAGCTGTCAACTGATCACCACCTGTTGGTGAGTTGGCTCCGCTGGTGGGGGAGGATGCCGATCAGACCTGGCAGGCCCAAACGTATTGTGAGGGTCTGCTGGGAGCGTTTGTCAGAATCCCCCGTCAGAAGGAGCTTTAACTCCCACCTCCGGCAGAGCTTCAACCATATTTGAGGTGGGGGACATTGAGTCCGAATGGGCCATGTTCCGTGACTCCATTGCCGAGGCAGCTGGTCGGAGTTGTGGCCGTAAGGTGGTCGGTGCCTGTCGTGGCGGCAACCCTCGAACCTGCTGGTGGCCAACAGTGGTGAGGGAAGCTGTCAAGCTGAAGAAGGAGTCCTATCGGGCCTTTTTGGCCAGTGGGACCCTGGAAGAAGCTGATAGGTACCGACGGGCCAGACGGGCCACTGCTTCGGCGGTTGCTGAGGCAAAAACTCGGGCATGGGAGGAGTTCGGTGAGACCATGGAGAACGATTTCCGGACGGCCTCGAAAAGATTCTGGTCCACCATCCGGCGTCTCAGGGGGGGGGAAGCGGCTCACAGTCAACACTGTTTACAGTGGGGACGGGGCTTTGCTGACCTCAACTAGGGATGTTGTGAGTCGGTGGGGGGAGTACTTCGTAGAACTCCTCAATCCTACCAACACGTGCTCGGAAGAGGCAGAGTCGGAGAGCTCGGAGACGGGGCCTCCCATTTCTGGGAATGAGGTTGCCGAGGTGGTTAAAAAGCTCCTCGGTGGCAAGGCCCCGGGGGTGGATGAGGTCCGTCCTGAGTTTCTCAAGGCTCTGGATGTTGTAGGGCTGTCTTGGCTGACACGCCTCTGCAGTATCGCGTGGACATTGGGGACAGTGCCTCTGGACTGGCAGATTGGGGTGGTGGTCCCCCTCTTTAAAAAGGGGGACCGGAGGGTGTGTTCCAACTATAGGGGTATCACACTCCTCAGCCTCCCTGGTAAGGTCTATTCGGGGGTATTGGAGAGGAGGATCCGTCGGATAATCGAGCCTCGGATTCAGGAGATGCAGTGTGGCTTTCGTCCTGGCCGTGGAACAGTGGACCAGCTCTATACCCTCGGCAGGATCCTGGAGGGTGCATGGGAGTTCGCCCAACCAGTCTACATGTGTTTTGTGGACTTGGAGAAAGCGTTCGACCGTGTCCCTCGTGGAGTCCTGTGGGGGGTGTTCCGGGAATATGGAGTGCCGGACCCCTTGATAGGGGCCGTTCGGTCTCTGTATGACCGGTGCCAGAGTTTGGTCCGCATTGCCGGCAGTAAGTCGGATACGTTTCGGGTGAGAGTTGGACTCCGTCAGGGCTGCCCTTTGTCACCGATTCTGTTCCTAACTTTTATGGACAGAATTTCTAGGCGGAGCCAGGGCGTTGAGGGTGTCCCATTTGGCGACCTCAGAATCGGGTCTCTGCTTTTTGCAGATGATGTGGTTCTGTTAGCGTCGTCAGGCCGTGACCTTCAGCTCTCACTGGAGTGATTCGCAGCCGAGTGTGAAGCGGCTGGGATGAGAATCAGCACCTCCAAATCCGAGACTATGGTTCTCAGCCGGAAAAGGGTGGAATGCTCTCTCCGGGTCGGGAATGAGATCCTTCCCCAAGAGGAGGAGTTCAAGTATCTCGGGGTCTTGTTCACGAGTGACGGACGAATGGAGCGGGAGATTGACGGGCGGATCGGTGCGGCGCCTGCAGTGTTGCAGGCTCTGCACCGACCCGTCGTTGTGAAGAGGGAGCTGAGCCAGAAGGCGAAGCTCTCTACTTACTGGTCAATCTACGTTCCCATCCTCACCTATGGTCACGAGTTGTGGGTAGTGACCGAAAGAACAAGATCGCGAATACAAGCGGCCGAAATGGGTTTCCTCCGCAGGGTGTCTGGGCTCTCCCTTAGAGATAGGTTGAGAAGCTCAGTCATCCGGGAGGGGCTCGGAGTAGAACCGCTGCTCCTCCGCATTGAGAGGAGTCAGATGAGGTGGCTCGGGCATCTGGTTAGGATGCCCCCTGGGCGCCTCCCTGGGGAGGTGTTCCGGGCACGTCCCACTGGGAGGAGACCCCGGGGGAGACCCAGGACACGTTGGAGAGACTATGTCTCTCGGCTGGCCTGGGAACGCCTCGGGGTCCCCCCGGAAGAGCTGGAGGAAGTGGCCGGGGACAGAGACGTCTGGGTTTCTCTGCTCAAGCTGCTGCCCCCGCGACCCAACCCCCGGATAAGCGGCAGATGATGGATGGATGGATGGATATATCCTCCACCAACCAGACTTACAACCCCCGACTAGGGTAGCAGAATTTCTAAGCATCTGTACCCCAAAACTACTATCAAAAATATATAAATTATTGTCTAAGATAGATGACACAATGTCTCTTCCATCCTCAAAATGGGAGGCAGATTTATCCATCAGTTCTGGTCATAGATTCTAACCACAAATATGTTTGAACACCTTCATAAAGACTCGAAATCCTAATTTACAGCTCATACAATACAAAATCCTTCATAGAACACACTATACAGGACAAAGGATGTTCAGGATGGGTCTAACACACTCAAACATCTGCTCACATTGCACAGATAACACACCTGATGATTATGCACACGCTTTGTGGTTTTCTGCGCCTGTCCAGAAGTTCTGGCTTGAAGTCTGTGAGGACCTATCAACATGGCTAAAGTGTAGCATCCCTGCATGCCCCACACTGTGCATACTGGGTGACTTAGACAACATCAACATGGAAATTAACTCAGCACACATGGTTGTCACAGTGTTATGTATCGCAAAGAAAACTATTCTCATGAACTGGAAAGCGAAGAACAATCTGTGTATTAACCAGTTTAGAAATTTTCTTTTAGATTATATTAGCATGGAAACAATGTCTGCCTCCTCAAAACATCAATTGGCTGAATTTCATTCTCTCTGGTCCCCTCTGATTAGTTTTATCACATAGTGGTGGTGGTGGGTTGCTTGGTGATGGTGGGTCTCAGGCCCGGGCTGCTGCGACTGGTTTGACCGGGTGGTTTGTTTGATTGTTTTTTGATGTTGTTTGTTTGTTTTTTGTAGAGGTCCTCCTGGGTGGGGTTGGGTTGAGTGGGGTGGGGCGGGATGGGTACCTTCTGGGGGTACAGTAGCTCCCGGAATATGGTCGCTGCAGGCCCCGAGCCTGGTGGACATCAGGCCCTCCTGCCCATTGTTGGCTCCCAGGTAGCGGGGATGCCTATTGCAGCCAGTCCCTGGCTGCCCTCTCTGGGGGAGAGTAGCTCCCCCGGTATATATCCCCATACCCCTCTCCCTTCTGGCTCCTGTACAGAGCACACACTCACACATGAAGGGTTTTGGGGGCGTGTGGATGGGGCCATGTAGGTGGTCCCCTTTGGTTGCACTCTGCAGTTCCCTGCCCCTGTTTTAATTACACCTTAGACATTACTACTTATCAAACACACTCACACACACACATTAGGTCTTGGGGGGTGGTTACACTGAGTGGCATCTGGTGGGCGGGGCTCTTTGGGTATGTAGGCTGCCCAGAGTGCCGCGCTCCCAGTTCTACAAGTTTGGCTGCCCCTCAATTTTAATTGCTCACTATTAGAAAATATTGAAGAGCCAGAAGGGTGAGGGGAGGGGTCTTCTTCGCACACCCCTGCTTCCTGGTGTCTGCTCGGGGCAGGAGGGGCCAGGTGGATTAATTAATTGTTCTGCTGGTTCGGGGTCTGTGGTGGCTGGGGGGTTGCTGGCCTCCTGGTGTGCCCGCTGCACTACACCCCAGCAGAGTCGAGGGAGGTAGGATGTGTGGATGTGTGGATGTATGGGACGTGAAAGTGTGTGTGGTAATGATTGGGCCTGGATCTGGGACTTGCTGTCGCCTGGCCTGCCTGTGTTTCTCCCGATGGGGCATCAGCGTTGCCTCTCCCCACTGCTCGCGACTTCACCCACCTGTGGGCACGTCTTGACTCCCAGGGCACTTGGCCAGGGGCGCTGGGGCAGGCGCTGACCCACTTTGTGGCTGTCTGGGGCGCTTGGCCCTCCTGGGTATTGGGTGGGGCCTCTGCCGGGGGGTTTGGGGGCGCTCGGGCTCCTGGGGCCCAGGTCCAGTGCACGGCCCATGTCTGGGCGGCTGGGGCCTGGCGGGGTCGGTGGGCTGTTACCCCTGGTTCCCGGAGTGCCTCTGCCCTATGCTTATGGGGGCTCTTTCCGGGGGCTTCCTCTGCAGTCTTCTGGGTGGATGCGTGGTTGCCCCTGCGGTGGGCTGCCTGGGTTCTGTGCTCTGTGGGGGCTGCTGGTGGCCTGGGTCTTGTGGCCCTCTCTGCCTGCTTCTGATTGCTTGGGGGGGGGGCTGTGGATTGTGGCCCTGTACGCTTATTCACTCATAACTAAGCACGGTTATCATGTAGGTCCTGTGCCATGGGTGTTGCATGTTCTCACACACACACACATTCATTAGTCCAGTAGCATGGTCACTAAGCAGTTGATGTATTATCATGTCGTCTCAGGTCATCTATATCCACAGCTGTGTTGTATGCGATTGCCGCTTCTTGTGCTTGTTTTTGTTTGTTTGTGTGTTTGTTTTTTCTCTGCTTGTCTGCTTTCAGGTGCTCCTGGTGGCGCTAAGGCTGGATTCCCCTCATAGGCCATGGATTGTTGTCTGTTTTGTTTTTTACAGGTGTAGCAGCTGGTTGTCTGGTTTTTGTTTCTATTTTTTTTCTGTTTCCTCTTCTTTCCTCTTCTTCTTTCCTTGTCCCCCGGTCCAGTTCAGTTCAGTTCATGTCATATATTGTAAACAGAAATAAATAAATGGGCATCAAGGGGAGCTTTACATTTATAAAACTTCCCTTGGCAAAACAAATCTGTTTGGCATCAAAGGTATTCAGACTACAATTCTTCTGACATAATGCTGAACAGGACAAGGGGAAAAAAAAGTAAAGAAGACAGTTCTGCCGAAAGCCAGGGATAGACCTGTTCTAAGTTCTATACTTTTTAAAAGGGGCGTGTTTATCAACTATGGAATTAGAAGATTTACAAAAATGGTCAAGTGCTAGATCTTCATCTGGGATTTTAACAGTGTCATATAACTATTCAACAGATCAGTTAAAAAAAAGCCTGCTCATGGAGATGTTTCAGGATCTGGATACCAAGCGTGGACCTAATGTTTTCATTTTTGCAATTCTGATACAGGCTATTGAGCAGTGATAACTAACACCAAGTTCAGATACTGCGGATTTTCTACCTTTGATTTGTTAAGATTGAGCCAATCAGGGACAACCTTGAAGGATCTCTTTGGTTTTGTAGGATCAGTAATTACCTGAGAAAGGTTGATATTGGTAGACACCTTTTTTAAATGATCAGAGGCAGAGTTCAACTTGTTTAAATTAAAATTGCCACACAGAGATTGGGTTTAGGCCACATGCACACAGAATGACATCAACAAATATAAGAAATATTAAACATTTACACATAGATTTTTGAATACATGTAGAGGAATGATACTTTGAAATGTGCTCATTGCGGAGTTATGATCAGTTGAGTAATGAAGGTTGAACTATTCTAGGAAAGAGGTTCTATTCCCAGCATCATGATGGACACTCCTGATATAGAAGGTTTCGCTAACGCATTGGAATTGTTTTACTATTTTCATATGCATGTGCAATGAAGAATTGCTTGCTGCTGATAAATGCAAAGAAGAACAGCTTACACATAGATGCTCACATATTCACATATAGGCTGCTGAATGCAATGAAGACCTGCTTATCAAGTAAAGTTCAATGTCAATGTGTAATATTCAATTAGGATTTGCAAAACAGTGAAGTTAAACAATGAATGGGTCCATAGTCGGTATGAGAAGACTACAGGACTATTTACCTGGGTGTACGTTCAAACAGAGATGAGAAAATTGCGATAAATAATTGTTTGTTTGTTTGTTAGTATGTATAGGAATGTTATGTGTATAAACTGTGTTGAGTTATAGTTACTCAGTAGTGTCTCAGTGAAACAACCGACGGGGGAAGCCTTGCGGTGACAACAAAAGCAGTGTTTTACTGATCAGTCAAGTTGCTCCAGTGTACTCCATACAAACTGGTTGGCTACTGAAGGGATAGAAAATGGGGAATACTTGTTTTAAAGCAAACAAGGAATTAGATGGGAAAAATACATGTTTTAACGGGACCCAGACAATATTAAATACTCAGACAGATGGGAGAAGAAGTGTAGTAGGAAATCACAAAATTATTACATAGAATTAGTGAAATCAATTTAAGAATGCCTTTCTGAAGAGTTGTTTACCACAGATGAGCAGCTTTGCGACCAAGCACATTGTAGATCGCTTTACTGCCAAAATGATCTAATTTAATGGATTGGTTTAGACATGCATAACAGCATTTTAAGAACAAAGAGAGAAACAAAAAAGGACAACGCTTCATGGTGGAAGGTGATGTATAAATAACTGTGTATATGATGAAGGGGGTGGCAACACCCATTCCGAAATCCCGCCATTCCGACATCCCGCTATTCCGACATCCCACCATTCCGACATACCACCATTCCGACATACCACCATTCCGACATGCAAACGTCCCACCATTCCGACATCCCACCATTGCGACATCCCGCTATTCTGACGTTCAAATGTCCCACCATTCCGACAAGGCTTTCCGTATAAGGAAATGTGTGTTACTCAACAGGTGAGTCCCTTCTTTCTGTTCATGCAATTTATATGTTTAACACATGTTTATAGACAAGCGTTATTAAAAACACAAAGTCTCGGCAACTGGAGGAGGAGAAGCAGTCCGCGGTGGTTTTCAATCACACACTCCAATGCCACTTGTTTCAACTTCCGAAAATTTAATCCAGGAAAAAAAGGCTTACAAACATGGACCAAAACGGCTCCATAACACGCACAAGAATCCAAAAGAAACGAAAGTTAACTAAAAGAAAGCAAATAAACAGTATGAAGTGGTCAAAATTGGTTTTATGCATGCCTATGTGCGTCTGGCACATGCGTCTTCGGGCTCTCCCACGTTGGTTTGTGGATGAAAGCTATATGTTCAGCTGTAATGTCATGTAAAAACAATCTCTACATGACATTTACTCCCAGGTGTGACCAGTTAGGTCCTTAAGATATCAACAGGCTGTATAAAGCTACAACCGTTGCGGCTGTGTGTTTGTGCCAAATGTGCAAAGCCCATCCGCGCTTCCCAAAATTGGAGTGAGTACTCATAAATCCCGTGAATAACATGAATAAACGTTTTTACTGAATTTTGTTGTGTTTTATACGTTCTATGCTGTCATTTCTCTCTTCTCCTATTGGCAAGGCAAGGCAGAGTGCTCGCAACTGTGTCCTGTGCAGTAGCCGTGATATCTGTAATTGCAATTATTACTTTTGCATATGATGACAGCGTGCAAAAGACGCATGGGCTCTGTGGAGAGCTCCGCTCCAGCTGGCTGCTGTGACAGCTCACTGACACTGTATTTCTGCTTAATCAGTTTCAGTCTCGCCAGAGTTACATTAATATCTGTATTTTTATATTTGAAATTCAGGGGATTTTGATAATAGATTATTAAAGTTTGTTTGCGAGGCTGTGGCCTCTGCATGTGCAAAGCTTGTGCGCCAAACTTTAGGGCGTATTTGCACCGGCATATCATTAGTGCAAAATGTTTTGGGTAAAAAATAGGCTATTAAAAGGAACTGTCGGAATGGCGGTATGTTAATAAAAACAAAAAACATACCGCCATTCCGACCATAGGAGGAAAAAAGTGTCGGAATGGTGGGACGTTTGATAAAAAATTAAGTGTTGCCATTCCGACAATTGGAGACCCATGTCGGAATGGCGAGATGTCGGAATGGCAGCATGTAACCATGATGAAGGAGAGACCATTTGAGCAGCACAGCCATTTCGCAGCACAGGGACAGCAGTCCAAGTTACAGGATCTCCCACGTGGTATCACCTGTCACATTGTGTCAAGGCATCAAAAGAAGAAAAAATCACCAAACTCAAGGACAAAAAGACAAAGACTCCGGTGAACGAAGAGAGAGTACTGACAAACCAGAAATACAAAAGGATTCTCGATATCAAGATCCAGAAGAAGAGGCTAACAATGCCACGAACACTTACGATGCTGGGAATGATGCCAGCAATGAACAGAGAAGAAGATTCAGTGTCATCAATCTGCATTACGTGCCTCTAATGAGGGGGTGAATATAGAATCCTCAACGATTACAACGTCTCTGGGAACTGTGACAACAACAAGGTTTAAACCATTTTGATATATATTGTAACCTATTGTCTAAGGAATAGTGCTGAAAATGAGGTAAATCTAATCCACCACTGTCCTTGGTCTTCTGTAGGGTTTTTAAACTAATACGTGGTGGTTTGTTTTTCCACAGAAATTTGGAGATGCATGAATCTAGTGACTTAAACCAAGTAGCAGATGTAGCCAAAAACCTCCGCTCCCTCTTTTGATCATACATTGTCGGGCATTCGCACCTTTTCTTACCCGTTTTTTACAAACCATGGTCGGACTTTCACACATTCTTGTAGCCAAACACATCCGCTCCCGCTATTGATTGTGTACAGTCGGGTATTTTAACCTTTTCTTACCCGTTTTTTACCAACTATGGTCGGACATTCACACCTTCTTACAGCGGAACACCTCCGCTCCCTCTTTTGATAGTGTATGTTCGGGCATTCGAATCTATTCTTACCCCCTTTTTACAAAATATGCTCGGAGATTCACACCTTCTCACAGCCGAACAACTCCGCTCCCGCATTTGATGGTGTATAGTCGGGCATTCTCACCCTTTCTCATCAGCTTTTTGCAAATTATGATCTGACATTCACACCTACTTGCAGTCGAACAGCTCTGCTCCCGCTTTTGATTATGTTTGGTTGGATATTCGAAACTTTTCTTAACTGCTTTTTACAAACTTTGGTAGGACGTTCAAACTTTCAAGCAGCCGAACACCTCCGCTTCTGCTTTTGATGTTGTATATTCGGGCATACAAACCTTTTCTTACCCACTTTTTACAAACCATGGTCAGACTTTCACTCTTTGTTGCTGAACAACTCCGCTCCCTCTTTTGATTGTGTACAGTCGGGTATTTTCACCTTTTCTTACCTGCTTTTTACAAACTTTGGTCGGACATTCAAACCTTCTTGTAGCCGAACACATCCACTCCTGCTTTTGATGATGTATGGTTGGGCATTCGCACCTTTTCTTACCCATTTTTCAGTAATTATTGGTGGACATTCAGACCTTCTTGCAGCTGAACACCTCTGCTCCCTCTTTTGATCATACATTGTCGGGCATTCGCACCTTGTCTTACCCGCTTTTTACAAACTTTAGTCAGACATTCACACCTTGCAGCTGAACCACCTCCGCTCCCTGTTTTGATCATGTATGGTCTGGCAATACTACCTTTTCTTACCCATTTGTGAGTAATTATGGCTGGACATTCACACCTACTTGCAGCCGAACACCACCTCTCCCGCTTTTGATGATGTATTGTCCGGCATTCTAGTCTCTTCTAACACATTTTTCAGCAATTATGGTCGGACATTCACACCTACTCACAGCCGAACACTTCCGCTCCCGCATTTGATGGTGTATAGCCGGGCATTCTCACCCTTTCTCATCAGCTTTTTGCAAATTATGATCTGACATTCACACCTACTTGCAGTCGAACAGCTCTGCTCCCGCTTTTGATTATGTTTGGTTGGATATTCGAACCTTTTCTTAACTGCTTTTTACAAACTTTGGTTGGACGTTCACACCTTCTTGCAGCCGAACACATCCACTCCTGCTTTTGATGATGTATGGTTGGGCATTCGCACCTTTTTTTTACCCATTTGTCAGGAATAATGGGTGGACATTCACACCTTCTTGCAGCTGAACACCTCCTCTCCCACTTATGATCATGTGCGGTTTGATTTTCGAAAATTTTCTTTCATGTTTTCTAGCAATTATTGATGGACATTTAGACCTTCTTGCAGCTGAACACCTCCGCTCCTGCTTTTGATCATACCTTGTCAGGCATTCGCACCATGTCTTACCCGCTTTTTACAAACTTTAGTCGGACATTCAAACCTTCTTGTAGCCGAACACATCCACTCCTGCTTTTGATGATGTATGGTTGGGCATTCGCACCTTTTCTTACCCATTTTTCAGTAATTATTGGTGGACATTCAGACCTTCTTGCAGCTGAACACCTCTGCTCCCTCTTTTGATCATACATTGTCGGGCATTCGCACCTTGTCTTACCCGCTTTTTACAAACTTTAGTCAGACATTCACACCTTGCAGCTGAACCACCTCCGCTCCCTGTTTTGATCATGTATGGTCTGGCAATACTACCTTTTCTTACCCATTTGTGAGTAATTATGGCTGGACATTCACACCTACTTGCAGCCGAACACCACCTCTCCCGCTTTTGATGATGTATTGTCCGGCATTCTAGTCTCTTCTAACACATTTTTCAGCAATTATGGTCGGACATTCACACCTACTCACAGCCGAACACTTCCGCTCCCGCATTTGATGGTGTATAGCCGGGCATTCTCACCCTTTCTCATCAGCTTTTTGCAAATTATGATCTGACATTCACACCTACTTGCAGTCGAACAGCTCTGCTCCCGCTTTTGATTATGTTTGGTTGGATATTCGAACCTTTTCTTAACTGCTTTTTACAAACTTTGGTCGGACGTTCACACCTTCTTGCAGCCGAACACCTCCACTTCGACTTTTGATGGTATATATTCGGGCATTCGAACCTTTTCTTACCCGCTTTTTACAAACTATGGTCGGACTTTCACACCTTCTTGTAGCCGAACAACTCCGCTCCCGCTATTGATTGTGTACAGTCGGGTATTTTAACCTTTTCTTACCCGCTTTTTACAAACTATGGTCGGACATTCAAACCTTCTTCTAGCCGAACACATCCACTCCTGCTTTTGATGATGTATGGTTTGGCATTCGCACCCTTTTTTTACCCATTTTTCAGGAATTATGGGTGGACTTTCAGACCTTCTTGCAGCCGAAAACCTCCGCTCCCTCTTTTGATCATGCATTGTCGGGCATTCGCACCTTGTCTTACCCGCTTTTTATAAACTTTAGTTGGACATTCACACCTTCTTGCAGCTGAACGACCTCCGCTCCCTTATTTGATCATACCCGTTTGTGAGTAATTAATCCCAAAATATTGAGCATAAAATAAGTCTTTATGCTGATGATGTATTACTTTTCCTTCAGAACTCACAGACGTCTCTCACTCACACGATCACACTCATAAATAAATTCTCAACACTTTCTGACTACTCTATCAACTGGTCTAAGACCACAGTTCTGCCCATTAACTGTAGGGTCCATAATATACCTGCAATCACTTTACAGTCAGGAAATATTAGATATTTAGGCATAAACATTTCCTCCAGGCTCTCAGAGCTAACAAAGCTAAATTATGTGCAATTATTAAAGACAGTAGAGGACGATCTCTCTCGTTGGAAGTCCTTACCTATATCACTTATGGGGAGAATTACATCCATTAAAATGATGATACTACCAAAAGTTAACTATTTGTTCTCAATGATCCCCATAAAACCATCTGCTACTTGGTTTAAGTAACTAGATTCATGCATCTCCAAATTTCTGTGGAAAAACAAAGCACCACGTATTAGTTTAAAAACCCTACAGAAGACCAAGGACAATGGTGGATTAGATTTACCTCATTTTCAGCACTATTCCTTAGCCAATAGGTTACAATATATATCAAAATGGTTTAAACCTTGTTTTTGTCACAGTTCCCAGAGACGTTGTAATCGTTGAGGATTCTATATTCACCCCCTCATTAGAGGCACGTGTTGCAGATTGATGACACTGAATCTTCTTCTCTGTTCATTGCTGGCATCATTCCCAGCATCGTAAGTGTTCGTGGCATTGTTAGCCTCTTCTTCTGGATCTTGATATCGAGAATCCTTTTGTATTTCTGGTTTGTCAGTGCTCTCTCTTCGTTCACCGGCGTCTTCGTCTTTTTGTCCTTGAGTTTGGTGATTTTTTCTTCTTTTGATGCCTTGACACAATGTGACAGGTGATACCACGTGGGAGATCCTGTAACTTGGACTGCTGTCCCTGTGCTGCGAAATGGCTGTGCTGCTCAAATGGTCTCTCCTTCATCATGGTTACATGCTGCCATTCCGACATCTCGCCATTCCGACATGGGTCTCCAATTGTCGGAATGGCGACACTTAATTTTTTATCAAACGTCCCACCATTCCGACACTTTTTTCCTCCTATGGTCGGAATGGCGGTATGTTTTTTTTTTTTTAACATACCGCCATTCCGACAGTTCCTTTTAATAGCCTATTTTTTACCCAAAACATTTTGCACTAATGATATGCCGGCGCAAATACGCCCTAAAGTTTGGCGCACAAGCTCTGCACATGCAGAGGCCAGAGCCTCGCAAACAAACTTTAATAATCTATTATCAAAATCCCCTGAATTTCAAATATAAAAATACAGATATTAATGTAACTCTGGCGAGACTGAAACTGATTAAGCAGAAATACATTGTCAGTGAGCTGTCACAGCAGCCAGCTGGAGCGGAGCTCTCCACAGAGCCCATGCGTCTTTTGCACGCTGTCATCATATGCAAAAGTAATAATTGCAATAACAGATATCACGGCTACGGCACAGGACACAGTTGCGAGCACTCTGCCTTGCCTTGCCAATAGGAGAAGAGAGAAATGACAGCATAGAACGTATAAAACACAACAAAATGCAGTAAAACCGTTTATTCATGTTATTCACATGATTTATGAGTACTCGCTCCAATTTTGGGAAAGGCGGATGGGCTTTGCGCATTTGGCACAAACACACAGCCGTTGCGCAAGGCTTTATACAGCCTGTTGATATCTTAAGGACGTAACTGGTCACACCTGGGAGTAAATGTCATGTAGAGATTGTTTTTACATGACATTACAGCTGAACATATAGCTTTCATCCACAAACCAATGTGGGAGAGCCCGAAGACGCATGTGCCAGACGCACATAGGCATGCGTAAAACCAATTTTGACCACTTCATACTGTTTATTTGCTTTCTTTTAGTTAACTTTTGTTTCTTTTGGATTCTTGTGCGTGTTATGGAGCCGTTTTGGTCCATGTTTGTAAGCCTTTTTTTCCTGGATTAAATTTTCGGAAGTTGAAACAAGTGGCATTGGAGTGTGTGATTGAAAACCACCGCGAACTGCGTCTCCTCCTCCAGTTGCCGAGACTTTGTGTTTTTAATAACGCTTGTCTATAAACATGTGTTAAACATATAAATTGCATGAACAGAAAGAAGGGACTCACCTGTTGAGTAACACACATTTCCTTATACAGAAAGCCTTGTCGGAATGGTGGGACATTTGAACGTCGGAATGGTGGGACGTTTGCATGTCGGAATGGTGGTATGTCGGAATGGTGGTATGTCGGAATGGTGGGATGTCGGAATAGCGGGATGTCGGAATGGCGGGATTTCGGAATGGGTGTTGCCAACCCCTTCATCATATACACTTTTATTTATACATCACCTTCCACCATGAAGCGTTGTCCCTTTTTGTTTCTCTCTTTGTTCTTAAAATGCTGTTATGCATGTCTAAACCAATCCATTAAATTAGATCATTTTGTCAGTAAAGCGATCTACATTGTGCTTGGTCGCAAAGCTGCTCATCTGTGGTAAACAGCTCTTCAGAAAGGCATTCTTCAATTGATTTCACTAATTTCATGTAATAATTTTGTGATTTCCTACAAAACTACACTTCTTATCCCATCTGTCTGAGTATTTAATATTGTCTGGGTCCCGTTAAAACATGTATTTTTCCCATCTAATTCCTTGTTTGCTTTAAAACAAGAATTCCCCATTTTCTATCCCTTCAGTAGCCAACCAGTTTGTATGGAGTACACTGGAGCAACTTGACTGATCAGTAAAACACTGCTTTTGTTGTCACCGCAAGGCATCCCCCGTCGGTTGTTTCACTGAGACACTACTGAGTAACTATAACTCAACACAGTTTATACACATAACATTCATATACATACTAACAAACACACAAACAATTATTTATCGCGATTTGCTCATCTCTGTTTGAACGTACACCCAGGTAAATATTCCTGTAGTCTTCTCATACCGACTATGGACCCATTCATTGTTTAACTTCACTGTTTTGCAAATCCTAATTGAATATTACACATTGACATTGAACTTTACTGGATAAGCAGGTCTTCATTGCATTCAGCAACCTATATGTGAGCATCTATGTGTAAGCTGTTCTTCTTTGCATTTATCAGCAGCAAGCAATTCTTCATTGCACATGCATATGAAAATAGTAAAACAATTCCAATGCGTTAGCGAAACCTTCTATATCAGGAGTGTCCATCATGATGCTGGGAATAGAACCTCTTTCCCAGAATAGTTCAACCTTCATTACTCAACTGATCATAACTCCGCAATGAGCACATTTAAAAGTATCATTCCTCTACATGTATTCAAAAATCTATGTGTAAATGTTTAATATTTCTTATATTTGTTGATGTCATTCTGTGTGCATGTGGCCTAAACCCAATCTCTGTGTGGCAATTTTAATTTAAACAAGTTGAACTCTGCCTCTGATCATTTAAAAAAGGTGTGTACCAATATCAACCTTTCTCAGGTAATTACTGATCCTACAAAACCAAAGAGATCCTTCAAGGTTGTCCCTGATTGGCTCAATCTTAACAAATCAAAGGTAGAAAATCCGCAGTATCTGAACTTGGTGTTAGTTATCACTGCTCAATAGCCTGTATCAGAATTGCAAAAATGAAAACATTAGGTCCACGCTTGGTATCCAGATCCTGAAACATCTCCATGAGCAGGCTTTTTTTTAACTGATCTGTTGAATAGTTATATGACACTGTTAAAATCCCAGATGAAGATCTAGCACTTGACCATTTTTGTAAATCTTCTAATTCCATAGTTGATAAACACGCCCCTTTTAAAAAGTATACAACTTAGAACAGGTCTATCCCTGGCTTTCGGCAGAACTGTCTTCTTTACTTTTTTTTCCCCTTGTCCTGTTCAGCATTATGTCAGAAGAATTGTAGTCTGAATACCTTTGATGCCAAACAGATTTGTTTTGCCAAGGGAAGTTTTATAAATGTAAAGCTCCCCTTGATGCCCATTTATTTATTTCTGTTTACAATATATGACATGAACTGAACTGAACCGGACCGGGGGACAAGGAAAGAAGAAGAGGAAAGAAGAGGAAAGAAGAGGAAACAGAACAAAAATAGAAACAAAAACCAGACAACCAGCTGCTACACCTGTAAAAAACAAAACAGACAACAATCCATGGCCTATGAGAGGAATCCAGCCTTAGCGCCACCAGGAGCACCTGAAAGCAGACAAGCAGAGAAAAAACAAACACACAAACAAACAAAAACAAGCACAAGAAGCGGCAATCGCATACAACACAGCTGTGGATATAGATGACCTGAGACGACATGATAATACATCAACTGCTTAGTGACCAAGCTACTGGACTAATGAATGTGTGTGTGTGTGTGTGAGAACATGCAACACCCATGGCACAGGACCTACATGATAACCGTGCTTAGTTATGAGTGTATAAGCGTACAGGGCCACAATCCACAGCCCCCCCCCCCCAAGCAATCAGAAGCAGGCAGAGAGGGCCACAAGACCCAGGCCACCAGCAGCCCCCACAGAGCACAGAACCCAGGCAGCCCACCGCAGGGGCAACCACGCATCCACCCAGAAGACTGCAGAGGAAGCCCCCGGAAAGAGCCCCCATAAGCATAGGGCAGAGGCACTCCGGGAACCAGGGGTAACAGCCCACCGACCCCGCCAGGCCCCAGCCGCCCAGACATGGGCCGTGCACTGGACCTGGGCCCCAGGAGCCCGAGCTTCCCCAAACCCCCCGGCAGAGGCCCCACCCAATACCCAGGAGGGCCAAGCGCCCCAGACAGCCACAAAGTGGGTCAGCGCCTGCCCCAGCGCCCCTGGCCAAGTGCCCTGGGAGTCAAGACGTGCCCACAGGTGGGTGAAGTCGCGAGCAGTGGGGAGAGGCAACGCTGATGCCCCATCGGGAGAAACACAGGCAGGCCAGGCGACAGCAAGTCCCAGATCCAGGCCCAATCAAACACACACTTTCACGTCCCATACATCCACACATCCACACATCCTACCTCCCTCGACTCTGCTGGGGTGTAGTGCAGCGGGCACACCAGGAGGCCAGCAACCCCCCAGCCACCACAGACCCCGAACCAGCAGAACAATTAATTAATCCTCCTGGCCCCTCCTGCCCCGAGCAGACACCAGGAAGCAGGGGTGTGCGAAGAAGACCCCTCCCCTCACCCTTCTGGCTCTTCAATATTTTCTAATAGTGAGCAATTAAAATTGAGGGGCAGCCAAACTTGTAGAACTGGGAGCGCGGCACTCTGGGCAGCCTACATACCCAAAGAGCCCCGCCCACCAGATGCCACTCAGTGTAACCACCCCCCAAGACCTAATGTGTGTGTGTGAGTGTGTTTGATAAGTAGTAATGTCTAAGGTGTAATTAAAACAGGGGCAGGGAACTGCAGAGTGCAACCAAAGGGGACCACCTTATCTTAGACAATAATTTATATATTTTTGATAGTAGTTTTGGGGTACAGATGCTTAGAAATTCTGCTACCCTAGTCGGGGGTTGTAAGTCTGGTTGGTGGAGGATATATCCATCCATCCATCCATCATCTGCCGCTTATCCGGGGGTCGGGTCGCGGGGGCAGCAGCTTGAGCAGAGAAACCCAGACGTCTCTGTCCCCGGCCACTTCCTCCAGCTCTTCCGGGGGGACCCCGAGGCGTTCCCAGGCCAGCCGAGAGACATAGTCTCTCCAACGTGTCCTGGGTCTCCCCCGGGGTCTCCTCCCAGTGGGACGTGCCCGGAACACCTCCCCAGGGAGGCGCCCAGGGGGCATCCTAACCAGATGCCCGAGCCACCTCATCTGACTCCTCTCAATGCAGAGGAGCAGCGGTTCTACTCCGAGCCCCTCCCGGATGACTGAGCTTCTCACCCTATCTCTAAGGGAGAGCCCAGACACCCTGCGGAGGAAACCCATTTCGGCCGCTTGTATTCGCGATCTTGTTCTTTCGGTCACTACCCACAACTCGTGACCATAGGTGAGGATGGGAACGTAGATTGACCAGTAAGTAGAGAGCTTCTCCTTCTGGCTCAGCTCCCTCTTCACAACGACGGGTCGGTGCAGAGCCTGCAACACTGCAGGCGCCGCACCGATCCGCCCGTCAATCTCCCGCTCCATTCGTCCGTCACTCGTGAACAAGACCCCGAGATACTTGAACTCCTCCTCTTGGGGAAGGATCTCATTCCCGACCCGGAGAGAGCATTCCACCCTTTTCCGGCTGAGAACCATGGTCTCGGATTTGGAGGTGCTGATTCTCATCCCAGCCGCTTCACACTCGGCTGCGAATCACTCCAGTGAGAGCTGAAGGTCACGGCCTGACGACGCTAACAGAACCACATCATCTGCAAAAAGCAGAGACCCGATTCTGAGGTCACCAAATGGGACACCCTCAACGCCCTGGCTCCGCCTAGAAATTCTGTCCATAAAAGTTAGGAACAGAATCGGTGACAAAGGGCAGCCCTGACGGAGTCCAACTCTCACCGGAAACGTATCCGACTTACTGCCGGCAATGCGGACCAAACTCTGGCACCGGTCATACAGAGACCGAACGGCCCCTATCAAGGGGTCCGGCACTCCATATTCCCGGAGCACCCCCCACAGGACTCCACGAGGGACACGGTCGAACGCTTTCTCCAAGTCCACAAAACACATGTAGACTGGTTGGGCGAACTCCCATGCACCCTCCAGGATCCTGCCGAGGGTATAGAGCTGGTCCACTGTTCCACGGCCAGGACGAAAGCCACACTGCATCTCCTGAATCTGAGGCTCGATTATCCGACGGATCCTCCTCTCCAATACCCCCGAATAGACCTTACCAGGGAGGCTGAGGAGTTTGATACCCCTATAGTTGGAACACACCCTCCGGTCCCCCTTTTTAAAGAGGGGGACCACCACCCCAATCTGCCAGTCCAGAGGCACTGTCCCCGATGTCCACGCGATACTGCAGAGGTGTGTCAGCCAAGACAGCCCTACAACATCCAGAGCCTTGAGAAACTCAGGACGGACCTCATCCACCCCCGGGGCCTTGCCACCGAGGAGCTTTTTAACCACCTCGGCAACCTCAGCCCCAGAAATGGGAGGCCCCGTCTCCGAGCTCTCCGACTCTGCCTCTTCCGAGCACGTGTTGGTAGGATTGAGGAGTTCCTCGAAGTACTCCCCCCACCGACTCACAACATCCCGAGTTGAGGTCAGCAAAGCCCCGTCCCCACTGTAAACAGTGTTGACTGTGAGCCACTTCCCCCCCCTGAGACGCCGGATGGTGGACCAGAATCTTTTCGAGGCCGTCCGGAAATCGTTCTCCATGGTCTCACCGAACTCCTCCCAGGCCCGAGTTTTTGCCTTAGCAACCGCCGAAGCCGCGGCCCGTCTGGCCCGTCGGTACCTATCAGCTTCTTCCAGGGTCCCACTGGCCAAAAAGGCCCGATAGGACTCCTTCTTCAGCTTGACGGCTTCCCTCACCACTGGTGTCCACCAGCAGGTTCGAGGGTTGCCGCCACGACAGGCACCGACCACCTTACGGCCACAACTCCGACCAGCTGCCTCGGCAATGGAGTCACGGACCATGTCCCATTCAATGTCCCCCACCTCAAATATGGTTGAAGCTCTGCCGGAGGTGGGAGTTAAAGCTCCTTCTGACGGGGGATTCTGACAAACGCTCCCAGCAGACCCTCACAATACGTTTGGGCCTGCCAGGTCTGATCGGCATCCTCCCCCACCAGCGGAGCCAACTCACCACAAGGTGGTGATCAGTTGACAGCTCCGCCCCTCTCTTCACCCGAGTGTCCAGGACATACAAGTCCGATGATACAACCACAAAGTCGATCATCGAACTGCGGCCAAGGGTGTCCTGGTGCCAAGTGCACATATGGACACCCTTATGCCTGAACATGGTGTTCGTTATGGACAGTCTATGACTGGCACAGAAGTCCAACAACATAACACCACTCTGATTCAGATCGGGGGGGCCGTTCCTCCCAATCACACCCCTCCAGGTCTCACTGTCATTGTCCACGTGAGCATTGAAGTCCCCCAGCAGAATGAGGGAGTCTCCGGTAGGAGCATTCTCTAGTGCCTCCCCCAGATACTCCAAAAAGGGTAGGTACTCTGAACTGCTGTTTGGCGCATAGGCACAAACAACAGTCAGGACTCGTCCCCTCACCCAAGGCGGAGGGAGGCTACCCTCTCGTTCACTGGGGTAAACCCCAATGTACTGGCACACAGCCGGGGGGCAATAAGTATGCCCACACCTGCTCTGCGCCTCTCACCACGGGCAACTCCAGAGTGGAAGAGAGTCCAATCCCTCTCAAGAGTACTGGTTCCAGATCCCAAGCCGTGCGTCGAGATGAGTCCGACTATATCTAACGGTCTGATGAAGTTTCAACAATAAACAACAAACTTTGTATTATGAGAAAGAACCAGACTCATTCTTCAGGAATCCGAAAATAAGCTCTATTTTACGAGTTATGCACGAATTCGGATTCTCCTATAAAACGAATTCCTTAACTCAAACCAAGTTAAGACTGCTTTGTCCTTCATATTTATTCATGTCTAATCAAGTTTCAATGATAAACAACGTTGTACTTTGTAGAATGAGAAAGAACTTCTTCAGCAATAAGCATCTCTCGACAAATGACGAAATACAGATTTTGCTATAAAATTAATTGCTATCAGCCTGACTTAAAACTGTTTGTCTTCCTTATTTTTCCACTTCAAATCAAGTTTCAACAATTAAAAATATTTTGTAGTTTGAGAAAGAACAACTTAATCTTGAGCAATCAGTATAAAAAGAGGGTAAGCAAAGGTGCGAATGTCAAACCATACATGATCAAAACAGGGAGCGGAGGTGTTTGGCTGAGACATGGTGTGAATGTCCACCCATAATTAATGAAAAGCGGGCAACAAGTAGGTTCGAATGCCCAACCATACATCATCAAAAGCAGGAGTGGATATGTTCGGCTACAAGAAGGTTTGAACGTCTGACCATAGTTTGTAAAAAGCGGGTAAGAAAAGGTTTGAATGCCCGAACATACACCATCAAAGGAGGGAGCGGAGGTGTTCCGCTGTAAGAAGGTGTGAATGTCCGACCATAGTTGGTAAAAAACGGGTAAGAAAAGGTTAAAATACCCGACTGTACACAATCAGTAGCGGGTGCGGAGTTGTTCGGCTACTAAAAGGTGTGAATGTCCGACCATGGTTTGTAAAAAGCGGGAAAGAAAAGGTGCGAATGCCCGAAAATGTATGATCAAAAGAGGGAGCGGAGGTGTTCGGCTGCAAGAAGGTGTGAATGTACACCCATAATTACTGAAAAATGGGTAAGAAAAGGTGCGAATGCCCAACTATACATAATCAAAAGCAGGAGTGGATGTGTTCGGCTCCAAGAAGGGTTGAATGTCTGACCATAGTTTGTAAAAAGCAGGTAAGAAAAGGTTTGACTGCCCGAACATACACCATCAAAAGACGGAGCGGAGGTGTTCCGCTGTGAGAAGGTGTTAATGTCCGACCATAGTTGGTAAAAAGCGGGTAAGAAAAGGTTAAAATACCCGACTGTACACAATCAATAGTGGGAGCGGAGTTGTTCGGCTACAAGAAGGTGTGAAAGTCCAACCATGGTTTGTAAAAAGCTGCTAAGAAAAGGTTCGAATGCCCGAATATATACCATCAAAAGCGGAAGCGGAGGTGTTCGGCTGCAAGAAGGTGTGAACGTCCGACCAAAGTTTGTAAAAAGCAGTTAAGAAAAGGTTCGAATATCCAACCAAACATAATCAAAAGCGGGAGAAGAGCTGTTCGACTGCAAGTAGGTGTGAATGTCCAGCCATAATTACTCACAAACGGGTAAGAAAAGGTAGTATTGCCAGACCATACATGATCAAAATAGGGAGCTGAGGTGGTTCAGCACCAAGGTGTGAATGTCTGACTATAGTTTTATACAAAGCGGGTAAGATAAGGTGCGAATGCCGGACAATGTATAATCAAAAGAGGGAGTGGAGGTTTTCGGCTACAAGAAGGTTTGAATGTCCGACCATAGTTTGTAAAAAGCGGGTAAGAAAAGGTTCAAATGCCTGACTATACACTATCAAAAGCGGGAGCGGAGATGTTCCGCTGTAAGACGGTGTGAATGTCCGACCATAGTTGGTAAAAAGCGGGTAAGAAAAGGTTAAAATACCCGACTGTACACAATCAATAGCGGGAGCGGAGTTGTTCGGCTACAAGAAGGTGTGAAAGTCCAACCATGGTTTGTAAAAAGCTGGTAAGAAAAGGTTCGAATGCCCGAATATATACCATCAAAAGCGGAAGCGGAGGTGTTCGGCTGCAAGAAGGTGTGAACGTCCGACCAAAGTTGGCAAAAAGCAGTAAAGAAAAGGTTCGAATATCCAAACATAATTAAAAGCGAGAGAGATTGTGTTCAGCTGCAAGTAGGTGTGAATATCCTGCCATAATTACTCACAAACGGGTAAGAAAATGTAGTATTGCCAGACCATACATGATCAAAACAGGGAGCGGAGGTGGTTTAGCTGCAAAAAGGGGTGAATGTCCAACTAAAGTTCAAATATATTAACAAAAGCGGGAGGAGAGGTCTTCGGATTAGAGTGGTTGAGAATTTCCAACCATAATCTATAAAATGTGGTGAAAAAAAAAGGTGTGAAGGAATGAATTTTATAGCAAAATCCGAAATCATGCATAACTCCGCAAAAGGAACGTATTGCTCAACCAAAGGGATGCTTCTTTCTCATTCAGGGTAATATGAGGAACTTTATGCTTGATACATTTTAGACATGGATAACTATGAAGGACAAAGCAATTTTAACTTGGTTTGAGCAAAGCAATTCATTTTATAGGAAAATCCGAAATCGTGCAGGACTCATGAAAGTAAGCTTTTTCTCGGATTCTTGATCCTCCAGTGTTGCTCTTTCCTATAATGAAAAATACAGCCTTGTTCTTTGTTGAAATTTATATAGACATTGATAAATATGAAGAACAAAGCAGTTTCCACTTTGTTTGAGTGAAGGAATTAATTTTATAGCAAAATCCCAAATCAAGCAGAACGTATGAAAATAAGCTTGTTTTCGGATTCCTGATCCTTCAGTGTTGCTATTTCTTCTACTGCAAAATACAATGTTGTTCTTTGTTGAAGTCAATCTAGACATTGATAAATATGAAGGACAAAGCAGTTTTAACATAGTTTGAGTAAAGGAATTCATTTTATACATAAAATCCCAAATCATGCAGAACGTATGAAAATAAGCTTATTCTCGGATTCCTGATCCTTCAGTGTTCCTCTTTCTACTACTGCAAAATACAATGTTGTTCTTTGTTGAAGTAAATCTAGACATTGATAAATATGAAGGACAAAGCAGTTTTAACTTGGTTTGAGTGAAGGAATTCATTTTATACATAAAATCCCAAATCATGCAAAACGTATGAAAAGAAGCTTATTCTCGGATTCCTGATCCTTCAGTGTTGCTTTTTCTTCTACTGCAACATACAATGTTGTTCTTTGTTGAAGTCGATCTAGACATTGATAAATATGAAGGACAAAGCAGTTTTAACTTGGTTTGAGTGAAGGAATTCATTTTATACATAAAATCCCAAATCATGCAGAACGTATGAAAATAAGCTTATTCTCGGATTACTGATCCTTCAGTGTTGCTCTTTCTTCTACTGCAAAATCCAGTGTTGTTCTTTGTTGAAGTCAATCTAGACATTGATAAATATGAAGGACAAAGCAGTTTTCACTTGGTTTGAGTGAAGGATTTGCAGCTGAAAACCTCCCGCTCCCGCTTTTGATTGTGTATAGTCGAGCTTTCGAGCCTTTTCTTACCCGGTTTTTAGAAATTATGGTTGGACATTCAGACCTTGCAGCCGAAGACCTCCACTCCCTCTTTTGATCATACATTGTCGGGCATTCGCACCTTGTCTTACCCGCTTTTTACAAACTATAGTCAGACATTCACACCTTGCAGCTGAACCACCTCAGCTCCCTTTTTTGATCATGTATGGTCTGGCAATACTACCTTTTCTTACCCGTTTGTGAGTAATTATGGCTGGACATTCACACCTACTTGCAGTCGAACAGCTCTGCTCCTGCTTTTGATGGTATATATTCGGGCATTCGAACCTTTTCTTAACTGCTTTTTGCAAACTTTGGTCGGACGTTCACACCTTCTTGCAGCCGAACACCTCCGATCCGCTTTTGATGGTATATATTCGGGCATTCGAACCTTTTCTTAGCAGCTTTTTACAAACCATGGTTGAACTTTCACACCTTCTTGTAGCCGAACAACTCCGCTCCCGCTATTGATTGTGTACAGTCAGGTATTTTAACCTTTTCTTACCCGCTTTTTACCAACTATGGTCGGACATTCACACCGTCTTACAGCGGAACACCTCCGCTCCCGCTTTTGATGGTGTATAGTCAGGCATTTGAACCTTTTCTTACCCGCTTTTTACAAACTATCGTCGGACATTCAAACCTTCTTGTAGCCGAAAACCTCCGCTCCCTCTTTTGATCATACATTGTCGGGCATTCGCACCTTTTCTTACCCGTTTTTTACAAACCATGGTCGGACTGTCACACATTCTTGTAGCCAAACACATCCGCTCCCGCTATTGATTGTGTACAGTCGGGTATTTTAACCTTTTCTTACCCGTTTTTTACCAACTATGGTCGGACATTCACACCTTCTTACAGCGGAACACCTCCGCTCCCTCTTTTGATGGTGTATGTTTGGGCATTCGAACCTTTTCTTACCCGCTTTTTACAAACTATGCTCGGACATTCAAACCTTGTAGCCAAACACCTCCGCTCCCTGTTTTGATCATGTATGGTTGGACATTCGCACCTTTTCTCACCCGCTTTTTGCCAACTATGGTCGGCTGTTCACAGCTTCCTCTCCACCATACTTGTATGGTGGGATATTCACACCCACTTGCATCCGAAGACCTTTTGTTGATATTTAGTCGGTCATTCGCAGCTTACCCGCTTTTGGCAAACTATGGCCTTCATGCAGCCAAACACCTCTGATCTCGCTTTTGATGATGTAAGGTTGGGCATTCAGACCTTGCTTCACCTGCTTTTCACCAAATATAGTCGGACATTCACACCTTCTTGCAGCCGAACACTTCCGCTCCACCTTTTAGTGTTCTATCACACCTTTTTTTTCACCGCATTTTATAGATTATGGTTGGAAATTCTCAACCACTCTCATCCGAAGACCTCTCCTCCCGCTTTTGTTAATATATTTGAACTTTAGTCGGACATTCACACCTTCTTGCAGCTGAACCACCTCCGCTCCCTGTTTTGATCATGTATGGTCTGGCAATACTACCTTTTCTTACCCGTTTGTTAGTAATTATGGCTGGACATTCACACCTACTTGCAGCCGAACACCACCTCTCCCGCTTTTGATGATGTATGGACCGGCATTCTTACCTTTTCTAACACATTTTTCAGCAATTATGGTCGGAGATTCACACTTACTCACAGCCGAACAACTCCGCTCCCGCATTTGATGGTGTATAGTCGGGCATTCTCACCCTTTCTCATCAGCTTTTTTCAAATTATGATCTGACATTCCAACCTGCTTTTGATAATGTATGGTTGGGCATTCGCACCTTTTCTTACCCATTTTTCAGGAATTATGGGTGGACATTCACACCTTCTTGCAGCTGAACACCTCCTCTCCCGCTATTGATTGTGTACAGTCGGGTATTTTAACCTTTTCTTACCCGCTTTTTACCAAATATGGTCGGACATTCACAACGTCTTACAGCGGAACACCTCTGCTCCCGCTTTTGATGGTGTATAGTCAGGCATTTGAACCTTTTCTTACCCGCTTTTTACAAACTATGGTCGGACATTCAAACCTTCTTGTAGCCGAAAACCTCCGCTCCCTCTTTTGATTATACATTGTTGGGCATTCGCACCTTGTCTTACCCACTTTTTACAAACTATAGTCAGACATTCACACCTTGCAGCTGAACCACCTCAGCTCCCTGTTTTGATCATGTATGGTCTGGCAATACTACCTTTTCTTACCCGTTTGTGAGTAATTATGGCTGGACATTCACACCTACTTGCAGTCGAACAGCTCTGCTCCCGCTTTTGATGGTATATATTCGGGCATTCGAACCTTTTCTTAACTGCTTTTTGCAAACTTTGGTTGGACGTTCACACCTTCTTGCAGCCGAACACCTCCGCTTCCGCTTTTGATGGTATATATTCGGGCATTCGAACCTTTTCTTAGCAGCTTTTTACAAACCATGGTTGAACTTTCACACCTTCTTGTAGCCGAACACCTCCACTCCCACTTTTGATCATACATTGTCGGGCATTCGCACCTTTTTTTACCCGTTTTTTACAAACCATGGTAGGAATGTCACACATTCTTTAGCCAAACACCTCCGCTTCCTCTTTTGATGGTGTATGTTTGGGCATTTGAACCTTTTCTTACCCGCTTTTTACAAACTATGCTCGGACATTCAAACCTTCTTGTAGCCGAACACATCCACTCCTGCTTTTGATGATGTATGGTTGGGCATTCAAACCTACTTGTTGCCCGCTTTTCATTAATTTTGGGTGGACATTCACACCTTGTCACAGCCAAACACCTCCGCTCCCTGTTTTGATCATGTATGGTTGGACATTCGCACCTTTTCTCACCCGCTTTTTGCCAACTATGGTCGGCTGTTCACAGCTTCCTCTCCACCATACTTGTATGGTGGGATATTCACACCCACTTGCATCCGAAGACCTTTTGTTGATATTTAGTCGGTCATTCGCAGCTTACCCGCTTTTGGCAAACTATGGCCTTCATGCAGCCAAACACCTCTGATCTCGCTTTTGATGATGTAAGGTTGGGCATTCAGACCTTGCTTCACCTGCTTTTCACCAAATATAGTCGGACATTCACACCTTCTTGCAGCCGAACACTTCCGCTCCACCTTTTAGTGTTCTATCACACCTTTTTTTTCACCGCATTTTATAGATTATGGTTGGAAATTCTCAACCACTCTCATCCGAAGACCTCTCCTCCCGCTTTTGTTAATATATTTGAACTTTAGTCGGACATTCACACCTTCTTGCAGCTGAACCACCTCCGCTCCCTGTTTTGATCATGTATGGTCTGGCAATACTACCTTTTCTTACCCGTTTGTTAGTAATTATGGCTGGACATTCACACCTACTTGCAGCCGAAAACCACCTCTCCCGCTTTTGAAGATGTATGGACCGGCATTCTTACCTTTTCTAACACATTTTTCAGCAATTATGGTCGGAGATTCACACTTACTCACAGCCGAACAACTCCGCTCCCGCATTTGATGGTGTATAGTCGGGCATTCTCACCCTTTCTCATCAGCTTTTTGCAAATTATGATCTGACATTCACACCTGCTTTTGATAATGTATGGTTGGGCATTCGCACCTTTTCTTACCCATTTTTCAGTAATTATGGGTGGACATTCACACCTTCTTGCAGCTGAACACCTCCTCTCCCGCTATTGATTGTGTACAGTCGGGTATTTTAACCTTTTCTTACCCGCTTTTTACCAAATATGGTCGGACATTCACACCGTCTTACAGCGGAACACCTCTGCTCCCGCTTTTGATGGTGTATAGTCAGGCGCTTGAACCTTTTCTTACCCGCTTTTTACAAACTATGGTCGGACATTCAAACCTTGTAGCCGAAAACCTCCGCTCCCTCTTTTGATTATACATTGTTGGGCATTCGCACCTTATTTACAAACTATAGTCAGACATTCACACCTTGCAGCTGAGCCACCTCAGCTCCCTGTTTTGATAGTGTATGTTCGGGCATTTGAACCTATTCTTACCCCCTTTTTACAAACTATGCTCGGAGATTCACACCTACTCACAGCCGAACAACTCCGCTCCCGCATTTGATGATGTCTTGTCCGGCATTCTAGTCTCTTCTAACACATTTTTCAGCAATTATGGTCGGACATTCACACCTACTCACAGCCGAACACTTCCGCTCCCGCATTTGATGGTGTATAGCCGGGCATTCTCACCCTTTCTCATCAGTTTTTTGCCAATTATGATCTGACATTCACACCTACTTGCAGTCGAACAGCTCTGCTCCCGCTTTTGATTATGTTTGGTTGGATATTCGAACCTTTTCTTAACTGCTTTTTACAAACTTTGGTCGGACGTTCACACCTTCTTGCAGCCAAACCACTCCGCTCCCGCTATTGATTGTGTACAGTCGGGTATTTTAACCTTTTCTTACCCGCTTTTTACCAACTATGGTCAGACATTTACACCTTCTTACAGCGGAACACCTCTGCTCCCTCTTTTGATGGTCTATGTTCGGGCATTCGAACCTTTTCTTACCCGCTTTTTACAAACTATGGTCGGACATTCAAACCTTCTTGGAGCCGAACACATCCACTCCTGCTTTTGATGATGTATGGTTGGGCATTTTCACCTTTTCTTACCCATTTTTCAGTAATTATGGGTGGACATTCACACCTTCTTGCAGCTGAACAACTCCTCTCCCGCTTATGATCATGTGCGGTTTGATATTCGAAAATTTTCTTTCATGTTTTAAAGCAATTATTGATGGACATTCAAATCTTCATGTAGCCGAACACATCCACTCCTGCTTTTGATGATGTATGGTTTGGCATTCGCACCCTTTTTTTACCCATTTTTCAGGAATTTTGGGTGGACATTCAGACCTTCTTGCAGCCGAAAACCTCCGCTCCCTCTTTTGATCATACATCGTCGGGCATTCGCACCTTATCTTACCCGCTTTTTACAAACTATAGTCAGACATTCACACCTTGCAGCTGAACCACCTCCGCTCCCTGTTTTGATCATGTATGGTCTGGCAATACTACCTTTTCTTACCCGTTTGTGAGTAATTAATCCCAAAATATTGAGCATAAAATAAGTCTTTATGCTGATGATGTATTACTTTTCCTTCAGAACTCACAGACGTCTCTCAGTCACACGATCACACTCATAAATAAATTCTCAGCACTTTCTGACTACTCTATCAACTGGTCTAAGACCACAGTTCTGCCCATTAACTGTAGGGTCCATAATATACCTGCGATCACTTTACAGTCAGGAAATATTAGATATTTAGGCATAAACATTTCCTCCAGGCTCTCAGAGCTAACAAAGCTAAATTATGTGCAATTATTAAAGACAGTAGAGGACGATCTCTCGTTGGAAGTCCTTACCTATATCACTTATGGGGAGAGTTACATCCATTAAAATGATGATACTACCAAAAGTTAACTATTTGTTCTCAATGATCCCCATAAAACCATCTGCTACTTGGTTTAAGTCACTAGATTCATGCATCTCCAAATTTCTGTGGAAAAACAAACGACCACGTATTAGTTTAAAAACCCTACAGAAGACCAAGGACTTCGTTCACCGGAGTCTTTGTCTTTTTGTCCTTGAGTTTGGTGATTTTTTCTTCTTTTGATGCCTTGACACAATGTGACAGGTGATACCACGTGGGAGATCCTGTAACTTGGACTGCTGTCCCTGTGCTGCGAAATGGCTGTGCTGCTCAAATGGTCTCTCCTTCATCATGGTTACATGCTGCCATTCCGACATCTCGCCATTCCGACATGGGTGTCCAATTGTCGGAATGGCGACACTTAATTTTTTATCAAACGTCCCACCATTCCGACACTTTTTTCCTCCTATGGTCGGAATGGCGGTATGTTTTTTGTTTTTTTTAACATACCGCCATTCCGACAGTTCCTTTTAATAGCCTATTTTTTACCCAAAACATATTGCACTAATGATATGCCGGCGCAAATACGCCCTAAAGTTTGGCGCACAAGCTTTGCACATGCAGAGGCCACAGCCTCGCAAACAAACTTTAATAATCTATTATCAAAATCCCCTGAATTTCAAATATAAAAATACAGATATTAATGTAACTCTGGCGAGACTGAAACTGATTAAGCAGAAATACAGTGTCAGTGAGCTGTCACAGCAGCCAGCTGGAGTGGAGCTCTCCACAGAGCCCATGCGTCTTTTGCACGCTGTCATCATATGCAAAAGTAATAATTGCAATTACAGATATCACGGCTACTGCACAGGACACAGTTGCGAGCACTCTGCCTTGCCTTGCCAATAGGAGAAGAGAGAAATGACAGCATAGAACGTATAAAACACAACAAAATTCAGTAAAAACGTTTATTCATGTTATTCACGTGATTTATGAGTACTCACTCCAATTTTGGGAAGCGCGGATGGGCTTTGCGCATTTGGCACAAACACACAGCCGCAACGGTTGTAGCTTTATACAGCCTGTTGATATCTTAAGGACCTAACTGGTCACACCTGGGAGTAAATGTCATGTAGAGATTGTTTTTACATGACATTACAGCTGAACATATAGCTTTCATCCACAAACCAACGTGGGAGAGCACGAAGACGCATGTGCCAGACGCACATAGGCATGCGTAAAACCAATTTTGACCACTTCATACTGTTTATTTGCTTTCTTTTAGTTAACTTTCGTTTCTTTTGGATTCTTGTGCGTGTTATGGAGCCGTTTTGGTCCATGTTTGTAAGCCTTTTTTTCCTGGATTAAATTTTCGGAAGTTAAAACAAGTGGCATTGGAGTGTGTGATTGAAAACCACCGCGGACTGCTTCTCCTCCTCCAGTTGCCGAGACTTTGTGTTTTTAATAACGCTTGTCTATAAACATGTGTTAAACATATAAATTGCATGAACAGAAAGAAGGGACTCACCTGTTGAGTAACACACATTTCCTTATACGGAAAGCCTTGTCGGAATGGTGGGACATTTGAACGTCAGAATAGCGGGATGTCGCAATGGTGGGATGTCGGAATGGTGGGACGTCTGCATGTTGGAATGGTGGTATGTCGGAATGGTGGTATGTCGGAATGGTGGGATGTCGGAATAGCGGGATGTCGGAATGGCGGGATTTCGGAATGGGTGTTGCCACCCCCTTCATCATATACACAGTTATTTATACATCACCTTCCACCATGAAGCGTTGTCCCTTTTTGTTTCTCTCTTTGTTCTTAAAATACTGTTATGCATGTCTAAACCAATCCATTAAATTAGATCATTTTGGCAGTAAAGCGATCTACAATGTGCTTGGTCGCAAAGCTGCTCATCTGTGGTAAACAGCTCTTCAGAAAGGCATTCTTCAATTGATTTCACTAATTCTATGTAATAATTTTGTGATTTCCTACAAAACTACACTTCTTCTCCCATTTGTCTGAGTATTTAATATCGTCTGGGTCCCGGTAAAACATGTATTTTTCCCATCTAATTCCTTGTTTGCTTTAAAACAAGTATTCCCCATTTTCTATCCCTTCAGTAGCCAACCAGTTTGTATGGAGTACACTGGAGCAACTTGACTGATCAGTAAAACACTGCTTTTGTTGTCACCGCAAGGCTTCCCCCGTCGGTTGTTTCACTGAGACACTACTGAGTAACTATAACTCAACACAGTTTATACACATAACATTCCTATACATACTAACAAACAAACAAACAATTATTTATCGCAATTTTCTCATCTCTGTTTGAACGTACACCCAGGTAAATATTCCTGTAGTCTTCTCATACCGACTATGGACCCATTCATTGTTTAACTTCACTGTTTTGCAAATCCTAATTGAATATTACACATTGACATTGAACTTTACTTGATAAGCAGGTCTTCATTGCATTCAGCAGCCTATATGTGAGCATCTATGTGTAAGCTGTTCTTCTTTGCATTTATCAGCAGCAAGCAATTCTTCATTGCACATGCATATGAAAATAGTAAAACAATTCCAATGCGTTAGCGAAACCTTCTATATCAGGAGTGTCCATCATGATGCTGGGAATAGAACCTCTTTCCCAGAATAGTTCAACCTTCATTACTCAACTGATCATAACTCCGCAATGAGCACATTTCAAAGTATCATTCCTCTACATATATTCAAAAATCTATGTGTAAATGTTTAATATTTCTTATATTTGTTGATGTCATTCTGTGTGCATGTGGCCTAAACCCAATCTCTGTGTGGCAATTTTAATTTAAACAAGTTGAACTCTGCCTCTGATCATTTAAAAAAGGTGTGTACCAATATCAACCTTTCTCAGGTAATTACTGATCCTACAAAACCAAAGAGATCCTTCAAGGTTGTCAATGATTGGCTCAATCTTAACAAATCAAAGGTAAAAAATCCGCAGTATCTGAACTTGATGTTAGTTATCACTGCTCAATAGCCTGTATCAGAATTGCAAAAATGAAAACATTAGGTCCACGCTTGGTATCCAGATCCTGAAACATCTCCATGAGCAGGCTTTTTTTTAACTGATCTGTTGAATAGTTATATGACACTGTTAAAATCCCAGATGAAGATCTAGCACTTGACCATTTTTGTAAATCTTCTAATTCCATAGTTGATAAACACGCCCCTTTTAAAAAGTATAGAACTTAGAACAGGTCTATCCCTGGCTTTCGTTAGAACTGTCTTCTTTACTTTTTTTTCCCCTTGTCCTGTTCAGCATTATGTCAGAAGAATTGTAGTCTGAATACCTTTGATGCCAAACAGATTTGTTTTGCCAAGGGAAGTTTTATAAATGTAAAGCTCCCCTTGATGCCCATTTATTTATTTCTGTTTACAATATATGACATGAACTGAACTGAACCGGACCGGGGGACAAGGAAAGAAGAAGAGGAAAGAAGAGGAAACAGAACAAAAATAGAAACAAAAACCAGACAACCAGCTGCTACACCTGTAAAAAACAAAACAGACAACAATCCATGGCCTATGAGGGGAATCCAGCCTTAGCGCCACCAGGAGCACCTGAAAGCAGACAAGCAGAGAAAAAACAAACACACAAACAAACAAAAACAAGCACAAGAAGCGGCAATCGCATACAACACAGCTGTGGATATAGATGACCTGAGACGACATGATAATACATCAACTGCTTAGTGACCATGCTACTGGACTAATGAATGTGTGTGTGTGTGTGTGAGAACATGCAACACCCATGGCACAGGACCTACATGATAACCGTGCTTAGTTATGAGTGTATAAGCGTACAGGGCCACAATCCACAGCCCCCCCCCAAGCAATCAGAAGCAGGCAGAGAGGGCCACAAGACCCAGGCCACCAGCAGCCCCCACAGAGCACAGAACCCAGGCAGCCCACCGCAGGGGCAACCACGCATCCACCCAGAAGACTGCAGAGGAAGCCCCCGGAAAGAGCCCCCATAAGCATAGGGCAGAGGCACTCCGGGAACCAGGGGTAACAGCCCACCGACCCCGCCAGGCCCCAGCCGCCCAGACATGGGCTGTGCACTGGACCTGGGCCCCAGGAGCCCGAGCGCCCCCAAACCCCCCGGCAGAGGCCCCACCCAATACCCAGGAGGGCCAAGCGCCCCAGACAGCCACAAAGTGGGTCAGCGCCTGCCCCAGCGCCCCTGGCCAAGTGCCCTGGGAGTCAAGACGTGCCCACAGGTGGGTGAAGTCGCGAGCAGTGGGGAGAGGCAACGCTGATGCCCCATCGGGAGAAACACAGGCAGGCCAGGCGACAGCAAGTACCAGATCCAGGCCCAATCATTACCACACACACTTTCACGTCCCATACATCCACACATCCTACCTCCCTCGACTCTGCTGGGGTGTAGTGCAGCGGGCACACCAGGAGGCCAGCAACCCCCCAGCCACCACAGACCCCGAACCAGCAGAACAATTAATTAATCCTCCTGGCCCCTCCTGCCCCGAGCAGACACCAGGAAGCAGGGGTGTGCGAAGAAGACCCCTCCCCTCACCCTTCTGGCTCTTCAATATTTTCTAATAGTGAGCAATTAAAATTGAGGGGCAGCCAAACTTGTAGAACTGGGAGCGCGGCACTCTGGGCAGCCTACATACCCAAAGAGCCCCGCCCACCAGATGCCACTCAGTGTAACCACCCCCCAAGACCTAATGTGTGTGTGTGAGTGTGTTTGATAAGTAGTAATGTCTAAGGTGTAATTAAAACAGGGGCAGGGAACTGCAGAGTGCAACCAAAGGGGACCACCTACGTGGCCCCATCCACTACACCCCACCGAACACACACGCCCCCAAAACCCTTCATGTGTGAGTGTGTGCTGTGTACAGGAGCCAGAAGGGAGAGGGGTATGGGGATATATACCGGGGGAGCTACTCTCCCCCAGAGAGGGCAGCCAGGGACTGGCTGCAATAGGCATCCCCGCTACCTGGGAGCCAACAATGGGCAGGAGGGCCTGATGTCCACCAGCCAATTGATGTTTTGAGGAGGCAGACATTGTTTCCATGCTAATATAATCTAAAAGAAAATTTCTAAACTGGTTAATACACAGATTGTTCTTCGCTTTCCAGTTCATGAGAATAGTTTTCTTTGCGATACATAACACTGTGACAACCATGTGTGCTGAGTTAATTTCCATGTTGATGTTGTCTAAGTCACCCAGTATGCACAGTGTGGGGCATGCAGGGATGCTACACTTTAGCCATGTTGATAGGTCCTCACAGACTTCAAGCCAGAACTTCTGGACAGGCGCAGAAAAACCACAAAGCGTGTGCATAATCATCAGGTGTGTTATCTGTGCAATGTGAGCAGATGTTTGAGTGTGTTAGACCCATCCTGAACATCCTTTGTCCTGTATAGTGTGTTCTATGAAGGATTTTGTATTGTATGAGCTGTAAATTAGGATTTCGAGTCTTTATGAAGGTGTTCAAACATATTTGTGGTTAGAAGCTATGACCAGAACTGATGGATAAATCTGCCTCCCATTTTGAGGATGGAAGAGACATTGTGTCATCTATCTTAGACAATAATTTATATATTTTTGATAGTAGTTTTGGGGTACAGATGCTTAGAAATTCTGCTACCCTAGTCAGGGGTTGTAAGTCTGGTTGGTGGAGGATATATCCATCCATCCATCCATCATCTGCCGCTTATCCGGGGGTCGGGTCGCGGGGGCAGCAGCTTGAGCAGAGAAACCCAGACGTCTCTGTCCCCGGCCACTTCCTCCAGCTCTTCCGGGGGGACCCCGAGGCGTTCCCAGGCCAGCCGAGAGACATAGTCTCTCCAATGTGTCCTGGGTCTCCCCCGGGGTCTCCTCCCAGTGGGACGTGCCCGGAACACCTCCCCAGGGAGGCGCCCAGGGGGCATCCTAACCAGATGCCCGAGCCACCTCATCTGACTCCTCTCAATGCGGAGGAGCAGCGGTTCTACTCCGAGCCCCTCCCGGATGACTGAGCTTCTCACCCTATCTCTAAGGGAGAGCCCAGACACCCTGCGGAGGAAACCCATTTCGGCCGCTTGTATTCGCGATCTTGTTCTTTCGGTCACTACCCACAACTCGTGACCATAGGTGAGGATGGGAACGTAGATTGACCAGTAAGTAGAGAGCTTCGCCTTCTGGCTCAGCTCCCTCTTCACAACGACGGGTCGGTGCAGAGCCTGCAACACTGCAGGCGCCGCACCGATCCGCCCGTCAATCTCCCGCTCCATTCGTCTGTCACTCGTGAACAAGACCCCGAGATACTTGAACTCCTCCTCTTGGGGAAGGATCTCATTCCCGACCCAGAGAGAGCATTCCACCCTTTTCCGGCTGAGAACCATAGTCTCGGATTTGGAGGTGCTGATTCTCATCCCATCCGCTTCACACTCGGCTGCGAATCACTCCAGTGAGAGCTGAAGGTCACGGCCTGACGACGCTAACAGAACCACATCATCTGCAAAAAGCAGAGACCCGATTCTGAGGTCGCCAAATGGGACACCCTCAACGCCCTGGCTCCGCCTAGAAATTCTGTCCATAAAAGTTAGGAACAGAATCGGTGACAAAGGGCAGCCCTGACGGAGTCCAACTCTCACCGGAAACGTATCCGACTTACTGCCGGCAATGCGGACCAAACTCTGGCACCGGTCATACAGAGACCGAACGGCCCCTATCAAGGGGTCCGGCACTCCATATTCCCGGAGCACCCCCAACAGGACTCCAAGAGGGACACGGTCGAACGCTTTCTCCAAGTCCACAAAACACATGTAGACTGGTTGGGCGAACTCCCATGCACCCTCCAGGATCCTGCCGAGGGTATAGAGCTGGTCCACTGTTCCACGGCCAGGACGAAAGCCACACTGCATCTCCTGAATCCGAGGCTCGATTATCCGACGGATCCTCCTCTCCAATACCCCCGAATAGACCTTACCAGGGAGGCTGAGGACTGTGATACCCCTATAGTTGGAACACACCCTCCGGTCCCCCTTTTTAAAGAGGGGGACCACCACCCCAATCTGCCAGTCCAGAGGCACTGTCCCCGATGTCCACGCGATACTGCAGAGGCGTGTCAGCCAAGACAGCCCTACAACATCCAGAGCCTTGAGAAACTCAGGACGGACCTCATCCACCCCCGGGGCCTTGCCACCGAGGAGCTTTTTAACCACCTCGGCAACCTCAGCCCCAGAAATGGGAGGCCCCGTCTCCGAGCTCTCCGACTCTGCCTCTTCCGAGCACGTGTTGGTAGGATTGAGGAGTTCCTCGAAGTACTCCCCCCACCGACTCACAACATCCATAGTTGAGGTCAGCAAAGCCCCGTCCCCACTGTAAACAGTGTTGACTGTGAGCCGCTCCCCCCCCCCTGAGACGCCGGATGGTGGACCAGAATCTTTTCGAGGCCGTCCGGAAATCGTTCTCCATGGTCTCACCGAACTCCTCCCAGGCCCGAGTTTTTGCCTCAGCAACCGCCGAAGCCGTGGCCCGTCTGGCCCGTCGGTACCTATCAGCTTCTTCCAGGGTCCCACTGGCCAAAAAGGCCCGATAGGATTCCTTCTTCAGCTTGACGGCTTCCCTCACCACTGGTGTCCACCAGCAGGTTGGAGGGTTGCCGCCACGACAGGCACCGACCACCTTACGGCCACAACTCCGACCAGCTGCCTCGGCAATGGAGTCACGGAACATGGCCCATTCGGACTCAATGTCCCCCACCTCAAATATGGTTGAAGCTCTGCCGGAGGTGGGAGTTAAAGCTCCTTCTGACGGGGGATTCTGACAAACGCTCCCAGCAGACCCTCACAATACGTTTGGGCCTGCCAGGTCTGATCGGCATCCTCCCCCACCAGCGGAGCCAACTCACCACCAGATGGTGATCAGTTGACAGCTCCGCCCCTCTCTTCACCCGAGTGTCCAGTACATACGGCCGCAAGTCCGATGATACAACCACAAAGTCGATCATCGAACTGCGGCCAAGGGTGTCCTGGTGCCAAGTGCACATATGGACACCCTTATGCCTGAACATGGTGTTCGTTATGGACAGTCTATGACTGGCACAGAAGTCCAACAACATAACACCACTCTGATTCAGATCGGGGGGGCCGTTCCTCCCAATCACACCCCTCCAGGTCTCACTGTCATTGCCCACGTGAGCATTGAAGTCCCCCAGCAGAATGAGGGAGTCTCCGGTAGGAGCATTCTCCAGTGCCTCCCCCAGAGACTCCAAAAAGGGTAGGTACTCTGAACTGCTGTTTGGCGCATAGGCACAAACAACAGTCAGGACTCGTCCCCCCACCCAAGGCGGAGGGAGGCTACCCTCTCGTTCACTGGGGTAAACCCCAATGTACTGGCACACAGCCGGGGGGCAATAAGTATGCCCACACCTGCTCTGCGCCTCTCACCACGGGCAACTCCAGAGTGGAAGAGAGTCCAACCCCTCTCAAGAGTACTGGTTCCAGATCCCAAGCCGTGCGTCGAGGTGAGTCCGACTATATCTAACGGTCTGATGAAGTTTCAACAATAAACAACAAACTTTGTATTATGAGAAAGAACCAGACTCATTCTTCAGGAATCCGAAAATAAGCTCTATTTTACGAGTTATGCACGAATTCGGATTCTCCTATAAAACGAATTCCTTAACTCAAACCAAGTTAACACTGCTTTGTCCTTCATATTTATTCATGTCTAATCAAGTTTCAATGATAAACAACGTTGTACTTTGTAGAATGAGAAAGAACTTCTTCAGCAATAAGCATCTCTCGAGAAATGACGAAATACAGATTTTGCTATAAAATTAACTGCTATCAGCCTGACTTAAAACTGTTTGTCTTCCTTATTTATCCACTTCAAATCAAGTTTCAACAATTAAAAAAATTTTGTAGTTTGAGAAAGAACAACTTAATCTTGAGCAATCAGTATAAAAAGAGGGTAAGCAAAGGTGCGAATGTCAAACCATACATGATCAAAACAGGGAGCGGAGGTGTTCGGCTGCAAGAAGGTGTGAATGTACACCCATAATTACTGAAAAATGGGTAAGAAAAGGTGCGAATGCCCAACCATACATAATCAAAAGCAGGAGTGGATGTGTTCGGCTCCAAGAAGGGTTGAATGTCTGACCATAGTTTGTAAAAAGCAGGTAAGAAAAGGTTCGAATGCCCGAACATACACCATCAAAAGAGGGAGCGGAGGTGTTCCGCTGTAAGAAGGTGTGAATGTCCGACCATAGTTGGTAAAAAGCGGGTAAGAAAAGGTTAAAATACCCGACTGTACACAATCAATAGCGTGAGCGGAGTTGTTCGGGTACTAAAAGATGTGAAAGTCCGACTATGGTTTGTAAAAAGCGGGTAAGAAAAGGTGCTAATGCCCGACAATGTATGATCAAAAGAGGGAGCGGAGGTGTTCGGCTGCAAGAAGGTCTGAATGTCCAACCATAATTTGTAAAAACCGGGAAGGAAAGGCTCGAAAGCCCGACTATACACCATCAAAAGCGGGAGCAGAGTGGTTCAGCTGCAAGAAGGTCTGAATGTCCATCAATAATTGCTTTAAAACATGAAAGAAAATTTTCGAATATCATCCGCACATGATCATAAGAAGGAGAGGAGGTGTTCAGCTGCAAGAAGGTGTGAATGTCCACCCATAATTCCTGAAAAATGGGTAAAAAAAGGTGCGAATGCCCAACCATACATTATCAAAAGCAGGTGTGAATGTCAGATCATAATTTGCAAAAAGCTGATGAGAAAGGGTGAGAATGCCCGACTATACACCATCAAATGCGGGAGCGGAGGTGTTCGGCTCTGAGTAGGTGTGAATGTCCGACCATAATTGCTGAAAAATGTGTTAGAAAAGGAAAGAATGCCGGACCATACATCATCAAAAGCGAGAGAGGTGGTGTTCGGCTGCAAAAAGGTGTAAATGTTCGACTAAAGTTTGTAAAAAGCGGGTAAGACATGGTGCGAATGCCTGACAAGGTATGATCAAAAGCAGGAGCGGAGGTGTTCAGCTGCAAGAAGGTCTAAACGTCCATCAATAATTGCTAGAAAACATGAAAGAAAATTTTCGAAAATCAAACCGCACATGATCATAAGTGGGAGAGGAGGTGTTCAGCTGCAAGAAGGTGTGAATGTCCACCCATTATTCCTGACAAATGGGTAAAAAAAAGGTGCGAATGCCCAACCATACATCATCAAAAGCAGGAGTGGATGTGTTCGGCTACAAGAAGGTGTGAACGTCCAACCAAAGTTTGTAAAAAGCAGTTAAGAAAAGGTTTGAATATCCAACCAAACATAATCAAAAGCGGGAGCATAGCTTTTCGACTGCAAGTAGGTGTGAATGTCAGATCATAATTTGCAAAAAGCTGATGAGAAAGGGTGAGAATGTCCGACTGCACACCATCAAATGCGGGAGCGGAGTTGTTCGGCTGTGAGTAGGTGTGAATCTCCGACCGTAATTTCTGAAAAATGTGTTAGAAAAGGTAAGAATGCCGGTCCATACATCATCAAAAGCGAGAGAGGTGGTGTTCGGCTGCAAGTAGGTGTGAATGTCCAGCCATAATTACTCACAAACGGGTAAGAAAAGGTAGTATTGCCAGACCATACATGATCAAAACAGGGAGCGGAGGTGGTTCAGCTGCAAGAAGGTGTGAATGTCCGACTAAAGTTCAAATATATTAACAAAAGCGGGAGGAGAGGTCTTCGGATGAGAGTGGTTGAGAATTTCCAACCATAATCTATAAAATTCGGTGAAAAAAAGGTGTGATAGAACACTAAAAGGTGGAAGGGAAGTGTTCGGCTGCAAGAAGGTGTGAATGTCCGACTTTATTTGGTGAAAAGCAGGTGAAGCAAGGTCTGAATGCCCATCCTTACATTATCAAAAGTGAGATCAGAGGTGTTTGGCTGCAAGAAGGCCATAGTTTGCCAAAAGCGGGTGAGCTGCGAATGACCAACTAAATATCAACAAAAGTGGGGGCGGAGGTCTTCGGATGCAACTGGGTGTGAACATCCCACCATACAAGTATGGTGGATAGGAAGCTGTGAACAGCCGACCATAGTTTGCAAAAAGCGGGTGAGACAAGGTGCGAATGTCCAACCATACATGATCAAAACAGGGAGCGGAGGTGTTTGGCTGTGACAAGGTGTGAATGTCCACCCAAAATTAATGAAAAGCGGGCAAAAAGTAGGTTTGAATGCCCAAGCATACATCATCAAAAGAAGGAGTGGATGTGTTCGGCTACAAGAAGGTTTGAATGTCCGAGCATAGTTTGTAAAAAGCGGGTAAGAAAAGGTTCGAATGCCCAAACATACACCATCAAAAGAGGGAGCGGAGGTGTTCCGCTGTAAGAAGGTGTGAATGTCCGACCATAGTTGGTAAAAAGTGGGTAAGAAAAGGTTAAAATACCCGACTTTACACAATCAATAGGGGGAGCGGAGTTGTTCGGCTACAAGAAGGTGTGAAAGTCCAACCATGGTTTGTAAAAAGCTGGTAAGAAAAGGTTCGAATGCCCGAATATATACCATCAAAAGCGGAAGCGGAGGTGTTCGGCTGCAAGAAGGTGTGAACGTCCGACCAAAGTTTGTAAAAAGCAGTTAAGAAAAGGTTCGAATATCCAACCAAACATAATCAAAAGCGGGAGCAGAGCTGTTCGACTGCAAGTAGGTGTGAATGTCCAGCCATAATTACTCACAAACGGGTAAGAAAAGGTAGTATTGCCAGACCATACATGATCAAAACAGGGAGCTGAGGTGGTTCAGCACCAAGGTGTGAATGTCTGACTATAGTTTGTAAAAAGCGGGTAAGATAAGGTGCGAATGCCCGACAATGTATAATCAAAAGAGGGAGCAGAGGTTTTCGGCTACAAGAAGGTTTGAATGTCCGACCATAGTTTGTAAAAAGCGGGTAAGAAAAGGTTCAAATGCCTGACTATACACCAACAAAAGCGGGAGCGGAGATGTTCCGCTGTAAGACGGTGTGAATGTCCGACCATAGTTGGTAAAAAGCGGGTAAGAAAAGGTTCGAATGCCCGAATATATACCATCAAAAGCGGAAGCGGAGTCGTTCGGCTGCAAGAAGGTGTGAACGTCCAACCAAAGTTGGCAAAAAGCAGTAAAGAAAAGGTTCGAATATCCAAACATAATTAAAAGCGAGAGAAATTTTGTTCAGCTGCAAGTAGGTGTGAATATCCATCCATAATTACTCACAAACGGGTAAGAAAATGTGGTATTGCCAGACCATACATGATCAAAACAGGGAGCGGAGGTGGTTTAGCTGCAAAAAGGGGTGAATGTCCAACTAAAGTTCAAATATATTAACAAAAGCGGGGGGAGAGGTCTTCGGATTAGAGTGGTTGAAATTTCCAACCATAATCTATAAAATGCGGTGAAAAAAAAAGGTGTGAAGGAATGAATTTTATAGCAAAATCCGAAATCATGCATAACTCCGCAAAAGGAACGTATTGCTCAACCAAAGGGATGCTTCTTTCTCATTCAGGGTAATATGAGGAACTTTATGCTTGATACATTTTAGACATGGATAACTATGAAGGACAAAGCAATTTTAACTTGGTTTGAGCAAAGCAATTCATTTTATAGGAAAATCCGAAATCGTGCAGGACTCATGAAAGTAAGCTTATTCTCGGATTCCTGATCCTCCAGTGTTGCTCTTTCCTACACTGCAAAATACAGCCTTGTTCTTCGTTGAAATCGATATAGACATTGATAAATATGAAGGACAAAGCAGTTTCCACTTTGTTTGAGTGAAGGAATTAATTTTATAGCAAAATCCCAAATCAAGCAGAACGTATGAAAATAAGCTTGTTTTCGGATTCCTGATCCTTCAGTGTTTCTATTTCTTCTACTGCAAAATACAATGTTGTTCTTTGTTGAAGTCAATCTAGACATTGATAAATATGAAGGACAAAGCAGTTTTCACTTGGTTTGAGTGAAGGAATTCATTTTATACATAAAATCCCAAATCATGCAGAACGTATGAAAATAAGCTTATTCTCGGATTACTGATCCTTCAGTGTTGCTCTTTCTTCTACTGCAAAATCCAGTGTTGTTCTTTGTTGAAGTCAATCTAGACATTGATAAATATGAAGGACAAAGCAGTTTTAACATAGTTTGAGTGAAGGCATTCATTCATAGTAAAATCAATAATCGTGCAGAACTCATGAAAATAAGCTTATTCTCGAATTCCTAAATTTTTTGATTTGCTCTTTCTTTACTGCAAAGTACAATGTTGTTCTTTGTTGAAGTCGATCTAGACATTGATAAATATGAAGGACAAAGCAGTTTTCACTTGGTTTGAGTGAAGGATTTGCAGCTGAAAACCTCCACTCCCACTTTTGATCATACATTGTCGGGCATTCGCACCTTGTCTTACCCGCTTTTTACAAACTATAGTCAGACATTCACACCTTGCAGCTGAACCACCTCAGCTCCCTGTTTTGATCATGTATGGTCTGGCAATACTACCTTTTCTTACCCGTTTGTGAGTAATTATGGCTGGACATTCACACCTACTTGCAGTCGAACAGCTCTGCTCCCGCTTTTGATGGTATATATTCGGGCATTCGAACCTTTTCTTAGCAGCTTTTTACAAACCATGGTTGAACTTTCACACCGTCTTACAGCGGAACACCTCCGCTCCCGCTTTTGATGGTGTATAGTCAGGCATTTGAACCTTTTCTTACCCGCTTTTTACAAACTATGGTCGGACATTCAAACCTTCTTGTAGCCGAAAACCTCCGCTCCCTCTTTTGATTATAAATTGTTGGGCATTCGCACCTTATTTACAAACTATAGTCAGACATTCACACCTTGCAGCTGAGCCACCTAAGCTCCCTGTTTTGATAGTGTATGTTCGGGCATTCAAACCTATTCTTACCCCCTTTTTACAAACTATGCTCGGAGATTCACACCTACTCACAGCCGAACAACTCCGCTCCCGCATTTGATGATGTATTGTCCGGCATTCTAGTCTCTTCTAACACATTTTTCAGCAATTATGGTCGGACATTCACACCTACTCACAGCCGAACACTTCCGCTCCCGCATTTGATGGTGTATAGCCAGGCATTCTCACCCTTTCTCATCAGCTTTTTGCAAATTATGATCTGACATTCACACCTACTTGCAGTCGAACAGCTCTGCTCCCGCTTTTGATTATGTTTGGTTGGATATTCGAACCTTTTCTTAACTGCTTTTTACAAACTTTGGTCGGACGTTCACACCTTCTTGCAGCCGAACACATCCACTTCCACTTTTGATGGTATATATTCGGGCATTCGAACCTTTTCTTACCCGCTTTTTACCAACCGTGGTCGGACTTTCACACCTTCTTGTAGCCAAACAACTCCGCTCCCGCTATTGATTGTGTACAGTCGGGTATTTTAACCTTTTCTTAACCGCTTTTTACCAACTATGGTCGGACATTTACATCTTCTTACAGCGGAACACCTCCGCTCCCTCTTTTGATGGTCTATGTTCGGGCATTCGAACCTTTTCTTACCCGCTTTTTACAAACTATGGTCGGACATTCAAACCTTCTTGTAGCCGAACACATCCACTCCTGCTTTTGATGATGTATGGTTGGGCATTTTCACCTTTTCTTACCCATTTTTCAGTAATTATGGGTGGACATTCACACCTTCTTGCAGCTGAACAACTCCTCTCCCGCTTATGATCATGTGCGGTTTGATATTCGAAAATTTTCTTTCATGTTTTAAAGCAATTATTGATGGACATTCAAATCTTCTTGTAGCCGAACACATCCACTCCTGCTTTTGATGATGTATGGTTTGGCATTCGCACCCTTTTTTTACCCATTTTTCAGGAATTTTGGGTGGACATTCAGACCTTCTTGCAGCCGAAAACCTCCGCTCCCTCTTTTGATCATACATTGTCGGGCATTTGCACCTTATCTTACCCGCTTTTTACAAACTATAGTCAGACATTCACACCTTGCAGCTGAACCACCTCCGTTCCCTGTTTTGATCATGTATGGTCTGGCAATACTACCTTTTCTTACCCGTTTGTGAGTAATTAATCCCAAAATATTGAGCATAAAATAAGTCTTTATGCTGATGATGTATTACTTTTCCTTCAGAACTCACAGACGTCTCTCAGTCACACGATCACACTCATAAATAAAGTCTCAGCACTTTCTGACTACTCTATCAACTGGTCTAAGACCACAGTTCTGCCCATTAACTGTAGGGTCCATAATATACCTGCGATCACTTTACAGTCAGGAAATATTAGATATTTAGGCATAAACATTTCCTCCAGGCTCTCAGAGCTAACAAAGCTAAATTATGTGCAATTATTAAAGACAGTAGAGGACGATCTCTCGTCGGAAGTCCTTACCTATATCACTTATGGGGAGAGTTACATCCATTAAAATGATGATTCTACCAAAAGTTAACTATTTGTTCTCAATGATCCCCATAAAACCATCTGCTACTTGGTTTAAGTCACTAGATTCATGCATCTCCAAATTTCTGTGGAAAAACAAACCACCACGTATTAGTTTAAAAACCCTACAGAAGACCAAGGACAGTGGTGGATTAGATTTACCTAATTTTCAGCACTATTCCTTAGACAATAGGTTACAATATATATCAAAATGGTTTAAACCTTGTTGTTGTCACAGTTCCCAGAGACGTTGTAATCGTTGAGGATTCTATATTCACCCCCTCATTAGAGGCACGTAATGCAGATTGATGACACTGAATCTTCTTCTCTGTTCATTGCTGGCATCATTCCCAGCATCGTAAGTGTTCGTGGCATTGTTAGCCTCTTCTTCTGGATCTTGATATCGAGAATCCTTTTGTATTTCTGGTTTGTCAGTCCTCTGTCTTCGTTCACCGGAGTCTTTGTCTTTTTGTCCTTGAGTTTGGTGATTTTTTCTTCTTTTGATGCCTTGACACAATGTGACAGGTGATACCACGTGGGAGATCCTGTAACTTGGACTGCTGTCCCTGTGCTGCGAAATGGCTGTGCTGCTCAAATGGTCTCTCCTTCATCATGGTTACATGCTGCCATTCCGACATCTCGCCATTCCGACATGGGTCTCCAATTGTCGGAATGGCGACACTTAATTTTTTATCAAACGTCCCACCATTCCGACACTTTTTTCCTCCTATGGTCGGAATGGCGGTATGTTTTTTGTTTTTTTTAACATACCGCCATTCCGACAGTTCCTTTTAATAGCCTATTTTTTACCCAAAACATTTTGCACTAATGATATGCCGGCGCAAATACGCCCTAAAGTTTGGCGCACAAGCTTTGCACATGCAGAGGCCACAGCCTCGCAAACAAACTTTAATAATCTATTATCAAAGTCCCCTGAATTTCAAATATAAAAATACAGATATTAATGTAACTCTGGCGAGACTGAAACTGATTAAGCAGAAATACAGTGTCAGGCAGCTGTCACAGCAGCCAGCTGGAGCGGAGCTCTCCACAGAGCCCATGCGTCTTTTGCACGCTGTCATCATATGCAAAAGTAATAATTGCAATTACAGATATCACGGCTACTGCACAGGACACAGTTGCGAGCACTCTGCCTTGCCTTGCCAATAGGAGAAGAGAGAAATGACAGCATAGAACGTATAAAACACAACAAAATTCAGTAAAAACGTTTATTCATGTTATTCACGTGATTTATGAGTACTCACTCCAATTTTGGGAAGCGTGGATGGGCTTTGCGCATTTGGCACAAACACACAGCCGCAACGGTTGTAGCTTTATACAGCCTGTTGATATCTTAAGGACCTAACTGGTCACACCTGGGAGTAAATGTCATGTAGAGATTGTTTTTACATGACATTACAGCTGAACATATAGCTTTCATCCACAAACCAACGTGGGAGAGCCCGAAGACGCATGTGCCAGACGCACATAGGCATGCGTAAAACCAATTTTGACCACTTCATACTGTTTATTTGCTTTCTTTTAGTTAACTTTCGTTTCTTTTGGATTCTTGTGAGTGTTACGGAGCCGTTTTGGTCCATGTTTGTAAGCCTTTTTTTCCTGGATTAAATTTTCGGAAGTTGAAACAAGTGGCATTGGAGTGTGTGATTGAAAACCACCGCGGACTGCTTCTCCTCCTCCAGTTGCCGAGACTTTGTGTTTTTAATAACGCTTGTCTATAAACATGTGTTAAACATATAAATTGCATGAACAGAAAGAAGGGACTCACCTGTTGAGTAACACACATTTCCTTATACGGAAAGCCTTGTCGGAATGGTGGGACATTTGAACGTCAGAATAGCGGGATGTCGCAATGGTGGGATGTCGGAATGGTGGGCCGTTTGCATGTCGGAATGGTGGTATGTCGGAATGGTGGTATGTCGGAATGGTGGGATGTCGGAATAGCGGGATGTCGGAATGGCGGGATTTCGGAATGGGTGTTGCCACCCCCTTCATCATATACACAGTTATTTATACATCACCTTCCACCATGAAGCGTTGTCCCTTTTTGTTTCTCTCTTTGTTCTTAAAATGCTGTTATGCATGTCTAAACCAATCCATTAAATTAGATCATTTTGGCAGTAAAGCGATCTACAATGTGCTTGGTCGCAAAGCTGCTCATCTGTGGTAAACAGCTCTTCAGAAAGGCATTCTTAAATTGATTTCACTAATTCTATGTAATAATTTTGTGATTTCCTACAAAACTACACTTCTTCTCCCATCTGTCTGAGTATTTAATATTGTCTGGGTCCCGTTAAAACATGTATTTTTCCCATCTAATTCCTTGTTTGCTTTAAAACAAGTATTCCCCATTTTCTATCCCTTCAGTAGCCAACCAGTTTGTATGGAGTACACTGGAGCAACTTGACTGATCAGTAAAACACTGCTTTTGTTGTCACCGCAAGGCTTCCCCCGTCGGTTGTTTCACTGAGACACTACTGAGTAACTATAACTCAACACAGTTTATACACATAACATTCCTATACATACTAACAAACAAACAAACAATTATTTATCGCAATTTTCTCATCTCTGTTTGAACGTACACCCAGGTAAATATTCCTGTAGTCTTCTCATACCGACTATGGACCCATTCATTGTTTAACTTCACTGTTTTGCAAATCCTAATTGAATATTACACATTGACATTGAACTTTACTTGATAAGCAGGTCTTCATTGCATTCAGCAGCCTATATGTGAGCATCTATGTGTAAGCTGTTCTTCTTTGCATTTATCAGCAGCAAGCAATTCTTCATTGCACATGCATATGAAAATAGTAAAACAATTCCAATGCGTTAGCGAAACCTTCTATATCAGGAGTGTCCATCATGATGCTGGGAATAGAACCTCTTTCCTAGAATAGTTCAACCTTCATTACTCAACTGATCATAACTCCGCAATGAGCACATTTCAAAGTATCATTCCTCTACATGTATTCAAAAATCTATGTGTAAATGTTTAATATTTCTTATATTTGTTGATGTCATTCTGTGTGCATGTGGCCTAAACCCAATCTCTGTGTGGCAATTTTAATTTAAACAAGTTGAACTCTGCCTCTGATCATCTAAAAAAGGTGTGTACCAATATCAACCTTTCTCAGGTAATTACAGATCCTACAAAACCAAAGAGATCCTTCAAGGTTGTCCCTGATTGGCTCAATCTTAACAAATCAAAGGTAGAAAATCCGCAGTATCTGAACTTGGTGTTAGTTATCACTGCTCAATAGCCTGTATCAGAATTGCAAAAATGAAAACATTAGGTCCACGCTTGGTATCCAGATCCTGAAACATCTCCATGAGCAGGCTTTTTTTTAACTGATCTGTTGAATAGTTATATGACACTATTAAAATCCCAGATGAAGATCTAGCACTTGACCATTTTTGTAAATCTTCTAATTCCATAGTTGATAAACACGCCCCTTTTAAAAAGTATAGAACTTAGAACAGGTTTATCTCTGGCTTTCGGCAGAACTGTCTTCTTTACTTTTTTTTCCCCTTGTCCTGTTCAGCATTATGTCAGAAGAATTGTAGTCTGAATACCTTTGATGCCAAACAGATTTGTTTTGCCAAGGGAAGTTTTATAAATGTAAAGCTCCCCTTGAAGCCCATTTATTTATTTCTGTTTACAATATATGACATGAACTGAACTGAACCGGACTGGGGGACAAGGAAAGAAGAAGAGGAAAGAAGAGGAAACAGAACAAAAATAGAAACAAAAACCAGACAACCAGCTGCTACACCTGTAAAAAACAAAACAGACAACAATCCATGGCCTATGAGGGGAATCCAGCCTTAGCGCCACCAGGAGCACCTGAAAGCAGACAAGCAGAGAAAAAACAAACACACAAACAAACAAAAACAAGCACAAGAAGCGGCAATCGCATACAACACAGCTGTGGATATAGATGACCTGAGACGACATGATAATACATCAACTGCTTAGTGACCATGCTACTGGACTAATGAATGTGTGTGTGTGTGTGTGTGTGAGAACATGCAACACCCATGGCAGAGGACCTACATGATAACCGTGCTTAGTTATGAGTGTATAAGCGTACAGGGCCACAATCCACAGCCCCCCCCCAAGCAATCAGAAGCAGGCAGAGAGGGCCACAAGACCCAGGCCACCAGCAGCCCCCACAGAGCACAGAACCCAGGCAGCCCACCGCAGGGGCAACCACGCATCCACCCAGAAGACTGCAGAGGAAGCCCCCGGAAAGAGCCCCCATAAGCATAGGGCAGAGGCACTCCGGGAACCAGGGGTAACAGCCCACCGACCCCGCCAGGCCCCAGCCGCCCAGACATGGGCCGTGCACTGGACCTGGGCCCCAGGAGCCCGAGCGCCCCCAAACCCCCCGGCAGAGGCCCCACCCAATACCCAGGAGGGCCAAGCGCCCCAGACAGCCACAAAGTGGGTCAGCGCCTGCCCCAGCGCCCCTGGCCAAGTGCCCTGGGAGTCAAGACGTGCCCACAGGTGGGTGAAGTCGCGAGCAGTGGGGAGAGGCAACGCTGATGCCCCATCGGGAGAAACACAGGCAGGCCAGGCGACAGCAAGTCCCAGATCCAGGCCCAATCATTACCACACACACTTTCACGTCCCATACATCCACACATCCACACATCCTACCTCCCTCGACTCTGCTGGGGTGTAGTGCAGCGGGCACACCAGGAGGCCAGCAACCCCCCAGCCACCACAGACCCCGAACCAGCAGAACAATTAATTAATCCTCCTGCCCCGAGCAGACACCAGGAAGCAGGGGTGTGCGAAGAAGTCCCCTCCCCTCACCCTTCTGGCTTTTCAATATTTTCTAATAGTGAGCAATTAAAATTGAGGGGCAGCCAAACTTGTAGAACTGGGAGCGCGGCACTCTGGGCAGCCTACATACCCAAAGAGCCCCGCCCACGAGATGCCACTCAGTGTAACCACCCCCCAAGACCTAATGTGTGTGTGTGAGTGTGTTTGATAAGTAGTAATGTCTAAGGTGTAATTAAAACAGGGGCAGGGAACTGCAGAGTGCAACCAAAGGGGACCACCTACGTGGCCCCATCCACTACACCCCACCGAACACACACGCCCCCAAAACCCTTCATGTGTGAGTGTGTGCTGTGTACAGGAGCCAGAAGGGAGAGGGGTATTGGGATATATACCGGGGGAGCTACTCTCCCCCAGAGAGGGCAGCCAGGGACTGGCTGCAATAGGCATCCCCGCTACCTGGGAGCCAACAATGGGCAGGAGGGCCTGATGTCCACCAGGCTCGGGGCCTGCAGCGACCATATTCTGGGAGCTACTGTACCCCCAGAAGGTACCCATCCCGCCCCACCCCACTCAACCCAACCCCACCCAGGAGGACCTCTACAAAAAACAAACAAACAACATCAAAAAACAAACAAACAAACCACCCGGTCACACCAGTCGCAGCAGCCCGGGCCTGAGACCCACCATCACCCAGCAACCCACCACCACCACTATGTGATAAAACTAATCAGAGGGGACCAGAGAGAATGAAATTCAGCCAATTGATGTTTTGAGGAGGCAGACATTGTTTCCATGCTAATATAATCTAAAAGAAAATTTCTAAACTGGTTAATACACAGATTGTTCTTCGCTTTCCAGTTCATGAGAATAGTTTTCTTTGCGATACATAACACTGTGACAACCATGTGTGCTGAGTTAATTTCCATGTTGATGTTGTCTAAGTCACCCAGTATGCACAGTGTGGGGCATGCAGGGATGCTACACTTTAGCCATGTTGATAGGTCCTCACAGACTTCAAGCCAGAACTTCTGGACAGGCGCAGAAAAACCACAAAGCGTGTGCATAATCATCAGGTGTGTTATCTGTGCAATGTGAGCAGATGTTTGAGTGTGTTAGACCCATCCTGAACATCCTTTGTCCTGTATAGTGTGTTCTATGAAGGATTTTGTATTGTATGAGCTGTAAATTAGGATTTCGAGTCTTTATGAAGGTGTTCAAACATATTTGTGGTTAGAAGCTATGACCAGAACTGATGGATAAATCTGCCTCCCATTTTGAGGATGGAAGAGACATTGTGTCATCTATCTTAGACAATAATTTATATATTTTTGATAGTAGTTTTGGGGTACAGATGCTTAGAAATTCTGCTACCCTAGTCGGGGGTTGTAAGTCTGGTTGGTGGAGGATATATCCATCCATCCATCCATCATCTGCCGCTTATCCAGGGGTCGGGTCGCGGGGGCAGCAGCTTGAGCAGAGAAACCCAGACGTCTCTGTCCCCGGCCACTTCCTCCAGCTCTTCCGGGGGGACCCCGAGGCGTTCCCAGGCCAGCCGAGAGACATAGTCTCTCCAACGTGTCCTGGGTCTCCCCCGGGGTCTCCTCCCAGTGGGATGTGTCCGGAACACCTCCCCAGGGAGGCGCCCAGGGGGCATCCTAACCAGATGCCCGAGCCACCTCATCTGACTCCTCTCAATGCGGAGGAGCAGCGGTTCTACTCCGAGCCCCTCCCGGATGACTGAGCATCTCACCCTATCTCTAAGGGAGAGCCCAGACACCCTGCGGAGGAAACCCATTTCGGCCGCTTGTATTCGCGATCTTGTTCTTTCGGTCACTACCCACAACCCGTGACCATAGGTGAGGATGGGAACGTAGATTGACCAGTAAGTAGAGAGCTTCGCCTTCTGGCTCAGCTCCCTCTTCACAACGACGGGTCGGTGTAGAGCCTGCAACACTGCAGGCGCCGCACCGATCCACCCGTCAATCTCCCGCTCCATTCGTCCGTCACTCGTGAACAAGACCCCGAGATACTTGAACTCCTCCTCTTGGGGAAGGATCTCATTCCCGACCCGGAGAGAGCATTCCACCCTTTTCCGGCTGAGAACCATAGTCTCGGATTTGGAGGTGCTGATTCTCATCCCAGCTGCTTCACACTCGGCTGCGAATCACTCCAGTGAGAGCTGAAGGTCACGGCCTGACGACGCTAACAGAACCACATCATCTGCAAAAAGCAGAGACCCGATTCTGAGGTCGCCAAATGGGACACCCTCAACGCCCTGGCTCCGCCTAGAAATTCTGTCCATAAAAGTTAGGAACAGAATCGGTGACAAAGGGCAGCCCTGACGGAGTCCAACTCTCACCGGAAACGTATCCGACTTACTGCCGGCAATGCGGACCAAACTCTGGCACCGGTCATACAGAGACCGAACGGCCCCTATCAAGGGGTCCGGCACTCCATATTCCCGGAGCACCCCCCACAGGACTCCACGAGGGACACGGTCGAACGCTTTCTCCAAGTCCACAAAACACATGTAGACTGGTTGGGCGAACTCCCATGCACCCTCCAGGATCCTGCCGAGGGTATAGAGCTGGTCCACTGTTCCACGGCCAGGACGAAAGCCACACTGCATCTCCTGAATCCGAGGCTCGATTATCCGACGGATCCTCCTCTCCAATACCCCCGAATAGACCTTACCAGGGAGGCTGAGGAGTGTGATACCCCTATAGTTGGAACACACCCTCCGGTCCCCCTTTTTAAAGAGGGGGACCACCACCCCAATCTGCCAGTCCAGAGGCACTGTCCCCGATGTCCACGCGATACTGCAGAGGCGTGTCAGCCAAGACAGCCCTACAACATCCAGAGCCTTGAGAAACTCAGGTCGGACCTCATCCACCCCCGGGGCCTTGCCACCGAGGAGCTTTTTAACCACCTCGGCAACCTCAGCCCCAGAAATGGGAGGCCCCGTCTCCGAGCTCTCCGACTCTGCCTCTTCCGAGCACGTGTTGGTAGGATTGAGGAGTTCCTCGAAGTACTCCCCCCACCGACTCACAACATCCCTAGTTGAGGTCAGCAAAGCCCCGTCCCCACTGTAAACAGTGTTGACTGTGAGCCGCTCCCCCCCCCCTGAGACGCCGGATGGTGGACCAGAATCTTTTCGAGGTCGTCCGGAAATCGTTCTCCATGGTCTCACCGAACTCCTCCCAGGCCCGAGTTTTTGCCTCAGCAACCGCCGAAGCCGTGGCCCGTCTGGCCCGTCGGTACCTATCAGCTTCTTCCAGGGTCCCACTGGCCAAAAAGACCTGATAGGACTCCTTCTTCAGCTTGACGGCTTCCCTCACCACTGGTGTCCACCAGCAGGTTCGAGGGTTGCCGCCACGACAGGCACCGACCACCTTACGGCCACAACTCCGACCAGCTGCCTCGGCAATGGAATCACGGAACATGACCCATTCGGACTCAATGTCCCCCACCTCAAATATGGTTGAAGCTCTGCCGGAGGTGGGAGTTAAAGCTCCTTCTGACGGGGGATTCTGACAAACGCTCCCAGCAGACCCTCACAATACGTTTGGGCCTGCCAGGTCTGATCGGCATCCTCCCCCACCAGCGGAGCCAACTCACCACCAGGTGGTGATCAGTTGACAGCTCCGCCCCTCTCTTCACCCGAGTGTCCAGGACATACGGCCGCAAGTCCGATGATACAACCACAAAGTCGATCATCGAACTGCGGCCAAGGGTGTCCTGGTGCCAAGTGCACATATGGACACCCTTATGCCTGAACATGGTGTTCGTTATGGACAGTCTATGACTGGCACAGAAGTCCAACAACATAACACCACTCTGATTCAGATCGGGGGGGCCGTTCCTCCCAATCACACCCCTCCAGGTCTCACTGTCATTGCCCACGTGAGCATTGAAGTCCCCCAGCAGAATGAGGGAGTCTCCGGTAGGAGCATTCTTCAGTGCCTCCCCCAGAGACACCAAAAAGGGTAGGTACTCTGAACTGCTGTTTGGCGCATAGGCACAAAAAACAGTCAGGACTCGTCCCCCCACCCAAGGCGAAGGGAGGCTACCCTCTCGTTCACTGGGGTAAACCCCAATGTACTGGCACACAGCCGGGGGGCAATAAGTATGCCCACACCTGCTCTGCGCCTCTCACCACGGGCAACTCCAGAGTGGAAGAGAGTCCAACCCCTCTCAAGAGTACTGGTTCCAGATCCCAAGCCGTGCGTCGAGGTGAGTCCGACTATATCTAACAGTCTGATGAAGTTTCAACAATAAACAACAAACTTTGTATTATGAGAAAGAACCAGACTCATTCTTTAGGAATCCGAAAATAAGCTCTATTTTACGAGTTATGCACGAATTCGGATTCTCCTATAATACGAATTCCTTAACTCAAACCAAGTTAAGACTGCTTTGTCCTTCATATTTATTCATGTCTAATCAAGTTTCAATGATAAACAACGTTGTACTTTGTAGAATGAGAAAGAACTTCTTCAGCAATAAGCATCTCTCGACAAATGACGAAATACAGATTTTGCTATAAAATTAATTGCTATCAGCCTGACTTAAAACTGTTTGTCTTCCTTATTTATCCACTTCAAATCAAGTTTCAACAATTAAAAAAAATTTGTAGTTTGAGAAAGAACAACTTAATCTTGAGCAATCAGAAGAAGGTAAACAAAGGTGCGAATGTCAAACCATACATGATCAAAACAGGGAGCGGAGGTGTTTGGCTGAGACAAGGTGTGAATGTCCACCCATAATTAATGAAAAGCGGGCAACAAGTAGGTTCGAATGCCCAACCATACATCATCAAAAGCAGGAGTGGATATGTTCGGCTACAAGAAGGTTTGAACGTCTGACCATAGTTTGTAAAAAGCAGGTAAGAAAAGGTTTGACTGCCCGAACATACACCATCAAAAGAGGGAGCGGAGGTGTTCCGCTGTAAGAAGGTGTGAATGTCCGACCATAGTTGGTAAAAAGCGGGCAAGAAAAGGTTAAAATACCCGACTGTACACAATCAATAGCGGGAGCGGAGTTGTTCGGCTACTAAAAGATGTGAAAGTCCGACTATGGTTTGTAAAAAGCGGGTAAGAAAAGGTGCGAATGCCCGAAAATGTATGATCAAAAGAGGGAGCGGAGGTGTTCGGCTGCAAGAAGGTGTGAATGTACACCCATAATTACTGAAAAATGGGTAAGAAAAGGTGCGAATGCCTAACTATACATAATCAAAAGCAGGAGTGGATGTGTTCGGCTCCAAGAAGGGTTGAATGTCTGACCATAGTTTGTAAAAAGCAGGTAAGAAAAGGTTTGACTGCCCGAACATACACCATCAAAAGAGGGAGCGGAGGTGTTCCGCTGTAAGAAGGTGTGAATGTCCGACCATAGTTGGTAAAAAGCGAGTAAGAAAAGGTTAAAATACCCGACTGTACACAATCAATAGCGGGAGCGGAGTTGTTCGGCTACAAGAAGGTGTGAAAGTCCAACCATGGTTTGTAAAAAGCGGGTAAGAAAAGGTTCGAATGCCCGACAATGTATGATCAAAAGAGGGAGCGGAGGTGTTCGGCTGCAAGAAGGTCTGAATGTCCAACCATAATTTGTAAAAACCGGGAAGGAAAGGCTCGAAAGCCCGACTATACACCATCAAAAGCGGGAGCAGAGTGGTTCAGCTGCAAGAAGGTCTGAGTGTCCATCAATAATTGCTTTAAAACATGAAAGAAAATTTTCGAATATCATCCGCACATGATCATAAGAAGGAGAGGAGGTGTTCAGCTGCAAGAAGGTGTGAATGTCAACCCATAATTCCTGAAAAATGGGTAAAAAAAGGTGCGAATGCCCAACCATACATTATCAAAAGCAGGTGTGAATGTCAGATTATAATTTGCAAAAAGCTGATGAGAAAGGGTGAGAATGCCCGACTATAGACCATCAAATGCGGGAGCGGAGGTGTTCGGCTCTGAGTAGGTGTGAATGTCCGACCATAATTGCTGAAAAATGTGTTAGAAAAGGAAAGAATGCCGGACCATGCATCATCAAAAGCGAGAGAGGTGGTGTTCGGCTGCAAAAAGGTGTAAATGTTCGACTAAAGTTTGTAAAAAGCGGGTAAGACATGGTGCGAATGCCTGACAAGGTATGATCAAAAGCAGGAGAGGAGGTGTTCAGCTGCAAGAAGGTCTAAATGTCCATCAATAATTGCTAGAAAACATGAAAGAAAATTTTTGAAAATCAAACCGCACATGATCATAAGTGGGAGATGAGGTGTTCAGCTGCAAGAAGGTGTGAATGTCCACCCATTATTCCTGACAAATGGGTAAAAAAAAGTGCGAATGCCCAACCATACATCATCAAAAGCAGGAGTGAATTTGTTCGGCTACAAGAAGGTGTGAACGTCCAACCAAAGTTTGTAAAAAGCAGTTAAGAAAAGGTTTGAATATCCAACCAAACATAATCAAAAGCGGGAGCATAGCTTTTCGACTGCAAGTAGGTGTGAATGTCAGATCATAATTTGCAAAAAGCTGATGAGAAAGGGTGAGAATGTCCGACTGCACACCATCAAATGCGGGAGCGGAGTTGTTCGGCTGTGAGTAGGTGTGAATCTCCGACCGTAATTTCTGAAAAATGTGTTAGAAAAGGTAAGAATGCCGTTCCATACATCATCAAAAGCGAGAGAGGTGGTGTTCGGCTGCAAGTAGGTGTGAATGTCCAGCCATAATTACTCACAAACGGGTAAGAAAAGGTAGTATTGCCAGACCATACATGATCAAAACAGGGAGCGGAGGTGGTTCAGCTGCAAGAAGGTGTGAATGTCCGACTAAAGTTCAAATATATTAACAAAAGCGGGAGGAGAGGTCTTCGGATGAGAGTGGTTGAGAATTTCCAACCATAATCTATAAAATTCGGTGAAAAAAAGGTGTGATAGAACACTAAAAGGTGGAGCGGAAGTGTTCGGCTGCAAGAAGGTGTGAATGTCCGACTATATTTGGTGAAAAGCAGGTGAAGCAAGGTCTGAATGCCCAACCTTACATTATCAAAAGCGAGATCAGAGGTGTTTGGCTGCAAGAAGGCCATAGTTTGCCAAAAGCGGGTAAGCTGCGAATGACCAACTAAATATCAACAAAAGTGGGGGCGGAGGTCTTCGGATGCAACTGGGTGTGAACATCCCACCATACAAGTATGGTGGAGAGGAAGCTGTGAAAAGCCGACCATAGTTTGCAAAAAGCGGGTGAGACAAGGTGCGAATGTCCAACCATACATGATCAAAACAGGGAGCGGAGGTGTTTGGCTGTGACAAGGTGTGAATGTCCACCCAAAATTAATGAAAAGCGGGCAAAAAGTAGGTTTGAATGCCCAAGCATACATCATCAAAAGAAGGAGTGGATGTGTTCGGCTAAAAGAAGGTTTGAATGTCCGAGCATAGTTTGTAAAAAGCGGGTAAGAAAAGGTTCGAATGCCCAAACATACACCTTCAAAAGAGGGAGCGGAGGTGTTCCGCTGTAAGAAGGTGTGAATGTCCGACCATAGTTGGTAAAAAGTGGGTAAGAAAAGGTTAAAATACCCGACTTTACACAATCAATAGGGGGAGCGGAGTTGTTCGGCTACAAGAAGGTGTGAAAGTCCAACCATGGTTTGTAAAAAGCTGGTAAGAAAAGGTTCGAATGCCCGAATATATACCATCAAAAGCGGATGCGGAGGTGTTCGGCTGCAAGAAGGTGTGAACGTCCAACCAAAGTTTGTAAAAAGCAGTTAAGAAAAGGTTCGAATATCCAACCAAACATAATCAAAAGCGGGAGCAGAGCTGTTCGACTGCAAGTAGGTGTGAATGTCCAGCCATAATTACTCACAAACGGGTAAGAAAAGGTAGCATTGCCAGATCAAAACAGGGAGCTGAGGTGGTTCAGCACCACCAAGGTGTGAATGTCTGACTATAGTTTGTAAAAAGCGGGTAAGATAAGGTGCGAATGCCCGACAATGTATAATCAAAAGAGGGAGCAGAGGTTTTCGGCTACAAGAAGGTTTGAATGTCCGACCATAGTTTGTAAAAAGCGGGTAAGAAAAGGTTCGAATGCCTGACTATACACCATCAAAAGCGGGAGTGGAGATGTTCCGCTGTAAGACGGTGTGAATGTCCGACCATAGTTGGTAAAAAGCGGGTAAGAAAAGGTTAAAATACCCGACTGTACACAATCAATAGCGGGAGCGGAGTTGTTCGGCTACAAGAAGGTGTGAAAGTCCAACCATCGTTTGTAAAAAGCTGGTAAGAAAAGGTTCGAATGCCCGAATATATACCATCAAAAGCGGAAGCGGAGGTGTTCGGCTGCAAGAAGGTGTGAACGTCAGACCAAAGTTGGCAAAAAGCAGTAAAGAAAAGGTTCGAATATCCAAACATAATTAAAAGCGAGAGAGATTGTGTTCAGCTGCAAGTAGGTGTGAATATCCAGCCATAATTACTCACAAACGGGTAAGAAAATGTAGTATTGCCAGACCATACATGATCAAAACAGGGAGCGGAGGTGGTTTAGCTGCAAAAAGGGGTGAATGTCCAACTAAAGTTCAAATATATTAACAAAAGCGGGAGGAGAGGTCTTCGGATTAGAGTGGTTGAAATTTCCAACCATAATCTATAAAATGCGGTGAAAAAAAAAGGTGTGAAGGAATGAATTTTATAGCAAAATCCGAAATCATGCATAACTCCGCAAATGGAACGTATTGCTCAACCAAAGGGATGCTTCTTTCTCATTCAGGGTAATATGAGGAACTTTATGCTTGATACATGTTAGACATGGATAACTATGAAGGACAAAGCAACTTTAACTTGGTTTGAGCAAAGCAATTCATTTTATAGGAAAATCCGAAATCGTGCAGGACTCATGAAAGTAAGCTTATTCTCGGATTCCTGATCCTCCAGTGTTGCTCTTTCCTATACTGCAAAATACAGCCTTGTTCTTTGTTGAAATCGATATAGACATTGATAAATATGAAGGACAAAGCAGTTTCCACTTTGTTTGAGTGAAGGAATTAATTTTATAGCAAAATCCCAAATCAAGCAGAACGTATGAAAATAAGCGTGTTTTCGGATTCCTGATCCTTCAGTGTTGCTATTTCTTCTACTGCAAAATACAATGTTGTTCTTTGTTGAAGTCAATCTAGACATTGATAAATATGAAGGACAAAGCAGTTTTCACTTGGTTTGAGTGAAGGAATTAATTTTATACATAAAATCCCAAATCATGCAGAACGTATGAAAATAAGCTTATTCTCGGATTCCTGTTCCTTCAAGTGTTGCTCTTTCTACTACTGCAAAATACAATGTTGTTCTTTGTTGAAGTAAATCTAGACATTGATAAATATGAAGGACAAAGCAGTTTTCACTTGGTTTGAGTGAAGGAATTCATTTTATACATAAAATCCCAAATCATGCAGAACGTATGAAAAGAAGCTTATTCTCGGATTCCTGATCCTTCAGTGTTGCTTTTTCTTCTACTGCAAAATACAATGTTGTTCTTTGTTGAAGTCGATCTAGACATTGATAAATATGAAGGACAAAGCAGTTTTAACTTGGTTTGAGTGAAGGAATTCATTTTATACATAAAATCCCAAATCATGCAGAACGTATGAAAATAAGCTTATTCTCGGATTACTGATCCTTCAGTGTTGCTCTTTCTTCTACTGCAAAATCCAGTGTTGTTCTTTGTTGAAGTCAATCTAGACATTGATAAATATGAAGGACAAAGCAGTTTTAACATAGTTTGAGTGAAGGCATTCATTTATAGTAAAATCAATAATCGTGCAGAACTCATGAAAATAAGCTTATTCTCGGATTCCTAAAACTTTTGATTTGCTCTTTCTTTACTGAAAAGTACAATGTTGTTCTTTGTTGAAGTCGATCTAGACATTGATAAATATGAAGGACAAAGCAGTTTTCACTTGGTTTGAGTGAAGGATTTGCAGCTGAAAACCTCCCGCTCCCGCTTTTGATTGTGTATAGTCGGGCTTTCGAGCCTTTTCTTACCCGGTTTTTAGAAATTATGGTTGGACATTCAGACCTTGCAGCCAAAGACCTCCACTCCCTCTTTTGATCATACATTGTCGGGCATTCGCACCTTGTCTTACCCGCTTTTTACAAACTATAGACATTCACACCTTGCAGCTGAACCACCTCAGCTCCCTGTTTTGATCATGTATGGTCTGGCAATACTACCTTTTCTTACCCGTTTGTGAGTAATTATGGCTGGACATTCACACCTACTTGCAGTCGAACAGCTCTGCTCCCGCTTTTGATGGTATATATTCGGGCATTCGAACCTTTTCTTAACTGCTTTTTGCAAACTTTGGTCGGACGTTCACACCTTCTTGTAGCCAAACACATCCGCTCCCGCTATTGATTGTGTACAGTCGGGTATTTTAACCTTTTCTTACCCGCTTTTTACCAAATATGGTCAGACATTCACACCGTCTTACAGCGGAACACCTCTGCTCCCGCTTTTGATGGTGTATAGTCAGGCATTTGAACCTTTTCTTACCCGCTTTTTACAAACTATGGTTGGACATTCAAACCTTCTTGTAGCCGAAAACCTCCGCTCCCTCTTTTGATTATACATTGTTGGGCATTCGCACCTTATTTACAAACTATAGTCAGACATTCACACCTTGCAGCTTAGCCACCTCAGCTCCCTGTTTTGATAGTGTATGTTCGGGCATTCGAACCTATTCTTACCCCCTTTTTACAAACTATGCTCGGAGATTCACACCTACTCACAGCCGAACAACTCCGCTCCCGCATTTGATGATGTCTTGTCCGGCATTCTAGTCTCTTCTAACACATTTTTCAGCAATTATGGTTGGACATTCACACCTACTCACAGCCGAACACTTCCGCTCCCACATTTGATGGTGTATAGCCGGGCATTCTCACCCTTTCTCATCAGCTTTTTGCAAATTATGATCCGATATTCACACCTACTTGCAGTCGAACAGCTCTGCTCCCGCTTTTGATTATGTTTAGTTGGATATTCGAACCTTTTCTTAACTGCTTTTTACAAACTTTGGTCGGACGTTCACACCTTCTTGCAGCCGAACACATCCACTTCCACTTTTGATGGTATATATTCGGGCATTCGAACCTTTTCTTACCCGCTTTTTACAAACCGTGGTCGGACTTTCACACCTTCTTGTAGCCAAACACATCCGCTCCCCCTAGTGATTGTGTACAGTCGGGTATTTTAACCTTTTCTTACCCGCTTTTTACCAAATATGGTCGGACATTCACACCGTCTTACAGCGGAACACCTCTGCTCCCGCTTTTGATGGTGTATAGTCAGGCATTTGAACCTTTTCTTACCCGCTTTTTACAAACTATGGTCGGACATTCAAACCTTCTTGTAGCCGAAAACCTCCGCTCCCTCTTTTGATTATACATTGTTGGGCATTCGCACCTTATTTACAAACTATAGTCAGACATTCACACCTTGCAGCTGAGCCACCTCAGCTCCCTGTTTTGATAGTGTATGTTCGGGCATTCGAACCTATTCTTACCCTCTTTTTACAAACTATGCTCGGAGATTCACACCTACTCACAGCCGAACAACTCCGCTCCCGCATTTGATGATGTCTTGTCCGGCATTCTAGTCTCTTCTAACACATTTTTCAGCAATTATGGTTGGACATTCACACCTACTCACAGCCGAACACTTCCGCTCCCACATTTGATGGTGTATAGCCGGGCATTCTCACCCTTTCTCATCAGCTTTTTGCAAATTATGATCCGACATTCACACCTACTTGCAGTCGAACAGCTCTGCTCCCGCTTTTGATTATGTTTGGTTGGATATTCGAACCTTTTCTTAACTGCTTTTTACAAACTTTGGTCGGACGTTCACACCTTCTTGCAGCCGAACACATCCACTTCCACTTTTGATGGTATATATTCGGGCATTCGAACCTTTTCTTACCCGCTTTTTACAAACCGTGGTCGGACTTTCACACCTTCTTGTAGCCAAACACATCCGCTCCCGCTATTGATTGTGTACAGTCGGGTATTTTAACCTTTTCTTACCCGCTTTTTACCAAATATGGTCGGACATTCACACCGTCTTACAGCGGAACACCTCTGCTCCCGCTTTTGATGGTGTATAGTCAGGCATTTGAACCTTTTCTTACCAGCTTTTTACAAACTATGGTCGGACATTCAAACCTTCTTGTAGCCGAAAACCTCCGCTCCCTCTTTTGATTATACATTGTTGGGCATTCGCACCTTATTTACAAACTATAGTCAGACATTCACACCTTGCAGCTGAGCCACCTCAGCTCCCTGTTTTGATAGTGTATGTTCGGGCATTCGAACCTATTCTTACCCCCTTTTTACAAACTATGCTCGGAGATTCACACCTACTCACAGCCGAACAACTCCGCTCCCGCATTTGATGATGTCTTGTCCGGCATTCTAGTCTCTTCTAACACATTTTTCAGCAATTGTGGTTGGACATTCACACCTACTCACAGCCGAACACTTCCGCTCCCACATTTGATGGTGTATAGCCGGGCATTCTCACCCTTTCTCATCAGCTTTTTGCAAATTATGATCCGACATTCACACCTACTTGCAGTCGAACAGCTCTGCTCCCGCTTTTGATTATGTTTGGTTGGATATTCGAACCTTTTCTTAACTGCTTTTTACAAACTTTGGTCGGACGTTCACACCTTCTTGCAGCCGAACACATCCACTTCCACTTTTGATGGTATATATTCGGGCATTCGAACCTTTTCTTACCCGCTTTTTACAAACCGTGGTCGGACTTTCACACCTTCTTGTAGCCAAACAACTCCGCTCCCGCTATTGATTGTGTACAGTCGGGTATTTTAACCTTTTCTTACCCGCTTTTTACCAACTATGGTCGGACATTTACACCTTCTTACAGCGGAACACCTCCGCTCCCTCTTTTGATGGTCTATGTTCGGGCATTCGAACCTTTTCTTACCCGCTTTTTACAAACTATGGTCGGACATTCAAACCTTCTTGTAGCCGAACACATCCACTCCTGCTTTTGATGATGTATGGTTGGGCATTTTCACCTTTTCTTACCCATTTTTCAGTAATTATGGGTGGACATTCACACCTTCTTGCAGCTGAACAACTCCTCTCCCGCTTATGATCATGTGCGGTTTGATATTCGAAAATTTTCTTTCATGTTTTAAAGCAATTATTGATGGACATTCAAATCTTCTTGTAGCCGAACACATCCACTCCTGCTTTTGATGATGTATGGTAACCTTTTCTTACCCACTTTTTACAAACTATGGTCGGACATTCAAACCTTCTTGTAGCCAAAACCCTCCGCTCCCTCTTTTGATCATACATTGTCGGGCATTCGCACCTTATCTTACCAGCTTTTTACAAACTATAGTCAGACATTCACACCTTGCAGCTGAACCACCTCCGCTCCCTGTTTTGATCATGTATGGTCTGGCAATACTACCTTTTCTTATCCGTTTGTGAGTAATTAATCCCAAAATATTGAGCATAAAATAAGTCTTTATGCTGATGATGTATTACTTTTCCTTCAGAACTCACAGACGTCTCTCAGTCACACGATCACACTCATAAATAAATTCTCAGCACTTTCTGACTACTCTATCAACTGGTCTAAGACCACAGTTCTGCCCATTAACTGTAGGGTCCATAATATACCTGCGATCACTTTACAGTCAGGAAATATTAGATATTTAGGCATAAACATTTCCTCCAGGCTCTCAGAGCTAACAAAGCTAAATTATGTGCAAATATTAAAGACAGTAGAGGACGATCTCTCGTTGGAAGTCCTTACCTATATCACTTATGGGGAGAGTTACATCCATTAAAATGATGATACTACCAAAAGTTAACTATTTGTTCTCAATGATCCCCATAAAACCATCTGCTACTTGGTTTAAGTCACTAGATTCATGCATCTCCAAATTTCTGTGGAAAAACAAACGACCACGTATTAGTTTAAAAACCCTACAGAAGACCAAGGACAGTGGTGGATTAGATTTACCTCATTTTCAGCACTATTCCTTAGACAATAGGTTACAATATATATCAAAATGCTTTAAACCTTGTTGTTGTCACAGTTCCCAGAGACGTTGTAATCGTTGCGGATTCTATATTCACCCCCTCATTAGAGGCACGTAATGCAGATTGATGACACTGAATCTTCTTCTCTGTTCATTGCTGGCATCATTCCCAGCATCGTAAGTGTTCGTGGCATTGTTAGCCTCTTCTTCTGGATCTTGATATCGAGAATCCTTTTGTATTTCTGGTTTGTCAGTCCTCTGTCTTCGTTCAACGGAGTCTTTGTCTTTTTGTCCTTGAGTTTGGTGATTTTTTCTTCTTTTGATGCCTTGACACAATGTGACAGGTGATACCACGTGGGAGATCCTGTAACTTGGACTGCTGTCCCTGTGCTGCGAAATGGCTGTGCTGCTCAAATGGTCTCTCCTTCATCATGGTTACATGCTGCCATTCCGACATCTCGCCATTCCGACATGGGTGTCCAATTGTCGGAATGGCGACACTTAATTTTTTATCAAACGTCCCACCATTCCGACACTTTTTTCCTCCTATGGTCGGAATGGCGGTATGTTTTTTGTTTTTTTTAACATACCGCCATTCCGACAGTTCCTTTTAATAGCCTATTTTTTACCCAAAACATTTTGCACTAATGATATGCCGGCGCAAATACGCCCTAAAGTTTGGCGCACAAGCTTTGCACATGCAGAGGCCACAGCCTCGCAAACAAACTTTAATAATCTATTATCAAAATCCCCTGAATTTCAAATATAAAAATACAGATATTAATGTAACTCTGGCGAGACTGAAACTGATTAAGCAGAAATACAGTGTCAGTGAGCTGTCACAGCAGCCAGCTGGAGTGGAGCTCTCCACAGAGCCCATGCGTCTTTTGCACGCTGTCATCATATGCAAAAGTAATAATTGCAATTACAGATATCACGGCTACTGCACAGGACACAGTTGCGAGCACTCTGCCTTGCCTTGCCAATAGGAGAAGATAGAAATGACAGCATAGAACGTATAAAACACAACAAAATGCAGTAAAAACGTTTATTCATGTTATTCACGTGATTTATGAGTACTCACTCCAATTTTGGGAAGCGCGGATGGGTTTTGCGCATTTGGCACAAACACACAGCCGCAACGGTTGTAGCTTTATACAGCCTGTTGATATCTTAAGGACCTAACTGGTCACACCTGGGACTAAATGTAATGTAGAGATTGTTTTTACATGACATTACAGCTGAACATATAGCTTTCATCCACAAACCAACGTGGGAGAGCCCGAAGACGCATGTGCCAGACGCACATAGGCATGCGTAAAACCAATTTTGACCACTTCATACTGTTTATTTGCTTTCTTTTAGTTAACTTTCGTTTCTTTTGGATTCTTGTGCGTGTTATGGAGCCGTTTTGGTCCATGTTTGTAAGCCTTTTTTTCCTGGATTAAATTTTCGGAAGTTGAAACAAGTGGCATTGGAGTGTGTGATTGAAAACCACCGCGGACTGCTTCTCCTCCTCCAGTTGCCGAGACTTTGTGTTTTTAATAACGCTTGTCTATAAACATGTTAAACATATAAATTGCATGAACAGAAAGAAGGGACTCACCTGTTGAGTAACACACATTTCCTTATACGGAAAGCCTTGTCGGAATGGTGGGACATTTGAACGTCAGAATAGCGGGATGTCGCAATGGTGGGATGTCGGAATGGTGGGACGTTTGCATGTCGGAATGGTGGTATGTCGGAATGGTGGTATGTCGGAATGGTGGGATGTCGGAATAGCGGGATGTCGGAATGGCGGGATTTCGGAATGGGTGTTGCCACCCCCTTCATCATATACACAGTTATTTATACATCACCTTCCACCATGAAGCGTTGTCCCTTTTTGTTTCTCTCTTTGTTCTTAAAATGCTGTTATGCATGTCTAAACCAATCCATTAAATTAGATCATTTTGGCAGTAAAGCGATCTACAATGTGCTTGGTCGCAAAGCTGCTCATCTGTGGTAAACAGCTCTTCAGAAAGGCATTCTTCAATTGATTTCACTAATTCTATGTAATAATTTTGTGATTTCCTACAAAACTACACTTCTTCTCCCATCTGTCTGAGTATTTAATATTGTCTGGGTCCCGTTAAAACATGTATTTTTCCCATCTAATTCCTTGTTTGCTTTAAAACAAGTATTCCCCATTTTCTATCCCTTCAGTAGCCAACCAGTTTGTATGGAGTACACTGGAGCAACTTGACTGATCAGTAAAACACTGCTTTTGTTGTCACCGCAAGGCTTCCCCCGTCGGTTGTTTCACTGAGACACTACTGAGTAACTATAACTCAACACAGTTTATACACATAACATTCATATACATACTAACAAACAAACAAACAATTATTTATCGCAATTTTCTCATCTCTGTTTGAACGTACACCCAGGTAAATATTCCTGTAGTCTTCTCATACCGACTATGGACCCATTCATTGTTTAACTTCACTGTTTTGCAAATCCTAATTGAATATTACACATTGACATTGAACTTTACTTGATAAGCAGGTCTTCATTGCATTCAGCAGCCTATATGTGAGCATCTATATGTAAGCTGTTCTTCTTTGCATTTATCAGCAGCAAGCAATTCTTCATTGCACATGCATATGAAAATAGTAAAACAATTCCAATGCGTTAGCGAAACCTTCTATATCAGGAGTGTCCATCATGATGCTGGGAATAGAACCTCTTTCCCAGAATAGTTCAACCTTCATTACTCAACTGATCATAACTCCGCAATGAGCACATTTCAAAGTATCATTCCTCTACATATATTCAAAAATCTATGTGTAAATGTTTAATATTTCTTATATTTGTTGAGGTCATTCTGTGTGCATGTGGCCTAAACCCAATCTCTGTGTGGCAATTTTAATTTAAACAAGTTGAACTCTGCCTCTGATCATTTAAAAAAGGTGTGTACCAATATCAACCTTTCTCAGGTAATTACAGATCCTACAAAACCAAAGAGATCCTTCAAGGTTGTCCCTGATTGGCTCAATCTTAACAAATCAAAGGTAGAAAATCCGCAGTATCTGAACTTGGTGTTAGTTATCACTGCTCAATAGCCTGTATCAGAATTGCAAAAATGAAAACATTAGGTCCACGCTTGGTATCCAGATCCTGAAACATCTCCATGAGCAGGCTTTTTTTTAACTGATCTGTTGAATAGTTATATGACACTGTTAAAATCCCAGATGAAGATCTAGCACTTGACCATTTTTGTAAATCTTCTAATTCCATAGTTGATAAACACGCCCCTTTTAAAAAGTATAGAACTTAGAACAGGTCTATCCCTGGCTTTCGGCAGAACTGTCTTCTTTACTTTTTTTTCCCCTTGTCCTGTTCAGCATTATGTCAGAAGAATTGTAGTCTGAATACCTTTGATGCCAAACAGATTTGTTTTGCCAAGGGAAGTTTTATAAATGTAAAGCTCCCCTTGATGCCCATTTATTTATTTCTGTTTACAATATATGACATGAACTGAACTGAACCGGACCGGGGGACAAGGAAAGAAGAAGAGGAAAGAAGAGGAAACAGAACAAAAATAGAAACAAAAACCAGACAACCAGCTGCTACACCTGTAAAAAAACAAAACAGACAACAATCCATGGCCTATGAGGGGAATCCAGCCTTAGCGCCACCAGGAGCACCTGAAAGCAGACAAGCAGAGAAAAAACAAACACACAAACAAACAAAAACAAGCACAAGAAGCGGCAATCGCATACAACACAGCTGTGGATATAGATGACCTGAGACGACATGATAATACATCAACTGCTTAGTGACCATGCTACTGGACTAATGAATGTGTGTGTGTGTGTGTGAGAACATGCAACACCCATGGCACAGGACCTACATGATAACCGTGCTTAGTTATGAGTGTATAAGCGTACAGGGCCACAATCCACAGCCCCCCCCCCCAAGCAATCAGAAGCAGGCAGAGAGGGCCACAAGACCCAGGCCACCAGCAGCCCCCACAGAGCACAAAACCCAGGCAGCCCACCGCAGGGGCAACCACGCATCCACCCAGAAGACTGCAGAGGAAGCCCCCGGAAAGAGCCCCCATAAGCATAGGGCAGAGGCACTCCGGGAACCAGGGGTAACAGCCCACCGACCCCGCCAGGCCCCAGCCGCCCAGACATGGGCCGTGCACTGGACCTGGGCCCCAGGAGCCCGAGCGCCCTCAAACCCCCCGGCAGAGGCCCCACCCAATACCCAGGAGGGCCAAGCGCCCCAGACAGCCACAAAGTGGGTCAGCGCCTGCCCCAGCACCCCTGGCCAAGTGCCCTGGGAGTCAAGACGTGCCCACAGGTGGGTGAAGTCGCGAGCAGTGGGGAGAGGCAACGCTGATGCCCCATCGGGAGAAACACAGGCAGGCCAGGCGACAGCAAGTCCCAGATCCAGGCCCAATCATTACCACACACACTTTCATGTGCCATACATCCACACATCCTACCTCCCTCGACTCTGCTGGGGTGTAGTGCAGCGGGCACACCAGGAGGCCAGCAACCCCCCAGCCACCACAGACCCCGAACCAGCAGAACAATTAATTAATCCTCCTGGCCCCTCCTGCCCCGAGCAGACACCAGGAAGCAGGGGTGTGCAAAGAAGACCCCTCCCCTCACCCTTCTGGCTCTTCAATATTTTCTAATAGTGAGCAATTAAAATTGAGGGGCAGCCAAACTTGTAGAACTGGGAGCGCGGCACTCTGGGCAGCCTACATACCCAAAGAGCCCCGCCCACCAGATGCCACTCAGTGTAACCACCCCCCAAGACCTAATGTGTGTGTGTGAGTGTGTTTGATAAGTAGTAATGTCTAAGGTGTAATTAAAACAGGGGCAGGGAACTGCAGAGTGCAACCAAAGGGGACCACCTACGTGGCCCCATCCACTGCACCCCACCGAACACACACGCCCCCAAAACCCTTCATGTGTGAGTGTGTGCTGTGTACAGGAGCCAGAAGGGAGAGGGGTATGGGGATATATAACGGGGGAGCTACTCTCCCCCAGAGAGGGCAGCCAGGGACTGGCTGCAATAGGCATCCCCGCTACCTGGGAGCCAACAATGGGCAGGAGGGCCTGATGTCCACCAGGCTCGGGGCCTGCAGCGACCATATTCCGGGAGCTACTGTACCCCCAGAAGGTACCCATCCCGCCCCACCCCACTCAACCCAACCCCACCCAGGAGGACCTCTACAAAAAACAAACAAACAACATCAAAAAACAAACAAACAAACCACCCGGTCAAACCAGTCGCAGCAGCCCGGGCCTGAGACCCACCATCACCCAGCAACCCACCACCACCACTATGTGATAAAACTAATCAGAGGGGACCAAAGAGAATGAAATTCAGCCAATTGATGTTTTGAGGAGGCAGACATTGTTTCCATGCTAATATAATCTAAAAGAAAATTTCTAAACTGGTTAATACACAGATTGTTCTTCGCTTTCCAGTTCATGAGAATAGTTTTCTTTGCGATACATAACACTGTGACAACCATGTGTGCTGAGTTAATTTCCATGTTGATGTTGTCTAAGTCACCCAGTATGCACAGTGTGGGGCATGCAGGGATGCTACACTTTAGCCATGTTGATAGGTCCTCACAGACTTCAAGCCAGAACTTCTGGACAGGCGCAGAAAAACCACAAAGCGTGTGCATAATCATCAGGTGTGTTATCTGTGCAATGTGAGCAGATGTTTGAGTGTGTTAGACCCATCCTGAACATCCTTTGTCCTGTATAGTGTGTTCTATGAAGGATTTTGTATTGTATGAGCTGTAAATTAGGATTTCGAGTCTTTATGAAGGTGTTCAAACATATTTGTGGTTAGAAGCTATGACCAGAACTGATGGATAAATCTGCCTCCCATTTTGAGGATGGAAGAGACATTGTGTCATCTATCTTAGACAATAATTTATATATTTTTGATAGTAGTTTTGGGGTACAGATGCTTAGAAATTCTGCTACCCTAGTCGGGGGTTGTAAGTCTGGTTGGTGGAGGATATATGCATCCATCCATCCATCATCTGCCGCTTATCCGGGGTCGGGTCGCGGGGGCAGCAGCTTGAGCAGAGAAACCCAGACGTCTCTGTCCCCGGCCACTTCCTCCAGCTCTTCCGGGGGGACCCCGAGGCGTTCCCAGGCCAGCCGAGAGACATAGTCTCTCCAACGTGTCCTGGGTCTCCCCCGGGGTCTCCTCCCAGTGGGACGTGCCCGGAACACCTCCCCAGGGAGGCGCCCAGGGGGCATCCTAACCAGATGCCCGAGCCACCTCATCTGACTCCTCTCAATGCGGAGGAGCAGCGGTTCTACTCCGAGCCCCTCCCGGATGACTGAGCTTCTCACCCTATCTCTAAGGGAGAGCCCAGACACCCTGCGGAGGAAACCCATTTCGGCCGCTTGTATTCGCGATCTTGTTCTTTCGGTCACTACCCACAACTCGTGACCATAGGTGAGGATGGGAACGTAGATTGACCAGTAAGTAGAGAGCTTCGCCTTCTGGCTCAGCTCCCTCTTCACAACGACGGGTCGGTGCAGAGCCTGCAACACTGCAGGCGCCGCACCGATCCGCCCGTCAATCTCCCGCTCCATTCGTCCGTCACTCGTGAACAAGACCCCGAGATACTTGAACTCCTCCTCTTGGGGAAGGATCTCATTCCCGACCCGGAGAGAGCATTCCACCCTTTTCCGGCTGAGAACCATAGTCTCGGATTTGGAGGTGCTGATTCTCATCCCAGCCGCTTCACACTCGGCTGCGAATCACTCCAGTGAGAGCTGAAGGTCACGGCCTGACGACGCTAACAGAACCACATCATCTGCAAAAAGCAGAGACCCAATTCTGAGGTCGCCAAATGGGACACCCTCAACGCCCTGGCTCCGCCTAGAAATTCTGTCCATAAAAGTTAGGAACAGAATCGGAGACAAAGGGCAGCCCTGACGGAGTCCAACTCTCACCGGAAACGTATCCGACTTACTGCCGGCAATGCGGACCAAACTCTGGCACCGGTCATACAGAGACCGAACGGCCCCTATCAAGGGGTCCGGCACTCCATATTCCCGGAGCACCCCCCACAGGACTCCACGAGGGACACGGTCGAACGCTTTCTCCAAGTCCACAAAACACATGTAGACTGGTTGGGCGAACTCCCATGCACCCTCCAGGATCCTGCCGAGGGTATAGAGCTGGTCCACTGTTCCACGGCCAGGACGAAAGCCACACTGCATCTCCTGAACCCGAGGCTCGATTATCCGACGGATCCTCCTCTCCAATACCCCCGAATAGACCTTACCAGGGAGGCTGAGGAGTGTGATACCCCTATAGTTGGAACACACCCTCCGGTCCCCCTTTTTAAAGAGGGGGACCACCACCCCAATCTGCCAGTCCAGAGGCACTGTCCCCGATGTCCACGCGATACTGCAGAGGCGTGTCAGCCAAGACAGCCCTACAACATCCAGAGCCTTGAGATACTCAGGACGGACCTCATCCACCCCTGGGGCCTTGCCACCGAGGAGCTTTTTAACCACCTCGGCAACCTCAGCCCCAGAAATGGGAGGCCCCGTCTCCGAGCTCTCCGACTCTGCCTCTTCCGAGCACGTGTTGGTAGGATTGAGGAGTTCCTCGAAGTACTCCCCCCCACCGACTCACAACATCCCTAGTTGAGGTCAGCAAAGCCCCGTCCCCACTGTAAACAGTGTTGACTGTGAGCCGCTTCCCCCCCCCTGAGACGCCGGATGGTGGACCAGAATCTTTTCGAGGCCTATCCGGAAATCGTTCTCCATGGTCTCACCGAACTCCTCCTAGGCCCGAGTTTTTGCCTCACAACCACCGAAGCCGTGGCCCGTCTGGCCCGTCGGTACCTATCAGCTTCTTCCAGGGTCCCACTGGCCAAAAAAGGCCCGATAGGACTCCTTCTTCAGCTTGACGGCTTCCCTCACCACTGGTGTCCACCAGCAGGTTCGAGGGTTGCCGCCACGACAGGCACCGACCACCTTACGGCCACAACTCCGACCAGCTGCCTCGGCAATGGAGTCACGGAACATGGCCCATTCGGACTCAATGTCCCCCACCTCAAATATGGTTGAAGCTCTGCCGGAGGTGGGAGTTAAAGCTCCTTCTGACGGGGGATTCTGACAAACGCTCCCAGCAGACCCTCACAATATGTATGGGCCTGCCAGGTCTGATCGGCATCCTCCCCCACCAGCGGAGCCAACTCACCACCAGGTGGTGATCAGTTGACAGCTCCGCCCCTCTCTTCACCCGAGTGTCCAGGACATACGGCCGCAAGTCCGATGATACAACCACAAAGTCGATCATCGAACTGCGGCCAAGGGTGTCCTGGTGCCAAGTGCACATATGGACACCCTTATGCCTGAACATGGTGTTCGTTATGGACAGTCTATGACTGGCACAGAAGTCCAACAACATAACACCACTCTGATTCAGATCGGGGGGGCCGTTCCTCCCAATCACACCCCTCCAGGTCTCACTGTCATTGTCCACGTGAGCATTGAAGTCCCCCAGCAGAATGAGGGAGTCTCCGGTAGGAGCATTCTCTAGTGCCTCCCCCAGATACTCCAAAAAGGGTAGGTACTCTGAACTGCTGTTTGGCGCATAGGCACAAACAACAGTCAGGACTCGTCCCCCCACCCAAGGCGGAGGGAGGCTACCCTCTCGTTCACTGGGGTAAACCCCAATGTACTGGCACACAGCCGGGGGGCAATAAGTATGCCCACACCTGCTCTGCTCCTCTCACCACGGGCAACTCCAGAGTGGAAGAGAGTCCAATCCCTCTCAAGAGTACTGGTTCCAGATCCCAAGCCGTGCGTCGAGATGAGTCCGACTATATCTAACGGTCTGATGAAGTTTCAACAATAAACAACAAACTTTGTATTATGAGAAAGAACCAGACTCATTCTTCAGGAATCCGAAAATAAGCTCTATTTTACGAGTTATGCACGAATTCGGATTCTCCTATAAAACGAATTCCTTAACTCAAACCAAGTTAAGACTGCTTTGTCCTTCATATTTATTCATGTCTAATCAAGTTTCAATGATAAACAACGTTGTACTTTGTAGAATGAGAAAGAACTTCTTCAGCAATAAGCATCTCTCGACAAATGACGAAATACAGATTTTGCTATAAAATTAATTGCTATCAGCCTGACTTAAAACTGTTTGTCTTCCTTATTTATCCACTTCAAATCAAGTTTCAACAATTAAAAATATTTTGTAGTTTGAGAAAGAACAACTTAATCTTGAGCAATCAGTATAAAAAGAGGGTAAGCAAAGGTGCGAATGTCAAACCATACATGATCAAAACAGGGAGCGGAGGTGTTTGGCTGAGACATGGTGTGAATGTCCACCCATAATTAATGAAAAGCGGGCAACAAGTAGGTTTGAATGCCCAACCATACATCATCAAAAGCAGGAGTGGATATGTTCGGCTACAAGAAGGTTTGAACGTCTGACCATAGTTTGTAAAAAGCGGGTAAGAAAAGGTTTGAATGCCCGAACATACACCATCAAAGGAGGGAGCGGAGGTGTTCCGCTGTAAGAAGGTGTGAATGTCCGACCATAGTTGGTAAAAAACGGGTAAGAAAAGGTTAAAATACCCGACTGTACACAATCAGTAGCGGGTGCGGAGTTGTTCGGCTACTAAAAGGTGTGAATGTCCGACCATGGTTTGTAAAAAGCGGGTAAGAAAAGGTGCGAATGCCCGAAAATGTATGATCAAAAGAGGGAGCGGAGGTGTTCGGCTGCAAGAAGGTGTGAATGTACACCCATAATTACTGAAAAATGGGTAAGAAAAGGTGCGAATGCCCAACTATACATAATCAAAAGCAGGAGTGGATGTGTTCGGCTCCAAGAAGGGTTGAATGTCTGACCATAGTTTGTAAAAAGCAGGTAAGAAAAGGTTTGACTGCCCGAACATACACCATCAAAAGAGGGAGCGGAGGTGTTCCGCTGTGAGAAGGTGTGAATGTCCGACCATAGTTGGTAAAAAACGGGTAAGAAAAGGTTAAAATACCCGACTGTACACAATCAATAGTGGGAGCGGAGTTGTTCGGCTACAAGAAGGTGTGAAAGTCCAACCATGGTTTGTAAAAAGCTGCTAAGAAAAGGTTCGAATGCCCGAATATATACCATCAAAAGCGGAAGCGGAGGTGTTCGGCTGCAAGAAGGTGTGAACGTCCGACCAAAGTTTGTAAAAAGCAGTTAAGAAAAGGTTCGAATATCCAACCAAACATAATCAAAAGCGGGAGCAGAGCTGTTCGACTGCAAGTAGGTGTGAATGTCAGATCATAATTTGCAAAAAGCTGATGAGAAAGGGTGAGAATGCCCGGCTATACACCATCAAATGCGGGAGCGGAGTTGTTCGGCTGTGAGAAGGTGTGAATCTCCGAGCATATTTTGTAAAAAGGGGGTAAGAATAGATTCGAATGCCCGAACATACACTATCAAAAGAGGGAGCGGAGGTGTTCCGCTGTAAGAAGGTGTGAATGTCCGACCATAGTTGGTAAAAAACGGGTAAGAAAAGGTTAAAATACCCGACTGTACACAATAAATAGCGGGAGCGGATGTGTTTGGCTACAAGAATGTGTGAAAGTCCGACCATGGTTTGTAAAAAACGGGTAAGAAAAGGTGCGAATGCCCGACAATGTATGATCAAAAGAGGGAGCGGAGGTTTTTGGCTACAAGAAGGTTTGAATGTCCGACCATAGTTTGTAAAAAGCAGTTAAGAAAAGGTTCGAATATCCAACCAAACATAATCAAAAGCGGGAGCAGAGCTGTTCGACTGCAAGTAGGTGTGAATGTCCAGCCATAATTACTCACAAACGGGTAAGAAAAGGTAGTATTGCCAGACCATACATGATCAAAACAGGGAGCTGAGGTGGTTCAGCACCAAGGTGTGAATGTCTGACTATAGTTTTATACAAAGCGGGTAAGATAAGGTGCGAATGCCCGACAATGTATAATCAAAAGAGGGAGCAGAGGTTTTCGGCTACAAGAAGGTTTGAATGTCCGACCATAGTTTGTAAAAAGCGGGTAAGAAAAGGTTCAAATGCCTGAGTATACACTATCAAAAGCGGGAGCGGAGATGTTCCGCTGTAAGACGGTGTGAATGTCCGACCATAGTTGGTAAAAAGCGGGTAAGAAAAGGTTAAAATACCCGACTGTACACAATCAATAGCGGGAGCGGAGTTGTTCGGCTACAAGAAGGTGTGAAAGTCCAACCATGGTTTGTAAAAAGCTGGTAAGAAAAGGTTCGAATGCCCGAATATATACCATCAAAAGCGGAAGCGGAGGTGTTCGGCTGCAAGAAGGTGTGAACGTCCGACCAAAGTTGGCAAAAAGCAGTAAAGAAAAGGTTCGAATATCCAAACATAATTAAAAGCGAGAGAGATTGTGTTCAGCTGCAAGTAGGTGTGAATATCCAGCCATAATTACTCACAAACGGGTAAGAAAATGTAGTATTGCCAGACCATACATGATCAAAACAGGGAGCGGAGGTGGTTTAGCTGCAAAAAGGGGTGAATGTCCAACTAAAGTTCAAATATATTAACAAAAGCGGGAGGAGAGGTCTTCGGATTAGAGTGGTTGAGAATTTCCAACCATAATCTATAAAATGTGGTGAAAAAAAAAGGTGTGAAGGAATGAATTTTATAGCAAAATCCGAAATCATGCATAACTCCGCAAAAGGAACGTATTGCTCAACCAAAGGGATGCTTCTTTCTCATTCAGGGTAATATGAGGAACTTTATGCTTGATACATTTTAGACATGGATAACTATGAAGGACAAAGCAATTTTAACTTGGTTTGAGCAAAGCAATTCATTTTATAGGAAAATCCGAAATCGTGCAGGACTCATGAAAGTAAGCTTTTTCTCGGATTCCTGATCCTCCAGTGTTGCTCTTTCCTATAATGAAAAATACAGCCTTGTTCTTTGTTGAAATTTATATAGACATTGATAAATATGAAGAACAAAGCAGTTTCCACTTTGTTTGAGTGAAGGAATTAATTTTATAGCAAAATCCCAAATCAAGCAGAACGTATGAAAATAAGCTTGTTTTCGGATTCCTGATCCTTCAGTGTTGCTATTTCTTCTACTGCAAAATACAACGTTGTTCTTTGTTGAAGTCAATCTAGACATTGATAAATATGAAGGACAAAGCAGTTTTAACATAGTTTGAGTAAAGGAATTCATTTTATACATAAAATCCCAAATCATGCAGAACGTATGAAAATAAGCTTATTCTCGGATTCCTGATCCTTCAGTGTTCCTCTTTCTACTACTGCAAAATACAAGTTGTTCTTTGTTGAAGTAAATCTAGACATTGATAAATATGAAGGACAAAGCAGTTTTAACTTGGTTTGAGTGAAGGAATTCATTTTATACATAAAATCCCAAATCATGCAAAACGTATGAAAAGAAGCTTATTCTCGGATTCCTGATCCTTCAGTGTTGCTTTTTCTTCTACTGCAACATACAATGTTGTTCTTTGTTGAAGTCGATCTAGACATTGATAAATATGAAGGACAAAGCAGTTTTAACTTGGTTTGAGTGAAGGAATTCATTTTATACATAAAATCCCAAATCATGCAGAACGTATGAAAATAAGCTTATTCTCGGATTACTGATCCTTCAGTGTTGCTCTTTCTTCTACTGCAAAATCCAGTGTTGTTCTTTGTTGAAGTCAATCTAGACATTGATAAATATGAAGGACAAAGCAGTTTTCACTTGGTTTGAGTGAAGGATTTGCAGCTGAAAACCTCCCGCTCCCGCTTTTGATTGTGTATAGTCGAGCTTTCGAGCCTTTTCTTACCCGGTTTTTAGAAATTATGGTTGGACATTCAGACCTTGCAGCCGAAGACCTCCACTCCCTCTTTTGATCATACATTGTCGGGCATTCGCACCTTGTCTTACCCGCTTTTTACAAACTATAGTCAGACATTCACACCTTGCAGCTGAACCACCTCAGCTCCCTGTTTTGATCATGTATGGTCTGGCAATACTACCTTTTCTTACCCGTTTGTGAGTAATTATGGCTGGACATTCACACCTACTTGCAGTCGAACAGCTCTGCTCCTGCTTTTGATGGTATATATTCGGGCATTCGAACCTTTTCTTAGCAGCTTTTTACAAACCATGGTTGAACTTTCACACCTTCTTGTAGCCGAACAACTCCGCTCCCGCTATTGATTGTGTACAGTCAGGTATTTTAACCTTTTCTTACCCGCTTTTTACCAACTATGGTCGGACATTCACACCGTCTTACAGCGGAACACCTCCGCTCCCGCTTTTGATGGTGTATAGTCAGGCATTTGAACCTTTTCTTACCCGCTTTTTACAAACTATGGTCGGACATTCAAACCTTCTTGTAGCCGAAAACCTCCGCTCCCTCTTTTGATCATACATTGTCGGGCATTCGCACCTTTTCTTACCCGTTTTTTACAAACCATGGTCGGACTGTCACACATTCTTGTAGCCAAACACATCCGCTCCTGCTATTGATTGTGTACAGTCGGGTATTTTAACCTTTTCTTACCCGTTTTTTACCAACTATGGTCGGACATTCACACCTTCTTACAGCGGAACACCTCCGCTCCCTCTTTTGATGGTGTATGTTTGGGCATTCGAACCTTTTCTTACCCGCTTTTTACAAACTATGCTCGGACATTCAAACCTTGTAGCCAAACACCTCCGCTCCCTGTTTTGATCATGTATGGTTGGACATTCGCACCTTTTCTCACCCGCTTTTTGCCAACTATGGTCGGCTGTTCAATGCTTCCTCTCCACCATACTTGTATGGTGGGATATTCACACCCACTTGCATCCGAAGACCTTTTGTTGATATTTAGTCGGTCATTCGCAGCTTACCCGCTTTTGGCAAACTATGGCCTTCATGCAGCCAAACACCTCTGATCTCGCTTTTGATGATGTAAGGTTGGGCATTCAGACCTTGCTTCACCTGCTTTTCACCAAATATAGTCGGACATTCACACCTTCTTGCAGCCGAACACTTCCGCTCCACCTTTTAGTGTTCTATCACACCTTTTTTTTCACCGCATTTTATAGATTATGGTTGGAAATTCTCAACCACTCTCATCCGAAGACCTCTCCTCCCGCTTTTGTTAATATATTTGAACTTTAGTCGGACATTCACACCTTCTTGCAGCTGAACCACCTCCGCTCCCTGTTTTGATCATGTATGGTCTGGCAATACTACCTTTTCTTACCCGTTTGTTAGTAATTATGGCTGGACATTCACACCTACTTGCAGCCGAACACCACCTCTCCCGCTTTTGATGATGTATGGACCGGCATTCTTACCTTTTCTAACACATTTTTCAGCAATTATGGTCGGAGATTCACACTAACTCACAGCCGAACAACTCCGCTCCCGCATTTGATGGTGTATAGTCGGGCATTCTCACCCTTTCTCATCAGCTTTTTTCAAATTATGATCTGACATTCACACCTGCTTTTGATAATGTATGGTTGGGCATTCGCACCTTTTCTTACCCATTTTTCAGGAATTATGGGTGGACATTCACACCTTCTTGCAGCTGAACACCTCCTCTCCCGCTATTGATTGTGTACAGTCGGGTATTTTAACCTTTTCTTACCCGCTTTTTACCAAATATGGTCGGACATTCACACCGTCTTACAGCGGAACACCTCTGCTCCCGCTTTTGATGGTGTATAGTCAGGCATTTGAACCTTTTCTTACCCGCTTTTTACAAACTATGGTCGGACATTCAAACCTTCTTGTAGCCGAAAACCTCCGCTCCCTCTTTTGATTATACATTGTTGGGCATTCGCACCTTATTTACAAACTATAGTCAGACATTCACACCTTGCAGCTGAGCCACCTCAGCTCCCTGTTTTGATAGTGTATGTTCGGGCATTCGAACCTATTCTTACCCCCTTTTTACAAACTATGCTCGGAGATTCACACCTACTCACAGCCGAACAACTCCGCTCCCGCATTTGATGATGTATTGTCCGGCATTCTAGTCTCTTCTAACACATTTTTCAGCAATTATGGTCGGACATTCACACCTACTCACAGCCGAACACTTCCGCTCCCGCATTTGATGGTGTATAGCCGGGCATTCTCACCCTTTCTCATGAGCTTTTTGCAAATTATGATCTGACATTCACACCTACTTGCAGTCGAACAGCTCTGCTCCCGCTTTTGATTATGTTTGGTTGGATATTCGAACCTTTTCTTAACTGCTTTTTACAAACTTTGGTCGGACGTTCACACCTTCTTGCAGCCGAACCCATCCACTTCCACTTTTGATGGTATATATTCGGGCATTCGAACCTTTTCTTACCCGCTTTTTACAAACCGTGGTCGGACTTTCACACCTTCTTGTAGCCAAACAACTCCGCTCCCGCTATTGATTGTGTACAGTCGGGTATTTTAACCTTTTCTTACCCGCTTTTTACCAACTATGGTCGGACATTTACACCTTCTTACAGCGGAACACCTCCGCTCCCTCTTTTGATGGTCTATGTTCGGGCATTCGAACCTTTTCTTACCCGCTTTTTACAAACTATGGTCGGACATTCAAACCTTCTTGTAGCCGAACACATCCACTCCTGCTTTTGATGATGTATGGTTTGGCATTTTCACCTTTTCTTACCCATTTTTCAGTAATTATGGGTGGACATTCACACCTTCTTGCAGCTGAACAACTCCTCCCCCGCTTATGATCATGTGCGGTTTGATATTCGAAAATTTTCTTTCATGTTTTAAAGCAATTATTGATGGACATTCAAATCTTCTTGTAGCCGAACACATCCACTCCTGCTTTTGATGATGTATGGTTTGGCATTCGCACCCTTTTTTTACCCATTTTTCAGGAATTTTGGGTGGACATTCAGACCTTGCAGCCGAAAACCTCCGCTCCCTCTTTTGATCATACATTGTCGGGCATTCGCACCTTATCTTACCCGCTTTTTACAAACTATAGTCAGACATTCACACCTTGCAGCTGTACCACCTCTGCTCCCTGTTTTGATCATGTATGGTCTGGCAATACTACCTTTTCTTACCCGTTTGTGAGTAATTAATCCCAAAATATTGAGCATAAAATAAGTCTTTATGCTGATGATGTATTACTTTTCCTTCAGAACTCACAGACGTCTCTCAGTCACACGATCACACTCATAAATAAATTCTCAGCACTTTCTGACTACTCTATCAACTGGTCTAAGACCACAGTTCTGCCCATTAACTGTAGGGTCCATAATATACCCTCGATCACTTTACAGTCAGGAAATATTAGATATTTAGGCATAAACATTTCCTCCAGGCTCTCAGAGCTAACAAAGCTAAATTATGTGCAATTATTAAAGACAGTAGAGGACGATCTCTCGTTGGAAGTCCTTACCTATATCACTTATGGGGAGAGTTACATCCATTAAAATGATGATACTACCAAAAGTTAACTATTTGTTCTCAATGATCCCCATAAAACCATCTGCTACTTGGTTTAAGTCACTAGATTCATGCATCTCCAAATTTTTGTGGAAAAACAAACCACCACGTATTAGTTTAAAAACCCTACAGAAGACCAAGGACAATGGTGGATTAGATTTACCTCATTTTCAGCACTATTCCTTAGACAATAGGTTACAATATATATCCATCCATCATCTGCCGCTTATCCGGGGGTCAGGTCGCGGGGGCAGCAGCTTGAGCAGAGAAACCCAGACGTCTCTGTCCCCGGCCAGTTCTTCCAGCTCTTCCGGGGGGACCCCGAGGCGTTCCCAGGCCAGCCGAGAGACATAGTCTCTCCAGCGTGTCCTGGGTCTTCCCCGGGGTCTCATCCCAGTGGGACGTGCCCGGAACACCTCCCCAGGGAGGCGCCCAGGGGGCATCCTAACCAGATGCCCGAGCCACCTCATCTGACTCCTCTCAATGCGGAGGAGCAGCGGTTCTACTCCGAGCCCCTCCCGGATGACTGAGCTTCTCACCCTATCTCTAAGGGAGAGCCCAGACACCCTGCGGAGGAAACCCATTTCGGCCGCTTGTATTCGCGATCTTGTTCTTTCGGTCACTACCCACAACTCGTGACCATAGGTGAGGATGGGAACGTAGATTGACCAGTAAGTAGAGAGCTTCGCCTTCTGGCTCAGCTCCCTCTTCACAACGACGGGTCGGTGCAGAGCCTGCAACACTGCAGGCGCCGCACCGATCCGCCCGTCAATCTCCCGCTCCATTCGTCCGTCACTCGTGAACAAGACCCCGAGATACTTGAACTCCTCCTCTTGGGGAAGGATCTCATTCCCGACCCGGAGAGAGCATTCCACCCTTTTCCGGCTGAGAACCATAGTCTCGGATTTGGAGGTGCTGATTCTCATCCCAGCCGCTTCACACTCGGCTGCGAATCACTCCAGTGAGAGCTGAAGGTCACGGCCTGACGACGCTAACAGAACCACATCATCTGCAAAAAGCAGAGACCCGATTCTGAGGTCGCCAAATGGGACACCCTCAACGCCCTGGCTCCGCCTAGAAATTCTGTCCATAAAAGTTAGGAACAGAATCGGTGACAAAGGGCAGCCCTGACGGAGTCCAACTCTCACCGGAAACGTATCCGACTTACTGCCGGCAATGCGGACCAAACTCTGGCACCGGTCATACAGAGACCGAACGGCCCCTATCAAGGGGTCCGGCACTCCATATTCCCGGAGCACCCCCCACAGGGCTCCACGAGGGACACGGTCGAACGCTTTCTCCAAGTCCACAAAACACATGTAGACTGGTTGGGCGAACTCCCATGCACCCTCCAGGATCCTGCCGAGGGTATAGAGCTGGTCCACTGTTCCACGGCCAGGACGAAAGCCACACTGCATCTCCTGAATCCGAGGCTCGATTATCCGACGGATCCTCCTCTCCAATACCCCCGAATAGACCTTACCAGGGAGGCTGAGGACTGTGATACCCCTATAGTTGGAACACACCCTCCGGTCCCCCTTTTTAAAGAGGGGGACCACCACCCCAATCTGCCAGTCCAGAGGCACTGTCCCCGATTTCCACGCGATACTGCAGAGGCGTGTCAGCCAAGACAGCCCTACAACATCCAGAGCCTTGAGAAACTCAGGACGGACCTCATCCACCCCCGGGGCCTTGCCACCGAGGAGCTTTTTAACCACCTCGGCAACCTCAGCCCCAGAAATGGGAGGCCCCGTCTCCGAGCTCTCCGACTCTGCCTCTTCCGAGCACGTGTTGGTAGGATTGAGGAGTTCTACGAAGTACTCCCCCCACCGACTCACAACATCCCTAGTTGAGGTCAGCAAAGCCCCGTCCCCACTGTAAACAGCGTTGACTGTGAGCCGCTTCCCCCCCCCTGAGACGCCGGATGGTGGACCAGAATCTTTTCGAGGCCGTCCGGAAATCGTTCTCCATGGTCTCACTGAACTCCTCCCATGCCCGAGTTTTTGCCTCAGCAACCGCCGAAGCCGTGGCCCGTCTGGCCCGTCGGTACCTATCAGCTTCTTCCAGGGTCCCACTGGCCAAAAAGGCCCGATAGGACTCCTTCTTCAGCTTGACGGCTTCCCTCACCACTGGTGGCCACCAGCAGGTTCGAGGGTTGCCGCCACGACAGGCACCGACCACCTTACGGCCACAACTCCGACCAGCTGCCTCGGCAATGGAGTCACGGAACATGGCCCATTCGGACTCAATGTCCCCCACCTCAAATATGGTTGAAGCTCTGCCGGAGGTGGGAGTTAAAGCTCCTTCTGACGGGGGATTCTGACAAACGCTCCCAGCAGACCCTCACAATACGTTTGGGCCTGCCAGGTCTGATCGGCATCCTCCCCCACCAGCGGAGCCAACTCACCACCAGGTGGTGATCAGTTGACAGCTCCGCCCCTCTCTTCACCCGAGTGTCCAGGACATACGGCCGCAAGTCCGATGATACAACCACAAAGTCGATCATCGAACTGCGGCCAAGGGTGTCCTGGTGCCAAGTGCACATATGGACACCCTTATGCCTGAACATGGTGTTCGTTATGGACAGTCTATGACTGGCACAGAAGTCCAACAACATAACACCACTCTGATTCAGATCGGGGGGGCCGTTCCTCCCAATCACACCCCTCCAGGTCTCACTCTCATTGCCCACGTGAGCATTGAAGTCCCCCAGCAGAATGAGGGAGTCTCCGGTAGGAGCATTCTCCAGTGCCTCCCCCAGAGACTCCAAAAAGGGTAGGTACTCTGAACTGCTGTTTGGCGCATAGGCACAAACAACAGTCAGGACTCGTCCCCCCACCCAAGGCGGAGGGAGGCTACCCTCTCGTTCACTGGGGTAAACCCCAATGTACTGGCACACAGCAGGGGGGCAATAAGTATGCCCACACCTGCTCTGCGCCTCTCACCACGGGCAACTCCAGAGTGGAAGAGAGTCCAACCCCTCTCAAGAGTACTGGTTCCAGATCCCAAGCCGTGCGTCGAGGTGAGTCCGACTATATCTAACGGTCATCAAAAGCGGGAGCAGAGCTGTTCGACTGCAAGTAGGTGTGAATGTCCAGCTATAATTACTCACAAACGGGTAAGAAAAGGTAGTATTGCCAGACCATACATGATCAAAACAGGGAGCTGAGGTGGTTCAGCTGCAAGGTGTGAATGTCTGACTATAGTTTGTAAAAAGCGGGTAAGACAAGGTGCGAATGCCCGACAATGTATGATCAAAAGAGGGAGTGGAGGTCTTCGGCTGCAAGGTCTGAATGTCCAACCATAATTTCTAAAAACCGGGTAAGAAAAGGCTCGAAAGCCCGACTATACACAATCAAAAGCGGGAGCGGGAGGTTTTCAGCTGTAAATCCTTCACTCAAACCAAGTGAAAACTGCTTTGTCCTTCATATTTATCAATGTCTAGATCGACTTCAACAAAGAACAACATTGTACTTTGCAGTAAAGAAAGAGCAAATCAAAAGTTTTAGGAATCCGAGAATAAGCTTATTTTCATGAGTTCTGCACGATTATTGATTTTACTATAAATGAATGCCTTCACTCAAACTATGTTAAAACTGCTTTGTCCTTCATATTTATCAATGTCTAGATTGACTTCAACAAAGAACAACACTGGATTTTGCAGTAGAAGAAAGAGCAACACTGAAGGATCAGTAATCCGAGAATAAGCTTATTTTCATACGTTCTGCATGATTTGGGATTTTATGTATAAAATGAATTCCTTCACTCAAACCAAGTTAAAACTGCTTTGTCCTTCATATTTATCAATGTCTAGATCGACTTCAACAAAGAACAACATTGTATTTTGCAGTAGAAGAAAAAGCAACGCTGAAGGATCAGGAATCCGAGAATAAGCTTCTTTTCATACGTTCTGCATGATTTGGGATTTTATGTATAAAATGAATTCCTTCACTCAAACCAAGTGAAAACTGCTTTGTCCTTCATATTTATCAATGTCTAGATTTACTTCAACAAAGAACAACATTGTATTTTGCAGTAGTAGAAAGAGCAACACTTGAAGGAACAGGAATCCGAGAATAAGCTTATTTTCATACGTTCTGCATGATTTGAGATTTTATGTATAAAATTAATTCCTTCACTCAAACAAAGTGGAAACTGCTTTGTCCTTCATATTTATCAATGTCTATATCGATTTCAACAAAGAACAAGGCTGTATTTTGCAGTATAGGAAAGAGCAACACTGGAGGATCAGGAATCCGAGAATAAGCTTACTTTCATGAGTCCTGCACGATTTCGGATTTTCCTATAAAATGAATTGCTTTACTCAAACCAAGTTAAAATTGCTTTGTCCTTCATAGTTATCCATGTCTAAAATGTCAAGCATAAAGTTCCTCATATTACCCTGAATGAGAAAGAAGCATCCCTTTGGTTGAGCAATACGTTCCTTTTGCGGAGTTATGCATGATTTCGGATTTTGCTATAAAATTCATTCCTTCACACCTTTTTTTTTCACCGCATTTTATAGATTATGGTTGGAAATTTCAACCACTCTAATCCGAAGACCTCTCCTCCCGCTTTTGTTAATATATTTGAACTTTAGTTGGACATTCACCCCTTTTTGCAGCTAAACCACCTCCGCTCCCTGTTTTGATCATGTATGGTCTGGCAATACTACATTTTCTTACCCGTTTGTGAGTAATTATGGCTGGATATTCACACCTACTTGCAGCTGAACACAATCTCTCTCGCTTTTAATTATGTTTGGATATTCGAACCTTTTCTTTACTGCTTTTTGCCAACTTTGGTCGGACGTTCACACCTTCTTGCAGCCGAACACCTCCGCTTCCGCTTTTGATGGTATATATTCGGGCATTCGAACGTTTTTCTTACCAGCTTTTTACAAACGATGGTTGGACTTTCACACCTTCTTGTAGCCGAACAACTCCGCTCCTGCTATTGATTGTGTACAGTCAGGTATTTAAACCTTTTCTTACCCGCTTTTTACCAACTATGGTCGGACATTCACACCGTCTTACAGCGGAACATCTCCGCTCCCGCTTTTGATGGTGTATAGTCAGGCATTTGAACCTTTTCTTACCCGCTTTTTACAAACTATGGTCGGACATTCAAACCTTCTTGTAGCCGAAAACCTCTGCTCCCTCTTTTGATTATACATTGTCGGACATTCGCACCTTATCTTACCCGCTTTTTACAAACTATAGTCAGACATTCACACCTTGGTGCTGAACCACCTCAGCTCCCTGTTTTGATCATGTATGGTCTGGCAATACTACCTTTTCTTACCCGTTTGTGAGTAATTATGGCTGGACATTCACACCTACTTGCAGTCGAACAGCTCTGCTCCCGCTTTTGATTATGTTTGGTTGGATATTCGAACCTTTTCTTAACTGCTTTTTACAAACTTTGGTCGGACGTTCACACCTTCTTGCAGCCGAACACCTCCGCTTCCGCTTTTGATGGTATATATTCGGGCATTCGAACCTTTTCTTACCAGCTTTTGACAAACCATGGTTGGACTTTCACACCTTCTTGTAGCCGAACAACTCCGCTCCCCCTATTGATTGTGTACAGTCGGGTATTTTAACCTTTTCTTACCCACTTTTTACCAACTATGGTCGGACATTCACACCTTCTTACAGCGGAACACCTCCGCTCCCTCTTTTGATGGTGTATGTTTGGGCATTCAAACCTTTTCTTACCCGCTTTTTACAAACTATGCTCGGACATTCAAACCTTCTTGTAGCCGAACACATCCCCTCCTTCTTTTGATGATGTATGCTTGGGCATTCAAACCTACTTTTTGCCCGCTTTTCATTAATTTTGGGTGGACATTCACACCTTGTCACAGCCAAACACCTCCGCTCCCTGTTTTGATCATGTATGGTTGGACATTCGCACCTTGTCTCACCCGCTTTTTGCAAACTATGGTCGGCTGTTCACAGCTTCCTCTCCACCATACTTGTATGGTGGGATGTTCACAGCCAGTTGCATCCGAAGACCTCCGCCCCCACTTTTGTTGATATTTAGTTGGTCATTCGCAGCTTACCCGCTTTTGGCAAACTATGGCCTTCTTGCAGCCAAACACCTCTGATCTCGCTTTTGATAATGTAAGGTTGGGCATTCAGACCTTGCTTCACCTGCTTTTCACCAAATATAGTCGGACATTCACACCTTCTTGCAGCCGAACACTTCCGCTCCACCTTTTAGTGTTCTATCACACCTTTTTTTCACCGAATTTTATAGATTATGGTTGGAAATTCTCAACCACTCTCATCCGAAGACCTTTCCTCCCGCTTTTGTTATTATATTTGAACTTTAGTCGGACATTCACACCTTCTTGCAGCTGAACCACCTCCGCTCCCTGTTTTGATCATGTATGGTCTGGCAATACTACCTTTTCTTACCCGTTTGTGAGTAATTATGGCTGGACATTCACACCTACTTGCAGCCGAACACCACCTCTCTCGCTTTTGATGATGTATGGACCGGCATTCTTACCTTTTCTAACACATTTTTCAGAAATTACGGTCGGAGATTCACACCTACTCACAGCCGAACAACTCCGCTCCCGCATTTGATGGTGTGCAGTCGGACATTCTCACCCTTTCTCATGAGCTTTTTGCAAATTATGATCTGACATTCACACCTACTTGCAGTCGAAAAGCTATGCTCCCGCTTTTGATTATGTTTGTTTGGATATTCAAACCTTTTCTTAACTGCTTTTTACAAACTTTGGTTGGACGTTCACACCTTCTTGTAGCCGAACACATCCACTCCTGCTTTTGATGATGTATGGTTGGGCATTCGCACCTTTTTTTTACCCATTTGTCAGGAATAATGTGTGGACATTCACACCTTCTTGCAGCTGAACACCTCCTCTCCCACTTATGATCATGTGCGGTTTGATTTTCGAAAATTTTCTTTCATGTTTTCTAGCAATTATTGATGGACATTTAGACCTTCTTGCAGCTGAACACCTCCGCTCCTGCTTTTGATCATACCTTGTCAGGCATTCGCACCATGTCTTACCCGCTTTTTACAAACTTTAGTTGAACATTTACACCTTTTTGCAGCCGAACACCACCTCTCTCGCTTTTGATGATGTATGGTCCGGCATTCTTTCCTTTTCTAACACATTTTTCAGCAATTATGGTCGGACATTCACACTTACTCAGAGCCGAACACCTCCGCTCCCGCATTTGATGGTGTATAGTCGGGCATTCTCACCCTTTCTCATCAGCTTTTTGCAAATTATGATCTGACATTCACACCTGCTTTTGATAATGTATGGTTGGGCATTCACACCTTTTTTTACCCATTTTTCAGGAATTATGGGTGGACATTCACACCTTCTTGCAGCTGAACACCTCCTCTCCTTCTTATGATCATGTGCGGATGATATTCGAAAATTTTCTTTCATGTTTTAGAGCAATTATTGATGGACATTCAGACCTTCTTGCAGCTGAACCACTCTGCTCCCGCTTTTGATGGTGTATAGTCGGGCTTTCGAGCCTTTCCTTCCCGGTTTTTACAAATTATGGTTGGACATTCAGACCTTCTTGCAGCCGAACACCTCCGCTCCCTCTTTTGATCATACATTGTCGGGCATTAGCACCTTTTCTTACCCGCTTTTTACAAACCATAGTTGGACTTTCACATCTTTTAGTAGCCGAACAACTCCGCTCCCGCTATTGATTGTGTACAGTCGGGTATTTTAACCTTTTCTTACCCACTTTTTACCAACTATGGTCGGACATTCACACCTTCTTACAGCGGAACACCTCCGCTCCCTCTTTTGATGGTGTTTGTTCGGGCAGTCAAACCTTTTCTTACCTGCTTTTTACAAACTATGGTCAGACATTCAACCCTTCTTGGAGCCGAACACATCCACTCCTGCTTTTGATTATGTATAGTTGGGCATTCGCACCTTTTCTTACCCATTTTTCAGTAATTATGGGTGTACATTCACACCTTCTTGCAGCCGAACACCTCCGCTCCCTCTTTTGATCATACATTTTCGGGCATTCGCACTTTTCTTACCCGCTTTTTACAAACCATGGTCGGACTTTCACACCTTTTAGTAGCCGAACAACTCCGCACCCGCTACTGATTGTGTACAGTCGGGTATTTTAACCTTTTCTTACCCGTTTTTTACCAACTAAGGTCGGACATTCACACCTTCTTACAGCGGAACACCTCCGCTCCCTCCTTTGATGGTGTATGTTCGGGCATTCGAACCTTTTCTTACCCGCTTTTTACCAACTATGGTCGGACATTCACACCGTCTTACAGCGGAACATCTCCGCTCCCGCTTTTGATGGTGTATAGTCAGGCATTTGAACCTTTTCTTACCCGCTTTTTACAAACTATGGTCGGACATTCAAACCTTCTTGTAGCCGAAAACCTCTGCTCCCTCTTTTGATTATACATTGTCGGGCATTCGCACCTTATCTTACCCGCTTTTTACAAACTATAGTCAGACATTCACACCTTGGTGCTGAACCACCTCAGCTCCCTGTTTTGATCATGTATGGTCTGGCAATACTACCTTTTCTTACCCGTTTGTGAGTAATTATGGCTGGACATTCACACCTACTTGCAGTCGAACAGCTCTGCTCCCGCTTTTGATTATGTTTGGTTGGATATTCGAACCTTTTCTTAACTGCTTTTTACAAACTTTGGTCGGACGTTCACACCTTCTTACAGCGGAACCTTCCGCTTTTGATGGTATATATTCGGGCATTCGAACCTTTTCTTACCAGCTTTTTACAAACCATGGTTGGACTTTCACACCTTCTTGTAGCCGAACAACTCCGCTCCCCCTATTGATTGTGTACAGTCGGGTATTTTAACCTTTTCTTACCCACTTTTTACCAACTATGGTCGGACATTCACACCTTCTTACAGCGGAACACCTCCGCTCCCTCTTTTGATGGTGTATGTTTGGGCATTCGAACCTTTTCTTACCCGCTTTTTACAAACTATGCTCGGACATTCAAACCTTCTTGTAGCCGAACACATCCCCTCCTTCTTTTGATGATGTATGCTTGGGCATTCAAACCTACTTTTTGCCCGCTTTTCATTAATTTTGGGTGGACATTCACACCTTGTCACAGCCAAACACCTCCGCTCCCTGTTTTGATCATGTATGGTTGGACATTCGCACCTTGTCTCACCCGCTTTTTGCAAACTATGGTCGGCTGTTCACAGCTTCCTCTCCACCATACTTGTATGGTGGGATGTTCACAGCCAGTTGCATCCGAAGACCTCCGCCCCCACTTTTGTTGATATTTAGTTGGTCATTCGCAGCTTACCCGCTTTTGGCAAGCTATGGCCTTCTTGCAGCCAAACACCTCTGATCTCGCTTTTGATAATGTAAGGTTGGGCATTCAGACCTTGCTTCACCTGCTTTTCACCAAAGATAGTCGGACATTCACACCTTCTTGCAGCCGAACACTTCCGCTCCACCTTTTAGTGTTCTATCACACCTTTTTTTCACCGAATTTTATAGATTATGGTTGGAAATTCTCAACCACTCTCATCCGAAGACCTTTCCTCCCGCTTTTGTTATTATATTTGAACTTTAGTCGGACATTCACACCTTCTTGCAGCTGAACCACCTCCGCTCCCTGTTTTGATCATGTATGGTCTGGCAATACTACCTTTTCTTACCCGTTTGTGAGTAATTATGGCTGGACATTCACACCTACTTGCAGCCGAACACCACCTCTCTCGCTTTTGATGATGTATGGACCGGCATTCTTACCTTTTCTAACACATTTTTCAGAAATTACGGTCGGAGATTCACACCTACTCACAGCCGAACAACTCCGCTCCCGCATTTGATGGTGTGCAGTCGGACATTCTCACCCTTTCTCATCAGCTTTTTGCAAATTATGATCTGACATTCACACCTACTTGCAGTCGAAAAGCTATGCTCCCGCTTTTGATTATGTTTGGTTGGATATTCAAACCTTTTCTTAACTGCTTTTTACAAACTTTGGTTGGACGTTCACACCTTCTTGTAGCCGAACACATCCACTCCTGCTTTTGATGATGTATGGTTGGGCATTCGCACCTTTTTTTTACCCATTTGTCAGGAATAATGTGTGGACATTCACACCTTCTTGCAGCTGAACACCTCCTCTCCCACTTATGATCATGTGCGGTTTGATTTTCGAAAATTTTCTTTCATGTTTTCTAGCAATTATTGATGGACATTTAGACCTTCTTGCAGCTGAACACCTCCGCTCCTGCTTTTGATCATACCTTGTCAGGCATTCGCACCATGTCTTACCCGCTTTTTACAAACTTTAGTTGAACATTTACACCTTTTTGCAGCCGAACACCACCTCTCTCGCTTTTGATGATGTATGGTCCGGCATTCTTTCCTTTTCTAACACATTTTTCAGCAATTATGGTCGGACATTCACACTTACTCAGAGCCGAACACCTCCGCTCCCGCATTTGATGGTGTATAGTCGGGCATTCTCACCCTTTCTCATCAGCTTTTTGCAAATTATGATCTGACATTCACACCTGCTTTTGATAATGTATGGTTGGGCATTCGCACCTTTTTTTACCCATTTTTCAGGAATTATGGGTGGACATTCACACCTTCTTGCAGCTGAACACCTCCTCTCCTTCTTATGATCATGTGCGGATGATATTCGAAAATTTTCTTTCATGTTTTAAAGCAATTATTGATGGACATTCAGACCTTCTTGCAGCTGAACCACTCTGCTCCCGCTTTTGATGGTGTATAGTCGGGCTTTCGAGCCTTTCCTTCCCGGTTTTTACAAATTATGGTTGGACATTCAGACCTTCTTGCAGCCGAACACCTCCGCTCCCTCTTTTGATCATACATTGTCGGGCATTCGCACCTTTTCTTACCCGCTTTTTACAAACCATAGTTGGACTTTCACATCTTTTAGTAGCCGAACAACTCCGCTCCCGCTATTGATTGTGTACAGTCGGGTATTTTAACCTTTTCTTACCCACTTTTTACCAACTATGGTCGGACATTCACACCTTCTTACAGCGGAACACCTCCGCTCCCTCTTTTGATGGTGTATGTTCGGGCAGTCAAACCTTTTCTTACCTGCTTTTTACAAACTATGGTCAGACATTCAACCCTTCTTGGAGCCGAACACATCCACTCCTGCTTTTGATTATGTATAGTTGGGCATTCGCACCTTTTCTTACCCATTTTTCAGTAATTATGGGTGTACATTCACACCTTCTTGCAGCCGAACACCTCCGCTCCCTCTTTTGATCATACATTTTCGGGCATTCGCACCTTTTCTTACCCGCTTTTTACAAACCATGGTCGGACTTTCACACCTTTTAGTAGCCGAACAACTCCGCACCCGCTACTGATTGTGTACAGTCGGGTATTTTAACCTTTTCTTACCCGTTTTTTACCAACTAAGGTCGGACATTCACACCTTCTTACAGCGGAACACCTCCGCTCCCTCCTTTGATGGTGTATGTTCGGGCATTCGAACCTTTTCTTACCCGCTTTTTACAAACTATGGTCAGACGTTCAAACCTTCTTGTAGCCGAACATATCCACTCCTGCTTTTGATGATGTATGGTTGGGCATTCGAACCTACTTGTTGCCCGCTTTTCATTAATTATGGGTGGACATTCACACCTTGTCTCAGCCAAACACCTCCGCTCCCTGTTTTGATCATGTATGGTTTGACATTCGCACCTTTGCTTACCCTCTTTTTATACTGATTGCTCAAGATTAAGTTGTTCTTTCTCAAACTACAAAATTTTGTTGTTGAAACTTGATTTGAAGTGGATAAATAAGGAAGACAAACAGTTTTAAGTCAGGCTGATAGCAATTAATTTTATAGCAAAATCTGTATTTCGTCATTTGTCGAGAGATGCTTATTGCTGAAGAAGTTCTTTCTCATTCTACAAAGTACAACGTTGTTTATCATTGAAACTTGATTAGACATGAATAAATATGAAGGACAAAGCAGTCTTAACTTGGTTTGAGTTAAGGAATTCGTTTTATAGGAGAATCCGAATTCGTGCATAACTCGTAAAATAGAGCTTATTTTCGGATTCCTGAAGAATGAGTCTGGTTCTTTCTCATAATACAAAGTTTGTTGTTTATTGTTGAAACTTCATCAGACCGTTAGATATAGTCGGACTCACCTCGACGCACGGCTTGGGATCTGGAACCAGTACTCTTGAGAGGGGTTGGACTCTCTTCCACTCTTGAGTTGCCCGTGGTGAGAGGCGCAGAGCAGGTGTGGGCATACTTATTGCCCCCCGGCTGTGTGCCAGTACATTGGGGTTTACCCCAGTGAACGAGAGGGTAGCCTCCCTCCGCCTTTGGGTGGGGGGACGAGTCCTGACTGTTGTTTGTGCCTATGCGCCAAACAGCCGTTCAGAGTACCTACCCTTTTTGGAGTCTCTGGGGGAGGCACTGGAGAATGCTCCTACCGGAGACTCCCTCATTCTGCTGGGGGACTTCAATGCTCACGTGGGCAATGAGAGTGAGACCTGGAGGGGTGTGATTGGGAGGAACGGCCCCCCCGATCTGTATCAGAGTGGTGTTATGTTGTTGGACTTCTGTGCCAGTCATAGACTGTCCATAACGAACACCATGTTCAGGCATAAGGGTGTCCATATGTGCACTTGGCACCAGGACACCCTTGGCCGCAGTTCGATGATCGACTTTGTGGTTGTATCATCGGACTTGCGGCCGTATGTCCTGGACACTCGGGTGAAGAGAGGGGCGGAGCTGTCAACTGATCACCACCTGTTGGTGAGTTGGCTCCGCTGGTGGGGGAGGATGCCGATCAGACCTGGCAGGCCCAAACGTATTGTGAGGGTCTGCTGGGAGCGTTTGTCAGAATCCCCCGTCAGAAGGAGCTTTAACTCCCACCTCCGGCAGAGCTTCAACCATATTTGAGGTGGGGGACATTGAGTCCGAATGGGCCATGTTCCGTGACTCCATTGCCGAGGCAGCTGGTCGGAGTTGTGGCCGTAAGGTGGTCGGTGCCTGTCGTGGCGGCAACCCTCGAACCTGCTGGTGGCCAACAGTGGTGAGGGAAGCTGTCAAGCTGAAGAAGGAGTCCTATCGGGCCTTTTTGGCCAGTGGGACCCTGGAAGAAGCTGATAGGTACCGACGGGCCAGACGGGCCACTGCTTCGGCGGTTGCTGAGGCAAAAACTCGGGCATGGGAGGAGTTCGGTGAGACCATGGAGAACGATTTCCGGACGGCCTCGAAAAGATTCTGGTCCACCATCCGGCGTCTCAGGGGGGGGGAAGCGGCTCACAGTCAACACTGTTTACAGTGGGGACGGGGCTTTGCTGACCTCAACTAGGGATGTTGTGAGTCGGTGGGGGGAGTACTTCGTAGAACTCCTCAATCCTACCAACACGTGCTCGGAAGAGGCAGAGTCGGAGAGCTCGGAGACGGGGCCTCCCATTTCTGGGAATGAGGTTGCCGAGGTGGTTAAAAAGCTCCTCGGTGGCAAGGCCCCGGGGGTGGATGAGGTCCGTCCTGAGTTTCTCAAGGCTCTGGATGTTGTAGGGCTGTCTTGGCTGACACGCCTCTGCAGTATCGCGTGGACATTGGGGACAGTGCCTCTGGACTGGCAGATTGGGGTGGTGGTCCCCCTCTTTAAAAAGGGGGACCGGAGGGTGTGTTCCAACTATAGGGGTATCACACTCCTCAGCCTCCCTGGTAAGGTCTATTCGGGGGTATTGGAGAGGAGGATCCGTCGGATAATCGAGCCTCGGATTCAGGAGATGCAGTGTGGCTTTCGTCCTGGCCGTGGAACAGTGGACCAGCTCTATACCCTCGGCAGGATCCTGGAGGGTGCATGGGAGTTCGCCCAACCAGTCTACATGTGTTTTGTGGACTTGGAGAAAGCGTTCGACCGTGTCCCTCGTGGAGTCCTGTGGGGGGTGCTCCGGGAATATGGAGTGCCGGACCCCTTGATAGGGGCCGTTCGGTCTCTGTATGACCGGTGCCAGAGTTTGGTCCGCATTGCCGGCAGTAAGTCGGATACGTTTCGGGTGAGAGTTGGACTCCGTCAGGGCTGCCCTTTGTCACCGATTCTGTTCCTAACTTTTATGGACAGAATTTCTAGGCGGAGCCAGGGCGTTGAGGGTGTCCCATTTGGCGACCTCAGAATCGGGTCTCTGCTTTTTGCAGATGATGTGGTTCTGTTAGCGTCGTCAGGCCGTGACCTTCAGCTCTCACTGGAGTGATTCGCAGCCGAGTGTGAAGCGGCTGGGATGAGAATCAGCACCTCCAAATCCGAGACTATGGTTCTCAGCCGGAAAAGGGTGGAATGCTCTCTCCGGGTCGGGAATGAGATCCTTCCCCAAGAGGAGGAGTTCAAGTATCTCGGGGTCTTGTTCACGAGTGACGGACGAATGGAGCGGGAGATTGACGGGCGGATCGGTGCGGCGCCTGCAGTGTTGCAGGCTCTGCACCGACCCGTCGTTGTGAAGAGGGAGCTGAGCCAGAAGGCGAAGCTCTCTACTTACTGGTCAATCTACGTTCCCATCCTCACCTATGGTCACGAGTTGTGGGTAGTGACCGAAAGAACAAGATCGCGAATACAAGCGGCCGAAATGGGTTTCCTCCGCAGGGTGTCTGGGCTCTCCCTTAGAGATAGGTTGAGAAGCTCAGTCATCCGGGAGGGGCTCGGAGTAGAACCGCTGCTCCTCCGCATTGAGAGGAGTCAGATGAGGTGGCTCGGGCATCTGGTTAGGATGCCCCCTGGGCGCCTCCCTGGGGAGGTGTTCCGGGCACGTCCCACTGGGAGGAGACCCCGGGGGAGACCCAGGACACGTTGGAGAGACTATGTCTCTCGGCTGGCCTGGGAACGCCTCGGGGTCCCCCCGGAAGAGCTGGAGGAAGTGGCCGGGGACAGAGACGTCTGGGTTTCTCTGCTCAAGCTGCTGCCCCCGCGACCCAACCCCCGGATAAGCGGCAGATGATGGATGGATGGATGGATATATCCTCCACCAACCAGACTTACAACCCCCGACTAGGGTAGCAGAATTTCTAAGCATCTGTACCCCAAAACTACTATCAAAAATATATAAATTATTGTCTAAGATAGATGACACAATGTCTCTTCCATCCTCAAAATGGGAGGCAGATTTATCCATCAGTTCTGGTCATAGATTCTAACCACAAATATGTTTGAACACCTTCATAAAGACTCGAAATCCTAATTTACAGCTCATACAATACAAAATCCTTCATAGAACACACTATACAGGACAAAGGATGTTCAGGATGGGTCTAACACACTCAAACATCTGCTCACATTGCACAGATAACACACCTGATGATTATGCACACGCTTTGTGGTTTTCTGCGCCTGTCCAGAAGTTCTGGCTTGAAGTCTGTGAGGACCTATCAACATGGCTAAAGTGTAGCATCCCTGCATGCCCCACACTGTGCATACTGGGTGACTTAGACAACATCAACATGGAAATTAACTCAGCACACATGGTTGTCACAGTGTTATGTATCGCAAAGAAAACTATTCTCATGAACTGGAAAGCGAAGAACAATCTGTGTATTAACCAGTTTAGAAATTTTCTTTTAGATTATATTAGCATGGAAACAATGTCTGCCTCCTCAAAACATCAATTGGCTGAATTTCATTCTCTCTGGTCCCCTCTGATTAGTTTTATCACATAGTGGTGGTGGTGGGTTGCTTGGTGATGGTGGGTCTCAGGCCCGGGCTGCTGCGACTGGTTTGACCGGGTGGTTTGTTTGATTGTTTTTTGATGTTGTTTGTTTGTTTTTTGTAGAGGTCCTCCTGGGTGGGGTTGGGTTGAGTGGGGTGGGGCGGGATGGGTACCTTCTGGGGGTACAGTAGCTCCCGGAATATGGTCGCTGCAGGCCCCGAGCCTGGTGGACATCAGGCCCTCCTGCCCATTGTTGGCTCCCAGGTAGCGGGGATGCCTATTGCAGCCAGTCCCTGGCTGCCCTCTCTGGGGGAGAGTAGCTCCCCCGGTATATATCCCCATACCCCTCTCCCTTCTGGCTCCTGTACAGAGCACACACTCACACATGAAGGGTTTTGGGGGCGTGTGGATGGGGCCATGTAGGTGGTCCCCTTTGGTTGCACTCTGCAGTTCCCTGCCCCTGTTTTAATTACACCTTAGACATTACTACTTATCAAACACACTCACACACACACATTAGGTCTTGGGGGGTGGTTACACTGAGTGGCATCTGGTGGGCGGGGCTCTTTGGGTATGTAGGCTGCCCAGAGTGCCGCGCTCCCAGTTCTACAAGTTTGGCTGCCCCTCAATTTTAATTGCTCACTATTAGAAAATATTGAAGAGCCAGAAGGGTGAGGGGAGGGGTCTTCTTCGCACACCCCTGCTTCCTGGTGTCTGCTCGGGGCAGGAGGGGCCAGGTGGATTAATTAATTGTTCTGCTGGTTCGGGGTCTGTGGTGGCTGGGGGGTTGCTGGCCTCCTGGTGTGCCCGCTGCACTACACCCCAGCAGAGTCGAGGGAGGTAGGATGTGTGGATGTGTGGATGTATGGGACGTGAAAGTGTGTGTGGTAATGATTGGGCCTGGATCTGGGACTTGCTGTCGCCTGGCCTGCCTGTGTTTCTCCCGATGGGGCATCAGCGTTGCCTCTCCCCACTGCTCGCGACTTCACCCACCTGTGGGCACGTCTTGACTCCCAGGGCACTTGGCCAGGGGCGCTGGGGCAGGCGCTGACCCACTTTGTGGCTGTCTGGGGCGCTTGGCCCTCCTGGGTATTGGGTGGGGCCTCTGCCGGGGGGTTTGGGGGCGCTCGGGCTCCTGGGGCCCAGGTCCAGTGCACGGCCCATGTCTGGGCGGCTGGGGCCTGGCGGGGTCGGTGGGCTGTTACCCCTGGTTCCCGGAGTGCCTCTGCCCTATGCTTATGGGGGCTCTTTCCGGGGGCTTCCTCTGCAGTCTTCTGGGTGGATGCGTGGTTGCCCCTGCGGTGGGCTGCCTGGGTTCTGTGCTCTGTGGGGGCTGCTGGTGGCCTGGGTCTTGTGGCCCTCTCTGCCTGCTTCTGATTGCTTGGGGGGGGGGCTGTGGATTGTGGCCCTGTACGCTTATTCACTCATAACTAAGCACGGTTATCATGTAGGTCCTGTGCCATGGGTGTTGCATGTTCTCACACACACACACATTCATTAGTCCAGTAGCATGGTCACTAAGCAGTTGATGTATTATCATGTCGTCTCAGGTCATCTATATCCACAGCTGTGTTGTATGCGATTGCCGCTTCTTGTGCTTGTTTTTGTTTGTTTGTGTGTTTGTTTTTTCTCTGCTTGTCTGCTTTCAGGTGCTCCTGGTGGCGCTAAGGCTGGATTCCCCTCATAGGCCATGGATTGTTGTCTGTTTTGTTTTTTACAGGTGTAGCAGCTGGTTGTCTGGTTTTTGTTTCTATTTTTTTTCTGTTTCCTCTTCTTTCCTCTTCTTCTTTCCTTGTCCCCCGGTCCAGTTCAGTTCAGTTCATGTCATATATTGTAAACAGAAATAAATAAATGGGCATCAAGGGGAGCTTTACATTTATAAAACTTCCCTTGGCAAAACAAATCTGTTTGGCATCAAAGGTATTCAGACTACAATTCTTCTGACATAATGCTGAACAGGACAAGGGGAAAAAAAAGTAAAGAAGACAGTTCTGCCGAAAGCCAGGGATAGACCTGTTCTAAGTTCTATACTTTTTAAAAGGGGCGTGTTTATCAACTATGGAATTAGAAGATTTACAAAAATGGTCAAGTGCTAGATCTTCATCTGGGATTTTAACAGTGTCATATAACTATTCAACAGATCAGTTAAAAAAAAGCCTGCTCATGGAGATGTTTCAGGATCTGGATACCAAGCGTGGACCTAATGTTTTCATTTTTGCAATTCTGATACAGGCTATTGAGCAGTGATAACTAACACCAAGTTCAGATACTGCGGATTTTCTACCTTTGATTTGTTAAGATTGAGCCAATCAGGGACAACCTTGAAGGATCTCTTTGGTTTTGTAGGATCAGTAATTACCTGAGAAAGGTTGATATTGGTAGACACCTTTTTTAAATGATCAGAGGCAGAGTTCAACTTGTTTAAATTAAAATTGCCACACAGAGATTGGGTTTAGGCCACATGCACACAGAATGACATCAACAAATATAAGAAATATTAAACATTTACACATAGATTTTTGAATACATGTAGAGGAATGATACTTTGAAATGTGCTCATTGCGGAGTTATGATCAGTTGAGTAATGAAGGTTGAACTATTCTAGGAAAGAGGTTCTATTCCCAGCATCATGATGGACACTCCTGATATAGAAGGTTTCGCTAACGCATTGGAATTGTTTTACTATTTTCATATGCATGTGCAATGAAGAATTGCTTGCTGCTGATAAATGCAAAGAAGAACAGCTTACACATAGATGCTCACATATTCACATATAGGCTGCTGAATGCAATGAAGACCTGCTTATCAAGTAAAGTTCAATGTCAATGTGTAATATTCAATTAGGATTTGCAAAACAGTGAAGTTAAACAATGAATGGGTCCATAGTCGGTATGAGAAGACTACAGGACTATTTACCTGGGTGTACGTTCAAACAGAGATGAGAAAATTGCGATAAATAATTGTTTGTTTGTTTGTTAGTATGTATAGGAATGTTATGTGTATAAACTGTGTTGAGTTATAGTTACTCAGTAGTGTCTCAGTGAAACAACCGACGGGGGAAGCCTTGCGGTGACAACAAAAGCAGTGTTTTACTGATCAGTCAAGTTGCTCCAGTGTACTCCATACAAACTGGTTGGCTACTGAAGGGATAGAAAATGGGGAATACTTGTTTTAAAGCAAACAAGGAATTAGATGGGAAAAATACATGTTTTAACGGGACCCAGACAATATTAAATACTCAGACAGATGGGAGAAGAAGTGTAGTAGGAAATCACAAAATTATTACATAGAATTAGTGAAATCAATTTAAGAATGCCTTTCTGAAGAGTTGTTTACCACAGATGAGCAGCTTTGCGACCAAGCACATTGTAGATCGCTTTACTGCCAAAATGATCTAATTTAATGGATTGGTTTAGACATGCATAACAGCATTTTAAGAACAAAGAGAGAAACAAAAAAGGACAACGCTTCATGGTGGAAGGTGATGTATAAATAACTGTGTATATGATGAAGGGGGTGGCAACACCCATTCCGAAATCCCGCCATTCCGACATCCCGCTATTCCGACATCCCACCATTCCGACATACCACCATTCCGACATACCACCATTCCGACATGCAAACGTCCCACCATTCCGACATCCCACCATTGCGACATCCCGCTATTCTGACGTTCAAATGTCCCACCATTCCGACAAGGCTTTCCGTATAAGGAAATGTGTGTTACTCAACAGGTGAGTCCCTTCTTTCTGTTCATGCAATTTATATGTTTAACACATGTTTATAGACAAGCGTTATTAAAAACACAAAGTCTCGGCAACTGGAGGAGGAGAAGCAGTCCGCGGTGGTTTTCAATCACACACTCCAATGCCACTTGTTTCAACTTCCGAAAATTTAATCCAGGAAAAAAAGGCTTACAAACATGGACCAAAACGGCTCCATAACACGCACAAGAATCCAAAAGAAACGAAAGTTAACTAAAAGAAAGCAAATAAACAGTATGAAGTGGTCAAAATTGGTTTTATGCATGCCTATGTGCGTCTGGCACATGCGTCTTCGGGCTCTCCCACGTTGGTTTGTGGATGAAAGCTATATGTTCAGCTGTAATGTCATGTAAAAACAATCTCTACATGACATTTACTCCCAGGTGTGACCAGTTAGGTCCTTAAGATATCAACAGGCTGTATAAAGCTACAACCGTTGCGGCTGTGTGTTTGTGCCAAATGTGCAAAGCCCATCCGCGCTTCCCAAAATTGGAGTGAGTACTCATAAATCCCGTGAATAACATGAATAAACGTTTTTACTGAATTTTGTTGTGTTTTATACGTTCTATGCTGTCATTTCTCTCTTCTCCTATTGGCAAGGCAAGGCAGAGTGCTCGCAACTGTGTCCTGTGCAGTAGCCGTGATATCTGTAATTGCAATTATTACTTTTGCATATGATGACAGCGTGCAAAAGACGCATGGGCTCTGTGGAGAGCTCCGCTCCAGCTGGCTGCTGTGACAGCTCACTGACACTGTATTTCTGCTTAATCAGTTTCAGTCTCGCCAGAGTTACATTAATATCTGTATTTTTATATTTGAAATTCAGGGGATTTTGATAATAGATTATTAAAGTTTGTTTGCGAGGCTGTGGCCTCTGCATGTGCAAAGCTTGTGCGCCAAACTTTAGGGCGTATTTGCACCGGCATATCATTAGTGCAAAATGTTTTGGGTAAAAAATAGGCTATTAAAAGGAACTGTCGGAATGGCGGTATGTTAATAAAAACAAAAAACATACCGCCATTCCGACCATAGGAGGAAAAAAGTGTCGGAATGGTGGGACGTTTGATAAAAAATTAAGTGTTGCCATTCCGACAATTGGAGACCCATGTCGGAATGGCGAGATGTCGGAATGGCAGCATGTAACCATGATGAAGGAGAGACCATTTGAGCAGCACAGCCATTTCGCAGCACAGGGACAGCAGTCCAAGTTACAGGATCTCCCACGTGGTATCACCTGTCACATTGTGTCAAGGCATCAAAAGAAGAAAAAATCACCAAACTCAAGGACAAAAAGACAAAGACTCCGGTGAACGAAGAGAGAGTACTGACAAACCAGAAATACAAAAGGATTCTCGATATCAAGATCCAGAAGAAGAGGCTAACAATGCCACGAACACTTACGATGCTGGGAATGATGCCAGCAATGAACAGAGAAGAAGATTCAGTGTCATCAATCTGCATTACGTGCCTCTAATGAGGGGGTGAATATAGAATCCTCAATGATTACAACGTCTCTGGGAACTGTGACAACAACAAGGTTTAAACCATTTTGATATATATTGTAACCTATTGTCTAAGGAATAGTGCTGAAAATGAGGTAAATCTAATCCACCACTGTCCTTGGTCTTCTGTAGGGTTTTTAAACTAATACGTGGTGGTTTGTTTTTCCACAGAAATTTGGAGATGCATGAATCTAGTGACTTAAACCAAGTAGCAGATGGTTTTATGGGGATCATTGAGAACAAATAGTTAACTTTTGGTAGTATCATCATTTTAATGGATGTAACTCTCCTCATAAGTGATATAGGTAAGGACTTCCAACGAGAGATCGTCCTCTACTGTCTTTAATAATTGCACATAATTTAGCTTTGTTAGCTCTGAGAGCCTGGAGGAAATGTTTATGCCTAAATATCTAATATTTCCTGACTGTAAAGTGATCGCAGGTATATTATGGACCCTACAGTTAATGGGCAGAACTGTGGTCTTAGACCAGTTGATAGAGTAGTCAGAAAGTGCTGAGAATTTATTTATGAGTGTGATCGTGTGACTGAGAGACGTCTGTGAGTTCTGAAGGAAAAGTAATATATCATCAGCATAAAGACTTATTTTATGCTCAATATTTTGGGATTAATTACTCACAAACGGGTAAGAAAAGGTAGTATTGCCAGACCATACATGATCAAAACAGGGAGCGGAGGTGGTTCAGCTGCAAGGTGTGAATGTCTGACTATAGTTTGTAAAAAGCGGGTAAGATAAGGTGCGAATGCCCGACAATGTATGATCAAAAGAGGGAGCGGAGGTTTTCGGCTGCAAGAAGGTCTGAATGTCCACCCAAAATTCCTGAAAAATGGGTAAAAAAAAGGGTGCGAATGCCAAACCATACATCATCAAAAGCAGGAGTGGATGTGTTCGGCTACAAGAAGATTTGAATGTCCATCAATAATTGCTTTAAAACATGAAAGAAAATTTTCGAATATCAAACCGCACATGATCATAAGCGGGAGAGGACTTGTTCAGCTGCAAGAAGGTGTGAATGTCCACCCATAATTACTGAAAAATGGGTAAGAAAAGGTGAAAATGCCCAACCATACATCATCAAAAGCAGGAGTGGATGTGTTCGGCTACAAGAAGGTTTGAATGTCCGACCATAGTTTGTAAAAAGGGGGTAAGAATAGGTTCGAATGCCCGAACATACACTATCAAAACAGGGAGCTGAGGTGGCTCAGCTGCAAGGTGTGAATGTCTGACTATAGTTTGTAAATAAGGTGCGAATACCCAACAATGTATAATCAAAAGAGGGAGCGGAGGTTTTCGGCTACAAGAAGGTTTGAATGTCCGACCATAGTTTGTAAAAAGCGGGTAAGAAAAGGTTAAAATACCCGACTGTACACAATCAATAGCGGGAGAGGAGGTGTTCAGCTGCAAGAAGGTGTGAATGTCCACCCATAATTCCTGAAAAATGGGTAAGAAAAGGTGCGAATGCCCAACCATACATTATCAAAAGCAGGTGTGAATGTCAGATCATAATTTGAAAAAAGCTGATGAGAAAGGGTGAGAATGCCCGACTATACACCATCAAATGCGGGAGCGGAGTTGTTCGGCTGTGAGTAAGTGTGAATCTCCGACCATAATTGCTGAAAAATGTGTTAGAAAAGGTAAGAATGCCGGTCCATACATCATCAAAAGCGGGAGAGGTGGTGTTCGGCTGCAAGTAGGTGTGAATGTCCAGCCATAATTACTAACAAACGGGTAAGAAAAGGTAGTATTGCCAGACCATACATGATCAAAACAGGGAGCGGAGGTGGTTCAGCTGCAAGAAGGTGTGAATGTCCGACTAAAGTTCAAATATATTAACAAAAGCGAGAGGAGAGGTCTTCGGATGAGAGTGGTTGAGAATTTCCAACCATAATCTATAAAATGCGGTGAAAAAAAAGGTGTGATAGAACACTAAAAGGTGGAGCGGAAGTGTTCGGCTGCAAGAAGGTGTGAATGTCCGACTATATTTGGTGAAAAGCAGGTGAAGCAAGGTCTGAATGCCCAACCTTACATCATCAAAAGCGAGATCAGAGGTGTTTGGCTGCATGAAGGCCATAGTTTGCCAAAAGCGGGTAAGCTGCGAATGACCGACTAAATATCAACAAAAGGTCTTCGGATGCAAGTGGGTGTGAATATACCACCATACAAGTATGGTGGAGAGGAAGCTGTGAACAGCCGACCATAGTTGGCAAAAAGCGGGTGAGAAAAGGTGCGAATGTCCAACCATACATGATCAAAACAGGGAGCGGAGGTGTTTGGATACAAGGTTTGAATGTCCGAGCATAGTTTGTAAAAAGCGGGTAAGAAAAGGTTCGAATGCCCAAACATACACCATCAAAAGAGGGAGCGGAGGTGTTCCGCTGTAAGAAGGTGTGAATGTCCGACCATAGTTGGTAAAAAACGGGTAAGAAAAGGTTAAAATACCCGACTGTACACAATCAATAGCGGGAGCGGATGTGTTTGGCTACAAGCATGTGTGACAGTCCGACCATGGTTTGTAAAAAACGGGTAAGAAAAGGTGCGAATGCCCGACAATGTATGATCAAAAGAGGGAGCGGAGGTTTTCGGCTACAAGAAGGTTTGAATGTCCGACCATAGTTTGTAAAAAGATTTACTTCAACAAAGAACAACATTGTATTTTGCAGTAGTAGAAAGAGCAACACTGAAGGATCAGGAATCCGAGAACAAGATTATTTTCATACGTTCTGCATGATTTGGGATTTTATGTATAAAATGAATTCCTTTACTCAAACTATGTTAAAACTGCTTTGTCCTTCATATTTATCAATGTCTAGATTGACTTCAACAAAGAACAACATTGTATTTTGCAGTAGAAGAAATAGAAACACTGAAGGATCAGGAATCCGAAAACAAGCTTATTTTCATACGTTCTGCTTGATTTGGGATTTTGCTATAAAATTAATTCCTTCACTCAAACAAAGTGGAAACTGCTTTGTTCTTCATATTTATCAATGTTTATATAAATTTCAACAAAGAACAAGGCTGTATTTTTCATTATAGGAAAGAGCAACACTGGAGGATCAGGAATCCGAGAAAAAGCTTACTTTCATGAGTCCTGCACGATTTCGGATTTTCCTATAAAATGAATTGCTTTGCTCAAACCGAGTTAAAATTGCTTTGTCCTTCATAGTTATCCATGTCTAAAATGTATCAAGCATAAAGTTCCTCATATTACCCTGAATGAGAAAGAAGCATCCCTTTGGTTGAGCAATACGTTCCTTTTGCGGAGTTATGCATGATTTCGGATTTTGCTATAAAATTCATTCCTTCACACCTTTTTTTTTCACCACATTTTATAGATTATGGTTGGAAATTCTCAACCACTCTAATCCGAAGACCTCTCCTCCCGCTTTTGTTAATATATTTGAACTTTAGTTGGACATTCACCCCTTTTTGCAGCTAAACCACCTCCGCTCCCTGTTTTGTTCATGTATGGTGTGGCAATACTACATTTTCTTACCCGTTTGTGAGTAATTATGGCTGGACATTCACACCTACTTGCAGTCGAACAGCTCTGCTCCCGCTTTTGATTATGTTTGGTTGGATATTCGAACCTTTTCTTAACTGCTTTTTACAAACTTTGGTCGGACGTTCACACCTTCTTGTAGCCAAAAACCTCCGCTCCCTCTTTTGATCATACATTGTCGGGCATTCGCACCTTTTCTTACCCGTTTTTTACAAACCATGGTCGGACTTTCACACATTCTTGTAGCCAAACACATCCGCTCCCGCTATTGATTGTGTACAGTCGGGTATTTTAACCTTTTCTTACCCGTTTTTTACCAACTATGGTCGGACATTCACACCTTCTTACAGCGGAACACCTCCGCTCCCTCTTTTGATAGTGTATGTTCGGGCATTCGAATCTATTCTTACCCCCTTTTTACAAAATATGCTCGGAGATTCACACCTTCTCACAGCCGAACAACTCCGCTCCCTTATTTGATGGTGTATAGTCGGGCATTCTCACCCTTTCTCATCAGCTTTTTGCAAATTATGATCTGACATTCACACCTACTTGCAGTCGAACAGCTCTGCTCCCGCTTTTGATTATGTTTGGTTGGATATTCGAAACTTTTCTTAACTGCTTTTTACAAACTTTGGTAGGACGTTCAAACTTTCAAGCAGCCGAACACCTCCGCTTCTGCTTTTGATGTTGTATATTCGGGCATACAAACCTTTTCTTACCCACTTTTTACAAACCATGGTCAGACTTTCACTCTTTGTTGCTGAACAACTCCGCTCCCTCTTTTGATTGTGTACAGTCGGGTATTTTCACCTTTTCTTACCTGCTTTTTACAAACTTTGGTCGGACATTCAAACCTTCTTGTAGCCGAACACATCCACTCCTGCTTTTGATGATGTATGGTTGGGCATTCGCACCTTTTATTACCCATTTTTCAGTAATTATTGGTGGACATTCAGACCTTCTTGCAGCTGAACACCTCTGCTCCCTCTTTTGATCATACATTGTCGGGCATTCGCACCTTGTCTTACCCGCTTTTTACAAACTTTAGTCAGACATTCACACCTTGCAGCTGAACCACCTCCGCTCCCTGTTTTGATCATGTATGGTCTGGCAATACTACCTTTTCTTACCCATTTGTGAGTAATTATGGCTGGACATTCACACCTACTTGCAGCCGAACACCACCTCTCCCGCTTTTGATGATGTATTGTCCGGCATTCTAGTCTCTTCTAACACATTTTTCAGCAATTATGGTCGGACATTCACACCTACTCACAGCCGAACACTTCCGCTCCCGCATTTGATGGTGTATAGCCGGGCATTCTCACCCTTTCTCATCAGCTTTTTGCAAATTATGATCTGACATTCACACCTACTTGCAGTCGAACAGCTCTGCTCCCGCTTTTGATTATGTTTGGTTGGATATTCGAACCTTTTCTTAACTGCTTTTTACAAACTTTGGTTGGACGTTCACACCTTCTTGTAGCCGAACACATCCACTCCTGCTTTTGATGATGTATGGTTGGGCATTCGCACCTTTTTTTTACCCATTTGTCAGGAATAATGGGTGGACATTCACACCTTCTTGCAGCTGAACACCTCCTCTCCCACTTATGATCATGTGCGGTTTGATTTTCGAAAATTTTCTTTCATGTTTTCTAGCAATTATTGATGGACATTTAGACCTTCTTGCAGCTGAACACCTCCGCTCCTGCTTTTGATCATACCTTGTCAGGCATTCGCACCATGTCTTACCCGCTTTTTACAAACTTTAGTCGGACATTCAAACCTTCTTGTAGCCGAACACATCCACTCCTGCTTTTGATGATGTATGGTTGGGCATTCGCACCTTTTCTTACCCATTTTTCAGTAATTATTGGTGGACATTCAGACCTTCTTGCAGCTGAACACCTCTGCTCCCTCTTTTGATCATACATTGTCGGGCATTCGCACCTTGTCTTACCCGCTTTTTACAAACTTTAGTCAGACATTCACACCTTGCAGCTGAACCACCTCCGCTCCCTGTTTTGATCATGTATGGTCTGGCAATACTACCTTTTCTTACCCATTTGTGAGTAATTATGGCTGGACATTCACACCTACTTGCAGCCGAACACCACCTCTCCCGCTTTTGATGATGTATTGTCCGGCATTCTAGTCTCTTCTAACACATTTTTCAGCAATTATGGTCGGACATTCACACCTACTCACAGCCGAACACTTCCGCTCCCGCATTTGATGGTGTATAGCCGGGCATTCTCACCCTTTCTCATCAGCTTTTTGCAAATTATGATCTGACATTCACACCTACTTGCAGTCGAACAGCTCTGCTCCCGCTTTTGATTATGTTTGGTTGGATATTCGAACCTTTTCTTAACTGCTTTTTACAAACTTTGGTCGGACGTTCACACCTTCTTGCAGCCGAACACCTCCACTTCGACTTTTGATGGTATATATTCGGGCATTCGAACCTTTTCTTACCCGCTTTTTACAAACTATGGTCTGACATTCAAACCTTCTTCTAGCCGAACACATCCACTCCTGCTTTTGATGATGTATGGTTTGGCATTCGCACCCTTTTTTTACCCATTTTTCAGGAATTATGGGTGGACTTTCAGACCTTCTTGCAGCCGAAAACCTCCGCTCCCTCTTTTGATCATGCATTGTCGGGCATTCGCACCTTGTCTTACCCGCTTTTTATAAACTTTAGTTGGACATTCACACCTTCTTGCAGCTGAACGACCTCCGCTCCCTTATTTGATCATACCCGTTTGTGAGTAATTAATCCCAAAATATTGAGCATAAAATAAGTCTTTATGCTGATGATGTATTACTTTTCCTTCAGAACTCACAGACGTCTCTCACTCACACGATCACACTCATAAATAAATTCTCAACACTTTCTGACTACTCTATCAACTGGTCTAAGACCACAGTTCTGCCCATTAACTGTAGGGTCCATAATATACCTGCAATCACTTTACAGTCAGGAAATATTAGATATTTAGGCATAAACATTTCCTCCAGGCTCTCAGAGCTAACAAAGCTAAATTATGTGCAATTATTAAAGACAGTAGAGGACGATCTCTCTCGTTGGAAGTCCTTACCTATATCACTTATGGGGAGAATTACATCCATTAAAATGATGATACTACCAAAAGTTAACTATTTGTTCTCAATGATCCCCATAAAACCATCTGCTACTTGGTTTAAGTAACTAGATTCATGCATCTCCAAATTTCTGTGGAAAAACAAAGCACCACGTATTAGTTTAAAAACCCTACAGAAGACCAAGGACAATGGTGGATTAGATTTACCTCATTTTCAGCACTATTCCTTAGCCAATAGGTTACAATATATATCAAAATGGTTTAAACCTTGTTTTTGTCACAGTTCCCAGAGACGTTGTAATCGTTGAGGATTCTATATTCACCCCCTCATTAGAGGCACGTGTTGCAGATTGATGACACTGAATCTTCTTCTCTGTTCATTGCTGGCATCATTCCCAGCATCGTAAGTGTTCGTGGCATTGTTAGCCTCTTCTTCTGGATCTTGATATCGAGAATCCTTTTGTATTTCTGGTTTGTCAGTGCTCTCTCTTCGTTCACCGGCGTCTTCGTCTTTTTGTCCTTGAGTTTGGTGATTTTTTCTTCTTTTGATGCCTTGACACAATGTGACAGGTGATACCACGTGGGAGATCCTGTAACTTGGACTGCTGTCCCTGTGCTGCGAAATGGCTGTGCTGCTCAAATGGTCTCTCCTTCATCATGGTTACATGCTGCCATTCCGACATCTCGCCATTCCGACATGGGTCTCCAATTGTCGGAATGGCGACACTTAATTTTTTATCAAACGTCCCACCATTCCGACACTTTTTTCCTCCTATGGTCGGAATGGCGGTATGTTTTTTTTTTTTTAACATACCGCCATTCCGACAGTTCCTTTTAATAGCCTATTTTTTACCCAAAACATTTTGCACTAATGATATGCCGGCGCAAATACGCCCTAAAGTTTGGCGCACAAGCTCTGCACATGCAGAGGCCAGAGCCTCGCAAACAAACTTTAATAATCTATTATCAAAATCCCCTGAATTTCAAATATAAAAATACAGATATTAATGTAACTCTGGCGAGACTGAAACTGATTAAGCAGAAATACATTGTCAGTGAGCTGTCACAGCAGCCAGCGGGAGCGGAGCTCTCCACAGAGCCCATGCGTCTTTTGCACGCTGTCATCATATGCAAAAGTAATAATTGCAATAACAGATATCACGGCTACGGCACAGGACACAGTTGCGAGCACTCTGCCTTGCCTTGCCAATAGGAGAAGAGAGAAATGACAGCATAGAACGTATAAAACACAACAAAATGCAGTAAAACCGTTTATTCATGTTATTCACATGATTTATGAGTACTCGCTCCAATTTTGGGAAAGGCGGATGGGCTTTGCGCATTTGGCACAAACACACAGCCGTTGCGCAAGGCTTTATACAGCCTGTTGATATCTTAAGGACGTAACTGGTCACACCTGGGAGTAAATGTCATGTAGAGATTGTTTTTACATGACATTACAGCTGAACATATAGCTTTCATCCACAAACCAATGTGGGAGAGCCCGAAGACGCATGTGCCAGACGCACATAGGCATGCGTAAAACCAATTTTGACCACTTCATACTGTTTATTTGCTTTCTTTTAGTTAACTTTTGTTTCTTTTGGATTCTTGTGCGTGTTATGGAGCCGTTTTGGTCCATGTTTGTAAGCCTTTTTTTCCTGGATTAAATTTTCGGAAGTTGAAACAAGTGGCATTGGAGTGTGTGATTGAAAACCACCGCGAACTGCGTCTCCTCCTCCAGTTGCCGAGACTTTGTGTTTTTAATAACGCTTGTCTATAAACATGTGTTAAACATATAAATTGCATGAACAGAAAGAAGGGACTCACCTGTTGAGTAACACACATTTCCTTATACAGAAAGCCTTGTCGGAATGGTGGGACATTTGAACGTCGGAATGGTGGGACGTTTGCATGTCGGAATGGTGGTATGTCGGAATGGTGGTATGTCGGAATGGTGGGATGTCGGAATAGCGGGATGTCGGAATGGCGGGATTTCGGAATGGGTGTTGCCAACCCCTTCATCATATACACTTTTATTTATACATCACCTTCCACCATGAAGCGTTGTCCCTTTTTGTTTCTCTCTTTGTTCTTAAAATGCTGTTATGCATGTCTAAACCAATCCATTAAATTAGATCATTTTGTCAGTAAAGCGATCTACATTGTGCTTGGTCGCAAAGCTGCTCATCTGTGGTAAACAGCTCTTCAGAAAGGCATTCTTCAATTGATTTCACTAATTTCATGTAATAATTTTGTGATTTCCTACAAAACTACACTTCTTATCCCATCTGTCTGAGTATTTAATATTGTCTGGGTCCCGTTAAAACATGTATTTTTCCCATCTAATTCCTTGTTTGCTTTAAAACAAGAATTCCCCATTTTCTATCCCTTCAGTAGCCAACCAGTTTGTATGGAGTACACTGGAGCAACTTGACTGATCAGTAAAACACTGCTTTTGTTGTCACCGCAAGGCATCCCCCGTCGGTTGTTTCACTGAGACACTACTGAGTAACTATAACTCAACACAGTTTATACACATAACATTCATATACATACTAACAAACACACAAACAATTATTTATCGCGATTTGCTCATCTCTGTTTGAACGTACACCCAGGTAAATATTCCTGTAGTCTTCTCATACCGACTATGGACCCATTCATTGTTTAACTTCACTGTTTTGCAAATCCTAATTGAATATTACACATTGACATTGAACTTTACTGGATAAGCAGGTCTTCATTGCATTCAGCAACCTATATGTGAGCATCTATGTGTAAGCTGTTCTTCTTTGCATTTATCAGCAGCAAGCAATTCTTCATTGCACATGCATATGAAAATAGTAAAACAATTCCAATGCGTTAGCGAAACCTTCTATATCAGGAGTGTCCATCATGATGCTGGGAATAGAACCTCTTTCCCAGAATAGTTCAACCTTCATTACTCAACTGATCATAACTCCGCAATGAGCACATTTAAAAGTATCATTCCTCTACATGTATTCAAAAATCTATGTGTAAATGTTTAATATTTCTTATATTTGTTGATGTCATTCTGTGTGCATGTGGCCTAAACCCAATCTCTGTGTGGCAATTTTAATTTAAACAAGTTGAACTCTGCCTCTGATCATTTAAAAAAGGTGTGTACCAATATCAACCTTTCTCAGGTAATTACTGATCCTACAAAACCAAAGAGATCCTTCAAGGTTGTCCCTGATTGGCTCAATCTTAACAAATCAAAGGTAGAAAATCCGCAGTATCTGAACTTGGTGTTAGTTATCACTGCTCAATAGCCTGTATCAGAATTGCAAAAATGAAAACATTAGGTCCACGCTTGGTATCCAGATCCTGAAACATCTCCATGAGCAGGCTTTTTTTTAACTGATCTGTTGAATAGTTATATGACACTGTTAAAATCCCAGATGAAGATCTAGCACTTGACCATTTTTGTAAATCTTCTAATTCCATAGTTGATAAACACGCCCCTTTTAAAAAGTATAGAACTTAGAACAGGTCTATCCCTGGCTTTCGGCAGAACTGTCTTCTTTACTTTTTTTTCCCCTTGTCCTGTTCAGCATTATGTCAGAAGAATTGTAGTCTGAATACCTTTGATGCCAAACAGATTTGTTTTGCCAAGGGAAGTTTTATAAATGTAAAGCTCCCCTTGATGCCCATTTATTTATTTCTGTTTACAATATATGACATGAACTGAACTGAACCGGACCGGGGGACAAGGAAAGAAGAAGAGGAAAGAAGAGGAAAGAAGAGGAAACAGAACAAAAATAGAAACAAAAACCAGACAACCAGCTGCTACACCTGTAAAAAACAAAACAGACAACAATCCATGGCCTATGAGAGGAATCCAGCCTTAGCGCCACCAGGAGCACCTGAAAGCAGACAAGCAGAGAAAAAACAAACACACAAACAAACAAAAACAAGCACAAGAAGCGGCAATCGCATACAACACAGCTGTGGATATAGATGACCTGAGACGACATGATAATACATCAACTGCTTAGTGACCAAGCTACTGGACTAATGAATGTGTGTGTGTGTGTGTGAGAACATGCAACACCCATGGCAGAGGACCTACATGATAACCGTGCTTAGTTATGAGTGTATAAGCGTACAGGGCCACAATCCACAGCCCCCCCCCCAAGCAATCAGAAGCAGGCAGAGAGGGCCACAAGACCCAGGCCACCAGCAGCCCCCACAGAGCACAGAACCCAGGCAGCCCACCGCAGGGGCAACCACGCATCCACCCAGAAGACTGCAGAGGAAGCCCCCGGAAAGAGCCCCCATAAGCATAGGGCAGAGGCACTCCGGGAACCAGGGGTAACAGCCCACCGACCCCGCCAGGCCCCAGCCGCCCAGACATGGGCCGTGCACTGGACCTGGGCCCCAGGAGCCCGAGCTTCCCCAAACCCCCCGGCAGAGGCCCCACCCAATACCCAGGAGGGCCAAGCGCCCCAGACAGCCACAAAGTGGGTCAGCGCCTGCCCCAGCGCCCCTGGCCAAGTGCCCTGGGAGTCAAGACGTGCCCACAGGTGGGTGAAGTCGCGAGCAGTGGGGAGAGGCAACGCTGATGCCCCATCGGGAGAAACACAGGCAGGCCAGGCGACAGCAAGTCCCAGATCCAGGCCCAATCAAACACACACTTTCACGTCCCATACATCCACACATCCACACATCCTACCTCCCTCGACTCTGCTGGGGTGTAGTGCAGCGGGCACACCAGGAGGCCAGCAACCCCCCAGCCACCACAGACCCCGAACCAGCAGAACAATTAATTAATCCTCCTGGCCCCTCCTGCCCCGAGCAGACACCAGGAAGCAGGGGTGTGCGAAGAAGACCCCTCCCCTCACCCTTCTGGCTCTTCAATATTTTCTAATAGTGAGCAATTAAAATTGAGGGGCAGCCAAACTTGTAGAACTGGGAGCGCGGCACTCTGGGCAGCCTACATACCCAAAGAGCCCCGCCCACCAGATGCCACTCAGTGTAACCACCCCCCAAGACCTAATGTGTGTGTGTGAGTGTGTTTGATAAGTAGTAATGTCTAAGGTGTAATTAAAACAGGGGCAGGGAACTGCAGAGTGCAACCAAAGGGGACCACCTTATCTTAGACAATAATTTATATATTTTTGATAGTAGTTTTGGGGTACAGATGCTTAGAAATTCTGCTACCCTAGTCGGGGGTTGTAAGTCTGGTTGGTGGAGGATATATCCATCCATCCATCCATCATCTGCCGCTTATCCGGGGGTCGGGTCGCGGGGGCAGCAGCTTGAGCAGAGAAACCCAGACGTCTCTGTCCCCGGCCACTTCCTCCAGCTCTTCCGGGGGGACCCCGAGGCGTTCCCAGGCCAGCCGAGAGACATAGTCTCTCCAACGTGTCCTGGGTCTCCCCCGGGGTCTCCTCCCAGTGGGACGTGCCCGGAACACCTCCCCAGGGAGGCGCCCAGGGGGCATCCTAACCAGATGCCCGAGCCACCTCATCTGACTCCTCTCAATGCAGAGGAGCAGCGGTTCTACTCCGAGCCCCTCCCGGATGACTGAGCTTCTCACCCTATCTCTAAGGGAGAGCCCAGACACCCTGCGGAGGAAACCCATTTCGGCCGCTTGTATTCGCGATCTTGTTCTTTCGGTCACTACCCACAACTCGTGACCATAGGTGAGGATGGGAACGTAGATTGACCAGTAAGTAGAGAGCTTCTCCTTCTGGCTCAGCTCCCTCTTCACAACGACGGGTCGGTGCAGAGCCTGCAACACTGCAGGCGTCGCACCGATCCGCCCGTCAATCTCCCGCTCCATTCGTCCGTCACTCGTGAACAAGACCCCGAGATACTTGAACTCCTCCTCTTGGGGAAGGATCTCATTCCCGACCCGGAGAGAGCATTCCACCCTTTTCCGGCTGAGAACCATGGTCTCGGATTTGGAGGTGCTGATTCTCATCCCAGCCGCTTCACACTCGGCTGCGAATCACTCCAGTGAGAGCTGAAGGTCACGGCCTGACGACGCTAACAGAACCACATCATCTGCAAAAAGCAGAGACCCGATTCTGAGGTCACCAAATGGGACACCCTCAACGCCCTGGCTCCGCCTAGAAATTCTGTCCATAAAAGTTAGGAACAGAATCGGTGACAAAGGGCAGCCCTGACGGAGTCCAACTCTCACCGGAAACGTATCCGACTTACTGCCGGCAATGCGGACCAAACTCTGGCACCGGTCATACAGAGACCGAACGGCCCCTATCAAGGGGTCCGGCACTCCATATTCCCGGAGCACCCCCCACAGGACTCCACGAGGGACACGGTCGAACGCTTTCTCCAAGTCCACAAAACACATGTAGACTGGTTGGGCGAACTCCCATGCACCCTCCAGGATCCTGCCGAGGGTATAGAGCTGGTCCACTGTTCCACGGCCAGGACGAAAGCCACACTGCATCTCCTGAATCTGAGGCTCGATTATCCGACGGATCCTCCTCTCCAATACCCCCGAATAGACCTTACCAGGGAGGCTGAGGAGTTTGATACCCCTATAGTTGGAACACACCCTCCGGTCCCCCTTTTTAAAGAGGGGGACCACCACCCCAATCTGCCAGTCCAGAGGCACTGTCCCCGATGTCCACGCGATACTGCAGAGGTGTGTCAGCCAAGACAGCCCTACAACATCCAGAGCCTTGAGAAACTCAGGACGGACCTCATCCACCCCCGGGGCCTTGCCACCGAGGAGCTTTTTAACCACCTCGGCAACCTCAGCCCCAGAAATGGGAGGCCCCGTCTCCGAGCTCTCCGACTCTGCCTCTTCCGAGCACGTGTTGGTAGGATTGAGGAGTTCCTCGAAGTACTCCCCCCACCGACTCACAACATCCCGAGTTGAGGTCAGCAAAGCCCCGTCCCCACTGTAAACAGTGTTGACTGTGAGCCACTTCCCCCCCCTGAGACGCCGGATGGTGGACCAGAATCTTTTCGAGGCCGTCCGGAAATCGTTCTCCATGGTCTCACCGAACTCCTCCCAGGCCCGAGTTTTTGCCTTAGCAACCGCCGAAGCCGCGGCCCGTCTGGCCCGTCGGTACCTATCAGCTTCTTCCAGGGTCCCACTGGCCAAAAAGGCCCGATAGGACTCCTTCTTCAGCTTGACGGCTTCCCTCACCACTGGTGTCCACCAGCAGGTTCGAGGGTTGCCGCCACGACAGGCACCGACCACCTTACGGCCACAACTCCGACCAGCTGCCTCGGCAATGGAGTCACGGACCATGTCCCATTCAATGTCCCCCACCTCAAATATGGTTGAAGCTCTGCCGGAGGTGGGAGTTAAAGCTCCTTCTGACGGGGGATTCTGACAAACGCTCCCAGCAGACCCTCACAATACGTTTGGGCCTGCCAGGTCTGATCGGCATCCTCCCCCACCAGCGGAGCCAACTCACCACCAGGTGGTGATCAGTTGACAGCTCCGCCCCTCTCTTCACCCGAGTGTCCAGGACATACAAGTCCGATGATACAACCACAAAGTCGATCATCGAACTGCGGCCAAGGGTGTCCTGGTGCCAAGTGCACATATGGACACCCTTATGCCTGAACATGGTGTTCGTTATGGACAGTCTATGACTGGCACAGAAGTCCAACAACATAACACCACTCTGATTCAGATCGGGGGGGCCGTTCCTCCCAATCACACCCCTCCAGGTCTCACTGTCATTGTCCACGTGAGCATTGAAGTCCCCCAGCAGAATGAGGGAGTCTCCGGTAGGAGCATTCTCTAGTGCCTCCCCCAGATACTCCAAAAAGGGTAGGTACTCTGAACTGCTGTTTGGCGCATAGGCACAAACAACAGTCAGGACTCGTCCCCCCACCCAAGGCGGAGGGAGGCTACCCTCTCGTTCACTGGGGTAAACCCCAATGTACTGGCACACAGCCGGGGGGCAATAAGTATGCCCACACCTGCTCTGCGCCTCTCACCACGGGCAACTCCAGAGTGGAAGAGAGTCCAATCCCTCTCAAGAGTACTGGTTCCAGATCCCAAGCCGTGCGTCGAGATGAGTCCGACTATATCTAACGGTCTGATGAAGTTTCAACAATAAACAACAAACTTTGTATTATGAGAAAGAACCAGACTCATTCTTCAGGAATCCGAAAATAAGCTCTATTTTACGAGTTATGCACGAATTCGGATTCTCCTATAAAACGAATTCCTTAACTCAAACCAAGTTAAGACTGCTTTGTCCTTCATATTTATTCATGTCTAATCAAGTTTCAATGATAAACAACGTTGTACTTTGTAGAATGAGAAAGAACTTCTTCAGCAATAAGCATCTCTCGACAAATGACGAAATACAGATTTTGCTATAAAATTAATTGCTATCAGCCTGACTTAAAACTGTTTGTCTTCCTTATTTATCCACTTCAAATCAAGTTTCAACAATTAAAAATATTTTGTAGTTTGAGAAAGAACAACTTAATCTTGAGCAATCAGTATAAAAAGAGGGTAAGCAAAGGTGCGAATGTCAAACCATACATGATCAAAACAGGGAGCGGAGGTGTTTGGCTGAGACATGGTGTGAATGTTCACCCATAATTAATGAAAAGCGGGCAACAAGTAGGTTCGAATGCCCAACCATACATCATCAAAAGCAGGAGTGGATATGTTCGGCTACAAGAAGGTTTGAACGTCTGACCATAGTTTGTAAAAAGCGGGTAAGAAAAGGTTTGAATGCCCGAACATACACCATCAAAGGAGGGAGCGGAGGTGTTCCGCTGTAAGAAGGTGTGAATGTCCGACCATAGTTGGTAAAAAACGGGTAAGAAAATGTTAAAATACCCGACTGTACACAATCAGTAGCGGGTGCGGAGTTGTTCGGCTACTAAAAGGTGTGAATGTCCGACCATGGTTTGTAAAAAGCGGGAAAGAAAAGGTGCGAATGCCCGAAAATGTATGATCAAAAGAGGGAGCGGAGGTGTTCGGCTGCAAGAAGGTGTGAATGTACACCCATAATTACTGAAAAATGGGTAAGAAAAGGTGCGAATGCCCAACTATACATAATCAAAAGCAGGAGTGGATGTGTTCGGCTCCAAGAAGGGTTGAATGTCTGACCATAGTTTGTAAAAAGCAGGTAAGAAAAGGTTTGACTGCCCGAACATACACCATCAAAAGACGGAGCGGAGGTGTTCCGCTGTGAGAAGGTGTTAATGTCCGACCATAGTTGGTAAAAAGCGGGTAAGAAAAGGTTAAAATACCCGACTGTACACAATCAATAGTGGGAGCGGAGTTGTTCGGCTACAAGAAGGTGTGAAAGTCCAACCATGGTTTGTAAAAAGCTGCTAAGAAAAGGTTCGAATGCCCGAATATATACCATCAAAAGCGGAAGCGGAGGTGTTCGGCTGCAAGAAGGTGTGAACGTCCGACCAAAGTTTGTAAAAAGCAGTTAAGAAAAGGTTCGAATATCCAACCAAACATAATCAAAAGCGGGAGAAGAGCTGTTCGACTGCAAGTAGGTGTGAATGTCCAGCCATAATTACTCACAAACGGATAAGAAAAGGTAGTATTGCCAGACCATACATGATCAAAACAGGGAGCGGAGGTGGTTCAGCTGCAAGGTGTGAATGTCTGACTATAGTTTGTAAAAAGCGGGTAAGATAAGGTGCGAATGCCCGACAATGTATGATCAAAAGAGGGAGCGGAGGTTTTCGGCTGCAAGAAGGTCTGAATGTCCACCCATAATTCCTGAAAAATGGGTAAAAAAAGGGTGCGAATGCCAAACCATACATCATCAAAAGCAGGAGTGGATGTGTTCGGCTAGAAGAAGGTTTGAATGTCCGACCATAGTTTGTAAAAAGCGGGTAAGAAAAGGTTAAAATACCCGACTGTACACAATCAATAGCGGGAGCGGAGTTGTTCGGCTACAAGAAGGTGTGAAAGTCCAACCATGGTTTGTAAAAAGCGGGTAAGAAAAGTTTCGAATGCCCGAATATATACCATCAAAAGTCGAAGTGGAGGTGTTCGGCTTCAAGAAGGTGTGAACGTCCGACCAAAGTTTGTAAAAAGCAGTTAAGAAAAGGTTCGAATATCCAACCAAACATAATCAAAAGCGGGAGCAGAGCTGTTCGACTGCAAGTAGGTGTGAATGTCAGATCATAATTTGCAAAAAGCTGATGAGAAAGGGTGAGAATGCCCGGCTATACACCATCAAATGCGGGAGCGGAAGTGTTCGGCTGTGAGTAGGTGTGAATGTCCGACCATAATTGCTGAAAAATGTGTTAGAAGAGACTAGAATGCCGGACAATACATCATCAAAAGCGGGAGAGGTGGTGTTCGGCTGCAAGTAGGTGTGAATGTCCAGCCATAATTACTCACAAATGGGTGAGAAAAGGTAGTATTGCCAGACCATACATGATCAAAACAGGGAGCGGAGGTGGTTCAGCTGCAAGGTGTGAATGTCTGACTAAAGTTTGTAAAAAGCGGGTAAGACAAGGTGCGAGTGCCCGACAATGTATGATCAAAAGAGGGAGCAGAGGTGTTCAGCTGCAAGAAGGTCTGAATGTCCACCAATAATTACTGAAAAATGGGTAAGAAAAGGTGCGAATGCCCAACCATACATCATCAAAAGCAGGAGTGGATGTGTTCGGCTACAAGAAGGTTTGAATGTCCGACCAAAGTTTGTAAAAAGCAGGTAAGAAAAGGTGAAAATACCCGACTGTACACAATCAAAAGAGGGAGCGGAGTTGTTCAGAAACAAAGAGTGAAAGTCTGACCATGGTTTGTAAAAAGTGGGTAAGAAAAGGTTTGTATGCCCAAATATACAACATCAAAAGCAGAAGCGGAGGTGTTCGGCTGCTTGAAAGTTTGAACGTCCTACCAAAGTTTGTAAAAAGCAGTTAAGAAAAGTTTCGAATATCCAACTAAACATAATCAAAAGCGGGAGCAGAGCTGTTCGACTGCAAGTAGGTGTGAATGTCAGATCATAATTTGCAAAAAGCTGATGAGAAAGGGTGAGAATGCCCGACTATACACCATCAAATGCGGGAGCGGAGTTGTTCGGCTGTGAGAAGGTGTGAATCTCCGAGCATATTTTGTAAAAAGGGGGTAAGAATAGATTCGAATGCCCGAACATACACTATCAAAAGAGGGAGCGGAGGTGTTCCGCTGTAAGAAGGTGTGAATGTCCGACCATAGTTGGTAAAAAACGGGTAAGAAAAGGTTAAAATACCCGACTGTACACAATAAATAGCGGGAGCGGATGTGTTTGGCTACAAGAATGTGTGAAAGTCCGACCATGGTTTGTAAAAAACGGGTAAGAAAAGGTGCGAATGCCCGACAATGTATGATCAAAAGAGGGAGCGGAGGTTTTTGGCTACAAGAAGGTTTGAATGTCCGACCATAGTTTGTAAAAAGCAGTTAAGGAAAGGTTCGAATATCCAACCAAACATAATCAAAAGCGGGAGCAGAGCTGTTCGACTGCAAGTAGGTGTGAATGTCCAGCCATAATTACTCACAAACGGGTAAGAAAAGGTAGTATTGCCAGACCATACATGATCAAAATAGGGAGCTGAGGTGGTTCAGCACCAAGGTGTGAATGTCTGACTATAGTTTTATACAAAGCGGGTAAGATAAGGTGCGAATGCCGGACAATGTATAATCAAAAGAGGGAGTGGAGGTTTTCGGCTACAAGAAGGTTTGAATGTCCGACCATAGTTTGTAAAAAGCGGGTAAGAAAAGGTTCAAATGCCTGACTATACACTATCAAAAGCGGGAGCGGAGATGTTCCGCTGTAAGACGGTGTGAATGTCCGACCATAGTTGGTAAAAAGCGGGTAAGAAAAGGTTAAAATACCCGACTGTACACAATCAATAGCGGGAGCGGAGTTGTTCGGCTACAAGAAGGTGTGAAAGTCCAACCATGGTTTGTAAAAAGCTGGTAAGAAAAGGTTCGAATGCCCGAATATATACCATCAAAAGCGGAAGCGGAGGTGTTCGGCTGCAAGAAGGTGTGAACGTCCGACCAAAGTTGGCAAAAAGCAGTAAAGAAAAGGTTCGAATATCCAAACATAATTAAAAGCGAGAGAGATTGTGTTCAGCTGCAAGTAGGTGTGAATATCCTGCCATAATTACTCACAAACGGGTAAGAAAATGTAGTATTGCCAGACCATACATGATCAAAACAGGGAGCGGAGGTGGTTTAGCTGCAAAAAGGGGTGAATGTCCAACTAAAGTTCAAATATATTAACAAAAGCGGGAGGAGAGGTCTTCGGATTAGAGTGGTTGAGAATTTCCAACCATAATCTATAAAATGTGGTGAAAAAAAAAGGTGTGAAGGAATGAATTTTATAGCAAAATCCGAAATCATGCATAACTCCGCAAAAGGAACGTATTGCTCAACCAAAGGGATGCTTCTTTCTCATTCAGGGTAATATGAGGAACTTTATGCTTGATACATTTTAGACATGGATAACTATGAAGGACAAAGCAATTTTAACTTGGTTTGAGCAAAGCAATTCATTTTATAGGAAAATCCGAAATCGTGCAGGACTCATGAAAGTAAGCTTTTTCTCGGATTCTTGATCCTCCAGTGTTGCTCTTTCCTATAATGAAAAATACAGCCTTGTTCTTTGTTGAAATTTATATAGACATTGATAAATATGAAGAACAAAGCAGTTTCCACTTTGTTTGAGTGAAGGAATTAATTTTATAGCAAAATCCCAAATCAAGCAGAACGTATGAAAATAAGCTTGTTTTCGGATTCCTGATCCTTCAGTGTTGCTATTTCTTCTACTGCAAAATACAATGTTGTTCTTTGTTGAAGTCAATCTAGACATTGATAAATATGAAGGACAAAGCAGTTTTAACATAGTTTGAGTAAAGGAATTCATTTTATACATAAAATCCCAAATCATGCAGAACGTATGAAAATAAGCTTATTCTCGGATTCCTGATCCTTCAGTGTTCCTCTTTCTACTACTGCAAAATACAATGTTGTTCTTTGTTGAAGTAAATCTAGACATTGATAAATATGAAGGACAAAGCAGTTTTAACTTGGTTTGAGTGAAGGAATTCATTTTATACATAAAATCCCAAATCATGCAAAACGTATGAAAAGAAGCTTATTCTCGGATTCCTGATCCTTCAGTGTTGCTTTTTCTTCTACTGCAACATACAATGTTGTTCTTTGTTGAAGTCGATCTAGACATTGATAAATATGAAGGACAAAGCAGTTTTAACTTGGTTTGAGTGAAGGAATTCATTTTATACATAAAATCCCAAATCATGCAGAACGTATGAAAATAAGCTTATTCTCGGATTACTGATCCTTCAGTGTTGCTCTTTCTTCTACTGCAAAATCCAGTGTTGTTCTTTGTTGAAGTCAATCTAGACATTGATAAATATGAAGGACAAAGCAGTTTTCACTTGGTTTGAGTGAAGGATTTGCAGCTGAAAACCTCCCGCTCCCGCTTTTGATTGTGTATAGTCGAGCTTTCGAGCCTTTTCTTACCCGGTTTTTAGAAATTATGGTTGGACATTCAGACCTTGCAGCCGAAGACCTCCACTCCCTCTTTTGATCATACATTGTCGGGCATTCGCACCTTGTCTTACCCGCTTTTTACAAACTATAGTCAGACATTCACACCTTGCAGCTGAACCACCTCAGCTCCCTTTTTTGATCATGTATGGTCTGGCAATACTACCTTTTCTTACCCGTTTGTGAGTAATTATGGCTGGACATTCACACCTACTTGCAGTCGAACAGCTCTGCTCCTGCTTTTGATGGTATATATTCGGGCATTCGAACCTTTTCTTAACTGCTTTTTGCAAACTTTGGTCGGACGTTCACACCTTCTTGCAGCCGAACACCTCCGATCCGCTTTTGATGGTATATATTCGGGCATTCGAACCTTTTCTTAGCAGCTTTTTACAAACCATGGTTGAACTTTCACACCTTCTTGTAGCCGAACAACTCCGCTCCCGCTATTGATTGTGTACAGTCAGGTATTTTAACCTTTTCTTACCCGCTTTTTACCAACTATGGTCGGACATTCACACCGTCTTACAGCGGAACACCTCCGCTCCCGCTTTTGATGGTGTATAGTCAGGCATTTGAACCTTTTCTTACCCGCTTTTTACAAACTATGGTCGGACATTCAAACCTTCTTGTAGCCGAAAACCTCCGCTCCCTCTTTTGATCATACATTGTCGGGCATTCGCACCTTTTCTTACCCGTTTTTTACAAACCATGGTCGGACTGTCACACATTCTTGTAGCCAAACACATCCGCTCCCGCTATTGATTGTGTACAGTCGGGTATTTTAACCTTTTCTTACCCGTTTTTTACCAACTATGGTCGGACATTCACACCTTCTTACAGCGGAACACCTCCGCTCCCTCTTTTGATGGTGTATGTTTGGGCATTCGAACCTTTTCTTACCCGCTTTTTACAAACTATGCTCGGACATTCAAACCTTGTAGCCAAACACCTCCGCTCCCTGTTTTGATCATGTATGGTTGGACATTCGCACCTTTTCTCACCCGCTTTTTGCCAACTATGGTCGGCTGTTCACAGCTTCCTCTCCACCATACTTGTATGGTGGGATATTCACACCCACTTGCATCCGAAGACCTTTTGTTGATATTTAGTCGGTCATTCGCAGCTTACCCGCTTTTGGCAAACTATGGCCTTCATGCAGCCAAACACCTCTGATCTCGCTTTTGATGATGTAAGGTTGGGCATTCAGACCTTGCTTCACCTGCTTTTCACCAAATATAGTCGGACATTCACACCTTCTTGCAGCCGAACACTTCCGCTCCACCTTTTAGTGTTCTATCACACCTTTTTTTTCACCGCATTTTATAGATTATGGTTGGAAATTCTCAACCACTCTCATCCGAAGACCTCTCCTCCCGCTTTTGTTAATATATTTGAACTTTAGTCGGACATTCACACCTTCTTGCAGCTGAACCACCTCCGCTCCCTGTTTTGATCATGTATGGTCTGGCAATACTACCTTTTCTTACCCGTTTGTTAGTAATTATGGCTGGACATTCACACCTACTTGCAGCCGAACACCACCTCTCCCGCTTTTGATGATGTATGGACCGGCATTCTTACCTTTTCTAACACATTTTTCAGCAATTATGGTCGGAGATTCACACTTACTCACAGCCGAACAACTCCGCTCCCGCATTTGATGGTGTATAGTCGGGCATTCTCACCCTTTCTCATCAGCTTTTTTCAAATTATGATCTGACATTCCAACCTGCTTTTGATAATGTATGGTTGGGCATTCGCACCTTTTCTTACCCATTTTTCAGGAATTATGGGTGGACATTCACACCTTCTTGCAGCTGAACACCTCCTCTCCCGCTATTGATTGTGTACAGTCGGGTATTTTAACCTTTTCTTACCCGCTTTTTACCAAATATGGTCGGACATTCACAACGTCTTACAGCGGAACACCTCTGCTCCCGCTTTTGATGGTGTATAGTCAGGCATTTGAACCTTTTCTTACCCGCTTTTTACAAACTATGGTCGGACATTCAAACCTTCTTGTAGCCGAAAACCTCCGCTCCCTCTTTTGATTATACATTGTTGGGCATTCGCACCTTGTCTTACCCACTTTTTACAAACTATAGTCAGACATTCACACCTTGCAGCTGAACCACCTCAGCTCCCTGTTTTGATCATGTATGGTCTGGCAATACTACCTTTTCTTACCCGTTTGTGAGTAATTATGGCTGGACATTCACACCTACTTGCAGTCGAACAGCTCTGCTCCCGCTTTTGATGGTATATATTCGGGCATTCGAACCTTTTCTTAACTGCTTTTTGCAAACTTTGGTTGGACGTTCACACCTTCTTGCAGCCGAACACCTCCGCTTCCGCTTTTGATGGTATATATTCGGGCATTCGAACCTTTTCTTAGCAGCTTTCTACAAACCATGGTTGAACTTTCACACCTTCTTGTAGCCGAACACCTCCACTCCCACTTTTGATCATACATTGTCGGGCATTCGCACCTTTTTTTACCCGTTTTTTACAAACCATGGTAGGAATGTCACACATTCTTTAGCCAAACACCTCCGCTCCCTCTTTTGATGGTGTATGTTTGGGCATTTGAACCTTTTCTTACCCGCTTTTTACAAACTATGCTCGGACATTCAAACCTTCTTGTAGCCGAACACATCCACTCCTGCTTTTGATGATGTATGGTTGGGCATTCAAACCTACTTGTTGCCCGCTTTTCATTAATTTTGGGTGGACATTCACACCTTGTCACAGCCAAACACCTCCGCTCCCTGTTTTGATCATGTATGGTTGGACATTCGCACCTTTTCTCACCCGCTTTTTGCCAACTATGGTCGGCTGTTCACAGCTTCCTCTCCACCATACTTGTATGGTGGGATATTCACACCCACTTGCATCCGAAGACCTTTTGTTGATATTTAGTCGGTCATTCGCAGCTTACCCGCTTTTGGCAAACTATGGCCTTCATGCAGCCAAACACCTCTGATCTCGCTTTTGATGATGTAAGGTTGGGCATTCAGACCTTGCTTCACCTGCTTTTCACCAAATATAGTCGGACATTCACACCTTCTTGCAGCCGAACACTTCCGCTCCACCTTTTAGTGTTCTATCACACCTTTTTTTTCACCGCATTTTATAGATTATGGTTGTAAATTCTCAACCACTCTCATCCGAAGACCTCTCCTCCCGCTTTTGTTGATATATTTGAACTTTAGTCGGACATTCACACCTTCTTGCAGCTGAACCACCTCCGCTCCCTGTTTTGATCATGTATGGTCTGGCAATACTACCTTTTCTTACCCGTTTGTTAGTAATTATGGCTGGACATTCACACCTACTTGCAGCCGAAAACCACCTCTCCCGCTTTTGAAGATGTATGGACCGGCATTCTTACCTTTTCTAACACATTTTTCAGCAATTATGGTCGGAGATTCACACTTACTCACAGCCGAACAACTCCGCTCCCGCATTTGATGGTGTATAGTCGGGCATTCTCACCCTTTCTCATCAGCTTTTTGCAAATTATGATCTGACATTCACACCTGCTTTTGATAATGTATGGTTGGGCATTCGCACCTTTTCTTACCCATTTTTCAGTAATTATGGGTGGACATTCACACCTTCTTGCAGCTGAACACCTCCTCTCCCGCTATTGATTGTGTACAGTCGGGTATTTTAACCTTTTCTTACCCGCTTTTTACCAAATATGGTCGGACATTCACACCGTCTTACAGCGGAACACCTCTGCTCCCGCTTTTGATGGTGTATAGTCAGGCGCTTGAACCTTTTCTTACCCGCTTTTTACAAACTATGGTCGGACATTCAAACCTTGTAGCCGAAAACCTCCGCTCCCTCTTTTGATTATACATTGTTGGGCATTCGCACCTTATTTACAAACTATAGTCAGACATTCACACCTTGCAGCTGAGCCACCTCAGCTCCCTGTTTTGATAGTGTATGTTCGGGCATTTGAACCTATTCTTACCCCCTTTTTACAAACTATGCTCGGAGATTCACACCTACTCACAGCCGAACAACTCCGCTCCCGCATTTGATGATGTCTTGTCCGGCATTCTAGTCTCTTCTAACACATTTTTCAGCAATTATGGTCGGACATTCACACCTACTCACAGCCGAACACTTCCGCTCCCGCATTTGATGGTGTATAGCCGGGCATTCTCACCCTTTCTCATCAGCTTTTTGCCAATTATGATCTGACATTCACACCTACTTGCAGTCGAACAGCTCTGCTCCCGCTTTTGATTATGTTTGGTTGGATATTCGAACCTTTTCTTAACTGCTTTTTACAAACTTTGGTCGGACGTTCACACCTTCTTGCAGCCAAACCACTCCGCTCCCGCTATTGATTGTGTACAGTCGGGTATTTTAACCTTTTCTTACCCGCTTTTTACCAACTATGGTCAGACATTTACACCTTCTTACAGCGGAACACCTCTGCTCCCTCTTTTGATGGTCTATGTTCGGGCATTCGAACCTTTTCTTACCCGCTTTTTACAAACTATGGTCGGACATTCAAACCTTCTTGGAGCCGAACACATCCACTCCTGCTTTTGATGATGTATGGTTGGGCATTTTCACCTTTTCTTACCCATTTTTCAGTAATTATGGGTGGACATTCACACCTTCTTGCAGCTGAACAACTCCTCTCCCGCTTATGATCATGTGCGGTTTGATATTCGAAAATTTTCTTTCATGTTTTAAAGCAATTATTGATGGACATTCAAATCTTCATGTAGCCGAACACATCCACTCCTGCTTTTGATGATGTATGGTTTGGCATTCGCACCCTTTTTTTACCCATTTTTCAGGAATTTTGGGTGGACATTCAGACCTTCTTGCAGCCGAAAACCTCCGCTCCCTCTTTTGATCATACATCGTCGGGCATTCGCACCTTATCTTACCCGCTTTTTACAAACTATAGTCAGACATTCACACCTTGCAGCTGAACCACCTCCGCTCCCTGTTTTGATCATGTATGGTCTGGCAATACTACCTTTTCTTACCCGTTTGTGAGTAATTAATCCCAAAATATTGAGCATAAAATAAGTCTTTATGCTGATGATGTATTACTTTTCCTTCAGAACTCACAGACGTCTCTCAGTCACACGATCACACTCATAAATAAATTCTCAGCACTTTCTGACTACTCTATCAACTGGTCTAAGACCACAGTTCTGCCCATTAACTGTAGGGTCCATAATATACCTGCGATCACTTTACAGTCAGGAAATATTAGATATTTAGGCATAAACATTTCCTCCAGGCTCTCAGAGCTAACAAAGCTAAATTATGTGCAATTATTAAAGACAGTAGAGGACGATCTCTCGTTGGAAGTCCTTACCTATATCACTTATGGGGAGAGTTACATCCATTAAAATGATGATTCTACCAAAAGTTAACTATTTGTTCTCAATGATCCCCATAAAACCATCTGCTACTTGGTTTAAGTCACTAGATTCATGCATCTCCAAATTTCTGTGGAAAAACAAACCACCACGTATTAGTTTAAAAACCCTACAGAAGACCAAGGACAGTGGTGGATTAGATTTACCTAATTTTCAGCACTATTCCTTAGACAATAGGTTACAATATATATCAAAATGGTTTAAACCTTGTTGTTGTCACAGTTCCCAGAGACGTTGTAATCGTTGAGGATTCTATATTCACCCCCTCATTAGAGGCACGTAATGCAGATTGATGACACTGAATCTTCTTCTCTGTTCATTGCTGGCATCATTCCCAGCATCGTAAGTGTTCGTGGCATTGTTAGCCTCTTCTTCTGGATCTTGATATCGAGAATCCTTTTGTATTTCTGGTTTGTCAGTCCTCTGTCTTCGTTCACCGGAGTCTTTGTCTTTTTGTCCTTGAGTTTGGTGATTTTTTCTTCTTTTGATGCCTTGACACAATGTGACAGGTGATACCACGTGGGAGATCCTGTAACTTGGACTGCTGTCCCTGTGCTGCGAAATGGCTGTGCTGCTCAAATGGTCTCTCCTTCATCATGGTTACATGCTGCCATTCCGACATCTCGCCATTCCGACATGGGTCTCCAATTGTCGGAATGGCGACACTTAATTTTTTATCAAACGTCCCACCATTCCGACACTTTTTTCCTCCTATGGTCGGAATGGCGGTATGTTTTTTGTTTTTTTTAACATACCGCCATTCCGACAGTTCCTTTTAATAGCCTATTTTTTACCCAAAACATTTTGCACTAATGATATGCCGGCGCAAATACGCCCTAAAGTTTGGCGCACAAGCTTTGCACATGCAGAGGCCACAGCCTCGCAAACAAACTTTAATAATCTATTATCAAAGTCCCCTGAATTTCAAATATAAAAATACAGATATTAATGTAACTCTGGCGAGACTGAAACTGATTAAGCAGAAATACAGTGTCAGGCAGCTGTCACAGCAGCCAGCTGGAGCGGAGCTCTCCACAGAGCCCATGCGTCTTTTGCACGCTGTCATCATATGCAAAAGTAATAATTGCAATTACAGATATCACGGCTACTGCACAGGACACAGTTGCGAGCACTCTGCCTTGCCTTGCCAATAGGAGAAGAGAGAAATGACAGCATAGAACGTATAAAACACAACAAAATTCAGTAAAAACGTTTATTCATGTTATTCACGTGATTTATGAGTACTCACTCCAATTTTGGGAAGCGTGGATGGGCTTTGCGCATTTGGCACAAACACACAGCCGCAACGGTTGTAGCTTTATACAGCCTGTTGATATCTTAAGGACCTAACTGGTCACACCTGGGAGTAAATGTCATGTAGAGATTGTTTTTACATGACATTACAGCTGAACATATAGCTTTCATCCACAAACCAACGTGGGTGAGCCCGAAGACGCATGTGCCAGACGCACATAGGCATGCGTAAAACCAATTTTGACCACTTCATACTGTTTATTTGCTTTCTTTTAGTTAACTTTCGTTTCTTTTGGATTCTTGTGAGTGTTACGGAGCCGTTTTGGTCCATGTTTGTAAGCCTTTTTTTCCTGGATTAAATTTTCGGAAGTTGAAACAAGTGGCATTGGAGTGTGTGATTGAAAACCACCGCGGACTGCTTCTCCTCCTCCAGTTGCCGAGACTTTGTGTTTTTAATAACGCTTGTCTATAAACATGTGTTAAACATATAAATTGCATGAACAGAAAGAAGGGACTCACCTGTTGAGTAACACACATTTCCTTATACGGAAAGCCTTGTCGGAATGGTGGGACATTTGAACGTCAGAATAGCGGGATGTCGCAATGGTGGGATGTCGGAATGGTGGGCCGTTTGCATGTCGGAATGGTGGTATGTCGGAATGGTGGTATGTCGGAATGGTGGGATGTCGGAATAGCGGGATGTCGGAATGGCGGGATTTCGGAATGGGTGTTGCCACCCCCTTCATCATATACACAGTTATTTATACATCACCTTCCACCATGAAGCGTTGTCCCTTTTTGTTTCTCTCTTTGTTCTTAAAATGCTGTTATGCATGTCTAAACCAATCCATTAAATTAGATCATTTTGGCAGTAAAGCGATCTACAATGTGCTTGGTCGCAAAGCTGCTCATCTGTGGTAAACAGCTCTTCAGAAAGGCATTCTTAAATTGATTTCACTAATTCTATGTAATAATTTTGTGATTTCCTACAAAACTACACTTCTTCTCCCATCTGTCTGAGTATTTAATATTGTCTGGGTCCCGTTAAAACATGTATTTTTCCCATCTAATTCCTTGTTTGCTTTAAAACAAGTATTCCCCATTTTCTATCCCTTCAGTAGCCAACCAGTTTGTATGGAGTACACTGGAGCAACTTGACTGATCAGTAAAACACTGCTTTTGTTGTCACCGCAAGGCTTCCCCCGTCGGTTGTTTCACTGAGACACTACTGAGTAACTATAACTCAACACAGTTTATACACATAACATTCCTATACATACTAACAAACAAACAAACAATTATTTATCGCAATTTTCTCATCTCTGTTTGAACGTACACCCAGGTAAATATTCCTGTAGTCTTCTCATACCGACTATGGACCCATTCATTGTTTAACTTCACTGTTTTGCAAATCCTAATTGAATATTACACATTGACATTGAACTTTACTTGATAAGCAGGTCTTCATTGCATTCAGCAGCCTATATGTGAGCATCTATGTGTAAGCTGTTCTTCTTTGCATTTATCAGCAGCAAGCAATTCTTCATTGCACATGCATATGAAAATAGTAAAACAATTCCAATGCGTTAGCGAAACCTTCTATATCAGGAGTGTCCATCATGATGCTGGGAATAGAACCTCTTTCCTAGAATAGTTCAACCTTCATTACTCAACTGATCATAACTCCGCAATGAGCACATTTCAAAGTATCATTCCTCTACATGTATTCAAAAATCTATGTGTAAATGTTTAATATTTCTTATATTTGTTGATGTCATTCTGTGTGCATGTGGCCTAAACCCAATCTCTGTGTGGCAATTTTAATTTAAACAAGTTGAACTCTGCCTCTGATCATCTAAAAAAGGTGTGTACCAATATCAACCTTTCTCAGGTAATTACAGATCCTACAAAACCAAAGAGATCCTTCAAGGTTGTCCCTGATTGGCTCAATCTTAACAAATCAAAGGTAGAAAATCCGCAGTATCTGAACTTGGTGTTAGTTATCACTGCTCAATAGCCTGTATCAGAATTGCAAAAATGAAAACATTAGGTCCACGCTTGGTATCCAGATCCTGAAACATCTCCATGAGCAGGCTTTTTTTTAACTGATCTGTTGAATAGTTATATGACACTATTAAAATCCCAGATGAAGATCTAGCACTTGACCATTTTTGTAAATCTTCTAATTCCATAGTTGATAAACACGCCCCTTTTAAAAAGTATAGAACTTAGAACAGGTTTATCTCTGGCTTTCGGCAGAACTGTCTTCTTTACTTTTTTTTCCCCTTGTCCTGTTCAGCATTATGTCAGAAGAATTGTAGTCTGAATACCTTTGATGCCAAACAGATTTGTTTTGCCAAGGGAAGTTTTATAAATGTAAAGCTCCCCTTGAAGCCCATTTATTTATTTCTGTTTACAATATATGACATGAACTGAACTGAACCGGACTGGGGGACAAGGAAAGAAGAAGAGGAAAGAAGAGGAAACAGAACAAAAATAGAAACAAAAACCAGACAACCAGCTGCTACACCTGTAAAAAACAAAACAGACAACAATCCATGGCCTATGAGGGGAATCCAGCCTTAGCGCCACCAGGAGCACCTGAAAGCAGACAAGCAGAGAAAAAACAAACACACAAACAAACAAAAACAAGCACAAGAAGCGGCAATCGCATACAACACAGCTGTGGATATAGATGACCTGAGACGACATGATAATACATCAACTGCTTAGTGACCATGCTACTGGACTAATGAATGTGTGTGTGTGTGTGTGTGTGAGAACATGCAACACCCATGGCAGAGGACCTACATGATAACCGTGCTTAGTTATGAGTGTATAAGCGTACAGGGCCACAATCCACAGCCCCCCCCCAAGCAATCAGAAGCAGGCAGAGAGGGCCACAAGACCCAGGCCACCAGCAGCCCCCACAGAGCACAGAACCCAGGCAGCCCACCGCAGGGGCAACCACGCATCCACCCAGAAGACTGCAGAGGAAGCCCCCGGAAAGAGCCCCCATAAGCATAGGGCAGAGGCACTCCGGGAACCAGGGGTAACAGCCCACCGACCCCGCCAGGCCCCAGCCGCCCAGACATGGGCCGTGCACTGGACCTGGGCCCCAGGAGCCCGAGCGCCCCCAAACCCCCCGGCAGAGGCCCCACCCAATACCCAGGAGGGCCAAGCGCCCCAGACAGCCACAAAGTGGGTCAGCGCCTGCCCCAGCGCCCCTGGCCAAGTGCCCTGGGAGTCAAGACGTGCCCACAGGTGGGTGAAGTCGCGAGCAGTGGGGAGAGGCAACGCTGATGCCCCATCGGGAGAAACACAGGCAGGCCAGGCGACAGCAAGTCCCAGATCCAGGCCCAATCATTACCACACACACTTTCACGTCCCATACATCCACACATCCACACATCCTACCTCCCTCGACTCTGCTGGGGTGTAGTGCAGCGGGCACACCAGGAGGCCAGCAACCCCCCAGCCACCACAGACCCCGAACCAGCAGAACAATTAATTAATCCTCCTGCCCCGAGCAGACACCAGGAAGCAGGGGTGTGCGAAGAAGTCCCCTCCCCTCACCCTTCTGGCTTTTCAATATTTTCTAATAGTGAGCAATTAAAATTGAGGGGCAGCCAAACTTGTAGAACTGGGAGCGCGGCACTCTGGGCAGCCTACATACCCAAAGAGCCCCGCCCACGAGATGCCACTCAGTGTAACCACCCCCCAAGACCTAATGTGTGTGTGTGAGTGTGTTTGATAAGTAGTAATGTCTAAGGTGTAATTAAAACAGGGGCAGGGAACTGCAGAGTGCAACCAAAGGGGACCACCTACGTGGCCCCATCCACTACACCCCACCGAACACACACGCCCCCAAAACCCTTCATGTGTGAGTGTGTGCTGTGTACAGGAGCCAGAAGGGAGAGGGGTATTGGGATATATACCGGGGGAGCTACTCTCCCCCAGAGAGGGCAGCCAGGGACTGGCTGCAATAGGCATCCCCGCTACCTGGGAGCCAACAATGGGCAGGAGGGCCTGATGTCCACCAGGCTCGGGGCCTGCAGCGACCATATTCTGGGAGCTACTGTACCCCCAGAAGGTACCCATCCCGCCCCACCCCACTCAACCCAACCCCACCCAGGAGGACCTCTACAAAAAACAAACAAACAACATCAAAAAACAAACAAACAAACCACCCGGTCACACCAGTCGCAGCAGCCCGGGCCTGAGACCCACCATCACCCAGCAACCCACCACCACCACTATGTGATAAAACTAATCAGAGGGGACCAGAGAGAATGAAATTCAGCCAATTGATGTTTTGAGGAGGCAGACATTGTTTCCATGCTAATATAATCTAAAAGAAAATTTCTAAACTGGTTAATACACAGATTGTTCTTCGCTTTCCAGTTCATGAGAATAGTTTTCTTTGCGATACATAACACTGTGACAACCATGTGTGCTGAGTTAATTTCCATGTTGATGTTGTCTAAGTCACCCAGTATGCACAGTGTGGGGCATGCAGGGATGCTACACTTTAGCCATGTTGATAGGTCCTCACAGACTTCAAGCCAGAACTTCTGGACAGGCGCAGAAAAACCACAAAGCGTGTGCATAATCATCAGGTGTGTTATCTGTGCAATGTGAGCAGATGTTTGAGTGTGTTAGACCCATCCTGAACATCCTTTGTCCTGTATAGTGTGTTCTATGAAGGATTTTGTATTGTATGAGCTGTAAATTAGGATTTCGAGTCTTTATGAAGGTGTTCAAACATATTTGTGGTTAGAAGCTATGACCAGAACTGATGGATAAATCTGCCTCCCATTTTGAGGATGGAAGAGACATTGTGTCATCTATCTTAGACAATAATTTATATATTTTTGATAGTAGTTTTGGGGTACAGATGCTTAGAAATTCTGCTACCCTAGTCGGGGGTTGTAAGTCTGGTTGGTGGAGGATATATCCATCCATCCATCCATCATCTGCCGCTTATCCAGGGGTCGGGTCGCGGGGGCAGCAGCTTGAGCAGAGAAACCCAGACGTCTCTGTCCCCGGCCACTTCCTCCAGCTCTTCCGGGGGGACCCCGAGGCGTTCCCAGGCCAGCCGAGAGACATAGTCTCTCCAACGTGTCCTGGGTCTCCCCCGGGGTCTCCTCCCAGTGGGATGTGTCCGGAACACCTCCCCAGGGAGGCGCCCAGGGGGCATCCTAACCAGATGCCCGAGCCACCTCATCTGACTCCTCTCAATGCGGAGGAGCAGCGGTTCTACTCCGAGCCCCTCCCGGATGACTGAGCATCTCACCCTATCTCTAAGGGAGAGCCCAGACACCCTGCGGAGGAAACCCATTTCGGCCGCTTGTATTCGCGATCTTGTTCTTTCGGTCACTACCCACAACCCGTGACCATAGGTGAGGATGGGAACGTAGATTGACCAGTAAGTAGAGAGCTTCGCCTTCTGGCTCAGCTCCCTCTTCACAACGACGGGTCGGTGCAGAGCCTGCAACACTGCAGGCGCCGCACCGATCCGCCCGTCAATCTCCCGCTCCATTCGTCCGTCACTCGTGAACAAGACCCCGAGATACTTGAACTCCTCCTCTTGGGGAAGGATCTCATTCCCGACCCGGAGAGAGCATTCCACCCTTTTCCGGCTGAGAACCATAGTCTCGGATTTGGAGGTGCTGATTCTCATCCCAGCTGCTTCACACTCGGCTGCGAATCACTCCAGTGAGAGCTGAAGGTCACGGCCTGACGACGCTAACAGAACCACATCATCTGCAAAAAGCAGAGACCCGATTCTGAGGTCGCCAAATGGGACACCCTCAACGCCCTGGCTCCGCCTAGAAATTCTGTCCATAAAAGTTAGGAACAGAATCGGTGACAAAGGGCAGCCCTGACGGAGTCCAACTCTCACCGGAAACGTATCCGACTTACTGCCGGCAATGCGGACCAAACTCTGGCACCGGTCATACAGAGACCGAACGGCCCCTATCAAGGGGTCCGGCACTCCATATTCCCGGAGCACCCCCCACAGGACTCCACGAGGGACACGGTCGAACGCTTTCTCCAAGTCCACAAAACACATGTAGACTGGTTGGGCGAACTCCCATGCACCCTCCAGGATCCTGCCGAGGGTATAGAGCTGGTCCACTGTTCCACGGCCAGGACGAAAGCCACACTGCATCTCCTGAATCCGAGGCTCGATTATCCGACGGATCCTCCTCTCCAATACCCCCGAATAGACCTTACCAGGGAGGCTGAGGAGTGTGATACCCCTATAGTTGGAACACACCCTCCGGTCCCCCTTTTTAAAGAGGGGGACCACCACCCCAATCTGCCAGTCCAGAGGCACTGTCCCCGATGTCCACGCGATACTGCAGAGGCGTGTCAGCCAAGACAGCCCTACAACATCCAGAGCCTTGAGAAACTCAGGTCGGACCTCATCCACCCCCGGGGCCTTGCCACCGAGGAGCTTTTTAACCACCTCGGCAACCTCAGCCCCAGAAATGGGAGGCCCCGTCTCCGAGCTCTCCGACTCTGCCTCTTCCGAGCACGTGTTGGTAGGATTGAGGAGTTCCTCGAAGTACTCCCCCCACCGACTCACAACATCCCTAGTTGAGGTCAGCAAAGCCCCGTCCCCACTGTAAACAGTGTTGACTGTGAGCCGCTCCCCCCCCCCTGAGACGCCGGATGGTGGACCAGAATCTTTTCGAGGTCGTCCGGAAATCGTTCTCCATGGTCTCACCGAACTCCTCCCAGGCCCGAGTTTTTGCCTCAGCAACCGCCGAAGCCGTGGCCCGTCTGGCCCGTCGGTACCTATCAGCTTCTTCCAGGGTCCCACTGGCCAAAAAGACCTGATAGGACTCCTTCTTCAGCTTGACGGCTTCCCTCACCACTGGTGTCCACCAGCAGGTTCGAGGGTTGCCGCCACGACAGGCACCGACCACCTTACGGCCACAACTCCGACCAGCTGCCTCGGCAATGGAATCACGGAACATGACCCATTCGGACTCAATGTCCCCCACCTCAAATATGGTTGAAGCTCTGCCGGAGGTGGGAGTTAAAGCTCCTTCTGACGGGGGATTCTGACAAACGCTCCCAGCAGACCCTCACAATACGTTTGGGCCTGCCAGGTCTGATCGGCATCCTCCCCCACCAGCGGAGCCAACTCACCACCAGGTGGTGATCAGTTGACAGCTCCGCCCCTCTCTTCACCCGAGTGTCCAGGACATACGGCCGCAAGTCCGATGATACAACCACAAAGTCGATCATCGAACTGCGGCCAAGGGTGTCCTGGTGCCAAGTGCACATATGGACACCCTTATGCCTGAACATGGTGTTCGTTATGGACAGTCTATGACTGGCACAGAAGTCCAACAACATAACACCACTCTGATTCAGATCGGGGGGGCCGTTCCTCCCAATCACACCCCTCCAGGTCTCACTGTCATTGCCCACGTGAGCATTGAAGTCCCCCAGCAGAATGAGGGAGTCTCCGGTAGGAGCATTCTTCAGTGCCTCCCCCAGAGACACCAAAAAGGGTAGGTACTCTGAACTGCTGTTTGGCGCATAGGCACAAAAAACAGTCAGGACTCGTCCCCCCACCCAAGGCGGAGGGAGGCTACCCTCTCGTTCACTGGGGTAAACCCCAATGTACTGGCACACAGCCGGGGGGCAATAAGTATGCCCACACCTGCTCTGCGCCTCTCACCACGGGCAACTCCAGAGTGGAAGAGAGTCCAACCCCTCTCAAGAGTACTGGTTCCAGATCCCAAGCCGTGCGTCGAGGTGAGTCCGACTATATCTAACAGTCTGATGAAGTTTCAACAATAAACAACAAACTTTGTATTATGAGAAAGAACCAGACTCATTCTTTAGGAATCCGAAAATAAGCTCTATTTTACGAGTTATGCACGAATTCGGATTCTCCTATAATACGAATTCCTTAACTCAAACCAAGTTAAGACTGCTTTGTCCTTCATATTTATTCATGTCTAATCAAGTTTCAATGATAAACAACGTTGTACTTTGTAGAATGAGAAAGAACTTCTTCAGCAATAAGCATCTCTCGACAAATGACGAAATACAGATTTTGCTATAAAATTAATTGCTATCAGCCTGACTTAAAACTGTTTGTCTTCCTTATTTATCCACTTCAAATCAAGTTTCAACAATTAAAAAAAATTTGTAGTTTGAGAAAGAACAACTTAATCTTGAGCAATCAGAAGAAGGTAAACAAAGGTGCGAATGTCAAACCATACATGATCAAAACAGGGAGCGGAGGTGTTTGGCTGAGACAAGGTGTGAATGTCCACCCATAATTAATGAAAAGCGGGCAACAAGTAGGTTCGAATGCCCAACCATACATCATCAAAAGCAGGAGTGGATATGTTCGGCTACAAGAAGGTTTGAACGTCTGACCATAGTTTGTAAAAAGCAGGTAAGAAAAGGTTTGACTGCCCGAACATACACCATCAAAAGAGGGAGCGGAGGTGTTCCGCTGTAAGAAGGTGTGAATGTCCGACCATAGTTGGTAAAAAGCGGGCAAGAAAAGGTTAAAATACCCGACTGTACACAATCAATAGCGGGAGCGGAGTTGTTCGGCTACTAAAAGATGTGAAAGTCCGACTATGGTTTGTAAAAAGCGGGTAAGAAAAGGTGCGAATGCCCGAAAATGTATGATCAAAAGAGGGAGCGGAGGTGTTCGGCTGCAAGAAGGTGTGAATGTACACCCATAATTACTGAAAAATGGGTAAGAAAAGGTGCGAATGCCTAACTATACATAATCAAAAGCAGGAGTGGATGTGTTCGGCTCCAAGAAGGGTTGAATGTCTGACCATAGTTTGTAAAAAGCAGGTAAGAAAAGGTTTGACTGCCCGAACATACACCATCAAAAGAGGGAGCGGAGGTGTTCCGCTGTAAGAAGGTGTGAATGTCCGACCATAGTTGGTAAAAAGCGAGTAAGAAAAGGTTAAAATACCCGACTGTACACAATCAATAGCGGGAGCGGAGTTGTTCGGCTACAAGAAGGTGTGAAAGTCCAACCATGGTTTGTAAAAAGCGGGTAAGAAAAGGTTCGAATGCCCGACAATGTATGATCAAAAGAGGGAGCGGAGGTGTTCGGCTGCAAGAAGGTCTGAATGTCCAACCATAATTTGTAAAAACCGGGAAGGAAAGGCTCGAAAGCCCGACTATACACCATCAAAAGCGGGAGCAGAGTGGTTCAGCTGCAAGAAGGTCTGAGTGTCCATCAATAATTGCTTTAAAACATGAAAGAAAATTTTCGAATATCATCCGCACATGATCATAAGAAGGAGAGGAGGTGTTCAGCTGCAAGAAGGTGTGAATGTCCACCCATAATTCCTGAAAAATGGGTAAAAAAAGGTGCGAATGCCCAACCATACATTATCAAAAGCAGGTGTGAATGTCAGATTATAATTTGCAAAAAGCTGATGAGAAAGGGTGAGAATGCCCGACTATACACCATCAAATGCGGGAGCGGAGGTGTTCGGCTCTGAGTAGGTGTGAATGTCCGACCATAATTGCTGAAAAATGTGTTAGAAAAGGAAAGAATGCCGGACCATGCATCATCAAAAGCGAGAGAGGTGGTGTTCGGCTGCAAAAAGGTGTAAATGTTCGACTAAAGTTTGTAAAAAGCGGGTAAGACATGGTGCGAATGCCTGACAAGGTATGATCAAAAGCAGGAGAGGAGGTGTTCAGCTGCAAGAAGGTCTAAATGTCCATCAATAATTGCTAGAAAACATGAAAGAAAATTTTTGAAAATCAAACCGCACATGATCATAAGTGGGAGATGAGGTGTTCAGCTGCAAGAAGGTGTGAATGTCCACCCATTATTCCTGACAAATGGGTAAAAAAAAGTGCGAATGCCCAACCATACATCATCAAAAGCAGGAGTGAATTTGTTCGGCTACAAGAAGGTGTGAACGTCCAACCAAAGTTTGTAAAAAGCAGTTAAGAAAAGGTTTGAATATCCAACCAAACATAATCAAAAGCGGGAGCATAGCTTTTCGACTGCAAGTAGGTGTGAATGTCAGATCATAATTTGCAAAAAGCTGATGAGAAAGGGTGAGAATGTCCGACTGCACACCATCAAATGCGGGAGCGGAGTTGTTCGGCTGTGAGTAGGTGTGAATCTCCGACCGTAATTTCTGAAAAATGTGTTAGAAAAGGTAAGAATGCCGTTCCATACATCATCAAAAGCGAGAGAGGTGGTGTTCGGCTGCAAGTAGGTGTGAATGTCCAGCCATAATTACTCACAAACGGGTAAGAAAAGGTAGTATTGCCAGACCATACATGATCAAAACAGGGAGCGGAGGTGGTTCAGTTGCAAGAAGGTGTGAATGTCCGACTAAAGTTCAAATATATTAACAAAAGCGGGAGGAGAGGTCTTCGGATGAGAGTGGTTGAGAATTTCCAACCATAATCTATAAAATTCGGTGAAAAAAAGGTGTGATAGAACACTAAAAGGTGGAGCGGAAGTGTTCGGCTGCAAGAAGGTGTGAATGTCCGACTATATTTGGTGAAAAGCAGGTGAAGCAAGGTCTGAATGCCCAACCTTACATTATCAAAAGCGAGATCAGAGGTGTTTGGCTGCAAGAAGGCCATAGTTTGCCAAAAGCGGGTAAGCTGCGAATGACCAACTAAATATCAACAAAAGTGGGGGCGGAGGTCTTCGGATGCAACTGGGTGTGAACATCCCACCATACAAGTATGGTGGAGAGGAAGCTGTGAAAAGCCGACCATAGTTTGCAAAAAGCGGGTGAGACAAGGTGCGAATGTCCAACCATACATGATCAAAACAGGGAGCGGAGGTGTTTGGCTGTGACAAGGTGTGAATGTCCACCCAAAATTAATGAAAAGCGGGCAAAAAGTAGGTTTGAATGCCCAAGCATACATCATCAAAAGAAGGAGTGGATGTGTTCGGCTAAAAGAAGGTTTGAATGTCCGAGCATAGTTTGTAAAAAGCGGGTAAGAAAAGGTTCGAATGCCCAAACATACACCTTCAAAAGAGGGAGCGGAGGTGTTCCGCTGTAAGAAGGTGTGAATGTCCGACCATAGTTGGTAAAAAGTGGGTAAGAAAAGGTTAAAATACCCGACTTTACACAATCAATAGGGGGAGCGGAGTTGTTCGGCTACAAGAAGGTGTGAAAGTCCAACCATGGTTTGTAAAAAGCTGGTAAGAAAAGGTTCGAATGCCCGAATATATACCATCAAAAGCGGATGCGGAGGTGTTCGGCTGCAAGAAGGTGTGAACGTCCAACCAAAGTTTGTAAAAAGCAGTTAAGAAAAGGTTCGAATATCCAACCAAACATAATCAAAAGCGGGAGCAGAGCTGTTCGACTGCAAGTAGGTGTGAATGTCCAGCCATAATTACTCACAAACGGGTAAGAAAAGGTAGCATTGCCAGATCAAAACAGGGAGCTGAGGTGGTTCAGCACCACCAAGGTGTGAATGTCTGACTATAGTTTGTAAAAAGCGGGTAAGATAAGGTGCGAATGCCCGACAATGTATAATCAAAAGAGGGAGCAGAGGTTTTCGGCTACAAGAAGGTTTGAATGTCCGACCATAGTTTGTAAAAAGCGGGTAAGAAAAGGTTCGAATGCCTGACTATACACCATCAAAAGCGGGAGTGGAGATGTTCCGCTGTAAGACGGTGTGAATGTCCGACCATAGTTGGTAAAAAGCGGGTAAGAAAAGGTTAAAATACCCGACTGTACACAATCAATAGCGGGAGCGGAGTTGTTCGGCTACAAGAAGGTGTGAAAGTCCAACCATCGTTTGTAAAAAGCTGGTAAGAAAAGTTTCGAATGCCCGAATATATACCATCAAAAGCGGAAGCGGAGGTGTTCGGCTGCAAGAAGGTGTGAACGTCAGACCAAAGTTGGCAAAAAGCAGTAAAGAAAAGGTTCGAATATCCAAACATAATTAAAAGCGAGAGAGATTGTGTTCAGCTGCAAGTAGGTGTGAATATCCAGCCATAATTACTCACAAACGGGTAAGAAAATGTAGTATTGCCAGACCATACATGATCAAAACAGGGAGCGGAGGTGGTTTAGCTGCAAAAAGGGGTGAATGTCCAACTAAAGTTCAAATATATTAACAAAAGCGGGAGGAGAGGTCTTCGGATTAGAGTGGTTGAAATTTCCAACCATAATCTATAAAATGCGGTGAAAAAAAAAGGTGTGAAGGAATGAATTTTATAGCAAAATCCGAAATCATGCATAACTCCGCAAATGGAACGTATTGCTCAACCAAAGGGATGCTTCTTTCTCATTCAGGGTAATATGAGGAACTTTATGCTTGATACATGTTAGACATGGATAACTATGAAGGACAAAGCAACTTTAACTTGGTTTGAGCAAAGCAATTCATTTTATAGGAAAATCCGAAATCGTGCAGGACTCATGAAAGTAAGCTTATTCTCGGATTCCTGATCCTCCAGTGTTGCTCTTTCCTATACTGCAAAATACAGCCTTGTTCTTTGTTGAAATCGATATAGACATTGATAAATATGAAGGACAAAGCAGTTTCCACTTTGTTTGAGTGAAGGAATTAATTTTATAGCAAAATCCCAAATCAAGCAGAACGTATGAAAATAAGCGTGTTTTCGGATTCCTGATCCTTCAGTGTTGCTATTTCTTCTACTGCAAAATACAATGTTGTTCTTTGTTGAAGTCAATCTAGACATTGATAAATATGAAGGACAAAGCAGTTTTCACTTGGTTTGAGTGAAGGAATTAATTTTATACATAAAATCCCAAATCATGCAGAACGTATGAAAATAAGCTTATTCTCGGATTCCTGTTCCTTCAAGTGTTGCTCTTTCTACTACTGCAAAATACAATGTTGTTCTTTGTTGAAGTAAATCTAGACATTGATAAATATGAAGGACAAAGCAGTTTTCACTTGGTTTGAGTGAAGGAATTCATTTTATACATAAAATCCCAAATCATGCAGAACGTATGAAAAGAAGCTTATTCTCGGATTCCTGATCCTTCAGTGTTGCTTTTTCTTCTACTGCAAAATACAATGTTGTTCTTTGTTGAAGTCGATCTAGACATTGATAAATATGAAGGACAAAGCAGTTTTAACTTGGTTTGAGTGAAGGAATTCATTTTATACATAAAATCCCAAATCATGCAGAACGTATGAAAATAAGCTTATTCTCGGATTACTGATCCTTCAGTGTTGCTCTTTCTTCTACTGCAAAATCCAGTGTTGTTCTTTGTTGAAGTCAATCTAGACATTGATAAATATGAAGGACAAAGCAGTTTTAACATAGTTTGAGTGAAGGCATTCATTTATAGTAAAATCAATAATCGTGCAGAACTCATGAAAATAAGCTTATTCTCGGATTCCTAAAACTTTTGATTTGCTCTTTCTTTACTGAAAAGTACAATGTTGTTCTTTGTTGAAGTCGATCTAGACATTGATAAATATGAAGGACAAAGCAGTTTTCACTTGGTTTGAGTGAAGGATTTGCAGCTGAAAACCTCCCGCTCCCGCTTTTGATTGTGTATAGTCGGGCTTTCGAGCCTTTTCTTACCCGGTTTTTAGAAATTATGGTTGGACATTCAGACCTTGCAGCCAAAGACCTCCACTCCCTCTTTTGATCATACATTGTCGGGCATTCGCACCTTGTCTTACCCGCTTTTTACAAACTATAGACATTCACACCTTGCAGCTGAACCACCTCAGCTCCCTGTTTTGATCATGTATGGTCTGGCAATACTACCTTTTCTTACCCGTTTGTGAGTAATTATGGCTGGACATTCACACCTACTTGCAGTCGAACAGCTCTGCTCCCGCTTTTGATGGTATATATTCGGGTATTCGAACCTTTTCTTAACTGCTTTTTGCAAACTTTGGTCGGACGTTCACACCTTCTTGTAGCCAAACACATCCGCTCCCGCTATTGATTGTGTACAGTCGGGTATTTTAACCTTTTCTTACCCGCTTTTTACCAAATATGGTCAGACATTCACACCGTCTTACAGCGGAACACCTCTGCTCCCGCTTTTGATGGTGTATAGTCAGGCATTTGAACCTTTTCTTACCCGCTTTTTACAAACTATGGTTGGACATTCAAACCTTCTTGTAGCCGAAAACCTCCGCTCCCTCTTTTGATTATACATTGTTGGGCATTCGCACCTTATTTACAAACTATAGTCAGACATTCACACCTTGCAGCTTAGCCACCTCAGCTCCCTGTTTTGATAGTGTATGTTCGGGCATTCGAACCTATTCTTACCCCCTTTTTACAAACTATGCTCGGAGATTCACACCTACTCACAGCCGAACAACTCCGCTCCCGCATTTGATGATGTCTTGTCCGGCATTCTAGTCTCTTCTAACACATTTTTCAGCAATTATGGTTGGACATTCACACCTACTCACAGCCGAACACTTCCGCTCCCACATTTGATGGTGTATAGCCGGGCATTCTCACCCTTTCTCATCAGCTTTTTGCAAATTATGATCCGATATTCACACCTACTTGCAGTCGAACAGCTCTGCTCCCGCTTTTGATTATGTTTGGTTGGATATTCGAACCTTTTCTTAACTGCTTTTTACAAACTTTGGTCGGACGTTCACACCTTCTTGCAGCCGAACACATCCACTTCCACTTTTGATGGTATATATTCGGGCATTCGAACCTTTTCTTACCCGCTTTTTACAAACCGTGGTCGGACTTTCACACCTTCTTGTAGCCAAACACATCCGCTCCCCCTAGTGATTGTGTACAGTCGGGTATTTTAACCTTTTCTTACCCGCTTTTTACCAAATATGGTCGGACATTCACACCGTCTTACAGCGGAACACCTCTGCTCCCGCTTTTGATGGTGTATAGTCAGGCATTTGAACCTTTTCTTACCCGCTTTTTACAAACTATGGTCGGACATTCAAACCTTCTTGTAGCCGAAAACCTCCGCTCCCTCTTTTGATTATACATTGTTGGGCATTCGCACCTTATTTACAAACTATAGTCAGACATTCACACCTTGCAGCTGAGCCACCTCAGCTCCCTGTTTTGATAGTGTATGTTCGGGCATTCGAACCTATTCTTACCCTCTTTTTACAAACTATGCTCGGAGATTCACACCTACTCACAGCCGAACAACTCCGCTCCCGCATTTGATGATGTCTTGTCCGGCATTCTAGTCTCTTCTAACACATTTTTCAGCAATTATGGTTGGACATTCACACCTACTCACAGCCGAACACTTCCGCTCCCACATTTGATGGTGTATAGCCGGGCATTCTCACCCTTTCTCATCAGCTTTTTGCAAATTATGATCCGACATTCACACCTACTTGCAGTCGAACAGCTCTGCTCCCGCTTTTGATTATGTTTGGTTGGATATTCGAACCTTTTCTTAACTGCTTTTTACAAACTTTGGTCGGACGTTCACACCTTCTTGCAGCCGAACACATCCACTTCCACTTTTGATGGTATATATTCGGGCATTCGAACCTTTTCTTACCCGCTTTTTACAAACCGTGGTCGGACTTTCACACCTTCTTGTAGCCAAACACATCCGCTCCCGCTATTGATTGTGTACAGTCGGGTATTTTAACCTTTTCTTACCCGCTTTTTACCAAATATGGTCGGACATTCACACCGTCTTACAGCGGAACACCTCTGCTCCCGCTTTTGATGGTGTATAGTCAGGCATTTGAACCTTTTCTTACCAGCTTTTTACAAACTATGGTCGGACATTCAAACCTTCTTGTAGCCGAAAACCTCCGCTCCCTCTTTTGATTATACATTGTTGGGCATTCGCACCTTATTTACAAACTATAGTCAGACATTCACACCTTGCAGCTGAGCCACCTCAGCTCCCTGTTTTGATAGTGTATGTTCGGGCATTCGAACCTATTCTTACCCCCTTTTTACAAACTATGCTCGGAGATTCACACCTACTCACAGCCGAACAACTCCGCTCCCGCATTTGATGATGTCTTGTCCGGCATTCTAGTCTCTTCTAACACATTTTTCAGCAATTGTGGTTGGACATTCACACCTACTCACAGCCGAACACTTCCGCTCCCACATTTGATGGTGTATAGCCGGGCATTCTCACCCTTTCTCATCAGCTTTTTGCAAATTATGATCCGACATTCACACCTACTTGCAGTCGAACAGCTCTGCTCCCGCTTTTGATTATGTTTGGTTGGATATTCGAACCTTTTCTTAACTGCTTTTTACAAACTTTGGTCGGACGTTCACACCTTCTTGCAGCCGAACACATCCACTTCCACTTTTGATGGTATATATTCGGGCATTCGAACCTTTTCTTACCCGCTTTTTACAAACCGTGGTCGGACTTTCACACCTTCTTGTAGCCAAACAACTCCGCTCCCGCTATTGATTGTGTACAGTCGGGTATTTTAACCTTTTCTTACCCGCTTTTTACCAACTATGGTCGGACATTTACACCTTCTTACAGCGGAACACCTCCGCTCCCTCTTTTGATGGTCTATGTTCGGGCATTCGAACCTTTTCTTACCCGCTTTTTACAAACTATGGTCGGACATTCAAACCTTCTTGTAGCCGAACACATCCACTCCTGCTTTTGATGATGTATGGTTGGGCATTTTCACCTTTTCTTACCCATTTTTCAGTAATTATGGGTGGACATTCACACCTTCTTGCAGCTGAACAACTCCTCTCCCGCTTATGATCATGTGCGGTTTGATATTCGAAAATTTTCTTTCATGTTTTAAAGCAATTATTGATGGACATTCAAATCTTCTTGTAGCCGAACACATCCACTCCTGCTTTTGATGATGTATGGTAACCTTTTCTTACCCACTTTTTACAAACTATGGTCGGACATTCAAACCTTCTTGTAGCCAAAACCCTCCGCTCCCTCTTTTGATCATACATTGTCGGGCATTCGCACCTTATCTTACCAGCTTTTTACAAACTATAGTCAGACATTCACACCTTGCAGCTGAACCACCTCCGCTCCCTGTTTTGATCATGTATGGTCTGGCAATACTACCTTTTCTTATCCGTTTGTGAGTAATTAATCCCAAAATATTGAGCATAAAATAAGTCTTTATGCTGATGATGTATTACTTTTCCTTCAGAACTCACAGACGTCTCTCAGTCACACGATCACACTCATAAATAAATTCTCAGCACTTTCTGACTACTCTATCAACTGGTCTAAGACCACAGTTCTGCCCATTAACTGTAGGGTCCATAATATACCTGCGATCACTTTACAGTCAGGAAATATTAGATATTTAGGCATAAACATTTCCTCCAGGCTCTCAGAGCTAACAAAGCTAAATTATGTGCAAATATTAAAGACAGTAGAGGACGATCTCTCGTTGGAAGTCCTTACCTATATCACTTATGGGGAGAGTTACATCCATTAAAATGATGATACTACCAAAAGTTAACTATTTGTTCTCAATGATCCCCATAAAACCATCTGCTACTTGGTTTAAGTCACTAGATTCATGCATCTCCAAATTTCTGTGGAAAAACAAACGACCACGTATTAGTTTAAAAACCCTACAGAAGACCAAGGACAGTGGTGGATTAGATTTACCTCATTTTCAGCACTATTCCTTAGACAATAGGTTACAATATATATCAAAATGCTTTAAACCTTGTTGTTGTCACAGTTCCCAGAGACGTTGTAATCGTTGCGGATTCTATATTCACCCCCTCATTAGAGGCACGTAATGCAGATTGATGACACTGAATCTTCTTCTCTGTTCATTGCTGGCATCATTCCCAGCATCGTAAGTGTTCGTGGCATTGTTAGCCTCTTCTTCTGGATCTTGATATCGAGAATCCTTTTGTATTTCTGGTTTGTCAGTCCTCTGTCTTCGTTCAACGGAGTCTTTGTCTTTTTGTCCTTGAGTTTGGTGATTTTTTCTTCTTTTGATGCCTTGACACAATGTGACAGGTGATACCACGTGGGAGATCCTGTAACTTGGACTGCTGTCCCTGTGCTGCGAAATGGCTGTGCTGCTCAAATGGTCTCTCCTTCATCATGGTTACATGCTGCCATTCCGACATCTCGCCATTCCAAAATGGGTGTCCAATTGTCGGAATGGCGACACTTAATTTTTTATCAAACGTCCCACCATTCCGACACTTTTTTCCTCCTATGGTCGGAATGGCGGTATGTTTTTTGTTTTTTTTAACATACCGCCATTCCGACAGTTCCTTTTAATAGCCTATTTTTTACCCAAAACATTTTGCACTAATGATATGCCGGCGCAAATACGCCCTAAAGTTTGGCGCACAAGCTTTGCACATGCAGAGGCCACAGCCTCGCAAACAAACTTTAATAATCTATTATCAAAATCCCCTGAATTTCAAATATAAAAATACAGATATTAATGTAACTCTGGCGAGACTGAAACTGATTAAGCAGAAATACAGTGTCAGTGAGCTGTCACAGCAGCCAGCTGGAGTGGAGCTCTCCACAGAGCCCATGCGTCTTTTGCACGCTGTCATCATATGCAAAAGTAATAATTGCAATTACAGATATCACGGCTACTGCACAGGACACAGTTGCGAGCACTCTGCCTTGCCTTGCCAATAGGAGAAGATAGAAATGACAGCATAGAACGTATAAAACACAACAAAATGCAGTAAAAACGTTTATTCATGTTATTCACGTGATTTATGAGTACTCACTCCAATTTTGGGAAGCGCGGATGGGTTTTGCGCATTTGGCACAAACACACAGCCGCAACGGTTGTAGCTTTATACAGCCTGTTGATATCTTAAGGACCTAACTGGTCACACCTGGGACTAAATGTCATGTAGAGATTGTTTTTACATGACATTACAGCTGAACATATAGCTTTCATCCACAAACCAACGTGGGAGAGCCCGAAGACGCATGTGCCAGACGCACATAGGCATGCGTAAAACCAATTTTGACCACTTCATACTGTTTATTTGCTTTCTTTTAGTTAACTTTCGTTTCTTTTGGATTCTTGTGCGTGTTATGGAGCCGTTTTGGTCCATGTTTGTAAGCCTTTTTTTCCTGGATTAAATTTTCGGAAGTTGAAACAAGTGGCATTGGAGTGTGTGATTGAAAACCACCGCGGACTGCTTCTCCTCCTCCAGTTGCCGAGACTTTGTGTTTTTAATAACGCTTGTCTATAAACATGTTAAACATATAAATTGCATGAACAGAAAGAAGGGACTCACCTGTTGAGTAACACACATTTCCTTATACGGAAAGCCTTGTCGGAATGGTGGGACATTTGAACGTCAGAATAGCGGGATGTCGCAATGGTGGGATGTCGGAATGGTGGGACGTTTGCATGTCGGAATGGTGGTATGTCGGAATGGTGGTATGTCGGAATGGTGGGATGTCGGAATAGCGGGATGTCGGAATGGCGGGATTTCGGAATGGGTGTTGCCACCCCCTTCATCATATACACAGTTATTTATACATCACCTTCCACCATGAAGCGTTGTCCCTTTTTGTTTCTCTCTTTGTTCTTAAAATGCTGTTATGCATGTCTAAACCAATCCATTAAATTAGATCATTTTGGCAGTAAAGCGATCTACAATGTGCTTGGTCGCAAAGCTGCTCATCTGTGGTAAACAGCTCTTCAGAAAGGCATTCTTCAATTGATTTCACTAATTCTATGTAATAATTTTGTGATTTCCTAAAAAACTACACTTTTTCTCCCATCTGTCTGAGTATTTAATATTGTCTGGGTCCCGTTAAAACATGTATTTTTCCCATCTAATTCCTTGTTTGCTTTAAAACAAGTATTCCCCATTTTCTATCCCTTCAGTAGCCAACCAGTTTGTATGGAGTACACTGGAGCAACTTGACTGATCAGTAAAACACTGCTTTTGTTGTCACCGCAAGGCTTCCCCCGTCGGTTGTTTCACTGAGACACTACTGAGTAACTATAACTCAACACAGTTTATACACATAACATTCATATACATACTAACAAACAAACAAACAATTATTTATCGCAATTTTCTCATCTCTGTTTGAACGTACACCCAGGTAAATATTCCTGTAGTCTTCTCATACCGACTATGGACCCATTCATTGTTTAACTTCACTGTTTTGCAAATCCTAATTGAATATTACACATTGACATTGAACTTTACTTGATAAGCAGGTCTTCATTGCATTCAGCAGCCTATATGTGAGCATCTATATGTAAGCTGTTCTTCTTTGCATTTATCAGCAGCAAGCAATTCTTCATTGCACATGCATATGAAAATAGTAAAACAATTCCAATGCGTTAGCGAAACCTTCTATATCAGGAGTGTCCATCATGATGCTGGGAATAGAACCTCTTTCCCAGAATAGTTCAACCTTCATTACTCAACTGATCATAACTCCGCAATGAGCACATTTCAAAGTATCATTCCTCTACATATATTCAAAAATCCATGTGTAAATGTTTAATATTTCTTATATTTGTTGAGGTCATTCTGTGTGCATGTGGCCTAAACCCAATCTCTGTGTGGCAATTTTAATTTAAACAAGTTGAACTCTGCCTCTGATCATTTAAAAAAGGTGTGTACCAATATCAACCTTTCTCAGGTAATTACAGATCCTACAAAACCAAAGAGATCCTTCAAGGTTGTCCCTGATTGGCTCAATCTTAACAAATCAAAGGTAGAAAATCCGCAGTATCTGAACTTGGTGTTAGTTATCACTGCTCAATAGCCTGTATCAGAATTGCAAAAATGAAAACATTAGGTCCACGCTTGGTATCCAGATCCTGAAACATCTCCATGAGCAGGCTTTTTTTTAACTGATCTGTTGAATAGTTATATGACACTGTTAAAATCCCAGATGAAGATCTAGCACTTGACCATTTTTGTAAATCTTCTAATTCCATAGTTGATAAACACGCCCCTTTTAAAAAGTATAGAACTTAGAACAGGTCTATCCCTGGCTTTCGGCAGAACTGTCTTCTTTACTTTTTTTTCCCCTTGTCCTGTTCAGCATTATGTCAGAAGAATTGTAGTCTGAATACCTTTGATGCCAAACAGATTTGTTTTGCAAAGGGAAGTTTTATAAATGTAAAGCTCCCCTTGATGCCCATTTATTTATTTCTGTTTACAATATATGACATGAACTGAACTGAACCGGACCGGGGGACAAGGAAAGAAGAAGAGGAAAGAAGAGGAAACAGAACAAAAATAGAAACAAAAACCAGACAACCAGCTGCTACACCTGTAAAAAAACAAAACAGACAACAATCCATGGCCTATGAGGGGAATCCAGCCTTAGCGCCACCAGGAGCACCTGAAAGCAGACAAGCAGAGAAAAAACAAACACACAAACAAACAAAAACAAGCACAAGAAGCGGCAATCGCATACAACACAGCTGTGGATATAGATGACCTGAGACGACATGATAATACATCAACTGCTTAGTGACCATGCTACTGGACTAATGAATGTGTGTGTGTGTGTGTGAGAACATGCAACACCCATGGCACAGGACCTACATGATAACCGTGCTTAGTTATGAGTGTATAAGCGTACAGGGCCACAATCCACAGCCCCCCCCCCCAAGCAATCAGAAGCAGGCAGAGAGGGCCACAAGACCCAGGCCACCAGCAGCCCCCACAGAGCACAAAACCCAGGCAGCCCACCGCAGGGGCAACCACGCATCCACCCAGAAGACTGCAGAGGAAGCCCCCGGAAAGAGCCCCCATAAGCATAGGGCAGAGGCACTCCGGGAACCAGGGGTAACAGCCCACCGACCCCGCCAGGCCCCAGCCGCCCAGACATGGGCCGTGCACTGGACCTGGGCCCCAGGAGCCCGAGCGCCCTCAAACCCCCCGGCAGAGGCCCCACCCAATACCCAGGAGGGCCAAGCGCCCCAGACAGCCACAAAGTGGGTCAGCGCCTGCCCCAGCGCCCCTGGCCAAGTGCCCTGGGAGTCAAGACGTGCCCACAGGTGGGTGAAGTCGCGAGCAGTGGGGAGAGGCAACGCTGATGCCCCATCGGGAGAAACACAGGCAGGCCAGGCGACAGCAAGTCCCAGATCCAGGCCCAATCATTACCACACACACTTTCATGTGCCATACATCCACACATCCTACCTCCCTCGACTCTGCTGGGGTGTAGTGCAGCGGGCACACCAGGAGGCCAGCAACCCCCCAGCCACCACAGACCCCGAACCAGCAGAACAATTAATTAATCCTCCTGGCCCCTCCTGCCCCGAGCAGACACCAGGAAGCAGGGGTGTGCAAAGAAGACCCCTCCCCTCACCCTTCTGGCTCTTCAATATTTTCTAATAGTGAGCAATTAAAATTGAGGGGCAGCCAAACTTGTAGAACTGGGAGCGCGGCACTCTGGGCAGCCTACATACCCAAAGAGCCCCGCCCACCAGATGCCACTCAGTGTAACCACCCCCCAAGACCTAATGTGTGTGTGTGAGTGTGTTTGATAAGTAGTAATGTCTAAGGTGTAATTAAAACAGGGGCAGGGAACTGCAGAGTGCAACCAAAGGGGACCACCTACGTGGCCCCATCCACTGCACCCCACCGAACACACACGCCCCCAAAACCCTTCATGTGTGAGTGTGTGCTGTGTACAGGAGCCAGAAGGGAGAGGGGTATGGGGATATATAACGGGGGAGCTACTCTCCCCCAGAGAGGGCAGCCAGGGACTGGCTGCAATAGGCATCCCCGCTACCTGGGAGCCAACAATGGGCAGGAGGGCCTGATGTCCACCAGGCTCGGGGCCTGCAGCGACCATATTCCGGGAGCTACTGTACCCCCAGAAGGTACCCATCCCGCCCCACCCCACTCAACCCAACCCCACCCAGGAGGACCTCTACAAAAAACAAACAAACAACATCAAAAAACAAACAAACAAACCACCCGGTCACACCAGTCGCAGCAGCCCGGGCCTGAGACCCACCATCACCCAGCAACCCACCACCACCACTATGTGATAAAACTAATCAGAGGGGACCAAAGAGAATGAAATTCAGCCAATTGATGTTTTGAGGAGGCAGACATTGTTTCCATGCTAATATAATCTAAAAGAAAATTTCTAAACTGGTTAATACACAGATTGTTCTTCGCTTTCCAGTTCATGAGAATAGTTTTCTTTGCGATACATAACACTGTGACAACCATGTGTGCTGAGTTAATTTCCATGTTGATGTTGTCTAAGTCACCCAGTATGCACAGTGTGGGGCATGCAGGGATGCTACACTTTAGCCATGTTGATAGGTCCTCACAGACTTCAAGCCAGAACTTCTGGACAGGCGCAGAAAAACCACAAAGCGTGTGCATAATCATCAGGTGTGTTATCTGTGCAATGTGAGCAGATGTTTGAGTGTGTTAGACCCATCCTGAACATCCTTTGTCCTGTATAGTGTGTTCTATGAAGGATTTTGTATTGTATGAGCTGTAAATTAGGATTTCGAGTCTTTATGAAGGTGTTCAAACATATTTGTGGTTAGAAGCTATGACCAGAACTGATGGATAAATCTGCCTCCCATTTTGAGGATGGAAGAGACATTGTGTCATCTATCTTAGACAATAATTTATATATTTTTGATAGTAGTTTTGGGGTACAGATGCTTAGAAATTCTGCTACCCTAGTCGGGGGTTGTAAGTCTGGTTGGTGGAGGATATATGCATCCATCCATCCATCATCTGCCGCTTATCCGGGGTCGGGTCGCGGGGGCAGCAGCTTGAGCAGAGAAACCCAGACGTCTCTGTCCCCGGCCACTTCCTCCAGCTCTTCCGGGGGGACCCCGAGGCGTTCCCAGGCCAGCCGAGAGACATAGTCTCTCCAACGTGTCCTGGGTCTCCCCCGGGGTCTCCTCCCAGTGGGACGTGCCCGGAACACCTCCCCAGGGAGGCGCCCAGGGGGCATCCTAACCAGATGCCCGAGCCACCTCATCTGACTCCTCTCAATGCGGAGGAGCAGCGGTTCTACTCCGAGCCCCTCCCGGATGACTGAGCTTCTCACCCTATCTCTAAGGGAGAGCCCAGACACCCTGCGGAGGAAACCCATTTCGGCCGCTTGTATTCGCGATCTTGTTCTTTCGGTCACTACCCACAACTCGTGACCATAGGTGAGGATGGGAACGTAGATTGACCAGTAAGTAGAGAGCTTCGCCTTCTGGCTCAGCTCCCTCTTCACAACGACGGGTCGGTGCAGAGCCTGCAACACTGCAGGCGCCGCACCGATCCGCCCGTCAATCTCCCGCTCCATTCGTCCGTCACTCGTGAACAAGACCCCGAGATACTTGAACTCCTCCTCTTGGGGAAGGATCTCATTCCCGACCCGGAGAGAGCATTCCACCCTTTTCCGGCTGAGAACCATAGTCTCGGATTTGGAGGTGCTGATTCTCATCCCAGCCGCTTCACACTCGGCTGCGAATCACTCCAGTGAGAGCTGAAGGTCACGGCCTGACGACGCTAACAGAACCACATCATCTGCAAAAAGCAGAGACCCGATTCTGAGGTCGCCAAATGGGACACCCTCAACGCCCTGGCTCCGCCTAGAAATTCTGTCCATAAAAGTTAGGAACAGAATCGGAGACAAAGGGCAGCCCTGACGGAGTCCAACTCTCACCGGAAACGTATCCGACTTACTGCCGGCAATGCGGACCAAACTCTGGCACCGGTCATACAGAGACCGAACGGCCCCTATCAAGGGGTCCGGCACTCCATATTCCCGGAGCACCCCCCACAGGACTCCACGAGGGACACGGTCGAACGCTTTCTCCAAGTCCACAAAACACATGTAGACTGGTTGGGCGAACTCCCATGCACCCTCCAGGATCCTGCCGAGGGTATAGAGCTGGTCCACTGTTCCACGGCCAGGACGAAAGCCACACTGCATCTCCTGAACCCGAGGCTCGATTATCCGACGGATCCTCCTCTCCAATACCCCCGAATAGACCTTACCAGGGAGGCTGAGGAGTGTGATACCCCTATAGTTGGAACACACCCTCCGGTCCCCCTTTTTAAAGAGGGGGACCACCACCCCAATCTGCCAGTCCAGAGGCACTGTCCCCGATGTCCACGCGATACTGCAGAGGCGTGTCAGCCAAGACAGCCCTACAACATCCAGAGCCTTGAGATACTCAGGACGGACCTCATCCACCCCTGGGGCCTTGCCACCGAGGAGCTTTTTAACCACCTCGGCAACCTCAGCCCCAGAAATGGGAGGCCCCGTCTCCGAGCTCTCCGACTCTGCCTCTTCCGAGCACGTGTTGGTAGGATTGAGGAGTTCCTCGAAGTACTCCCCCCCACCGACTCACAACATCCCTAGTTGAGGTCAGCAAAGCCCCGTCCCCACTGTAAACAGTGTTGACTGTGAGCCGCTTCCCCCCCCCTGAGACGCCGGATGGTGGACCAGAATCTTTTCGAGGCCTATCCGGAAATCGTTCTCCATGGTCTCACCGAACTCCTCCTAGGCCCGAGTTTTTGCCTCACAACCACCGAAGCCGTGGCCCGTCTGGCCCGTCGGTACCTATCAGCTTCTTCCAGGGTCCCACTGGCCAAAAAAGGCCCGATAGGACTCCTTCTTCAGCTTGACGGCTTCCCTCACCACTGGTGTCCACCAGCAGGTTTGAGGGTTGCCGCCACGACAGGCACCGACCACCTTACGGCCACAACTCCGACCAGCTGCCTCGGCAATGGAGTCACGGAACATGGCCCATTCGGACTCAATGTCCCCCACCTCAAATATGGTTGAAGCTCTGCCGGAGGTGGGAGTTAAAGCTCCTTCTGACGGGGGATTCTGACAAACGCTCCCAGCAGACCCTCACAATATGTATGGGCCTGCCAGGTCTGATCGGCATCCTCCCCCACCAGCGGAGCCAACTCACCACCAGGTGGTGATCAGTTGACAGCTCCGCCCCTCTCTTCACCCGAGTGTCCAGGACATACGGCCGCAAGTCCGATGATACAACCACAAAGTCGATCATCGAACTGCGGCCAAGGGTGTCCTGGTGCCAAGTGCACATATGGACACCCTTATGCCTGAACATGGTGTTCGTTATGGACAGTCTATGACTGGCACAGAAGTCCAACAACATAACACCACTCTGATTCAGATCGGGGGGGCCGTTCCTCCCAATCACACCCCTCCAGGTCTCACTGTCATTGCCCACGTGAGCATTGAAGTCCCCCAGCAGAATGAGGGAGTCTCCGGTAGGAGCATTCTCCAGTGCCTCCCCCAGAGACTCCAAAAAGGGTAGGTACTCTGAACTGCTGTTTGGCGCATAGGCACAAACAACAGTCAGGACTCGTCCCCCCACCCAAAGGCGGAGGGAGGCTACCCTCTCGTTCACTGGGGTAAACCCCAATGTACTGGCACACAGCCGGGGGGCAATAAGTATGCCCACACCTGCTCTGCGCCTCTCACCACGGGCAACTCCAGAGTGGAAGAGAGTCCAACCCCTCTCAAGAGTACTGGTTCCAGATCCCAAGCCGTGCGTCGAGGTGAGTCCGACTATATCTAATGGTCTGATGAAGTTTCAACAATAAACAACAAACTTTGTATTATGAGAAAGAACCAGACTCATTCTTCAGGAATCCGAAAATAAGCTCTATTTTACGAGTTATGCACAAATTCGGATTCTCCTATAAAACGAATTCCTTAACTCAAACCATGTTAAGACTGCTTTGTCCTTCATATTTATTCATGTCTAATCAAGTTTCAATGATAAACAACGTTGTACTTTGTAGAATGAGAAAGAACTTCTTCAGCAATAAGCATCTCTCGACAAATGACGAAATACAGATTTTGCTATAAAATTAATTGCTATCAGCCTGACTTAAAACTGTTTGTCTTCCTTATTTATCCACTTCAAATCAAGTTTCAATAATTAAAAAACTTTTGTAGTTTGAGAAAGAACAACTTAATCTTGAGCAATCAGTATAAAAAGAGGGTAAGCAAAGGTGCGAATGTCAAACCATACATGATCAAAACAGGGAGCGGAGGTGTTTGGCTGAGACAAGGTGTGAATGTCCACCCATAATTAATGAAAAGCGGGCAACAAGTAGGTTCGAATGCCCAACCATACATCATCAAAAGCAGGAGTGGATATGTTCGGCTACAAGAAGGTTTGAACGTCTGACCATAGTTTGTAAAAAGCGGGTAAGAAAAGGTTCGAATGCCCGAACATACACCATCAAAGGAGGGAGCGGAGGTGTTCCGCTGTAAGAAGGTGTGAATGTCCGACCATAGTTGGTAAAAAACGGGTAAGAAAAGGTTAAAATACCCGACTGTACACAATCAGTAGCGGGTGCGGAGTTGTTCGGCTACTAAAAGGTGTGAAAGTCCGACCATGGTTTGTGAAAAGCGGGTAAGAAAAGGTGCGAATGCCCGAAAATGTATGATCAAAAGAGGGAGCGGAGGTGTTCGGCTGCAAGAAGGTGTGAATGTACACCCATAATTACTGAAAAATGGATAAGAAAAGGTGCGAATGTCCAACTATACATAATCAAAAGCAGGAGTGGATGTGTTTTGCTCCAAGAAGGGTTGAATGTCTGACCATAGTTTGTAAAAAGCAGGTAAGAAAAGGTTTGACTGCCCGAACATACACCATCAAAAGAGGGAGCGGAGGTGTTCCGCTGTAAGAAGGTGTGAATGTCCGACCATAGTTGGTAAAAAGCGGGTAAGAAAAGGTTAAAATACCCGACTGTACACAATCAATAGCGGGAGCGGAGTTTTTCGGCTACTAAAAGATGTGAAAGTCCGACTATGGTTTGTAAGAAAAGGTGCTAATGCCCGACAATGTATGATCAAAAGAGGGAGCGGAGGTGTTCGGCTGCAAGAAGGTCTGAATGTCCAACCATAATTTGTAAAAACCGGGAAGGAAAGGCTCGAAAGCCCGACTATACACCATCAAAAGCGGGAGCAGAGTGGTTCAGCTGCAAGAAGGTCTGAATGTCCATCAATAATTGCTTTAAAACATGAAAGAAAATTTTCGAATATCATCCGCACATGATCATAAGAAGGAGAGGAGGTGTTCAGCTGCAAGAAGGTGTGAATGTCCACCCATAATTCCTGAAAAATGGGTAAAAAAAGGTGCGAATGCCCAACCATACATTATCAAAAGCAGGTGTGAATGTCAGATCATAATTTGCAAAAAGCTGATGAGAAAGGGTGAGAATGCCCGACTATACACCATCAAATGCGGGAGCGGAGGTGTTCGGCTCTGAGTAGGTGTGAATGTCCGACCATAATTGCTGAAAAATGTGTTAGAAAAGGAAAGAATGCCGGACCATACATCATCAAAAGCGAGAGAGGTGGTGTTCGGCTGCAAAAAGGTGTAAATGTTCGACTAAAGTTTGTAAAAAGCGGGTAAGACATGCTGCGAATGCCTGACAAGGTATGATCAAAAGCAGGGGCGGAGGTGTTCAGCTGCAAGAAGGTCTAAATGTCCATCAATAATTGCTAGAAAACATGAAAGAAAATTTTCGAAAATCAAACCGCACATGATCATAAGTGGGAGAGGAGGTGTTCAGCTGCAAGAAGGTGTGAATGTCCACCCATTATTCCTGACAAATGGGTAAAAAAAAAGTTGCGAATGCCCAACCATACATCATCAAAAGCAGGAGTGGATGTGTTCGGCTACAAGAAGGTGTGAACGTCCAACCAAAGTTTGTAAAAAGCAGTTAAGAAAAGGTTTGAATATCCAACCAAACATAATCAAAAGCGGGAGCATAGCTTTTCGACTTCAAGTAGGTGTGATTGTCAGATCATAATTTGCAAAAAGCTGATGAGAAAGGGTGAGAATGTCCGACTGCACACCATCAAATGCGGGAGCGGAGTTGTTCGGCTGTGAGTAGGTGTGAATCTCCGACCTTAATTTCTGAAAAATGTGTTAGAAAAGGTAAGAATGCCGGTCCATACATCATCAAAAGCGAGAGAGGTGGTGTTCGGCTGCAAGTAGGTGTGAATGTCCAGCCATAATTACTCATAAACGGGTAAGAAAAGGTAGTATTGCCAGACCATACATGATCAAAACAGGGAGCTGAGGTGGTTCAGCACCAAGGTGTGAATGTCTGACTATAGTTTGTAAAAAGCGGGTAAGATAAGGTGCGAATGCCCGACAATGTATAATCAAAAGAGGGAGCAGAGGTTTTCGGCTACAAGAAGGTTTGAATGTCCGACCATAGTTTGTAAAAAGCGGGTAAGAAAAGGTTCAAATGCCTGACTGTACACAATCAATAGCGGGAGCGGAGATGTTCCGCTGTAAGACGGTGTGAATGTCCGACCATAGTTGGTAAAAAGCGGGTAAGAAAAGGTTAAAATACCCGACTGTACACAATCAATAGCGGGAGCGGAGTTGTTCGGCTACAAGAAGGTGTGAAAGTCCAACCATCGTTTGTAAAAACCTGGTAAGAAAAGGTTCGAATGCCCGAATATATACCATCAAAAGCGGAAGAGGAGGTGTTCGGCTGCAAGAAGGTGTGAACGTCCGACCAAAGTTGGCAAAAAGCAGTAAAGAAAAGGTTCGAATATCCAAACATAATTAAAAGCGAGAGAGATTGTGTTCAGCTGCAAGTAGGTGTGAATATCCAGCCATAATTACTCACAAACGGGTAAGAAAATGTAGTATTGCCAGACCATACATGATCAAAACAGGGAGCGGAGGTGGTTTAGCTGCAAAAAGGGGTGAATGTCCAACTAAAGTTCAAATATATTAACAAAAGCGGGAGGATAGGTCTTCGGATTAGAGTGGTTGAAATTTCCAACCATAATCTATAAAATGCGGTGAAAAAAAAAGGTGTGAAGGAATTAATTTTATAGCAAAATCCGAAATCATGCATAACTCCGCAAAAGGAACTTATTGCTCAACCAAAGGGATGCTTCTTTCTCATTCAGGGTAATATGAGGAACTTTATGCTTGATACATTTTAGACATGGATAACTATGAAGGACAAAGCAATTTTAACTTGGTTTGAGCAAAGCAATTCATTTTATAGGAAAATCCGAAATCGTGCAGGACTCATGAAAGTAAGCTTATTCTCGGATTCCTGATCCTCCAGTGTTGCTCTTTCCTATACTGCAAAATACAGCCTTGTTCTTTGTTGAAATCGATATAGACATTGATAAATATGAAGGACAAAGCAGTTTCCACTTTGTTTGAGTGAAGGAATTAATTTTATAGCAAAATCCCAAATCAAGCAGAACGTATGAAAATAAGCGTGTTTTCGGATTCCTGATCCTTCAGTGTAGCTATTTCTTCTACTGCAAAATACAATGTTGTTCTTTGTTGAAGTCAATCTAGACATTGATAAATATGAAGGACAAAGCAGTTTTAACATAGTTTGAGTAAAGGAATTCATTTTATACATAAAATCCCAAATCATGCAGAACGTATGAAAATAAGCTTATTCTCGGATTCCTGTTCCTTCAAGTGTTGCTCTTTCTACTACTGCAAAATACAATGTTGTTCTTTGTTGAAGTAAATCTAGACATTGATAAATATGAAGGACAAAGCAGTTTTCACTTGGTTTGAGTGAAGGAATTCATTTTATACATAAAATCCCAAATCATGCAGAACGTATGAAAAGAAGCTTATTCTCGGATTCCTGATCCTTCAGTGTTGCTTTTTCTTCTACTGTAAAATACAATGTTGTTCTTTGTTTAAGTCGATCCAGACATTGATAAATATGAAGGACAAAGCAGTTTTAACTTGGTTTGAGTGAAGGAATTCATTTATAGTAAAATCAATAATCGTGCAGAACTCATGAAAATAAGCTTATTCTCGGATTCCTAAAACTTTTGATTTGCTCTTTCTTTACTGCAAAGTACAATGTTGTTCTTTGTTGAAGTCGATCTAGACATTGATAAATATGAAGGACAAAGCAGTTTTCACTTGGTTTGAGTGAAGGATTTGCAGCTGAAAACCTCCCGCTCCCGCTTTTGATTGTGTATAGTCGGGCTTTCGAGCCTTTTCTTACCCGGTTTTTAGAAATTATGGTTAGACATTCAGACCTTGCAGCCGAAGACCTCCACTCCCTCTTTTGATCATACATTGTCGGGCATTCGCACCTTGTCTTACCCGCTTTTTACAAACTATAGTCAGACATTCACACCTTGCAGCTGAACCACCTCAGCTCCCTGTTTTGATCATGTATGGTCTGGCAATACTACCTTTTCTTACCCGTTTGTGAGTAATTATGGCTGGACATTCACACCTACTTGCAGTCGAACAGCTCTGCTCCCGCTTTTGATGGTATATATTCGGGCATTCAAACCTTTTCTTAGCAGCTTTTTACAAACCATGGTTGAACTTTCACACCTTCTTGTAGCCGAACACCTCCGCTCCCGCTTTTGATGGTGCATAGTCAGGCATTTGAACCTTTTCTTACCCGCTTTTTACAAACTATGGTCGGACATTCAAACCTTCTTGTAGCTGAAAACCTCCGCTCCCTCTTTTGATCATACATTGTCGGGCATTCGCACCTTTTCTTACCCGTTTTTTACAAACCATGGTCGGACTGTCACACATTCTTGTAGCCAAACACATCCGCTCCCGCTATTGATTGTGTACAGTCGGGTATTTTAACCTTTTCTTACCCGCTTTTTACAAACTATGCTCGGACATTCAAACCTTCTTGTAGCCGAAAACCTCCGCTCCCTCTTTTGATTATACATTGTTGGGCATTCGCACCTTATTTACAAACTATAGTCAGACATTCACACCTTGCAGCTGAGCCACCTCAGCTCCCTGTTTTGATAGTGTATGTTCGGGCATTCGAACCTATTCTTACCCCCTTTTTACAAACTATGCTCGGAGATTCACACCTACTCACAGCCGAACAACTCCGCTCCCGCATTTGATGATGTCTTGTCCGGCATTCTAGTCTCTTCTAACACATTTTTCAGCAATTATGGTTGGACATTCACACCTACTCACAGCCGACCACTTCCGCTCCCACATTTGATGGTGTATAGCCGGGCATTCTCACCCTTTCTCATCAGCTTTTTGCAAATTATGATCCGACATTCACACCTACTTGCAGTCGAACAGCTCTGCTCCCGCTTTTGATTATGTTTGGTTGGATATTCGAACCTTTTCTTACCCGCTTTTTACAAACCGTGGTCGGACTTTCACACCTTCTTGTAGCCAAACAACTCCGCTCCCGCTATTGATTGTGTACAGTCGGGTATTTTAACCTTTTCTTACCCGCTTTTTACCAACTATGGTCGGACATTTACACCTTCTTACAGCGGAACACCTCCGCTCCCTCTTTTGATGGTCTATGTTCGGGCATTCGAACCTTTTCTTACCCGCTTTTTACAAACTATGGTCGGACATTCAAACTTTCTTGTAGCCGAACACATCCACTCCTGCTTTTGATGATGTATGGTTGGGCATTTTCACCTTTTCTTACCCATTTTTCAGTAATTATGGGTGGGCATTCACACCTTCTTGCAGCTGAACAACTCCTTTCCCGCTTATGATCATGTGCGGTTTGATATTCGAAAATTTTCTTTCATGTTTTAAAGCAATTATTGATGGACATTCAAATCTTCTTGTAGCCGAACACATCCACTCCTGCTTTTGATGATGTATGGTAACCTTTTCTTACCCGCTTTTTACAAACTATGGTCGGACATTCAAACCTTCTTGTAGCCAAAACACTCCGCTCCCTCTTTTGATCATACATTGTCGGGCATTCGCACCTTATCTTACCCGCTTTTTACAAACTATAGTCAGACATTCACACCTTGCAGCTGAACCACCTCCGCTCCCTGTTTTGATCATGTATGGTCTGGCAATACTACCTTTTCTTACCCGTTTGTGAGTAATTAATCCCAAAATATTGAGCATAAAATAAGTCTTTATGCTGATGATGTATTACTTTTCCTTCAGAACTCACAGACGTCTCTCAGTCACACGATCACACTCATAAATAAATTCTCAGCACTTTCTGACTACTCTATCAACTGGTCTAAGACCACAGTTCTGCCCATTAACTGTAGGGTCCATAATATACCTGCGATCACTTTACAGTCAGGAAATATTAGATATTTAGGCATAAACATTTCCTCCAGGCTCTCAGAGCTAACAAAGCTAAATTATGTGCAATTATTAAAGACAGTAGAGGACGATCTCTCGTTGGAAGTCCTTACCTATATCACTTATGGGGAGAGTTACATCCATTAAAATGATGATACTACCAAAAGTTAACTATTTGTTCTCAATGATCCCCATAAAACCATCTGCTACTTGGTTTAAGTCACTAGATTCATGCATCTCCAAATTTCTGTGGAAAAACAAACCACCACGTATTAGTTTAAAAACCCTACAGAAGACCAAGGACAGTGGTGGATTAGATTTACCTCATTTTCAGCACTATTCCTTAGACAATAGGTTACAATATATATCAAAATGGTTTAAACCTTGTTGTTGTCACAGTTCCCAGAGACGTTGTAATCGTTGAGGATTCTATATTCACCCCCTCATTAGAGGCACGTAATGCAGATTGATGACACTGAATCTTCTTCTCTGTTCATTGCTGGCATCATTCCCAGCATCGTAAGTGTTCGTGGCATTGTTAGCCTCTTCTTCTGGATCTTGATATCGAGAATCCTTTTGTATTTCTGGTTTGTCAGTCCTCTGTCTTCGTTCACCGGAGTCTTTGTCTTTTTGTCCTTGAGTTTGGTGATTTTTTCTTCTTTTGATGCCTTGACACAATGTGACAGGTGATACCACGTGGGAGATCCTGTAACTTGGATTGCTGTCCCTGTGCTGCGAAATGGCTGTGCTGCTCAAATGGTCTCTCCTTCATCATGGTTACATGCTGCCATTCCGACATCTCGCCATTCCGACATGGGTCTCCAATTGTCGGAATGGCGACACTTAATTTTTTATCAAACGTCCCACCATTCCGACACTTTTTTCCTCCTATGGTCGGAATGGCAGTATGTTTTTTGTTTTTTTTTAACATACCGCCATTCCGACAGTTCCTTTTAATAGCCTATTTTTTACCCAAAACATTTTGCACTAATGATATGCCGGCGCAAATACGCCCTAAAGTTTGGCGCACATGCTTTGCACATGCAGAGGCCACAGCCTCGCAAACAAACTTTAATAATCTATTATCAAAATCCCCTGAATTTCAAATATAAAAATACAGATATTAATGTAACTCTGGCGAGACTGAAACTGATTAAGCAGAAATACAGTGTCAGTGAGCTGTCACAGCAGCCAGCTGGAGCGGAGTTCTCCACAGAGCCCATGCGTCTTTTGCACGCTGTCATCATATGCAAAAGTAATAATTGCAATTACAGATATCACGGCTACTGCACAGGACAAAGTTGCGAGCACTCTGCCTTGCCTTGCCAATAGGAGAAGATAGAAATGACAGCATAGAACGTATAAAACAAAACAAAATGCACTAAAAACGTTTATTCATGTTATTCACGTCATTTATGAGTACTCACTCCAATTTTGGGAAGCGCGGATGGGTTTTGCGCATTTGGCACAAACACACAGCCGCAACGGTTGTAGCTTTATACAGCCTGTTGATATCTTAAGGACCTAACTGGTCACACCTGGGACTAAATGTCATGTAGAAATTGTTTTTACATGACAATACAGCTGAACATATAGCTTTCATCCACAAACCAACGTGGGAGAGCCCGAAGACGCATGTGCCAGACGCACATAGGCATGCGTAAAACCAATTTTGACCACTTCATACTGTTTATTTGCTTTCTTTTAGTTAACTTTCGTTTCTTTTGGATTCTTGTGCGTGTTATGGAGCCGTTTTGGTCCATGTTTGTAAGCCTTTTTATCCTGGATTAAATTTTCTGAAGTTAAAACAAGTGGCATTGGAGTGTGTGATTGAAAACCACCGCGGACTGCTTCTCCTCCTCCAGTTGCCGAGACTTTGTGTTTTTAATAACGCTTGTCTATAAACATGTTAAACATATAAATTGCATGAACAGAAAGAAGGGACTCACCTGTTGAGTAACACACATTTCCTTATACGGAAAGCCTTGTCGGAATGGTGGGACATTTGAACGTCAGAATAGCGGGATGTCGCAATGGTGGGATGTCGGAATGGTGGGACGTTTGCATGTCGGAATGGTGGTATGTCGGAATGGTGGGATGTCGGAATGGTGGGATGTCGGAATAGCGGGATGTCGGAATGGCGGGATTTCGGAATGGGTGTTGCCACCCCCTTCATCATATACACAGTTATTTATACATCACCTTCCACCATGAAGCGTTGTCCCTTTTTGTTTCTCTCTTTGTTCTTAAAATGCTGTTATGCATGTCTAAACCAATCCATTAAATTAGATCATTTTGGCAGTAAAGCGATCTACAATGTGCTTGGTCGCAAAGCTGCTCATCTGTGGTAAACAGCTCTTCAGAAAGGCATTCTTCAATTGATTTCACTAATTCTATGTAATCATTTTGTGATTTCCTACAAAACTACACTTCTTCTCCCATCTGTCTGAGTATTTAATATTGTCTGGGTCCCGTTAAAACATGTATTTTTCCCATCTAATTCCTTGTTTGCTTTAAAACAAGTATTCCCCATTTTCTATCCCTTCAGTAGCCAACCAGTTTGTATGGAGTACACTGGAGCAACTTGACTGATCAGTAAAACACTGCTTTTGTTGTCACCGCAAGGCTTCCCCCGTCGGTTGTTTCACTGAGACACTACTGAGTAACTATAACTCAACACAGTTTATACACATAACATTCATATACATACTAACAAACAAACAAACAATTATTTATCGCAATTTTCTCATCTCTGTTTGAACGTACACCCAGGTAAATATTCCTGTAGTCTTCTCATACCGACTATGGACCCATTCATTGTTTAACTTCACTGTTTTGCAAATCCTAATTGAATATTACACATTGAAATTGAACTTTACTTGATAAGCAGATCTTCATTGCATTCAGCAGCCTATATGTGAGCATCTATGTGTAAGCTGTTCTTCTTTGCATTTATCAGCAGCAAGCAATTCTTCATTGCACATGCATATGAAAATAGTAAAACAATTCCAATGCGTTAGCGAAACCTTCTATATCAGGAGTGTCCATCATGATGCTGGGAATAGAACCTCTTTACCAGAATAGTTCAACCTTCATTACTCAACTGATCATAACTCCGCAATGAGCACATTTCAAAGTATCATTCCTCTACATATATTCAAAAATCTATGTGTAAATGTTTAATATTTCTTATATTTGTTGATGTCATTCTGTGTGCATGTGGCCTAAACCCAATCTCTGTGTGGCAATTTTAATTTAAACAAGTTGAACTCTGCCTCTGATCATTTAAAAAAGGTGTGTACCAATATCAACCTTTCTCAGGTAATTACTGATCCTACAAAACCAAAGAGATCCTTCAAGGTTGTCCCTGATTGGCTCAATCTTAACAAATCAAAGGTAGAAAATCCGCAGTATCTGAACTTGGTGTTAGTTATCACTGCTCAATAGCCTGTATCAGAATTGCAAAAATGAAAACATTAGGTCCACGCTTGGTATCCAGATCCTGAAACATCTCCATGAGCAGGCTTTTTTTTAACTGATCTGTTGAATAGTTAAATGACACTGTTAAAATCCCAGATGAAGATCTAGCACTTGACCATTTTTGTAAATCTTCTAATTCCATAGTTGATAAACACGCCCCTTTTAAAAAGTATAGAACTTAGAACAGGTCTATCCCTGGATTTCGGCAGAACTGTCTTCTTTACTTTTTTTTCCCCTTGTCCTGTTCAGCATTATGTCAGAAGAATTGTAGTCTGAATACCTTTGATGCCAAACAGATTAGTTTTGCCAAGGGAAGTTTTATAAATGTAAAGCTCCCCTTGATGCCCATTTATTTATTTCTGTTTACAATATATGACATGAACTGAACTGAACCGGACCGGGGGACAAGGAAAGAAGAAGAGGAAAGAAGAGGAAACAGAACAAAAATAGAAACAAAAAGCAGACAACCAGCTGCTACACCTGTAAAAAACAAAACAGACAACAATCCATGGCCTATGAGGGGAATCCAGCCTTAGCGCCACCAGGAGCACCTGAAAGCAGACAAGCAGAGAAAAAACCAACACACAAACAAACAAAAACAAGCACAAGAAGCGGCAATCGCATACAACACAGCTGTGGAAATAGATGACCTGAGACGACATGATAATACATCAACTGCTTAGTGACCATGCTACTGGACTAATGAATGTGTGTGTGTGTGTGTGTGAGAACATGCAACACCCATGGCACAGGACCTACATGATAACCGTGCTTAGTTATGAGTGTATAAGCGTACAGGGCCACAATCCACAGCCCCCCCCCCCCAAGCAATCAGAAGCAGGCAGAGAGGGCCACAAGACCCAGGCCACCAGCAGCCCCCACAGAGCACAGAACCCAGGCAGCCCACCGCAGGGGCAACCACGCATCCACCCAGAAGACTGCAGAGGAAGCCCCCGGAAAGAGCCCCCATAAGCATAGGGCAGAGGCACTCCGGGAACCAGGGGCAACAGCCCACCGACCCTGCCAGGCCCCAGCCGCCCAGACATGGGCCGTGCACTGGACCTGGGCCCCAGGAGCCCGAGCGCCCCCAAACCCCCCGGCAGAGGCCCCACCCAATACCCAGGAGGGCCAAGCGCCCCAGACAGCCACAAAGTGGGTCAGCGCCTGCCCCAGCGCCCCTGGCCAAGTGCCCTGGGAGTCAAGACGTGCCCACAGGTGGGTGAAGTCGCGAGCAGTGGGGAGAGGCAACGCTGATGCCCCATCGGGAGAAACACAGGCAGGCCAGGCGACAGCAAGTCCCAGATCCAGGCCCAATCATTACCACACACACTTTCACGTCCCATACATCCACACATCCACACATCCTACCTCCCTCGACTCTGCTGGGGTGTAGTGCAGCGGGCACACCAGGAGGCCAGCAACCCCCCAGCCACCACAGACCCCGAACCAGCAGAACAATTAATTAATCCTCCTTGCCCCTCCTGCCCCGAGCAGACACCAGGAAGCAGGGGTGTGCGAAGAAGACCCCTCCCCTCACCCTTCTGGCTCTTCAATATTTTCTAATAGTGAGCAATTAAAATTGAGGGGCAGCCAAACTTGTAGAACTGGGAGCGCGGCACTCTGGGCAGCCTACATACCCAAAGAGCCCCGCCCACCAAATGCCACTCAGTGTAACCACCCCCCAAGACCTAATGTGTGTGTGTGAGTGTGTTTGATAAGTAGTAATGTCTAAGGTGTAATTAAAACAGGGGCAGGGAACTGCAGAGTGCAACTAAAGGGGACCACCTACGTGGCCCCATCCACTACACCCCACCGAACACACACGCCCCCAAAACCCTTCATGTGTGAGTGTGTGCTGTGTACAGGAGCCAGAAGGGAGAGGGGTATGGGGATATATACCGGGGGAGCTACTCTCCCCCAGAGAGGGCAGCCAGGGACTGGCTGCAATAGGCATCCCCGCTACCTGGGAGCCAACAATGGGCAGGAGGGCCTGATGTCCACCAGGCTCGGGGCCTGCAGCGACCATATTCCGGGAGCTACTGTACCCCCAGAAGGTACCCATCCCGCCCCACCCCACTCAACCCAACCCCACCCCGGAGGACCTCTACAAAAAACAAACAAACAAACCACCCGGTCACACCAGTCGCAGCAGCCCGGGCCTGAGACCCACCATCACCCAGCAACCCACCACCACCACTATGTGATAAAACTAATCAGAGGGGACCAGAGAGAATGAAATTCAGCCAATTGATGTTCTGAGGAGGCAGACATTGTTTCCATGCTAATATAATCTAAAAGAAAATTTCTAAACTGGTTAATACACAGATTGTTCTTCGCTTTCCAGTTCATGAGAATAGTTTTCTTTGCGATACATAACACTGTGACAACCATGTGTGCTGAGTTAATTTCCATGTTGATGTTGTCTAAGTCACCCAGTATGCACAGTGTGGGGCATGCAGGGATGCTACACTTTAGCCATGTTGATAGGTCCTCACAGACTTCAAGCCAGAACTTCTGGACAGGCGCAGAAAACCACAAAGCGTGTGCATAATAATCAGGTGTGTTATCTGTGCAATGTGAGCAGATGTTTGAGTGTGTTAGACCCATCCTGAACATCCTTTGTCCTGTATAGTGTGTTCTATGAAGGATTTTGTATTGTATGAGCTGTAAATTAGGATTTCGAGTCTTTATGAAGGTGTTCAAACATGTTTGTGGTTAGAAGCTATGACCAGAACTGATGGATAAATCTGCCTCCCATTTTGAGGATGGAAGAGACATTGTGTCATCTATCTTAGACAATAATTTATATATTTTTGATAGTAGTTTTGGGGTACAGCTGCTTAGAAATTCTGCTACCCTAGTCGGGGGTTGTAAGTCTGGTTGGTGGAGGATATATCCATCCATCCATCCATCATCTGCCGCTTATCCGGGGGTCGGGTCGCGGGGGCAGCAGCTTGAGCAGAGAAACCCAGACGTCTCTGTCCCCGGCCACTTCCTCCAGCTCTTCCGGGGGGACCCCGAGGCGTTCCCAGGCCAGCCGAGAGACATAGTCTCTCCAACGTGTCCTGGGTCTCCCCCGGGGTCTCCTCCCAGTGGGACGTGCCCGGAACACCTCCCCAGGGAGGCGCCCAGGGGGCATCCTAACCAGATGCCCGAGCCACCTCATCTGACTCCTCTCAATGCGGAGGAGCAGCGGTTCTACTCCGAGCCCCTCCCGGATGACTGAGCTTCTCACCCTATCTCTAAGGGAGAGCCCAGACACCCTGCGGAGGAAACCCATTTCGGCCGCTTGTATTCGCGATCTTGTTCTTTCGGTCACTACCCACAACTTGTGCCCATAGGTGAGGATGGGAACGTAGATTGACCAGTAAGTAGAGAGCTTCGCCTTCTGGCTCAGCTCCCTCTTCACAACGACGGGTCGGTGCAGAGCCTGCAACACTGCAGGCGCCGCACCGATCCGCCCGTCAATCTCCCGCTCCATTCGTCCGTCACTCGTGAACAAGACCCCGAGATACTTGAACTCCTCCTCTTGGGGAAGGATCTCATTCCCGACCCTGAGAGAGCATTCCACCCTTTTCCGGCTGAGAACCATAGTCTCGGATTTGGAGGTGCTGATTCTCATCCCAGCCGCTTCAAACTCGGCTGCGAATCACTCCAGTGAGAGCTGAAGGTCACGGCCTGACGACGCTAACAGAACCACATCATCTGCAAAAAGCAGAGACCCGATTCTGAGGTCGCCAAATGGGACACCCTCAACGCCCTGGCTCCGCCTAGAAATTCTGTCCATAAAAGTTAGGAACAGAATCGGTGACAAAGGGCAGCCCTGACGGAGTTCAACTCTCACCGGAAACGTATCCGACTTACTGCCGGCAATGCGGACCAAACTCTGGCACCGGTCATACAGAGACCGAACGGCCCCTATCAAGGGGTCCGGCACTCCATATTCCCGGAGCACCCCCCACAGGACTCCACGAGGGACACGGTCGAACGCTTTCTCCAAGTCCACAAAACACATGTAGACTGGTTGGGCGAACTCCCATGCACCCTCCAGGATCCTGCCGAGGGTATAGAGCTGGTCCACTGTTCCACGGCCAGGACGAAAGCCACACTGCATCTCCTGAATCCGAGGCTCGATTATCCGACGGATCCTCCTCTCCAATACCCCCGAATAGACCTTACCAGGGAGGCTGAGGAGTGTGATACCCCTTTAGTTGGAACACACCCTCCGGTCCCCCTTTTTATAGAGGGGGACCACCACCCCAATCTGCCAGTCCAGAGGCACTGTCCCCGATGTCCACGCGATACTGCAGAGGCGTGTCAGCCAAGACAGCCCTACAACATCCAGAGCCTTGAGAAACTCAGGACAGACCTCATCCACCCCCGGGGCCTTGCCACCGAGAAGCTTTTTAACCACCTCGGCAACCTCAGCCCCAGAAATGGGAGGCCCCGTCTCCGAGCTCTCCGACTCTGCCTCTTCCGAGCACGTGTTGGTAGGATTGAGGAGTTCCTCGAAGTACTCCCCCCACCGACTCACAACATCCCGAGTTGAGGTCAGCAAAGCCCCGTCCCCACTGTAAACAGTGTTGACTGTGAGCCGCTTCCCCCCCCTGAGACGCCGGATGGTGGACCAGAATCTTTTCGAGGCCGTCCGGAAATCGTTCTCCATGGTCTCACCGAACTCCTCCCAGGCCCGAGTTTTTGCCTCAGCAACCGCCGAAGCCGCGGCCCGTCTGGCCCGTCGGTACCTATCAGCTTCTTCCAGGGTCCCACTGGCCAAAAAGGCCCGATAGGACTCCTTCTTCAGCTTGACGGCTTCCCTCACCACTGGTGTCCACCAGCAGGTTGGAGGGTTGCCGCCACGACAGGCACCGACCACCTTACGGCCACAACTCTGACCAGCTGCCTCGGCAATGGAGCCACGGAACATGGCCCATTCAATGTCCCCCACCTCAAATATGGTTGAAGCTCTGCTGGAGGTGGGAGTTAAAGCTCCTTCTGACGGGGGATTCTGACAAACGCTCCCAGCAGACCCTCACAATACGTTTGGGCCTGCCAGGTCTGATCGGCATCCTCCCCCACCAGCGGAGCCAACTCACCACCAGGTGGTGATCAGTTGACAGCTCCGCCCCTCTCTTCACCCGAGTGTCCAGGACATACGGCCGCAAGTCCGATGATACAACCACAAAGTCGATCATCGAACTGCGGCCAAGGGTGTCCTGGTGCCAAGTGCACATATGGACACCCTTATGCCTGAACATGGTGTTCGTTATGGACAGTCTATGACTGGCACAGAAGTCCGACAACATAACACCACTCTGATTCAGATCGGGGGGGCCGTTCCTCCCAATCACACCCCTCCAGGTCTCACTGTCATTGCCCACGTGAGCATTGAAGTCCCCCAGCAGAATGAGGGAGTCTCCGGTAGGAGCATTCTCCAGTGCCTCCCCCAGAGACTCCAAAAAGGGTAGGTACTCTGAACTGCTGTTTGACGCATAGGCACAAACAACAGTCAGGACTCGTCCCCCCACCCAAGGCGGAGGGAGGCTACCCTCTCGTTCACTGGGGTAAACCCCAATGTACTGGCACACAGCCGGGGGGCAATAAGTATGCCCACACCTGCTCTGCGCCTCTCACCACGGGCAACTCCAGAGTGGAAGAGAGTCCAACCCCTCTCAAGAGTACTGGTTCCAGATCCCAAGCCGTGCGTCGAGATGAGTCCGACTATATCTAACGGTCTGATGAAGTTTCAACAATAAACAACAAACTTTGTATTATGAGAAAGAACCAGACTCATTCTTCAGGAATCCGAAAATAAGCTCTATTTTACGAGTTATGCACGAATTCGGATTCTCCTATAAAACGAATTCCTTAACTCAAACCAAGTTAAGACTGCTTTGTCCTTCATATTTATTCATGTCTAATCAATTTTCAATGATAAACAACGTTGTACTTTGTAGAATGAGAAAGAACTTCTTCAGCAATAAGCATCTCTCGACAAATGACGAAATACAGATTTTGCTATAAAATTAATTGCTATCAGCCTGACTTAAAACTGTTTGTCTTCCTTATTTATCCACTTCAAATCAAGTTTCAACAATTAAAAAAATTTTGTAGTTTGAGAAAGAACAACTTAATCTTGAGCAATCAGTATAAAAAGAGGGTAAGCAAAGGTGCGAATGTCAAACCATACATGATCAAAACAGGGAGCGGAGGTGTTTGGCTGAGACAAGGTGTGAATGTCCACCCATAATTAATGAAAAGCGGGCAACAAGTAGGTTTGAATGCCCAACCATACATCATCAAAAGCAGGAGTGGATATGTTCGGCTACAAGAAGGTTTGAACGTCTGACCATAGTTTGTAAAAAGCGGGTAAGAAAAGGTTCGAATGCCCGAACATACACCATCAAAGGAGGGAGCGGAGGTGTTCCGCTGTAAGAAGGTGTGAATGTCCGACCATAGTTGGTAAAAAACGGGTAAGAAAAGGTTAAAATACCCGACTGTACACAATCAGTAGGGGGTGCGGAGTTGTTCGGCTACTAAAAGGTGTGAAAGTCCGACCATGGTTTGTAAAAAGCGGGTAAGAAAAGGTGCGAATGCCCGAAAATGTATGATCAAAAGAGGGAGCGGAGGTGTTCGGCTGCAAGAAGGTGTGAATGTCCGACCATAGTTTGTAAAAAGCGGGTAAGAAAAGGTTCGAATGCCCGAATATAGACCATCAAAAGAGGGAGCGGAGGTGTTCCGCTGTAAGAAGGTGTAAATGTCCGACCATAGTTGGTAAAAAGCGGGTAAGAAAAGGTGCGAATGCCCGAAAATGTATGATCAAAAGAGGGAGCGGAGGTGTTCGGCTACAAGAAGGTTTGAATGTCCGACCATAGTTTGTAAAAAGCGGGTAAGAAAAGGTTCGAATGCCCAAATATAGACCATCAAAAGAGGGAGCGGAGGTGTTCCGCTGTAAGAAGGTGTAAATGTCCGACCATAGTTGGTAAAAAGCGGGTAAGAAAAGGTTAAAATACCCGACTGTACAAAATCAATAGCGGGAGCAGAGTTGTTTGGCTACAAGAAGGTGTGAAAGTCCGACCACGGTTTGTAAAAAGCGGGTAAGAAAAGGTTCAAATGCCTGACTATACACCATCAAAAGCGGGAGCAGAGGTGTTCCGCCGTAAGACGGTGTGAATGTCCGACCATATTTGGTAAAAAGCGGGTAAGAAAAGGTTAAAATACCCGACTGTACACAATCAATAGCGGGAGAGGAGGTGTTCAGCTGCAAGAAGGTGTGAATGTCCACCCATAATTCCTGAAAAATGGGTAAGAAAAGGTGCGAATGCCCAACCATACATTATCAAAAGCAGGTGTGAATGTCAGATCATAATTTGAAAAAAGCTGATGAGAAAGGGTGAGAATGCCCGACTATACACCATCAAATGCGGGAGCGGAGTTGTTCGGCTGTGAGTAAGTGTGAATCTCCGACCATAATTGCTGAAAAATGTGTTAGAAAAGTTAAGAATGCCGGTCCATACATCATCAAAAGCTGGAGAGGTGGTGTTCGGCTGCAAGTAGGTGTGAATGTCCAGCCATAATTACTAACAAACGGGTAAGAAAAGGTAGTATTGCCAGACCATACATGATCAAAACAGGGAGCGGAGGTGGTTCAGCTGCAAGAAGGTGTGAATGTCCGACTAAAGTTCAAATATATTAACAAAAGCGGGAGGAGAGGTCTTCGGATGAGAGTGGTTGAGAATTTCCAACCATAATCTATAAAATGCGGTGAAAAAAAAGGTGTGATAGAACACTAAAAGGTGGAGCGGAAGTGTTCGGCTGCAAGAAGGTGTGAATGTCCGACTATATTTGGTGAAAAGCAGGTGAAGCAAGGTCTGAATGCCCAACCTTACATCATCAAAAGTGAGATCAGAGGTGTTTGGCTGCATGAAGGCCATAGTTTGCCAAAAGCGGGTAAGCTGCGAATGACCGACTAAATATCAACAAAAGGTCTTCGGATGCAAGTGGGTGTGAATATCCCACCATACAAGTATGGTGGAGAGGAAGCTGTGAACAGCCGACCATAGTTGGCAAAAAGCGGGTGAGAAAAGGTGCGAATGTCCAACCATACATGATCAAAACAGGGAGCGGAGGTGTTTGGCTGTGACAAGGTGTGAATGTCCACCCAAAATTAATGAAAAGCGGGCAACAAGTAGGTTTGAATGCCCAACCATACATCATCAAAAGCAGGAGTGGATGTGTTCGGCTACAAGGTTTGAATGTCCGAGCATAGTTTGTAAAAAGCGGGTAAGAAAAGGTTCGAATGCCCAAACATACACCATCAAAAGAGGGAGCGGAGGTGTTCCGCTGTAAGAAGGTGTGAATGTCCGACCATAGTTGGTAAAAAACGGGTAAGAAAAGGTTAAAATACCCGACTGTACACAATCAATAGCGGGAGCGGATGTGTTTGGCTACAAGAATGTGTGACAGTCCGACCATGGTTTGTAAAAAACGGGTAAGAAAAGGTGCGAATGCCCGACAATGTATGATCAAAAGAGGGAGCGGAGGTTTTCGGCTACAAGAAGGTTTGAATGTCCGACCATAGTTTGTAAAAAGCGGGTAAGAAAAGGTTCAAATGCCTGACTATACACTATCAAAAGCGGGAGCGGAGGTGTTCCGCTGTAAGACGGTGTGAATGTCCGACCATAGTTGGTAAAAAGCCGGTATGAAAAGGTTAAAATACCTGACTGTACACAATCAATAGCGGGAGCGGAGTTGTTCGGCTACAAGAAGGTGTGAAAGTTCAACCATGGTTTGTAAAAAGCTGCTAAGAAAAGGTTCGAATGCCCGAATATATACCATCAAAAGCGGAAGCGGAGGTGTTCGGCTGCAAGAAGGTGTGAACGTCCGACCAAAGTTTGCAAAAAGCAGTTAAGAAAAGGTTCGAATGCCCGAATATATACCATCAAAAGCGGGAGCAGAGCTGTTCGACTGCAAGTAGGTGTGAATGTCCAGCCATAATTACTCACAAACGGGTAAGAAAAGGTAGTATTGCCAGACCATACATGATCAAAACAGGGAGCTGAGGTGGTTCAGCTGCAAGGTGTGAATGTCTGACTATAGTTTGTAAAAAGCGGGTAAGACAAGGTGCGAATGCCCGACAATGTATGATCAAAAGAGGGAGTGGAGGTCTTCGGCTGCAAGGTCTGAATGTCCAACCATAATTTCTAAAAACCGGGTAAGAAAAGGCTCGAAAGCCCAACTATACACAATCAAAAGCGGGAGCGGGAGGTTTTCAGCTGCAAATCCTTCACTCAAACCAAGTGAAAACTGCTTTGTCCTTAATATTTATCAATGTCTAGATCGACTTCAACAAAGAACAACATTGTACTTTGTAGTAAATAAAGAGCAAATCAAAAGTTTTAGGAATCCGAGAATAAACTTATTTTCATGAGTTCTGCACGATTATTGATTTTACTATAAATGAACGCCTTCACTCAAACTATATTAAAACTGCTTTGTCCTTCATATTTATCAATGTCTAGATTGACTTCAACAAAGAACAACACTGGATTTTGCAGTAGAAGAAAGAGCAACACTGAAGGATCAGTAATCCGAGAATAAGCTTATTTTCATACGTTCTGCATGATTTGGGATTTTATGTATAAAATGAATTCCTTCACTCAAACCAAGTTAAAACTGCTTTGTCCTTCATATTTATCAATGTCTAGATTGACTTCAACAAAGAACAACATTGTATTTTGCAGTAGAAGAAAAAGCAACACTGAAGGATCAGGAATCCGAGAATAAGCTTCTTTTCATACGTTTTGCATGATTTGGGATTTTATGTATAAAATGAATTCCTTCACTCAAACCAAGTTAAAACTGCTTTGTCCTTCATATTTATCAATGTCTAGATTTACTTCAACAAAGAACAACATTGTATTTTGCAGTAGTAGAAAGAGCAACACTGAAGGATCAGGAATCCGAGAATAAGCTTATTTTCATACGTTCTGCGTGATTTGGGATTTTATGTATAAAATGAATTCCTTTACTCAAACTATGTTAAAACTGCTTTGTCCTTCATATTTATCAATGTCTAGATTGACTTCAACAAAGAACAACATTGTATTTTGCAGTAGAAGAAATAGCAACACTGAAGGATCAGGAATCCGAAAACAAGCTTATTTTCATACGTTCTGCTTGATTTGGGATTTTGCTATAAAATTAATTCCTTCACTCAAACAAAGTGGAAACTGCTTTGTTCTTCATATTCATCAATGTCTATATAAATTTCAACAAAGAACAAGGCTGTATTTTTCATTATAGGAAAGAGCAACACTGGAGGATCAGGAATCAGAGAAAAAGCTTACTTTCATGAGTCCTGCACGATTTCGGATTTTCCTATAAAATGAATTGCTTTGCTCAAACCAAGTTAAAATTGCTTTGTCCTTCATAGTTATCCATGTCTAAAATGTATCAAGCATAAAGTTCCTCATATTACCCTGAATGACAAAGAAGCATCCCTTTGGTTGAGCAATACGTTCCTTTTGCGGAGTTATGCATGATTTCGGATTTTGCTATAAAATTCATTCCTTCACACCTTTTTTTTTCACCAAATTTTATAGATTATGGTTGGAAATTCTAAACCACTCTAATCCGAAGACCTCTCCTCCCGCTTTTGTTAATATATTTGAACTTTAGTTGGACATTCACCCCTTTTTGCAGCTAAACCACCTCCGCTCCCTGTTTTGATCATGTATGGTCTGGCAATACTACATTTTCTTACCCGTTTGTGAGTAATTATGGCTGGATATTCACACCTACTTGCAGCTGAACACAATCTCTCTCGCTTTTAATTATGTTTGGATATTCGAACCTTTTCTTTACTGCTTTTTGCCAACTTTGGTCGGACGTTCACACCTTCTTGCAGCCGAACACCTCCGCTTCCGCTTTTGATGGTATATATTCGGGCATTCGAACCTTTTCTTACCAGCTTTTTACAAACCATGGTTGGACTTTCACACCTTCTTGTAGCCGAACAACTCCGCTCCCGCTATTGATTGTGTACAGTCGGGTATTTTAACCTTTTCTTACCCACTTTTTACCAACTATGGTCGGACATTCACACCGTCTTACAGCGGAACATCTCCGCTCCCGCTTTTGATAGTGTATAGTCAGGCATTTGAACCTTTTCTTACCCGCTTTTTACAAACTATGGTCGGACATTCAAACCTTCTTGTAGCCGAAAACCTCTGCTCCCTCTTTTGATTATACATTGTCGGGCATTCGCACCTTATCTTACCCGCTTTGTACAAACTATAGTCAGACATTCACACCTTGGTGCTGAACCACCTCAGCTCCCTGTTTTGATCATGTATGGTCTGGCAATACTACCTTTTCTTACCCGTTTGTGAGTAATTATGGCTGGACATTCACACCTACTTGCAGTCGAACAGCTCTGCTCCCGCTTTTGATTATGTTTGGTTGGATATTCGAACCTTTTCTTAACTGCTTTTTACAAACTTTGGTCGGACGTTCACACCTTCTTGCAGCCGAACACCTCCGCTTCCGCTTTTGATGGTATATATTCGGGCATTCGAACCTTTTCTTACCAGCTTTTTACAAACCATGGTTGGACTTTCACACCTTCTTGTAGCCGAACAACTCCCCTCCCCCTATTGATTGTGTACAGTCGGGTATTTTAACCTTTTCTTACCCACTTTTTACAAACTATGGTCGGACATTCAAACCTTCTTGTAGCCAAAAACCTCCGCTCCCTCTTTTGATCATACATTGTCGGGCATTCGCACCTTTTCTTACCCGTTTTTTACAAACCATGGTTGGACTTTCACACATTCTTGTAGCCAAACACATCCGCTCCCGCTATTGATTGTGTACAGTTGGGTATTTTAACCTTTTCTTACCCGTTTTTTACCAACTATGGTCGGACATTCACACCTTCTTACAGCGGAACACCTCCGCTCCCTCTTTTGATAGTGTATGTTCGGGCATTCGAATCTATTCTTACCCCCTTTTTACAAAATATGCTCGGAGATTCACACCTACTCACAGCCGAACAACTCCGCTCCCGCATTTGATGGTGTATAGTCGGGCATTCTCACCCTTTCTCATCAGCTTTTTGCAAATTATGATCTGACATTCACACCTACTTGCAGTCGAACAGCTCTGTTCCCGCTTTTGATTATGTTTGGTTGGATATTCGAAACTTTTCTTAACTGCTTTTTACAAACTTTGGTAGGACGTTCAAACTTTCAAGCAGCCGAACACCTCCGCTTCTGCTTTTGATGTTGTATATTCGGGCATACAAACCTTTTCTTACCCACTTTTTACAAACCATGGTCAGACTTTCACTCTTTGTTGCTGAACAACTCCGCTCCCTCTTTTGAATGTGTACAGTCGGGTATTTTCACCTTTTCTTACCTGCTTTTTACAAACTTTGGTCGGACATTCAAACCTTCTTGTAGCCGAACACATCCACTCCTGCTTTTGATGATGTATGGTTGGGCATTCGCACCTTTTCTTACCCATTTTCAGTAATTATTGGTGGACATTCAGACCTTCTTGCAGCTGAACACCTCTGCTCCCTCTTTTGATCATACATTGTCGGGCATTCGCACCTTGTCTTACCCGCTTTTTACAAACTTTAGTCAGACATTCACACCTTGCAGCTGAACCACCTCCGCTCCCTGTTTTGATCATGTATGGTCTGGCAATACTACCTTTTCTTAACCATTTGTGAGTAATTATGGCTGGACATTCACACCTACTTGCAGCCGAACACCACCTCTCCCGCTTTTGATGATGTATTGTCCGGCATTCTAGTCTCTTCTAACACATTTTTCAGCAATTATGGTCGGACATTCACACCTACTCACAGCCGAACACTTCCGCTCCCGCATTTGATGGTGTATAGCCGGGCATTCTCACGCTTTCTCATCAGCTTTTTGCAAATTATGATCTGACATTCACACCTACTTGCAGTCGAACAGCTCTGTTCCCGCTTTTGATTATGTTTGGTTGGATATTCGAAACTTTTCTTAACTGCTTTTTACAAACTTTGGTAGGACGTTCAAACTTTCAAGCAGCCGAACACCTCCGCTTCTGCTTTTGATGTTGTATATTCGGGCATACAAACCTTTTCTTACCCACTTTTTACAAACCATGGTCAGATTTTCACTCTTTGTTGCTGAACAACTCCGCTCCCTCTTTTGAATGTGTACAGTCGGGTATTTTCACCTTTTCTTACCTGCTTTTTACATACTTTGGTCGGACATTCAAACCTTCTTGTAGCCGAACACATCCACTCCTGCTTTTGATGATGTATGGTTGGGCATTCGCACCTTTTCTTACCCATTTTCAGTAATTATTGGTGGACATTCAGACCTTCTTGCAGCTGAACACCTCTGCTCCCTCTTTTGATCATACATTGTCGGGCATTCGCACCTTGTCTTACCCGCTTTTTACAAACTTTAGTCAGACATTCACACCTTGCAGCTGAACCACCTCCGCTCCCTGTTTTGATCATGTATGGTCTGGCAATACTACCTTTTCTTAACCATTTGTGAGTAATTATGGCTGGACATTCACACCTACTTGCAGCCGAACACCACCTCTCCCGCTTTTGAAGATGTATTGTCCGGCATTCTAGTCTCTTCTAACACATTTTTCAGCAATTATGGTCGGACATTCACACCTACTCACAGCCGAACACTTCCGCTCCCGCATTTGATGGTGTATAGCCGGGCATTCTCACCCTTTCTCATCAGCGTTTTGCAAATTATGATCTGACATTCACACCTACTTGGAGTCGAACAGCTCTGTTCCCGCTTTTGATTATGTTTGGTTGGATATTCGAAACTTTTCTTAACTGCTTTTTACAAACTTTGGTAGGACGTTCAAACTTTCAAGCAGCCGAACACCTCCGCTTCTGCTTTTGATGTTGTATATTCGGGCATACAAACCTTTTCTTACCCACTTTTTACAAACCATGGTCAGACTTTCACTCTTTGTTGCTGAACAACTCCGCTCCCTCTTTTGATTGTGTACAGTCGGGTATTTTCACCTTTTCTTACCTGCTTTTTACAAACTTTGGTCGGACATTCAAACCTTCTTGTAGCCGAACACATCCACTCCTGCTTTTGATGATGTATGGTTGGGCATTCGCACCTTTTCTTACCCATTTTTCAGTAATTATTGGTGGACATTCAGACCTTCTTGCAGCTGAACACCTCTGCTCCCTCTTTTAATCATACATTGTCGGGCATTCGCACCTTGTCTTACCCGCTTTTTACAAACTTTAGTCAGACATTCACACGTTGCAGCTGAACCACCTCCGCTCCCTGTTTTGATCATGTATGGTCTGGCAATACTACCTTTTCTTACCCATTTGTGAGTAATTATGGCTGGACATTCACACCTACTTGCAGCCGAACACCACCTCTCCCGCTTTTGATGATGTATTGTCCGGCATTCTAGTCTCTTCTAACACATTTTTCAGCAATTATGGTCGGACATTCACACCTACTCACAGCCGAACACTTCCGCTCCCGCATTTGATGGTGTATAGCCGGGCATTCTCACCCTTTCTCATCAGCTTTTTGCAAATTATGATCTGACATTCACACCTACTTGCAGTCGAACAGCTCTGCTCCCGCTTTTGATTATGTTTGGTTGGATATTCGAACCTTTTCTTAACTGCTTTTTACAAACTTTGGTCGGACGTTCACACCTTCTTGCAGCCGAACACCTCCACTTCGACTTTTGATGGTATATATTCGGGCATTCGAACCTTTTCTTACCCGCTTTTTACAAACCGTGGTCGGACTTTCACACCTTCTTGTAGCCGAACAACTCCGCTCCCGCTATTGATTGTGTACAGTCGGGTATTTTAACCTTTTCTTACCCGCTTTTTACAAACTATGGTCGGACATTCAAACCTTCTTCTAGCCGAACACATCCACTCCTGCTTTTGATGATGTATGGTTTGGCATTCGCACCCTTTTTTTACCCATTTTTCAGGAATTATGGGTGGACATTCAGACCTTCTTGCAGCCGAAAACCTCCGCTCCCTCTTTTGATCATGCATTGTCGGGCATTCGCACCTTGTCTTACCCGCTTTTTATAAACTTTAGTTGGACATTCACACCTTCTTGCAGCTGAACGACCTCCGCTCCCTGTTTTGATCATGTATGGTCTGGCAATACTACCTTTTCTTACCCGTTTGTGAGTAATTAATCCCAAAATATTGAGCATAAAATAAGTCTTTATGCTGATGATGTATTACTTTTCCTTCAGAACTCACAGACGTCTCTCACTCACACGATCACACTCATAAATAAATTCTCAACACTTTCTGACTACTCTATCAACTGGTCTAAGACCACAGTTCTGCCCATTAACTGTAGGGTCCATAATATACCTGCGATCACTTTACAGTCAGGAAATATTAGATATTTAGGCATAAACATTTCCTCCAGGCTCTCAGAGCTAACAAAGCTAAATTATGTGCAATTATTAAAGACAGTAGAGGACGATCTCTCTCGTTGGAAGTCCTTACCTATATCACTTATGGGGAGAATTACATCCATTAAAATGATGATACTACCAAAAGTTAACTATTTGTTCTCAATGATCCCCGTAAAACCATCTGCTACTTGGTTTAAGTAACTAGATTCATGCATCTCCAAATTTCTGTGGAAAAACAAACCACCACGTATTAGTTTAAAAACCCTACAGAAGACCAAGGACAATGGTGGATTAGATTTACCTCATTTTAAGCACTATTCCTTAGCCAATAGGTTACAATATATATCAAAATGGTTTAAACCTTGTTTTTGTCACAGTTCCCAGAGACGTTGTAATCGTTGAGGATTCTATATTCACCCCCTCATTAGAGGCACGTGTTGCAGATTGATGACACTGAATCTTCTTCTCTGTTCATTGCTGGCATCATTCCCAGCATCGTAAGTGTTCGTGGCATTGTTAGCCTCTTCTTCTGGATCTTGATATCGAGAATCCTTTTGTATTTCTGGTTTGTCAGTGCTCTCTCTTCGTTCACCGGCGTCTTCGTCTTTTTGTCCTTGAGTTTGGTGATTTTTTCTTCTTTTGATGCCTTGACACAATGTGACAGGTGATACCACGTGGGAGATCCTGTAACTTGGACTGCTGTCCCTGTGCTGCGAAATGGCTGTGCTGCTCAAATGGTCTCTCCTTCATCATGGTTACATGCTGCCATTCCGACATCTCGCCATTCCGACATGGGTCTCCAATTGTCGGAATGGCGACACTTAATTTTTTATCAAACGTCCCACCATTCCGACACTTTTTTCCTCCTATGGTCGGAATGGCGGTATGTTTTTTTTTTTTTAACATACCGCCATTCCGACAGTTCCTTTTAATAGCCTATTTTTTACCCAAAACATTTTGCACTAATGATATGCCGGCGCAAATACGCCCTAAAGTTTGGCGCACAAGCTCTGCACATGCAGAGGCCACAGCCTCGCAAACAAACTTTAATAATCTATTATCAAAATCCCCTGAATTTCAAATATAAAAATACAGATATTAATGTAACTCTGGCGAGACTGAAACTGATTAAGCATATCATAATAAATTGTCAGTGAGCTGTCACAGCAGCCAGCTGGAGCGGAGCTCTCCACAGAGCCCATGCGTCTTTTGCACGCTGTCATCATATGCAAAAGTAATAATTGCAACAACAGATATCACGGCTACGGCACAGGACACAGTTGTGAGCACTCTGCCTTGCCTTGCCAATAGGAGAAGAGAGAAATGACAGCATAGAACGTATAAAACACAACAAAATGCAGTAAAACCGTTTATTCATGTTATTCACGTGATTTATGAGTACTCGCTCCAATTTTGGGAAGCGCGGATGGGCTTTGCGCATTTGGCACAAACACACAGCCGTTGCGCAAGGCTTTATACAGCCTGTTGATATCTTAAGGACCTAACTGGTCACACCTGGGAGTAAATGTCATGTAGAGATTGTTTTTACATGACATTACAGCTGAACATATAGCTTTCATCCACAAACCAATGTGGGAGAGCCCGAAGACGCATGTGCCAGACGCACATAGGCATGCGTAAAACCAATTTTGACCACTTCATACTGTTTATTTGCTTTCTTTTAGTTAATTTTCGTTTCTTTTGGATTCTTGTGCGTGTTATGGAGCCGTTTTGGTCCATGTTTGTAAGCCTTTTTTTCCTGGATTAAATTTTCGGAAGTTGAAACAAGTGGCATTGGAGTGTGTGATTGAAAACCACCGCGAACTGCTTCTCCTCCTCCAGTTGCCGAGACTTTGTGTTTTTAATAACGCTTGTCTATAAACATGTGTTAAACATATAAATTGCATGAACAGAAAGAAGGGACTCACCTGTTGAGTAACACACATTTCCTTATACAGAAAGCCTTGTCGGAATGGTGGGACATTTGAACGTCGGAATGGTGGGACGTTTGCATGTCGGAATGGTGGTATGTCGGAATGGTGGTATGTCGGAATGGTGGGATGTCGGAATAGCGGGATGCCGGAATGGCGGGATTTCGGAATGGGTGTTGCCACCCCCTTCATCATATACACTTTTATTTATACATCACCTTCCACCATGAAGCGTTGTCCCTTTTTGTTTCTCTCTTTGTTCTTAAAATGCTGTTATGCATGTCTAAACCAATCCATTAAATTAGATCATTTTGGCAGTAAAGCGATCTACATTGTGCTTGGTCGCAAAGCTGCTCATCTGTGGTAAACAGCTCTTCAGAAAGGCATTCTTCAATTGATTTCACTAATTTCATGTAATAATTTTGTGATTTCCTACAAAACTACACTTCTTATCCTGTCTGTCTGAGTATTTAATATTGTCTGGGTCCCGTTAAAACATGTATTTTTCCCATCTAATTCCTTGTTTGCTTTAAAACAAGAATTCCCCATTTTCTATCCCTTCAGTAGCCAACCAGTTTGTATGGAGTACACTGGAGCAACTTGACTGATCAGTAAAACACTGCTTTTGTTGTCACCGCAAGGCTTCCCCCGTCGGTTGTTTCACTGAGACACTACTGAGTAACTATAATTCAACACAGTTTATACACATAACATTCATATACATACTAACAAACACACAAACAATTATTTATCGCTATTTTCTCATCTCTGTTTGAACGTACACCCAGGTAAATATTCCTGTAGTCTTCTCATACCGACTATGGACCCATTCATTGTTTAACTTCACTGTTTTGCAAATCCTAATTCAATATTACACATTGACATTGAACTTTACTGGATAAGCAGGTCTTCATTGCATTCAGCAACCTATATGTGAGCATCTATGTGTAAGCTGTTCTTCTTTGCATTTATCAGCAGCAAGCAATTCTTCATTGCACATGCATATGAAAATAGTAAAACAATTCCAATGCGTTAGCGAAACCTTCTATATCAGGAGTGTCCATCATGATGCTGGGAATAGAACCTCTTTCCCAGAATAGTTCAACCTTCATTACTCAACTGATCATAACTCCGCAATGAGCACATTTCAAAGTATCATTCCTCTACATGTATTCAAAAATCTATGTGTAAATGTTTAATATTTCTTATATTTGTTGATGTCATTCTGTGTGCATGTGGCCTAAACCCAATCTCTGTGTGGCAATTTTAATTTAAACAAGTTGAACTCTGCCTCTGATCATTTAAAAAAGGTGTGTACCAATATCAACCTTTCTCAGGTAATTACTGATCCTACAAAACCAAAGAGATCCTTCAAGGTTGTCCCTGATTGGCTCAATCTTAACAAATCAAAGGTAGAAAATCCGCAGTATCTGAACTTGGTGTTAGTTATCACTGCTCAATAGCCTGTATCAGAATTGCAAAAATGAAAACATTAGGTCCACGCTTGGTATCCAGATCCTGAAACATCTCCATGAGCAGGCTTTTTTTTAACTGATCTGTTGAATAGTTATATGACACTGTTAAAATCCCAGATGAAGATCTAGCACTTGACCATTTTTGTAAATTTTCTAATTCCATAGTTGATAAACACGCCCCTTTTAAAAAGTATAGAACTTAGAACAGGTCTATCCCTGGCTTTCGGCAGAACTGTCTTCTTTACTTTTTTTTCCCCTTGTCCTGTTCAGCATTATGTCAGAAGAATTGTAGTCTGAATACCTTTGATGCCAAACAGATTTGTTTTGCCAAGGGAAGTTTTATAAATGTAAAGCTCCCCTTGATGCCCATTTATTTATTTCTGTTTACAATATATGACATGAACTGAACTGAACCGGACCGGGGGACAAGGAAAGAAGAAGAGGAAAGAAGAGGAAACAGAACAAAAATAGAAACAAAAACCAGACAACCAGCTGCTACACCTGTAAAAAAACAAAACAGACAACAATCCATGGCCTATGAGGGGAATCCAGCCTTAGCGCCACCAGGAGCACCTGAAAGCAGACAAGCAGAGAAAAAACAAACACACAAACAAACAAAAACAAGCACAAGAAGCGGCAATCGCATACAACACAGCTGTGGATATAGATGACCTGAGACGACATGATAATACATCAACTGCTTAGTGACCATGCTACTGGACTAATGAATGTGTGTGTGTGTGTGTGTGAGAACATGCAACACCCATGGCACAGGACCTACATGATAACCGTGCTTAGTTATGAGTGTATAAGCGTACAGGGCCACAATCCACAGCCCCCCCCCCAATCAATCAGAAGCAGGCAGAGAGGGCCACAAGACCCAGGCCACCAGCAGCCCCCACAGAGCACAGAACCCAGGCAGCCCACCGCAGGGGCAACCACGCATCCACCCAGAAGACTGCAGAGGAAGCCCCCGGAGAGAGCCCCCATAAGCATAGGGCAGAGGCACTCCGGGAACCAGGGGTAACAGCCCACCGACCCCGCCAGGCCCCAGCCGCCCAGACATGGGCCGTGCACTGGACCTGGGCCCCAGGAGCCCGAGCTTCCCCAAACCCCCCGGCAGAGGCCCCACCCAATACCCAGGAGGGCCAAGCGCCCCAGACAGCCACAAAGTGGGTCAGCGCCTGCCCCAGCGCCCCTGGCCAAGTGCCCTGGGAGTCAAGACGTGCCCACAGGTGGGTGAAGTCGCGAGCAGTGGGGAGAGGCAACGCTGATGCCCCATCGGGAGAAACACAGGCAGGCCAGGCGACAGCAAGTCCCAGATCCAGGCCCAATCAAACACACACTTTCACGTCCCATACATCCACACATCCACACATCCTACCTCCCTCGACTCTGCTGGGGTGTAGTGCAGCGGGCACACCAGGAGGCCAGCAACCCCCCAGCCACCACAGACCCCGAACCAGCAGAACAATTAATTAATCCTCCTGGCCCCTCCTGCCCCGAGCAGACACCAGGAAGCAGGGGTGTGCGAAGAAGGCCCCTCCCCTCACCCTTCTGGCTCTTCAATATTTTCTAATAGTGAGCAATTAAAATTGAGGGGCAGCCAAACTTGTAGAACTGGGAGCGCGGCACTCTGGGCAGCCTACATACCCAAAGAGCCCCGCCCACCAGATGCCACTCAGTGTAACCACCCCCCAAGACCTAATGTGTGTGTGTGAGTGTGTTTGATAAGTAGTAATGTCTAAGGTGTAATTAAAACAGGGGCAGGGAACTGCAGAGTGCAACCAAAGGGGACCACCTATGTGGCCCCATCCACTACATCACGTCATCTATCTTAGACAATAATTTATATATTTTTAATAGTAGTTTTGGGGTACAGATGCTTAGAAATTCTGCTATCCTAGTCGGGGCTTGTAAGTCTGGTTGGTGGAGGATATATCCATCCATCCATCCATCATCTGCCGCTTATCCGGGGGTCGGGTCGCGGGGGCAGCAGCTTGAGCAGAGAAACCCAGACGTCTCTGTCCCCGGCCACTTCCTCCAGCTCTTCCGGGGGGACCCCGAGGCGTTCCCAGGCCAGCCGAGAGACATAGTCTCTCCAACGTGTCCTGGGTCTCCCCCGGGGTCTCCTCCCAGTGGGACGTGCCCGGAACACCTCCCCAGGGAGGCGCCCAGGGGGCATCCTAACCAGATGCCCGAGCCACCTCATCTGACTCCTCTCAATGCGGAGGAGCAGCGGTTCTACTCCGAGCCCCTCCCGGATGACTGAGCTTCTCACCCTATCTCTAAGGGAGAGCCCAGACACCCTGCGGAGGAAACCCATTTCGGCTGCTTGTATTCGCGATCTTGTTCTTTCGGTCACTACCCACAACTCGTGACCATAGGTGAGGATGGGAATGTAGATTGACCAGTAAGTAGAGAGCTTCTCCTTCTGGCTCAGCTCCCTCTTCACAACGACGGGTCGGTGCAGAGCCTGCAACACTGCAGGCGCCGCACCGATCCGCCCGTCAATCTCCCGCTCCATTTGTCCGTCACTCGTGAACAAGACCCCGAGATACTTGAACTCCTCCTCTTGGGGAAGGATCTCATTCCCGACCCGAAGAGAGCATTCCACCCTTTTCCGGCTGAGAACCATAGTCTCGGATTTGGAGGTGCTGATTCTCATCCCAGCCGCTTCACACTCGGCTGCGAATCACTCCAGTGAGAGCTGAAGGTCACGGCCTGACGACGCTAACAGAACCACATCATCTGCAAAAAGCATAGACCCGATTCTGAGGTCGCCAAATGGGACACCCTCAACGCCCTGGCTCCGCCTAGAAATTCTGTCCATAAAAGTTAGGAACAGAATCGGTGACAAAGGGCAGCCCTGACGGAGTCCAACTCTCACCGAAAACGTATCCGACTTACTGCCGGCAATGCGGACCAAACTCTGGCACCGGTCATACAGAGACCGAACGGCCCCTATCAAGGGGTCCGGCACTCCATATTCCCGGAGCACCCCCCACAGGACTCCACGAGGGACACGGTCGAACGCTTTCTCCAAGTCCACAAAACACATGTAGACTGGTTGGGCGAACTCCCATGCACCCTCCAGGATCCTGCCGAGGGTATAGAGCTGGTCCACTGTTCCACGGCCAGGACGAAAGCCACACTGCATCTCCTGAATCCGAGGCTCGATTATCCGACGGATCCTCCTCTCCAATACCCCCGAATAGACCTTACCAGGGAGGCTGAGGAGTGTGATACCCCTATAGTTGGAACACACCCTCCGGTCCCCCTTTTTAAAGAGGGGGACCACCACCCCAATCTGCCAGTCCAGAGGCACTGTCCCCGATGTCCACGCAATACTGCAGAGGTGTGTCAGCCAAGACAGCCCTACAACATCCAGAGCCTTGAGAAACTCAGGACGGACCTCATCCACCCCCGGGGCCTTGCCACCGAGGAGCTTTTTAACCACCTTGGCAACCTCAGCCCCAGAAATGGGAGGCCCCGTCTCCGAGCTCTCCGACTCTGCCTCTTCCGAGCACGTGTTGGTAGGATTGAGGAGTTCCTCGAAGTACTCCCCCCAACGACTCACAACATCCCGAGTTGAGGTCAGCAAAGCCCCGTCCCCACTGTAAACAGTGTTGACTGTGAGCCGCTTCCCCCCCCTGAGACGCCGGATGGTGGACCAGAATCTTTTCGAGGCCGTCCGGAAATCGTTCTCCATGGTCTCACCGAACTCCTCCCAGGCCCGAGTTTTTGCCTTAGCAACCGCCGAAGCCGCGGCCCGTCTGGCCCGTCGGTACCTATCAGCTTCTTCCAGGGTCCCACTGCAGATCCCAAGCCGTGCGTCGAGATGAGTCCGACTATATCTAACGGTCTGATGAAGTTTCAACAATAAACAACAAACTTTGTATTATGAGAAAGAACCAGACTCATTCTTCAGGAATCCGAAAATAAGCTCTATTTTACGAGTTATGCACGAATTCGGTCTAATCAAGTTTCAATGATAAACAACGTTGTACTTTGTAGAATGAGAAAGAACTTCTTCAGCAATAAGCATCTCTCGACAAATGACGAAATACAGATTTTGCTATAAAATTAATTGCTATCAGCCTGACTTAAAACTGTTTGTCTTCCTTATTTATCCACTTCAAATCAAGTTTCAACAATTAAAAATATTTTGTAGTTTGAGAAAGAACAACTTAATCTTGAGCAATCAGTATAAAAAGAGGGTAAGCAAAGGTGCGAATGTCAAACCATACATGATCAAAACAGGGAGCGGAGGTGTTTGGCTGAGACATGGTGTGAATGTCCACCCATAATTAATCAAAAGCGGGCAACAAGTAGGTTCGAATGCCCAACCATACATCATCAAAAGCAGGAGTGGATATGTTCGGCTACAAGAAGGTTTGAACGTCTGACCATAGTTTGTAAAAAGCGGATAAGAAAAGGTTCGAATGCCCGAACATACACCATCAAAGGAGGGAGCGGAGGTGTTCCGCTGTAAGAAGGTGTGAATGTCCGACCATAGTTGGTAAAAAACAGGTAAGAAAAGGTTAAAATACCCGACTGTACACAATCAGTAGCGGGTGCGGAGTTGTTCGGCTACTAAAAGGTGTGAAAGTCTGACCATGGTTTGTAAAAAGCGGGTAAGAAAAGGTGCGAATGCCCGAAAATGTATGATCAAAAGAGGGAGCGGAGGTGTTCGGCTGCAAGAAGGTGTGAATGTACACCCATAATTTTTGAAAAATGGGTAAGAAAAGGTGCGAATGCCCAACTATACATAATCAAAAGCAGGAGTGGATGTGTTCGGCTCCAAGAAGGGTTGAATGTCTGACCATAGTTTGTAAAAAGCACGTAAGAAAAGGTTTGACTGCCCGAACATACACCATCAAAAGAGGGAGCGGAGGTGTTCCGCTGTGAGAAGGTGTGAATGTCCGACCATAGTTGGTAAAAAGCGGGTAAGAAAAGGTTAAAATACCCGACTGTACACAATCAATAGCGGGAGCGGAGTTGTTCGGCTACTAAAAGATGTGAAAGTCCGACTATGGTTTGTAAAAAGCGGGTAAGAAAAGGTGCTAATGCCCAACAATGTATGATCAAAAGAGGGAGCGGAGGTTTTCGGCTGTAAGAAGGTCTGAATGTCCAACTATAATTTGTAAAAACCGGGTAAGAAAAGGCTTGAAAGCCCGACTATACACCATCATAAGCGGGAGAGGAGGTGTTCAGCTGCAAGAAGGTTTGAATGTCCACCCATAATTACTGAAAAATGGGTAAGAAAAGGTGCGAATGCCCAAACATACATCATCAAAAGCAGGAGTGGATGTGTTGGTCTACAAGAAGGTTTGAAAGTCCGACCATGGTTTGTAAAAAGCGGGTAAGAAAAGGTTCAAATGCCTGAAAATACACCATCAAAAGCGGGAGCGGAGGTGTTCCGCTGTAAGACGGTGTGAATGTCCGACCATAGTTGGTAAAAAGCGGGTAAGAAAAGGTTGAAATACCCGACTGTACACAATCAATAGCGGGAGCGGAGTTGTTCGGCTACAAAAAGGTGTGAAAGTCCGACCACGGTTTGTAAAAAGCTGATGAGAAAGGGTGAGAATGCCCGACTATACACCATCAAATGCGGGAGCGGAGTTGTTCGGCTGTGAGTAAGTGTGAATCTCCGACCATAATTGCTGAAAAATGTGTTAGAAAAGGTAAGAATGCCGGTCCATACATCATCAAAAGCGGGAGAGGTGGTGTTCGGCTGCAAGTAGGTGTGAATGTCCAGCCATAATTACTCACAAACGGGTAAGAAAAGGTAGTATTGCCAGACCATACATGATCAAAACAGGGAGCGGAGGTGGTTCAGCTGCAAGGTGTGAATGTCTGACTATAGTTTGTAAAAAGCGGGTAAGATAAGGTGCGAATGCCCGTCAATGTATGATCAAAAGAGGGAGCAGAGGTTTTTGGCTGCAAGAAGGTCTGAATGTCCACCCAAAATTCCTGAAAAATGGGTAAAAAAAGGGTGCGAATGCCAAACCATGCATCATCAAAAGCAGGAGTGGATGTGTTCGGCTACAAGAAGATTTGAATGTCCATCAATAATTGCTTTAAAACATGAAAGAAAATTTTCGAATATCAAACCGCACATGATCATAAGCGGGAGAGGAGTTGTTCAGCTGCAAGAAGGTGTGAATGTCCACCCATAATTACTGAAAAATGGGTAAGAAAAGGTGAAAATGCCCAACCATACATCATCAAAAGCAGGAGTGGATGTGTTCGGCTACAAGAAGGTTTGAATGTCCGACCATAGTTTGTAAAAAGTGGGTAAGAAAAGGTTCGAATGCCCGAACATAGACCATCAAAAGAGGGAGCGGAGGTGTTCCGCTGTAAGAAGGTGTAAATGTCCGACCACAGTTGGTAAAAAGCGGGTAAGAAAAGGTTAAAATACCCGACTGTACACAATCAATGGCGGGAGCGGAGTTGTTTGACTACAAGAAGGTGTGAAAGTCCGACCACGGTTTGTAAAAAGCGGGTAAGAAAAGGTTCGAATGCTCGAATATATACCATCAAAAGTGGAAGTGGATGTGTTCGGCTGCAAGAAGGTGTGAACGTCCGACCAAAGTTTGTAAAAAGCATTTAAGAAAAGGTTCGAATATCCAACCAAACATAATCAAAAGCGGGAGCAGAGCTGTTCGACTGCAAGTAGGTGTGAATGTCAGATCATAATTTGCAAAAAGCTGATGAGAAAGGGTGAGAATGCCCGGCTATACACCATCAAATGCGGGAGCGGAAGTGTTCGGCTGTGAGTAGGTGTGAATGTCCAACCATAATTGCTGAAAAATGTGTTAGAAGAGACTAGAATGCCGGACAAGACATCATCAAATGCGGGAGCGGAGTTGTTCGGCTGTGAGTAGGTGTGAATCTCCGAGCATAGTTTGTAAAAAGGGGGTAAGAATAGGTTCGAATGCCCGAACATACACTATCAAAACAGGGAGCTGAGGTGGCTCAGCTGCAAGGTGTGAATGTCTGACTATAGTTTGTGAATAAGGTGCGAATGCCCAACAATGTATAATCAAAAGAGGGAGCGGAGGTTTTCGGCTACAAGAAGGTTTGAATGTCCGACCATAGTTTGTAAAAAGCGGGTAAGAAAAGGTTCAAGCGCCTGACTATACACCATCAAAAGCGGGAGCAGAGGTGTTCCGCTGTAAGACGGTGTGAATGTCCGACCATATTTGGTAAAAAGCGGGTAAGAAAAGGTTAAAATACCCGACTGTACACAATCAATAGCGGGAGAGGAGGTGTTCAGCTGCAAGAAGGTGTGAATGTCCACCCATAATTACTGAAAAATGGGTAAGAAAAGGTGCGAATGCCCTACCATACATTATCAAAAGCAGGTGTGAATGTCAGATCATAATTTGCAAAAAGCTGATGAGAAAGGGTGAGAATGCCCGACTATACACCATCAAATTCGGGAGCGGAGTTGTTCGGCTGTGAGTAAGTGTGAATCTCCGACCATAATTGCTGAAAAATCTGTTAGAAAAGGTAAGAATGCCGGTCCATACATCATCAAAAGCGGGAGAGGTGGTGTTCGGCTGTAAGTAGGTGTGAATGTCCAGCCATAATTACTAACAAACGGGTAAGAAAAGGTAGTATTGCCAGACCATACATGATCAAAACAGGGAGCGGAGGTGTTTCAGCTGCAAGAAGGTGTGAATGACCGACTAAAGTTCAAATATATTAACAAAAGCGGGAGGAGAGGTCTTCGGATGAGAGTGGTTGAGAATTTCCAACCATAATCTATAAAATGCGGTGAAAAAAAGGTGTGATAGAACACTAAAAGGTGGAGCGGAAGTGTTCGGCTGCAAGAAGGTGTGAATGTCCTACTATGTTTGGTGAAAAGCAGGTGAAGCAAGGTCTGAATGCCCAACCTTACATCATCAAAAGCGAGATCAGAGGTGTTTGGCTGCATGAAGGCCATAGTTTGCCAAAAGCGGGTAAGCTGCGAATGACCGACTAAATATCAACAAAAGGTCTTCGGATGCAAGTGGGTGTGAATATCCCACCATACAAGTATGGTGGAGAGGAAGCTGTGAACAGCCGACCATAGTTGGCAAAAAGCGGGTGAGAAAAGGTGCGAATGTCCAACCATACATGATCAAAACAGGGAGCGGAGGTGTTTGGCTGTGACAAGGTGCGACATTCACACCGTCTTACAGCGGAACACCTCCGCTCCCGCTTTTGATGGTGTATAGTCAGGCATTTGAACCTTTTCTTACCCGCTTTTTACAAACTATGGTCGGACATTCAAACCTTCTTGTAGCCAAAAACCTCCGCTCCCTCTTTTGATCATACATTGTCGGGCATTCGCACCTTTTCTTACCCGTTTTTTACAAACCATGGTCGGACTTTCACACATTCTTGTAGCCAAACACATCCGCTCCCGCTATTAATTGTGTACAGTCGGGTATTTTAACCTTTTCTTACCCACGTTTTACCAACTATGGTTGGACATTCACACCGTCTTACAGCGGAACATCTCCGCTCCCGCTTTTGATGGTGTATAGTCAGGCATTTGAACCTTTTCTTACCCGCTTTTTACAAACTATGGTCGGACATTCAAACCTTCTTGTAGCCGAAAACCTCTGCTCCCTCTTTTGATTATACATTGTCGGGCATTCGCACCTTATCTTACCCGCTTTTTACAAACTATAGTCAGACATTCACACCTTGGTGCTGAACCACCTCAGCTCCCTGTTTTGATCATGTATGGTCTGGCAATACTACCTTTTCTTACCCGTTTGTGAGTAATTATGGCTGGACATTCACACCTACTTGCAGTCGAACAGCTCTGCTCCCGCTTTTGATTATGTTTGGTTGGATATTCTAACCTTTTCTTAACTGCTTTTTACAAACTTTGGTCGGACGTTCACACCTTCTAGCAGCAGAAAACTTCCGCTTCCGCTTTTGATGGTATATATTCGGGCATTCGAACCTTTTCTTACCAACTTTTTACAAACCATGGTCGGACTTTCACACATTCTTGTAGCCAAACACATCCGCTCCCGCTATTGATTGTGTACAGTTGGGTATTTTAACCTTTTCTTAACTGCTTTTTACAAACTATGGTCGGACATTCACACCTTCTTACAGCGGAACACCTCCGCTCCCTCTTTTGATGGTGTATGTTTGGGCATTCGAACCTTTTCTTACCCGCTTTTTAAAAACTATGCTCGGACATTCAAACCTTCTTGTAGCCGAACACATCAACTCCTTCTTTTGATGATGTATGCTTGGGCATTCAAACCTACTTTTTACCCGCTTTTCATTAATTTTGGGTGGACATTCACACCTTGTCACAGCCAAACACCTCCGCTCCCTGTTTTGATCATGTATGGTTGGACATTCGCACCTTTTCTCACCCGCTTTTTGCAAACTATGGTCGGCTGTTCACAGCTTCCTCTCCACCATACTTGTATGGTGGGATGTTCACACCCAGTTGCATCCGAAGACCTCCGCCCCCACTTTTGTTGATATTTAGTTGGTCATTCGCAGCTTACCCGCTTTTGGCAAACTATGGCCTTCTTGCAGCCAAACACCTCTGATCTCGCTTTTGATAATGTAAGGTTAGGCATTCAGACCTTGCTTCACCTGCTTTTCACCTAATATAGTCGGACATTCACACCTTCTTGCAGCCGAACACTTCCGCTCCACCTTTTAGTGTTCTATCACACCTTTTTTTCACCGAATTTTATAGATTATGGTTGGAAATTCTCAACCACTCTCATCCGAAGACCTCTCCTCCCGCTTTTGTTAATATATTTGAACTTTAGTCGGACATTCACACCTTCTTGCAGCTGAACCACCTCCGCTTCCTGTTTTGATCATGTATGGTCTGGCAATACTACCTTTTCTTACCCGTTTGTGAGTAATTATGGCTGGACATTCACACCTACTTGCAGCCGAACACCACCTCTCTCGCTTTTGATGATGTATGGACCGGCATTCTTACCTTTTCTAACACATTTTTCAGAAATTACGGTCGGAGATTCACACCTACTCACAGCCGAACAACTCCGCTCCCGCATTTGATGGTGTGCAGTCGGACATTCTCACCCTATCTCATCAGCTTTTTGCAAATTATGATCTGACATTCACACCTACTTGCAGTCGAAAAGCTATGCTCCCGCTTTTGATTATGTTTGGTTGGATATTCAAACCTTTTCTTAACTGCTTTTTTCAAACTTTGGTTGGACGTTCACACCTTCTTGTAGCCCAACACATCCACTCCTGCTTTTGATGATGTATGGTTGGACATTCGCACCTTTTTTTTATCCATTTGTCAGGAATAATGGGTGGACATTCACACCTTCTTGCAGCTGAACACCTCCTCTCCCACTTATGATCATGTGCGGTTTGATTTTCGAAAATTTTCTTTCATGTTTTCTAGCAATTATTGATGGACATTTAGACCTTCTTGCAGCTGAACACCTCCGCTCCTGCTTTTGATCATACCTTGTCAGGCATTCGCACCATGTCTTACCCGCTTTTTACAAACTTTAGTCGAACATTTACACCTTTTTGCAGCCGAACACCACCTCTCTCGCTTTTGATGATGTATGGTCCGGCATACTTTCCTTTTCTAACACATTTTTCAGCAATTATGGTCGGACATTCACACCTACTCAGAGCCGAACACCTCCGCTCCCGCATTTGATGGTGTATAGTCGGGCATTCTCACCCTTTCGCATCAGCTTTTTGCAGATTTTGATCTGACATTCACACCTGCTTTTGATAATGTATGGTTGGGCATTCGCACCTTTTTTTACCCATTTTTCAGGAATTATGGGTGGACATTCACACCTTCTTGCAGCTGAACACCTCCTCTCCTTCTTATGATCATGTGCGGATGATATTCGAAAATTTTCTTTCATGTTTTAAAGCAATTATTGATGGACACTCAGACCTTCTTGCAGCTGAACCACTCTGCTCCCGCTTTTGATGGTGTATAGTCGGGCTTTCGAGCCTTTCCTTCCCGGTTTTTACAAATTATGGTTGGACATTCAGACCTTCTTGCAGCCGAACACCTCCGCTCCCTCTTTTGATCATACATTGTCGGGCATTCGAACCTTTTCTTACCCGCTTTTTACCAACTATGGTCGGACATTCACACCGTCTTACAGCGGAACACCTCCGCTCCGCGCTTTTGATGGTGTATAGTCAGGCATTTGAACCTTTTCTTACCTGCTTTTTACAAACTATGCTCGGACATTCAAACCTTCTTGTAGCCGAACACATCCACTCCTTCTTTTGATGATGTATGCTTGGGCATTCAAACCTACTTTTTACCCGCTTTTTACAAACTATGGTCGGACATTCACACCTTCTTGCAGCCGAACACCTCCGCTCCCACTTTTGATCATACATTTTCGGGCATTCGCACCTTTTCTTACCCACTTTTTACAAACCATAGTCGGACTTTCACACCTTTTAGTAGCCGAACAACTCCGCTCCCGCTATTGATTGTGTACAGTCGGGTATTTTAACCTTTTCTTACCCGCTTTTTACCAACTATGGTCGGACATTCACACCTTCTTACAGCGGAACACCTCCGCTCCCTCCTTTGATGGTGTATGTTCGGGCAGTCAAACCTTTTCTTACCTGCTTTTTACAAACTATGGTCAGACGTTCAAACCTTCTTGTAGCTGAACATATCCACTCCTGCTTTTGATGATGTATGGTTGGGCATTCGAACCTTTGCTTACCTTCTTTTTATACTGATTGCTCAAGATTAAGTTGTTCTTTCTCAAACTACAAAATTTTTTTAATTGTTGAAACTTGATTTGAAGTGGATAAATAAGGAAGACAAACAGTTTTAAGTCAGGCTGATAGCAATTAATTTTATAGCAAAATCTGTATTTCGTCATTTGTCGAGAGATGCTTATTGCTGAAGAAGTTCTTTCTCATTCTACAAAGTACAACGTTGTTTATCATTGAAACTTGATTAGACATGAATAAATATGAAGGACAAAGCAGTCTTAACTTGGTTTGAGTTAAGGAATTCGTTTTATAGGAGAATCCGAATTCGTGCATAACTCGTAAAACAGAGCTTATTTTCGGATTCCTAAAGAATGAGTCTGGTTCTTTCTCATAATACAAAGTTTGTTGTTTATTGTTGAAACTTCATCAGACCGTTAGATATAGTCGGACTCACCTCGACGCACGGCTTGGGATCTGGAACCAGTACTCTTGAGAGGGGTTGGACTCTCTTCCACTCTGGAGTTGCCCGTGGTGAGAGGCGCAGAGCAGGTGTGGGCATACTTATTGCCCCCCGGCTGTGTGCCAGTACATTGGGGTTTACCCCAGTGAACGAGAGGGTAGCCTCCCTCCGCCTTGGGTGGGGGGACGAGTCCTGACTGTTGTTTGTGCCTATGCGCCAAACAGCAGTTCAGAGTACCTACCCTTTTTGGAGTCTCTGGGGGAGGCACTGGAGAATGCTCCTACCGGAGACTCCCTCATTCTGCTGGGGGACTTCAATGCTCACGTGGGCAATGACAGTGAGACCTGGAGGGGTGTGATTGGGAGGAACGGCCCCCCCGATCTGAATCAGAGTGGTGTTATGTTGTTGGACTTCTGTGCCAGTCATAGACTGTCCATAACGAACACCATGTTCAGGCATAAGGGTGTCCATATGTGCACTTGGCACCAGGACACCCTTGGCCGCAGTTCGATGATCGACTTTGTGGTTGTATCATCGGACTTGCGGCCGTATGTCCTGGACACTCGGGTGAAGAGAGGGGCGGAGCTGTCAATTGATCACCACCTGGTGGTGAGTTGGCTCCGCTGGTGGGGGAGGATGCCGATCAGACCTGGCAGGCCCAAACGTATTGTGAGGGTCTGCTGGGAGCGTTTGTTAGAATCCCCCGTCAGAAGGAGCTTTAACTCCCACCTCCGGCAGAGCTTCAACCATATTTGAGGTGGGGGACATTGAATGGGCCATGTTCCGTGACTCCATTGCCGAGGCAGCTGGTCGGAGTTGTGGCCGTAAGGTGGTCGGTGCCTGTCATGGCGGCAACCCTCGAACCTGCTGGTGGACACCAGTGGTGAGGGAAGCTGTCAAGCTGAAGAAGGAGTCCTATCGGGCCTTTTTGGCCAGTGGGACCCTGGAAGAAGCTGATAGGTACCGACGGGCCAGACGGGCCGCGGCTTCGGCGGTTGCTGAGGCAAAAACTCGGGCCTGGGAGGAGTTCGGTGAGACCATGGAGAACGATTTCCGGACGGCCTCGAAAAGATCCACCATCTGGTCCACCATCCGGCGTCTCAGGGGGGGGAAGCGGCTCACAGTCAACACTGTTTACAGTGCGGACGGGGCTTTGCTGACCTCAACTAGGGATGTTGTGAGTCGGTGGGGGGAGTACTTCGAGGAACTCCTCAATCCTACCAACACGTGCTCGGAAGAGAAAGAGTCGGAGAGCTCGGAGACGGGGCCTCCCATTTCTGGGGCTGAGGTTGCCGAGGTGGTTAAAAAGTTCCTCGGTGGCAAGGCCCCGGGGGTGGATGAGGTCCGTCCTGAGTTTCTCAAGGCTCTGGATGTTGTAGGGCTGTCTTGGCTGACACGCCTCTGCAGTATCGCGTGGACATCGGGGACAGTGCCTCTGGACTGGCAGATTGGGGTGGTGGTCCCCCTCTTTAAAAAGGGGGACCGGAGGGTGTGTTCCAACTATAGGGGTATCACACTCCTCAGCCTCCCTGGTAAGGTCTATTCGGGGGTATTGGAGAGGAGGATCCGTCGGATAATCGAGCCTCGGATTCAGGAGATGCAGTGTGGCTTTCGTCCTGGCCGTGGAACAGTGGACCAGCTCTATACCCTCGGCAGGATCCTGGAGGGTGCATGGGAGTTCGCCCAACCAGTCTACATGTGTTTTGTGGACTTGGAAAAAGCGTTCGACCGTGTCCCTCGTGGAGTCCTGTGGGGGGTGCTCCGGGAATATGGAGTGCCGGACCCCTTGATAGGGGCCGTTCGGTCTCTGTATGACCGGTGCCAGAGTTTGGTCCGCATTGCCGGCAGTAAGTCGGATACGTTTCCGGTGAGAGTTGGACTCCGTCAGGGCTGCCCTTTGTCACCGATTCTGTTCCTAACTTTCATGGACAGAATTTCTAGGCGGAGCCAGGGCGTTGAGGGTGTCCCATTTGGCGACCTCAGAATCGGGTCTCTGCTTTTTGCAGATGATGTGGTTCTGTTAGCGTCGTCAGGCCGTGACCTTCAGCTCTCACTGGAGTGATTCGCAGCCGAGTGTGAAGCGGCTGGGATGAGAATGAGCACCTCCAAATCCGAGACTATGGTTCTCAGCCGGAAAAGGGTGGAATGCTCTCTCCGGGTCGGGAATGAGATCCTTCCCCAAGAGGAGGAGTTCAAGTATCTCGGGGTCTTGTTCACGAGTGACGGACGAATGGAGCGGGAGATTGACGGGCGGATCGGTGCGGCACCTGCAGTGTTGCAGGCTCTGCACCGACCCGTCGTTGTGAAGAGGGAGCTGAGCCAGAAGGCGAAGCTCTCTACTTACTGGTCAATCTACGTTCCCATCCTCACCTATGGTCACGAGTTGTGGGTAGTGACCGAAAGAACAAGATCGCGAATACAAGCGGCCGAAATGGGTTTCCTCCGCAGGGTGTCTGGGCTCTCCCTTAGAGATAGGGTGAGAAGCTCAGTCATCCGGGAGGGGCTCGGAGTAGAACCGATGCTCCTCCGCATTGAGAGGAGTCAGATGAGGTGGCTCGGGCATCTGGTTAGGATGCCCCCTGGGCGCCTCCCTGGGGAGGTGTTCCGGGCACGTCCCACTGGGAGGAAACCCCGGGAGAGACCCAGGACACGTTGGAGAGACTATGTCTCTCGGCTGGCCTGGGAACGCCTCGGGGTCCCCCCGGAAGAGCTGGAGGAAGTGGCCGGGGACAGAGACGTCTGGGTTTCTCTGCTCAAGCTGCTGCCCCCGTGACCCGACCCCCGGATAAGCGGCAGATGATGGATGGATGGATGGATATATCCTCCACCAACCAGACTTACAACCCCCGACTAGGGTAGCAGAATTTCTAAGCAGCTGTACCCCAAAACTACTATCAAAAATATATAAATTATTGTCTAAGATAGATGACACAATGTCTCTTCCATCCTCAAAATGGGAGGCAGATTTATCCATCAGTTCTGGTCATAGCTTCTAACCACAAATATGTTTGAACACCTTCATAAAGACTCGAAATCCTAATTTACAGCTCATACAATACAAAATCCTTCATAGAACACACTATACAGGACAAAGGATGTTCAGGATGGGTCTAACACACTCAAACATCTGCTCACATTGCACAGATAACACACCTGATGATTATGCACACGCTTTGTGGTTTTCTGCGCCTGTCCAGAAGTTCTGGCTTGAAGTCTGTGAGGACCTATCAACATGGCTAAAGTGTAGCATCCCTGCATGCCCCACACTGTGCATACTGGGTGACTTAGACAACATCAACATGGAAATTAACTCAGCACACATGGTTGTCACAGTGTTATGTATCGCAAAGAAAACTATTCTCATGAACTGGAAAGCGAAGAACAATCTGTGTATTAACCAGTTTAGAAATTTTCTTTTAGATTATATTAGCATGGAAACAATGTCTGCCTCCTCAAAACATCAATTGGCTGAATTTCATTCTCTCTGGTCCCCTCTGATTAGTTTTATCACATAGTGGTGGTGGTGGGTTGCTGGGTGATGGTGGGTCTCAGGCCCGGGCTGCTGCGACTGGTGTGACCGGGTGGTTTGTTTGTTTGTTTTTTGATGTTGTTTGTTTGTTTTTTGTAGAGGTCCTCCTGGGTGGGGTTGGGTTGAGTGGGGTGGGGTGGGATGGGTACCTTCTGGGGGTACAGTAGCTCCCGGAATATGGTCGCTGCAGGCCCCGAGCCTGGTGGACATCAGGCCCTCCTGCCCATTGTTGGTTCCCAGGTAGTGGGGATGCCTATTGCAGCCAGTCCCTGGCTGCCCTCTCTGGGGGAGAGTAGCTCCCCCGGTATATATCCCCATACCCCTCTCCCTTCTGGCTCCTGTACACAGCACACACTCACACATGAAGGGTTTTGGGGGCGTGTGTGTTCGGTGGGGTGTAGTGGATGGGGCCACGTAGGTGGTCCCCTTTGGTTGCACTCTGCAGTTCCCTGCCCTTGTTTTAATTACACCTTAGACATTACTACTTATCAAACACACTCACACACACACATTAGGTCTTGGGGGGTGGTTACACTGAGTGGCATCTGGTGGGCGGGGCTCTTTGGGTATGTAGGCTGCCCAGAGTGCCGCGCTCCCAGTTCTACAAGTTTGGCTGCCCCTCAATTTTAATTGCTCACTATTAGAAAATATTGAAGAGCCAGAAGGGTGAGGGGAGGGGTCTTCTTCGCACACCCCTGCTTCCTGGTGTCTGCTCGGGGCAGGAGGGGCCAGGAGGATTAATTAATTGTTCTGCTGGTTCGGGGTCTGTGGTGGCTGGGGGGTTGCTGGCATCCTGGTGTGCCCGCTGCACTACACCCCAGCAGAGTCGAGGGAGGTAGGATGTGTGGATGTGTGGATGTATGGGACGTGAAAGTGTGTGTGGTAATGATTGGGCCTGGATCTGGGACTTGCTGTCGCCTGGCCTGCCTGTGTTTCTCCCGATGGGGCATCAGCGTTGCCTCTCCCCACTGCTCGCGACTTCACCCACCTGTGGGCACGTCTTGACTCCCAGGGCACTTGGCCAGGGGCGCTGGGGCAGGCGCTGACCCACTTTGTGGCTGTCTGGGGCGCTTGGCCCTCCTGGGTATTGGGTGGGGCCTCTGCCGGGGGGTTTGGGGGCGCTCGGGCTCCTGGGGCCCAGGTCCAGTGCACGGCCCATGTCTGGGCGGCTGGGGCCTGGCGGGGTCGGTGGGCTGTTACCCCTGGTTCCCGGAGTGCCTCTGCCCTATGCTTATGGGGGCTCTTTCCGGGGGCTTCCTCTGCAGTCTTCTGGGTGGATGCGTGGTTGCCCCTGCGGTGGGCTGCCTGGGTTCTGTGCTCTGTGGGGGCTGCTGGTGGCCTGGGTCTTGTGGCCCTCTCTGCCTGCTTCTGATTGCTTGGGGGGGGCTGTGGATTGTGGCCCTGTACGCTTATACACTCATAACTAAGCACGGTTATCATGTAGGTCCTGTGCCATGGGTGTTGCATGTTCTCACACACACACACACACATTCATTAGTCCAGTAGCATGGTCACTAAGCAGTTGATGTATTATCATGTCGTCTCAGGTCATCTATATCCACAGCTGTGTTGTATGCGATTGCCGCTTCTTGTGCTTGTTTTTGTTTGTTTGTGTGTTTGTTTTTTCTCTGCTTGTCTGCTTTCAGGTGCTCCTGGTGGCGCTAAGGCTGGATTCCCCTCATAGGCCATGGATTGTTGTCTGTTTTGTTTTTTTACAGGTGTAGCAGCTGGTTGTCTGTTTTTTGTTTCTATTTTTGTTCTGTTTCCTCTTCTTTCCTCTTCTTCTTTCCTTGTCCCCCGGTCCGGTTCAGTTCAGTTCATGTCATATATTGTAAACAGAAATAAATAAATGGGCATCAAGGGGAGCTTTACATTTATAAAACTTCCCTTGGCAAAACAAATCTGTTTGGCATCAAAGGTATTCAGACTACAATTCTTCTGACATAATGCTGAACAGGACAAGGGGAAAAAAAAGTAAAGAAGACAGTTCTGCCGAAAGCCAGGGATAGACCTGTTCTAAGTTCTATACTTTTTAAAAGGGGCGTGTTTATCAACTATGGAATTAGAAGATTTACAAAAATGGTCAAGTGCTAGATCTTCATCTGGGATTTTAACAGTGTCATATAACTATTCAACAGATCAGTTAAAAAAAAGCCTGCTCATGGAGATGTTTCAGGATCTGGATACCAAGCGTGGACCTAATGTTTTCATTTTTGCAATTCTGATACAGGCTATTGAGCAGTGATAACTAACACCAAGTTCAGATACTGCGGATTTTCTACCTTTGATTTGTTAAGATTGAGCCAATCAGGGACAACCTTGAAGGATCTCTTTGGTTTTGTAGGATCTGTAATTACCTGAGAAAGGTTGATATTGGTACACACCTTTTTTAAATGATCAGAGGCAGAGTTCAACTTGTTTAAATTAAAATTGCCACACAGAGATTGGGTTTAGGCCACATGCACACAGAATGACATCAACAAATATAAGAAATATTAAACATTTACACATAGATTTTTGAATATATGTAGAGGAATGATACTTTGAAATGTGCTCATTGCGGAGTTATGATCAGTTGAGTAATGAAGGTTGAACTATTCTGGGAAAGAGGTTCTATTCCCAGCATCATGATGGACACTCCTGATATAGAAGGTTTCGCTAACGCATTGGAATTGTTTTGCTATTTTCATATGCATGTGCAATGAAGAATTGCTTGCTGCTGATAAATGCAAAGAAGAACAGCTTACACATAGATGCTCACATATAGGCTGCTGAATGCAATGAAGACCTGCTTATCAAGTAAAGTTCAATGTCAATGTGTAATATTCAATTAGGATTTGCAAAACAGTGAAGTTAAACAATGAATGGGTCCATAGTCGGTATGAGAAGACTACAGGAATATTTACCTGGGTGTACGTTCAAACAGAGATGAGAAAATTGCGATAGATAATTGTTTGTTTGTTTGTTAGTATGTATATGAATGTTATGTGTATAAACTGTGTTGAGTTATAGTTACTCAGTAGTGTCTCAGTGAAACAACCGACGGGGGAAGCCTTGCGGTGACAACAAAAGCAGTGTTTTACTGATCAGTCAAGTTGCTCCAGTGTACTCCATACAAACTGGTTGGCTACTGAAGGGATAGAAAATGGGGAATACTTGTTTTAAAGCAAACAAGGAATTAGATGGGAAAAATACATGTTTTAACGGGACCCAGACAATAATAAAAATGGGAGAAGAAGTGTAGTTTTGTAGGAAATCACAAAATTATTACATAGAATTAGTGAAATCAATTGAAGAATGCCTTTCTGAAGAGCTGTTTACCACAGATGAGCAGCTTTGCGACCAAGCACATTGTAGATCGCTTTACTGCCAAAATGATCTAATTTAATGGATTGGTTTAGACATGCATAACAGCATTTTAAGAACAAAGAGAGAAACAAAAAGGGACAACGCTTCATGGTGGAAGGTGATGTATAAATAACTGTGTATATGATGAAGGGGGTGGCAACACCCATTCCGAAATCCCGCCATTCCGACATCCCGCTATTCCGACATCCCACCATTCCGACATACCACCATTCCGACATACCACCATTCCGACATGCAAACGTCCCACCATTCCGACATGCAAACGTCCCACCATTCCGACATCCCACCATTGCGACATCCCGCTATTCTGACGTTCAAATGTCCCACCATTCCGACAAAGCTTTCCGTATAAGGAAATGTGTGTTACTCAACAGGTGAGTCCCTTCTTTCTGTTCATGCAATTTATATGTTTAACATGTTTATAGACAAGCGTTATTAAAAACACAAAGTCTCGGCAACTGGAGGAGGAGAAGCAGTCCGCGGTGGTTTTCAATCACACACTCCAATGCCACTTGTTTCAACTTCCGAAAATTTAATCCAGGAAAAAACGGCTTACAAACATGGACCAAAACGGCTCCATAACACGCACAAGAATCCAAAAGAAACGAAAGTTAACTAAAAGAAAGCAAATAAACAGTATGAAGTGGTCAAAATTGGTTTTACGCATGCCTATGTGCGTCTGGCACATGCGTCTTCGGGCTCTCCCACGTTGGTTTGTGGATGAAAGCTATATGTTCAGCTGTAATGTCATGTAAAAACAATCTCTACATGACATTTAGTCCCAGGTGTGACCAGTTAGGTCCTTAAGATATCAACAGGCTGTATAAAGCTACAACCGTTGCGGCTGTGTGTTTGTGCCAAATGCGCAAAACCCATCCGCGCTTCCCAAAATTGGAGTGAGTACTCATAAATCACGTGAATAACATGAATAAACGTTTTTACTGCATTTTGTTGTGTTTTATACGTTCTATGCTGTCATTTCTATCTTCTCCTATTGGCAAGGCAAGGCAGAGTGCTCGCAACTGTGTCCTGTGCAGTAGCCGTGATATCTGTAATTGCAATTATTACTTTTGCATATGATGACAGCGTGCAAAAGACGCATGGGCTCTGTGGAGAGCTCCGCTCCAGCTGGCTGCTGTGACAGCTCACTGACACTGTATTTCTGCTTAATCAGTTTCAGTCTCGCCAGAGTTACATTAATATCTGTATTTTTATATTTGAAATTTAGGGGATTTTGATAATAGATTATTAAAGTTTGTTTGCGAGGCTGTGGCCTCTGCATGTGCAAAGCTTGTGCGCCAAACTTTAGGGCGTATTTGCGCCGGCATATCATTAGTGCAAAATGTTTTGGGTAAAAAATAGGCTATTAAAAGGAACTGTCGGAATGGCGGTATGTTAAAAAAAACAAAAAACATACCGCCATTCCGACCATAGGAGGAAAAAAGTGTCGGAATGGTGGGACGTTTGATAAAAAATTAAGTGTCGCCATTCCGACAATTGGACACCCATGTCGGAATGGCGAGATGTCGGAATGGCAGCATGTAACCATGATGAAGGAGAGACCATTTGAGCAGCACAGCCATTTCGCAGCACAGGGACAGCAGTCCAAGTTACAGGATCTTCCACGTGGTATCACCTGTCACATTGTGTCAAGGCATCAAAAGAAGAAAAAATCACCAAACTCAAGGACAAAAAGACAAAGACTCCGGTGAACGAAGACAGAGGACTGACAAACCAGAAATACAAAAGGATTCTCGATATCAAGATCCAGAAGAAGAGGCTAACAATGCCACGAACACTTACGATGCTGGGAATGATGCCAGCAATGAACAGAGAAGAAGATTCAGTGTCATCAATCTGCATTACGTGCCTCTAATGAGGGGGTGAATATAGAATCCTCAACGATTACAACGTCTCTGGGAACTGTGACAACAACAAGGTTTAAACCATTTTGATATATATTGTAACCTATTGTCTAAGGAATAGTGCTGAAAATGAGGTAAATCTAATCCACCACTGTCCTTGGTCTTCTGTAGGGTTTTTAAACTAATACGTGGTGGTTTGTTTTTCCACAGAAATTTGGAGATGCATGAATCTAGTGACTTAAATCAAGTAGCAGATGGTTTTATGGGGATCATTGAGAACAAATAGTTAACTTTTGGTAGTATCATCATTTTAATGGATGTAACTCTCCCCATAAGTGATATAGGTAAGGACTTCCAACGAGAGATCGTCCTCTACTGTCTTTAATATTTGCACATAATTTAGCTTTGTTAGCTCTGAGAGCCTGGAGGAAATGTTTATGCCTAAATATCTAATATTTCCTGACTGTAAAGTGATCGCAGGTATATTATGGACCCTACAGTTAATGGGCAGAACTGTGGTCTTAGACCAGTTGATAGAGTAGTCAGAAAGTGCTGAGAATTTATTTATGAGTGTGATCGTGTGACTGAGAGACGTCTGTGAGTTCTGAAGGAAAAGTAATACATCATCAGCATAAAGACTTATTTTATGCTCAATATTTTGGGATTAATTACTCACAAACGGGTAAGAAAAGGTAGTATTGCCAGACCATACATGATCAAAAAAGGGAGCGGAGGTGGTTCAGCTGCAAGGTGTGAATGTCTGACTATAGTTTGTAAAAAGCGGGTAAGATAAGGTGCGAATGCCCGACAATGTATGATCAAAAGAGGGAGCGGAGGGTTTTGGCTACAAGAAGGTTTGAATGTCCGACCATAGTTTGTAAAAAGTGGGTAAGAAAAGGTTACCATACATCATCAAAAGCAGGAGTGGATGTGTTCGGCTACAAGAAGATTTGAATGTCCATCAATAATTGCTTTAAAACATGAAAGAAATTTTTCGAATATCAAACCGCACATGATCATAAGCGGGAGAGGAGTTGTTCAGCTGCAAGAAGGTGTGAATGTCCACCCATAATTACTGAAAAATGGGTAAGAAAAGGTGAAAATGCCCAACCATACATCATCAAAAGCAGGAGTGGATGTGTTCGGCTACAAGAAGGTTTGAATGTCCGACCATAGTTTGTAAAAAGCGGGTAAGAAAAGGTTCGAATGCCCGAACATAGACCATCAAAAGAGGGAGCGGAGGTGTTCCGCTGTAAGAAGGTGTAAATGTCCGACCAAAGTTTGTAAAAAGCAGTTAAGAAAAGGTTCGAATATCCAACCAAACATAATCAAAAGCGGGAGCAGAGCTGTTCGACTGCAAGTAGGTGTGAATGTCGGATCATAATTTGCAAAAAGCTGATGAGAAAGGGTGAGAATGCCCGGCTATACACCATCAAATGTGGGAGCGGAAGTGTTCGGCTGTGAGTAGTTGTGAATGTCCAACCATAATTGCTGAAAAATGTGTTTGAAGAGACTAGAATGCCGGACAAGACATCATCAAATGCGGGAGCGGAGTTGTTCGGCTGTGAGTAGGTGTGAATCTCCGAGCATAGTTTGTAAAAAGGGGGTAAGAATAGGTTCGAATGCCCGAACATACACTATCAAAACAGGGAGCTGAGGTGGCTCAGCTGCAAGGTGTGAATGTCTGACTATAGTTTGTAAATAAGGTGCGAATACCCAACAATGTATAATCAAAAGAGGGAGCGGAGGTTTTCGGCTACAAGAAGGTTTGAATGTCCGACCATAGTTTGTAAAAAGCGGGTAAGAAAAGGTTCAAATGCCTGACTATACACCATCAAAAGCGGGAGCAGAGGTGTTCCGCTGTAAGACGGTGTGAATGTCCGACCATATTTGGTAAAAAGCGGGTAAGAAAAGGTTAAAATACCCGACTGTACACAATCAAAAGCGGGAGCGGAGGTGTTCGGCTACAAGAAGGTGTGAAAGTTCAACCATGGTTTGTAAAAAGCTGCTAAGAAAAGGTTCGAATGCCCGAATATATACCATCAAAAGCGGAAGCGGAGGTGTTCGGCTGCAAGAAGGTGTGAACGTCCGACCAAAGTTTGCAAAAAGCACTTAAGAAAAGGTTCGAATGCCCGAATATATACCATCAAAAGCGGGAGCAGAGCTGTTCGACTGCAAGTAGGTGTTAATGTCCAGCCATAATTACTCACAAACGGGTAAGAAAAGGTAGTATTGCCAGACCATACATGATCAAAACAGGGAGCTGAGGTGGTTCAGCTGCAAGGTGTGAATGTCTATAGTTTGTAAAAAGCGGGTTAGACAAGGTGCGAATGCCCGACAATGTATGATCAAAAGAGGGAGTGGAGGTCTTCGGCTGCAAGGTCTGAATGTCCAACCATAATTTCTAAAAACCGGGTAAGAAAAGGCTCGAAAGCCCGACTATACACAATCAAAAGCGGGAGCGGGAGGTTTTCAGCTGCAAATCCTTCACTCAAACCAAGTGAAAACTGCTTTGTCCTTCATATTTATCAATGTCTAGATCGACTTCAACAAAGAACAACATTGTACTTTGCAGTAAAGAAAGAGCAAATCAAAAGTTTTAGGAATCCGAGAATAAGCTTATTTTCATGAGTTCTGCACGATTATTGATTTTACTATAAATGAATGCCTTCACTCAAACTATGTTAAAACTGCTTTGTACTTCATATTTATCAATGTCTAGATTGACTTCAACAAAGAACAACACTGGATTTTGCAGTAGAAGAAAGAGCAACACTGAAGGATCAGTAATGCGAGAATAAGCTTATTTTCATACGTTCTGCATGATTTGGGATTTTATGTATAAAATGAATTCCTTCACTCAAACCAAGTTAAAACTGCTTTGTCCTTCATATTTATCAATGTCTAGATTGACTTCAACAAAGAACAACACTGGATTTTGCAGTAGAAGAAAAAGCAACACTGAAGGATCAGGAATCCGAGAATAAGCTTATTTTCATACGTTCTGCATGATTTGGGATTTTATGTATAAAATGAATTCCTTCACTCAAACCAAGTTAAAACTGCTTTGTCCTTCATATTTATCAATGTCTAGATTGACTTCAACAAAGAACAACACTGGATTTTGCAGTAGAAGAAAGAGCAACACTGAAGGATCAGTAATCCGAGAATAAGCTTATTTTCATACGTTCTGCATGATTTGGGATTTTATGTATAAAATGAATTCCTTCACTCAAACCAAGTTAAAACTGCTTTGTCCTTCATATTTATCAATGTCTAGATTGACTTCAACAAAGAACAACACTGGATTTTGCAGTAGAAGAAAAAGCAACACTGAAGGATCAGGAATCCGAGAATAAGCTTATTTTCATACGTTTTGCATGATTTGGGATTTTATGTATAAAACGAATTCCTTCACTCAAACCAAGTTAAAACTGCTTTGCGGAGTTATGCATGATCACCTCCGCTTCCGCTTTTGATGGTATATATTCGGGCATTCGCACCTTTTCTTACCAGCTTTTTACAAACGATGGTTGGACTTTCACACCTTCTTGTAGCCGAACAACTCCGCTCCCGCTATTGATTGTGTACAGTCGGGTATTTTAACCTTTTCTTACCCGCTTTTTACCAACTATGGTCGGACATTCACACCGTCTTACAGCGGAACATCTCCGCTCCCGCTTTTGATGGTGTATAGTCAGGCATTTGAACCTTTTCTTACCCGCTTTTTACAAACTATGGTCGGACATTCAAACCTTCTTGTAGCCGAAAACCTCTGCTCCCTCTTTTGATTATACATTGTCGGGCATTCGCACCTTATCTTACCCGCTTTTTACAAACTATAGTCAGACATTCACCCCTTGGTGCTGAACCACCTCAGCTCCCTGTTTTGATCATGTATGGTCTGGCAATGCTACCTTTTCTTACCCGTTTGTGAGTAATTATGGCTGGACATTCACACCTACTTGCAGTCGAACAGCTCTGCTCCCGCTCTTGATTATGTTTGGTTGGATATTCGAACCTTTTCTTAACTGCTTTTTACAAACTTTGGTTGGACGTTCACACCTTCTTGCAGCCGAACACCTCCGCATCCGCTTTTGATGGTATATATTCGGGCATTCGAACCTTTTCTTACCAGCTTTTTACAAACCATGGTTGGACTTTCACACCTTCTTGTAGCCGAAAAACTCCGCTCCCCCTATTGATTGTGTAAAGTCGGGTATTTTAACCTTTTCTTACCCACTTTTTACCAACTATTGTCGGACATTCACACCTTCTTACAGCGGAACACCTCCGCTCCCTCTTTTGAAGGTGTATGTTTGGGCATTCGAACCTTTTCTTACCCGCTTTTTACAAACTATGCTCGGACATTCAAACCTTCTTGTAGCCGAACACATCCACTCCTTCTTTTGATGATGTATGCTTGGGCATTCAAACCTACTTTTTGCCCGCTTTTCATTAATTTTGGGTGGACATTCACACCTTGTCACAGCCAAACACCTCCGCTCCCTGTTTTGATCATGTATGGTTGGACATTCGCACCTTGTCTCACCCGCTTTTTGCAAACTATGGTCGGCTGTTCACAGCTTCCTCTCCACCATACTTGTATGGTGGGATGTTCACACCCAGTTGCATCCGAAGACCTCCACCCCCACTTTTGTTGATATTTAGTTGGTCATTCGCAGCTTACCCGCTTTTGGCAAACTATGGCCTTCTTGCAGCCAAACACCTCTGATCTCGCTTTTGATAATGTAAGGTTGGGCATTCAGACCTTGCTTCACCTGCTTTTCACCAAATATAGTCGGACATTCACACCTTCTTGCAGCCGAACACTTCCGCTCCACCTTTTAGTGTTCTATCACACCTTTTTTTCACCGAATTTTATAGATTATGGTTGGAAATTCTCAACCACTCTCATCCGAAGACCTCTCCTCCCGCTTTTGTTAATATATTTGAACTTTAGTCGGACATTCACACCTTCTTGCAGCTGAACCACCTCCGCTCCCTGTTTTGATCATGTATGGTCTGGCAATACTACCTTTTCTTACCCGTTTGTGAGTAATTATGGCTGGACATTCACACCTACTTGCAGCCGAACACCACCTCTCTCGCTTTTGATGATGTATGGACCGGCATTCTTACCTTTTCTAACACATTTTTCAGAAATTACGGTCGGAGATTCACACCTACTCACAGCCGAACAACTCCGCTCCCGCATTTGATGGTGTGCAGTCGGACATTCTCACCCTTTCTCATCAGCTTTTTGCAAATTATGATCTGACATTCACACCTACTTGCAGTCGAAAAGTTATGCTCCCGCTTTTGATTATGTTTGGTTGGACGTTCACACCTTCTTGTAGCCGAACACATTCACTCCTGCTTTTGATGATGTATGGTTGGGCATTCGCACCTTTTTTTTACCCATTTGTCAGGAATAATGGGTGGACATTCACACCTTCTTGCAGCTGAACACCTCCTCTCCCATTTATGATCATGTGCGGTTTGATTTTCGAAAATTTTCTTTCATGTTTTCTAGCAATTATTGATGGACATTTAGACCTTCTTGCAGCTGAACACCTCCGCTCCTGCTTTTGATTATACCTTGTCAGGCATTCGCACCATGTCTTACCCGCTTTTTACAAACTTTAGTCGAACATTTACACCTTTTTGCAGCCGAACACCACCTCTCTCGCTTTTGATGATGCATGGTCCGGCATTCTTTCCTTTTCTAACACATTTTTCATCAATTATGGTCGGACATTCACACCTACTCAGAGCCGAACACCTCCGCTCCCGCATTTGATGGTGTATAGTCGGGCATTCTCACCCTTTCTCATCAGCTTTTTGCAAATTATAATCTGACATTCACACCTGCTTTTGATAATGTATGGTTGGGCATTCGCACCTTTTTTTACCCATTTTTCAGGAATTATGGGTGGACATTCACACCTTCTTGCAGCTGAACACCTCCTCTCCTTCTTATGATCATGTGCGGATGATATTCGAAAATTTTCTTTCATGTTTTAAAGCAATTATTGATGGACACTCAGACCTTCTTGCAGCTGAACCACTCTGCTCCCGCTTTTGATGGTGTATAGTCGGGCTTTCGAGCCTTTCCTTCCCGGTTTTTACAAATTATGGTTGGACATTCAGACCTTCTTGCAGCCGAACACCTCCGCTCCCTCTTTTGATCATACATTGTCGGGCATTCGAACCTTTTCTTACCCGCTTTTTACAAACCATGGTTGGACATTCACACCTTCTTGTAGCCGAACAACTCCGCTCCCGCTATTGATTGTGTACAGTCGGGTATTTTAACCTTTTCTTACCCGCTTTTTACCAACTATGGTCGGACATTCACACCTTCTTACAGCGGAACACCTCCGCTCCCTCTTTTGATGGTGTATGTTCGGGCAGTCAAACCTTTTCTTACCTGCTTTTTACAAACTATGGTCAGACATTCAACCCTTCTTGGAGCCGAACACATCCACTCCTGCTTTTGATTATGTATAGTTAGGCATTCGCACCTTTTCTTACCCATTTTTCAGAAATTATGGGTGTACATTCACACCTTCTTGCAGCCGAACACCTCCGCTCCCTCTTTTGATCATACATTTTCGGGCATTCGCACCTTTTCTTACCCGCTTTTTACAAACCATAGTCGGACTTTCACATCTTTTAGTAGCCGAAAAACTCCGCTCCCGCTATTGATTGTGTACAGTCGGGTATTTTAACCTTTTCTTACCCGCTTTTTACCAACTATGGTCGGACATTCACACCTTCTTACAGCGGAACACCTCCGCTCCCTCTTTTGATGGTGTATGTTCGGGCAGTCAAACATTTTCTTACCTGCTTTTTACAAACTATGGTCAGACGTTCAAACCTTCTTGTAGCCGAACATATCCACTCCTGCTTTTGATGATGTATGGTTGGGCATTCGAACCTACTTGTTGCCCGCTTTTCATTAATTATGGGTGGACATTCACACCTTGTCTCAGCCAAGCCATGTTTTGATCATGTATGGTTTGACATTCGCACCTTTGCTTACCTTCTTTTTATACTGATTGCTCAAGATTAAGTTGTTCTTTCTCAAACTACAAAATTTTTTTAATTGTTGAAACTTGATTTGAAGTGGATAAATAAGGAAGACAAACAGTTTTAAGTCAGGCTGATAGCAATTAATTTTATAGCAAAATCTGTATTTCGTCATTTGTCGAGAGATGCTTATTGCTGAAGAAGTTCTTTCTCATTCTACAAAGTACAACGTTGTTTATCATTGAAACTTGATTAGACATGAATAAATATGAAGGACAAAGCAGTCTTAACTTGGTTTGAGTTAAGGAATTCGTTTTATAGGAGAATCCGAATTCGTGCATAACTCGTAAAATAGAGCTTATTTTCGGATTCCTAAAGAATGAGTCTGGTTCTTTCTCATAATACAAAGTTTGTTGTTTATTGTTGAAACTTCATCAGACCGTTAGATATAGTCGGACTCACCTCGACGCACGGCTTGGGATCTGGAACCAGTACTCTTGAGAGGGGTTGGACTCTCTTCCACTCTGGAGTTGCCCGTGGTGAGAGGCGCAGAGCAGGTGTGGGCATACTTATTGCCCCCCGGCTGTGTGCCAGTACATTGGGGTTTACCCCAGTGAACGAGAGGGTAGCCTCCCTCCGCCTTGGGTGGGGGGACGAGTCCTGACTGTTGTTTGTGCCTATGCGCCAAACAGCAGTTCAGAGTACCTACCCTTTTTGGAGTCTCTGGGGGAGGCACTGGAGAATGCTCCTACCGGAGACTCCCTCATTCTGCTGGGGGACTTCAATGCTCACGTGGGCAATGACAGTGAGACCTGGAGGGGTGTGATTGGGAGGAACGGCCCCCCCGATCTGAATCAGAGTGGTGTTATGTTGTTGGACTTCTGTGCCAGTCATAGACTGTCCATAACGAACACCATGTTCAGGCATAAGGGTGTCCATATGTGCACTTGGCACCAGGACACCCTTGGCCGCAGTTCGATGATCGACTTTGTGGTTGTATCATCGGACTTGCGGCCGTATGTCCTGGACACTCGGGTGAAGAGAGGGGCGGAGCTGTCAACTGATCACCACCTGGTGGTGAGTTGGCTCCACTGGTGGGGGAGGATGCCGATCAGACCTGGCAGGCCCAAACGTATTGTGAGGGTCTGCTGGGAGCGTTTGTCAGAATCCCCCGTCAGAAGGAGCTTTAACTCCCACCTCCGGCAGAGCTTCAACCATATTTGAGGTGGGGGACATTGAGTCCGAATGGGTCATGTTCCGTGACTCCATTGCCGAGGCAGCTGGTCGGAGTTGTGGCCGTAAGGTGGTCGGTGCCTGTCGTGGCGGCAACCCTCGAACCTGCTGGTGGACACCAGTGGTGAGGGAAGCCGTCAAGCTGAAGAAGGAGTCCTATCAGGTCTTTTTGGCCAGTGGGACCCTGGAAGAAGCTGATAGGTACCGACGGGCCAGACAGGCCACGGCTTCGGCGGTTGCTGAGGCAAAAACTCGGGCCTGGGAGGAGTTCGGTGAGACCATGGAGAACGATTTCCGGACGGCCTCGAAAAGATTCTGGTCCACCATCCGGCGTCTCAGGGGGGGGGAGCGGCTCACAGTCAACACTGTTTACAGTGGGGACGGGGCTTTGCTGACCTCAACTAGGGATGTTGTGAGTCGGTGGGGGGAGTACTTCGAGGAACTCCTCAATCCTACCAACACGTGCTCGGAAGAGGCAGAGTCGGAGAGCTCGGAGACGGGGCCTCCCATTTCTGGGGCTGAGGTTGCCGAGGTGGTTAAAAAGCTCCTCGGTGGCAAGGCCCCGGGGGTGGATGAGGTCCGACCTGAGTTTCTCAAGGCTCTGGATGTTGTAGGGCTGTCTTGGCTGACACGCCTCTGCAGTATCGCGTGGACATCGGGGACAGTGCCTCTGGACTGGCAGATTGGGGTGGTGGTCCCCCTCTTTAAAAAGGGGGACCGGAGGGTGTGTTCCAACTATAGGGGTATCACACTCCTCAGCCTCCCTGGTAAGGTCTATTCGGGGGTATTGGAGAGGAGGATCCGTCGGATAATCGAGCCTCGGATTCAGGAGATGCAGTGTGGCTTTCGTCCTGGCCGTGGAACAGTGGACCAGCTCTATACCCTCGGCAGGATCCTGGAGGGTGCATGGGAGTTTGCCCAACCAGTCTACATGTGTTTTGTGGACTTGGAGAAAGCGTTCGACCGTGTCCCTCGTGGAGTCCTGTGGGGGGTGCTCCGGGAATATGGAGTGCCGGACCCCTTGATAGGGGCCGTTCGGTCTCTGTATGACCGGTGCCAGAGTTTGGTCCGCATTGCCGGCAGTAAGTCGGATACGTTTCCGGTGAGAGTTGGACTCCGTCAGGGCTGCCCTTTGTCACCGATTCTGTTCCTAACTTTTATGGACAGAATTTCTAGGCGGAGCCAGGGCGTTGAGGGTGTCCCATTTGGCGACCTCAGAATCGGGTCTCTGCTTTTTGCAGATGATGTGGTTCTGTTAGCGTCGTCAGGCCGTGACCTTCAGCTCTCACTGGAGTGATTCGCAGCTGAGTGTGAAGCGGCTGGGATGAGAATCAGCACCTCCAAATCCGAGACTATGGTTCTCAGCCGGAAAAGGGTGGAATGCTCTCTCCGGGTCGGGAATGAGATCCTTCCCCAAGAGGAGGAGTTCAAGTATCTCGGGGTCTTGTTCACGAGTGACGGACGAATGGAGCGGGAGATTGACGGGCGGATCGGTGCGGCGCCTGCAGTGTTGCAGGCTCTGCACCGACCCGTCGTTGTGAAGAGGGAGCTGAGCCAGAAGGCGAAGCTCCCTCTTCACAACAGATTTATCCATCAGTTCTGGTCATAGCTTCTAACCACAAATATGTTTGAACACCTTCATAAAGACTCGAAATCCTAATTTACAGCTCATACAATACAAAATCCTTCATAGAACACACTATACAGGACAAAGGATGTTCAGGATGGGTCTAACACACTCAAACATCTGCTCACATTGCACAGATAACACACCTGATGATTATGCACACGCTTTGTGGTTTTTCTGCACCTGTCCAGAAGTTCTGGCTTGAAGTCTGTGAGGACCTATCAACATGGCTAAAGTGTAGCAGCCCTGCATGCCCCACACTGTGCATACTGGGTGACTTAGACAACATCAACATGGAAATTAACTCAGCACACATGGTTGTCAGTGTTATGTATCGCAAAGAAAACTATTCTCATGAACTGGAAAGCGAAGAACAATCTGTGTATTAACCAGTTTAGAAATTTTCTTTTAGATTATATTAGCATGGAAACAATGTCTGCCTCCTCAAAACATCAATTGGCTGAATTTCATTCTCTCTGGTCCCCTCTGATTAGTTTTATCACATAGTGGTGGTGGTGGGTTGCTGGGTGATGGTGGGTCTCAGGCCCGGGCTGCTGCGACTGGTGTGACCGGGTGGTTTGTTTGTTTGTTTTTTGATGTTGTTTGTTTGTTTTTTGTAGAGGTCCTCCTGGGTGGGGTTGGGTTGAGTGGGGTGGGGCGGGATGGGTACCTTCTGGGGGTACAGTAGCTCCCAGAATATGGTCGCTGCAAGCCCCGAGCCTGGTGGACATCAGGCCCTCCTGCCCATTGTTGGCTCCCAGGTAGCGGGGATGCCTATTGCAGCCAGTCCCTGGCTGCCCTCTCTGGGGGAGAGTAGTTCCCCGGTATATATCCCAATACCCCTCTCCCTTCTGGCTCCTGTACACAGCACACACTCACACATGAAGGGTTTTGGGGGCGTGTGTGTTCGGTGGGGTGTAGTGGATGGGGCCACGTAGGTGGTCCCCTTTGGTTGCACTCTGCAGTTCCCTACCCCTGTTTTAATTACACCTTAGACATTACTACTTATCAAACACACTCACACACACACATTTGGTCTTGGGGGATGGTTACACTGAGTGGCATCTGGTGGGCGGGGCTCTTTGGGTATGTAGGCTGCCCAGAGTGCCGCGCTCCCAGTTCTACAAGTTTGGCTGCCCCTCAATTTTAATTGCTCACTATTAGAAAATATTGAAGAGCCAGAAGGGTGAGGGGAGGGGTCTTCTTCGCACACCCCTGCTTCCTGGTGTCTGCTCGGGGCAGGAGGATTAATTAATTGTTCTGCTGGTTCGGGGTCTGTGGTGGCTGGGGGGTTGCTGGCCTCCTGATGTGCCCGCTGCACTACACCCCAGCAGAGTCGAGGGAGGTAGGATGTGTGGATGTGTGGATGTATGGGACGTGAAAGTGTGTGTGGTAATGATTGGGCCTGGATCTGGGACTTGCTGTCGCCTGGCCTGCCTGTGTTTCTCCCGATGGGGCATCAGCGTTGCCTCTCCCCACTGCTCGCGACTTCACCCACCTGTGGGCACGTCTTGACTCCCAGGGCACTTGGCCAGGGGCGCTGGGGCAGGCGCTGACCCACTTTGTGGCTGTCTGGGGCGCTTGGCCCTCCTGGGTATTGGGTGGGGCCTCTGCCGGGGGGTTTGGGGGCGCTCGGGCTCCTGGGGCCCAGGTCCAGTGCACGGCCCATGTCTGGGCGGCTGGGGCCTGGCGGGGTCGGTGGGCTGTTACCCCTGGTTCCCGGAGTGCCTCTGCCCTATGCTTATGGGGGCTCTTTCCGGGGGCTTCCTCTGCAGTCTTCTGGGTGGATGCGTGGTTGCCCCTGCGGTGGGCTGCCTGGGTTCTGTGCTCTGTGGGGGCTGCTGGTGGCCTGGGTCTTGTGGCCCTCTCTGCCTGCTTCTGATTGCTTGGGGGGGGCTGTGGATTGTGGCCCTGTACGCTTATACACTCATAACTAAGCACGGTTATCATGTAGGTCCTGTGCCATGGGTGTTGCATGTTCTCACACACACACACACACATTCATTGGTCCAGTAGCATGGTCACTAAGCAGTTGATGTATTATCATGTCGTCTCAGGTCATCTATATCCACAGCTGCGTTGTATGCGATTGCCGCTTCTTGTGCTTGTTTTTGTTTGTTTGTGTGTTTGTTTTTTCTCTGCTTGTCTGCTTTCAGGTGCTCCTGGTGGCGCTAAGGCTGGATTCCCCTCATAGGCCATGGATTGTTGTCTGTTTTGTTTTTTACAGGTGTAGCAGCTGGTTGTCTGTTTTTTGTTTCTATTTTTGTTCTGTTTCCTCTTCTTTCCTCTTCTTCTTTCCTTGTCCCCCAGTCCGGTTCAGTTCAGTTCATGTCATATATTGTAAACAGAAATAAATAAATGGGCATCAAGGGGAGCTTTACATTTATAAAACTTCCCTTGGCAAAACAAATCTGTTTGGCATCAAAGGTATTCAGACTACAATTCTTCTGACATAATGCTGAACAGGACAAGGGGAAAAAAAAGTAAAGAAGACAGTTCTGCCGAAAGCCAGGGATAAACCTGTTCTAAGTTCTATACTTTTTAAAAGGGGCGTGTTTATCAACTATGGAATTAGAAGATTTACAAAAATGGTCAAGGGCTAGATCTTCATCTGGGATTTTAATAGTGTCAGTAACTATTCAACAGATCAGTTAAAAAAAAGCCTGCTCATGGAGATGTTTCAGGATCTGGATACCAAGCGTGGACCTAATGTTTTCATTTTTGCAATTCTGATACAGGCTATTGAGCAGTGATTACTAACACCAAGTTCAGATACTGCGGATTTTCTACCTTTGATTTGTTAAGATTGAGCCAATCAGGGACAACCTTGAAGGATCTCTTTGGTTTTGTAGGATCAGTAATTACCTGAGAAAGGTTGATATTGGTACACACCTTTTTTAGATGATCAGAGGCAGAGTTCAACTTGTTTAAATTAAAATTGCCACACAGAGATTGGGTTTAGGCCACATGCACACAGAATGACATCAACAAATATAAGAAATATTAAACATTTACACATAGATTTTTGAATACATGTAGAGGAATGATACTTTGAAATGTGCTCATTGCGGAGTTATGATCAGTTGAGTAATGAAGGTTGAACTATTCTAGGAAAGAGGTTCTATTCCCAGCATCATGATGGACACTCCTGATATAGAAGGTTTCGCTAACGCATTGGAATTGTTTTACTATTTTCATATGCATGTGCAATGAAGAATTGCTTGCTGCTGATAAATGCAAAGAAGAACAGCTTACACATAGATGCTCACATATAGGCTGCTGAATGCAATGAAGACCTGCTTATCAAGTAAAGTTCAATGTCAATGTGTAATATTCAATTAGGATTTGCAAAACAGTGAAGTTAAACAATGAATGGGTCCATAGTCGGTATGAGAAGACTACAGGAATATTTACCTGGGTGTACGTTCAAACAGAGATGAGAAAATTGCGATAAATAATTGTTTGTTTGTTTGTTAGTATGTATAGGAATGTTATGTGTATAAACTGTGTTGAGTTATAGTTACTCAGTAGTGTCTCAGTGAAACAACCGACGGGGGAAGCCTTGCGGTGACAACAAAAGCAGTGTTTTACTGATCAGTCAAGTTGCTCCAGTGTACTCCATACAAACTGGTTGGCTACTGAAGGGATAGAAAATGGGGAATACTTGTTTTAAAGCAAACAAGGAATTAGATGGGAAAAATACATGTTTTAACGGGACCCAGACAATATTAAATACTCAGACAGATGGGAGAAGAAGTGTAGTTTTGTAGGAAATCACAAAATTATTACATAGAATTAGTGAAATCAATTGAAGAATGCCTTTCTGAAGAGCTGTTTACCACAGATGAGCAGCTTTGCGACCAAGCACATTGTAGATCGCTTTACTGCCAAAATGATCTAATTTAATGGATTGGTTTAGACATGCATAACAGCATTTTAAGAACAAAGAGAGAAACAAAAAGGGACAACGCTTCATGGTGGAAGGTGATGTATAAATAACTGTGTATATGATGAAGGGGGTGGCAACACCCATTCCGAAATCCCGCCATTCCGACATCCCGCTATTCCGACATCCCGCTATTCTGACGTTCAAATGTCCCACCATTCCGACAAGGCTTTCCGTATAAGGAAATGTGTGTTACTCAACAGGTGAGTCCCTTCTTTCTGTTCATGCAATTTATATGTTTAACACATGTTTATAGACAAGCGTTATTAAAAACACAAAGTCTGGAGGAGGAGAAGCAGTCCGCGGTGGTTTTCAATCACACACTCCAATGCCACTTGTTTCAACTTCCGAAAATTTAATCCAGGAAAAAAAGGCTTACAAACATGGACCAAAACGGCTCCATAACACTCACAAGAATCCAAAAGAAACGAAAGTTAACTAAAAGAAAGCAAATAAACAGTATGAAGTGGTCAAAATTGGTTTTACGCATGCCTATGTGCGTCTGGCACATGCGTCTTCGGGCTCTCCCACGTTGGTTTGTGGATGAAAGCTATATGTTCAGCTGTAATGTCATGTAAAAACAATCTCTACATGACATTTACTCCCAGGTGTGACCAGTTAGGTCCTTAAGATATCAACAGGCTGTATAAAGCTACAACCGTTGCGGCTGTGTGTTTGGAGTGAGTACTCATAAATCACGTGAATAACATGAATAAACGTTTTTACTGAATTTTGTTGTGTTTTATACGTTCTATGCTGTCATTTCTCTCTTCTCCTATTGGCAAGGCAAGGCAGAGTGCTCGCAACTGTGTCCTGTGCAGTAGCCGTGATATCTGTAATTGCAATTATTACTTTTGCATATGATGACAGCGTGCAAAAGACGCATGGGCTCTGTGGAGAGCTCCGCTCCAGCTGGCTGCTGTGACAGCTCACTGACACTGTATTTCTGCTTAATCAGTTTCAGTCTCGCCAGAGTTACATTAATATCTGTATTTTTATATTTGAAATTCAGGGGATTTTGATAATAGATTATTAAAGTTTGTTTGCGAGGCTGTGGCCTCTGCATGTGCAAAGCTTGTGCGCCAAACTTTAGGGCGTATTTGCGCCGGCATATCATTAGTGCAAAATGTTTTTGGTAAAAAATAGGCTATTAAAAGGAACTGTCGGAATGGCGGTATGTTAAAAAAAACAAAAAACATACCGCCATTCCGACCATAGGAGGAAAAAAGTGTCGGAATGGCGAGATGTCGGAATGGCAGCATGTAACCATGATGAAGGAGAGACCATTTGAGCAGCACAGCCATTTCGCAGCACAGGGACAGCAGTCCAAGTTACAGGATCTCCCACGTGGTATCACCTGTCACATTGTGTCAAGGCATCAAAAGAAGAAAAAATCACCAAACTCAAGTACAAAAAGACAAAGACTCCGGTGAACGAAGACAGAGGACTGACAAACCAGAAATACAAAAGGATTCTCGATATCAAGATCCAGAAGAAGAGGCTAACAATGCCACGAACACTTACGATGCTGGGAATGATGCCAGCAATGAACAGAGAAGAAGATTCAGTGTCATCAATCTGCATTACGTGCCTCTAATGCGGGGGTGAATATAGAATCCTCAACGATTACAACGTCTCTGGGAACTGTGACAACAACAAGGTTTAAACCATTTTGATATATATTGTAACCTATTGTCTAAGGAATAGTGCTGAAAATGAGGTAAATCTAATCCACCACTGTCCTTGGTCTTCTTTAGGGTTTTTAAACTAATACGTGGTGGTTTGTTTTTCCACAGAAATTTGGAGATGCATGAATCTAGTGACTTAAACCAAGTAGCAGATGGTTTTATGGGGATCATTGAGAACAAATAGTTAACTTTTGGTAGAATCATCATTTTAATGGATGTAACTCTCCCCATAAGTGATATAGGTAAGGACTTCCAACGAGAGATCGTCCTCTACTGTCTTTAATAATTGCACATAATTTAGCTTTGTTAGCTCTGAGAGCCTGGAGGAAATGTTTATGCCTAAATATCTAATATTTCCTGACTGTAAAGTGATCGCAGGTATATTATGGACCCTACAGTTAATGGGCAGAACTGTGGTCTTAGACCAGTTGATAGAGTAGTCAGAAAGTGCTGAGACTTTATTTATGAGTGTGATCGTGTGACTGAGAGACGTCTGTGAGTTCTGAAGGAAAAGTAATACATCATCAGCATAAAGACTTATTTTATGCTCAATATTTTGGGATTAATTACTCACAAACGGGTAAGAAAAGGTCGTATTGCCAGACCATACATGATCAAAACAGGGAGCGGAGGTGGTTCAGCTGCAAGGTGTGAATGTCTGACTATAGTTTGTAAAAAGCGGGTAAGATAAGGTGCGAATGCCCGACAATGTATGATCAAAAGAGGGAGCGGAGGTTTTCGGCTGCAAGAAGGTCTGAATGTCCACCCAAAATTCCTGAAAAATGGGTAAAAAAAGGGTGCGAATGCCAAACCATACATCATCAAAAGCAGGAGTGGATGTGTTCGGCTACAAGAAGATTTGAATGTCCATCAATAATTGCTTTAAAACATGAAAGAAAATTTTCGAATATCAAACCGCACATGATCATAAGCGGGAGAGGAGTTGTTCAGCTGCAAGAAGGTGTGAATGTCCACCCATAATTACTGAAAAATGGGTAAGAAAAGGTGAAAATGCCCAACCATACATCATCAAAAGCAGGAGTGGATGTGTTCGGCTACAAGAAGGTTTGAATGTCCGACCATAGTTTGTAAAAAGCGGGTAAGAAAAGGTTCGAATGCCCGAACATAGACCATCAAAAGAGGGAGCGGAGGTGTTCCGCTGTAAGAAGATGTAGATGTCCGACCATAGTTGGTAAAAAGCGGTTAAGAAAAGGTTAAAATACCCGACTGTACACAATCAATAGCGGGAGCGGAGTTGTTTGGCTACAAGAAGGTGTGAAAGTCCGACCACGGTTTGTAAAAAGCGGGTAAGAAAAGGTTCGAATGCCCGAATATATACCATCAAAAGTGGAAGTGGATGTGTTCGGCTGCAAGAAGGTGTGAACGTCCGACCAAAGTTTGTAAAAAGCAGTTAAGAAAAGGTTCGAATATCCAACCAAACATAATCAAAAGCGGGAGCAGAGCTGTTCGACTGCAAGTAGGTGTGAATGTCAGATCATAATTTGCAAAAAGCTGATGAGAAAGGGTGAGAATGCCCGGCTATACACCATCAAATGCGGGAGCGGAAGTGTTCGGCTGTGAGTAGGTGTGAATGTCCGACCATAATTGCTGAAAAATGTGTTAGAAGAGACTAGAATGCTGGACAATACATCATCAAATGCGGGAGCGGAGTTGTTCGGCTGTGAGAAGGTGTGAATCTCCGAGCATAGTTTGTAAAAAGGGGGTAAGAATAGGTTCGAATGCCCGAACATACACTATCAAAACAGGGAGCTGAGGTGGCTCAGCTGCAAGGTGTGAATGTCTGACTATAGTTTGTAAATAAGGTGCGAATGCCCAACAATTTATAATCAAAAGAGGGAACGGAGGTTTTCGGCTACAAGAAGGTTTCAATGTCCGACCATAGTTTGTAAAAAGCGGGTAAGAAAAGGTTCAAATGCCTGACTATACACCATCAAAAGCGCGGAGCGGAGGTGTTCCGCTGTAAGACGGTGTGAATGTCCGACCATAGTTGGTAAAAAGCAGGTAAGAAAAGGTTAAAATACCCGACTGTACACAATCAATAGCGGAAGCGGAGGTGTTCGGCTGCAAGAAGGTCTGAATGTCCAACCATAATTTGTAAAAACCGGGAAGGAAAGGCTCGAAAGCCCGACTATACACCATCAAAAGCGGGAGCAGAGTGGTTCAGCTGCAAGAAGGTCTGAATGTCCATCAATAATTGCTTTAAAACATGAAAGACAATTTTCGAATATCATCCGCACATGATCATAAGAAGGAGAGGAGGTGTTCAGCTGCAAGAAGGTGTGAATGTCCACCCATAATTCCTGAAAAATGGGTAAAAAAAGGTGCGAATGCCCAACCATACATTATCAAAAGCAGGTGTGAATGTCAGATCATAATTTGCAAAAAGCTGATGAGAAAGGGTGAGAATGCCCGACTATACACTATCAAATGCGGGAGCGGAGGTGTTCGGCTCTGAGTAGGTGTGAATGTCCGACCATAATTGCTGAAAAATGTGTTAGAAAAGGAAAGAATGCCGGACCATACATCATCAAAAGCGAGAGAGGTGGTGTTCGGCTGCAAAAAGGTGTAAATGTTCGACTAAAGTTTGTAAAAAGCGGGTAAGACATGGTGCGAATGCCTGACGAGGTATGATCAAAAGCAGGAGCGGAGGTGTTCGGCTGCAAGAAGGTCTAAATGTCCATCAATAATTGCTAGAAAACATGAAAGAAAATTTTCGAAAATCAAACCGAACATGATCAAAAGCAGGAGTGGATGTGTTCGGCTACAAGAAGGTGTGAACGTCCAACCAAAGTTTGTAAAAAGCAGTTAAGAAAAGGTTTGAATATCCAACCAAACATAATCAAAAGCGGGAGCATAGCTTTTCGACTGCAAGTAGGTGTGAATGTCAGATCATAATTTGCAAAAAGCTGATGAGAAAGGGTGAGAATGTCCGACTGCACACCATCAAATGCGGGAGCGGAGTTGTTCGGCTGTGAGTAGGTGTGAATCTCCGACCGTAATTTCTGAAAAATGTGTTAGAAAAGGTAAGAATGCCGGTCCATACATCATCAAAAGCGAGAGAGGTGGTGTTCGGCTGCAAGTAGGTGTGAATGTCCAGCCATAATTACTCACAAACGGGTAAGAAAAGGTAGTATTGCCAGACCATACATGATCAAAACAGGGAGCGGAGGTGGTTCAGCTGCAAGAAGGTGTGAATGTCCGACTAAAGTTCAAATATATTAACAAAAGCGGGAGGAGAGGTCTTCGGATGAGAGTGGTTGAGAATTTCCAACCATAATCTATAAAATTCGGTGAAAAAAAGGTGTGATAGAACACTAAAAGGTGGAGCGGAAGTGTTCGGCTGCAAGAAGGTGTGAATGTCCGACTATATTTGGTGAAAAGCAGGTGAAGCAAGGTCTGAATGCCCAACCTTACATTATCAAAAGCGAGATCAGAGGTGTTTGGCTTCAAGAAGGCCATAGTTTGCCAAAAGCGGGTAAGCTGCGAATGACCAACTAAATATCAACAAAAGTGGGGGTGGAGGTCTTCGGATGCAACTGGGTGTGAACATCCCACCATACAAGTATGGTGGAGAGGAAGCTGTGAACAGCCGACCATAGTTTGCAAAAAGCGGGTGAGACAAGGTGCGAATGTCCAACCATACATGATCAAAACAGGGAGCGGAGGTGTTTGGCTGTGACAAGGTGTGAATGTCCACCCAAAATTAATGAAAAGCGGGCAAAAAGTAGGTTTGAATGCCCAAGCATACATCATCAAAAGAAGGAGTGGATGTGTTCGGCTACAAGAAGGTTTGAATGTCCGAGCATAGTTTGTAAAAAGCGGGTAAGAAAAGGTTCGAATGCCCAAACATACACCATCAAAAGAGGGAGCGGAGGTGTTCCGCTGTAAGAAGGTGTGAATGTCCGACCATAGTTGGTAAAAAGTGGGTAAGAAAAGGTTAAAATACCCGACTGTACACAATCAATAGGGGGAGCAGAGCTGTTCGACTGCAAGTAGGTGTGAATGTCCAGCCATAATTACTCACAAACGGGTAAGAAAAGGTAGTATTGCCAGACCATACATGATCAAAACAGGGAGCTGAGGTGGTTCAGCACCAAGGTGTGAATGTCTGACTATAGTTTGTAAAAAGCGGGTAAGATAAGGTGCGAATGCCCGACAATGTATAATCAAAAGAGGGAGCAGAGGTTTTCGGCTACAAGAAGGTTTCAATGTCCGACCATAGTTTGTAAAAAGCGGGTAAGAAAAGGGTCAAATGCCTGACTATACACCATCGGGAGCGGAGATGTTCCGCTGTAAGACGGTGTGAATGTCCGACCATAGTTGGTAAAAAACGGGTAAGAAAAGGTTAAATAACCCGACTGTACACAATCAATAGCGGGAGCGGAGTTGTTCGGCTACAAGAAGGTGTGAAAGTCCAACCAAAGTTGGCAAAAAGCAGTAAAGAAAAGGTTCGAATATCCAAACATAATTAAAAGCGAGAGAGATTGTTTTCAGCTGCAAGTAGGTGTGAATATCCAGCCATAATTACTCACAAACGGGTAAGAAAATGTAGTATTGCTTGACCATACATGATCAAAACAGGGAGTTGAGGTGGTTTAGCTGCAAAAAAGGGGTGAATGTCCAACTAAAGTTCAAATATATTAACAAAAGCGGGAGGAGAGGTCTTCGGATTAGAGTGGTTGAAATTTCCAACCATAGTCTATAAAATGCGGTGAAAAAAAAAGGTGTGAAGGAATGAATTTTATAGCAAAATCCGAAATCATGCATAACTCCGCAAAAGGAACGTATTGCTCAACCAAAGGGATGCTTCTTTCTCATTCAGGGTAATATGAGGAACTTTATGCTTGATACATTTTAGACATGGATAACTATGAAGGACAAAGCAATTTTAACTTGGTTTGAGCAAAGCAATTCATTTTATAGGAAAATCCGAAATCGTGCAGGACTCATGAAAGTAAGCTTATTCTCGGATTCCTGATCCTCCAGTGTTGCTCTTTCCTATACTGCAAAATACAGCCTTGTTCTTTGTTGAAATCGATATAGACATTGATAAATATGAAGGACAAAGCAGTTTCCACTTTGTTTGAGTGAAGGAATTAATTTTATAGCAAAATCCCAAATCAAGCAGAACGTATGAAAATAAGCTTATTCTCGGATTCCTGTTCCTTCAGTGTTGCTCTTTCTACTACTGCAAAATACAATGTTGTTCTTTGTTGAAGTCGATCTAGACATTGATAAATATGAAGGACAAAGCAGTTTTAGCTTGGTTTGAGTGAAGGAATTCATTTTATACATAAAATCCCAAATCATGCAGAACGTATGAAAATAAGCTTATTCTCGGATTACTGATCCTTCAGTGTTGCTCTTTCTTCTACTGCAAAATCCAGTGTTGTTCTTTGTTGAAGTCAATCTAGACATTGATAAATATGAAGGACAAAGCAGTTTTAACTTGGTTTGAGTGAAGGAATTCATTTTATACATAAAATCCCGAATCACGCAGAACGTATGAAAATAAGCTTATTCTCGGATTCCTAAAACTTTTGATTTGCTCTTTCTTTACTGCAAAGTACAATGTTGTTCTTTGTTGAAGTCGATCTAGACATTGATAAATATGAAGGACAAAGCAGTTTTCACTTGGTTTGAGTGAAGGATTTGCAGCTGAAAACCTCCCGCTCCCACTTTTGATTGTGTATAGTCGGGCTTTCGAGCCTTTTCTTACCCGGTTTTTAGAAATTATGGTAGGACATGGTTCGACCTTGCAGCCGAAGACCTCCACTCCCTCTTTTGATCATACATTGTCGGGCATTAGCACCTTTTCTTACCCGCTTTTTACAAACTATAGTCAGACATTCACACCTTGCAGCTGAACCACCTCAGCTCCCTGTTTTGATCATGTATGGTCTGGCAATACTACCTTTTCTTTCCCGTTTGTGAGTAATTATGGCTGGACATTCACACCTACTTGCAGTCGAACAGCTCTGCCCCCGCTTTTGATGGTATATATTCGGGCATTCGAACCTTTTCTTAACTGCTTTTTGCAAACTTTGGTAGGACGTTCACACCTTCTTGCAGCCGAACACCTCCACTTCCGCTTTTGATGGTGTATAGTCAGGCATTTCAACCTTTTCTTACCCGCTTTTTACAAACTATGGTCGGACATTCAAACCTTCTTGTAGCCGAAAACATCCGCTCCCTCTTTTGATCATACATTGTCGGGCATTCGCACCTTTTCTTACCCGTTTTTACAAACCATGGTCGGACTGTCACACATTCTTGTAGCCAAACACATCCGCTCCCGCTATTGATTGTGTACAGTCGGGTATTTTAACCTTTTCTTACCCGTTTTTTACCAACTATGGTCGGACATTCACACCTTACAGCGGAACACCTCCGCTCCCTCTTTTGATGGTGTATGTTTGGGCATTCGAACCTTTTCTTACCCGCTTTTTACAAACTATGCTCGGACATTCAAACCTTCTTGTAGCCGAACACATCCACTCCTGCTTTTGATGATGTATGGTTGGGCATTCAAACCTACTTGTTGCCCGCTTTTCATTAATTTTGGGTGGACATTCACACCTTGTCACAACCAAACACCTCCGCTCCCTGTTTTGATCATGTATGGTTGGACATTCGCACCTTTTCTCACCCGCTTTTTGCCAACTATGGTCGGCTGTTCACAGCTTCCTCTCCACCATACTTGTATGGTGGGATATTCACACCCACTTGCATCCGAAGACCTTTTGTTTATATTTAGTCGGTCATTCGCAGCTTACCCGCTTTTGGCAAACTATGGCCTTCATGCAGACAAACACCTCTGATCTCGCTTTTGATGATGTAAGGTTGGGCATTCAGACCTTGCTTCACCTGCTTTTCACCAAATATAGTCGGACATTCACACCTTCTTGCAGCCGAACACTTCCGCTCCACGTTTTAGTGTTCTATCACACCTTTTTTTTCACCGCATTTTATAGATTATGGTTGGAAATTCTCAACCACTCTCATCCGAAGACCTCTCCTCCCGCTTTTGTTAATATATTTGAACTTTAGTCGGACATTCACACCTTCTTGCAGCTGAACCACCTCCGCTCCCTCTTTTGATCATACATTGTCGGGCATTAGCACCTTTTCTTACCCGCTTTTTACAAACTATAGTCAGACATTCACACCTTGCAGCTGAACCACCTCAGCTCCCTGTTTTGATCATGTATGGTCTGGCAATACTACCTTTTCTTTCCCGTTTGTGAGTAATTATGGCTGGACATTCACACCTACTTGCAGTCGAACAGCTCTGCCCCCGCTTTTGATGGTATATATTCGGGCATTCGAACCTTTTCTTAACTGCTTTTTGCAAACTTTGGTAGGACGTTCACACCTTCTTGCAGCCGAACACCTCCGCTTCCGCTTTTGATGGTGTATAGTCAGGCATTTGAACCTTTTCTTACCCGCTTTTTACAAACTATGGTCGGACATTCAAACCTTCTTGTAGCCGAAAACATCCGCTCCCTCTTTTGATCATACATTGTCGGGCATTCGCACCTTTTCTTACCCGTTTTTACAAACCATGGTCGGACTGTCACACATTCTTGTAGCCAAACACATCCGCTCCCGCTATTGATTGTGTACAGTCGGGTATTTTAACCTTTTCTTACCCGTTTTTTACCAACTATGGTCGGACATTCACACCTTACAGCGGAACACCTCCGCTCCCTCTTTTGATGGTGTATGTTTGGGCATTCGAACCTTTTCTTACCCGCTTTTTACAAACTATGCTCGGACATTCAAACCTTCTTGTAGCCGAACACATCCACTCCTGCTTTTGATGATGTATGGTTGGGCATTCAAACCTACTTGTTGCCCGCTTTTCATTAATTTTGGGTGGACATTCACACCTTGTCACAACCAAACACCTCCGCTCCCTGTTTTGATCATGTATGGTTGGACATTCGCACCTTTTCTCACCCGCTTTTTGCCAACTATGGTCGGCTGTTCACAGCTTCCTCTCCACCATACTTGTATGGTGGGATATTCACACCCACTTGCATCCGAAGACCTTTTGTTTATATTTAGTCGGTCATTCGCAGCTTACCCGCTTTTGGCAAACTATGGCCTTCATGCAGACAAACACCTCTGATCTCGCTTTTGATGATGTAAGGTTGGGCATTCAGACCTTGCTTCACCTGCTTTTCACCAAATATAGTCGGACATTCACACCTTCTTGCAGCCGAACACTTCCGCTCCACGTTTTAGTGTTCTATCACACCTTTTTTTTCACCGCATTTTATAGATTATGGTTGGAAATTCTCAACCACTCTCATCCGAAGACCTCTCCTCCCGCTTTTGTTAATATATTTGAACTTTAGTCGGACATTCACACCTTCTTGCAGCTGAACCACCTCCGCTCCCTCTTTTGATCATACATTGTCGGGCATTAGCACCTTTTCTTACCCGCTTTTTACAAACTATAGTCAGACATTCACACCTTGCAGCTGAACCACCTCAGCTCCCTGTTTTGATCATGTATGGTCTGGCAATACTACCTTTTCTTACCCGTTTGTTAGTAATTATGGCTGGACATTCACACCTACTTGCCGCCGAACACCACCTCTCCCGCTTTTGATGATGTATGGACCGGCATTCTTACCTTTTCTAACACATTTTTCAGCAATTATGGTCGGAGATTCACACTTACTCACAGCCGAACAACTCCGCTCCCGCATTTGATGGTGTATAGTCGGGCATTCTCACCCTTTCTCATCAGCTTTTTGCAAATTATGATCTGACATTCACACCTGCTTTTGATAATGTATGGTTGGGCATTCGCACCTTTTCTTACCCATTTTTCAGTAATTATGGGTGGACATTCACACCTTCTTGCAGTCGAACAACTCTGCTCCCGCTTTTGATTATGTTTGGTTGGATATTCGAACCTTTTCTTAACTGCTTTTTACAAACTTTGGTCGGACGTTCACACCTTCTTGCAGCCGAACACATCCACTTCCACTTTTGATGGTATATATTCGGGCATTCGAACCTTTTCTTACCCGCTTTTTACAAACCGTGGTAGGACTTTCACACCTTCTTGTAGCCAAACAACTCCGCTCCCGCTATTGATTGTGTACAGTCGGGTATTTTAACCTTTTCTTACCCGCTTTTTACAAACTATGGTCGGACATTTACACCTTCTTACAGCGGAACACCTCCGCTCCCTCTTTTGATGGTCTATGTTCGGGCATTCGAACCTTTTCTTACCCGCTTTTTACAAACTATGGTCGGACATTCAAACCTTCTTGTAGCCGAACACATCCACTCCTGCTTTTGATGATGTATGGTTGGGCATTTTCACCTTTTCTTACCCATTTTTCAGTAATTATGGGTGGACATTCACACCTTCTTGCAGCTGAACAACTCCTCTCCCGCTTATGATCATGTGCGGTTTGATATTCGAAAATTTTCTTTCATGTTTTAAAGCAATTATTGATGGACATTCAAATCTTCTTGTAGCCGAACACATCCACTCCTGCTTTTGATGATGTATGGTTTGGCATTCGCACCCTTTTTTTACCCATTTTTCAGGAATTTTGGGTGGACATTCAGACCTTCTTGCAGCCGAAAACCTCCGCTCCCTCTTTTGATCATACATTGTCGGGCATTCGCACCTTATCTTACCCGCTTTTTACAAACTATAGTCAGACATTCACACCTTGCAGCTGAACCACCTCCGCTCCCTGTTTTGATCATGTATGGTCTGGCAATACTACCTTTTCTTACCCGTTTGTGAGTAATTAATCCCAAAATATTGAGCATAAAATAGGTCTTTATGCTGATGATGTATTACTTTTCCTTCAGAACTCACAGACGTCTCTCAGTCACACGATCACACTCATAAATAAATTCTCAGCACTTTCTGACTACTCTATCAACTGGTCTAAGACCAGAGTTCTGCCCATTAACTGTAGGGTCCATAATATACCTGCGATCACTTTACAGTCAGGAAATATTAGATATTTAGGCATAAATATTTCCTCCAGGCTCTCAGAGCTAACAAAGCTAAATTATGTGCAATTATTAAAGACAGTAGAGGACGATCTCTCGTTGGAAGTCCTTACCTATATCACTTATGGGGAGAGTTACATCCATTAAAATGATGATACTACCAAAAGTTAACTATTTGTTCTCAATGATCCCCATAAAACCATCTGCTACTGGGTTTAAGTCACTAGATTCATGCATCTCCAAATTTCTGTGGAAAAACAAACCACCACGTATTAGTTTAAAAACCCTACAGAAGACCAAGGACAGTGGTGGATTAGATTTACCTCATTTTCAGCACTATTCCTTAGACAATAGGTTACAATATATATCAAAATGGTTTAAACCTTGTTGTTGTCACAGTTCCCAGAGACGTTGTAATCGTTGAGGATTCTATATTCACCCCCTCATTAGAGGCACGTAATGCAGATTGATGACACTGAATCTTCTTCTCTGTTCATTGCTGGCATCATTCCCAGCATCGTAAGTGTTCGTGGCATTGTTAGCCTCTTCTTCTGGATCTTGATATCGAGAATCCTTTTGTATTTCTGGTTTGTCAGTCCTCTGTCTTCGTTCACCGGAGTCTTTGTCTTTTTGTCCTTGAGTTTGGTGATTTTTTCTTCTTTTGATGCCTTGACACAATGTGACAGGTGATACCACGTGGGAGATCCTGTAACTTGGATTGCTGTCCCTGTGCTGCGAAATGGCTGTGCTGCTCAAATGGTCTCTCCTTCATCATGGTTACATGCTGCCATTCCGACATCTCGCCATTCCGACATGGGTCTCCAATTGTCGGAATGGCGACACTTAATTTTTTATCAAACGTCCCACCATTCCGACACTTTTTTCCTCCTATGGTCGGAATGGCGGTATGTTTTTTTTTTTTTTTTAACATACCGCCATTCCGACAGTTCCTTTTAATAGCCTATTTTTTACCCAAAACATTTTGCACTAATGATATGCCGGCGCAAATACGCCCTAAAGTTTGGCGCGCAAGCTTTGCACATGCAGAGGCCACAGCCTCGCAAATAAACTTTAATAATCTATTATCAAAATCCCCTGAATTTCAAATATAAAAATACAGATATTAATGTAACTCTGGCGAGACTGAAACTGATTAAGCAGAAATACAGTGTCAGTGAGCTGTCACAGCAGCCAGCTGGAGCGGAGCTCTCCACAGAGCCCATGCGTCTTTTGCACGCTGTCATCATATGCAAAAGTAATAATTGTAATTACAGATATCACGGCTACTGCACAGGACACAGTTGCGAGCACTCTGCCTTGCCTTGCCAATAGGAGAAGAGAGAAATGACAGCATAGAACGTATAAAACACAACAAAATTCAGTAAAAACGTTTATTCATGTTATTCACGTGATTTATGAGTACTCACTCCAATTTTGGGAAGCGCAGATGGGTTTTGCGCATTTGGCACAAACACACAGCCGCAACGGTTGTAGCTTTATACAGCCTGTTGATATCTTAAGGACCTAACTGGTCACACCTGGGAGTAAATGTCATGTAGAGATTGTTTTTACATGACATTACAGCTGAACATATAGCTTTCATCCACAAACCAACGTGGGAGAGCCCGAAGACGCATGTGCCAGACGCACATAGGCATGCGTAAAACCAATTTTGACCACTTCATACTGTTTATTTGCTTTCTTTTAGTTAACTTTCGTTTCTTTTGGATTCTTGTGCGTGTTATGGAGCCATTTTGGTCCATGTTTGTAAGCCTTTTTTTCCTGGATTAAATTTTCGGAAGTTGAAACAAGTGGCATTGGAGTGTGTGATTGAAAACCACCACTGCTTCTCCTCCTCCAGTTGCCGAGACTTTGTGTTTTTAATAACGCTTGTCTATAAACATGTGTTAAACATATAAATTGCATGAACAGAAAGAAGGGACTCACCTGTTGAGTAACACACATTTCCTTATACGGAAAGCCTTGTCGGAATGGTGGGACATTTGAACGTCAGAATAGCGGGATGTCGCAATGGTGGGATGTCGGAATGGTGGGACGTTTGCATGTCGGAATGGTGGTATGTCGGAATGGTGGGATGTCGGAATAGCGGGATGTCGGAATGGCGGGATTTCGGAATGGGTGTTGCCACCCCCTTCATCATATACACAGTTATTTATACATCACCTTCCACCATGAAGCGTTGTCCCTTTTTGTTTCTCTCTTTGTTCTTAAAATGCTGTTATGCATGTCTAAACCAATCCATTAAATTAGATCATTTTGGCAGTAAAGCGATCTACAATGTGCTTGGTCGCAAAGCTGCTCATCTGTGGTAAACAGCTCTTCAGAAAGGCATTCTTCAATTGATTTCACTAATTCTATGTAATAATTTTGTGATTTCCTACAAAACTACACTTCTTCTCCCATCTGTCTGAGTATTTAATATTGTCTGGGTCCCGTTAAAACATGTATTTTTCCCATCTAATTCCTTGTTTGCTTTAAAACAAGTATTCCCCATTTTCTATCCCTTCAGTAGCCAACCAGTTTGTATGGAGTACACTGGAGCAACTTGACTGATCAGTAAAACACTGCTTTTGTTGTCACCGCAAGGCTTCCCCCGTCGGTTGTTTCACTGAGACACTACTGAGTAACTATAACTCAACACAGTTTATACACATAACATTCATATACATACTAACAAACAAACAAACAATTATTTATCGCAATTTTCTCATCTCTGTTTGAACGTACACCCAGGTAAATATTCCTGTAGTCTTCTCATACCGACTATGGACCCATTCATTGTTTAACTTCACTGTTTTGCAAATCCTAATTGAATATTACACATTGACATTGAACTTTACTTGATAAGCAGGTATTCATTGCATTCAGCAGCCTATATGTGAGCATCTATGTGTAAGCTGTTCTTCTTTGCATTTATCAGCAGCAAGCAATTCTTCATTGCACATGCATATGAAAATAGTAAAACAATTCCAATGCGTTAGCGAAACCTTCTATATCAGGAGTGTCCATCATGATGCTGGGAATAGAACCTCTTTCCCAGAATAGTTCAACCTTCATTACTCAACTGATCATAACTCCGCAATGAGCACATTTCAAAGTATCATTCCTCTACATATATTCAAAAATCTATGTGTAAATGTTTAATATTTCTTATATTTGTTGATGTCATTCTGTGTGCATGTGGCCTAAACCCAATCTCTGTGTGGCAATTTTAATTTAAACAAGTTGAACTCTGCCTCTGATCATTTAAAAAAGGTGTGTACCAATATCAACCTTTCTCAGGTAATTACTGATCCTACAAAACCAAAGAGATCCTTCAAGGTTGTCCCTGATTGGCTCAATCTTAACAAATCAAAGGTAGAAAATCCGCAGTATCTGAACTTGGTGTTAGTTATCACTGCTCAATAGCCTGTATCAGAATTGCAAAAATGAAAACATTAGGTCCACGCTTGGTATCCAGATCCTGAAACATCTCCATGAGCAGGCTTTTTTTTAACTGATCTGTTGAATAGTTATATGACACTGTTAAAATCCCAGATGAAGATCTAGCACTTGACCATTTTTGTAAATCTTCTAATTCCATAGTTGATAAACACGCCCCTTTTAAAAAGTATAGAACTTAGAACAGGTCTATCCCTGGCTTTCGGCAGAACTGTCTTCTTTACTTTTTTTTCCCCTTGTCCTGTTCAGCATTATGTCAGATGAATTGTAGTCTGAATACCTTTGATGCCAAACAGATTTGTTTTGCCAAGGGAAGTTTTATAAATGTAAAGCTCCCCTTGATGCCCATTTATTTATTTCTGTTTACAATATATGACATGAACTGAACTGAACCGGACCGGGGGACAAGGAAAGAAGAAGAGGAAAGAAGAGGAAACAGAACAAAAATAGAAACAAAAACCAGACAACCAGCTGCTACACCTGTAAAAAATAAAACAGACAACAATCCATGGCCTATGAGGGGAATCCAGCCTTAGCGCCACCAGGAGCACCTGAAAGCAGACAAGCAGAGAAAAAACAAACACACAAACAAACAAAAACAAGCACAAGAAGCGGCAATCGCATACAACACAGCTGTGGATATAGATGACCTGAGACGACATGATAATACATCAACTGCTTAGTTTACCATGCTACTGGACTAATGAATGTGTGTGTGTGTGAGAACATGCAACACCCATGGCACAGGACCTACATGATAACCGTGCTTAGTTATGAGTGTATAAGCGTACAGGGCCACAATCCACAGCCCCCCCCCAAGCAATCAGAAGCAGGCAGAGAGGGCCACAAGACCCAGGCCACCAGCAGCCCCCACAGAGCACAGAACCCAGGCAGCCCACCGCAGGGGCAACCACGCATCCACCCAGAAGACTGCAGAGGAAGCCCCCGGAAAGAGCCCCCATAAGCATAGGGCAGAGGCACTCCGGGAACCAGGGGCAACAGCCCACCGACCCCGCCAGGCCCCAGCCGCCCAGACATGGGCCGTGCACTGGACCTGGGCCCCAGGAGCCCGAGCGCCCCCAAACCCCCCGGCAGAGGCCCCACCCAATACCCAGGAGGGCCAAGCGCCCCAGACAGCCACAAAGTGGGTCAGCGCCTGCCCCAGCGCCCCTGGCCAAGTGCCCTGGGAGTCAAGACGTGCCCACAGGTGGGTGAAGTCGCGAGCAGTGGGGAGAGGCAACGCTGATGCCCCATCGGGAGAAACACAGGCAGGCCAGGCGACAGCAAGTCCCAGATCCAGGCCCAATCATTACCACACACACTTTCACGTCCCATACATCCACACATCCACACGTCCTACCTCCCTCGACTCTGCTGGGGTGTAGTGCAGCGGGCACACCAGGAGGCCAGCAACCCCCCAGCCACCACAGACCCCGAACCAGCAGAACAATTAATTAATCCTCCTGGCCCCTCCTGCCCCGAGCAGACACCAGGAAGCAGGGGTTTGCGAAGAAGACCCCTCCCCTCACCCTTCTGGCTCTTCAATATTTTCTAATAGTGAGCAATTAAAATTGAGGGGCAGCCAAACTTGTAGAACTGGGAGCGCGGCACTCTGGGCAGCCTACATACCCAAAGAGCCCCGCCCACCAGATGCCACTCAGTGTAACCACCCCCCAAGACCTAATGTGTGTGTGTGAGTGTGTTTGATAAGTAGTAATGTCTAAGGTGTAATTAAAACAGGGGCAGGGAACTGCAGAGTGCAACCAAAGGGGACCACCTACGTGGCCCCATCCACTACACCCCACCGAACACACACGCCCCCAAAACCCTTCATGTGTGAGTGTGTGCTGTGTACAGGAGCCAGAAGGGAGAGGGGTATGGGGATATATACCGGGGGAGCTACTCTCCCCCAGAGAGGGCAGCCAGGGACTGGCTGCAATAAGCATCCCCGCTACCTGGGAGCCAACAAGAAATTCTGCTACCCTAGTCGGGGGTTGTAAGTCTGGTTGGTGGAGGATATATCCATCCATCCATCCATCATCTGCCGCTTATCCGGGGGTCGGGTCGCGGGGGCAGCAGCTTGAGCAGAGAAACCCAGACGTCTCTGTCCCCGGCCACTTCCTCCAGCTCTTCCGGGGGGACCCCGAGGCGTTCCCAGGCCAGCCGAGAGACATAGTCTCTCCAACGTGTCCTGGGTCTCCCCCGGGGTCTCCTCCCAGTGGGACGTGCCCGGAACACCTCCCCAGGGAGGCGCCCAGGGGGCATCCTAACCAGATGCCCGAGCCACCTCATCTGACTCCTCTCAATGCGGAGGAGCAGCGGTTCTACTCTGAGCCCCTCCCGGATGACTGAGCTTCTCACCCTATCTCTAAGGGAGAGCCCAGACACCCTGCGGAGGAAACCCATTTCGGCCGCTTGTATTCGCAATCTTGTTCTTTCGGTCACTACCCACAACTCGTGACCATAGGTGAGGATGGGAACGAACACCGGAAACGTATCCGACTTACTGCCGGCAATGCGGACCAAACTCTGGCACCGGTCATACAGAGACCGAACGGCCCCTATCAAGGGGTCCGGCACTCCATATTCCCGGAGCACCCCCCACAGGACTCCACAAGGGACACGGTCGAACGCTTTCTCCAAGTCCACAAAACACATGTAGACTGGTTGGGCGAACTCCCATGCACCCTCCAGGATCCTGCCGAGGGTATAGAGCTGGTCCACTGTTCCACGGCCAGGACGAAAGCCACACTGCATCTCCTGAATCCGAGGCTCGATTATCCGACGGATCCTCCTCTCCAATACCCCCGAATAGACCATACCAGGGAGGCTGAGGAGTGTGATACCCCTATAGTTGGAACACACCCTCCGGTCCCCCTTTTTAAAGAGGGGGACCACCACCCCAATCTGCCAGTCCAGAGGCACTGTCCCCGATGTCCACGCGATACTGCAGAGGCGTGTCAGCCAAGACAGCCCTACAACATCCAGAGCCTTGAGAAACTCAGGACGGACCTCATCCACCCCCGGGGCCTTGCCACCGAGGAGCTTTTTAACCACCTCGGCAACCTCAGCCCCAGAAATGGGAGGCCCCGTCTCCGAGCTCTCCGACTCTGCCTCTTCCGAGCACGTGTTGGTAGGATTGAGGAGTTCCTCGAAGTACTCCCCCCACCGACTCACAACATCCCTAGTTGAGGTCAGCAAAGCCCCGTCCCCACTGTAAACAGTGTTGACTGTGAGCCGCTTCCCCCCCCTGAGACTCCGGATGGTGGACCAGAATCTTTTCGAGGCCGTCCGGAAATCGTTCTCCATGGTCTCACCGAACTCCTCCCAGGCCCGAGTTTTTGCCTCAGCAACCGCCGAAGCCGTGGCCCGTCTGGCCCGTCGGTACCTATGAGCTTCTTCCAGGGTCCCACCTGCCAAAAAGGCCCGATAGGACTCCTTCTTCAGCTTGACGGCTTCCCTCACCACTGGTGTCCACCAGCAGTTTGGAGGGTTGCCGCCACGACAGGCACCGACCACCTTACGGCCACAACTCCGACCAGCTGCCTCGGCAATGGAGTCACGGAACATGGCCCATTCAATGTCCCCCACCTCAAATATGGCTGAAGCTCTGCCGGAGGTGGGAGTTAAAGCTCCTTCTGACGGGGGATTCTGACAAACGCTCCCAGCAGACCCTCACAATACGTTTGGGCCTGCCAGGTCTGATCGGCATCCTCCCCCACCAGCGGACCCAACTCACCACCAGGTGGTGATCAGTTGACAGCTCCGCCCCTCTCTTCACCCGAGTGTCCAGGACATACGGCCGCAAGTCCGATGATACAACCACAAAGTCGATCATCGAACTGCGGCCAAGGGTGTCCTGGTGCCAAGTGCACATATGGACACCCTTATGCCTGAACATGGTGTTTGTTATGGACAGTCTATGACTGGCACAGAAGTCCAACAACATAACACCACTCTGATTCAGATCGGGGGGGCCGTTCCTCCCAATCACACCCCTCCAGGTCTCACTGTCATTGCCCACGTGAGCATTGAAGTCCCCCAGCAGAATGAGGGAGTCTCCGGTAGGAGCATTCTCCAGTGCCTCCCCCAGAGACTCCAAAAAGGGTAGGTACTCTGAACTGCTGTTTGGCGCATAGGCACAAACAACAGTCAGGACTCGTCCCCCCACCCAAGGCGGAGGGAGGCTACCCTCTCGTTCACTGGGGTAAACCCCAATGTACTGGCACACAGCCGGGGGGCAATAAGTATGCCCACACCTGCTCTGCGCCTCTCACCACGGGCAACTCCAGAGTGGAAGAGAGTCCAACCCCTCTCAAGAGTACTGGTTCCAGATCCCAAGCCGTGCGTCGAGGTGAGTCCAACTATATCTAACGGTCTGATGAAGTTTCAACAATAAACAACAAACTTTGTATTATGAGAAAGAACCAAACTCATTCTTCAGGAATCCGAAAATAAGCTCTATTTTACGAGTTATGCACGAATTCGGATTCTCCTATAAAACGAATTCCTTAACTCAAACCAAGTTAAGACTGCTTTGTCCTTCATATTTATTCATGTCTAATCAAGTTTCAATGATAAACAACGTTGTACTTTGTAGAATGAGAAAGAACTTCTTCAGCAATAAGCATCTCTCGACAAATGACGAAATACAGATTTTGCTATAAAATTAATTGCTATCAGCCTGACTTAAAACTGTTTGTCTTCCTTATTTATCCACTTCAAATCAAGTTTCAACAATTAAAAAAAATTTGTAGTTTGAGAAAGAACAACTTAATCTTGAGCAATCAGTATAAAAAGAGGGTGGGCAAAGGTGCGAATGTCAAACCATACATGATCAAAACAGGGAGCGGAGGTGTTTGGCTGAGACAAGGTGTGAATGTCCACCCATAATTAATGAAAAGCGGGCAACAAGTAGGTTCGAATGCCCAACCATACATCATCAAAAGCAGGAGTGGATATGTTCGGCTACAAGAAGGTTTGAACGTCTGACCATAGTTTGTAAAAAGCGGGTAAGAAAAGTTTCGAATGCCCGAACATACACCATCAAAGGAGGGAGCGGAGGTGTTCCGCTGTAAGAAGGTGTGAATGTCCGACCATAGTTGGTAAAAAGCGGGTAAGAAAAGGTTAAAATACCCGACTGTACATAATCAATAGCGGGTGCGGACTTGTTCGGCTACTAAAAGGTGTGAAAGTCCAACCATGGTTTGTAAAAAGCGGGTAAGAAAAGTTGCGAATGCCCGACAATGTATGATCAAAAGAGGGAGCGGAGGTTTTCGGCTACAAGAAGGTTTGAATGTCCGACCATAGTTTGTAAAAAGCGGGTAAGAAAAGGTTCAAATGCCTGACTATACACCATCAAAAGCGGGAGCGGAGGTGTTCCGCTGTAAGACGGTGTGAATGTCCGACCATAGTTGGTAAAAAGTGGGTAAGAAAAGGTTAAAATACCTGACTGTACACAATCAATAGCGGGAGCGGAGTTGTTCGGCTACAAGAAGGTGTGAAAGTTCAACCCTGGTTTGTAAAAAGCTGCTAAGAAAAGGTTCGAATGCCCGAATATATACCATCAAAAGCGGAAGCGGAGGTGTTCGGCTGCAAGAAGGTGTGAACGTCCGACCAAAGTTTGCAAAAAGCAGTTAAGAAAAGGTTCGAATGCCCGAATATATACCATCAAAAGCGGGAGCAGAGCTGTTCGACTGCAAGTAGGTGTGAATGTCCAGCCATAATTACTCACAAACGGGTAAGGAAAGGTAGTATTGCCAGACCATACATGATCAAAACAGGGAGCTGAGGTGGTTCAGCACCAAGGTGTGAATGTCTGACTATAGTTTGTAAAAAGCGGGTAAGATAAGGTGCGAATGCCCGACAATATATGATCAAAAGAGGGAGTGGAGGTCCTCGGCTGCAAGGTCTGAATGTCCAACCATAATTTCTAAAAACCGGGTAAGAAAAGGCTCGAAAGCCCGACTATACACAATCAAAAGCGGGAGCGGGAGGTTTTCAGCTGCAAATCCTTCACTCAAACCAAGTGAAAACTGCTTTGTCCTTCATATTTATCAATGTCTAGATCGACTTCAACAAAGAACAACATTGTACTTTGCAGTAAAGAAAGAGCAAATCAAAAGTTTTAGGAATCCGAGAATAAGCTTATTTTCATGAGTTCTGCACGATTATTGATTTTACTATAAATGAATGCCTTCACTCAAACTATGTTAAAACTGCTTTGTCCTTCATATTTATCAATGTCTAGATTGACTTCAACAAAGAACAACACTGGATTTTGCAGTAGAAGAAAGAGCAACACTGAAGGATCAGTAATCCGAGAATAAGCTTATTTTCATACGTTCTGCATGATTTGGGATTTTATGTATAAAATTAATTCCTTCACTCAAACCAAGTTAATACTGCTTTGTCCTTCATATTTATCAATGTCTAGATCGACTTCAACAAAGAACAACATTGTATTTTGAAGTAGAAGAAAAAGCAACACTGAAGGATCAGGAATCCGAGAATAAGCCTATTTTCATACGTTCTGCATGATTTGGGATTTTATGTATAAAATGAATTCCTTCACTCAAACCAAGTGAAAACTGCTTTGTCCTTCATATTTATCAATGTCTAGATTTACTTCAACAAAGAACAACATTGTATTTTGCAGTAGAAGAAATAGCAACACTGAAGGATCAGGAATCCGAGAATAAGCTTATTTTCATACGTTCTGCATGATTTGGGATTTTATGTATAAAATGAATTCCTTCACTCAAACCAAGTGAAAACTGCTTTGTCCTTCATATTTATCAATGTCTAGATTTACTTCAACAAAGAACAACATTGTATTTTGCAGTAGAAGAAATAGCAACACTGAAGGATCAGGAATCCGAAAACAAGATTATTTTCATACGTTCTGCTTGATTTGGGATTTTGCTATAAAATTAATTCCTTCACTCAAACAACGTGGAAACTGCTTTGTCCTTCATATTTATCAATGTCTATATCGATTTCAACAAAGAACAAGGCTTTATTTTGCAGTATAGGAAAGAGCAACACTGGAGGATCAGGAATCCGAGAATAAGCTTACTTTCATGAGTCCTGCACGATTTCGGATTTTCCTATAAAATGAATTGCTTTGCTCAAACCAAGTTAAAATTGCTTTGTCCTTCATAGTTATCCATGTCTAAAATGTATCAAGCATAAAGTTCCTCATATTACCCTGAATGAGAAAGAAGCATCCCTTTGGTTGAGCAATACGTTCCTTTTGCGGAGTTATGCATGATTTCGGATTTTGCTATAAAATTCATTCCTTCACACCTTTTTTTTTCACCGCATTTTATAGATTATGGTTGGAAATTCTCAAGCACTCTAATCCGAAGACCTCTCCTCCCGCTTTTGTTAATATATTTGAACTTTAGTTGGACATTCACCCCTTTTTGCAGCTAAACCACCTCCGCTCCCTGTTTTGATCATGTATGGTCTGGCAATACTACATTTTCTTACCCGTTTGTGAGTAATTATGGCTGGACATTCACACCTACTTGCAGCTGAACACAATCTCTCTCGCTTTTAATTATGTTTGGATATTCGAACCTTTTCTTTACTGCTTTTTGCCAACTTTGGTCTGACGTTCACACCTTCTTGTAGCCGAACACATCCACTCCTGCTTTTGATGATATATGGTTTGGCATTCGCACCCTTTTTTTACCCATTTTTCAGGAATTTTGGGTGGACATTCAGACCTTCTTGGAGCCGAAAACCTCCGCTCCCTCTTTTGATCATACATTGTCGGGCATTCGCACCTTATCTTACCCGCTTTTTACAAACTATAGTCAGACATTCACACCTTGCAGCTGAACCACCTCCGCTCCCTGTTTTGATCATGTATGGTCTGGCAATACTACCTTTTCTTACCCGTTTGTGAGTAATTATGGCTGGACATTCACACCTACTTGCAGTCGAAATGTTCTGCTCCCGCTTTTGATTATGTTTGGTTGGATATTCGAACCTTTTCTTAACTGCTTTTTACAAACTTTGGTCGGACGTTCACACCTTCTTGCAGCCGAACACCTCCGCTTCCGCTTTTGATGGTATATATTCGTGTATTCAAACCTTTTCTTACCCGCTTTTTACAAACTATAGTCAGACATTCACACCTTGCAGCTGAACCACCTCCGCTCCCTGTTTTGATCATGTATGGTCTGGCAATACTACCTTTTCTTACCCGTTTGTGAGTAATTATGGCTGGACATTCACACCTACTTGCAGTCGAAATGTTCTGCTCCCGCTTTTGATTATGTTTGGTTGGATATTCGAACCTTTTCTTAACTGCTTTTTACAAACTTTGGTCGGACGTTCACACCTTCTTGCAGCCGAACACCTCCGCTTCCGCTTTTGATGGTATATATTCGTGTATTCAAACCTTTTCTTACCAGCTTTTTACAAACCATGGTTGGACTTTCACACCTTCTTGTAGCCGAACAACTCCGCTCCCCCTATTGATTGTGTACAGTCGGGTATTTTAACCTTTTCTTACCCGCTTTTTACCAACTATGGTCAGACATTCACACCGTCTTACAGCGGAACACCTCCGCTCCCGCTTTTGATGGTGTATAGTCAGGCATTTGAACCTTTTCTTACCCGCTTTTTACAAACTATGGTCAGACATTCAACCCTTCTTGGAGCCGAACACATCCACTCCTGCTTTTGATTATGTATAGTTGGGCATTCGCACCTTTTCTTACCCATTTTTCAGTAATTATGGGTGTACATTCACACCTTCTTGCAGCCGAACACCTCCGCTCCCTCTTTTGATCATACATTTTTGGGCATTCGCAACTTTTCTTACCCGCTTTTTACAAACCATGGTTGGACTTTCACACCTTTTAGTAGCCGAACAAGTCCGCACCCGCTACTGATTGTGTACAGTCGGGTATTTTAACCTTTTCTTACCCGTTTTTTACCAACTATGGTCGGACATTCACACCTTCTTACAGCCGAACACCTCCGCTCCCTCCTTTGATGGTGTATGTTCGGGCATTCGAACCTTTTCTTACCCGCTTTTTACAAACTATGGTCAGACGTTCAAACCTTCTTGTAGCCGAACATATCCACTCCTGCTTTTGATGATGTATGGTTGGGCATTCGAACCTACTTGTTGCCCGCTTTTCATTAATTATGGGTGGACATTCACACCTTGTCTCAGCCAAACACCTCCGCTCCCTGTTTTGATCATGTATGGTTTGACATTCGCACCTTTGCTTACCCTCTTTTTATACTGATTGCTCAAGATTAAGTTGTTCTTTCTCAAACTACAAATTTTTTTTAATTGTTGAAACTTGATTTGAAGTGGATAAATAAGGAAGACAAACAGTTTTAAGTCAGGCTGATAGCAATTAATTTTATAGCAAAATCTGTATTTCGTCATTTGTCGAGAGATGCTTATTGCTGAAGAAGTTCTTTCTCATTCTACAAAGTCCAACGTTGTTTATCATTGAAACTTGATTAGACATGAATAAATATGAAGGACAAAGCAGTCTTAACTTGGTTTGAGTTAAGGAATTCGTTTTATAGGAGAATCCGAATTCGTGCATAACTCGTAAAATAGAGCTTATTTTCGGATTCCTGAAGAATGAGTCTGGTTCTTTCTCATAATACAAAGTTTGTTGTTTATTGTTGAAACTTCATCAGACCGTTAGATATAGTCGGACTCACCTCGACGCACGGCTTGGGATCTGGAACCAGTACTCTTGAGAGGGGTTGGACTCTCTTCCACTCTGGAGTTGCCCGTGGTGAGAGGCGCAGAGCAGGTGTGGGCATACTTATTGCCCCCCGGCTGTGTGCCAGTACATTGGGGTTTACCCCAGTGAACGAGAGGGTAGCCTCCCTCCGCCTTGGGTGGGGGGACAAGTCCTGACTGTTGTTTGTGCCTATGCGCCAAACAGCAGTTCAGAGTACCTACCCTTTTTGGAGTCTCTGGGGGAGGCACTGGAGAATGCTCCTACCGCCTACCGGAGACTCCCTCATTCTGCTGGGGGACTTCAATGCTCACGTGGGCAATGACAGTGAGACCTGGAGGGGTGTGATTGGGAGGAACGGCCCCCCCGATCTGAATCAGAGTGGTGTTATGTCGTTGGACTTCTGTGCCAGTCATAGACTGTCCATAACGAACACCATGTTCAGGCATAAGGGTGTCCATATGTGCACTTGGCACCAGGACACCCTTGGCCGCAGTTCGATGATCGACTTTGTGGTTGTATCATCGGACTTGCGGCCGTATGTCCTGGACACTCGGGTGAAGAGAGGGGCGGAGCTGTCAACTGATCACCACCTGGTGGTGAGTTGGCTCCGCTGGTGGGGGAGGATGCCGATCAGACCTGGCAGGCCCAAACGTATTGTGAGGGTCTGCTGGGAGCGTTTGTCAGAATCCCCCGTCAGAAGGAGCTTTAACTCCCACCTCCGGCAGAGCTTCAACCATATTTGAGGTGGGGGACATTGAATGGGCCATGTTCCGTGACTCCATTGCCGAGGCAGCTGGTCGGAGTTGTGGCCGTAAGGTGGTCGGTGCCTGTCGTGGCGGCAACCCTCGAACCTGCTGGTGGACACCAGTGGTGAGGGAAGCCGTCAAGCTGAAGAAGGAGTCCTATCGGGCCTTTTTGGCCAGTGGGACCCTGGAAGAAGCTGATAGGTACCGACGGGCCAGACGGGCCGCGGCTTCGGCGGTTGCTGAGGCAAAAACTCGGGCCTGGGAGGAGTTCGGTGAGACCATGGAGAACGATTTCCGGACGGCCTCGAAAAGATTCTGGTCCACCATGCGGCGTCTCAGGGGGGGGAAGCGGCTCACAGTCAACACTGTTTACAGTGGGGACGGGGCTTTGCTGACCTCAACTAGGGATGTTGTGAGTCGGTGGGGGGAGTACTTCGAGGAACTCCTCAATCCTACCAACACGTGCTCGGAAGAGGCAGAGTTGGAGAGCTCGGAGACGGGGCCTCCCATTTCTGGGGCTGAGGTTGCCGAGGTGGTTAAAAAGCTCCTCGGTGGCAAGGCCCCGGGGGTGGATGAGGTCCGTCCTGAGTTTCTCAAGGCTCTGGATGTTGTAGGGCTGTCTTGGCTGACACGCCTCTGCAGTATCGCGTGGACATCGGGGACAGTGCCTCTGGACTGGCAGATTGGGGTGGTGGTCCCCCTCTTTAAAAAGGGGGACCGGAGGGTGTGTTCCAACTATAGGGGTATCACACTCCTCAGCCTCCCTGGTAAGGTCTATTTGGGGGTATTGGAGAGGAGGATCCGTCGGATAATCGAGCCTCGGATTCAGGAGATGCAGTGTGGCTTTCGTCCTGGCCGTGGAACAGTGGACCAGCTCTATACCCTCGGCAGGATCCTGGAGGGTGCATGGGAGTTCGCCCAACCAGTCTACATGTGTTTTGTGGACTTGGAGAAAGCGTTCGACCGTGTCCCTCGTGGAGTCCTGTGGGGGGTGCTCCGGGAATATGGAGTGCCGGACCCCTTGATAGGGGCCGTTCGGTCTCTGTATGACCGGTGCCAGAGTTTGGTCCGCATTGCCGGCAGTAAGTCGGATACGTTTCCGGTGAGAGTTGGACTCCGTCAGGGCTGCCCTTTGTCACCGATTCTGTTCCTAACTTTTATGGACAGAATTTCTAGGCGGAGCCAGGGCGTTGAGGGTGTCCCATTTGGCGACCTCAGAATCGGGTCTCTGCTTTTTGCAGATGATGTGGTTCTGTTAGCGTCGTCAGGCTGTGACCTTCAGCTCTCACTGGAGTGATTCGCAGCCGAGTGTGAAGCGGCTGGGATGAGAATCAGCACCTCCAAATCCGAGACTATGGTTCTCAGCCGGAAAAGGGTGGAATGCTCTCTCCGGGTCGGGAATGAGATCCTTCCCCAAGAGGAGGAGTTCAAATATCTCGGGGTCTTGTTCACGAGTGACGGACGAATGGAGCGGGAGATTGACGGGCGGATCGGTGCAGCGCCTGCAGTGTTGCAGGCTCTGCACCGACCCATCGTTGTGAAGAGGGAGCTGAGCCAGAAGGCGAAGCTCTCTACTTACTGGTCAATCTACGTTCCCATCCTCACCTATGGTCACGAGTTGTGGGTAGTGACCGAAAGAACAAGATCGCGAATACAAGCGGCCGAAATGGGTTTCCTCCGCAGGGTGTCTGGGCTCTCCCTTAGAGATAGGGTGAGAAGCTCAGTCATCCGGGAGGGGCTCGGAGTAGAACCGCTGCTCCTCCGCATTGAGAGGAGTCAGATGAGGTGGCTCGGGCATCTGGTTAGGATGCCCCCTGGGCGCCTCCCTGGGGAGGTGTTCCGGGCACGTCCCACTGGGAGGAGACCCCGGGGGAGACCCAGGACACGTTGGAGAGACTATGTCTCTCGGCTGGCCTGGGAACGCCTCGGGGTCCCCCCGGAAGAGCTGGAGGAAGTGGCCGGGGACAGAGACGTCTGGGTTTCTCTGCTCAAGCTGCTGCCCCCGCGACCCGACCCCCGGATAAGCGGCAGATGATGGATGGATGGATGGATGGATATATCCTCCACCAACCAGACTTACAACCCCCGACTAGGGTAGCAGAATTTCTAAGCATCTGTACCCCAAAACTACTATCAAAAATATATAAATTATTGTCTAAGATAGATGACACAATGTCTCTTCCATCTTCAAAATGGGAGGCAGATTTATCCATCAGTTCTGGTCATAGCTTCTAACCACAAATATGTTTGAACACCTTCATAAAGACTCGAAATCCTAATTTACAGCTCATACAATACAAAATCCTTCATAGAACACACTATACAGGACAAAGGTTCAGGATGGGTCTAACACACTCAAACATCTGCTCACATTGCACAGATAACACACCTGATGATTATGCACACGCTTTGTGGTTTTGTGCGCCTGTCCAGAAGTTCTGGCTTGAAGTCTGTGAGGACCTATCAACATGGCTAAAGTGTAGCATCCCTGCATGCCCCACACTGTGCATACTGGGTGACTTAGACAACATCAACATGGAAATTAACTCAGCACACATGGTTGTCACAGTGTTATGTATCGCAAAGAAAACTATTCTCATGAACTGGAAAGCGAAGAACAATCTGTGTATTAACCAGTTTAGAAATTTTCTTTTAGATTATATGAGCATGGAAACAATGTCTGCCTCCTCAAAACATCAATTGGCTGAATTTCATTCTCTCTGGTCCCCTCTGATTAGTTTTATCACATAGTGGTGGTGGTGGGTTGCTGGGTGATGGTGGGTCTCAGGCCCGGGCTGCTGCGACTGGTGTGACCGGGTGGTTTGTTTGTTTGTTTTTTGTAGAGGTCCTCCTGGGTGGGGTTGGGTTGAGTGGGGTGGGGCGGGATAGGTACCTTCTGGGGGTACAGTAGCTCCCGGAATATGGTCGCTGCAGGCCCCGAGCCTGGTGGACATCAGGCCCTCCTGCCCATTGTTGGCTCCCAGGTAGCGGGGATGCCTATTGCAGCCAGTCCCTGGCAGCCCTCTCTGGGGGAGAGTAGCTCCCCCGGTATATATCCCCATACCCCTCTCCCTTCTGGCTCCTGTACACAGCACACACTCACACATGAAGGGTTTTGGGGGCGTGTGTGTTCGGTGGGGTGTAGTGGATGGGGCCACGTAGGTGGTCCCCTTTGGTTGCACTCTGCAGTTCCCTGCCCCTGTTTTAATTACACCTTAGACATTACTACTTATCAAACACACTCACACACACACATTAGGTCTTGGGGGGTGGTTACACTGAGTGGCATCTGGTGGGCGGGGCTCTTTGGGTATGTAGGCTGCCCAGAGTGCCGCGCTCCCAGTTCTACAAGTTTGGCTGCCCCTCAATTTTAATTGCTCACTATTAGAAAATATTGAAGAGCCAGAAGGGTGAGGGGAGGGGTCTTCTTCGCACACCCCTGCTTCCTGGTGTCTGCTCGGGGCAGGAGGGGCCAGGAGGATTAATTAATTGTTCTGCTGGTTCGGGGTCTGTGGTGGCTGGGGGGTTGCTGGCCTCCTGGTGTGCCCGCTGCACTACACCCCAGCAGAGTCGAGGGAGGTAGGACGTGTGGATGTGTGGATGTATGGGACGTGAAAGTGTGTGTGGTAATGATTGGGCCTGGATCTGGGACTTGCTGTCGCCTGGCCTGCCTGTGTTTCTCCCGATGGGGCATCAGCGTTGCCTCTCCCCACTGCTCGCGACTTCACCCACCTGTGGGCACGTCTTGACTCCCAGGGCACTTGGCCAGGGGCGCTGGGGCAGGCGCTGACCCACTTTGTGGCTGTCTGGGGCGCTTGGCCCTCCTGGGTATTGGGTGGGGCCTCTGCCGGGGGGTTTGGGGGCGCTCGGGCTCCTGGGGCCCGGGTCCAGTGCACGGCCCATGTCTGGGCGGCTTGGGCCTTGCGGGGTAGGTGGGCTGTTGCCCCTGGTTCCCGGAGTGCCTCTGCCCTATGCTTATGGGGGCTCTTTCCGGGGGCTTCCTCTGCAGTCTTCTGGGTGGATGCGTGGTTGCCCCTGCGATGGGCTGGGTTCTGTGCTCTGTGGGGGCTGCTGGTGGCCTGGGTCTTGTGGCCCTCTCTGCCTGCTTCTGATTGCTTGGGGGGGGGGCTGTGGATTGTGGCCCTGTACGCTTATACACTCATAACTAAGCACGTTTATCATGTAGGTCCTGTGCCATGGGTGTTGCATGTTCTCACACACACACACACACATTCATTAGTCCAGTAGCATGGTCACTAAGCAGCTGATGTATTATCATGTCGTCTCAGGTCATCTATATCCACAGCTGTGTTGTATGCGATTGCCGCTTCTTGTGCTTGTTTTTGTTTGTTTGTGTGTTTGTTTTTTCTCTGCTTGTCTGCTTTCAGGTGCTCCTGGTGGCGCTAAGGCTGGATTCCCCTCATAGGCCATGGATTGTTGTCTGTTTTGTTTTTTACAGGTGTAGCAGCTGGTTGTCTGGTTTTTGTTTCTATTTTTGTTCTGTTTCCTCTTCTTTCCTCTTCTTCTTTCCTTGTCCCCCGGTCCGGTTCAGTTCAGTTTATGTCATATATTGTAAACAGAAATAAATAAATGGGCATCAAGGGGAGCTTTACATTTATAAAACTTCCCTTGGCAAAACAAATCTGTTTGGCATCAAAGGTATTCAGACTACAATTCTTCTGACATAATGCTGAACAGGACAAGGGGAAAAATAAGTAAAGAAGACAGTTCTGCCGAAAGCCAGGGATAGACCTGTTCTAAGTTCTATACTTTTTAAAAGGGGCGTGTTTATCAACTATGGAATTAGAAGATTTACAAAAATGGTCAAGTGCTAGATCTTCATCTGGGATTTTAACAGTGTCATATAACTATTCAACAGATCAGTTAAAAAAAAGCCTGCTCATGGAGATGTTTCAGGATCTGGATACCAAGCGTGGACCTAATGTTTTCATTTTTGCAATTCTGATACAGGCTATTGAGCAGTGATAACTAACACCAAGTTCAGATACTGCGGATTTTCTACCTTTGATTTGTTAAGATTGAGCCAATCAGGGACAACCTTGAAGGATCTCTTTGGTTTTGTAGGATCAGTAATTACCTGAGAAAGGTTGATATTGGTACACACCTTTTTTAAATGATCAGAGGCAGAGTTCAACTTGTTTAAATTAAAATTGCCACACAGAGATTGGGTTTAGGCCACATGCACACAGAATGACATCAACAAATATAAGAAATATTAAACATTTACACATAGATTTTTGAATATATGTAGAGGAATGATACTTTGAAATGTGCTCATTGCGGAGTTATGATCAGTTGAGTAATGAAGGTTGAACTATTCTGGGAAAGAGGTTCTATTCCCAGCATCATGATGGACACTCCTGATATAGAAGGTTTCGCTAACGCATTGGAATTGTTTTACTATTTTCATATGCATGTGCAATGAAGAATTGCTTGCTGCTGATAAATGCAAAGAAGAACAGCTTACACATAGATGCTCACATATAGGCTGCTGAATGCAATGAAGACCTGCTTATCAAGTAAAGTTCAATGTCAATGTGTAATATTCAATTAGGATTTGCAAAACAGTGAAGTTAAACAATGAATGGGTCCATAGTCGGTATGAGAAGACTACAGGAATATTTACCTGGGTGTACGTTCAAACAGAGATGAGAAAATTGCGATAAATAATTGTTTGTTTGTTTGTTAGTATGTATATGAATGTTATGTGTATAAACTGTGTTGAGTTATAGTTACTCAGTAGTGTCTCAGTGAAACAACCGACGGGGGAAGCCTTGCGGTGACAACAAAAGCAGTGTTTTACTGATCAGTCAAGTTGCTCCAGTGTACTCCATACAAACTGGTTGGCTACTGAAGGGATAGAAAATGGGGAATACTTGTTTTAAAGCAAACAAGGAATTAGATGGGAAAAATACATGTTTTAACGGGACCCAGACAATATTAAATACTCAGACAGATGGGAGAAGAAGTGTAATTTTGTAGGAAATCACAAAATTATTACATAGAATTAGTGAAATCAATTGAAGAATGCCTTTCTGAAGAGCTGTTTACCACAGATGAGCAGCTTTGCGACCAAGCACATTGTAGATCGCTTTACTGCCAAAATGATCTAATTTAATGGATTGGTTTAGACATGCATAACAGCATTTTAAGAACAAAGAGAGAAACAAAAAGGGACAACGCTTCATGGTGGAAGGTGATGTATAAATAACTGTGTATATGATGAAGGGGGTGGCAACACCCATTCCGAAATCCCGCCATTCCGACATCCCGCTATTCCGACATCCCACCATTCCGACATACCACCATTCCGACATACCACCATTCCGACATGCAAACTTCCCACCATTCCGACATCCCACCATTGCGACATCCCGCTATTCTGACGTTCAAATGTCCCACCATTCCGACAAGGCTTTCCGTATAAGGAAATGTGTGTTACTCAACAGGTGAGTCCCTTCTTTCTGTTCATGCAATTTATATGTTTAACACATGTTTATAGACAAGCGTTATTAAAAACACAAAGTCTCGGCAACTGGAGGAGGAGAAGCAGTCCGCGGTGGTTTTCAATCACACACTCCAATGCCACTTGTTTCAACTTCCGAAAATTTAATCCAGGAAAAAAAGGCTTACAAACATGGACCAAAACGGCTCCATAACACGCACAAGAATCCAAAAGAAACGAAAGTTAACTAAAAGAAAGCAAATAAACAGTATGAAGTGGTCAAAATTGGTTCTACGCATGCCTATGTGCGTCTGGCACATGCGTCTTCGGGCTCTCCCATGTTGGTTTGTGGATGAAAGCTATATGTTCAGCTGTAATGTCATGTAAAAACAATCTCTACATGACATTTAGTCCCAGGTGTGACCAGTTAGGTCCTTAAGATATCAACAGGCTGTATAAAGCTACAACCGTTGCGGCTGTGTGTTTGTGCCAAATGCGCAAAACCCATCCGCGCTTCCCAAAATTGGAGTGAGTACTCATAAATCACGTGAATAACATGAATAAACGTTTTTACTGCATTTTGTTGTGTTTTATACGTTCTATGCTGTCATTTCTCTCTTTTCCTATTGGCAAGGCAAGGCAGAGTGCTCGCAACTGTGTCCTGTGCAGTAGCCGTGATATCTGTAATTGCAATTATTACTTTTGCATATGATGACAGCGTGCAAAAGACGCATGGGCTCTGTAGGGAGCTCCGCTCCAGCTGGCTGCTGTGACAGCTCACTGACACTGTATTTCTGCTTAATCAGTTTCAGTCTCGCCAGAGTTACATTAATATCTGTATTTTTATATTTGAAATTCAGGGGATTTTGATAATAGATTATTAAAGTTTGTTTGCGAGGCTGTGGCCTCTGCATGTGCAGAGCTTGTGCGCCAAACTTTAGGGCGTATTTGCGCCGGCATATCATTAGTGCAAAATGTTTTTGGTAAAAAATAGGCTATTAAAAGGAACTGTCGGAATGGCGGTATGTTAAAAAAAACAAAAAACATACCGCCATTCCGACCATAGGAGGAAAAAAGTGTCGGAATGGTGGGACGTTTGATAAAAAATTAAGTGTCGCCATTCCGACAATTGGAGACCCATGTCGGAATGGCAGCATGTATGGGGCATGGGGCGGCTGTAGCTCAGGAGGAAGCTACCAATCGGAAGGTCGGTGGTTCGACTCTGGCTTCCCCAGGATACATGTCGAAGCGTCCTTGGGCAAGACACTGAACCCCACGTTGCTCCCCCAGTGTATCATTGGGGGTATGAATGTGTGTGAATGCTTAGAAAGCACGTAGTTATATCCTAAGACGTGCTGTATGAATGTGTGTGAGTGGGGTGTGAGTGGGGTGAATGTGGCATGTAGTGAAGCGCTGTCATCAATCTGCATTACGTGCCTCTAATGAGGGGGTGAATATAGAATCCTCAACGATTACAACGTCTCTGGGAACTGTGACAACAACAAGGTTTAAACCATTTTGATATATATTGTAACCTATTGTCTAAGGAATAGTGCTGAAAATGAGGTAAATCTAATCCACCACTGTCCTTGGTCTTCTGTAGGGTTTTTAAACTAATACGTGGTGGTTTGTTTTTCCACAGAAATTTGGAGATGCATGAATCTAGTGACTTAAACCAAGTAGCAGATGGTTTTATGGGGATCATTGAGAACAAATAGTTAACTTTTGGTAGTATCATCATTTTAATGGATGTAACTCTCCCCATAAGTGATATAGGTAAGGACTTCCAACGAGAGATCGTCCTCTACTGTCTTTAATAATTGCACATAATTTAGCTTTGTTAGCTCTGAGAGCCTGGAGGAAATGTTTATGCCTAAATATCTAATATTTCCTGACTGTAAAGTGATCGCAGGTATATTATGGACCCTACAGTTAATGGGCAGAACTGTGGTCTTAGACCAGTTGATAGAGTAGTCAGAAAGTGCTGAGAATTTATTTATGAGTGTGATCGTGTGACTGAGAGACGTCTGTGAGTTCTGAAGGAAAAGTAATACATCATCAGCATAAAGACTTATTTTATGCTCAATATTTTGGGATTAATTACTCACAAACGGGTAAGAAAAGGTAGTATTGCCAGACCATACATGATCAAAACAGGGAGCGGAGGTGGTTCAGCTGCAAGGTGTGAATGTCTGACTATAGTTTGTAAAAAGCGGGTAAGCTAAGGTGCGAATGCCCGACAATGTATGATCAAAGAGGGAGCGGAGGTTTTCGGCTGCAAGAAGGTCTGAATGTCCACCCAAAATTCCTGAAAAATGGATAAAAAAAGGGTGCGAATGCCAAACCATACATCATCAAAAGCAGGAGTGGATGTGTTCGGCTACAAGAAGATTTGAATGTCCATCAATAATTGCTTTAAAACATGAAAGAAAATTTTCGAATATCAAACCGCACATGATCATAAGCGGGAGAGGAGTTGTTCAGCTGCAAGAAGGTGTGAATGTCCACCCATAATTACTGAAAAATGGGTAAGAAAAGGTGCGAATGCCCAACTCTACATAATCAAAAGCAGGAGTGGATGTGTTCGGCTCCAAGAAGGGTTGAATGTCTGACCATAGTTTGTAAAAAGCAGGTAAGAAAAGGTTTGACTGCCCGAACATACACCATCAAAAGAGGGAGCGGAGGTGTTCCGCTGTGAGAAGGTCTGAATGTCCACCCAAAATTCCTGAAAAATGGATAAAAAAAGGGTGCGAATGCCAAACCATACATCATCAAAAGCAGGAGTGGATGTGTTCGGCTACAAGAAGATTTGAATGTCCATCAATAATTGCTTTAAAACATGAAAGAAAATTTTCGAATATCAAACCGCACATGATCATAAGCGGGAGAGGAGTTGTTCAGCTGCAAGAAGGTGTGAATGTCCACCCATAATTACTGAAAAATGGGTAAGAAAAGGTGCGAATAACCAACTATACATAATCAAAAGCAGGAGTGGATGTGTTCGGCTCCAAGAAGGGTTGAATGTCCGACCATAGTTGGTAAAAAGCGGGTAAGAAAAGGTTAAAATACCCGACTGTACACAATCAATAGCGGGAGCGGAGTTGTTCGGCTACTAAAAGATGTGAAAGTCAGACTATGGTTTGTAAAAAGCGGGTAAGAAAAGGTGCTAATGCCCGACAATGTATGATCAAAAGAGGGAGTGGAGGTTTTCGGCTGTAAGAAGGTCTGAATGTCCAACTATAATTTGTAAAAACCGGGTAAGAAAAGGCTTGAAAGCCCGACTATACACCATCATAAGCGGGAGAGGAGGTGTTCAGCTGCAAGAAGGTGTGAATGTCCACCCATAATTACTGAAAAACGGGTAAGAAAAGGTGCGAATGCCCAAACATACATCATCAAAAGCAGGAGTGGATGTGTTGGGCTACAAGAAGGTTTGAAAGTCCGACCATGGTTTGTAAAAAACGGGTAAGAAAAGGTGCGAATGCCCGACAATGTATGATCAAAAGAGGGAGCGGAGGTTTTTGGCTACAAGAAGGTTTGAATGTCCGACCATAGTTTGTAAAAAGCGGGTAAGAAAAGGTTCAAATGCCTGACAATACACCATCAAAAGAGGGAGCGGAGGTGTTCCGCTGTAAGACGGTGTGAATGTCCGACCATAGTTGGTAAAAAGCGGGTAAGAAAAGGTTAAAATACCCGACTGTACACAATCAATAGGGGGAGCGGAATTGTTCGGCTACAAGAAGGTGTGAAAGTCCAACCATGGTTTGTAAAAAGCTGCTAAGAAAAGGTTCGAATGCCCGAATATATACCATCAAAAGCGGAAGCGGAGGTGTTCGGCTGCAAGAAGGTGTGAACGTCCGACCAAAGTTTGCAAAAAGCAGTTAAGAAAAGGTTCGAATATCCAACCAAACATAATCAAAAGCGGGAGCAGAGCTGTTCGACTGCAAGTAGGTGTGAATGTCCAGCCATAATTACTCACAAACGGATAAGAAAAGGTAGTATTGCCAGACCATACATGATCAAAACAGGGAGCTGAGGTGGTTCAGCACCAAGGTGTGAATGTCTGACTATAGTTTGTAAAAAGCGGGTAAGATAAGGTGCGAATGCCCGACAATGTATAATCAAAAGAGGGAGCAGAGGTTTTCGGCTACAAGAAGGTTTGAATGTCCGACCATAGTTTGTAAAAAGCGGGTAAGAAAAGGTTCAAATGCCTGACTATACACCATCAAAAGCGGGAGCGGAGATGTTCCGCTGTAAGACGGTGTGAATGTCCGACCATAGTTGGTAAAAAGCGGGTAAGAAAAGGTTAAAATACCCGACTGTACACAATCAATAGCGGGAGCGGAGTTGTTCGGCTACAAGAAGGTGTGAAAGTCCAACCATCGTTTGTAAAAAGCTGGTAAGAAAAGGTTCGAATGCCCGAATATATACCATCAAAAGCGGAAGCGGAGGTGTTCGGCTGCAAGAAGGTGTGAACGTCCGACCAAAGTTGGCAAAAAGCAGTAAAGAAAAGGTTCGAATATCCAAACATAATTAAAAGCGAGAGAGATTGTGTTCAGCTGCAAGTAGGTGTGAATATCCAGCCATAATTACTCACAAACGGGTAAGAAAATGTAGTATTGCCACACCATACATGATCAAAACAGGGAGCGGAGGTGGTTTAGCTGCAAAAAGGGGTGAATGTCCAACTAAAGTTCAAATATATTAACAAAAGCGGGAGGAGAGGTCTTCGGATTAGAGTGGTTGAAATTTCCAACCATAATCTATAAAATGCGGTGAAAAAAAAGGGTGTGAAGGAATGAATTTTATAGCAAAATCCGAAATCATGCATAACTCCGCAAAAGGAACGTATTGCTCAACCAAAGGGATGCTTCTTTCTCATTCAGGGTAATATGAGGAACTTTATGCTTGATACATTTTAGACATGGATAACTATGAAGGACAAAGCAATTTTAACTTGGTTTGAGCAAAGCAATTCATTTTATAGGAAAATCCGAAATCGTGCAGGACTCATGAAAGTAAGCTTTTTCTCGGATTCCTGATCCTCCAGTGTTGCTCTTTCCTATAATGAAAAATACAGCCTTGTTCTTTGTTGAAATTTATATAGACATTGATAAATATGAAGGACAAAGCAGTTTCCACTTTGTTTGAGTGAAGGAATTAATTTTATAGCAAAATCCCAAATCAAGCAGAACGTATGAAAATCAGCGTGTTTTCGGATTCCTGATCCTTCAGTGTTGCTATTTCTTCTACTGCAAAATACAATGTTGTTCTTTGTTGAAGTCAATCTCGACATTGATAAATATGAAGGACAAAGCAGTTTTAACATAGTTTGAGTAAAGGAATTCATTTTATACATAAAATCCCAAATCATGCAGAACGTATGAAAATAAGCTTATTCTCGGATTCCTGTTCCTTCAAGTGTTGCTCTTTCTACTACTGCAAAATACAATGTTGTTCTTTGTTGAAGTAAATCTAGACATTGATAAATATGAAGGACAAAGCAGTTATCACTTGGTTTGAGTGAAGGAATTCATTTTATACATAAAATCCCAAATCATGCAGAACGTATGAAAAGAAGCTTATTCTCGGATTCCTGATCCTTCAGTGTTGCTTTTTCTTCTACTGCAAAATACAATGTTGTTCTTTGTTGAAGTCGATCTAGACATTGATAAATATGAAGGACAAAGCAGTTTTAACTTGGTTTGAGTGAAGGAATTCATTTTATACATAAAATCCCAAATCATGCAGAACGTATGAAAATAAGCTTATTCTCGGATTACTGATCCTTCAGTGTTGCTCTTTCTTCTACTGCAAAATCCAGTGTTGTTCTTTGTTGAAGTCGATCTAGACATTGATAAATATGAAGGACAAAGCAGTTTTAACATAGTTTGAGTGAAGGCATTCATTTATAGTAAAATCAATAATCGTGCAGAACTCATGAAAATAAGCTTATTCTCGGATTCCTAAAACTTTTGATTTGCTCTTTCTTTACTGCAAAGTACAATGTTGTTCTTTGTTGAAGTCGATCTAGACATTGATAAATATGAAGGACAAAGCAGTTTTCACTTGGTTTGAGTGAAGGATTTGCAGCTGAAAACCTCCCGCTCCCGCTTTTGATTGCGTATAGTCGGGCTTTCGAGCCTTTTCTTACCCGGTTTTTAGAAATTATGGTTGGACATTCAGACCTTGCAGCCGATGACCTCCACTCCCTCTTTTGATCATACATTGTCGGGCATTCGCACCTTGTCTTACCCGCTTTTTACAAACTATAGTCAGACATTCACACCTTGCAGCTGAACCACCTCAGCTCCCTGTTTTGATCATGTATGGTCTGGCAATACTACCTTTTCTTACCCGTTTTTGAGTAATTATGGCTGGACATTCACACCTACTTGCAGTCGAACAGCTCTGCTCCTGCTTTTGATGGTATATATTCGGGCATTCGAACCTTTTCTTAACTGCTTTTTGCAAACTTTGGTCGGACGTTCACACCTTCTTGCAGCCGAACACCTCCGCTTCCGCTTTTGATGGTATATATTCGGGCATTCGAACCTTTTCTTACCAGCTTTTTACAAACCATGGTTGAACTTTCACACCTTCTTGTAGCCGAACACCTCCGCTCCCGCTTTTGATGGTGTATAGTCAGGCATTTGAACCTTTTCTTACCCGCTTTTTACAAACTATGGTCGGACATTCAAACCTTCTTGTAGCCGAAAACCTCCGCTCCCTCTTTTGATCATACATTGTCGGGCATTCGCACCTTTTCTTACCCGTTTTTTACAAACCATCGTCGGACTGTCACACATTCTTGTAGCCAAACACATCCGCTCCCGCTATTGATTGTGTACAGTCGGGTATTTTAACCTTTTCTTACCCGTTTTTTACCAACTATGGTCGGACATTCACACTTTCTTACAGCGGAACACCTCCTCTCCCTCTTTTGATGGTGTGTGTTTGGGCATTCGAACCTTTTCTTACCCGCTTTTTACAAACTATGCTCGGACATTCAAACCTTCTTGTAGCCGAACACATCCACTCCTGCTTTTGATGATGTATGGTTGGGCATTCAAACCTACTTGTTGCCCGCTTTTCATTAATTTTGGGTGGACATTCACACCTTGTCACAGCCAAACACCTCCGCTCCCTGTTTTGATCATGTATGGTTGGACATTCGCACCTTTTCTCACCCGCTTTTTGCCAACTATGGTCGGCTGTTCACAGCTTCCTCTCCACCATACTTGTATGGTGGGATATTCACACCCACTTGCATCCGAAGACCTTTTGTTGATATTTAGTCGGTCATTCGCAGCTTACCCGCTTTTGGCGAACTATGGCCTTCATGCAGCCAAACACCTCTGATCTCGCTTTTGATGATGTAAGGTTGGGCATTCAGACCTTGCTTCACCTGCTTTTCACCAAATATAGTCGGACATTCACACCTTCTTGCAGCCGAACACTTCCGCTCCACCTTTTAGTGTTCTATCACACCTATTTTTTCACCGCATTTTATAGATTATGGTTGGAAATTCTCAACCACTCTCATCCGAAGACCTCTCCTCCCGCTTTTGTTAATATATTTGAACTTTAGTCGGACATTCACACCTTCTTGCAGCCGAACCACCTCCGCTCCCGCATTTGATGATGTCTTGTCCGGCATTCTAGTCTCTTCTAACACATTTTTCAGCAATTATGGTTGGACATTCACACCTACTCACAGCCGAACACTTCCGCTCCCTGTTTTGATCATGTATGGTCTGGCAATACTACCTTTTCTTACCCGTTTGTGAGTAATTATGGCTGGACATTCACACCTACTTGCAGCCGAACACCACCTCTCTCGCTTTTGATGATGTATGGACCGGCATTCTTACCTTTTCTAACACATTTTTCAGAAATTACGGTCGGAGATTCACACCTACTCACAGCCGAACAACTCCGCTCCCGCATTTGATGGTGTATAGCCGGGCATTCTCACCCTTTCTCATCAGCTTTTTGCAAATTATGATCTGACATTCACACCTACTTGCAGTCGAACAGCTCTGCTCCCGCTTTTGATTATGTTTGGTTGGATATTCGAACCTTTTCTTACCCGCTTTTTACCAACTATGGTCGGACGTTCACACCTTCTTGCAGCCGAACACCTCCGCTCCCTCTTTTGATGGTCTATGTTCGGGCATTCGAACCTTTTCTTACCCACTTTTTACAAACTATGGTCGGACATTCAAACCTTCTTGTAGCCGAACACATCCACTCCTGCTTTTTATGATGTATGGTTGGGCATTTTCACCTTTTTTTACCCATTTTTCAGTAATTATGGGTGGACATTCACACCTTCTTGCAGCTGAACAACTCCTCTCCCGCTTATGATCATGTGCGGTTTGATATTCGAAAATTTTCTTTCATGTTTTAAAGCAATTATTGATGGACATTCAAATCTTCTTGTAGCCGAACACATCCACTCCTGCTTTTGATGATGTATGGTAACCTTTTCTTACCCGCTTTTTACAAACTATGGTCGGACATTCAAACCTTCTTGTAGCCAAAACCCTCCGCTCCCTCTTTTGATCATACATTTTCGGGCATTCGCACCTTATCTTACCTGCTTTTTACAAACTATAGTCAGACATTCACACCTTGCAGCTGAACCACCTCCGCTCCCTGTTTTGATCATGTATGGTCTGGCAATACTACCTTTTCTTACCCGTTTGTGAGTAATTAATCCCAAAATATTGAGCATAAAATAAGTCTTTATGCTGATGATGTATTACTTTTCCTTCATAACTCACAGACGTCTCTCAGTCACACGATCACACTCATAAATAAATTCTCAGCACTTTCTGACTACTCTATCAACTGGTCTAAGACCACAGTTCTGCCCATTAACTGTAGGGTCCATAATATACCTGAGATCACTTTACAGTCAGGAAATATTAGATATTTAGGCATAAACATTTCCTCCAGGCTCTCAGAGCTAACAAAGCTAAATTATGTGCAATTATTAAAGACAGTAGAGGACGATCTCTCGTTGGAAGTCCTTACCTATATCACTTATGGGGAGAGTTACATCCATTAAAATGATGATACTACCAAAAGTTAACTATTTGTTCTCAATGATCCCCATAAAACCATCTGCTACTTGGTTTAAGTCACTAGATTCATGCATCTCCAAATTTCTGTGGAAAAACAAACCACCACGTATTAGTTTAAAAACCCTACAGAAGACCAAGGACAGTGGTGGATTAGATTTACCTCATTTTCAGCACTATTCCTTAGACAATAGGTTACAATATATATCAAAATGGTTTAAACCTTGTTGTTGTCACAGTTCCCAGAGACGTTGTAATCGTTGAGGATTCTATATTCACCCCCTCATTAGAGGCACGTAATGCAGATTGATGACACTGAATCTTCTTCTCTGTTCATTGCTGGCATCATTCCCAGCATCGTAAGTGTTCGTGGCATTGTTAGCCTCTTCTTCTGGATCTTGATATCGAGAATCCTTTTGTATTTCTGGTTTGTCAGTCCTCTGTCTTCGTTCACCGGAGTCTTTGTCTTTTTGTCCTTGAGTTTGGTGATTTTTTCTTCTTTTGATGCCTTGACACAATGTGACAGGTGATACCACGTGGGAGATCCTGTAACTTGGATTGCTGTCCCTGTGCTGCGAAATGGCTGTGCTGCTCAAATGGTCTCTCCTTCATCATGGTTACATGCTGACATTCCGACATCTCGCCATTCCAACATGGGTGTCCAATTGTCGGAATGGCGACACTTAATTTTTTATCAAACGTCCCACCATTCCGACACTTTTTTCCTCCTATGGTCGGAATGGCGGTATGTTTTTTGTTTTTTTTAACATACCGCCATTCCGACAGTTCCTTTTAATAGCCTATTTTTTACCCAAAGCATTTTGCACTAATGATATGCCGGCGCAAATACGCCCTAAAGTTTGGCGCACAAGCTTTGCACATGCAGAGGCCACAGCCTCGCAAACAAACTTTAATAATCTATAATCAAAATCCCCTGAATTTCAAATATAAAAATACGGATATTAATGTAACTCTGGCGAGACTGAAACTGATTAAGCAGAAATACAGTGTCAGTGAGCTGTCACAGCAGCCAGCTGGAGCGGAGCTCTCCACAGAGCCCATGCGTCTTTTGCACGCTGTCATCATATGCAAAAGTAATAATTGCAATTACAGATATCACGGCTACTGCACAGGACACAGTTGCGAGCACTCTGCCTTGCCTTGCCAATAGGAGAAGATAGAAATGACAGCATAGAACGTATAAAACACAACAAAATGCAGTAAAAACGTTTATTCATGTTATTCACGTGATTTATGAGTACTCACTCCAATTTTGGGAAGCGCGGATGGGCTTTGCGCATTTGGCACAAACACACAGCCGTTGCGCAAGGCTTTATACAGCCTGTTGATATCTTAAGGACCTAACTGGTCACACCTGGGACTAAATGTCATGTAGAGATTGTTTTTACATGACATTACAGCTGAACATATAGCTTTCATCCACAAACCAACGTGGGAGAGCCCGAAGACGCATGTGCCAGACGCACATAGGCATGCGTAAAACCAATTTTGACCACTTCATACTGTTTATTTGCTTTCTTTTAGTTAACTTTCGTTTCTTTTGGATTCTTGTGCGTGTTATGGAGCCGTTTTGGTCCATGTTTGTAAGCCTTTTTTTCCTGGATTAAATTTTCGGAAGTTGAAACAAGTGGCATTGGAGTGTGTGATTGAAAACCACCGCGGACTGCTTCTCCTCCTCCAGTTGCCGAGACTTTGTGTTTTTAATAACGCTTGTCTATAAACATGTTAAACATATAAATTGCATGAACAGAAAGAAGGGACTCACCTGTTGAGTAACACACATTTCCTTATACGGAAAGCCTTGTCGGAATGGTGGGACATTTGAACGTCAGAATAGCGGGATGTCGCAATGGTGGGATGTCGGAATGGTGGGACGTTTGCATGTCGGAATGGTGGTATGTCGGAATGGTGGTATGTCAGAATGGTGGGATGTTGGAATAGCGGGATGTCGGAATGGCAGGATTTCGGAATGGGTGTTGCCACCCCCTTCATCATATACACAGTTATTTATACATCACCTTCCACCATGAAGCGTTGTCCCTTTTTGTTTCTCTCTTTGTTCTTAAAATGCTGTTATGCATGTCTAAACCAATCCATTAAATTAGATCATTTTGGCAGTAAAGCGATCTACAATGTGCTTGGTCGCAAAGCTGCTCATCTGTGGTAAACAGCTCTTCAGAAAGGCATTCTTCAATTGATTTCACTAATTCTATGTAATAATTTTGTGATTTCCTACAAAACTACACTTCTTCTCCCATCTGTCTGAGTATTTAATATTGTCTGGGTCCCGTTAAAACATGTATTTTTCCCATCTAATTCCTTGTTTGCTTTAAAACAAGTATTCCCCATTTTCTATCCCTTCAGTAGCCAACCAGTTTGTATGGAGTACACTGGAGCAACTTGACTGATCAGTAAAACACTGCTTTTGTTGTCACCGCAAGGCTTCCCCCGTCGGTTGTTTCACTGAGACACTACTGAGTAACTATAACTCAACACAGTTTATACACATAACATTCATATACATACTAACAAACAAACAAACAATTATTTATCGCAATTTTCTCATCTCTGTTTGAACGTACACCCAGGTAAATATTCCTGTAGTCTTCTCATACCGACTATGGACCCATTCATTGTTTAACTTCACTGTTTTGCAAATCCTAATTGAATATTACACATTGACATTGAACTTTACTTGATAAGCAGGTCTTCATTGCATTCAGCAGCCTATATGTGAGCATCTATGTGTAAGCTGTTCTTCTTTGCATTTATCAGCAGCAAGCAATTCTTCATTGCACATGCATATGAAAATAGTAAAACAATTCCAATGCGTTAGCGAAACCTTCTATATCAGGAGTGTCCATCATGATGCTGGGAATAGAACCTCTTTCCCAGAATAGTTCAACCTTCATTACTCAACTGATCATAACTCCGCAATGAGCACATTTCAAAGTATCATTCCTCTACATATATTCAAAAATCTATGTGTAAATGTTTAATATTTCTTATATTTGTTGATGTCATTCTGTGTGCATGTGGCCTAAACCCAATCTCTGTGTGGCAATTTTAATTTAAACAAGTTGAACTCTGCCTCTGATCATTTAAAAAAGGTGTGTACCAATATCAACCTTTCTCAGGTAATTACTGATCCTACAAAACCAAAGAGATCCTTCAAGGTTGTCCCTGATTGGCTCAATCTTAACAAATCAAAGGTAGAAAATCCGCAGTATCTGAACTTGGTGTTAGTTATCACTGCTCAATAGCCTGTATCAGAATTGCAAAAATGAAAACATTAGGTCCACGCTTGGTATCCAGATCCTGAAACATCTCCATGAGCAGGCTTTTTTTTAACTGATCTGTTGAATAGTTATATGACACTGTTAAAATCCCAGATGAAGATCTAGCACTTGACCATTTTTGTAAATCTTCTAATTCCATAGTTGATAAACACGCCCCTTTTAAAAAGTATAGAACTTAGAACAGGTCTATCCCTGGCTTTCGGCAGAACTGTCTTCTTTACTTATTTTTCCCCTTGTCCTGTTCAGCATTATGTCAGAAGAATTGTAGTCTGAATACCTTTGATGCCAAACAGATTTGTTTTGCCAAGGGAAGTTTTATAAATGTAAAGCTCCCCTTGATGCCCATTTATTTATTTCTGTTTACAATATATGACATGAACTGAACTGAACCGGACCGGGGGACAAGGAAAGAAGAAGAGGAAAGAAGAGGAAACAGAACAAAAATAGAAACAAAAACCAGACAACCAGCTGCTACACCTGTAAAAAACAAAACAGACAACAATCCATGGCCTATGAGGGGAATCCAGCCTTAGCGCCACCAGGAGCACCTGAAAGCAGACAAGCAGAGAAAAAACACACAAACAAACAAAAACAAGCACAAGAAGCGGCAATCGCATACAACACAGCTGTGGATATAGATGACCTGAGACGACATGATAATACATCAACTGCTTAGTGACCATGCTACTGGACTAATGAATGTGTGTGTGTGTGTGTGAGAACATGCAACACCCATGGCACAGGACCTACATGATAACCGTGCTTAGTTATGAGTGTATAAGCGTACAGGGCCACAATCCACAGCCCCCCCCCCAAGCAATCAGAAGCAGGCAGAGAGGGCCACAAGACCCAGGCCACCAGCAGCCCCCACAGAGCACAGAACCCAGGCAGCCCACCGCAGGGGCAACCACGCATCCACCCAGAAGACTGCAGAGGAAGCCCCCGGAAAGAGCCCCCATAAGCATAGGGCAGAGGCACTCCGGGAACCAGGGGTAACAGCCCACCGACCCCGCCAGGCCCCAGCCGCCCAGACATGGGCCGTGCACTGGACCTGGGCCCCAGGAGCCCGAGCGCCCCCAAACCCCCCGGCAGAGGCCCCACCCAATACCCAGGAGGGCCAAGCGCCCCAGACAGCCACAAAGTGGGTCAGCGCCTGCCCTAGCGCCCCTGGCCAAGTGCCCTGGGAGTCAAGACGTGCCCACAGGTGGGTGAAGTCGTGAGCAGTGGGGAGAGGCAACGCTGATGCCCCATCGGGAGAAACACAGGCAGGCCAGGCGACAGCAAGTCCCAGATCCAGGCCCAATCATTACCACACACACTTTCACGTCCCATACATCCACACATCCTACCTCCCTCGACTCTGCTGGGGTGTAGTGCAGCGGGCACACCAGGAGGCCAGCAACCCCCCAGCCACCACAGACCCCGAACCAGCAGAACAATTAATTAATCCTCCTGGCCCCTCCTGCCCCGAGCAGACACCAGGAAGCAGAGGTGTGCGAAGAAGACCCCTCCCCTCACCCTTCTGGCTCTTCAATATTTTCTAATAGTGAGCAATTAAAATTGAGGGGCAGCCAAACTTGTAGAACTGGGAGCGCGGCACTCTGGGCAGCCTACATACCCAAAGAGCCCCGCCCACCAGATGCCACTCAGTGTAACCACCCCCCAAGACCTAATGTGTGTGTGTGAGTGTGTTTGATAAGTAGTAATGTCTAAGGTGTAATTAAAACAGGGGCAGGGAACTGCAGAGTGCAACCAAAGGGGACCACCTACGTGGCCCCATCCACTACACCCCACCGAACACACACGCCCCCAAAACCCTTCATGTTTGAGTGTGTGCTGTGTACAGGAGCCAGAAGGGAGAGGGGTATGGGGATATATACCGGGGGAGCTACTCTCCCCCAGAGAGGGCAGCCAGGGACTGGCTGCAATAGGCATCCCCGCTACCTGGGAGCCAACAATGGGCAGGAGGGCCTGATGTCCACCAGGCTCGGGGCCTGCAGCGACCATATTCCGGGAGCTACTGTACCCCCAGAAGGTACCCATCCCGCCCCACCCCACTCAACCCAACCCCACCCAGGAGGACCTCTACAAAAAACAAACAAACAAACCACCCGGTCACACCAGTCGCAGCAGCCCGGGCCTGAGACCCACCATCACCCAGCAACCCACCACCACTATGTGATAAAACTAATCAGAGGGGACCAGAGAGAATGAAATTCAGCCAATTGATGTTTTGAGGAGGCAGACATTGTTTCCATGCTAATATAATCTAAAAGAAAATTTCTAAACTGGTTAATACACAGATTGTTCTTCGCTTTCCAGTTCATGAGAATAGTTTTCTTTGCGATACATAACACTGTGACAACCATGTGTGCTGAGTTAATTTCCATGTTGATGTTGTCTAAGTCACCCAGTATGCACAGTGTGGGGCATGCAGGGATGCTACACTTTAGCCATGTTGATAGGTCCTCACAGACTTCAAGCCAGAACTTCTGGACAGGCGCAGAAAACCACAAAGCGTGTGCATAATCATCAGGTGTGTTATCTGTGCAATGTGAGCAGATGTTTGAGTGTGTTAGACCCATCCTGAACATCCTTTGTCCTGTATAGTGTGTTCTATGAAGGATTTTGTATTGTATGAGCTGTAAATTAGGATTTCGAGTCTTTATGAAGGTGTTCAAACATATTTGTGGTTAGAAGCTATGACCAGAACTGATGGATAAATCTGCCTCCCATTTTGAGGATGGAAGAGACATTGTGTCATCTATCTTAGACAATAATTTATATATTTTTGATAGTAGTTTTGGGGTACAGCTGCTTAGAAATTCTGCTACCCTAGTCGGGGGTTGTAAGTCTGGTTGGTGGAGGATATATCCATCCATCCATCCATCATCTGCCGCTTATCCGGGGGTCGGGTCGCGGGGGCAGCAGCTTGAGCAGAGAAACCCAGACGTCTCTGTCCCCGGCCACTTCCTCCAGCTCTTCCGGGGGGACCCCGAGGCGTTCCCAGGCCAGCCGAGAGACATAGTCTCTCCAACGTGTCCTGGGTCTCCCCCGGGGTCTCCTCCCAGTGGGACGTGCCCGGAACACCTCCCCAGGGAGGCGCCCAGGGGGCATCCTAACCAGATGCCCGAGCCACCTCATCTGACTCCTCTCAATGCAGAGGAGCAGCGGTTCTACTCCGAGCTCCTCCCGGATGACTGAGCTTCTCACCCTATCTCTAAGGGAGAGCCCAGACACCCTGCGGAGGAAACCCATTTCGGCCGCTTGTATTCGCGATCTTGTTCTTTCGGTCACTACCCACAACTCGTGACCATAGGTGAGGATGGGAACGTAGATTGACCAGTAAGTAGAGAGCTTCGCCTTCTGGCTCAGCTCCCTCTTCACAACGACGGGTCGGTGCAGAGCCTGCAACACTGCAGGTGCCGCACCGATCCGCCCGTCAATCTCCCGCTCCATTCGTCCGTCACTCGTGAACAAGACCCCGAGATACTTGAACTCCTCCTCTTGGGGAAGGATCTCATTCCCGACCCGGAGAGAGCATTCCACCCTTTTCCGGCTGAGAACCATAGTCTCGGATTTGGAGGTGCTGATTCTCATCCCAGCCGCTTCACACTCGGCTGCGAATCACTCCAGTGAGAGCTGAAGGTCACGGCCTGACGACGCTAACAGAACCACATCATCTGCAAAAAGCAGAGACCCGATTCTGAGGTCGCCAAATGGGACACCCTCAACGCCCTGGCTCCGCCTAGAAATTCTGTCCATAAAAGTTAGGAACAGAATCGGTGACAAAGGGCAGCCCTGACGGAGTCCAACTCTCACCGGAAACGTATCCGACTTACTGCCGGCAATGCGGACCAAACTCTGGCACCGGTCATACAGAGACCGAACGGCCCCTATCAAGGGGTCCGGCACTCCATATTCCCGGAGCACCCCCCACAGGACTCCACGAGGGACACGGTCGAACGCTTTCTCCAAGTCCACAAAACACATGTAGACTGGTTGGGCGAACTCCCATGCACCCTCCAGGATCCTGCCGAGGGTATAGAGCTGGTCCACTGTTCCACGGCCAGGACGAAAGCCACACTGCATCTCCTGAATCCGAGGCTCGATTATCCGACGGATCCTCCTCTCCAATACCCCCGAATAGACCTTACCAGGGAGGCTGAGGAGTGTGATACCCCTATAGTTGGAACACACCCTCCGGTCCCCCTTTTTAAAGAGGGGTACCACCACCCCAATCTGCCAGTCCAGAGGCACTGTCCCCGATGTCCACGCGATACTGCAGAGGCGTGTCAGCCAAGACAGCCCTACAACATCCAGAGCCTTGAGAAACTCAGGACGGACCTCATCCACCCCCGGGGCCTTGCCACCGAGGAACTTTTTAACCACCTCGGCAACCTCAGCCCCAGAAATGGGAGGCCCTGTCTCTCAGCTCTCCGACTCTGCCTCTTCCGAGCACGTGTTGGTAGGATTGAGGAGTTCCTCGAAGTACTCCCCCCACCGACTCACAACATCCCTAGTTGAGGTCAGCAAAGCCCCGTCCGCACTGTAAACAGTGTTGACTGTGAGCCGCTTCCCCCCCCTGAGACGCCGGATGGTGGACCAGAATCTTTTCGAGGCCGTCCGGAAATCGTTCTCCATGGTCTCACCGAACTCCTCCCAGGCCCGAGTTTTTGCCTCAGCAACCGCCGAAGCCGCGGCCCGTCTGGCCCGTCGGTACCTATCAGCTTCTTCCAGGGTCCCACTGGCCAAAAAGGCCCGATAGGACTCCTTCTTCAGCTTGACGGCTTCCCTCACCACTGGTGTACACCAGCAGGTTCGAGGGTTGCCGCCACGACAGGCACCGACCACCTTACGGCCACAACTCCGACCAGCTGCCTCGGCAATGGAGTCACGGAACATGGCCCATTCAATGTCCCCCACCTCAAATATGGTTGAAGCTCTGCCGGAGGTGGGAGTTAAAGCTCCTTCTGACGGGGGATTCTGACAAACGCTCCCAGCAGACCCTCACAATACGTTTGGGCCTGCCAGGTCTGATCGGCATCCTCCCCCACCAGCGGAGCCATCTCACCACCAGGTGGTGATCAGTTGACAGCTCCGCCCCTCTCTTCACCCGAGTGTCCAGGACATACGGCCGCAAGTCCGATGATACAACCACAAAGTCGATCATCGAACTGCGGCCAAGGGTGTCCTGGTGCCAAGTGCACATATGGACACCCTTATGCCTGAACATGGTGTTCGTTATGGACAGTCTATGACTGGCACAGAAGTCCAACAACATAACACCACTCTGATTCAGATCGGGGGGGCCGTTCCTCCCAATCACACCCCTCCAGGTCTCACTGTCATTGCCCACGTGAGCATTGAAGTCCCCCAGCAGAATGAGGGAGTCTCCGGTAGGAGCATTCTCCAGTGCCTCCCCCAGAGACTCCAAAAAGGGTAGGTACTCTGAACTGCTGTTTGGCGCATAGGCACAAACAACAGTCAGGACTCGTCCCCCCACCCAAGGCGGAGGGAGGCTACCCTCTCGTTCACTGGGGTAAACCCCAATGTACTGGCACACAGCCGGGGGGCAATAAGTATGCCCACACCTGCTCTGCGCCTCTCACCACGGGCAACTCCAGAGTGGAAGAGAGTCCAACCCCTCTCAAGAGTACTGGTTCCAAATCCCAAGCCGTGCGTCGAGGTGAGTCCAACTATATCTAACGGTCTGATGAAGTTTCAACAATAAACAACAAACTTTGTATTATCAGAAAGAACCAGACTCATTCTTTAGGAATCCGAAAATAAGCTCTATTTTACGAGTTATGCACGAATTCGGATTCTCCTATAAAACGAATTCCTTAACTCAAACCAAGTTAAGACTGCTTTGTCCTTCATATTTATTCATGTCTAATCAAGTTTCAATGATAAACAACGTTGTACTTTGTAGAATGAGAAAGAACTTCTTCAGCAATAAGCATCTCTCGACAAATGACGAAATACAGATTTTGCTATAAAATTAATTGCTATCAGCCTGACTTAAAACTGTTTGTCTTCCTTATTTATCCACTTCAAATCAAGTTTCAAAAATTAAAAAAATTTTGTAGTTTGAGAAAGAACAACTTAATCTTGAGCAATCAGTATAAAAAGAAGGTAAGCAAAGGTGCGAATGTCAAACCATACATGATCAAAACAGGGAGCGGAGGTGTTTGGCTGACACAAGGTGTGAATGTCCACCCATAATTAATGAAAAGCGGGCAACAAGTAGGTTCGAATGCCCAACCATACATCATCAAAAGCAGGAGTCGATATGTTCGGCTACAAGAAGGTTTGAACGTCTGACCATAGTTTGTAAAAAGCGGGTAAGAAAAGGTTCGAATGCCCAAACATACACCATCAAAGGAGGGAGCGGAGGTGTTCCGCTGTAAGAAGGTGTGAATGTCCGACCATAGTTGGTAAAAAACGGGTAAGAAAAGGTTAAAATACCCGACTGTACACAATCAGTAGCGGGTGCGGAGTTGTTCGGCTACTAAAAGGTGTGAAAGTCCGACCATGGTTTGTAAAAAGCGGGTAAGAAAAGGTGCGAATGCCCGAAAATGTATGATCAAAAGAGGGAGCGGAGGTGTTCGGCTGCAAGAAGGTGTGAATGTACACCCATAATTACTGAAAAATGGGTAAGAAAAGGTTCGAATGCCCAACTATACATAATCAAAAGCAGGAGTGGATGTGTTCGGCTCCAAGAAGGGTTGAATGTCTGACCATAGTTTGTAAAAAGCAGGTAAGAAAAGGTTTGACTGCCCGAACATACACCATCAAAAGAGGGAGCGGAGGTGTTCCGCTGTAAGAAGGTGTGAATGTCCGACCATAGTTGGTAAAAAGTGGGTAAGAAAAGGTTAAAATACCCGACTGTACACAATCAATAGCGGGAGCGGATGTGTTTGGCTACAAGAATGTGTTAAAGTCCGACCATGGTTTGTAAAAAACGGGTAAGAAAAGGTGCGAATGCCCAACAATGTATGATCAAAAGAGGGAGCGGAGGTTTTTGGCTACAAGAAGGTTTGAATGTCCGACCATAGTTTGTAAAAAGCGGGTAAGAAAAGGTTCAAATGCCTGACTATACACCATCAAAAGCGGGAGCGGAGGTGTTCCGCTGTAAGACGGTGTGAATGTCCGACCATAGTTGGTAAAAAGCGGGTAAGAAAAGGTTAAAATACCCGACTGTACACAATCAATAGCGGGAGCGGAGTTGTTCGGTTACTAAAAGATGTGAAAGTCCGACTATGGTTTGTAAAAAGCGGGTAAGAAAAGGTGCTAATGCCCGACAATGTATGATCAAAAGAGGGAATGGAGGTTTTCGGCTGTAAGAAGGTCTGAATGTCCAACTATAATTTGTAAAAACCGGGTAAGAAAAGGCTTGAAAGCCCGACTATACACCATCATAAGCGGGAGAGGAGGTGTTCAGCTGCAAGAAGGTGTGAATGTCCACCCATAATTACTGAAAAATGGGTAAGAAAAGGTGCGAATGCCCAAACATACATCATCAAAAGCAGGAGTGGATGTGTTTGGCTGTGACAAGGTGTGAATGTCCACCCAAAATTAATGAAAAGCGGGCAAAAAGTAGGTTTGAATGCCCAAGCATACATCATCAAAAGAAGGAGTGGATGTGTTCGTTTACAAGAAGGTTTGAATGTCCGAGCATAGTTTGTAAAAAGCGGGTAAGAAAAGGTTCGAATGCCCAAACATACACCATCAAAAGAGGGAGCGGAGGTGTTCCGCTGTAAGAAGGTGTGAATGTGCGACCATAGTTGGTAAAAAGTGGGTAAGAAAAGGTTAAAATACCCGACTGTACACAATCAATAGGGGGAGCGGAGTTGTTCGGCTACAAGAAGGTGTGAAAGTCCAACCATGGTTTGTAAAAAGCTGGTAAGAAAAGGTTCGAATGCCCGAATATATACCATCAAAAGCGGAAGCGGAGGTGTTCGGCTGCAAGAAGGTGTGAACGTCCGACCAAAGTTTGTAAAAAGCAGTTAAGAAAAGGTTCGAATATCCAACCAAACATAATCAAAAGCGGGAGCAGAGCTGTTCGACTGCAAGTAGGTGTGAATGTCCAGCCATAATTACTCACAAACGGGTAAGAAAAGGTAGTATTGCCAGACCATACATGATCAAAACAGGGAGCTGAGGTGGTTCAGCACCAAGGTGTGAATGTCTGACTATAGTTTGTAAAAAGCGGGTACGATAAGGTGCGAATGCCCGACAATGTATAATCAAAAGAGGGAGCAGAGGTTTTCGGCTACGAGAAGGTTTGAATGTCCGACCATAGTTTGTAAAAAGCGGGTAAGAAAAGGTTCAAATGCCTGACTATACACCATCAAAAGCGGGAGCGGAGATGTTCCGCTGTAAGACGGTGTGAATGTCCGACCATAGTTGGTAAAAAGCGGGTAAGAAAAGGTTAAAATACCCGACTGTACACAATCAATAGCGGGAGCGGAGTTGTTCGGCTACAAGAAGGTGTGAAAGTCCAACCATCGTTTGTAAAAAGCTGGTAAGAAAAGGTTCGAATGCCCGAATATATACCATCAAAAGCGGAAGCGGAGGTGTTCGGCTGCAAGAAGGTGTGAACGTCCGACCAAAGTTGGCAAAAAGCAGTAAAGAAAAGGTTCGAATATCCAAACATAATTAAAAGCGAGAGAGATTGTGTTCAGCTGCAAGTAGGTGTGAATATCCAGCCATAATTACTCACAAACGGGTAAGAAAATGTAGTATTGCCAGACCATACATGATCAAAACAGGGAGCGGAGGTGGTTTAGCTGCAAAAAGGGGTGAATGTCCAACTAAAGTTCAAATATATTAACAAAAGCGGGAGGAGAGGTCTTCGGATTAGAGTGCTTGAGAATTTCCAACCATAATCTATAAAATGCGGTGAAAAAAAAAGGTGTGAAGGAATGAATTTTATAGCAAAATCCGAAATCATGCATAACTCCGCAAAAGGAACGTATTGCTCAACCAAAGGGATGCTTCTTTCTCATTCAGGGTAATATGAGGAACTTTATGCTTGATACATTTTAGACATGGATAACTATGAAGGACAAAGCAATTTTAACTTGGTTTGAGCAAAGCAATTCATTTTATAGGAAAATCCGAAATCGTGCAGGACTCATGAAAGTAAGCTTATTCTCGGATTCCTGATCCTCCAGTGTTGCTCTTTCCTATACTGCAAAATACAGCCTTGTTCTTTGTTGAAATCGATATAGACATTGATAAATATGAAGGACAAAGCAGTTTTCACTTGGTTTGAGTAAAGGAATTCATTTTATACATAAAATCCCAAATCAAGCAGAACGTATGAAAATAAGCTTATTCTCGGATTCCTGTTCCTTCAAGTGTTGCTCTTTCTACTACTGCAAAATACAATGTTGTTTTTTGTTGAAGTAAATCTAGACATTGATAAATATGAAGGACAAAGCAGTTTTCACTTGGTTTGAGTGAAGGAATTCATTTTATACATAAAATCCCAAATCATGCAGAACGTATGAAAAGAAGCTTATTCTCGGATTACTGATCCTTCAGTGTTGCTTTTTCTTCTACTGCAAAATACAATGTTGTTCTTTGTTGAAGTCGATCTAGACATTGATAAATATGAAGGACAAAGCAGTTTTCACTTGGTTTGAGTGAAGGATTTGCAGCTGAAAACCTCCCGCTCCCGCTTTTGATTGTGTATAGTCGGGCTTTCGAGCCTTTTCTTACCCGGTTTTTAGAAATTATGGTTGGACATTCAGACCTTGCAGCCGAAGACCTCCACTCCCTCTTTTGATCATACATTCTCGGGCATTCGCACCTTGTCTTACCCGCTTTTTACAAACTATAGTCAGACATTCACACCTTGCAGCTGAACCACCTCAGCTCCCTGTTTTGATCATGTATGGTCTGGCAATACTACATTTTCTTAACCGTTTGTGAGTAATTATGGCTGGACATTCACACCTACTTGCAGTCGAACAGCTCTGCTCCCGCTTTTGATGGTATATATTCGGGCATTCGAACCTTTTCTTAACTGCTTTTTGCAAACTTTGGTCGGACGTTCACACCTTCTTGCAGCCGAACACCTCCGCTTCCGCTTTTGATGGTATATATTCGGGCATTCGAACCTTTTCTTAGCAGCTTTTTACAAACCATGGTTGAACTTTCACACCTTCTTGTAGCCGAACACCTCCGCTCCCGCTTTTGATGGTGTATAGTCAGGCATTTGAACCTTTTCTTACCCGCTTTTTACAAACTATGGTCGGACATTCAAACCTTCTTGTAGCCGAACACTTCCGCTCCCGCATTTGATGGTGTATAGCCGGGCATTCTCACCCTTTCTCATCAGCTTTTTGCAAATTATGATCTGACATTCACACCTACTTGCAGTCGAACAGCTCTGCTCCCGCTTTTGATTATGTTTGGTTGGATATTCGAACCTTTTCTTAACTGCTTTTTACAAACTTTGGTCGGACGTTCACACCTTCTTGTAGCCGAACACATCCACTTCCACTTTTGATGGTATATATTCGGGCATTCGAACCATTTCTTACCCGCTTTTTACCAACTATGGTCGGACATTTACACCTTCTTACAGCGGAACACCTCCGCTCCCTCTTTTGATGGTCTATGTTCGGGCATTCGAACCTTTTCTTACCCGCTTTTTACAAACTATGGTCGGACATTCAAACCTTCTTGTAGCCGAACACATCCACTCCTGCTTTTGATGATGTATGGTTGGGCATTTTCACCTTTTCTTACCCATTTTTCAGTAATTATGGGTGGACATTCACACCTTCTTGCAGCTGAACAACTCCTCTCCCGCTTATGATCATGTGCGGTTTGATATTCGAAAATTTTCTTTCATGTTTTAAAGCAATTATTGATGGACATTCAAATCTTCTTGTAGCCGAACACATCCACTCCTGCTTTTAATGATGTATGGTAACCTTTTCTTACCCGCTTTTTACAAACTATGGTCGGACATTCAAACCTTCTTGTAGCCAAAAACCTCCGCTCCCTCTTTTGATCATACATTGTCGGGCATTCGCACCGTATCTTACCCGCTTTTTACAAACTATAGTCAGACATTCACACCTTGCAGCTGAACCACCTCCGCTCCCTGTTTTGATCATGTATGGTCTGGCAATACTACCTTTTCTTACCCGTTTGTGAGTAATTAATCCCAAAATATTGAGCATAAAATAAGTCTTTATGCTGATGATGTATTACTTTTCCTTCAGAACTCACAGACGTCTCTCAGTCACACGATCACACTCATAAATAAATTCTCAGCACTTTCTGACTACTCTATCAAATGGTCTAAGACCACAGTTCTGCCCATTAACTGTAGGGTCCATAATATACCTGCGATCACTTTACAGTCAGGAAATGACAGTAGAGGACGATCTCTCGTTGGAAGTCCTTACCTATATCACTTATGGGGAGAGTTACATCCATTAAAATGATGATACTACCAAAAGTTAACTATTTGTTCTCAATGATCCCCATAAAACCATCTGCTACTTGGTTTAAGTCACTAGATTCATGCATCTCCAAATTTCTGTGGAAAAACAAACCACCACGTATTAGTTTAAAAACCCTACAGAAGACCAAGGACAGTGGTGGATTAGATTTACCTCATTTTCAGCACTATTCCTTAGACAATAGGTTACAATATATATCAAAATGGTTTAAACCTTGTTGTTGTCACAGTTCCCAGAGACGTTGTAATCGTTGAGGATTCTATATTCACCCCCTCATTAGAGGCACGTAATGCAGATTGATGACACTGAATCTTCTTCTCTGTTCATTGCTGGCATCATTCCCAGCATCGTAAGTGTTCGTGGCATTGTTAGCCTCTTCTTCTGGATCTTGATATCGAGAATCCTTTTGTATTTCTGGTTTGTCAGTCCTCTGTCTTCGTTCACCGGAGTCTTTGTCTTTTTGTCCTTGAGTTTGGTGATTTTTTCTTCTTTTGATGCCTTGACACAATGTGACAGGTGATACCACGTGGGAGATCCTGTAACTTGGATTGCTGTCCCTGTGCTGCGAAATGGCTGTGCTGCTCAAATGGTCTCTCCTTCATCATGGTTACATGCTGCCATTCCGACATCTCGCCATTCCGACATGGGTCTCCAATTGTCGGAATGGCGACACTTAATTTTTTATCAAACGTCCCACCATTCCGACACTTTTTTCCTCCTATGGTCGGAATGGCGGTATGTTTTTTGTTTTTTTTAACATACCGCCATTCCGACAGTTCCTTTTAATAGCCTATTTTTTACCCAAAACATTTTGCACTAATGATATGCCGGCGCAAATACGCCCTAAAGTTTGGCGCACAAGCTTTGCACATGCAGAGGCCACAGCCTCGCAAACAAACTTTAATAATCTATTATCAAAATCCGCTGAATTTCAAATATAAAAATACAGATATTAATGTAACTCTGGCGAGACTGAAACTGATTAAGCAGAAATACAGTGTCAGTGAGCTGTCACAGCAGCCAGCTGGAGCGGAGCTCTCCACAGAGCCCATGCGTCTTTTGCACGCTGTCATCATATGCAAAAGTAATAATTGCAATTACAGATATCACGGCTACTGCACAGGACACAGTTGCGAGCACTCTGCCTTGCCTTGCCAATAGGAGAAGAGAGAAATGACAGCATAGAACGTATAAAACACAACAAAATGCAGTAAAAACGTTTATTCATGTTATTCACGTGATTTATGAGTACTCACTCCAATTTTGGGAAGCGCGGATGGGTTTTGCGAATTTGGCACAAACACACAGCCGCAACGGTTGTAGCTTTATACAGCCTGTTGATATCTTAAGGACCTAACTGGTCACACCTGGGACTAAATGTCATGTAGAGATTGTTTTTACATGACATTACAGCTGAACATATAGCTTTCATCCACAAACCAACGTGGGAGAGCCCGAAGACGCATGTGCCAGACGCACATAGGCATGCGTAAAACCAATTTTGACCACTTCATACTGTTTATTTGCTTTCTTTTAGTTAACTTTCGTTTCTTTTGGATTCTTGTGCGTGTTATGGAGCCGTTTTGGTCCATGTTGTAAGCCTTTTTTTCCTGGATTAAATTTTCGGAAGTTGAAACAAGTGGCATTGGAGTGTGTGATTGAAAACCACCGCGGACTGCTTCTCCTCCTCCAGTTGCCGAGACTTTGTGTTTTTAATAACGCTTGTCTATAAACATGTGTTAAACATATAAATTGCATGAACAGAAAGAAGGGACTCACCTGTTGAGTAACACACATTTCCTTATACGGAAAGCCTTGTCGGAATGGTGGGACATTTGAACGTCAGAATAGCGGGATGTCGCAATGGTGGGATGTCGGAATGGTGGGACGTTTGCATGTCGGAATGGTGGTATGTCAGAATGGTGGTATGTCGGAATGGTGGGATGTCGGAATAGCGGGATGTCGGAATGGCGGGATTTCGGAATGGGTGTTGCCACCCCTTTCATCATATACACAGTTATTTATACATCACCTTCCACCATGAAGCGTTGTCCCTTTTTGTTTCTCTCTTTGTTCTTAAAATGCTGTTATGCATGTCTAAACCAATCCATTAAATTAGATCATTTTGGCAGTAAAGCGATCTACAATGTGCTTGGTCGCAAAGCTGCTCATCTGTGGTAAACAGCTCTTCAGAAAGGCATTCTTCAATTGATTTCACTAATTCTATGTAATAATTTTGTGATTTCCTACAAAACTACACTTCTTCTCCCATCTGTCTGAGTATTTAATATCGTCTGGGTCCCGTTAAAACATGTATTTTTCCCATCTAATTCCTTGTTTGCTTTAAAACAAGTATTCCCCATTTTCTATCCCTTCAGTAGCCAACCAGTTTGTATGGAGTACACTGGAGCAACTTGACTGATCAGTAAAACACTGCTTTTGTTGTCACCGCAAGGCTTCCCCCGTCGGTTGTTTCACTGAGACACTACTGAGTAACTATAACTCAACACAGTTTATACACATAACATTCATATACATACTAACAAACAAACAAACAATTATTTATCGCAATTTTCTCATCTCTGTTTGAACGTACACCCAGGTAAATATTCCTGTAGTCTTCTCATACCGACTATGGACCCATTCATTGTTTAACTTCACTGTTTTGCAAATCCTAATTGAATATTACACATTGACATTGAACTTTACTTGATAAGCAGGTCTTCATTGCATTCAGCAGCCTATATGTGAGCATCTATGTGTAAGATGTTCTTCTTTGCATTTATCAGCAGCAAGCAATTCTTCATTGCACATGCATATGAAAATAGTAAAACAATTCCAATGCGTTAGCGAAACCTTCTATATCAGGAGTGTCCATCATAATGCTGGGAATAGAACCTCTTTCCCAGAATAGTTCAACCTTCATTACTCAACTGATCATAACTCCGCAATGAGCACATTTCAAAGTATCATTCCTCTACATATATTCAAAAATCTATGTGTAAATGTTTAATATTTCTTATATTTGTTGATGTCATTCTGTGTGCATGTGGCCTAAACCCAATCTCTGTGTGGCAATTTTAATTTAAACAAGTTGAACTCTGCCTCTGATCATTTAAAAAAGGTGTGTACCAATATCAACCTTTCTCAGGTAATTACTGATCCTACAAAACCAAAGAGATCCTTCAAGGTTGTCCCTGATTGGCTCAATCTTAACAAATCAAAGGTAGAAAATCCGCAGTATCTGAACTTGGTGTTAGTTATCACTGCTCAATAGCCTGTATCAGAATTGCAAAAATGAAAACATTAGGTCCACGCTTGGTATCCAGATCCTGAAACATCTCCATGAGCAGGCTTTTTTTTAACTGATCTGTTGAATAGTTATATGACACTGTTAAAATCCCAGATGAAGATCTAGCACTTGACCATTTTTGTAAATCTTCTAATTCCATAGTTGATAAACACGCCCCTTTTAAAAAGTATAGAACTTAGAACAGGTCTATCCCTGGCTTTCGGCAGAACTGTCTTCTTTACTTTTTTTTCCCCTTGTCCTGTTCAGCATTATGTCAGATGAATTGTAGTCTGAATACCTTTGATGCCAAACAGATTTGTTTTGCCAAGGGAAGTTTTATAAATGTAAAGCTCCCCTTGATGCCCATTTATTTATTTCTGTTTACAATATATGACATGAACTGAACTGAACCGGACCGGGGGACAAGGAAAGAAGAAGAGGAAAGAAGAGGAAACAGAACAAAAATAGAAACAAAAACCAGACAACCAGCTGCTACACCTGTAAAAAACAAAACAGACAACAATCCATGGCCTATGAGGGGAATCCAGCCTTAGCGCCACCAGGAGCACCTGAAAGCAGACAAGCAGAGAAAAAACCAACACACAAACAAACAAAAACAAGCACAAGAAGCGGCAATCGCATACAACACAGCTGTGGATATAGATGACCTGAGACGACATGATAATACATCAACTGCTTAGTGACCATGCTACTGGACTAATGAATGTGTGTGTGTGTGAGAACATGCAACACCCATGGCACAGGACCTACATGATAACCGTGCTTAGTTATGAGTGTATAAGCGTACAGGGCCACAATCCACAGCCCCCCCCCCAAGCAATCAGAAGCAGGCAGAGAGGGCCACAAGACCCAGGCCACCAGCAGCCCCCACAGAGCACAGAACCCAGGCAGCCCACCGCAGGGGCAACCACGCATCCACCCAGAAGACTGCAGAGGAAGCCCCCGGAAAGAGCCCCCATAAGCATAGGGCAGAGGCACTCCGGGAACCAGGGGTAACAGCCCACCGACCCCGCCAGGCCCCAGCCGCCCAGACATGGGCCGTGCACTGGACCTGGGCCCCAGGAGCCCGAGCGCCCCCAAACCCCCCGGCAGAGGCCCCACCCAATACCCAGGAGGGCCAAGCGCCCCAGACAGCCACAAAGTGGGTAAGCGCCTGCCCCAGCGCCCCTGGCCAAGTGCCCTGGGAGTCAAGACGTGCCCACAGGTGGGTGAAGTCGCGAGCAGTGGGGAGAGGCAACGCTGATGCCCCATCGGGAGAAACACAGGCAGGCCAGGCGACAGCAAATCCCAGATCCAGGCCCAATCATTACCACACAAACTTTCACGTCCCATACATCCACACATCCACACATCCTACCTCCCTCGACTCTGCTGGGGTGTAGTGCAGCGGGCACACCAGGAGGCCAGCAACCCCCCAGCCACCACAGACCCCGAACCAGCAGAACAATTAATTAATCCTCCTGGCCCCTCCTGCCCCGAGCAGACACCAGGAAGCAGGGGTTTGCGAAGAAGACCCCTCCCCTCACCCTTCTGGCTCTTCAATATTTTCTAATAGTGAGCAATTAAAATTGAGGGGCAGCCAAACTTGTAGAACTGGGAGCGCGGCACTCTGGGCAGCCTACATACCCAAAGAGCCCCGCCCACCAGATGCCACTCAGTGTAACCACCCCCCAAGACCTAATGTGTGTGTGTGAGTGTGTTTGATAAGTAGTAATGTCTAAGGTGTAATTAAAACAGGGGCAGGGAACTGCAGAGTGCAACCAAAGGGGACCACCTACGTGGCCCCATCCACTACACCCCACCGAACACACACGCCCCCAAAACCCTTCATGTGTGAGTGTGTGCTGTGTACAGGAGCCAGAAGGGAGAGGGGTATGGGGATATATACCGGGGGAGCTACTCTCCCCCAGAGAGGGCAGCCAGGGACTGGCTGCAATAGGCATCCCCGCTACCTGGGAGCCAACAATGGGCAGGAGGGCCTGATGTCCACCAGGCTCGGGGCCTGCAGCGACCATATTCCGGGAGCTACTGTACCCCCAGAAGGTACCCATCCCGCCCCACCCCACTCAACCCAACCCCACCCAGGAGGACCTCTACAAAAAACAAACAAACAACATCAAAAAACAAACAAACAAACCACCCGGTCACACCAGTCGCAGCAGCCCGGGCCTGAGACCCACCATCACCAAGCAACCCACCACCACCACTATGTGATAAAACTAATCAGAGGGGACCAGAGAGAATGAAATTCAGCCAATTGATGTTTTGAGGAGGCAGACATTGTTTCCATGCTAATATAATCTAAAAGAAAATTTCTAAACTGGTTAATACACAGATTGTTCTTCGCTTTCCAGTTCATGAGAATAGTTTTCTTTGCGATACATAACACTGTGACAACCATGTGTGCTGAGTTAATTTTCATGTTGATGTTGTCTAAGTCACCCAGTATGCACAGTGTGGGGCATGCAGGGATGCTACACTTTAGCCATGTTGATAGGTCCTCACAGACTTCAAGCCAGAACTTCTGGACAGGCGCAGAAAACCACAAAGCGTGTGCATAATCATCAGGTGTGTTATCTGTGCAATGTGAGCAGATGTTTGAGTGTGTTAGACCCATCCTGAACATCCTTTGTCCTGTATAGTGTGTTCTATGAAGGATTTTGTATTGTATGAGCTATAAATTAGGATTTCGAGTCTTTATGAAGGTGTTCAAACATATTTGTGGTTAGAAGCTATGACCAGAACTGATGGATAAATCTGCCTCCCATTTTGAGGATGGAAGAGACATTGTGTCATCTATCTTAGACAATAATTTATATATTTTTGATAGTAGTTTTGGGGTACAGATGCTTAGAAATTCTGCTACCCTAGTCGGGGGTTGTAAGTCTGGTTGGTGGAGGATATATCCATCCATCCATCCATCATCTGCCGCTTATCCGGGGGTCGGGTCGCGGGGGCAGCAGCTTGAGCAGAGAATCCGAGACGTCTCTGTCCCCGGCCACTTCCTCCAGCTCTTCCGGGGGGACCCCGAGGCGTTCCCAGGCCAGCCGAGAGACATAGTCTCTCCAACGTGTCCTGGGTCTCCCCCGGGTTCTCCTCCCAGTGGGACGTGCCCGGAACACCTCCCCAGGGAGGCGCCCAGGGGGCATCCTAACCAGATGCCCGAGCCACCTCATCTGACTCCTCTCAATGCGGAGGAGCAGCGGTTCTACTCCGAGCCCCTCCCGGATGACTGAGCTTCTCACCCTATCTCTAAGGGAGAGCCCAGACACCCTGCGGAGGAAACCCATTTCGGCCGCTTGTATTCGCGATCTTGTTCTTTCGGTCACTACCCACAACTCGTGACCATAGGTGAGGATGGGAACGTAGATTGACCAGTAAGTAGAGAGCTTCGCCTTCTGGCTCAGCTCCCTCTTCACAACGACGGGTCGGTGCAGAGCCTGCAACACTGCAGGCGCCGCACCGATCCGCCCGTCAATCTCCCGCTCCATTCGTCCGTCACTCGTGAACAAGACCCCGAGATACTTGAACTCCTCCTCTTGGGGAAGGATCTCATTCCCGACCCGGAGAGAGCATTCCACCCTTTTCCGGCTGAGAACCATAGTCTCGGATTTGGAGGTGCTGATTCTCATCCCAGCCGCTTCACACTCGGCTGCGAATCACTCCAGTGAGAGCTGAAGGTCACGGCCTGACGACGCTAACAGAACCACATCATCTGCAAAAAGCAGAGACCCGATTCTGAGGTCGCCAAATGGGACACCCTCAACGCCCTGGCTCCGCCTAGAAATTCTGTCCATAAAAGTTAGGAACAGAATCGGTGACAAAGGGCAGCCCTGACGGAGTCCAACTCTCACCGGAAACGTATCCGACTTACTGCCGGCAATGCGGACCAAACTCTGGCACCGGTCATACAGAGACCGAACGGCCCCTATCAAGGGGTCCGGCACTCCATATTCCCGGAGCACCCCCCACAGGACTCCACGAGGGACACGGTCGAACGCTTTCTCCAAGTCCACAAAACACATGTAGACTGGTTGGGCGAACTCCCATGCACCCTCCAGGATCCTGCCGAGGGTATAGAGCTGGTCCACTGTTCCACGGCCAGGACGAAAGCCACACTGCATCTCCTGAATCCGAGGCTCGATTATCCGACGGATCCTCCTCTCCAATACCCCCGAATAGACCTTACCAGGGAGGCTGAGGAGTGTGATACCCCTATAGTTGGAACACACCCTCCGGTCCCCCTTTTTAAAGAGGGGGACCACCACCCCAATCTGCCAGTCCAGAGGCACTGTCCCCGATGTCCACGCGATACTGCAGAGGCGTGTCAGCCAAGACAGCCCTACAACATCCAGAGCCTTGAGAAACTCAGGACGGACCTCATCCACCCCCGGGGCCTTGCCACCGAGGAGCTTTTTAACCACCTCGGCAACCTCAGCCCCAGAAATGGGAGGCCCCGTCTCCGAGCTCTCCAACTCTGCCTCTTCCGAGCACGTGTTGGTAGGATTGAGGAGTTCCTCGAAGTACTCCCCCCACCGACTCACAACATCCCTAGTTGAGGTCAGCAAAGCCCCGTCCCCACTGTAAACAGTGTTGACTGTGAGCCGCTAACCCCCCTGAGACTCCGGATGGTGGACCAGAATCTTTTCGAGGCCGTCCGGAAATCGTTCTCCATGGTCTCACTGAACTCCTCCCAGGCCCGAGTTTTTGCCTCAGCAACCGCCGAAGCCGTGGCCCGTCTGGCCCGTCGGTACCTATCAGCTTCTTCCAGGGTCCCACTGGCCAAAAAGGCCCGATAGGACTCCTTCTTCAGCTTGACGGCTTCCCTCACCACTGGTGTCCACCAGCAGGTTGGAGGGTTGCCGCCACGACAGGCACCGACCACCTTACGGCCACAACTCCGACCAGCTGCCTCGGCAATGGAGTCACGGAACATGGCCCATTCAATGTCCCCCACCTCAAATATGGTTGAAGCTCTGCCGGAGGTGGGAGTTAAAGCTCCTTCTGACGGGGGATTCTGACAAACGCTCCCAGCAGACCCTCACAATACGTTTGGGCCTGCCAGGTCTGATCGGCATCCTCCCCCACCAGCGGAGCCAACTCACCACCAGGTGGTGATCAGTTGACAGCTCCGCCCCTCTCTTCACCCGAGTGTCCAGGACATACGGCCGCAAGTCCGATGATACAACCACAAAGTCGATCATCGAACTGCGGCCAAGGGTGTCCTGGTGCCAAGTGCACATATGGACACCCTTATGCCCAAACATGGTGTTCGTTATGGACAGTCTATGACTGGCACAGAAGTCCAACAACATAACACCACTCTGATTCAGATCGGGGGGGCCGTTCCTCCCAATCACACCCCTCCAGGTCTCACTGTCATTGCCCACGTGAGCATTGAAGTCCCCCAGCAGAATGAGGGAGTCTCCGGTAGGAGCATTCTCCAGTGCCTCCCCCAGAGACTCCAAAAAGGGTAGGTACTCTGAACTGCTGTTTGGCGCATAGGCACAAACAACAGTCAGGACTCGTCCCCCCACCCAAGGCGGAGGGAGGCTACCCTCTCGTTCACTGGGGTAAACCCCAATGTACTGGCACACAGCCGGGGGGCAATAAGTATGCCCACACCTGCTCTGCGCCTCTCACCACGGGCAACTCCAGAGTGGAAGAGAGTCCAACCCCTCTCAAGAGTACTGGTTCCAGATCCCAAGCCGTGCGTCGAGGTGAGTCCGACTATATCTAACGGTCTGATGAAGTTTCAACAATAAACAACAAACTTTGTATTATGAGAAAGAACCAGACTCATTCTTCAGGAATCCGAAAATAAGCTCTATTTTACGAGTTATGCACGAATTCGGATTCTCCTATAAAACGAATTCCTTAACTCAAACCAAGTTAAGACTGCTTTGTCCTTCAAATTTATTCATGTCTAATCAAGTTTCAATGATAAACAACGTTGTACTTTGTAGAATGAGAAAGAACTTCTTCAGCAATAAGCATCTCTCGACAAATGACGAAATACAGATTTTGCTATAAAATTAATTGCTATCAGCCTGACTTAAAACTGTTTGTCTTCCTTATTTATCCACTTCAAATCAAGTTTCAACAATTAAAAAAATTTTGTAGTTTGAGAAAGAACAACTTAATCTTGAGCAATCAGTATAAAAAGAGGGTGGGCAAAGGTGCGAATGTCAAACCATACATAATCAAAACAGGGAGCGGAGGTGTTTGGCTGAGACAAGGTGTGAATGTCCACCCATAATTAATGAAAAGCGGGCAACAAGTAGGTTCGAATGCCCAACCATATATCATCAAAAGCAGGAGTGGATATGTTCGGCTACAAGAAGGTTTGAACGTCTGACCATAGATTGTAAAAAGCGGGTAAGAAAAGGTTCGAATGCCCGAACATACACCATCAAAAGAGGGAGCGGAGGTGTTCGGCTGCAAGAAGGTGTGAACGTCCGACCAAAGTTTGTAAAAAGCAGTTAAGAAAAGGTTCGAATATCCAACCAAACATAATCAAAAGCGGGAGCAGAGCTGTTCGACTGCAAGTAGGTGTGAATGTCCAGCCATAATTACTCACAAACGGGTAAGAAAAGGTAGTATTGCCAGACCATACATGATCAAAACAGGGAGCTGAGGTGGTTCAGCACCAAGGTGTGAATGTCTGACTATAGTTTGTAAAAAGCGGGTAAGATAAGGTGCGAATGCCCAACTATACATAATCAAAAGCAGGAGTGGATGTGTTCGGCTCCAAGAAGGGTTGAATGTCTGACCATAGTTTGTAAAAAGCAGGTAAGAAAAGGTTTGACTGCCCGAACATACACCATCAAAAGCGGGAGCGGAGATGTTCCGCTGTAAGACGGTGTGAATGTCCGACCATAGTTGATAAAAAGCGGGTAAGAAAAGGTTAAAATACCCGACTGTACACAATAAATAGGGGGAGCGGAGTTGTTCGGCTACAAGAAGGTGTGAAAGTCCAACCATGGTTTGTAAAAAGCTGGTAAGAAAAGGTTCGAATGCCCGAATATATACCATCAAAAGCGGAAGCGGAGGTGTTCGGCTGCAAGAAGGTGTGAACGTCCGACCAAAGTTTGTAAAAAGCAGTTAAGAAAAGGTTCGAATATCCAACCAAACATAATCAAAAGCGGGAGCAGAGCTGTTCGACTGCAAGTAGGTGTGAATGTCCAGCCATAATTACTCACAAACGGGTAAGAAAAGGTAGTATTGCCAGACCATACATGATCAAAACAGGGAGCGGAGGTGGATCAGCTGCAAGGTGTGAATGTCTGACTATAGTTTGTAAAAAGCGGGTAAGATAAGGTGCGAATGCCCGACAATGTATGATCAAAAGAGGGAGCAGAGGTTTTCGGCTGCAAGAAGGTCTGAATGTCCACCCAAAATTCCTGAAAAATGGGTAAAAAATAGGTGCGAATGCCAAACCATACATCATCAAAAGCAGGAGTGGATGTGTTCGGCTACAAGAAGATTTGAATGTCCATCAATAATTGCTTTAAAACATGAAAGAAAATTTTCGAATATCAAACCGCACATGATCATAAGCGGGAGAGGAGTTGTTCAGCTGCAAGAAGGTGTGAATGTCCACCCATAATTATTGAAAAATGGGTAAGAAAAGGTGAAAATGTCCAACCATACATCATCAAAAGCAGGAGTGGATGTGTTCGGCTACAAGAAGGTTTGAATGTCCGACCATAGTTTGTAAAAAGCGGGTAAGAAAAGGTTCGAATGCCCGAACATAGACCATCAAAAGAGGGAGCGGAGGTGTTCCGCTGTAAGAAGGTGTAAATGTCCGACCATAGTTGGTAAAAAGCGGGTAAGAAAAGGTTAAAATACCCGACTGTACACAATCAATAGGGGGAGCGGAGTTGTTTGGCTACAAGAAGATGTGAAAGTCCAACCATGGTTTGTAAAAAGCTGGTAAGAAAAGGTTCGAATGCCCTACAATGTATGATCAAAAGAGGGATCGGAGGTGTTCGGCTGCAAGAAGGTCTGAATGTCCAACCATAATTTGTAAAAACCGGGAAGGAAAGGCTCGAAAGCCCGACTATACACCATCAAAAGCGGGAGCAGAGTGGTTCAGCTGCAAGAAGGTCTGAGTGTCCATCAATAATTGCTTTAAAACATGAAAGAAAATTTTCGAATATCATCCGCACATGATCATAAGAAGGAGAGGAGGTGTTCAGCTGCAAGAAGGTCAGAATGTCCACCCATAATTCCTGAAAAATGGGTAAAAAAAGGTGCGAATGCCCAACCATACATTATCAAAAGCAGGTGTGAATGTCAGATCATAATCTGCAAAAAGCTGATGCGAAAGGGTGAGAATGCCCGACTATACACCATCAAATGCGGGAGCGGAGGTGTTCGGCTCTGAGTAGGTGTGAATGTCCGACCATAATTGCTGAAAAATGTGTTAGAAAAGGAAAGAATGCCGGACCATACATCATCAAAAGCGAGAGAGGTGGTGTTCGGCTGCAAAAAGGTGTAAATGTTCGACTAAAGTTTGTAAAAAGCGGGTAAGACATGGTGCGAATGCCTGACAAGGTATGATCAAAAACAGGAGCGGAGGTGTTCAGCTGCAAGAAGGTCTAAATGTCCATCAATAATTGCTAGAAAACATGAAAGAAAATTTTCGAAAATCAAACCGCACATGATCATAAGTGGGAGAGGAGGTGTTCAGCTGCAAGAAGGTGTGAATGTCCACCCATTATTCCTGACAAATGGGTAAAAAAAAGGTGCGAATGCCCAACCATACATCATCAAAAGCAGGAGTGGATGTGTTCGGCTACAAGAAGGTGTGAACGTCCAACCAAAGTTTGTAAAAAGCAGTTAAGAAAAGGTTTGAATATCCAACCAAACATAATCAAAAGCGGGAGCATAGCTTTTCGACTGCAAGTAGGTGTGAATATCAGATCATAATTTGCAAAAAGCTGATGAGAAAGGGTGAGAATGTCCGACTGCACACCATCAAATGCGGGAGCGGAGTTGTTCGGCTGTGAGTAGGTGTGAATCTCCTACCGTAATTTCTGAAAAATGTGTTAGAAAAGGTAAGAATGCCGGTCCATACATCATCAAAAGCGAGAGAGGTGGTGTTCGGCTGCAAGTAGGTGTGAATGTCCAGCCATAATTACTCACAAACGGGTAAGAAAAGGTAGTATTGCCAGACCATACATGATCAAAACAGGGAGCGGAGGTGGTTCAGCTGCAAGAAGGTGTGACTGTCCGACTAAAGTTCAAATATATTAACAAAAGCGGGAGGAGAGGTCTTCAGATGAGAGTGGTTGAGAATTTCCAACCATAATCTATAAAATTCGGTGAAAAAAAGGTGTGATAGAACACTAAAAGGTGGAGCGGAAGTGTTCGGCTGCAAGAAGGTGTGAATGTCCGACTATATTTGGTGAAAAGCAGGTGAAGCAAGGTCTGAATGCCCAACCTTACATTATCAAAAGCGAGATCAGAGGTGTTTGGCTGCAACAAGGCCATAGTTTGCCAAAAGCAGGTAAGCTGCGAATGACCAACTAAATATCAACAAAAGTGGGGGCGGAGGTCTTCGGATGCAACTGGGTGTGAACATCCCACCATACAAGTATGGTGGAGAGGAAGCTGTGAACAGCCGACCATAGTTTGCAAAAAGCGGGTGAGAAAAGGTGCGAATGTCCAACCATACATGATCAAAACAGGGAGCGGAGGTGTTTGGCTGTGACAAGGTGTGAATGTCCACCCAAAATTAATGAAAAGCGGGTAAAAAGTAGGTTTGAATGCCCAAGCATACATCATCAAAAGAAGGAGTTGATGTGTTCGGCTACAAGAAGGTTTGAATGTCCGAGCATAGTTTGTAAAAAGCGGGTAAGACAAGGTTCGAATGCCCAAACATACACCATCAAAAGAGGGAGCGGAGGTGTTCCGCTGTAAGAAGGTGTGAATGTCCGACCATAGTTGGTAAAAAGTGGGTAAGAAAAGGTTAAAATACCCGACTGTACACAATCAATAGCGGGAGCGGATGTGTTTGGCTACAAGAATGTGTGAAAGTCCAACCATGGTTTGTAAAAAGCTGGTAAGAAAAGGTTTGAATGCCCGAATATATACCATCAAAAGCGGAAGCGGAAGTGTTCGGCCGCAAGAAGGTGTGAACGTCCGACCAAAGTTTGTAAAAAGCAGTTAAGAAAAGGTTCGAATATCCAACCAAACATAATCAAAAGCGGGAGCAGAGCTGTTCGACTGCAAGTAGGTGTGAATGTCCAGCCATAATTACTCAAAAACGGGTAAGAAAAGGTAGTATTGCCAGACCATACATGATCAAAACAGGGAGCTGAGGTGGTTCAGCACCAAGGTGTGAATGTCTGACTATAGTTTGTAAAAAGCGGGTAAGATAAGGTGCGAATGCCCGACAATGTATAATCAAAAGAGGGAGCAGAGGTTTTCGGCTACAAGAAGGTTTGAATGTCCGACCATAGTTTGTAAAAAGTGGGTAAGAAAAGGTTAAAATACCCGACTGTACACAATCAATAGCGGGAGCGGATGTGTTTGGCTACAAGAATGTGTTAAAGTCCGACCATGGTTTGTAAAAAACGGGTAAGAAAAGGTGCGAATGCCCAACAATGTATGATCAAAAGAGGGAGCGGAGGTTTTTGGCTACAAGAAGGTTTGAATGTCCGACCATAGTTTGTAAAAAGCGGGTAAGAAAAGGTTCAAATGCCTGACTATACACCATCAAAAGCGGGAGCGGAGGTGTTCCGCTGTAAGACGGTGTGAATGTCCGACCATAGTTGGTAAAAAGCGGGTAAGAAAAGGTTAAAATACCCGACTGTACACAATCAATAGGGGGAGCGGAGTTGTTCGGCTACAAGAAGGTGTGAAAGTCCAACCATGGTTTGTAAAAAGCTGGTAAGAAAAGGTTCGAATGCCCGAATATATACCATCAAAAGCGGAAGCGGAGGTGTTCGGCTGCAAGAAGGTGTGAACGTCCGACCAAAGTTTGTAAAAAGCAGTTAAGAAAAGGTTCGAATATCCAACCAAACATAATCAAAAGCGGGAGCAGAGCTGTTCGACTGCAAGTAGGTGTGAATGTCCAGCCATAATTACTCACAAACGGGTAAGAAAAGGTAGTATTGCCAGACCATACATGATCAAAACAGGGAGCTGAGGTTGTTCAGCACCAAGGTGTGAATGTCTGACTATAGTTTGTAAAAAGCGGGTAAGATAAGGTGCGAATGCCCGACAATGTATAATCAAAAGAGGGAGCAGAGGTTTTCGGCTACAAGAAGGTTTGAATGTCCGACCATAGTTTGTAAAAAGCGGGTAAGAAAAGGTTCAAATGCCTGACTATACACCATCAAAAGCGGGAGCGGAGATGTTCCGCTGTAAGACGGTGTGAATGTCCGACCATAGTTGGTAAAAAGCGGGTAAGAAAAGGTTAAAATACCCGACTGTACACAATCAATAGCGGGAGCGGAGTTGTTCGGCTACAAGAAGGTGTGAAAGTCCAACCATCGTTTGTAAAAAGCTGGTAAGAAAAGGTTCGAATGCCCGAATATATACCATCAAAAGCGGAAGCGGAGGTGTTCGGCTGCAAGAAGGTGTGAACGTCCGACCAAAGTTGGCAAAAAGCAGTAAAGAAAAGGTTCGAATATCCAAACATAATTAAAAGCGAGAGAGATTGTGTTCAGCTGCAAGTAGGTGTGAATATCCAGCCATAATTACTCACAAACGGGTAAGAAAATGTAGTATTGCCAGACCATACATGATCAAAACAGGGAGCGGAGGTGGTTTAGCTGCAAAAAGGGGTGAATGTCCAACTAAAGTTCAAATATATTAACAAAAGCGGGAGGAGAGGTCTTCGGATTAGAGTGGTTGAGAATTTCCAACCATAATCTATAAAATGCGGTGAAAAAAAAAGGTGTGAAGGAATGAATTTTATAGCAAAATCCGAAATCATGCATAACTCCGCAAAAGGAACGTATTGCTCAACCAAAGGGATGCTTCTTTCTCATTCAGGGTAATATGAGGAACTTTATGCTTGATACATTTTAGACATGGATAACTATGAAGGACAAAGCAATTTTAACTTGGTTTGAGCAAAGCAATTCATTTTATAGGAAAATCCGAAATCGTGCAGGACTCATGAAAGTAAGCTTATTCTCGGATTCCTGATCCTCCAGTGTTGCTATTTCCTATACTGCAAAATACAGCCTTGTTCTTTGTTGAAATCGATATAGACATTGATAAATATGAAGGACAAAGCAGTTTTCACTTGGTTTGAGTGAAGGAATTCATTTTATACACAAAATCCCAAATCATGCAGAACGTATGAAAATAAGCTTATTCACGGATTCCTGATCCTTCAGTGTTGCTTTTTCTTCTACTGCAAAATACAATGTTGTTCTTTGTTGAAGTCAACCTAGACATTGATAAATATGAAGGACAAAGCAGTTTTAACTTGGTTTGAGTGAAGGAATTCATTTTATACATAAAATCCCAAATCATGCAGAACGTATGAAAATAAGCTTATACTCGGATTACTGATCCTTCAGTGTTGCTCTTTCTTCTACTGCAAAATCCAGTGTTGTTCTTTGTTGAAGTCGATCTAGACATTAATAAATATGAAGGACAAAGCAGTTTTAACATAGATTGAGTGAAGGCATTCATTTATAGTAAAATCAATAATCGTGCAGAACTCATGAAAATAAGCTTATTCTCGGATTCCTAAAACTTTTGATTTGCTCTTTCTTTACTGCAAAGTACAATGTTGTTCTTTGTTGAAGTCGATCTAGACATTGATAAATATGAAGGACAAAGCAGTTTTCACTTGGTTTGAGTGAAGGATTTGCAGCTGAAAACCTCCCGCTCCCGCTTTTGATTGCGTATAGTCGGGCTTTCGAGCCTTTTCTTACCCGGTTTTTAGAAATTATGGTTGGACATTCAGACCTTGCAGCCGAAGACCTCCACTCCCTCTTTTGATCATACATTCTCGGGCATTCGCACCTTGTCTTACCCGCTTTTTACAAACTATAGTCAGACATTCACACCTTGCAGCTGAACCACCTCAGCTCCCTGTTTTGATCATGTATGGTCTGGCAATAATACCTTTCCTTACCCATTTGTGAGTAATTATGGCTGGACATTCACACCTACTTGCAGTCGAACAGCTCTGCTCCCGCTTTTGATGGTATATATTCGGGCATTCGAACATTTTCTTAACTGCTTTTTGCAAACTTTGGTCGGACGTTCACACCTTCTTGCAGCCGAACACCTCCGCTTCCGCTTTTGATGGTATATATTCGGGCATTCGAACCTTTTCTTAGCAGCTTTTTACAAACCATGGTTGAACTTTCACACCTTCTTGTAGCCGAACAGCTCCGCTCCTGCTATTTATTGTGTACAGTCAGGTATTTTAACCTTTTCTTACCCGCTTTTTACCAACTATGGTCGGACATTCACACCGTCTTACAGCGGAACACCTCCGCTCCCGCTTTTGATGGTGTATAGTCAGGCATTTGAACCTTTTCTTACCCGCTTTTTACAAACTATGGTCGGACATTCAAACCTTCTTGTAGCCGAAAACCTCCGCTCCCTCTTTTGATCATACATTGTCGGGCATTCGCACCTTTTCTTACCCGTTTTTTACAAACCATGGTCGGACTGTCACACCTTCTTGTTGCCGAACAACTCCGCTCCCCCTATTGATTGTGTACAGTCGGGTATTTTAACCTTTTCTTACCCGCTTTTTACCAACTATGGTCGGACATTCACACCGTCTTACAGCGGAACACCTCCGCTCCCGCTTTTGATGGTGTATAGTCAGGCATTTGAACCTTTTCTTACCCGCTTTTTACAAACTATGGTCGGACATTCAAACCTTCTTGTAGCCAAAAACCTCCGCTCCCTCTTTTGATCATACATTGTCGGGCATTCGCACCTTATCTTACCCGCTTTTTACAAACTATAGTCAGACATTCACACCTTCTTGTAGCCCAACACATCCACTCCTGCTTTTGATGATGTATGTTTGGGCATTCGCACCTTTTCTTACCCATTTTTCAGTAATTATGGGTGGACATTCAAGCATTCATGCAGCTGAACACCTCCTCTCCCGCTTATGATGGTGTATAGTCGGGCTTTCAAGCCTTTTCTTACCCGGTTTTTACAAATTATAGTTGGAAATTCAGACCTTCTTACAGCCGAAAACCTCCACTCCCTCTTTTGATCATACATTGTCGGGCATTAGCACCTTTTCTTACCCGCTTTTTACAAACCATAGTCGGACTTTCACATCTTTTAGTAGCCGAACAACTCCGCTCCCGCTATTGATTGTGTTCAGTCGGGTATTTTAACCTTTTCTTACCCGCTTTTTACCAACTATGGTCGGACATTCACACCTTCTCACAGCGGAACACCTCCGCTCCCTCTTTTGATGGTGTATGTTCGGGCAGTCAAACCTTTTCTTACCTGCTTTTTACAAACTATGGTCGGACATTCAAACCTTCTTGTAGCCGAACACATCCGCTCCTGCTTTTGATGATGTATGGTTGGGCATTCGCACCTTTTCTTACCCATTTTTCAGTAATTATGGGTGTACATTCACACCTTCTTGCAGCCGAACACCTCCGCTCCCTCTTTTGATCATACATTTTCGGGCATTCGCACCTTTTCTTACCCGCTTTTTACAAACCAGGGTCGGACTTTCACACCTTTTAGTAGCCGAACAACTCCGCACCCGCTACTGATTGTGTACAGTCGGGTATTTTAACCTTTTCTTACCCGTTTTTTACCAACTATGGTCGGACGTTCAAACCTTCTTGTAGCCGAACACATCCACTCCTGCTTTTGATGATGTATGGTTGGGCATTCGAACCTACTTGTTGCCCGCTTTTCATTAATTATGGGTGGACATTCACACCTTGTCTCAGCCAAACACCTCCGCTCCCCGTTTTGATCATGTATGGTTTGACATTCGCACCTTTGCTTACCCTCTTTTTATACTGATTGCTCAAGATTAAGTTGTTCTTTCTCAAACTACAAATTTTTTTTAATTGTTGAAACTTGATTTGAAGTGGATAAATAAGGAAGACAAACAGTTTTAAGTCAGGCTGATAGCAATTAATTTTATAGCAAAATCTGTATTTCGTCATTTGTCGAGAGATGCTTATTGCTGAAGAAGTTCTTTCTCATTCTACAAAGTACAACGTTGTTTATCATTGAAACTTGATTAGACATGAATAAATATGAAGGACAAAGCAGTCTTAACTTGGTTTGAGTTAAGGAATTGGTTTTATAGGAGAATCCGAATTCGTGCATAACTCGTAAAATAGAGCTTATTTTCGGATTCCTGAAGAATGAGTCTGGTTCTTTCTCATAATACAAAGTTTGTTGTTTATTGTTGAAACTTCATCAGACCATTAGATATAGTCGGACTCATCTCCACGCACGGCTTGGGATCTGGAACCAGTACTCTTGAGAGGGGTTGGACTCTCTTCCACTCTGGAGTTGCCCGTGGTGAGAGGCGCAGAGCAGGTGTGGGCATACTTATTGCCCCCCGGCAAGTTGAAACAAGTGGCATTGGAGTGTGTGATTGAAAACCACCGCGGACTGCTTCTCCTCCTCCAGTTGCCGAGACTTTGTGTTTTTAATAACGCTTGTCTATAAACATGTGTTAAACATATAAATTGCATGAACAGAAAGAAGGGACTCACCTGTTGAGTAACACACATTTCCTTATACGGAAAGCCTTGTCGGAATGGTGGGACATTTGAACGTCAGAATAGCGGGATGTCGCAATGGTGGGATGTCGGAATGGTGGGACGTTTGCATGTCAGAATGGTGGTATGTCGGAATGGTGGGATGTCGGAATGGTGGGATGTCGGAATAGCGGGATGTCGGAATGGCAGGATTTCGGAATGGGTGTTGCCACCCCCTTCATCATATACACAGTTATTTATACATCACCTTCCACCATGAAGCGTTGTCCCTTTTTGTTTCTCTCTTTGTTCTTAAAATGCTGTTATGCATGTCTAAACCAATCCATTAAATTAGATCATTTTGGCAGTAAAGCGATCTACAATGTGCTTGGTCGCATAGCTGCTCATCTGTGGTAAACAGCTCTTCAGAAAGGCATTCTTCAATTGATTTCACTAATTCTATGTAATAATTTTGTGATTTCCTACAAAACTACACTTCTTCTCCCATCTGTCTGAGTATTTAATATTGTCTGGGTCCCGTTAAAACATGTATTTTTCCCATCTAATTCCTTGTTTGCTTTAAAACAAGTATTCCCCATTTTCTATCCCTTCAGTAGCCAACCAGTTTGTATGGAGTACACTGGAGCAACTTGACTGATCAGTAAAACACTGCTTTTGTTGTCACCGCAAGGCTTCCCCCGTCGGTTGTTTCACTGAGACACTACTGAGTAACTATAACTCAACACAGTTTATACACATAACATTCATATACATACTAACAAACAAACAAACAATTATTTATCGCAATTTTCTCATCTCTGTTTGAACGTACACCCAGGTAAATAGTCCTGTAGTCTTCTCATACCGACTATGGACCCATTCATTGTTTAACTTCACTGTTTTGCAAATCCTAATTGAATATTACACATTGACATTGAACTTTACTTGATAAGCAGGTCTTCATTGCATTCAGCAGCCTATATGTGAGCATCTATGTGTAAGCTGTTCTTCTTTGCATTTATCAGCAGCAAGCAATTCTTCATTGCACATGCATATGAAAATAGTAAAACAATTCCAATGCGTTAGCGAAACCTTCTATATCAGGAGTGTCCATCATGATGCTGGGAATAGAACCTCTTTCCCAGAATAGTTCAACCTTCATTACTCAACTGATCATAACTCCGCAATGAGCACATTTCAAAGTATCATTCCTCTACATATATTCAAAAATCTATGTGTAAATGTTTAATATTTCTTATATTTGTTGATGTCATTCTGTGTGCATGTGGCCTAAACCCAATCTCTGTGTGGCAATTTTAATTTAAACAAGTTGAACTCTGCCTCTGATCATTTAAAAAAGGTGTGTACCAATATCAACCTTTCTCAGGTAATTACTGATCCTACAAAACCAAAGAGATCCTTCAAGGTTGTCCCTGATTGGCTCAATCTTAACAAATCAAAGGTAGAAAATCCGCAGTATCTGAACTTGGTGTTAGTTATCACTGCTCAATAGCCTGTATCAGAATTGCAAAAATGAAAACATTAGGTCCACGCTTGGTATCCAGATCCTGAAACATCTCCATGAGCAGGCTTTTTTTTAACTGATCTGTTGAATAGTTATATGACACTGTTAAAATCCCAGATGAAGATCTAGCACTTGACCATTTTTGTAAATCTTCTAATTCCATAGTTGATAAACACGCCCCTTTTAAAAAGTATAGAACTTAGAACAGGTCTATCCCTGGCTTTCGGCAGAACTGTCTTCTTTACTTTTTTTTCCCCTTGTCCTGTTCAGCATTATGTCAGAAGAATTGTAGTCTGAATACCTTTGATGCCAAACAGATTTGTTTTGCCAAGGGAAGTTTTATAAATGTAAAGCTCCCCTTGATGCCCATTTATTTATTTCTGTTTACAATATATGACATGAACTGAACTGAACCGGACCGGGGGACAAGGAAAGAAGAAGAGGAAAGAAGAGGAAACAGAACAAAAATAGAAACAAAAACCAGACAACCAGCTGCTACACCTGTAAAAAACAAAACAGACAACAATCCATGGCCTATGAGGGGAATCCAGCCTTAGCGCCACCAGGAGCACCTGAAAGCAGACAAGCAGAGAAAAAACAAACACACAAACAAACAAAAACAAGCACAAGAAGCGGCAATCGCATACAACACAGCTGTGGATATAGATGACCTGAGACGACATGATAATACATCAGCTGCTTAGTGACCATGCTACTGGACTAATGAATGTGTGTGTGTGTGTGTGAGAACATGCAACACCCATGGCACAGGACCTACATGATAAACGTGCTTAGTTATGAGTGTATAAGCGTACAGGGCCACAATCCACAGCCCCCCCCCCCAAGCAATCAGAAGCAGGCAGAGAGGGCCACAAGACCCAGGCCACCAGCAGCCCCCACAGAGCACAGAACCCAGGCAGCCCACCGCAGGGGCAACCACGCATCCACCCAGAAGACTGCAGAGGAAGCCCCCGGAAAGAGCCCCCATAAGCATAGGGCAGAGGCACTCCGGGAACCAGGGGCAACAGCCCACCGACCCCGCCAGGCCCCAGCCGCCCAGACATGGGCCGTGCACTGGACCTGGGCCCCAGGAGCCCGAGCGCCCCCAACCCCCCCGGCAGAGGCCCCACCCAATACCCAGGAGGGCCAAGCGCCCCAGACAGCCACAAAGTGGGTCAGCGCCTGCCCCAGCGCCCCTGGCCAAGTGCCCTGGGAGTCAAGACGTGCCCACAGGTGGGTGAAGTCGCGAGCAGTGGGGAGAGGCAACGCTGATGCCCCATCGGGAGAAACACAGGCAGGCCAGGCAACAGCAAGTCCCAGATCCAGGCCCAATCATTACCACACACACTTTCACGTCCCATACATCCACACATCCACACATCCTACCTCCCTCGACTCTGCTGGGGTGTAGTGCAGCGGGCACACCAGGAGGCCAGCAACCCCCCAGCCACCACAGACCCCGAACCAGCAGAACAATTAATTAATCCTCCTGGCCCCTCCTGCCCCGAGCAGACACCAGGAAGCAGGGGTTTGCGAAGAAGACCCCTCCCCTCACCCTTCTGGCTCTTCAATATTTTCTAATAGTGAGCAATTAAAATTGAGGGGCAGCCAAACTTGTAGAACTGGGAGCGCGGCACTCTGGGCAGCCTACATACCCAAAGAGCCCCGCCCACCAGATGCCACTCAGTGTAACCACCCCCCAAGACCTAATGTGTGTGTGTGAGTGTGTTTGATAAGTAGTAATGTCTAAGGTGTAATTAAAACAGGGGCAGGGAACTGCAGAGTGCAACCAAAGGGGACCACCTACGTGGCCCCATCCACTACACCCCACCGAACACACACGCCCCCAAAACCCTTCATGTGTGAGTGTGTGCTGTGTACAGGAGCCAGAAAGGAGAGGGGTATGGGGATATATACCGGGGGAGCTACTCTCCCCCAGAGAGGGCAGCCAGGGACTGGCTGCAATAGGCATCCCCGCTACCTGGGAGCCAACAATGGGCAGGAGGGCCTGATGTCCACCAGGCTCGGGGCCTGCAGCGACCATATTCCGGGAGCTACTGTACCCCCAGAAGGTACCCATCCCGCCCCACCCCACTCAACCCAACCCCACCCAGGAGGACCTCTACAAAAAAAAAACAAACAACATCAAAAAACAAACAAACAAACCACCCGGTCACACCAGTCGCAGCAGCCCGGGCCTGAGACCCACCATCACCCAGCAACCCACCACCACCACTATGTGATAAAACTAATCAGAGGGGACCAGAGAGAATGAAATTCAGCCAATTGATGTTTTGAGGAGGCAGACATTGTTTCCATGCTAATATAATCTAAAAGAAAATTTCTAAACTGGTTAATACACAGATTGTTCTTCGCTTTCCAGTTCATGAGAATAGTTTTCTTTGCGATACATAACACTGTGACAACCATGTGTGCTGAGTTAATTTCCATGTTGATGTTGTCTAAGTCACCCAGTATGCACAGTGTGGGGCATGCAGGGATGCTACACTTTAGTCATGTTGATAGGTCCTCACAGACTTCAAGCCAGAACTTCTGGACAGGCGCACAAAACCACAAAGCGTGTGCATAATCATCAGGTGTGTTATCTGTGCAATGTGAGCAGATGTTTGAGTGTGTTAGACCCATCCTGAACATCCTTTGTCCTGTATAGTGTGTTCTATGAAGGATTTTGTATTGTATGAGCTGTAAATTAGGATTTCGAGTCTTTATGAAGGTGTTCAAACATATTTGTGGTTAGAAGCTATGACCAGAACTGATGGATAAATCTGCCTCCCATTTTGAGGATGGAAGAGACATTGTGTCATCAATCTTACACAATAATTTATATATTTTTGATAGTAGTTTTGGGGTACAGATGCTTAGAAATTCTGCTACCCTAGTCGGGGGTTGTAAGTCTGGTTGGTGGAGGATATATCCATCCATCCATCCATCATCTGCCGCTTATCCGGGGGTCGGGTCGCGGGGGCAGCAGCTTGAGCAGAGAAACCCAGACGTCTCGGTCCCCAGCCACACCTCCAGCTCTTCCGGGGGGACCCCGAGGCGTTCCCAGGCCAGCCGAGAGACATAGTCTCTCCAACGTGTCCTGGGTCTCCCCCGGGGTCTCCTCCCAGTGGGACGTGCCCGGAACACCTCCCCAGGGAGGCGCCCAGGGGGCATCCTAACCAGATGCCCGAGCCACCTCATCTGACTCCTCTCAATGCGGAGGAGCAGCGGTTCTACTCCGAGCCCCTCCCGGATGACTGAGCTTCTCACCCTATCTCTAAGGGAGAGCCCAGACACCCTGCGGAGGAAACCCATTTCGGCCGCTTGTATTCGCGATCTTGTTCTTTCGGTCACTACCCACAACTCGTGACCATAGGTGAGGATGGGAACGTAGATTGACCAGTAAGTAGAGAGCTTCGCCTTCTGGCTCAGCTCCCTCTTCACAACGACGGGTCGGTGCAGAGCCTGCAACACTGCAGGCCCCGCACCGATCCGCCCGTCAATCTCCCGCTCCATTCGTCCGTCACTCGTGAACAAGACCCCGAGATACTTGAACTCCTCCTCTTGGGGAAGGATCTCATTCCCGACCCGAAGAGAGCATTCCACCCTTTTCCGGCTGAGAACCATAGTCTCGGATTTGGAGGTGCTGATTCTCATCCCAGCCGCTTCACACTCGGCTGCGAATCACTCCAGTGAGAGCTGAAGGTCACGGCCTGACGACGCTAACAGAACCACATCATCTGCAAAAAGCAGAGACCCGATTCTGAGGTCGCCAAATGGGACACCCTCAACGCCCTGGCTCCGCCTAGAAATTCTGTCCATAAAAGTTAGGAACAGAATCGGTGACAAAGGGCAGCCCTGACGGAGTCCAACTCTCACCGGAAACGTATCCGACTTACTGCCGGCAATGCGGACCAAACTCTGGCACCGGTCATACAGAGACCGAACGGCCCCTATCAAGGGGTCCGGCACTCCATATTCCCGGAGCACCCCCCCACAGGACTCCACGAGGGACACGGTCGAACGCTTTCTCCAAGTCCACAAAACACATGTAGACTGGTTGGGCGAACTCCCATGCACCCTCCAGGATCCTGCCGAGGGTATAGAGCTGGTCCACTGTTCCACGGCCAGGACGAAAGCCACACTGCATCTCCTGAATCCGAGGCTCGATTATCCGACGGATCCTCCTCTCCAATACCCCCGAATAGACCTTACCAGGGAGGCTGAGGAGTGTGATACCCCTATAGTTGGAACACACCCTCCGGTCCCCCTTTTTAAAGAGGGGGACCACCACCCCAATCTGCCAGTCCAGAGGCACTGTCCCCGATGTCCACGCGATACTGCAGAGGCGTGTCAGCCAAGACAGCCCTACAACATCCAGAGCCTTGAGAAACTCAGGACGGACCTCATCCACCCCCGGGGCCTTGCCACCGAGGAGCTTTTTAACCACCTCGGCAACCTCAGCCCCAGAAATGGGAGGCCCCGTCTCCGAGCTCTCCGACTCTGCCTCTTCCGAGCACGTGTTGGTAGGATTGAGGAGTTTCTCGAAGTACTCCCCCCACCGACTCACAACATCCCTAGTTGAGGTCAGCAAAGCCCCGTCCCCACTGTAAACAGTGTTGACTGTGAGCCGCTTCCCCCCCCTGAGACTCCGGATGGTGGACCAGAATCTTTTCGAGGCCGTCCGGAAATCGTTCTCCATGGTCTCACCGAACTCCTCCCAGGCCCGAGTTTTTGCCTCAGCAACCGCCGAAGCCGTGGCCCGTCTGGCCCGTCGGTACCTATCAGCTTCTTCCAGGGTCCCACCTGCCAAAAAGGCCCGATAGGACTCCTTCTTCAGCTTGACGGCTTCCCTCACCACTGGTGTCCACCAGCAGGTTGGAGGGTTGCCGCCACGACAGTCACCGACCACCTTACGGCCACAACTCCGACCAGCTGCCTCGGCAATGGAGTCACGGAACATGGCCCATTCAATGTCCCCCACCTCAAATATGGCTGAAGCTCTGCCGGAGGTGGGAGTTAAAGCTCCTTCTGACGGGGGATTCTGACAAACGCTCCCAGCAGACCCTCACAATACGTTTGGGCCTGCCAGGTCTGATCGGCATCCTCCCCCACCAGCGGAGCCAACTCACCACCAGGTGGTGATCAGTTGACAGCTCCGCCCCTCTCTTCACCCGAGTGTCCAGGACATACGGCCGCAAGTCCGATGATACAACCACAAAGTCGATCATCGAACTGCGGCCAAGGGTGTCCTGGTGCCAAGTGCACATATGGACACCCTTATGCCTGAACATAGTGTTCGTTATGGACAGTCTATGACTGGCACAGAAGTCCAACAACATAACACCACTCTGATTCAGATCGGGGGGGCCGTTCCTCCCAATCACACCCCTCCAGGTCTCACTGTCATTGCCCACGTGAGCATTGAAGTCCCCCAGCAGAATGAGGGAGTCTCCGGTAGGAGCATTCTCCAGTGCCTCCCCCAGAGACTCCAAAAAGGGTAGGTACTCTGAACTGCTGTTTGGCGCATAGGCACAAACAACAGTCAGGACTCGTCCCCCCACCCAAGGCGGAGGGAGGCTACCCTCTCGTTCACTGTGGTAAACCCCAATGTACTGGCACACAGCCGGGGGGCAATAAGTATGCCCACACCTGCTCTGCGCCTCTCACCACGGGCAACTCCAGAGTGGAAGAGAGTCCAACCCCTCTCAAGAGTACTGGTTCCAGATCCCAAGCCGTGCGTCGAGGTGAGTCCGACTATATCTAACGGTCTGATGAAGTTTCAACAATAAACAACAAACTTTGTATTATGAGAAAGAACCAGACTCATTCTTCAGGAATCCGAAAATAAGCTCTATTTTACGAGTTATGCACGAATTCGGATTCTCCTATAAAACGAATTCCTTAACTCAAACCAAGTTAAGACTGCTTTGTCCTTCATATTTATTCATGTCTAATCAAGTTTCAATGATAAACAACGTTGTACTTTGTAGAATGAGAAAGAACTTCTTCAGCAATAAGCATCTCTCGACAAATGACGAAATACAGATTTTGCTATAAAATTAATTGCTATCAGCCTGACTTAAAACTGTTTGTCTTCCTTATTTATCCACTTCAAATCAAGTTTCAACAATTAAAAAAATTTTGTAGTTTGAGAAAGAACAACTTAATCTTGAGCAATCAGTATAAAAAGAAGGTAAGCAAAGGTGCGAATGTCAAACCATACATGATCAAAACAGGGAGCGGAGGTGTTTGGCTGAGACAAGGTGTGAATGTCCACCCATAATTAATGAAAAGCGGGCAACAAGTAGGTTCGAATGCCCAACCATACATCATCAAAAGCAGGAGTGGATATGTTCGGCTAAAAGAAGGTTTGAACGTCTGACCATAGTTTGTAAAAAGCGGGTAAGAAAAGGTTCGAATGCCCGAACATACACCATCAAAGGAGGGAGCGGAGGTGTTCCGCTGTAAGAAGGTGTGAATGTCCGACCATAGTTGGTAAAAAGCGGGTAAGAAAAGGTTAAAATACCCGACTGTACACAATCAATAGCGGGAGCGGAGTTGTTCGGCTACTAAAAGATGTGAAAGTCCAACTATGGTTTGTAAAAAGCGGGTAAGAAAAGGTGCTAATGCCCGACAATGTATGATCAAAAGAGGGAGCGGAGGTTTTCGGCTACAAGAAGGTTTGAATGTCCGACCATAGTTTGTAAAAAGCGCGTAAGAAAAGGTTCAAATGCCTGACTATACACCATCAAAAGCGGGAGCGGAGGTGTTCCGCTGTAAGACGGTGTGAATGTCCGACCATAGTTGGTAAAAAGCGGGTAAGAAAAGGTTAAAATACCTGACTGTACACAATCAATAGCGGGAGCGGAGTTGTTCGGCTACAAGAAGGTGTGAAAGTTCAACCATGGTTTGTAAAAAGCTGCTAAGAAAAGGTTCGAATGCCCGAATATATACCATCAAAAGCGGAAGCGGAGGTGTTCGGCTGCAAGAAGGTGTGAACGTCCGACCAAAGTTTGCAAAAAGCAGTTAAGAAAAGGTTCGAATGCCCGAATATATACCATCAAAAGCGGGAGCAGAGCTGTTCGACTGCAAGTAGGTGTGAATGTCCAGCCATAATTACTCACAAACGGGTAAGGAAAGGTAGTATTGCCAGACCATACATGATCAAAACAGGGAGCTGAGGTGGTTCAGCTGCAAGGTGTGAATGTCTGACTATAGTTTGTAAAAAGTGGGTAAGACAAGGTGCGAATGCCCGACAATGTATGATCAAAAGAGGGAATGGAGGTCTTCGGCTGCAAGGTCTGAATGTCCAACCATAATTTCTAAAAACCGGGTAAGAAAAGGCTCGAAAGCCCGACTATACACAATCAAAAGCGGGAGCGGGAGGTTTTCAGCTGCAAATCCTTCACTCAAACCAAGTGAAAACTGCTTTGTCCTTCATATTTATCAATGTCTAGATCGACTTCAACAAAGAACAACATTGTACTTTGCAGTAAAGAAAGAGCAAATCAAAAGTTTTAGGAATCCGTGAATAAGCTTATTTTCATGAGTTTTGCACGATTATTGATTTTACTATAAATGAATGCCTTCACTCAAACTATGCTAAAACTGCTTTGTCCTTCATATTTATCAATGTCTAGATTGACTTCAACAAAGAACAACACTGGATTTTGCAGTAGAAGAAAGAGCCACACTGAAGGATCAGGAATCCGAGAATAAGCTTACTTTCATGAGTCCTGCACGATTTCGGATTTTCCTATAAAATGAATTGCTTTGCTCAAACCAAGTTAAAATTGCTTTGTCCTTCATATTTATCAATGTCTAGATTTACTTCAACAAAGAACAACATTGTATTTTGCAGTAGAAGAAATAGCAACACTGAAGGATCAGGAATCCGAGAATAAGCTTACTTTCATGAGTCCTGCACGATTTCGGATTTTCCTATAAAATGAATTGCTTTGCTCAAACCAAGTTAAAATTGCTTTGTCCTTCATAGTTATCCATGTCTAAAATGTATCAAGCATAAAGTTCCTCATATTACCCTGAATGAGAAAGAAGCATCCCTTTGGTTGAGCAATACGTTCCTTTTGCGGAGTTATGCATGATTTCGGATTTTGCTATAAAATTAATTCCTTCACACCTTTTTTTTTCACCGCATTTTATAGATTATGGTTGGAAATTCTCAACCACTCTAATCCGAAGACCTCTCCTCCCGCTTTTGTTAATATATTTGAACTTTAGTTGGACATTCACCCCTTTTTGCAGCTAAACCACCTCCGCTCCCTGTTTTGATCATGTATGGTCTGGCAATACTACATTTTCTTACCCGTTTGTGAGTAATTATGGCTGGATATTCACACCTACTTGCAGCTGAACACAATCTCTCTCGCTTTTAATTATGTTTGGATATTCGAACCTTTTCTTTACTGCTTTTTGCCAACTTTGGTCGGACGTTCACACCTTCTTGCAGCCGAACAACTCCGCTTCCGCTTTTGATGGTATATATTCGGGCATTCGAACCTTTTCTTACCAGCTTTTTACAAACGATGGTTGGACTTTCACACCTTCTTGTAGCCGAACAACTCCGCTCCCGCTATTGATTGTGTACAGTCGGGTATTTTAACCTTTTCTTACCCACTTTTTACCAACTATGGTCGGACATTCACACCGTCTTACAGCGGAACATCTCCGCTCCCGCTTTTCATGGTGTATAGTCAGGCATTTGAACCTTTTCTTACCCACTTTTTACAAACTATGGTCGGACATTCAAACCTTCTTGTAGCCGAAAACCTCTGCTCCCTCTTTTGATTATACATTGTCGGGCATTCGCACCTTATCTTACCCGCTTTTTACAAACTATAGTCAGACATTCACACCTTGGTGCTGAACAACCTCAGCTCCCTGTTTTGATCATGTATGGTCTGGCAATACTACCTTTTCTTACCCGTTTGTGAGTAATTATGGCTGGACATTCACACCTACTTGCAGTCGAACAGCTCTGCTCCCGCTTTTGATTATGTTTGGTTGGATATTCGAACCTTTTCTTAACTGCTTTTTACAAACTTTGGTCGGACGTTCACACCTTCTTGCAGCCGAACACCTCCGCTTCCGCTTTTGATGGTATATATTCGGGCATTCGAACCTTTTCTTACCAGCTTTTTACAAACCATGGTTGGACTTTCACACCTTCTTGTAGCCGAACAACTCCGCTCCCCCTATTGAATGTGTACAGTCTGGTATTTTAACCTTTTCTTACCCGCTTTTTACCAACTATGGTCGGACATTCACACCGTCTTACAGCGGAACACCTCCGCTCCCGCTTTTGATGGTGTATAGTCAGGCATTTGAACCTTTTCTTACCCGCTTTTTACAAACTATGGTCGGACATTCAAACCTTCTTGTAGCCAAAAACCTCCGCTCCCTCTTTTGATCATACATTGTCGGGCATTTGCACCTTTTCTTACCCGTTTTTTACAAACCATGGTCGGACTTTCACACATTCTTGTAGCCAAACACATCCGCTCCCGCTATTGATTGTGTACAGTCGGGTATTTTAACCTTTTCTTACCCACTTTTTACCAACTATGGTTGGACATTCACACCTTCTTACAGCGGAACACCTCCACTCCCTCTTTTGATGGTGTATGTTTGGGCATTCGAACCTTTTCTTACCCGCTTTTTACAAACTATGCTCGGACATTCAAACCTTCTTGTAGCCGAACACATCCACTCCTTCTTTTGATGATGTATGCTTGGGCATTCAAACCTACTTTTTACCCGCTTTTCATTAATTTTGGGTGGACATTCACACCTTGTCACAGCCAAACACCTCCGCTCCCTGTTTTGATCATGTATGGTTGGACATTCGCACCTTTTCTCACCCGCTTTTTGCAAACTATGGTTGGCTGTTCACAGCTTCCTCTCCACCATACTTGTATGGTGGGATGTTCACACCCAGTTGGATCCGAAGACCTCCGCCCCCACTTTTGTTGATATTTAGTTGGTCATTCGCAGCTTACCCGCTTTTGGCAAACTATGGCCTTCTTGCAGCCAAACACCTCTGATCTCGCTTTTGATAATGTAAGGTTGGGCATTCAGACCTTTTTTTACCCATTTTTCAGGAATTATGGGTGGACATACACACCTTCTTGCAGCTGAACACCTCCTCTCCTTCTTATGATCATGTGCGGATGATATTCGAAAATTTTCTTTCATGTTTTAAAGCAATTATTGATGGACACTCAGACCTTCTTGCAGCTGAACCACTCTGCTCCCGCTTTTGATGGTGTATAGTCGGGCTTTCGAGCCTTTCCTTCCCGGTTTTTACAAATTATGGTTGGACATTTACACCTTCTTACAGCGGAACACCTCCGCTCCCTCTTTTGATGGTGTATGTTTGGGCATTCGAACCTTTTCTTACCCGCTTTTTACAAACTATGGTCGGACATTCAAACCTTCTTGTAGCCGAAAACCTCTGCTCCCTCTTTTGATTATACATTGTCGGGCATTCGCACCTTTTCTTACCCGTTTTTTACAAACCATGGTCGGACTTTCAAACCTTCTTGTAGCCAAAAACCTCCGCTCCCTCTTTTGATCATACATTGTCGGGCATTCGCACCTTATCTTACCCGCTTTTTACAAACTATAGTCAGACATTCACACCTTGGTGCTGAACCACCTCAGCTCCCTGTTTTGATCATGTATGGTCTGGCAATACTACCTTTTCTTACCCGTTTGTGAGTAATTATGGCTGGACATTCACACCTACTTGAAGTCGAACAGCTCTGCTCCCGCTTTTGATTATGTTTGGTTGGATATTCGAACCTTTTCTTAACTGCTTTTTACAAACTTTGGTCGGACGTTCACACCTTCTTGCAGCCGAACACTTCCGCTTCCGCTTTTGATGGTATATATTCGGGCATTCGAACCTTTTCTTAGCAGCTTTTTACAAACCATGGTTGGACTTTCACACCTTCTTGTAGCCGAACAACTCCGCTCCCCCTATTGATTGTGTACAGTCGGGTATTTTAACCTTTTCTTACCCGCTTTTTACCAACTATGGTCGGACATTCACACCGTCTTACAGCGGAACACCTCCGCTCCCTCTTTTGATCATACATTGTCGGGCATTCGCACCTTTTCTTACCCGTTTTTTATAAACCATGGTCGGACTGTCACACATTCTTGTAGCCAAACACATCCGCTCCCGCTATTGATTGTGTACAGTCGGGTATTTTAACCTTTTCTTACCCGTTTTTTACCAACTATGGTCGGACATTCACACCTTCTTACAGCGGAACACCTCCGCTCCCTCTTTTGATGGTGTATGTTTGGGCATTCGAACCTTTTCTTACCCGCTTTTTACAAACTATGCTCGGACATTCAAACCTTCTTGTAGCCGAACACATCCACTCCTGCTTTTGATGATGTATGGTTGGGCATTCAAACCTACTTGTTGCCCGCTTTTCATTAATTTTGGGTGGACATTCACACCTTGTCACAGCCAAACACCTCCGCTCCCTGTTTTGATCATGTATGGTTGGACATTCGCACCTTTTCTCACCCGCTTTTTGCCAACTATGGTCGGCTGTTCACAGCTTCCTCTCCACCATACTTGTATGGTGGGATATTCACACCCACTTGCATCCGAAGACCTTTTGTTGATATTTAGTCGGTCATTCGCAGCTTACCCGCTTTTGGCAAACTATGGCCTTCATGCAGCCAAACACCTCTGATCTCGCTTTTGATGATGTAAGGTTGGGCATTCAGACCTTGCTTCACCTGCTTTTCACCAAGTATAGTAGGACATTCACACCTTCTTGCAGCCGAACACTTCCGCTCCACCTTTTAGTGTTCTATCACACCTTTTTTTTCACCGCATTTTATAGATTATGGTTGGAAATTCTCAACCACTCTCATCCGAAGACCTCTCCTCCCGCTTTTGTTAATATATTTGAACTTTAGTCGGACATTCACACCTTCTTGCAGCTGAACCACCTCCGCTCCCTGTTTTGATCATGTATGGTATGGCAATACTACCTTTTCTTACCCGTTTGTTAGTAATTATGGCTGGACATTCACACCTACTTGAAGCCGAACACCACCTCTCCCGCTTTTGATGATGTATGGACCGGCATTCTTACCTTTTCTAACACATTTTTCAGCAATTATGGTCGGAGATTCACACTTACTCACAGCCGAACAACTCCGCTCCCGCATTTGATGGTGTATAGTCGGGCATTCTCACCCATTCTCATCAGCTTTTTGCAAATTATGATCTGACATTCATACCTGCTTTTGATAATGTATGGTTGGGCATTCGCACCTTTTCTTACCCATTTTTCAGTAATTATGGGTGGACATTCACACCTTCTTGCAGCTGAACACCTCCGCTCCCGCTATTGATTGTATACAGTCGGGTATTTTAACCTTTTCTTACCCGCTTTTTACCAACTATGGTCGGACATTCACACCGTCTTACAGCGGAACACCTCCGCTCCCGCTTTTGATGGTGTATTGTCAGGCATTTGAACCTTTTCTTACCTGCTTTTTACAAACTATGGTCGGACATTCAAACCTTCTTGTAGCCAAAAACCTCCGCTCCTGCTTTTGATGATGTATGTTTGGGCATTCGCACCTTTTCTTACCCATTTTTCAGTAATTATGGGTGGACATTCACACCTTCTTGCAGCTGAACACCTCCGCTCCCTCTTTTGATGGTGTATGTTCGGGCATTCGAACCTTTTCTTACCCGCTTTTTACAATCTATGGTCAGACGTTCAAACCTTCTTGTAGCCGAACATATCCACTCCTGCTTTTGATGATATATGGTTGGGCATTCGAACCTACTTGTTGCCCGCTTTTCATTAATTATGGGTGGACATTCACACCTTGTCTCAGCCAAACACCTCCGCTCCCTGTTTTGATTATGTATGGTTTGACATTCGCACCTTTGCCCACCCTCTTTTTATACTGATTGCTCAAGATTAAGTTGTTCTTTCTCAAACTACAAAATTTTTTTAATTGTTGAAACTTGATTTGAAGTGGATAAATAAGGAAGACAAACAGTTTTAAGTCAGGCTGATAGCAATTAATTTTATAGCAAAATCTGTATTTCGTCATTTGTCGAGAGATGCTTATTGCTGAAGAAGTTCTTTCTCATTCTACAAAGTACAACGTTGTTTATCATTGAAACTTGATTAGACATGAATAAATTTGAAGGACAAAGCAGTCTTAACTTGGTTTGAGTTAAGGAATTCGTTTTATAGGAGAATCCGAATTCGTGCATAACTCGTAAAATAGAGCTTATTTTCGGATTCCTGAAGAATGAGTCTGGTTCTTTCTCATAATACAAAGTTTGTTGTTTATTGTTGAAACTTCATCAGACCGTTAGATATAGTCGGACTCACCTCGACGCACGGCTTGGGATCTGGAACCAGTACTCTTGAGAGGGGTTGGACTCTCTTCCACTCTTAAGTTGCCCGTGGTGAGAGGCGCAGAGCAGGTGTGGGCATACTTATTGCCCCCCGGCTGTGTGCCAGTACATTGGGGTTTACCCCAGTGAACGAGAGGGTAGCCTCCCTCCGCCTTGGGTGGGGGGACGAGTCCTGACTGTTGTTTGTGCCTATGCGCCAAAAAGCAGTTCAGAGTACCTACCCTTTTTGGAGTCTCTGGGGGAGGCACTGGAGAAAGCTCCTACCGGAGACTCCCTCATTCTGCTGGGGGACTTCAATGCTCACGTGGGCAATGACAGTGAGACCTGGAGGGGTGTGATTGGGAGGAACGGCCCCCCCGATCTGAATCAGAGTGGTGTTATGTTGTTGGACTTCTGTGCCAGTCATAGACTGTCCATAACGAACACCATGTTCAGGCATAAGGATGTCCATATGTGCACTTGGCACCAGGACACCCTTGGCCGCAGTTCGATGATCGACTTTGTGGTTGTATCATCGGACTTGCGGCCGTATGTCCTGGACACTCGGGTGAAGAGAGGGGCGGAGCTGTCAACTGATCACCACCTGGTGGTGAGTTGGCTCCGCTGGTGGGGGAGGATGACGATCAGACCTGGCAGGCCCAAACGTATTGTGAGGGTCTGCTGGGAGCGTTTGTCAGAATCCCCCGTCAGAAGGAGCTTTAACTCCCACCTCCGGCAGAGCTTCAACCATATTTGAGGTGGGGGACATTGAATGGGCCATGTTCCGTGAGACCATTGCCGAGGCAGCTGGTCGGAGTTGTGGCCGTAAGGTGGTCGGTGCCTGTCGTGGCGGCAACCCTCGAACCTGCTGGTGGACACCAGTGGTGAGGGAAGCCGTCAAGCTGAAGAAGGAGTCCTATCGGGCCTTTTTGGCCAGTGGGACCCTGGAAGAAGCTGATAGGTACCGACGGGCCAGACGGGCCGCGGCTTCGGCGGTTGCTGAGGCAAAAACTCGGGCCTGGGAGGAGTTCTGTGAGACCATGGAGAACGATTTCCGGACGGCCTCGAAAAGATTCTGGTCTACCATGCGGCGTCTCAGGGGGGGGAAGCGGCTCACAGTCAACACTATTTACAGTGGGGACGGGGCTTTGCTGACCTCAACTAGGGATGTTGTGAGTCGGTGGGGGGAGTACTTCGAGGAACTCCTCAATCCTACCAACACGTGCTCGGAAGAGGCAGAGTTGGAGAGCTCGGAGACGGGGCCTCCCATTTCTGGGGCTGAGGTTGCCGAGGTGGTTAAAAAGCTCCTCGGTGGCAAGGCCCCGGGGGTGGATGAGGTCCGTCCTGAGTTTCTCAAGGCTCTGGATGTTGTAGGGCTGTCTTGGCTGACACGCCTCTGCAGTATCGCGTGGACATCGGGGACAGTGCCTGTGGACTGGCAGATTGGGGTGGTGGTCCCCCTCTTTAAAAAGGGGGACCGGAGGGTGTGTTCCAACTATAGGGGTATCACACTCCTCAGCCTCCCTGGTAAGGTCTATTCGGGGGTATTGGAGAGGAGGATCCGTCGGATAATCGAGCCTCGGATTCAGGAGATGCAGTGTGGCTTTCGTCCTGGCCGTGGAACAGTGGACCAGCTCTATACCCTCGGCAGGATCCTGGAGGGTGCATGGGAGTTCGCCCAACCAGTCTACATGTGTTTTGTGGACTTGGAGAAAGCGTTCGACCGTGTCCCTCGTGGAGTCCTGTGGGGGGTGCTCCGGGAATATGGAGTGCCGGACCCCTTGATAGGGGCCGTTCGGTCTCTGTATGACCGGTGCCAGAGTTTGGTCCGCATTGCCGGCAGTAAGTCGGATACGTTTCCGGTGAGAGTTGGACTCCGTCAGGGCTGCCCTTTGTCACCGATTCTGTTCCTAACTTTTATGGACAGAATTTCTAGGCGGAGCCAGGGCGTTGAGGGTGTCCCATTTGGCGACCTCAGAATCGGGTCTCTGCTTTTTGCAGATGATGTGGTTCTGTTAGCGTCGTCAGGCCGTGACCTTCAGCTCTCACTGGAGTGATTCGCAGCCGAGTGTGAAGCGGCTGGGATGAGAATCAGCACCTCCAAATCCGAGACTATGGTTCTCAGCCGGAAAAGGGTGGAATGCTCTCTCCGGGTCGGGAATGAGATCCTTCCCCAAGAGGAGGAGTTCAAGTATCTCGGGGTCTTGTTCACGAGTGACGGACGAATGGAGCGGGAGATTGACGGGCGGATCGGTGCAGCGCCTGCAGAGCCTGCAACACTGCAGGCGCTGCACCGACCCGTCGTTGTGAAGAGGGAGCTGAGCCAGAAGGCGAAGCTCTCTACTTACTGGTCAATCTACGTTCCCATCCTCACCTATGGTCACGAGTTGTGGGTAGTGACCGAAAGAACAAGATCGCGAATACAAGCGGCCGAAATGGGTTTCCTCCGCAGGGTGTCTGGGCTCTCCCTTAGAGATAGGGTGAGAAGCTCAGTCATCCGGGAGGGGCTCGGAGTAGAACCGCTGCTCCTCCGCATTGAGAGGAGTCAGATGAGGTGGCTCGGGCATCTGGTTAGGATGCCCCCTGGGCGCCTCCCTGGGGAGGTGTTCCGGGCACGTCCCACTGGGAGGAGACCCCGGGGGAGACCCAGGACACGTTGGAGAGACTATGTCTCTCGGCTGGCCTGGGAACGCCTCGGGGTCCCCCCGGAAGAGCTGGAGGAAGTGGCCGGGGACAGAGACGTCTGGGATTCTCTGCTCAAGCTGCTGCACCCGCGACCCGACCCCCGGATAAGCGGCAGATGATGGATGGATGGATGGATATATCCTCCACCAACCAGACTTACAACCCCCGACTAGGGTAGCAGAATTTCTAAGCATCTGTACCCCAAAACTACTATCAAAAATATATAAATTATTGTCTAAGATAGATGACACAATGTCTCTTCCATCCTCAAAATGGGAGGCAGATTTATCCATCAGTTCTGGTCATAGCTTCTAACCACAAATATGTTTGAACACCTTCATAAAGACTCGAAATCCTAATTTATAGCTCATACAATACAAAATCCTTCATAGAACACACTATACAGGACAAAGGATGTTCAGGATGGGTCTAACACACTCAAACATCTGCTCACATTGCACAGATAACACACCTGATGATTATGCACACGCTTTGTGGTTTTCTGCGCCTGTCCAGAAGTTCTGGCTTGAAGTCTGTGAGGACCTATCAACATGGCTAAAGTGTAGCATCCCTGCATGCCCCACACTGTGCATACTGGGTGACTTAGACAACATCAACATGAAAATTAACTCAGCACACATGGTTGTCACAGTGTTATGTATCGCAAAGAAAACTATTCTCATGAACTGGAAAGCGAAGAACAATCTGTGTATTAACCAGTTTAGAAATTTTCTTTTAGATTATATTAGCATGGAAACAATGTCTGCCTCCTCAAAACATCAATTGGCTGAATTTCATTCTCTCTGGTCCCCTCTGATTAGTTTTATCACATAGTGGTGGTGGTGGGTTGCTTGGTGATGGTGGGTCTCAGGCCCGGGCTGCTGCGACTGGTGTGACCGGGTGGTTTGTTTGTTTGTTTTTTGATGTTGTTTGTTTGTTTTTTGTAGAGGTCCTCCTGGGTGGGGTTGGGTTGAGTGGGGTGGGGCGGGATGGGTACCTTCTGGGGGTACAGTAGCTCCCGGAATATGGTCGCTGCAGGCCCCGAGCCTGGTGGACATCAGGCCCTCCTGCCCATTGTTGGCTCCCAGGTAGCGGGGATGCCTATTGCAGCCAGTCCCTGGCTGCCCTCTCTGGGGGAGAGTAGCTCCCCCGGTATATATCCCCATACCCCTCTCCCTTCTGGCTCCTGTACACAGCACACACTCACACATGAAGGGTTTTGGGGGCGTGTGTGTTCGGTGGGGTGTAGTGGATGGGGCCACGTAGGTGGTCCCCTTTGGTTGCACTCTGCAGTTCCCTGCCCCTGTTTTAATTACACCTTAGACATTACTACTTATCAAACACACTCACACACACACATTAGGTCTTGGGGGGTGGTTACACTGAGTGGCATCTGGTGGGCGGGGCTCTTTGGGTATGTAGGCTGCCCAGAGTGCCGCGCTCCCAGTTCTACAAGTTTGGCTGCCCCTCAATTTTAATTGCTCACTATTAGAAAATATTGAAGAGCCAGAAGGGTGAGGGGAGGGGTCTTCTTCGCAAACCCCTGCTTCCTGGTGTCTGCTCGGGGCAGGAGGGGCCAGGAGGATTAATTAATTGTTCTGCTGGTTCGGGGTCTGTGGTGGCTGGGGGGTTGCTGGCCTCCTGGTGTGCCCGCTGCACTACACCCCAGCAGAGTCGAGGGAGGTAGGATGTGTGGATGTGTGGATGTATGGGACGTGAAAGTTTGTGTGGTAATGATTGGGCCTGGATCTGGGATTTGCTGTCGCCTGGCCTGCCTGTGTTTCTCCCGATGGGGCATCAGCGTTGCCTCTCCCCACTGCTCGCGACTTCACCCACCTGTGGGCACGTCTTGACTCCCAGGGCACTTGGCCAGGGGCGCTGGAGCAGGCGCTTACCCACTTTGTGGCTGTCTGGGGCGCTTGGCCCTCCTGGGTATTGGGTGGGGCCTCTGCCGGGGGGTTTGGGGGCGCTCGGGCCCCTGGGGCCCAGGTCCAGTGCACGGCCCATGTCTGGGCGGCTGGGGCCTGGCGGGGTCGGTGGGCTGTTACCCCTGGTTCCCGGAGTGCCTCTGCCCTATGCTTATGGGGGCTCTTTCCGGGGGCTTCCTCTGCAGTCTTCTGGGTGGATGCGTGGTTGCCCCTGCGGTGGGCTGCCTGGGTTCTGTGCTCTGTGGGGGCTGCTGGTGGCCTGGGTCTTGTGGCCCTCTCTGCCTGCTTCTGATTTCTTGGGGGGGGGGCTGTGGATTGTGGCCCTGTACGCTTATACACTCATAACTAAGCACGGTTATCATGTAGGTCCTGTGCCATGGGTGTTGCATGTTCTCACACACACACACATTCATTAGTCCAGTAGCATGGTCACTAAGCAGTTGATGTATTATCATGTCGTCTCAGGTCATCTATATCCACAGCTGTGTTGTATGCGATTGCCGCTTCTTGTGCTTGTTTTTGTTTGTTTGTGTGTTGGTTTTTTCTCTGCTTGTCTGCTTTCAGGTGCTCCTGGTGGCGCTAAGGCTGGATTCCCCTCATAGGCCATGGATTGTTGTCTGTTTTGTTTTTTACAGGTGTAGCAGCTGGTTGTCTGGTTTTTGTTTCTATTTTTGTTCTGTTTCCTCTTCTTTCCTCTTCTTCTTTCCTTGTCCCCCGGTCCGGTTCAGTTCAGTTCATGTCATATATTGTAAACAGAAATAAATAAATGGGCATCAAGGGGAGCTTTACATTTATAAAACTTCCCTTGGCAAAACAAATCTGTTTGGCATCAAAGGTATTCAGACTACAATTCATCTGACATAATGCTGAACAGGACAAGGGGAAAAAAAAGTAAAGAAGACAGTTCTGCCGAAAGCCAGGGATAGACCTGTTCTAAGTTCTATACTTTTTAAAAGGGGCGTGTTTATCAACTATGGAATTAGAAGATTTACAAAAATGGTCAAGTGCTAGATCTTCATCTGGGATTTTAACAGTGTCATATAACTATTCAACAGATCAGTTAAAAAAAAGCCTGCTCATGGAGATGTTTCAGGATCTGGATACCAAGCGTGGACCTAATGTTTTCATTTTTGCAATTCTGATACAGGCTATTGAGCAGTGATAACTAACACCAAGTTCAGATACTGCGGATTTTCTACCTTTGATTTGTTAAGATTGAGCCAATCAGGGACAACCTTGAAGGATCTCTTTGGTTTTGTAGGATCAGTAATTACCTGAGAAAGGTTGATATTGGTACACACCTTTTTTAAATGATCAGAGGCAGAGTTCAACTTGTTTAAATTAAAATTGCCACACAGAGATTGGGTTTAGGCCACATGCACACAGAATGACATCAACAAATATAAGAAATATTAAACATTTACACATAGATTTTTGAATATATGTAGAGGAATGATACTTTGAAATGTGCTCATTGCGGAGTTATGATCAGTTGAGTAATGAAGGTTGAACTATTCTGGGAAAGAGGTTCTATTCCCAGCATCATGATGGACACTCCTGATATAGAAGGTTTCGCTAACGCATTGGAATTGTTTTACTATTTTCATATGCATGTGCAATGAAGAATTGCTTGCTGCTGATAAATGCAAAGAAGAACAGCTTACACATAGATGCTCACATATAGGCTGCTGAATGCAATGAAGACCTGCTTATCAAGTAAAGTTCAATGTCAATGTGTAATATTCAATTAGGATTTGCAAAACAGTGAAGTTAAACAATGAATGGGTCCATAGTCGGTATGAGAAGACTACAGGAATATTTACCTGGGTGTACGTTCAAACAGAGATGAGAAAATTGCGATAAATAATTGTTTGTTTGTTTGTTAGTATGTATAGGAATGTTATGTGTATAAACTGTGTTGAGTTATAGTTACTCAGTAGTGTCTCAGTGAAACAACCGACGGGGGAAGCCTTGCGGTGACAACAAAAGCAGTGTTTTACTGATCAGTCAAGTTGCTCCAGTGTACTCCATACAAACTGGTTGGCTACTGAAGGGATAGAAAATGGGGAATACTTGTTTTAAAGCAAATAAGGAATTAGATGGGAAAAATACATGTTTTAACGGGACCCAGACAATATTAAATACTCAGACAGATGGGAGAAGAAGTGTAGTTTTGTAGGAAATCACAAAATTATTACATAGAATTAGTGAAATCAATTGAAGAATGCCTTTCTGAAGAGCTGTTTAACACAGATGAGCAGCTTTGCGACCAAGCACATTGTAGATCGCTTTACTGCCAAAATGATCTAATTTGATGGATTGGTTTAGACATGCATAACAGCATTTTAAGAACAAAGAGAGAAACAAAAAGGGACAACGCTTCATGGTGGAAGGTGATGTATAAATAACTGTGTATATGATGAAGGGGGTGGAAACACCCATTTCGAAATCCCGCCATTCCGACATCCCGCTATTCCGACATACCACCATTCCGACATACCACCATTCCGACATACCACCATTCCGACATGCAAACGTCCCACCATTCCGACATCCCACCATTGCGACATCCTGCTATTCTGACGTTCAAATGTCCCACCATTCCGACAAGGCTTTCCGTATAAGGAAATGTGTGTTACTCAACAGGTGAGTCCCTTCTTTCTGTTCATGCAATTTATATGTTTAACACATGTTTATAGACAAGCGTTATTAAAAACACAAAGTCTCGGCAACTGGAGGAGGAGAAGCAGTCCGCGGTGGTTTTCAATCACACACTCCAATGCCACTTGTTTCAACTTCCGAAAATTTAATCCAGGAAAAAAAGGCTTACAAACATGGACCAAAATGGCTTCATAACACGCACAAGAATCCAAAAGAAACGAAAGTTAACTAAAAGAAAGCAAATAAACAGTATGAAGTGGTCAAAGTTGGTTTTACGCATGCCTATGTGCGTCTGGCACATGCGTCTTCGGGCTCTCCCACGTTGGTTTGTGGATGAAAGCTATATGTTCAGCTGTAATGTCATGTAAAAACAATCTCTACATGACATTTACTCCCAGGTGTGACCAGTTAGGTCCTTAAGATATCAACAGGCTGTATAAAGCTACAACCGTTGCGGCTGTGTGTTTGTGCCAAATGCGCAAAGCCCATCCGCGCTTCCCAAAATTGGAGTGAGTACTCATAAATCACGTGAATAACATGAATAAACGTTTTTACTGCATTTTGTTGTGTTTTATACGTTCTATGCTGTCATTTCTCTCTTCTCCTATTGGCAAGGCAAGGCAGAGTGCTCGCAACTGTGTCCTGTGCAGTAGCCGTGATATCTGTAATTGCAATTATTACTTTTGCATATGATGACAGCGTGCAAAAGACGCATGGGCTCTGTGGAGAGCTCCGCTCCAGCTGGCTGCTGTGACAGCTCACTGACACTGTATTTCTGCTTAATCAGTTTCAGTCTCGCCAGAGTTACATTAATATCTGTATTTTTATATTTTAAATTCAGGGGATTTTGATAATAGATTATTAAAGTTTGTTTGCGAAGCTGTGGCCTCTGCATGTGCAAAGCTTGTGCGCCAAACTTTAGGGCGTATTTGCGCCGGCATATCATTAGTGCAAAATGTTTTGGGTAAAAAATAGGCTATTAAAAGGAACTGTCGGAATGGCGGTATGTTAAAAAAAACAAAAAACATACCGCCATTCCGACCATAGGAGGAAAAAAGTGTCGGAATGGTGGGACGTTTGATAAAAAATTAAGTGTCGCCATTCCGACAATTGGAGACCCATGTCGGAATGGCGAGATGTCGGAATGGCAGCATGTAACCATGATGAAGGAGAGACCATTTGAGCAGCACAGCCATTTCGCAGCACAGGGACAGCAATCCAAGTTACAGGATCTCCCACGTGGTATCACCTGTCACATTGTGTCAAGGCATCAAAAGAAGAAAAAATCACCAAACTCAAGGACAAAAAGACAAAGACTCCGGTGAACGAAGACAGAGGACTGACAAACCAGAAATACAAAAGGATTCTCGATATCAAGATCCAGAAGAAGAGGCTAACAATGCCACGAACACTTACGATGCTGGGAATGATGCCAGCAATGAACAGAGAAGAAGATTCAGTGTCATCAATCTGCATTACGTGCCTCTAATGAGGGGGTGAATATAGAATCCTCAACGATTACAACGTCTCTGGGAACTGTGACAACAACAAGGTTTAAACCATTTTGATATATATTGTAACCTATTGTCTAAGGAATAGTGCTGAACATGAGGTAAATCTAATCCACCACTGTCCTTGGTCTTCTGTAGGGTTTTTAAACTAATACGTGGTGGTTTGTTTTTCCACAGAAATTTGGAGATGCATGAATCTAGTGACTTAAACCAAGTAGCAGATGGTTTTATGGGGATCATTGAGAACAAATAGTTAACTTTTGGTAGTATCATCATTTTAATGGATGTAACTCTCCCCATAAGTGATATAGGTAAGGACTTCCAACGAGAGATCGTCCTCTACTGTCTTTAATAATTGCACATAATTTAGCTTTGTTAGCTCTGAGAGCCTGGAGGAAATGTTTATGCCTAAATATCTAATATTTCCTGACTGTAAAGTGATCGCAGGTATATTATGGACCCTACAGTTAATGGGCAGAACTGTGGTCTTAGACCAGTTGATAGAGTAGTCAGAAAGTGCTGAGAATTTATTTATGAGTGTGATCGTGTGACTGAGAGACGTCTGTGAGTTCTGAAGGAAAAGTAATACATCATCAGCATAAAGACTTATTTTATGCTCAATATTTTGGGATTAATTACTCACAAACGGGTAAGAAAAGGTAGTATTGCCAGACCATACATGATCAAAACAGGGAGCGGAGGTGGTTCAGCTGCAAGGTGTGAATGTCTGACTATAGTTTGTAAAAAGCGGGTAAGATAAGATGCGAATGCCCGACAATGTATGATCAAAAGAGGGAGCGGAGGTTTTCGGCTGCAAGAAGGTCTGAATGTCCACCCAAAATTCCTGAAAAATGGGTAAAAAAAGGGTGCGAATGCCAAACCATACATCATCAAAAGCAGGAGTGGATGTGTTCGGCTACAAGAAGATTTGAATGTCCATCAATAATTGCTTTAAAACATGAAAGAAAATTTTCGAATATCAAACCGCACATGATCATAAGCGGGAGAGGAGTTGTTCAGCTGCAAGAAGGTGTGAATGTCCACCCATAATTACTGAAAAATGGGTAAGAAAAGGTGAAAATGCCCAACCATACATCATCAAAAGCAGGAGTGGATGTGTTCGGCTAAAAGAAGGTTTGAATGTCCGACCATAGTTTGTAAAAAGCGGGTACGAAAAGGTTCGAATGCCCGAACATAGACCATCAAAAGAGGGAGCGGAGGTGTTCCGCTGTAAGAAGGTGTAAATGTCCGACCATAGTTGGTAAAAAGCGGGTAAGAAAAGGTTAAAATACCCGACTGTACACAATCAATAGCGGGAGCGGAGTTGTTTGGCTACAAGAATGTGTGACAGTCCGACCATGGTTTGTAAAAAACGGGTAAGAAAAGGTGCGAATGCCCGACAATGTATGATCAAAAGAGGGAGCGGAGGTTTTCGGCTACAAGAAGGTTTGAATGTCCGACCATAGTTTGTAAAAAGCAGTTAAGAAAAGGTTCAAATGCCTGACTATACACCATCAAAAGCGGGAGCGGAGGTGTTCCGCTGTAAGACGGTGTGAATGTCCGACCATAGTTGGTAAAAAGCGGGTAAGAAAAGGTTAAAATACCTGACTGTACACAATCAATAGCGGGAGCGGAGTTGTTCGGCTACAAGAAGGTGTGAAAGTTCAACCATGGTTTGTAAAAAGCTACTAAGAAAAGGTTCGAATGCCCGAATATATACCATCAAAAGCGGAAGCGGAGGTGTTCGGCTGCAAGAAGGTGTGAACGTCCGACCAAAGTTTGCAAAAAGCAGTTAAGAAAAGGTTCGAATGCCCGAATATATACCATCAAAAGCGGGAGCAGAGCTGTTCGACTGCAAGTAGGTGTGAATGTCCAGCCATAATTACTCACAAACGGTTAAGAAAATGTAGTATTGCCAGACCATACATGATCAAAACAGGGAGCTGACGTGGTTCAGCTGCAAGGTGTGAATGTCTGACTATAGTTTGTAAAAAGCGGGTAAGACAAGGTGCGAATGCCTGACAATGTATGATCAAAAGAGGGAGTGGAGGTCTTCGGCTGCAAGGTCTGAATGTCCAACCATAATTTCTAAAAACCGGGTAAGAAAAGGCTCGAAAGCCCGACTATACACAATCAAAAGCGGGAGCGGGAGGTTTTCAGCTGCAAATCCTTCACTCAAACCAAGTGAAAACTGCTTTGTCCTTCATATTTATCAATGTCTAGATCGACTTCAACAAAGAACAACATTGTACTTTGCAGTAAAGAAAGAGCAAATCAAAAGTTTTAGGAATCCGAGAATAAGCTTATTTTCATGAGTTCTGCACGATTATTGATTTTACTATAAATGAATGCCTTCACTCAAACTATGTTAAAACTGCTTTGTCCTTCATATTTATCAATGTCTAGATTGACTTCAACAAAGAACAACACTGGATTTTGCAGTAGAAGAAAGAGCAACACTGAAGGATCAGTAATCCGAGAATAAGCTTATTTTCATACGTTCTGCATGATTTGGGATTTTATGTATAAAATGAATTCCTTCACTCAAACCAAGTTAAAACTGCTTTGTCCTTCATATTTATCAATGTCTAGATCAACTTCAACAAAGAACAACATTGTATTTTGCAGTAGAAGAAAAAGCAACACTGAAGGATCAGGAATCCGAGAATAAGCTTCTTTTCATACGTTTTGAATGATTTGGGATTTTATGTATAAAATGAATTCCTTCACTCAAACCAAGTGAAAACTGCTTTGTCCTTCATATTTATCAATGTCTAGATTTACTTCAACAAAGAACAACATTGTATTTTGCAGTAGTAGAAAGAGCAACACTGAAGGATCAGGAATCCGAGAATAAGCTTATTTTCATACGTTCTGCATGATTTGGGATTTTATGTATAAAATGAATTCCTTCACTCAAACCAAGTGAAAACTGCTTTGTCCTTCATATTTATCAATGTCTAGATTTACTTCAACAAATAACAACATTGTATTTTGCAGTAGAAGAAATAGCAACACTGAAGGATCAGGAATCCGAAAACAAGCTTATTTTCATACGTTCTGCTTGATTTGGGATTTTGCTATAAAATTAATTCCTTCACTCAAACAAAGTGGAAACTGCTTTGTCCTTCATATTTATCAATGTCTATATCGATTTCAACAAAGAACAAGGCTGTATTTTTCATTATAGGAAAGAGCAACACTGGAGGATCAGGAATCCGAGAAAAAGCTTACTTTCATGAGTCCTGCACGATTTCAGATTTTCCTATAAAATGAATTGCTTTGCTCAAACCAAGTTAAAATTGCTTTGTCCTTCATAGTTATCCATGTCTAAAATGTATCAAGCATAAAGTTCCTCATATTACCCTGAATGAGAAAGAAGCATCCCTTTGGTTGAGCAATACGTTCCTTTTGCGGAGTTATGCATGATTTCGGATTTTGCTATAAAATTCATTCCTTCACACCTTTTTTTTTCACCACATTTTATAGATTATGGTTGGAAATTCTCAACCACTCTAATCCGAAGACCTCTCCTCCCGCTTTTGTTAATATATTTGAACTTTAGTTGGACATTCACCCCTTTTTGCAGCTAAACCACCTCCGCTCCCTGTTTTGATCATGTATGGTCAAGCAATACTACATTTTCTTACCCGTTTGTGAGTAATTATGGCTGGATATTCACACCTACTTGCAGCTGAACACAATCTCTCTCGCTTTTAATTATGTTTGGATATTCGAACCTTTTCTTTACTGCTTTTTGCCAACTTTGGTCGGACGTTCACACCTTCTTGCAGCCGAACACCTCCGCTTCCGCTTTTGATGGTATATATTCGGGCATTCGAACCTTTTCTTACCAGCTTTTTACAAACGATGGTTGGACTTTCACACCTTCTTGTAGCCGAACAACTCCGCTCCCGCTATTGATTGTGTACAGTCGGGTATTTTAACCTTTTCTTACCCGCTTTTTACCAACTATGGTCGGACATTCACACCGTCTTACAGCGGAACATCTCCGCTCCCGCTTTTGATGGTGTATAGTCAGGCATTTGAACCTTTTCTTACCCGCTTTTTACAAACTATGGTCGGACATTCAAACCTTCTTGTAGCCGAAAACCTCTGCTCCCTCTTTTGATTATACATTGTCGGGCATTCGCACCTTATCTTACCCGCTTTTTACAAACTATAGTCAGACATTCACACCTTGGTGCTGAACCACCTCAGCTCCCTGTTTTGATCATGTATGGTCTGGCAATACTACCTTTTCTTACCCGTTTGTGAGTAATTATGGCTGGACATTCACACCTACTTGCAGTCGAACAGCTCTGCTCCCGCTTTTGATTATGTTTGGTTGGATATTCGAACCTTTTCTTAACTGCTTTTTACAAACTTTGGTCGGACGTTCACACCTTCTTGCAGCCGAACACTTCCACTTCCGCTTTTGATGGTATATATTCTGGCATTCGAACCTTTTCTTACCAGCTTTTTACAAACCATGGTTGGACTTTCACACCTTTTTGTAGCCGAACAACTCCGCTCCCCCTATTGATTGTGTACAGTCGGGTATTTTAACCTTTTCTTACCCGCTTTTTACCAACTATGGTCGGACATTCACACCGTCTTACAGCGGAACACCTCCGCTCCCTCTTTTGATGGTGTATAGTCAGGCATTTGAACCTTTTCTTACCCGCTTTTTACAAACTATGGTCGGACATTCAAACCTTCTTGTAGCCGAACACATCCACTCCTTCTTTTGATGATGTATGCTTGGGCATTCAAACCTAATTTTTTGCCCGCTTTTCATTAATTTTGGGTGGACATTCACACCTTGTCACAGCCAAACACCTCCGCTCCCTGTTTTGATCAAGTATGGTTGGACATTCGCACCTTTTCTCACCCACTTTTTGCAAACTATAGTTGGCTGTTCACAGCTTCCTCTCCACCATACTTGTATGGTGGGATGTTCACACCCAGTTGCATCCGAAGACCTCCGCCCCCACTTTTGTTGATATTTAGTTGGTCATTCGCAGCTTACCCGCTTTTGGCAAACTATGGCCTTCTTGCAGCCAAACACCTCTGATCTCGCTTTTGATGATGTAAGGTTGGGCATTCAGACCTTGCTTCACCTGCTTTTCACCAAATATAGTCGGACATTCACACCTTCTTGCAGCCGAACACTTCCGCTCCACCTTTTAGTGTTCTATCACACCTTTTTTTCACCGAATTTTATAGATTATGGTTGGAAATTCTCAACCACTCTCATCCGAAGACCTCTCCTCCCGCTTTTGTTAATATATTTGAACTTTAGTCGGACATTCACACCTTCTTGCAGCTGAACTACCTCCGCTCCCTGTTTTGATCATGTATGGTCTGGCAATACTACCTTTTCTTACCCGTTTGTGAGTAATTATGGCTGGACATTCACACTTACTTGCAGCCGAACACCACCTCTCTCGCTTTTGATGATGTATGGACCGGCATTCTTACCTTTTACACACAGCCGAACCCATCCACTTCCACTTTTGATGGTATATATTCGGGCATTCGAACCTTTTCTTACCCGCTTTTTACAAACCGTGGTCGGACTTTCACACCTTCTTGCAGCCAAACAACTCCGCTCCCGCTATTGATTGTGTACAGTCGGGTATTTTAACCTTTTCTTACCCGCTTTTTACCAACTATGGTCGGACATTTACACCTTCTTACAGCGGAACACCTCCGCTCCCTCTTTTGATGGTCTATGTTCGGGCATTCGAACCTTTTCTTACCCGCTTTTTACAAACTATGGTCGGACATTCAAACCTTCTTGTAGCCGAACACATCCACTCCTGCTTTTGATGATGTATGGTTGGGCATTTTCACCTTTTCTTACCCATTTTTCAGTAATTATGGGTGGACATTCACACCTTCTTGCAGCTGAACAACTCCTCTCCCGCTTATGATCATGTGCGGTTTGATATTCGAAAATTTTCTTTCATGTTTTAAAGCAATTATTGATGGACATTCAAATCTTCTTGTAGCCGAACACATCCACTCCTGCTTTTGATGATGTATGGTTTGGCATTCGCACCCTTTTTTTACCCATTTTTCAGGAATTTTGGGTGGACATTCAGACCTTCTTGCAGCCGAAAACCTCCGCTCCCTCTTTTGATCATACATTGTCGGGCATTCGCACCTTATCTTACCCGCTTTTTACAAACTATAGTCAGACATTCACACCTTGCAGCTGAACCACCTCCGCTCCCTGTTTTGATCATGTATGGTCTGGCAATACTACCTTTTCTTACCCGTTTGTGAGTAATTAATCCCAAAATATTGAGCATAAAATAAGTCTTTATGCTGATGATGTATTACTTTTCCTTCAGAACTCACAGACGTCTCTCAGTCACACGATCACACTCATAAATAAATTCTCAGCACTTTCTGACTACTCTATCAACTGGTCTAAGACCACAGTTCTGCCCATTAACTGTAGGGTCCATAATATACCTGCGATCACTTTACAGTCAGGAAATATTAGATATTTAGGCATAAACATTTCCTCCAGGCTCTCAGAGCTAACAAAGCTAAATTATGTGCAATTATTAAAGACAGTAGAGGACGATCTCTCGTTGGAAGTCCTTACCTATATCACTTATGGGGAGAGTTACATCCATTAAAATGATGATACTACCAAAAGTTAACTATTTGTTCTCAATGATCCCCATAAAACCATCTGCTACTTGGTTTAAGTCACTAGATTCATGCATCTCCAAATTTCTGTGGAAAAACAAACCACCACGTATTAGTTTAAAAACCCTACAGAAGACCAAGGACAATGGTGGATTAGATTTACCTCATTTTCAGCACTATTCCTCAGACAATAGGTTACAATATATATCAAAATGGTTTAAACCTTGTTGTTGTCACAGTTCCCAGAGACGTTGTAATCGTTGAGGATTCTATATTCACCCCCTCATTAGAGGCACGTAATGCAGATTGATGACACTGAATCTTCTTCTCTGTTCATTGCTGGCATCATTCCCAGCATCGTAAGTGTTCGTGGCATTGTTAGCCTCTTCTTCTGGATCTTGATATCGAGAATCCTTTTGTATTTCTGGTTTGTCAGTCCTCTGTCTTCGTTCACCGGAGTCTTTGTCTTTTTGTCCTTGAGTTTGGTGATTTTTTCTTCTTTTGATGCCTTGACACAATGTGACAGGTGATACCACGTGGGAGATCCTGTAACTTGGACTGCTGTCCCTGTGCTGCGAAATGGCTGTGCTGCTCAAATGGTCTCTCCTTCATCATGGTTACATGCTGCCATTCCGACATCTCGCCATTCCGACATGGGTCTCCAATTGTCGGAATGGCGACACTTAATTTTTTATCAAACGTCCCACCATTCCGACACTTTTTTCCTCCTATGGTCGGAATGGCGGTATGTTTTTTGTTTTTTTTAACATACCGCCATTCCGACAGTTCCTTTTAATAGCCTATTTTTTACCCAAAACATATTGCACTAATGATATGCCGGCGCAAATACGCCCTAAAGTTTGGCGCACAAGCTTTGCACATGCAGAGGCCACAGCCTCGCAAACAAACTTTAATAATCTATTATCAAAATCCCCTGAATTTCAAATATAAAAATACAGATATTAATGTAACTCTGGCGAGACTGAAACTGATTAAGCAGAAATACAGTGTCAGTGAGCTGTCACAGCAGCCAGCTGGAGCGGAGCTCTCCACAGAGCCCATGCGTCTTTTGCACGCTGTCATCATATGCAAAAGTAATAATTGCAATTACAGATATCACGGCTACTGCACAGGACACAGTTGCGAGCACTCTGCCTTGCCTTGCCAATAGGAGAAGAGAGAAATGACAGCATAGAACGTATAAAACACAACAAAATTCAGTAAAAACGTTTATTCATGTTATTCACGTGATTTATGAGTACTCACTCCAATTTTGGGAAGCGCGGATGGGCTTTGCGCATTTGGCACAAACACACAGCCGCAACGGTTGTAGCTTTATACAGCCTGTTGATATCTTAAGGACCTAACTGGTCACACCTGGGAGTAAATGTCATGTAGAGATTGTTTTTACATGACATTACAGCTGAATATATAGCTTTCATCCACAAACCAACGTGGGAGAGCCCGAAGACGCATGTGCCAGACGCACATAGGCATGCGTAAAACCAATTTTGACCACTTCATACTGTTTATTTGCTTTCTTTTAGTTAACTTTCGTTTCTTTTGGATTCTTGTGCGTGTTATGGAGCCGTTTTGGTCCATGTTTGTAAGCCTTTTTTTCCTGGATTAAATTTTCGGAAGTTGAAACAAGTGGCATTGGAGTGTGTGATTGAAAACCACCGCGGACTGCTTCTCCTCCTCCAGTTGCCGAGACTTTGTGTTTTTAATAACGCTTGTCTATAAACATGTGTTAAACATATAAATTGCATGAACAGAAAGTAGGGACTCACCTGTTGAGTAACACACATTTCCTTATACGGAAAGCCTTGTCGGAATGGTGGGACATTTGAACGTCAGAATAGCGGGATGTCGCAATGGTGGGATGTCGGAATGGTGGGACGTCTGCATGTCGGAATGGTGGTATGTCGGAATGGTGGTATGTCGGAATGGTGGGATGTCGGAATAGCGGGATGTCGGAATGGCGGGATTTCGGAATGGGTGTTGTCACCCCCTTCATCATATACACAGTTATTTATACATCACCTTCCACCATGAAGCGTTGTCCCTTTTTGTTTCTCTCTTTGTTCTTAAAATGCTGTTATGCATGTCTAAACCAATCCATTAAATTAGATCATTTTGGCAGTAAAGCGATCTACAATGTGCTTGGTCGCAAAGCTGCTCATCTGTGGTAAACAGCTCTTCAGAAAGGCATTCTTCAATTGATTTCACTAATTCTATGTAATAATTTTGTGATTTCCTACAAAACTACACTTCTTCTCCCATCTGTCTGAGTATTTAATATCGTCTGGGTCCCGTTAAAACATGTATTTTTCCCATCTAATTCCTTGTTTGCTTTAAAACAAGTATTCCCCATTTTCTATCCCTTCAGTAGCCAACCAGTTTGTATGGAGTACACTGGAGCAACTTGACTGATCAGTAAAACACTGCTTTTGTTGTCACCGCAAGGCTTCCCCCGTCGGTTGTTTCACTGAGACACTACTGAGTAACTATAACTCAACACAGTTTATACACATAACATTCCTATACATACTAACAAACAAACAAACAATTATTTATCGCAATTTTCTCATCTCTGTTTGAACGTACACCCAGGTAAATATTCCTGTAGTCTTCTCATACCGACTATGGACCCATTCATTGTTTAACTTCACTGTTTTGCAAATCCTAATTGAATATTACACATTGACATTGAACTTTACTTGATAAGCAGGTCTTCATTGCATTCAGCAGCCTATATGTGAGCATCTATGTGTAAGCTGTTCTTCTTTGCATTTATCAGCAGCAAGCAATTCTTCATTGCACATGCATATGAAAATAGTAAAACAGTTCCAATGCGTTAGCGAAACCTTCTATATCAGGAGTGTCCATCATGATGCTGGGAATAGAACCTCTTTCCCAGAATAGTTCAACCTTCATTACTCAACTGATCATAACTCCGCAATGAGCACATTTCAAAGTATCATTCCTCTACATATATTCAAAAATCTATGTGTAAATGTTTAATATTTCTTATATTTGTTGATGTCATTCTGTGTGCATGTGGCCTAAACCCAATCTCTGTGTGGCAATTTTAATTTAAACAAGTTGAACTCTGCCTCTGATCATTTAAAAAAGGTGTGTACCAATATCAACCTTTCTCAGGTAATTACTGATCCTACAAAACCATAGAGATCCTTCAAGGTTGTCCCTGATTGGCTCAATCTTAACAAATCAAAGGTAGAAAATCCGCAGTATCTGAACTTGATGTTAGTTATCACTGCTCAATAGCCTGTATCAGAATTGCAAAAATGAAAACATTAGGTCCACGCTTGGTATCCAGATCCTGAAACATCTCCATGAGCAGGCTTTTTTTTAACTGATCTGTTGAATAGTTATATGACACTGTTAAAATCCCAGATGAAGATCTAGCACTTGACCATTTTTGTAAATCTTCTAATTCCATAGTTGATAAACACGCCCCTTTTAAAAAGTATAGAACTTAGAACAGGTCTATCCCTGGCTTTCGGCAGAACTGTCTTCTTTACTTTTTTTTCCCCTTGTCCTGTTCAGCATTATGTCAGAAGAATTGTAGTCTGAATACCTTTGATGCCAAACAGATTTGTTTTGCCAAGGGAAGTTTTATAAATGTAAAGCTCCCCTTGATGCCCATTTATTTATTTCTGTTTACAATATATGACATGAACTGAACTGAACCGGACCGGGGGACAAGGAAAGAAGAAGAGGAAAGAAGAGGAAACAGAACAAAAATAGAAACAAAAACAAGACAACCAGCTGCTACACCTGTAAAAAACAAAACAGACAACAATCCATGGCCTATGAGGGGAATCCAGCCTTAGCGCCACCAGGAGCACCTGAAAGCAGACAAGCAGAGAAAAAACAAACACACAAAAAAACAAAAACAAGCACAAGAAGCGGCAATCGCATACAACACAGCTGTGGATATAGATGACCTGAGACGACATGATAATACATAAACTGCTTAGTGACCATGCTACTGGACTAATGAATGTGTGTGTGTGTGTGTGTGTGTGTGTGAGAACATGCAACACCCATGGCACAGGACCTACATGATAACCGTGCTTAGTTATGAGTGTATAAGCGTACAGGGCCACAATCCACAGCCCCCCCCCCAAGCAATCAGAAGCAGGCAGAGAGCCCCGCCCACCAGATGCCACTCAGTGTAACCACCCCCCAAGACCTAATGTGTGTGTGTGAGTGTGTTTGATAAGTAGTAATGTCTAAGGTGTAATTAAAACAGGGGCAGGGAACTGCAGAGTGCAACCAAAGGGGACCACATACGTGGCCCCATCCACTACACCCCACCGAACACACACGCCCCCAAAACCCTTCATGTGTGAGTGTGTGCTGTGTACAGGAGCCAGAAGGGAGAGGGGTATGGGGATATATACTACTCTCCCCCAGAGAGGGCAGCCAGGGACTGGCTGCAATAGGCATCCCCGCTACCTGGGAGCCAACAATGGGCAGGAGGGCCTGATGTCCACCAGGCTCGGGGCCTGCAGCGACCATATTCCGGGAGCTACTGTACCCCCAGAAGGTACCCATCCCGCCCCACCCCACTCAACCCAACCCCATCCAGGAGGACCTCTACAAAAAACAAACAAACAACATCAAAAAACAAACAAACAAACCACCCGGTCACACCAGTCGCAGCAGCCCGGGCCTGAGACCCACCATCACCAAGCAACCCACCACCACCACTATGTGATAAAACTAATCAGAGGGGACCAGAGAGAATGAAATTCAGCCAATTGATGTTTTGAGGAGGCAGACATTGTTTCCATGCTAATATAATCTAAAAGAAAATTTCTAAACTGGTTAATACACAGATTGTTCTTCGCTTTCCAGTTCATGAGAATAGTTTTCTTTGCGATACATAACACTGTGACAACCATGTGTGCTGAGTTAATTTTCCATGTTGATGTTGTCTAAGTCACCCAGTATGCACAGTGTGGGGCATGCAGGGATGCTACACTTTAGCCATGTTGATAGGTCCTCACAGACTTCAAGCCAGAACTTCTGGACAGGCGCAGAAAACCACAAAGCGTGTGCATAATCATCAGGTGTGTTATCTGTGCATTGTGTCATCTATCTTAGACAATAATTTATATATTTTTGATAGTAGTTTTGGGGTACAGATGCTTAGAAATTCTGCTACCCTAGTCGGGGGTTGTAAGTCTGGTTGGTGGAGGATATGTCCATCCATCCATCCATCATCTGCCGCTTATCCGGGGGTCGGGTCGCGGGGGCAGCAGCTTGAGCAGAGAAACCCAGACGTCTCTGTCCCCGGCCACTTCCTCCAGCTCTTCCGGGGGGACCCCGAGGCGTTCCCAGGCCAGCCGAGAGACATAGTCTCTCCAACGTGTCCTGGGTCTCCCCCGGGGTCTCCTCCCAGTGGGACGTGCCCGGAACACCTCCCCAGGGAGGCGCCCAGGGGGCATCCTAACCAGATGCCCGAGCCACCTCATCTGACTCCTCTCAATGCGGAGGAGCAGCGGTTCTACTCCGAGCCCCTCCCGGATGACTGAGCTTCTCACCCTATCTCTAAGGGAGAGCCCAGACACCCTGCGGAGGAAACCCATTTCGGCCGCTTGTATTCGCGATCTTGTTCTTTCGGTCACTACCCACAACTCGTGACCATAGGTGAGGATGGGACCGTAGATTGACCAGTAAGTAGAGAGCTTCGCCTTCTGGCTCAGCTCCCTCTTCACAACGACGGGTCGGTGCAGAGCCTGCAACACTGCAGGCGCCGCACCGATCCGCCCGTCAATCTCCCGCTCCATTCGTCTGTCACTCGTGAACAAGACCCCGAGATACTTGAACTCCTCCTCTTGGGGAAGGATCTCATTCCCGACCCGGAGAGAGCATTCCACCCTTTTCCGGCTGAGAACCATAGTCTCGGATTTGGAGGTGCTGATTCTCATCCCAGCCGCTTCACACTCGGCTGCGAATCACTCCAGTGAGAGCTGAAGGTCACGGCCTGACGACGCTAACAGAACCACATCATCTGCAAAAAGCAGAGACCCGATTCTGAGGTCGCCAAATGGGACACCCTCAACGCCCTGGCTCCGCCTAGAAATTCTGTCCATAAAAGTTAGGAACAGAATCGGTGACAAAGGGCAGCCCTGACGGAGTCCAACTCTCACCGGAAACGTATCCGACTTACTGCCGGCAATGCGGACCAAACTCTGGCACCGGTCATACAGAGACCGAACGGCCCCTATCAAGGGGTCCGGCACTCCATATTCCCGGAGCACCCCCCACAGGACTCCACGAGGGACACGGTCGAACGCTTTCTCCAAGTCCACAAAACACATGTAGACTGGTTGGGCGAACTCCCATGCACCCTCCAGGATCCTGCCGAGGGTATAGAGCTGGTCCACTGTTCCACGGCCAGGACGAAAGCCACACTGCATCTCCTGAATCCGAGGCTCGATTATCCGACGGATCCTCCTCTCCAATACCCCCGAATAGACCTTACCAGGGAGGCTGAGGAGTGTGATACCCCTATATTTGGAACACACCCTCCGGTCCCCCTTTTTAAAGAGGGGGACCACCACCCCAATCTGCCAGTCCAGAGGCACTGTCCCCGATGTCCAGGCGATACTGCAGAGGCGTGTCAGCCAAGACAGCCCTACAACATCCAGAGCCTTGAGAAACTCAGGTCGGACCTCATCCACCCCCGGGGCCTTGCCACCGAGGAGCTTTTTAACCACCTCGGCAACCTCAGCCCCAGAAATGGGAGGCCCCGTCTCCGAGCTCTCCGACTCTGCCTCTTCCGAGCACGTGTTGGTAGGATTGAGGAGTTCCTCGAAGTACTCCCCCCACCGACTCACAACATCCCTAGTTGAGGTCAGCAAAGCCCCGTCCCCACTGTAAACAGTGTTGACTGTGAGCCGCCCCCCCCCCCCCTGAGACGCCGGATGGTGGACCAGAATCTTTTCGAGGCCTATCCGGAAATCGTTCTCCATGGTCTCACCGAACTCCTCCCAGGCCCGAGTTTTTGCCTCAGCAACCGCCGAAGCCGTGGCCCGTCTGGCCCGTCGGTACCTATCAGCTTCTTCCAGGGTCCCACTGGCCAAAAAGACCCGATAGGACTCCTTCTTCAGCTTGACGGCTTCCCTCACCACTGGTGTCCACCAGCAGGTTCGAGGGTTGCCGCCACGACAGGCACCGACCACCTTACGGCCACAACTCCGACCAGCTGCCTCGGCAATGGAGTCACGGAACATGACCCATTCGGACTCAATGTCCCCCACCTCAAATATGGTTGAAGCTCTGCCGGAGTTGGGAGTTAAAGCTCCTTCTGACGGGGGATTCTGACAAACGCTCCCAGCAGACCCTCACAATACGTTTGGGCCTGCCAGGTCTGATCGGCATCCTCCCCCACCAGCGGAGCCAACTCACCACCAGGTGGTGATCAGTTGACAGCTCCGCCCCTCTCTTCACCCGAGTGTCCAGGACATACGGCCGCAAGTCCGATGATACAACCACAAAGTCGATCATCGAACTGCGGCCAAGGGTGTCCTGGTGCCAAGTGCACATATGGACACCCTTATGCCTGAACATGGTGTTCGTTATGGACAGTCTATGACTGGCACAGAAGTCCAACAACATAACACCACTCTGATTCAGATCGGGGGGGCCGTTCCTCCCAATCACACCCCTCCAGGTCTCACTGTCATTGCCCACGTGAGCATTGAAGTCCCCCAGCAGAATGAGGGAGTCTCCGGTAGGAGCATTCTCCAGTGCCTCCCCCAGAGACTCCAAAAAGGGTAGGTACTCTGAACTGCTGTTTGGCGCATAGGCACAAACAACAGTCAGGACTCGTCCCCCCACCCAAGGCGGAGGGAGGCTACCCTCTCGTTCACTGGGGTAAACCCCAATGTACTGGCACACAGCCGGGGGGCAATAAGTATGCCCACACCTGCTCTGCGCCTCTCACCACGGGCAACTCCAGAGTGGAAGAGAGTCCAACCCCTCTCAAGAGTACTGGTTCCAGATCCCAAGCCGTGCGTCGAGGTGAGTCCGACTATATCTAACGGTCTGATGAAGTTTCAACAATAAACAACAAACTTTGTATTATGAGAAAGAACCAGACTCATTCTTTAGGAATCCGAAAATAAGCTCTATTTTACGAGTTATGCACGAATTCGGATTCTCCTATAAAACGAATTCCTTAACTCAAACCAAGTTAAGACTGCTTTGTCCTTCATATTTATTCATGTCTAATCAAGTTTCAATGATAAACAACGTTGTACTTTGTAGAATGAGAAAGAACTTCTTCAGCAATAAGCATCTCTCGAGAAATGACGAAATACAGATTTTGCTATAAAATTAATTGCTATCAGCCTGACTTAAAACTGTTTGTCTTCCTTATTTATCCACTTCAAATCAAGTTTCAACAATTAAAAAAATTTTGTAGTTTGAGAAAGAACAACTTAATCTTGAGCAATCAGTATAAAAAGAGGGTAAGCAAAGGTGCGAATGTCAAACCATACATGATCAAAACAGGGAGCGGAGGTGTTTGGCTGAGACAAGGTGTGAATGTCCACCCATAATTAATGAAAAGCGGGCGACAAGTAGGTTCGAATGCCCAACCATACATCATCAAAAGCAGGAGTGGATATGTTCGGCTACAAGAAGGTTTGAACGTCTGACCATAGTTTGTAAAAAGCAGGTAAGAAAAGGTTTGACTGCCCGAACATACACCATCAAAAGAGGGAGCGGAGGTGTTCCGCTGTAAGAAGGTGTGAATGTCCGACCATAGTTGGTAAAAAGCGGGTAAGAAAAGGTTAAAATACCCGACTGTACACAATCAATAGCGGGAGCGGAGTTGTTCGGCTACTAAAAGATGTGAAAGTCCGACTATGGTTTGTAAAAAGCGGGTAAGAAAAGGTGCGAATGCCCGAAAATGTATGATCAAAAGAGGGAGCGGAGGTGTTCGGCTGCAAGAAGGTGTGAATGTACACCCATAATTACTGAAAAATGGGTAAGAAAAGGTGCGAATGCCTAACTATACATAATCAAAAGCAGGAGTGGATGTGTTCGGCTCCAAGAAGGGTTGAATGTCTGACCATAGTTTGTAAAAAGCAGGTAAGAAAAGGTTTGACTGCCCGAACATACACCATCAAAAGAGGGAGCGGAGGTGTTCCGCTGTAAGAAGGTGTGAATGTCCGACCATAGTTGGTAAAAAGCGGGTAAGAAAAGGTTAAAATACCCGACTGTACACAATCAATAGCGGGAGCGGAGTTGTTCGGCTACAAGAAGGTGTGAAAGTCCAACCATGGTTTGTAAAAAGCTGGTAAGAAAAGGTTCGAATGCCCGACAATGTATGATCAAAAGAGGGAGCGGAGGTGTTCGGCTGCAAGAAGGTCTGAATGTCCAACCATAATTTGTAAAAACCGGGAAGGAAAGGCTCGAAAGCCCGACTATACACCATCAAAAGCGGGAGCAGAGTGGTTCAGCTGCAAGAAGGTCTGAGTGTCCATCAATAATTGCTTTAAAACATGAAAGAAAATTTTCGAATATCATCCGCACATGATCATAAGAAGGAGAGGAGGTGTTCAGCTGCAAGAAGGTGTGAATGTCCACCCATAATTCCTGAAAAATGGGTAAAAAAAAGGTGCGAATGCCCAACCATACATTATCAAAAGCAGGTGTGAATGTCAGATCAAAATCTGCAAAAAGCTGATGCGAAAGGGTGAGAATGCCCGACTATACACCATCAAATGCGGGAGCGGAGGTGTTCGGCTCTGAGTAGGTGTGAATGTCCGACCATAATTGCTGAAAAATGTGTTAGAAAAGGAAAGAATGCCGGACCATACATCATCAAAAGCGAGAGAGGTGGTGTTCGACTGCAAAAAGGTGTAAATGTTCGACTAAAGTTTGTAAAAAGCGGGTAAGACATGGTGCGAATGCCTGACAAGGTATGATCAAAAGCAGGAGCGGAGGTGTTCAGCTGCAAGAAGGTCTAAATGTCCATCAATAATTGCTAGAAAACATGAAAGAAAATTTTCGAAAATCAAACCGCACATGATCATAAGTGGGAGAGGAGGTGTTCAATTGCAAGAAGGTGTGAATGTCCACCCATTATTCCTGACAAATGGGTAAAAAAAAGGTGCGAATGCCCAACCATACATCATCAAAAGCAGGAGTGGATGTGTTCGGCTACAAGAAGGTGTGAACGTCCAACCAAAGTTTGTAAAAAGCAGTTAAGAAAAGGTTTGAATATCCAACCAAACATAATCAAAAGCGGGAGCATAGCTTTTCGACTGCAAGTAGGTGTGAATGTCAGATCATAATTTGCAAAAAGCTGATGAGATAGGGTGAGAATGTCCGACTGCACACCATCAAATGCGGGAGCGGAGTTGTTCGGCTGTGAGTAGGTGTGAATCTCCGACCGTAATTTCTGAAAAATGTGTTAGAAAAGGTAAGAATGCCGGTCCATACATCATCAAAAGCGAGAGAGGTAGTGTTCGGCTGCAAGTAGGTGTGAATGTCCAGCCATAATTACTCACAAACGGGTAAGAAAAGGTAGTATTGCCAGACCATACATGATCAAAACAGGAAGCGGAGGTGGTTCAGCTGCAAGAAGGTGTGAATGTCCGACTAAAGTTCAAATATATTAACAAAAGCGGGAGGAGAGGTCTTCGGATGAGAGTGGTTGAGAATTTCCAACCATAATCTATAAAATTCGGTGAAAAAAAGGTGTGATAGAACACTAAAAGGTGGAGCGGAAGTGTTCGGCTGCAAGAAGGTGTGAATGTCCGACTATATTTGGTGAAAAGCAGGTGAAGCAAGGTCTGAATGCCTAACCTTACATTATCAAAAGCGAGATCAGAGGTGTTTGGCTGCAAGAAGGCCATAGTTTGCCAAAAGCGGGTAAGCTGCGAATGACCAACTAAATATCAACAAAAGTTGGGGCGGAGGTCTTCGGATGCAACTGGGTGTGAACATCCCACCATACAAGTATGGTGGAGAGGAAGCTGTGAACAGCCGACCATAGTTTTCAAAAAGCGGGTGAGAAAAGGTGCGAATGTCCAACCATACATGATCAAAACAGGGAGCGGAGGTGTTTGGCTGTGACAAGGTGTGAATGTCCACCCAAAATTAATGAAAAGTGGGTAAAAAGTAGGTTTGAATGCCCAAGCATACATCATCAAAAGAAGGAGTTGATGTGTTCGGCTACAAGGAGGTTTGAATGTCCGAGCATAGTTTGTAAAAAGCGGGTAAGAAAAGGTTCGAATGCCCAAACATACACCATCAAAAGAGGGAGCGGAGGTGTTCCGCTGTAAGAAGGTGTGAATGTCCGACCATAGTTGGTAAAAAGTGGGTAAGAAAAGGTTAAAATACCCGACTGTAAAAAATCAATAGCGGGAGCGGATGTGTTTGGCTACAAGAATGTGTGAAAGTCCGACCATGGTTTGTAAAAAGCTGGTAAGAAAAGGTTCGAATGCCCGAATATATACCATCAAAAGCGGAAGCGGAAGTGTTCGGCTGCAAGAAGGTGTGAACGTCCGACCAAAGTTTGTAAAAAGCAGTTAAGAAAAGGTTCGAATATCCAACCAAACATAATCAAAAGCGGGAGTAGAGCTGTTCGACTGCAAGTAGGTGTGAATGTCCAGCCATAATTACTCACAAACGGGTAAGAAAAGGTAGTATTGCCAGACCATACATGATCAAAAGAGGGAGCTGAGGTGGTTCAGCACCAAGGTGTGAATGTCTGACTATAGTTTGTAAAAAGCGGGTAAGATAAGGTGCGAATGCCCGACAATGTATAATCAAAAGAGGGAGCAGAGGTTTTCGGCTACAAGAAGGTTTGAATGTCCGACCATAGTTTGTAAAAAGCGGGTAAGAAAAGGTTCAAATGCCTGACTATACACCATCAAAAGCGGGAGCGGAGATGTTCCGCTGTAAGACGGTGTGAATGTCCGACCATAGTTGGTAAAAAGCGGGTAAGAAAAGGTTAAAATACCCGACTGTACACAATCAATAGGGGGAGCGGAGTTGTTCGGCTACAAGAAGGTGTGAAAGTCCAACCATGGTTTGTAAAAAGCTGGTAAGAAAAGGTTCGAATGCCCGAATATATACCATCAAAAGCGGAAGCGGAGGTGTTCGGCTGCAAGAAGGTGTGAACGTCCAACCAAAGTTTGTAAAAAGCAGTTAAGAAAAGGTTCGAATATCCAACCAAACATAATCAAAAGCGGGAGCAGAGCTGTTCGACTGCAAGTAGGTGTGAATGTCCAGCCATAATTACTCACAAACGGGTAAGAAAAGGTAGTATTGCCAGACCATACATGATCAAAACAGGGAGCTGAGGTGGTTCAGCACCAAGGTGTGAATGTCTGACTATAGTTTGTAAAAAGCGGGTAAGATAAGGTGCGAATGCCCGACAATGTATAATCAAAAGAGGGAGCAGAGGTTTTCGGCTACAAGAAGGTTTGAATGTCCGACCATAGTTTGTAAAAAGCGGGTAAGAAAAGGTTCAAATGCCTGACTATACACCATCAAAAGCGGGAGCGGAGATGTTCCGCTGTAAGACGGTGTGAATGTCCGACCATAGTTGGTAAAAAGCGGGTAAGAAAAGGTTAAAATACCCGACTGTACACAATCAATAGGGGGAGCGGAGTTGTTCGGCTACAAGAAGGTGTGAAAGTCCAACCATCGTTTGTAAAAAGCTGGTAAGAAAAGGTTCGAATGCCCGAATATATACCATCAAAAGCGGAAGCGGAGGTGTTCGGCTGCAAGAAGGTGTGAACGTCCGACCAAAGTTTGTAAAAAGCAGTTAAGAAAAGGTTCGAATATCCAACCAAACATAATCAAAAGCGGGAGCAGAGCTGTTCGACTGCAAGTAGGTGTGAATGTCCAGCCATAATTACTCACAAACGGGTAAGAAAAGGTAGTATTGCCAGACCATACATGATCAAAACAGGGAGCTGAGGTGGTTCAGCACCAAGGTGTGAATGTCTGACTATAGTTTGTAAAAAGCGGGTAAGATAAGGTGCGAATGCCCGACAATGTATAATCAAAAGAGGGAGCAGAGGTTTTCGGCTACAAGAAGGTTTGAATGTCCGACCATAGTTTGTAAAAAGCGGGTAAGAAAAGGTTCAAATGCCTGACTATACACCATCAAAAGCGGGAGCGGAGATGTTCCGCTGTAAGACGGTGTGAATGTCCGACCATAGTTGGTAAAAAGCGGGTAAGAAAAGGTTAAAATACCCGACTGTACACAATCAATAGCGGGAGCGGAGTTGTTCGGCTACAAGAAGGTGTGAAAGTCCAACCATCGTTTGTAAAAAGCTGGTAAGAAAAGGTTCGAATGCCCGAATATATACCATCAAAAGCGGAAGCGGAGGTGTTCGGCTGCAAGAAGGTGTGAACGTCCGACCAAAGTTTGTAAAAAGCAGTTAAGAAAAGGTTCGAATATCCAACCAAACATAATCAAAAGCGGGAGCAGAGCTGTTCGACTGCAAGTAGGTGTGAATGTCCAGCCATAATTACTCACAAACGGGTAAGAAAAGGTAGTATTGCCAGACCATACATGATCAAAACAGGGAGCTGAGGTGGTTCAGCACCAAGGTGTGAATGTCTGACTATAGTTTGTAAAAAGCGGGTAAGATAAGGTGCGAATGCCCGACAATGTATAATCAAAAGAGGGAGCAGAGGTTTTCGGCTACAAGAAGGTTTGAATGTCCGACCATAGTTGGTAAAAAGCGGGTAAGAAAAGGTTCAAATGCCTGACTATACACCATCAAAAGCGGGAGCGGAGATGTTCGGCTACAAGAAGGTGTTAAAAGTCCAACCATCGTTTGTAAAAAGCTGGTAAGAAAAGGTTCGAATGCCCGAATATATACCATCAAAAGCGGAAGCGGAGGTGTTCGGCTGCAAGAAGGTGTGAACGTCCGACCAAAGTTGGCAAAAAGCAGTAAAGAAAAGGTTCGAATATCCAAACATAATTAAAAGCGAGAGAGATTGTGTTCAGCTGCAAGTAGGTGTGAATATCCAGCCATAATTACTCACAAACGGGTAAGAAAATGTAGTATTGCCAGACCATACATGATCAAAACAGGGAGCGGAGGTGGTTTAGCTGCAAAAAGGGGTGAATGTCCAACTAAAGTTCAAATATATTAACAAAAGCGGGAGGAGAGGTCTTCGGATTAGAGTGGTTGAGAATTTCCAACCATAATCTATAAAATGCGGTGAAAAAAAAAGGTGTGAAGGAATGAATTTTATAGCAAAATCCGAAATCATGCATAACTCCGCAAAAGGAACGTATTGCTCAACCAAAGGGATGCTTCTTTCTCATTCAGGGTAATATGAGGAACTTTATGCTTGATACATTTTAGACATGGATAACTATGAAGGACAAAGCAATTTTAACTTGGTTTGAGCAAAGCAATTCATTTTATAGGAAAATCCGAAATCGTGCAGGACTCATGAAAGTAAGCTTATTCTCGGATTCCTGATCCTCCAGTGTTGCTCTTTCCTATACTGCAAAATACAGCCTTGTTCTTTGTTGAAATCGATATAGACATTGATAAATATGAAGGACAAAGCAGTTTCCACTTTGTTTGAGTGAAGGAATTAATTTTATAGCAAAATCCCAAATCAAGCAGAACGTATGAAAATAAGCTTGTTTTCGGATTCCTGATCCTTCAGTGTTGCTATTTCTTCTACTGCAAAATACAATGTTGTTCTTTGTTGAAGTAAATCTAGACATTGATAAATATGAAGGACAAAGCAGTTTTCACTTGGTTTAAGTGAAGGAATTCATTTTATACATAAAATCCCAAATCATGCAGAACGTATGAAAATAAGCTTATTCTCGGATTCCTGATCCTTCAGTGTTGCTTTTTCTTCTACTGCAAAATACAATGTTGTTCTTTGTTGAAGTCGATCTATACATTGATAAATATGAAGGACAAAGCAGTTTTAACTTGGTTTGAGTGAAGGAATTAATTTTATACATAAAATCCCAAATCATGCAGAACGTATGAAAATAAGCTTATTCTCGGATTACTGATCCTTCAGTGTTGCTCTTTCTTCTACTGCAAAATCCAGTGTTGTTCTTTGTTGAAGTCAATCTAGACATTGATAAATATGAAGGACAAAGCAGTTTTAACATAGTTTGAGTGAAGGCATTCATTTATAGTAAAATCAATAATCGTGCAGAACTCATGAAAATAAGCTTATTCTCGGATTCCTAAAACTTTTGATTTGCTCTTTCTTTACTGCAAAGTACAATGTTGTTCTTTGTTGAAGTCGATCTAGACATTGATAAATATGAAGGACAAAGCAGTTTTCACTTGGTTTGAGTGAAGGATTTGCAGCTGAAAACCTCCCGCTCCTGCTTTTGATTGTGTATAGTCGGGCTTTCGAGCCTTTTCTTACCCGGTTTTTAGAAATTATGGTTGGACATTCAGACCTTGCAGCCGAAGACCTCCACTCCCTCTTTTGATCATACATTCTCGGGCATTCGCACCTTTTCTCACCCGCTTTTTGCCAACTATGGTCGGCTGTTCACAGCTTCCTCTCCACCATACTTGTATGGTGGGATATTCACACCCACTTGCATCCGAAGACCTTTTGTTGATATTTAGTCGGTCATTCGCAGCTTACCCGCTTTTGGCAAACTATGGTCGGACATTCACACCTTCTTACAGCGGAACACCTCCGCTCCCTCTTTTGATGGTCTATGTTCGGGCATTCGAACCTTTTCTTACCCGCTTTTTACAAACTATGGTCGGACATTCAAAACTTCTTGTAGCCGAACACATCCACTCCTGCTTTTGATGATGTATGGTTGGGCATTTTCACCTTTTCTTACCCATTTTTCAGTAATTATGGGGGGACATTCACACCTTCTTGCAGCTGAACAACTCCTCTCCCGCTTATGATCATGTGCGGTTTGATATTCAAAAATTTTCTTTCATGTTTTAAAGCAATTATTGATGGACATTCAAATCTTCTTGTAGCCGAACACATCCACTCCTGCTTTTGATGATGCATGGTTTGGCAGTCGCACCCTTTTTTTACTCATTTTTCAGGAATTTTGGGTGGACATTCAGACCTTCTTGCAGCCGAAAACCTCCGCTCCCTCTTTTGATCATACATTGTCGGGCATTCGCACCTTATCTTACCCGCTTTTTACAAACTATAGTCAGACATTCACACCTTGCAGCTGAACCACCTCCGCTCCCTGTTTTGATCATGTATGGTCTGGCAATACTACCTTTTCTTACCCGTTTGTGAGTAATTATGGCTGGACATTCACACCTACTTGCAGTCGAACAGCTCTGCTCCCGCTTTTGATTATGTTTGGTTGGATATTCGAACCTTTTCTTAACTGCTTTTTACAAACTTTGGTCGGACGTTCACACCTTCTTGCAGCCGAACACCTCCGCTTCCGCTTTTGATGGTATATATTCGGGCATTTGAACCTTTTCTTACCAGCTTTTTACAAACCATGGTTGGACTTTCACACCTTCTTGTAGCCGAACAACTGCGCTCCCGCTATTGATTGTGTACAGTCGGGTATTTTAACCTTTTCTTACCCGCTTTTTACCAACTATAGTCGGACATTCACACCGTCTTACAGCGGAACACCTCCGCTCCCTCCTTTGATGGTGAATGTTCGGGCATTCGAACCTTTTCATGCCCTCATTCATGTACTCATTCTTCAGGAATCCGAAAATAAGCTCTATTTTACGAGTTATGCACGAATTCGGATTCTCCGATAAAACGAATTCCTTAACTCAAACCAAGTTAAGACTGCTTTTGTCCTTCATATTAATTCATGTCTAATCAAGTTTCAATGATAAACAACGTTGTACTTTGTAAAATGAGAAAGAACTTCTTCAGCAATAAGCATCTCTCGACAAATGACGAAATACAGATTTTGCTATAAAATTAATTGCAATCAGCCTGACTTAAAACTGTTTGTCTTCCTTATTTATCCACTTCAAATCAAGTTTCAACAATTAAAAAAATTTTGTATTTTGAGAAAGAACAACATAATCTCGAGCAATCAGTATAAAAAGAGGGTAAGCAAAGGTGCGAATGTCAAACCATACATGATCAAGACAGGGAGCGGAGGTGTTTGGCTGCGACAAGGTGTGAATGTCCACCCATAATTAATGAAAAGCGGGCAACAAGTAGGTGCGAATGCCCAACCATACATCATCAAAAGCAGGAGTGGATATGTTCGGCTACAAGAAGGTTTGAACGTCTGACCATAGTTTGTAAAAAGCGGGTAAGAAAAGGTTCGAATGCTCGAACATTCACCATCAAAGGAGGGAGCGGAGGTGTTCCGCTGTAAGAAGGTGTGAATGTCCGACCATAGTTGGTAAAAAGCGCGTAAGAAAAGGTTAAAATACCCGACTGTACACAATCAATAGCGGGAACGGAGTTGTTCGGCTACTAAAAGATGTGAAAGTCTGACTATGGTTTGTAAAAAGCGGGTAAGAAAAGGTGCTAATGCCCGACAATGTATGATTAAAAGAGGGAGTGGAGGTTTTCGGCTGTAAGAAGATCTGAATGTCCAACTATAGTTTGTAAAAACCGTGGAAGAAAAGGCTTGAAAGCCCGACTATACACCATCATAAGCGGGAGAGGAGGTGTTCAGCTGCAAGAAGGTGTGAATGTCCACCCATAATTCCTGAAAAATGGGTAAGAAAAGGTGCGAATGCCCAAACATACATCATCAAAAGCAGGAGTGGATGAGTTGGGCTACAAGAAGGTTTGAAAGTCCGACCATGGTTTGCAAAAAACGGGTAAGAAAAGGTGCGAATGCCCGACAATGTATGATCAAAAGAGGGAGCGGAGGTTTTTGGCTACAAGAAGGTTTGAATGTCCGACCATAGTTTGTAAAAAGCAGGTAAGAAAAGGTTCGAATGCCCAAACATACACCATCAAAAGAGGGAGCGGAGGTGTTCCGCTGTAAGAAGGTGTGAATGTCCGACCATAGTTGGTAAAAAGTGGGTAAGAAAAGGTTAAAATACCCGACTGTACACAATCAATAGCGGGAGCGGAGTTGTTCGGCTACAAGAAGGTGTGAAAGTCCAACTATGGTTTGTAAAAAGCTGCTAAGAAAAGGTTCGAATGCCCGAATATATACCATCAAAAGCGGAAGTGGAGGTGTTCGGCTGCAAGAAGGTGTGAACATCCGACCAAAGTTTGTAAAAAGCAGTTAAGAAAAGGTTCGAATATCCAACCAAACATAATCAAAAGCGGGAGCAGAGCTGTTCGACTGCAAGTAGGTGTGAATGTCCAGCCATAATTACTCACAAACGGGTAAGAAAAGGTAGTATTGCCAGACCATACATGATCAAAACAGGGAGCTGAGGTGGTTCAGCACCAAGGTGTGAATGTCTGACTATAGTTTGTAAAAAGCGGGTAAGATAAGGTGCGAATGCCCGACAATGTATAAATGTCCGACCATAGTTTGTAAAAAGCGGGTAAGAAAAGGTTCAAATGCCTGACTATACACCATCAAAAGCGCGGAGCGGAGGTGTTCCGCTGTAAGACGGTGTGAATGTCCGACCATAGTTGGTAAAAAGCGGGTAAGAAAAGGTTAAAATACCCGACTGTACACAATCAATAGCGGGAGCGGAGTTGTTCGGCTACAAGAAGGTGTGAAAGTTCAACCATGGTTTGTAAAAAGCTGGTAAGAAAAGGTTCGAATGCCCGACAATGTATGATCAAAATAGGGAGCGGAGGTGTTCGGCTGCAAGAAGGTCTGAATGTCCAACCATAATTTGTAAAAACCGGGAAGGAAAGGCTCGAAAGCCCGACTATACACCATCAAAAGCGGGAGCAGAGTGGTTCAGCTGCAAGAAGGTCTGAGTGTCCATCAATAATTGCTTTAAAACATGAAAGAAAATTTTCGAATATCATCCGCACATGATCATAAGAAGGAGAGGAGGTGTTCAGCTGCAAGAAGGTGTGAATTTCCACCCATAATTCCTGAAAAATGGGTAAAAAAAGGTGCGAATGCCCAACCATACATTATCAAAAGCAGGTGTGATTGTCAGATCATAATCTGCAAAAAGCTGATGCGAAAGGGTGAGAATGCCCGACTATACACCATCAAATGCGGGAGCGGAGGTGTTCGGCTCTGAGTTGGTGTGAATGTCCGACCATAATTGCTGAAAAATGTGTTAGAAAAGGAAAGAATGCCGGACCATACATCATCAAAAGCGAGAGAGGTGGTGTTCGGCTGCAAAAAGGTGTAAATGTTCGACTAAAGTTTGTAAAAAGCGGGTAAGACATGGTGCGAATGCCTGATAAGGTATGATCAAAAGCAGGAGCGGAGGTGTTCAGCTGCAAGAAGGTCTAAATGTCCATCAATAATTGCTAGAAAACATGAAAGAAAATTTTCGAAAATCAAACCGCACATGATCATAAGTGGGAGAGGAGGTGTTCAGCTGCAAGAAGGTGTGAATGTCCACCCATTATTCCTGACAAATGGGTAAAAAAAAGGTGCGAATGCCCAACCATACATCATCAAAAGCAGGAGTGGATGTGTTCGGCTACAAGAAGGTGTGAACGTCCAACCAAAGTTTGTAAAAAGCAGTTAAGAAAAGGTTTGAATATCCAACCAAACATAATCAAAAGCGGGAGCATAGCTTTTCGACTGCAAGTAGGTGTGAATGTCAGATCATAATTTGCAAAAAGCTGATGAGAAAGGGTGAGAATGTCCGACTGCACACCATCAAATGCGGGAGCGGAGTTGTTCGGCTGTGAGTAGGTGTGAATCTTCGACCGTAATTTCTGAAAAATGTGTTAGAAAAGGTAAGAATGCCGGTCCATACATCATCAAAAGCGAGAGAGGTGGTGTTCGGCTGCAAGTAGGTGTGAATGTCCAGCCATAATTACTCACAAACGGGTAAGAAAAGGTAGTATTGCCAGACCATACATGATCAAAACAGGGAGCGGAGGTGGTTCAGCTGCAAGAAGGTGTGAATGTCCGACTAAAGTTCAAATATATTAACAAAAGCGGGAGGAGAGGTCTTCGGATGAGAGTGGTTGAGAATTTCCAACCATAATCTATAAAATTCGGTGAAAAAAAGGTGTGATAGAACACTAAAAGGTGGAGCGGAAGTGTTCGGCTGCAAGAAGGTGTGAATGTCCGACTATATTTGTTGAAAAGCAGGTGAAGCAAGGTCTGGATTCCCAACCTTACATTATCAAAAGCGAGATCAGAGGTGTTTGGCTGCAAGAAGGCCATAGTTTGCCAAAAGCGGGTAAGCTGCGAATGACCAACTAAATATCAACAAAAGTGGGGGCGGAGGTCTTCGGATGCAACTGGGTGTGAACATCCCACCATACAAATATGGTGGAGAGGAAGCTGTGAACAGCCGACCATAGTTTGCAAAAAGCGGGCGAGAAAAGGTGCGAATGTCCAACCATACATGATCAAAACAGGGAGCGGAGGTGTTTGGCTGTGACAAGGTGTGAATGTCCACCCAAAATTAATGAAAAGCGGGTAAAAAGTAGGTTTGAATGCCCAAGCATACATCATCAAAAGAAGGAGTGGATGTGTTCGGCTACAAGAAGGTTTGAATGTCCGAGCATAGTTTGTAAAAAGCGGGTAAGAAAAGGTTCGAATGCCCAAACATACACCATCAAAAGAGGGAGCGGAGGTGTTCCGCTGTAAGACGGTGTGAATGTCCGACCATAGTTGGTAAAAAGTGGGTAAGAAAAGGTTAAAATACCGAACTGTACACGATCAATGGCGGGAGCGGATGTGTTTGGCTACAAGAATGTGTGAAAGTCCGACCATGGTTTGTAAAAAGCTGGTAAGAAAAGGTTCGAATGCCCGAATATATACCATCAAAAGCGGAAGCGGAAGTGTTCTGCTGCAAGAAGGTGTGAACGTCCGACCAAAGTTTGTAAAAAGCAGTTAAGAAAAGGTTCGAATATCCAACCAAACATAATCAAAAGCGGGAGCAGAGCTGTTCGACTGCAAGTAGGTGTGAATGTCCAGCCATAATTACTCACAAACGGGTAAGAAAAGGTAGTATTGCCAGACCATACATGATCAAAACAGGGAGCTGAGGTGGTTCAGCACCAAGGTGTGAATGTCTGACTATAGTTTGTAAAAAGCGGGTAAGATAAGGTGCGAATGCCCGACAATGTATAATCAAAAGAGGGAGCAGAGGTTTTCGGCTACAAGAAGGTTTGAATGTCCGACCATAGTTTGTAAAAAGCGGGTAAGAAAAGGTTCAAATGCCTGACTATACACCATCAAAAGCGGGAGCGGAGATGTTCCGCTGTAAGACGGTGTGAATGTCCAACCATAGTTGGTAAAAAGTGGGTAAGAAAAGGGTAAAATACCCGACTGTACACAATCAATAGCGGGAGCGGATGTGTTTGGCTACAAGAATGTGTGAAAGTCCGACCATGGTTTGTAAAAAACGGGTAAGAAAAGGTGCGAATGACCGACAATGTATGATCAAAAGAGGGAGCGGAGGTTTTTGGCTACAAGAAGGTTTGAATGTCCAACCATAGTTTGTAAAAAGCGGGTAAGAAAAGGTTCAAATGCCTGACTATACACCATCAAAAGCGGGAGCGGTGGTGTTCCGCTGTAAGACGGTGTGAATGTCCGACCATAGTTGGTAAAAAGCGGGTAAGAAAAGGTTAAAATACCCGACTGTACACAATCAATAGGGGGAGCGGAGTTGTTCGGCTACAAGAAGGTGTGAAAGTCCAACCATGGTTTGTAAAAAGCTGGTAAGAAAAGGTTCGAATGCCCGAATATATACCATCAAAAGCGGAAGCGGAGGTGTTCGGCTGCAAGAAGGTGTGAACGTCCGACCAAAGTTTGTAAAAAGCAGTTAAGAAAAGGTTTGAATATCCAACCAAACATAATCAAAAGTGGGAGCAGAGCTGTTCGACTGCAAGTAGGTGTGAATGTCCAGCCATAATTACTCACAAACGGGTAAGAAAAGGTAGTATTGCCAGACCATACATGATCAAAACAGGGAGCTGAGGTGGTTCAGCACCAAGGTGTGAATGTCTGACTATAGTTTGTAAAAAGCGGGTAAGATAAGGTGCGAATGCCCGACAATGTATAATCAAAAGAGGGAGCAGAGGTTTTCGGCTACAAGAAGGTTTGAATGTCTGACCATAGTTTGTAAAAAGCGGGTAAGAAAAGGTTCAAATGCCTGACTATACACCATCAAAAGCGGGAGCGGAGATGTTCCGCTGTAAGACGGTGTGAATGTCCGACCATAGTTGGTAAAAAGCGGGTAAGAAAAGGTTAAAATACCCGACTGTACACAATCAATAGCGGGAGCGGAGTTGTTCGGCTACAAGAAGGTGTGAAAGTCCAACCATCGTTTGTAAAAAGCTGGTAAGAAAAGGTTCGAATGCCCGAATATATACCATCAAAAGCGGAAGCGGAGGTGTTCGGCTGCAAGAAGGTGTGAACGTCCGACCAAAGTTGGCAAAAAGCAGTAAAGAAAAGGTTCGAATATCCAAACATAATTAAAAGCGAGAGAGATTGTGTTCAGCTGCAAGTAGGTGTGAATATCCAGCCATAATTACTCACAAATGGGTAAGAAAATGTAGTATTGCCATACCATACATGATCAAAACAGGGAGCGGAGGTGGTTTAGCTGCGAAAAGGGGTGAATGTCCAACTAAAGTTCAAATATATTAACAAAAGCGGGAGGAGAGGTCTTCGGATTAGAGTGGTTGAGAATTTCCAAACATAATCTATAAAATGCGGTGAAAAAAAAGGTGTAAAGGAATGAATTTTATAGCAAAATCCGAAATCATGCATAACTCCGCAAAAGGAACGTATTGCTCAACCAAAGGGATGCTTCTTTCTCATTCAGGGTAATATGAGGAACTTTATGCTTGATACATTTTAGACATGGATAACTATGAAGGACAAAGCAATTTTAACTTGGTTTGAGCAAAGCAATTCATTTTATAGGAAAATCCGAAATCGTGCAGGACTCATGAAAGTAAGCTTATTCTCGGATTCCTGATCCTCCAGTGTTGCTCTTTCCTATACTGCAAAATACAGCCTTGTTCTTTGTTGAAATCGATATAGACATTGATAAATATGAAGGACAAAGCAGTTTCCACTTTGTTTGAGTGAAGGAATTAATTTTATAGCAAAATCCCAAATCAAGCTGAACGTATGAAAATAAGCTTATTCTCGGATTCCTGATCCTTCAGTGTTGCTTTTTCTTCTACTGCAAAATACAATGTTGTTCTTTGTTGAAGTCGATCTAGACATTGATAAATATGAAGGACAAAGCAGTTTTAACTTGGTTTGAGTGAAGGAATTCATTTTATACATAAAATCCCAAATCATGCAGAACGTATGAAAATAAGCTTATTCTCGGATTACTGATCCTTCAGTGTTGCTCTTTCTTCTACTGCAAAATCCAGTGTTGTTCTTTGTTGAAGTCAATCTAGACATTGATAAATATGAAGGACAAAGCAGTTTTAACATAGTTTGAGTGAAGGCATTCATTTATAGTAAAATCAATAATCGTGCAGAACTCATGAAAATAAGCTTATTCTCGGATTCCTAAAACTTTTGATTTGCTCTTTCTTTACTGCAAGGACAAAGCAGTTTTCACTTGGTTTGAGTGAAGGATTTGCAGCTGAAAACCTCCCGCTCCCGCTTTTGATTGTGTATAGTCGGGCTTTCGAGCCTTTTCTTACCCGGTTTTTAGAAATTATGGTTGGACATTCAGACCTTGCAGCCGAAGACCTCCACTCCGTCTTTTGATCATACATTCTCGGGCATTCGCACCTTGTCTTACCCGCTTTTTACAAACTATAGTCAGACATTCACACCTTGCAGCTGAACCACCTCAGCTCCCTGTTTTGATCATGTATGGTCTGGCAATACTACCTTTCCTTACCCGTTTGTGAGTAATTATGGCTGGACATTCACACCTACTTGCAGTCGAACAGCTCTGCTCCCGCTTTTGATGGTATATATTCGGGCATTCGAACCTTTTCTTAACTGCTTTTTGCAAACTTTGGTCGGAGATTCACACCTTCTTGCAGCCGAACACCTCCGCTTCCGCTTTTGATGGTATATATTCGGGCATTCGAACCTTTTCTTAGCAGCTTTTTACAAACCATGGTTGAACTTTCACACCTTCTTGTAGCCGAACAACTCCGCTCCCGCTATTGATTGTGTACAGTCGGGTATTTTAACATTTTCTTACCCGCTTTTTACCAACTATGGTCGGACATTTACACCTTCTTACAGCGGAACACCTCCGCTCCCTCTTTTGATCATACATTGTCGGGCATTCGCACCTTTTCTTACCCGTTTTTTACAAACCATGGTCGGACTTTCAAACCTTCTTGTAGCCCAACACATCCACTCCTGCTTTTGATGATGTATGTTCTGGCATTCGCACCTTTTCTTACCCATTTTTCAGTAATTATGGGTGGACATTCACACCTTCTTGCAGCTGAACACCTCCACTCCTGCTTTTGATTATGTATAGTTGGGCATTCGCACCTTTTCTTACCCATTTTTCAGTAATTATGGGTGTACATTCACACCTTCTTGCAGCCGAACACCTCCGCTCCCTCTTTTGATCATACATTTTCGGGCATTCGCACCTTTTCTTACCCGCTTTTTACAAACCATGGTCGGACTTTCACACCTTTTAGTAGCCGAACAACTCCGCACCCGCTACTGATTGTGTACAGTCGGGTATTTTAACCTTTTCTTACCCGTTTTTTACCAACTATGGTCGGACATTCACACCTTCTTACAGCGGAACACCTCCGCTCCCTCCTTTGATGGTGTATGTTCGGGCATTCGAACCTTTTCTTACCCGCTTTTTACAAACTATGGTCAGACGTTCAAACCTTCTTGTAGCCGAACATATCCACTCCTGCTTTTGATGATGTATGGTTGGGCATTCGAACCTACTTGTTGCCCGCTTTTCATTAATTATGGGTGGACATTCACACCATGTCTCAGCCAAACACCTCCGCTCCCTGTTTTGATCATGTATGGTTTGACATTCGCACCTTTGCTTACCCTCTTTTTATACTGATTGCTCAAGATTAAGTTGTTCTTTCTCAAACTACAAAATATTTTTAATTGTTGAAACTTGATTTGAAGTGGATAAATAAGGAAGACAAACAGTTTTAAGTCAGGCTGATAGCAATTAATTTTATAGCAAAATCTGTATTTCGTCATTTGTCGAGAGATGCTTATTGCTGAAGAAGTTCTTTCTCATTCTACAAAGTACAACGTTGTTTATCATTGAAACTTGATTAGACATGAATAAATATGAAGGACAAAGCAGTCTTAACTTGGTTTGAGTTAAGGAATTCGTTTTATAGGAGAATCCGAATTCGTGCATAACTCGTAAAATAGAGCTTATTTTCGGATTCCTGAAGAATTAGTCTGGTTCTTTCTCATAATACAAAGTTTGTTGTTTATTGTTGAAACTTCATCAGACCGTTAGATATAGTCGGACTCATCTCGACGCACGGCTTGGGATCTGGAACCAGTACTCTTGAGAGGGATTGGAGAGATATAAAAGGACACCTTTATTCAAACTCATTTTGACAGGTGACCTCTGACCTCTTATCGATCAATCAAATTAATATGACAGGTGACCTTTGTTTGACATCCGTTTGCTGACATCTGGGGATATGACTTTTGACCTCTTATCGATCGATCAAGCTATTTTGACGTGTGACCTCTGTTTGACATAGATTAGCCATCTGTTGAAGAGATCTAAGGAAGGAAGGGGGAGTTTATGGCTAGGGTTAAGAATGATTACAGCTAAAGTCAGGAGGTTGTGAGAAATATATTAGTTGAATGTTTAAATAAGAGAAAGGGTTAGGGTTAATAGAAAAGGTTAAGTTGTAGAAGTGGTCAGCATTTTAACAGCTTCAAAGACCGGTCCCTGTAAGGTAAAGATGGGAAAATAATTAGATGTGTGGGGTGGGGTATTGTTCGACCCCCAGGTTTGAGGGCCAATGGGTGGACAGGGGAGGTGTTTCGAGTAAAGGATAAAAACCCTGAGACAGTCAGTGTGTAGAGAACGACTTTGGGGTGAAAGATAGCTGATTCAAGATGCCGAGGACAAGAAGCAGAAGATAAATCTACGCAGGCCCCGGAGAGGACGTGTGCTCTGCGGTCTCTCATTTGTGAGACTCCGGTAACGATAATTGAAGATCAGCCCTTGGTACCTAATGCTCCCAAGAAAAGGATGGTGTTTCTGTGCAGAACGCAGCAACCGCCGCCCGTGTCTCTACGGGAAGAATGGTCACTGGAGCCTTATGGACTGCGGGGAAGATGGGGCTATGTGTTCATGTATGAAACAGGTGACCTCTGTCTGTATCAGCTTGACGAGGGTGGTGAGAAGCCGGGACCTCTGACCACTGTGGGTATGCTAACTTCCAACGACTGGGGAGTGTTGAAACTAGCGATACCGCGTCATAGAGAAGGAGGCATGGGCTCGGCTGAGGAGGTGTTAACAGTGAAAGAAGAACCCGAAGAAATCCCGGCAACGTCTGCAGCCAAACGGCCGAGACTGGAGAGTCCGAGACTGAGGAATCCTCTGGATGATGCTGAGCTGGCCAAAACAAGGATGGTTTTCACTGCTGTGTGGCAATCGAAAACAGGCGTTACAGGCCGTTGGTTCTTCCGTGCAAGCCACCGGAAATCTAATGAGAATGAAGACGGGGATCTTTTTGTTCTTGAGTGCTATAACTCTGACTGTGGTGTGTTTAGGACGCTGTTAGCAATACCTCATGCAGCCTGGGTGGAGAAGATGAATGATATAGCGGATCGAGTTTCCACGCTGTTCCGCAGTTGCCAGAACTGGGGTGAGATTCTAGCAGTCAAGAAAACCCTGGCTGTGTAGACCTCCCTCCGCTGAGAACCCTCCTCCTCAACCTCAATAACCACACCCCCTTCAGGTTTATAAGGACACACTCCAGCACAGGTCATACACCGATCAACACGAGGAACAGGATGAGAACTAGCGTCCAGAAGACATTGTGCGAGGAGATCGCTGACCGCGATCTGGAGAATGCTTCTCCGTCGCTATTGGTGCATACAGGGAGTCCTTCTTCAACATCCACATCACCGCAGTTTGGATCACCAGACAGCGACAGATACTACCTGGAGCCGTATCACCCTCCTTCACCAGCGACTTCGTCTGAGTCTTTCTTCTCCTCCAACTCCTCCTCTTCTCTCGAGATCAAGTTCTCAAATTCGGCGCCTGATGACCGCTGCTTAACGCTCTACCCGATAGGATCCACCGTGGCCGTAACAACGGAGGAAGCTAAATCTAACGAAATGGAGGACTCTCAGCTTCCACCAGGCCAGGGGTCCCCTGCACACACTCAGGATGCCGGAGGAGAGGGTGAGGACGAGTTTGATGGATGGGTCCCCTCAGGTTTCATCAAAGTTGTGAAAACTGCAGTGATACACCTCTTGAACGAGACCATCAAAAAATTTATGATTGAATCATGCTACGGGTGTAGTGTCGATCACCCTAGTTTACGCCAACATCAGTGCAAGGATGTCCTCGAGGACGACTTTTTTCATGACCATTACTACACTCTGATGCGGAGACTTTATAATCAACGATTCGTTGCTTCCATTCAACATCTTCTAACTGCGCGTAACATTTGTGAAGATGATGCCAGAGTCAGGGCTGTGGCAGAAGCTTACTTGTACGAACTAACTCTGGTGAAACAAATCAACACTTCTATACACGATATGTACGAGCAGTTGATTGGAGATGATGTAAAGAAATTGCAGCAGCTTCAAACCATGACAAAGTTCTGGGAGGGTTAAAAGAGGGGTGTTACATTCCTTCTTTCCATCAGCTGGATGTGTTTAGACTAATATTGTATTCGTGTGATGTTTTTATAACATTTAACTTTTCTTAAATCCTATATTACTAGCATTCCTGCTTTTTGTGATCATTTGTATGTGTGTGTGTGTGTGTGTATTATTACACATTAGAGAAAAAATAAAAGGTTGAAATATACTTGCGTTTTGTGTTTTCTGTCATTACAAGCCAGAGTTTGTATAAGGTGAGATGGCTGAAACGAGGTTAATGAAAAAGGTTTTCTACGATCCTATCCACCCTGGTAGTTTTGGGGGAGTAGAGAGGTTGCGTAAAGCTGTACAGGACGAAACGGGTAAGAAAGTCGCGTGCGAAAAAGTGCAAGACTTCTTATCAGAGCAAGATGCATATACTCTACATAAACCTGCAAGAATACATTTTCCGAGAAACAGAGTTTTTGTCACCAGCCCCTTAAAACAATTCCAAGCAGATCTCTGCGACATGCAGGCCTTGGCTGAGTACAATGACGGGTATAATTATCTATTAACCGTCATTGACGTGTTTTCAAAAAAGGCTTACGTTCGCACTATGAAGAGAAAAACAGCCGCAGAGGTCGTAAAGGCTTTTGAATCTGTTTTTAGAGAAAGCGAGACCCCTAAAAAACTTCAAACTGATGCCGGGAAAGAATTTTTTAACAAAAAATTTAAGGCATTATTAGAGAACCACAGAGTTGTGCATTTTGCTACTCCGAGCGAGGTAAAGGCATCTGTGATTGAGAGGTTTAACCGCACGTTAAAAACCAGGATGTGGAGATATTTTACTGCTAATAACACACGTCGATACGTCGACGTCCTGCAGGATCTCGTGGAAAGTTACAACCACAGTTACCACACGAGCATCAAAATGAAGCCTGTAGAAGTGACTCTAGAAAACACCTTTAAAGTTTTTCAGAACCTGTACGGCTCTGCACGCGATCGATGCTGCAAGGACTCAAGGATAAAGTTTAAAAAAGGAGATCTTGTAAGAATATCTAAACTGCGAGGTGTGTTTGACAAGAAATATGAACAAAGTTTTACAGACGAAGTGTTTACAGTGACCGAGCAGCTTGCACGATCTCCCCCTGTGTACAAACTCAAAGATTTTGATGGAGAAGCTATTGAAGGTTCATTTTACGCGGAGGAGATTCAAAAAGTTAAACTGAATAAAGACAAGATGTATCAAGTGGAGAAGATATTAAAACGACGCAACATCAGGGGTGTAAAACAGGTTTTTGTCCGTTGGAAAAACTGGCCTGAGAAATTCAACAGCTGGGTCAGAGCCAGTGACCTTCACGAGGTATAAAGGGGGCCATCGCTACTCCTAGCCCGCTACATTACACCATGAACCGAACGGTGGAGGATGAGGGGTTCTATATCACCCTGCCCTCCAACGCTAGTCTCAACGTCTTTAAGAATAATACCAGTTCCAGTTTCCGCGTGGATTTAGCCCAGCATATCGATTTGGAAGGTTCGTGGCAGGTTGCCTTGACGGAGATTTCTTATCCGTACACATGGCATAACGCCCCCAAGGACCAGGCTTTTTTTGAATGGAGGAAAGCGGGGCTGGAAAATTTCTACCGCCACAATATAGGATGGGGACATTTCAAGGATTTGAATCAGCTCAAAGCCGAGATTGAGGGTCACCTTAGAAAAATAGGTTCTGATATTTATTTAGTCGTGAACACGGTGGAAAATAGACTCGTGTATCAGGCAGGTGGCCAGTACCACCTGCGTTTTTATCCACCACTGAGCTACATGCTAGGTGTGGAGCCTGGCAAATGGATCGTGTTTGATAAAAGGAGTGCCCCTTACCCGATGGATTTAAAAGCAGGTTTCTACCAGCTTTACTGTTACAGCGATGTGGTTGCTCCTCAGATAGTCGGCGATGCTTATGCCCCGCTCTTGCGAACAGCTAGAGTAGAGGGTAAGTTTGGCGATATAATTACGCATACTTTTAACCCGGTCAACTATCTACCTGTAGCAAAGAGGCATATTGAAAACATCCACATAGAGATTAAAACGGATCAAAACACTCCGGTAAATTTTACTTATGGGAAAACCGTTGTGAGACTACACTTCCGACCCGTGATATCACAACGCGTAATGAAATGATGGTCATTCACTCTAATATCACAGAGAGAGTAAGAGGTAATATATATATATATATATAAAAACGGGTTGATCACAGACTCATTAGTCACTATCAAACAAACGTTCAGTCAGAGGTCACCTCAGTGTCTGTGTCTGTGTCAGGAGGAGGACGACAAAACAAAGCAACATGGTTCAGATAAACATGAGGGATGATCCTCACCGCTTCGTAAACTATTACCAGAACCAGGTCGGAGGTACCCTGCCTGGTTTTTATGGAGCACCTGTAATGTACGGTCGTGGAATAGGTTCTATATTTTCAAAATTATTTCGCTTCGTAGCCCCCCTTGTTAAAAAAGGTTTTGCTATAGCTAAGCCTCATCTGAAAACAGCAGCTACAAACATTGCCTCAGATGTCATAGGCAAAACCATGAGAAGGATCTCTGGTCCTGCAGAGACGGGAGGACAAGAAGGATCGGGTATCATGGTTCTGTCACGAAGACCAAGAAAGCGGCCGCCGGGTGAACGTGTGAGGAGGTCACAAATAGTGAGGCCGCTCAAAAGAAAGAAGTCAGTTGGAAGGATCAAGCCTAAAGGGAGGAAGTCTGCACGGAGCAGGGATATATTCCACTGAATCATAAATAGAGAGAGAAAGAGAGTGAAACATGGCTCTTTTGCATCACAAATCCCCTGAGTGCACCCTGGCAGAACTGGACTTATTTTCAGTCCCTATGACCCAGCTTTCTATCGAGGATAAGATCTACACGGAAATTATGCCTCTATCCGCTATTACTGAGAATGGTCCGATTGAGTTTTTTATACCGGGAGATGGTGAAAAGTATCTGGATCTCAACGATACCTTGTTACATCTACGCGTGAAGATCACCAATGCAGACGGTACAAACTTGGCGAACGACGCACCTGTGGGTCTCATCAATTATCCTCTCAATACACTATTCAGTCAATGCGATGTTACTCTGGGTGATAGATTAATTTCACAGTCTAGTGCCACCCACCCATATAGAGCTATGATCGAGACTCTGCTAAACTTTTCTGAAGACACGTTAAAGAGTCAGTTCAGCGCTGGTCTTTATTGTAAAGACACAGCCGGCGCCATAGACTCTATAGTAACCAATAATGGGCCAAACAGAGGGCTAAACCAGAGGGCTCTCTGTACAGCTAATTCCAGAGAAGTACACCTATTGGGCCCCCTCCATGGGGATATCTTTTTCTGCGAAAGGCTCCTGCTGAACTCTGTGGATATGAGAGTTAAACTAACCAGAGCCAGTGAGGCCTTCTATCTCATGGGAACCAGAGACTCGACTTACCGATTAATGATATTAGGAGCCTCTCTTTTTATCAAAAAAGTTTCCGTCTCCCCCGCTGTTCGCTTAGGCCACACATCGGCCTTAATGAGAGGAAACGCTCTCTACCCACTGTCACGAGTGAATGTAAAAACATACTCCATCCCTGAAAATTCGAGGATATGCAATCAGGAGAATCTCTTTTTGGGAGCGATGCCTAAATATATTGTTTTAGGTATGGTGCACCACGAGGCATTCACGGGAAGAAGGGACTTGTCACCCTTCAACTTTAAACATATGGATATAGAGTATCTAGCTCTTTGTCAGGATGGTAAACAAGTTCCCGCCAAGGCGTTCCAGCCTCAGTTCAACCAAGGCATTTCAGTCCGGGAATTTTACAATTTGTTCACAGCGACAGGTCGTCATTTAAAAGATCTCCCTCTGAGTATCACACGTGAAGAATTTAACAACGGTTACTCGCTGTTTATCTTTAATCTCAATCCTGGTGAGGATAGCGACGCCTTGTCACCTGTTTCTAATGGGAATTTAAGACTGGAGGCGAGGTTTAGAGTTCCGCTACCTCACACCACAACCCTCATTGTCTACGCATGTTACGATTCCATTTTGGAGATCAACTCAAGAAGACAGGTGCTGGTGGACTATTATTAAAAGAGTAAGCATGAATAACCACCAACTGGAGAGCCTGTTGCACCATCTACTGGGTGACCTATTTTGTGGCGTGTGGGCTAGTGACCAACTCCCCTTGCTCACACAAACGTTTACAAAGCCGGCTTACTTCATTGTGAACACACATCCTTCTCACATGCCTGGGGAGCATTGGCTAGCTCTGACTCTGGAGGAGAACGGTCAAGCCACCTTTTTCGACTCTTACGGGCTACCGCCAGATTTTTCTCACTACCCCTCAGACATTGTGTCATTTCTGAAAGACCGATCCCTGAAGATAACGTACCATAATCGCCAACTTCAGAACACCTTGTCCACCGTGTGCGGTCAGCAGTGCGTTTATTACCTCTGCCACCGGGCGTGCGGAATGTCTCTGCAGCAAGTATTATCCTCCTACAGTGACGATGTTCTTAAAAATGATGTGATGGTATCTAACTTTGTGAAAAAATATCAGAGATGCATCAGAAAGCACAGTGCTACCTCATTTCATCACGGAGCCTGTTCTTTACAGATGTTCAAAGAGTGCTATAAATTGTGAATGCATGAAAGTGATGACTCTGTAGACTCTGAAAATTGGAATCAATAAAAAATTTTTATTGAGAACAAATGACGGTATCATTTTATTCATTTCTTACAGAAATTTATGGTGAAAAGGTAACCCAGCGCGGAGGTTTTATCTTTTTATGCAGACTATGTTCATCTGCAGCCTTGTCTCGCTCATTATGTCCAGATCTTAAAAAATGTGGGGAGAGGGTTATCTTCTTCTTCGGTTTTACAGATGGTATTTTCTCTATTCCGCTCGACTCTGTTTTGAGACGACGATATTGTTCACAGGCTTGCGGATTATTCACAGAGGATAAAGGTATGTTCAGTTCATTCAGAACATTGAGAAAACTTGTCCAGCCTGCTGGTTGCATGGTTTGGGCTTTTCTTTTAAAAGGGAGCAGAAGGTTTTTAAGTAAATCAACCAAATGTGATCCTCTCACAACCTGCCCCTGATAAACAAATTCTCCTCTGGGGGTCCAGCCATTTCTCTCAGATAATTTCCTCAAGATGTATTCACCATTTCTGCGATCGCGCTTTGGAAGGATTTTTAATACCTCACTCGCCGTTGCATCCAATTCTAGCTGATCGGGCTCGTGAACACGATCCGTCTCACGGGAATCTGATTCAGGTATTGGATCATTAAGATTGTTTCGCTGAAGAGTCACAGTCATCCGCGGCTCCTCCATCTGACCTTGCTTGATTAGGGTGAGGTATCTTTGCAGCAGGGCGTCGTATTTCTTAATTTTTTCATAAGAGGTCATTCCTGACTCGTCGAGTATCGCTCTCATTTTACTATCCAAATCATCCTCCGCCGTCTGTCTGATAGAAGTCTCTGACTGACTCAAGTGTTTGAACTGATGAGGTGAGATGAGAAACATCTTTTGTGCTGTCCTGAGCGACATGGTTCTTATCTTCTAACGATTCCGGCCACTAGATCCCCAATTACGGGTGCAAGAGCCGTTAGGATGGGGAGAATAAACCCTCCTCCTTGACTTTTGAGAGCCAGCTGCTTACGTTTTAAACCGGTTCTCTTATCAGCCAGCAGTCTGATAACTTTCTTTTGCTTTTTCAAACTCCGATACTGGGGAGGGGATAGCTTAATGTTACCCTTTAAAATATTCAGAGCAATCTCACACAAAGCTTTAAGAAAGTCGGGTGAACAATGGCCGAGAATGTCCTTACGTTTCTGAGGTGTGGCGTGGTACAGAGCTCGGAGTAACGGAGCATTCCTTTTTATACGGGCTGACATGATAAATTACTATGCTTTCGGAACATAGACAACTGGCCACTGACTAGGAAGTAAACCCGTTCTCAGTCTGTATTGTTCTGGGCATGAGTGGGTCAGGTCGACGATTAAATACCCGTGCGGCTCTCTGGTGGCGTCCTCAAAGCTCTCCAGAAAAATAGCTTTCTCTGAGGGGAAGATTTGACGGGCTAGTATATTCACCTGCAATCTATCTCTGGGATTCTTAAACAGCACCAGGTAGTTACTGTTCAGGCTGATGGTGCGACTGTATTTCCCTTGATGAAATACATTTTGAGTCAACATCATGACACTCATATTTCTGTGATGTCTGTACTGTGTGAAAATTTTTACCACTTCAGGATGGTCTGAAGCCTGAAAAATGACATCGTCCAGAATAACCAAGTGCTTACGATCAGGAGGGAACAGATTTTCATCTTCAAAAGAATGAGGCAATCCTTCCACAAATTTGATGTTTTTATTCAACCGCTGCAGTTCAGCATACAGTGGTTGGAAAGAGGTATAAATCCAAACAATATTATCCGGTACAACATCCATCACATGGTTACACTTTTTTAAAACACTTTTAACAAAAAATGATTTTCCACATCCGCTGGGCCCCACAATCAGACATGAAAAAGGAGTCTTTAGTCTGGGGTCAAAATCAATCTCCTTCATATCAGAAAATTGCGGCATTTTTATTTATTTATTTTTTTCCCTCTCTTAACCACCTTAATACCTTAATAACCGAAAGGCAGAGTTGTACCGTCAGGAAAAAGGCGTCTCTTGTCATACACCACCCGGAACTTTTTCTGGAATGTCACATTTTTTAACAGAAACCCCTTTTTATCTCTTCTGATGGTACGCTGAGGGGTCTCGATCACTGTTTCTCTGGAGTCAGCCAAGTATCCCTCCACTAACTCTTTGACGCTGTCAAAGTTGACCTTCTCGCTGCATTCATGCGTCTGAGTGATGCCTTTAACGCGCATCGATACTTTTTTCTGATTTCTGGTCTGGTAGGCGTAACTCTTGGGTCCTGCTGCAACAAATTCCTGAATTGTGTCACCTCCCAGCTCATCGGTCAAATCCCCCAGATAGTTTCCCAGTTTCAGTGGAGTCTCACCTTTTTTCACCACATAGATCAGACTGTCTGTGTCTATGTAGAGAATTTTGTCCTGCATTACTTCCAGACAGCTGTACAGTTTTAAACGTGCATATGCGGTGGTAAATGCTGCAATGAATACATTGTTTACCTTGTTGGGTGGAGCGATGCACCGTTTGTTGTAAGTCCACTGCAACATGCACATGTCAGGGTTTAGAAAGTGGAAGTAGGCTATCTTGTATTTACCCGAGAACATGAAATTAAAAAATTCATTCGGGTCTGTGACGATGGTGGTCTGATGGAGGTCGCTTCTCTGCGCAAATTTCCCCCAGAAACTGTTCAGACACAGTTTAGCCACCTGTCTTTTAGCAGGGTTCACCTCTATTTTGCTGGTATCCAACTGAATACCTTGATGGAGTTTGTAATCACTGACGTACCTCTGCTTACTCTCCTCATCAACTGCGTCTGCGGGATATCCTGAAGCCTCTTGTTTACCCTTAAGAAATGTGTGTATGTAGTCTACAAAGATTGAGCTACTGGTCCTCTCAAAGTGCCACACCTCAGTGATTTTAGCAAGACGATAACCAAGCTTTAACGCCTTGCTAAACTCCACACTCACCCACACACCTGTTAGTGCTCTCTCCTCATCGCTGTGGCTGCACGCACCTGCCTGGTTATTCATTTCAGCACAGGTGCGACAGAGAGTGAATACAAGTTTTCCGTGAGATGACTTGTAAGGTAAAACTGGGAAAAACAGCCCACGCGGAGGATAAACAACAGCTCTTATGAAACCAAAGTAGCTGTCAGGGTCATCAAAATCTCTGCAGATGATTCTGGGATGACCGAGAGGGTAAGGAAAGCTGCAATTTACATAGGGGTAAAGAGATGTAAAGTCAGCGTAGTGCACAGTTTCATCTACCCCCGCACTGTACCTCAACCTGAGTGCACAGGTCCGACCACCGTACAGTGCCTGTCTTGGAGAGAGAGGTTCAGGGGCGTTAAAGCTCTTGAGAAATTCAATCACCTCCGGATGGGACTTTTTCATCTCAGTCCACTCGTGCTCCCACATGATATGCAGACGAAGACCGTACACTGACTGAAGTTCTCTCTCTCTCTCATGGGTCTCTGCATAGAACTTTTCAAACGGCTCCTTCCTCAGCGGACATGTGTCTTGAGGCTGATAGCAGATGGGGCAGCCGTGAAAGAAACAGCCGTAAAACTCAAAAGCTACCCTCACACCGTCAATTTCCGCATACCCATCTACGTGATAAGGACCGATTCCTTTTTCCCCTGTGTTTAACGCATGGCTAATCTCAATCCCTCTGCTAAACGCTAACCACTCCAGCCACTGGATGGATGCGTTTGAGAAGGTCTTACTCTGCTGACTGTAATCAACGGGTGAAGGTATGGCCAGGGTTTTAGGCTGCAGAAAGTTGGCGGTAAAAACCTTCATACAGGCCGACGCGATCGTGATGCATTTCAGGGGGTCCACGCGCGTCTCGTTAAAGAATTGCTCGCGGAATTTGACACACCCCTTGAACAGTATATCTACATCATTTTTGCAGTAAAGCATGCTCTGTTCACGAAAGTTAAAGGTGCCTTTACAAACTCCATCGTACCATCTGTAGAACTCTCCCTGCTCACTGGGGCTCATGAGTTCTACAGAGTAGTAACTCGGTGAAGGAAAAGGCCCCACATATTTCAAATTCTGCTCTGAAGAGAATCTGTGGGGAAAGAAACCTTTGGTATGATCACTGAAACCTAACGCTTTCGGCATCATACTCAGTTTCATAGCCAGGAAGGACAGACTATCGATGAATCTCAAACCATAATCACAGTCTGTAAAACAGAGAATTTTACTCCCCTGTGTGATGAGAGAGGGCTTCATACCTAGTTGCACCATGACGTTAAGGATTAGATAACTATCATAACCTCGTCCGTTGTGAGCAATAAACGTGTATCCACGGTAGCGTGGTCTCCTGAAACGGAGGAGGAATTTCTTGACACAATCCAACCCGTAGGCAGACCACTCCACACCTTTCAGCGTTTTTGCACAGACCAGAAAGGGGACATGCACATCGTTCTGACCGACTAAGGATTCAAAATCATAAAAGATCAGTTTTTCGTCAAGCCGTTCGTCGGTGCTGGTAGGCTGAATGTAACACTGATGTCCACCGAGAGTTGGTGTAGAACCGAGGGTCAGTTTCTCACCACAGATTTTACATTTTAAACCTTCACACACGTGGGGGGTTTTTACCTTAGTCATCGCAACGCGATAAAATCTCTTACACGTCGGACATCTTTTAATCAGATCACAATGACTCACTTGCATTCTGGCTTGGGGTCTCTCACGAGGTTCTTTGTGTCTGTTGAAGCACGACGAGTTACGACAGCTTCTGTTGCAATCGCCACAAAATACAGGACTGAGCTCTTGATTTGTACATGACGAGTCGCAACACACAGGACAGTAACCAGGACAGTAGTGTGAGTGTGGCTCATTGTAACTGGTGTAGCAGTGCTCGCAAATGTACCTGGACCCTAAAAATCCTTTGAGGTTTTTTATTCCATAGTAATGGTTTTGGAGTAATAACAGAAAGAGAGGGCTTGATCGATCTCTGAAATCAGTCTCAAATTTACACAGAGCTCGATCACCCTTGGTTCTGTGAAACACCACAATTTTTCTGTTTAGGATTTTTTCGAATTTTCCAACATCACCGAAAGACACAGGCGTCTGATCAGTCAGCCCTGCCTGACGCTGCCACTCTCTCGCCTGGGCCGAAGCCTGACTATCGGTAAATTTAGAACCGGAGACGTGCGCGAGACTGATGGCGAAACAGAGCTGATTGTCACAGTTATCTGTAATGTACAAGTGACGTTTTTTCTTATGGATTAATTCGCATTCTAAGGTTTTTGAAGCCTTCCGTTTGGCGCCCCCTGTAGGGTTTCTTACTACCTGGAGGACTAACTCCATGTTAGTATCAGAGGCAATCTCTGCGTTCGATTGAGTTAACTCGTCTAAAAAGTCCAGAAAGGCTTTCAGGATTACATCAGACTCATTTGTGACAGAAACGGTAATGTGTTGAGAAATACTCTCACCTACTAATTCTAGCTGGACGACATCATTACATCTGCCACTTCAATAAGATTGCTCATAACAGCTGAAGTGAACTCAGCGATGTTGGGCATTCTATCAGGGCACGGACGCGGTATTGTGACGGGACGTCTTATTTCAAGACAATTGTAGCGTTCCCGCTCAATCGGTTGAGGTGTAGCTCTCCGACTCGTTTCAGGGACGGCTACGTTCTCCTGATTCACCCCCCTACCATGCTGCAGAGTTTGTTCTGCTGCAGCTGGAGAAGGTAAAGAATTCAGATTTGATGAGGCTGTGTCTGATGCTGAAGATTGAGAAGCACTAATCGCTGAGGCTGTCTCTAGTGATGTGACACAAGGAGCTGGATTTGATGACTCATTTTGTAAACTCGGGCCGGGTGGCGGAGGCCCGTTTAAATTCAGGACTGACGATTCTAATTCAGGGACGGCTACGTTCTCCTGATTCACCCCCCTACCATGCTGCAGAGTTTGTTCTGCTGCAGCTGGAGAAGGTAAAGAATTCAGATTTGATGAGGCTGTGTCTGATGCTGAAGATTGAGAAGCACTAATCGCTGAGGCTGTCTCTAGTGATGTGACACAAGGAGCTGGTTTTGATGACTCATTTTGTAAACTCGGGCCGGGTGGCGGAGGCCCGTTTAAATTCAGGACTGATGATTCTAATTCATGTAACACATCAATTTGACCATTTTCATCTTCTTCAATATTCATAGGAGATGATTGATAATCGATATTAAGGAGCGCATACTCCAGTGGTGTAAAGTAATCCCACACATGAACCGGTATGGGTATGTTTTCCAAATTTCCCACAGCCTCGGATATTACAGCCGGCACAGCTCTGCCTGCTTGATTATCCATCTTTACACAGAATTGAGAATGGCTAAGAGGGGTTAAGATATCTACTTATATATATATACACACATTTACTTTACTTCGAAATCACGGCCAAGTCACGGTTAATTCTCTGTATAAGAATCTCGCTACTTCTCATGAATGCCCGAGCTCTTGATCTTTCACGTCGGATGGTAGCGTTTCTTTTCCTCCACAGACGAGGGTCGGGCCGGCTTGGAGGATTTATCCGTTCTATTGACAGATCGGCCTCTGTGGTTGAAGGAGAAATAACCATAAAAGTATTTTGAATATACCTGGTTCAGTGATTGTGAATTTAAAAAAAAAAAAAAAAAAAAAAATAATAAAAAAAATAAAAAAAATAAAAAAAAATTAAGAATTAAAAATTTAAATTAAAGTTTAAAAAAAAAAAAAATTTAAATTAAAAATTAAAAATTTAAATTAAAATAAATGAAAAAAATTAAAGAAATTATATATATAAAAAAAAAAAAATAATAATAATAATAATTTAAAATAATAATAATAATAATAATAATAATAATAATAATAATAATAATAATAATAATAATAATAATAATAGGCTGTACCTTTCATTAGCCCTTCGACAAGCGACAGTCTGTTGCGCACTCTATTGCACCGCCGATTCTTCACCACGGACCTCACGGGAGCTATAACATCAGATTCTGTCAAATTGAAACACAGTTTAATAGCGTAAAATAGATAAATAAATAAATTTAAAAAAAAAAAAACCTTGCTTAAGTATACACTATGTGAAATTTGCATAGATGTTACCATGTAATGCTCCCGTTGAATGCAGCACGGATAAGTGGACAGAGCAGTAATAATATATCAACTGGCTTGTTTTACAGGCACCAGACATGAGTTCTACTGGAAAAAAAAAAGGCTGCGCTCTTTTAACCCCTCTCACCCTTCACCCTCTCCCTATGCGTCACATCCGTGTTGATGACGTATGACGCTTACGCGCTCACGTGAGAAAACAAAAACAATGAGTGATGAGTTTTTTTTTAAAAACTTACCCCGCTGATCAGGCTGTTTAGCGAGGGGTCCCTCCCCCCCCCCCCCCCCCCGCGAGCAACGCTTGGCGCCTCTAATAGCTGCGCCGTTATGCAGCCTAGTAAACCGACAGCCCCTTCAGCCCCTGCAGCTGTGTCGGTATGGTAGCCGCTCACAGGCGACTCGGGTCGTTGGGTTTCTCGTGGGCTGTAAGGTACACTCGGAGGTGTGTGTAGAACAGATGTTTCCAGCCGTCCGTCCTCTGTACTAACACTCGGACACTCAGTTGAAAACTGGTTGAGTTGTACAGGGAGCAGTCTTCGTCGTAGCCGGGATTTATTCAGGGAAAGTCCGTTTCCCCCTCCCGGCGCGTTTAAAGTCAATTCACCTTCGAACACGGCTGGGTTCTTCTTTTTTCGGCCTTGCTCCACACTGTTTAGTAAATCTGTGAACAATTACATCTGTTGTTATTTCATTGAAACATTTCACTTGTTAAAGGTTATTAAAGTTAAAGTAACATTACCATAATCGGCTTGCGTCAATATGAAGTCATCCAAATCCTCTGCGTCCAACTCTGGAAATTAACACTCTGTCATGGTGTGGTAATATAATTATACACGCATTCATATGTTTAACATCAGATCTTTTTTACTTACCGTTGAATACTCCTAAGAGTGCCAAAGAACCGCCGGTTGGCTGTGTATGGACGTCAGCTCTTGTTTTCCGTCCTAAAAAAGTTGTTTGTTGTTGGTTTTTTTTTTTTGTTTTTTTTGTTGGTTTTTTTTTTTTTTAAAGTTTTAAGGAGACTTTTTGCGTACCTGTGTCCATGGTTCCTATCCTGTCGGTTGAGCCCCTGACGTAAATGCCTGAACCATTTTATATAGTCTTACCCCCCTCCATAGAAATAAGGGAGTGTTTTAAAAATTTCTTGAAGTGCTAATTTCAACCCATTTGCTCTTCACACTTAGTTTATATCCACCCTACGGTTAGTAACAGATTGATTCTGTTTACTTGTGAAGTAAGACGTTGTCTCATTCCCACACAGCATGGTGCATCCTAGTGAACATCATATATGTTCATTTGTTTACTTGCGAACTAAGACAACGACACATACTGTTTACCACACTGTACTTTGCATTCTTATTGACCCGGGCCATTTGCCCCCTACAGCCCAGTGCCGCAGCATGATGCATTCTTACGACCCCCCTGCAGTTGGCTCTCATAGTGTGAGCTGATCAGTCAGAGCGAGAACTAGATGTAAACTTTATGGGCAACCTGTTCTATTAGTGAATTCTCTGTAGATTAGCCCATGATACCATATACAACATGTATGCAAACTAAGAGGGAAACCTTTTTCATGTAATTTAAACCTACCTCTATTTGCTATAAACAACCCATCCTCCGTTCAGTGTCACAGTATGGTGCAGCCAGAGACAACCAGATGTCTGTTAACACCCCCCACCCCCACCCCACCCAAATCCATGCAGTGCTAGCAACACCTGGTAAAAGGAGGACTTTCCAGCACCCTGAGCCTTGCTCGTACGAGACTTAAAATGTTATCTCATTCCCACACAGCATGGTGCATCCTTGTGAACATCATATATGTTCATTTGTTTACTTACGAACTAAGACAAGGACACATACTGTTTACCACACTGTACTTTGCATTCTTATTGACCCGGGCCATTTGCCCCCTACAGCCCAGTGCCGCAGCATGATGCATTCTTACGACCCCCTGCAGTTGGCTCTCATAGTGTGAGCTGATCAGTCAGAGCGAGAACTAGATGTAAACTTTATGGGCAACCTGTTCTATTAGTGAATTCTCTGTAGATTAGCCCATGATACCATATACAACATGTATGCAAACTAAGAGGGAAACCTTTTTCATGTAATTTAAACCTACCTCTATTTGCTATAAACAACCCATCCTCCGTTCAGTGTCACAGTATGGTGCAGCCAGAGACAACCAGATGTCTGTTAACAGACCCCACCCCACACATCTAATTATTTTCCCATCTTTACCTTACAGGGACCGGTCTTTGAAGCTGTTAAAATGCTGACCACTTCTACAACTTAACCTTTTCTATTAACCCTAACCCTTTCTCTTATTTAAACATTCAACTAATATATTTCTCACAACCTCCTGACTTTAGCTGTAATCATTCTTAACCCTAGCCATAAACTCCCCCTTCCTTCCTTAGATCTCTTCAACAGATGGCTAATCTATGTCAAACAGAGGTCACACGTCAAAATAGCTTGATCGATCGATAAGAGGTCAAAAGTCATATCCCCAGATGTCAGCAAACGGATGTCAAACAAAGGTCACCTGTCATATTAATTTGATTGATCGATAAGAGGTCACAGGTCACCTGTCAAAATGAGTTTGAATAAAGGTGTCCTTTTATATCTCTGATTGGACTCTCTTCCACTCTGGAGTTGCCCGTGGTGAGAGGCGCAGAGCAGGTGTGGGCATACTTATTGCCCCCCGGCTGTGTGCCAGTACATTGGGGTTTACCCCAGTGAACGAGAGGGTAGCCTCCCTCCGCCTTGGGTGGGGGGACGAGTCCTGACTGTTGTTTGTGCCTATGCGCCAAACAGCAGTTCAGAGTACCTACCCTTTTTGGAGTCTCTGGGGGAGGCACTGGAGAATGCTCCTACCGGAGACTCCCTCATTCTGCTGGGGGACTTCAATGCTCACGTGGGCAATGACAGTGAGACCTGGAGGGGTGTGATTGGGAGGAACGGCCCCCCCGATCTGAATCAGAGTGGTGTTATGTTGTTGGACTTCTGTGCCAGTCATAGACTGTCCATAACGAACACCATGTTCAGGCATAAGGGTGTCCATATGTGCACTTGGCACCAGGACACCCTTGGCCGCAGTTCGATGATCGACTTTGTGGTTGTATCATCGGACTTGCGGCCGTATGTCCTGGACACTCGGGTGAAGAGAGGGGCGGAGCTGTCAACTGATCACCACCTGGTGGTGAGTTGGCTCCGCTGGTGGGGGAGGATGCCGATCAGACCTGGCAGGCCCAAACGTATTGTGAGGGTCTGCTGGGAGCGTTTGTCAGAATCCCCCGTCAGAAGGAGCTTTAACTCCCACCTCCGGCAGAGCTTCAACCATATTTGAGGTGGGGGACATTGAATGTGACATGTTCCGTGACTCCATTGCCGAGGCAGCTGGTCGGAGTTGTGGCCGTAAGGTGGTCGGTGCCTGTCGTGGCGGCAACCCTCGAACCTGCTGGTGGACACCAGTGGTGAGGGAAGCCGTCAAGCTGAAGAAGGAGTCCTATCGGGCCTTTTTGGCCAGTGGGACCCTGGAAGAAGCTGATAGGTACCGACGGGCCAGACGGGCCGCGGCTTCGGTGGTTGCTAAGGCAAAAACTCGGGCCTGGGAGGAGTTCGGTGAGACCATGGAGAAGGATTTCCGGACGGCCTCGAAAAGATTCTGGTCCACCATCCGGCGTCTCAGGGGGGGGAAGCGGCTCACAGTCAACACTGTTTACAGTGGGGACGGGGCTTTGCTGACCTCAACTCGGGATGTTGTGAGTCGGTGGGGGGAGTACTTCGAGGAACTCCTCAATCCTACCAACACGTGCTCGGAAGAGGCAGAGTCGGAGAGCTCGGAGACGGGGCCTCCCATTTCTGGGGCTGAGGTTGCCGAGGTGGTTAAAAAGCTCCTTGGTGGCAAGGCCCCGGGGGTGGATGAGGTCCGTCCTGAGTTTCTCAAGGCTCTGGATGTTGTAGGGCTGTCTTGGCTGACACACCTCTGCAGTATCGCGTGGACATCGGGGACAGTGCCTCTGGACTGGCAGATTGGGGTGGTGGTCCCCCTCTTTAAAAAGGGGGACCGGAGGGTGTGTTCCAACTATAGGGGTATCACACTCCTCAGCCTCCCTGGTAAGGTGTATTCGGGGGTATTGGAGAGGAGGATCCGTCGGATAATCGAGCCTCGGATTCAGGAGATGCAGTGTGGCTTTCGTCCTGGCCATGGAACAGTGGACCAGCTCTATACCCTCGGCAGGATCCTGGAGGGTGCATGGGAGTTTGCCCAACCAGTGTACATGTGTTTTGTGGACTTGGAGAAAGCGTTCGACCGTGTCCCTCGTGGAGTCCTGTGGGGGGTGCTCCGGGAATATGGAGTTCCGGACCCCTTGATAGGGGCCGTTCGGTCTCTGTATGACCGGTGCCAGAGTTTGGTCCGCATTGCCGGCAGTAAGTCGGATACGTTTCCGGTGAGAGTTGGACTCCGTCAGGGCTGCCCTTTGTCACCGATTCTGTTCCTAACTTTTATGGACAGAATTTCTAGGCGGAGCCAGGGCGTTGAGGGTGTCCCATTTGGCGACCTCAGAATCGGGTCTCTGCTTTTTGCAGATGATGTGGTTCTGTTAGCGTCGTCAGGCCGTGACCTTCAGCTCTCACTGGAGTGATTCGCAGCCGAGTGTGAAGCGGCTGGGATGAGAATCAGCACCTCCAAATCCGAGACTATGGTTCTCAGCCGGAAAAGGGTGGAATGCTCTCTCCGGGTCGGGAATGAGATCCTTCCCCAAGAGGAGGAGTTCAAGTATCTCGGGGTCTTGTTCACGAGTGACGGACGAATGGAGCGGGAGATTGACGGGCGGATCGGTGCGGCGCCTGCAGTGTTGCAGGCTCTGCACCGACCCGTCGTTGTGAAGAGGGAGCTGAGCCAGAAGGAGAAGCTCTCTACTTACTGGTCAATCTACGTTCCCATCCTCACCTATGGTCACGAGTTGTGGGTAGTGACCGAAAGAACAAGATCGCGAATACAAGCGGCCGAAATGGGTTTCCTCCGCAGGGTGTCTGGGCTCTCCCTTAGAGATAGGGTGAGAAGCTCAGTCATCCGGGAGGGGCTCGGAGTAGAACCGCTGCTCCTCTGCATTGAGAGGAGTCAGATGAGGTGGCTCGGGCATCTGGTTAGGATGCCCCCTGGGCGCCTCCCTGGGGAGGTGTTCCGGGCACGTCCCACTGGGAGGAGACCCCGGGGGAGACCCAGGACACGTTGGAGAGACTATGTCTCTCGGCTGGCCTGGGAACGCCTCGGGGTCCCCCCGGAAGAGCTGGAGGAAGTGGCCGGGGACAGAGACGTCTGGGTTTCTCTGCTCAAGCTGCTGCCCCCGCGACCCGACCCCCGGATAAGCGGCAGATGATGGATGGATGGATATATCCTCCACCAACCAGACTTACAACCTCTGACTAGGGTAGCAGAATTTCTAAGCATCTGTACCCCAAAACTACTATCAAAAATATATAAATTATTGTCTAAGATAGATGACGTGATGTAGTGGATGGGGCCACGTAGGTGGTCCCCTTTGGTTGCACTCTGCAGTTCCCTGCCCCTGTTTTAATTACACCTTAGACATTACTACTTATCAAACACACTCACACACACACATTAGGTCTTGGGGGGTGGTTACACTGAGTGGCATCTGGTGGGCGGGGCTCTTTGGGTATGTAGGCTGCCCAGAGTGCCGCGCTCCCAGTTCTACAAGTTTGGCTGCCCCTCAATTTTAATTGCTCACTATTAGAAAATATTGAAGAGCCAGAAGGGTGAGGGGAGGGGTCTTCTTCGCACACCCCTGCTTCCTGGTGTCTGCTCGGGGCAGGAGGGGCCAGGAGGATTAATTAATTGTTCTGCTGGTTCGGGGTCTGTGGTGGCTGGGGGGTTGCTGGCCTCCTGGTGTGCCCGCTGCACTACACCCCAGCAGAGTCGAGGGAGGTAGGATGTGTGGATGTGTGGATGTATGGGACGTGAAAGTGTGTGTTTGATTGGGCCTGGATCTGGGACTTGCTGTCGCCTGGCCTGCCTGTGTTTCTCCCGATGGGGCATCAGCGTTGCCTCTCCCCACTGCTCGCGACTTCACCCACCTGTGGGCACGTCTTGACTCCCAGGGCACTTGGCCAGGGGCGCTGGGGCAGGCGCTGACCCACTTTGTGGCTGTCTGGGGCGCTTGGCCCTCCTGGGTATTGGGTGGGGCCTCTGCCGGGGGGTTTGGGGAAGCTCGGGCTCCTGGGGCCCAGGTCCAGTGCACGGCCCATGTCTGGGCGGCTGGGGCCTGGCGGGGTTGGTGGGCTGTTACCCCTGGTTCCCGGAGTGCCTCTGCCCTATGCTTATGGGGGCTCTTTCCGGGGGCTTCCTCTGCAGTCTTCTGGGTGGATGCGTGGTTGCCCCTGCGGTGGGCTGCCTGGGTTCTGTGCTCTGTGGGGGCTGCTGGTGGCCTGGGTCTTGTGGCCCTCTCTGCCTGCTTCTGATTGCTTGTGGGGGGGGGCTGTGGATTGTGGCCCTGTACGCTTATACACTCATAACTAAGCACGGTTATCATGTAGGTCCTGTGCCATGGGTGTTGCATGTTCTCACACACACACACACACATTCATTAGTCCAGTAGCATGGTCACTAAGCAGTTGATGTATTATCATGTCGTCTCAGGTCATCTATATCCACAGCTGTGTTGTATGCGATTGCCGCTTCTTGTGCTTGTTTTTGTTTGTTTGTGTGTTTGTTTTTTCTCTGCTTGTCTGCTTTCAGGTGCTCCTGGTGGCGCTAAGGCTGGATTCCTCTCATAGGCCATGGATTGTTGTCTGTTTTGTTTTTTACAGGTGTAGCAGCTGGTTGTCTGGTTTTTGTTTCTATTTTTGTTCTGTTTCCTCTTCTTTCCTCTTCTTCTTTCCTTGTCCCCCGGTCCGGTTCAGTTCAGTTCATGTCATATATTGTAAACAGAAATAAATAAATGGGCATCAAGGGGAGCTTTACATTTATGTTGGCAACACCCATTCCGAAATCCCGCCATTCCGACATCCCGCTATTCCGACATCCCACCATTCCGACATACCACCATTCCGACATACCACCATTCCGACATGCAAACGTCCCACCATTCCGACGTTCAAATGTCCCACCATTCCGACAAGGCTTTCTGTATAAGGAAATGTGTGTTACTCAACAGGTGAGTCCCTTCTTTCTGTTCATGCAATTTATATGTTTAACACATGTTTATAGACAAGCGTTATTAAAAACACAAAGTCTCGGCAACTGGAGGAGGAGAAGCAGTTCGCGGTGGTTTTCAATCACACACTCCAATGCCACTTGTTTCAACTTCCGAAAATTTAATCCAGGAAAAAAAGGCTTACAAACATGGACCAAAACGGCTCCATAACACGCACAAGAATCCAAAAGAAACGAAAATTAACTAAAAGAAAGCAAATAAACAGTATGAAGTGGTCAAAATTGGTTTTACGCATGCCTATGTGCGTCTGGCACATGCGTCTTCGGGCTCTCCCACATTGGTTTGTGGATGAAAGCTATATGTTCAGCTGTAATGTCATGTAAAAACAATCTCTACATGACATTTACTCCCAGGTGTGACCAGTTACGTCCTTAAGATATCAACAGGCTGTATAAAGCCTTGCGCAACGGCTGTGTGTTTGTGCCAAATGCGCAAAGCCCATCCGCGCTTCCCAAAATTGGAGCGAGTACTCATAAATCACGTGAATAACATGAATAAACGGTTTTACTGCATTTTGTTGTGTTTTATACGTTCTATGCTGTCATTTCTCTCTTCTCCTATTGGCAAGGCAAGGCAGAGTGCTCGCAACTGTGTCCTGTGCCGTAGCCGTGATATCTGTTATTGCAATTATTACTTTTGCATATGATGACAGCGTGCAAAAGACGCATGGGCTCTGTGGAGAGCTCCGCTCCAGCTGGCTGCTGTGACAGCTCACTGACAATGTATTTCTGCTTAATCAGTTTCAGTCTCGCCAGAGTTACATTAATATCTGTATTTTTATATTTGAAATTCAGGGGATTTTGATAATAGATTATTAAAGTTTGTTTGCGAGGCTGTGGCCTCTGCATGTGCAGAGCTTGTGCGCCAAACTTTAGGGCGTATTTGCGCCGGCATATCATTAGTGCAAAATGTTTTGGGTAAAAAATAGGCTATTAAAAGGAACTGTCGGAATGGCGGTATGTTAAAAAAAAAAAAACATACCGCCATTCCGACCATAGGAGGAAAAAAGTGTCGGAATGGTGGGACGTTTGATAAAAAATTAAGTGTCGCCATTCCGACAATTGGAGACCCATGTCGCAATGGCGAGATGTCGGAATGGCAGCATGTAACCATGATGAAGGAGAGACCATTTGAGCAGCACAGCCATTTCGCAGCACAGGGACAGCAGTCCAAGTTACAGGATCTCCCACGTGGTATCACCTGTCACATTGTGTCAAGGCATCAAAAGAAGAAAAAATCCCCAAACTCAAGGACAAAAAGACGAAGACGCCAGTGAACGAAGAGAGAGCACTGACAAACCAGAAATACAAAAGGATTCTCGATATCAAGATCCAGAAGAAGAGGCTAACAATGCCACGAACACTTACGATGCTGGGAATGATGCCAGCAATGAACAGAGAAGAAGATTCAGTGTCATCAATCTGCAACACGTGCCTCTAATGAGGGGGTGAATATAGAATCCTCAACGATTACAACGTCTCTGGGAACTGTGACAAAAACAAGGTTTAAACCATTTTGATATATATTGTAACCTATTGGCTAAGGAATAGTGCTGAAAATGAGGTAAATCTAATCCACCATTTTCCTTGGTCTTCTGTAGGGTTTTTAAACTAATACGTGGTGGTTTGTTTTTCCACAGAAATTTGGAGATGCATGAATCTAGTTACTTAAACCAAGTAGCAGATGGTTTTATGGGGATCATTGAGAACAAATAGTTAACTTTTGGTAGTATCATCATTTTAATGGATGTAATTCTCCCCATAAGTGATATAGGTAAGGACTTCCAACGAGAGAGATCGTCCTCTACTGTCTTTAATAATTGCACATAATTTAGCTTTGTTAGCTCTGAGAGCCTGGAGGAAATGTTTATGCCTAAATATCTAATATTTCCTGACTGTAAAGTGATCGCAGGTATATTATGGACCCTACAGTTAATGGGCAGAACTGTGGTCTTAGACCAGTTGATAGAGTAGTCAGAAAGTGTTGAGAATTTATTTATGAGTGTGATCGTGTGAGTGAGAGACGTCTGTGAGTTCTGAAGGAAAAGTAATACATCATCAGCATAAAGACTTATTTTATGCTCAATATTTTGGGATTAATTACTCACAAACGGGTAAGAAAAGGTAGTATTGCCAGACCATACATGATCAAAACAGGGAGCGGAGGTCGTTCAGCTGCAAGAAGGTGTGAATGTCCAACTAAAGTTTATAAAAAGCGGGTAAGACAAGGTGCGAATGCCCGACAATGCATGATCAAAAGAGGGAGCGGAGGTTTTCGGCTGCAAGAAGGTCTGAATGTCCACCCATAATTCCTGAAAAATGGGTAAAAAAAGGGTGCGAATACCAAACCATACATCATCAAAAGCAGGAGTGGATGTGTTCGGCTAGAAGAAGGTTTGAATGTCCGACCATAGTTTGTAAAAAGCGGGTAAGAAAAGGTTAAAATACCCGACTGTACACAATCAATAGCGGGAGCGGAGTTGTTCGGCTACAAGAAGGTGTGAAAGTCCGACCACGGTTTGTAAAAAGCTGATGAGAAAGGGTGAGAATGCCCGACTATACACCATCAAATGCGGGAGCGGAAGTGTTCGGCTGTGTTTTCAACTTCCGAAAATTTAATCCAGGAAAAAAAGGCTTACAAACATGGACCAAAACGGCTCCATAACACGCACAAGAATCCAAAAGAAACGAAAATTAACTAAAAGAAAGCAAATAAACAGTATGAAGTGGTCAAAATTGGTTTTACGCATGCCTATGTGCGTCTGGCACATGCGTCTTCGGGCTCTCCCACATTGGTTTGTGGATGAAAGCTATATGTTCAGCTGTAATGTCATGTAAAAACAATCTCTACATGACATTTACTCCCAGGTGTGACCAGTTACGTCCTTAAGATATCAACAGGCTGTATAAAGCCTTGCGCAACGGCTGTGTGTTTGTGCCAAATGCGCAAAGCCCATCCGCGCTTCCCAAAATTGGAGCGAGTACTCATAAATCACGTGAATAACATGAATAAACGGTTTTACTGCATTTTGTTGTGTTTTATACGTTCTATGCTGTCATTTCTCTCTTCTCCTATTGGCAAGGCAAGGCAGAGTGCTCGCAACTGTGTCCTGTGCCGTAGCCGTGATATCTGTTATTGCAATTATTACTTTTGCATATGATGACAGCGTGCAAAAGACGCATGGGCTCTGTGGAGAGCTCCGCTCCAGCTGGCTGCTGTGACAGCTCACTGACAATGTATTTCTGCTTAATCAGTTTCAGTCTCGCCAGAGTTACATTAATATCTGTATTTTTATATTTGAAATTCAGGGGATTTTGATAATAGATTATTAAAGTTTGTTTGCGAGGCTGTGGCCTCTGCATGTGCAGAGCTTGTGCGCCAAACTTTAGGGCGTATTTGCGCCGGCATATCATTAGTGCAAAATGTTTTGGGTAAAAAATAGGCTATTAAAAGGAACTGTCGGAATGGCGGTATGTTAAAAAAAAAAAAACATACCGCCATTCCGACCATAGGAGGAAAAAAGTGTCGGAATGGTGGGACGTTTGATAAAAAATTAAGTGTCGCCATTCCGACAATTGGAGACCCATGTCGGAATGGCGAGATGTCGGAATGGCAGCATGTAACCATGATGAAGGAGAGACCATTTGAGCAGCACAGCCATTTCGCAGCACAGGGACAGCAGTCCAAGTTACAGGATCTCCCACGTGGTATCACCTGTCACATTGTGTCAAGGCATCAAAAGAAGAAAAAATCACCAAACTCAAGGACAAAAAGACGAAGACGCCAGTGAACGAAGAGAGAGCACTGACAAACCAGAAATACAAAAGGATTCTCGATATCAAGATCCAGAAGAAGAGGCTAACAATGCCACGAACACTTACGATGCTGGGAATGATGCCAGCAATGAACAGAGAAGAAGATTCAGTGTCATCAATCTGCAACACGTGCCTCTAATGAGGGGGTGAATATAGAATCCTCAACGATTACAACGTCTCTGGGAACTGTGACAAAAACAAGGTTTAAACCATTTTGATATATATTGTAACCTATTGGCTAAGGAATAGTGCTGAAAATGAGGTAAATCTAATCCACCATTTTCCTTGGTCTTCTGTAGGGTTTTTAAACTAATACGTGGTGGTTTGTTTTTCCACAGAAATTTGGAGATGCATGAATCTAGTTACTTAAACCAAGTAGCAGATGGTTTTATGGGGATCATTGAGAACAAATAGTTAACTTTTGGTAGTATCATCATTTTAATGGATGTAATTCTCCCCATAAGTGATATAGGTAAGGACTTCCAACGAGAGAGATCGTCCTCTACTGTCTTTAATAATTGCACATAATTTAGCTTTGTTAGCTCTGAGAGCCTGGAGGAAATGTTTATGCCTAAATATCTAATATTTCCTGACTGTAAAGTGATCGCAGGTATATTATGGACCCTACAGTTAATGGGCAGAACTGTGGTCTTAGACCAGTTGATAGAGTAGTCAGAAAGTGTTGAGAATTTATTTATGAGTGTGATCGTGTGAGTGAGAGACGTCTGTGAGTTCTGAAGGAAAAGTAATACATCATCAGCATAAAGACTTATTTTATGCTCAATATTTTGGGATTAATTACTCACAAACGGGTAAGAAAAGGTAGTATTGCCAGACCATACATGATCAAAACAGGGAGCGGAGGTCGTTCAGCTGCAAGAAGGTGTGAATGTCCAACTAAAGTTTATAAAAAGCGGGTAAGACAAGGTGCGAATGCCCGACAATGCATGATCAAAAGAGGGAGCGGAGGTTTTCGGCTGCAAGAAGGTCTGAATGTCCACCCATAATTCCTGAAAAATGGGTAAAAAAAGGGTGCGAATGCCAAACCATACATCATCAAAAGCAGGAGTGGATGTGTTCGGCTAGAAGAAGGTTTGAATGTCCGACCATAGTTTGTAAAAAGCGGGTAAGAAAAGGTTAAAATACCCGACTGTACACAATCAATAGCGGGAGCGGAGTTGTTCGGCTACAAGAAGGTGTGAAAGTCCGACCACGGTTTGTAAAAAGCTGATGAGAAAGGGTGAGAATGCCCGACTATACACCATCAAATGCGGGAGCGGAAGTGTTCGGCTGTGAGTAGGTGTGAATGTCCAACCATAATTGCTGAAAAATGTGTTAGAAGAGACTAGAATGCCGGACAAGACATCATCAAATGCGGGAGCGGAGTTGTTCGGCTGTGAGTAGGTGTGAATCTCCGAGCATATTTTGTAAAAAGGGGGTAAGAATAGATTCGAATGCCCGAACATACACTATCAAAAGAGGGAGCGGAGGTGTTCCGCTGTAAGAAGGTGTGAATGTCCGACCATAGTTGGTAAAAAACGGGTAAGAAAAGGTTAAAATACCCGACTGTACACAATCAATAGCGGCAGCGGATGTGTTTGGCTACAAGAATGTGTGAAAGTCCGACCATGGTTTGTAAAAAACGGGTAAGAAAAGGTGCAAATGCCCGACAATGTATGATCAAAAGAGGGAGCGGAGGTTTTTGGCTACAAGAAGGTTTGAATGTCCGACCATAGTTTGTAAAAAGCGGGTAAGAAAAGGTTCAAATGCCTGACTATACACCATCAAAAGCGGGAGCGGAGGTGTTCAGCTGTAAGACGGTGTGAATGTCCGACCATAGTTGGTAAAAAGCGGGTAAGAAAAGGTTAAAATACCCGACTGTACACAATCAATAGGGGGAGGGGAGTTGTTCGGCTACAAGAAGGTGTGAAAGTCCAACCATGGTTTGTAAAAAGCTGGTAAGAAAAGGTTCGAATGCCCGAATATATACCATCAAAAGCGGAAGCGGAGGTGTTCGGCTGCAAGAAGGTGTGAACGTCCGACCAAAGTTTCTAAAAAGCAGTTAAGAAAAGGTTCGAATATCCAACCAAACATAATCAAAAGCGGGAGCAGAGCTGTTCGACTGCAAGTAGGTGTGAATGTCCAGCCATAATTACTCACAAACGGGTAAGAAAAGGTAGTATTACCAGACCATACATGATCAAAACAGGGAGCTGAGGTGGTTCAGCACCAAGGTGTGAATGTCTGACTATAGTTTTATACAAAGCGGGTAAGATAAGGTGCGAATGCCCGACAATGTATAATCAAAAGAGGGAGCAGAGGTTTTCGGCTACAAGAAGGTTTGAATGTCCGACCATAGTTTGTAAAAAGCGGGTAAGAAAAGGTTCAAATGCCTGACTATACACTATCAAAAGCGGGAGCGGAGATGTTCCGCTGTAAGACGGTGTGAATGTCCGACCATAGTTGGTAAAAAGCGGGTAAGAAAAGGTTAAAATACCCGACTGTACACAATCAATAGCGGGAGCGGAGTTGTTTGGCTACAAGAAGGTGTGAAAGTCCAACCATGGTTTGTAAAAAGCTGGTAAGAAAAGGTTCGAATGCCCGAATATATACCATCAAAAGCGGAAGCGGAGGTGTTCGGCTGCAAGAAGGTGTGAACGTCCGACCAAAGTTGGCAAAAAGCAGTAAAGAAAAGGTTCGAATATCCAAACATAATTAAAAGCGAGAGAGATTGTGTTCAGCTGCAAGTAGGTGTGAATATCCAGCCATAATTACTCACAAACGGGTAAGAAAATGTAGTATTGCCAGACCATACATGATCAAAACAGGGAGCGGAGGTGGTTTAGCTGCAAAAAGGGGTGAATGTCCAACTAAAGTTCAAATATATTAACAAAAGCGGGAGGAGAGGTCTTCGGATTAGAGTGGTTGAGAATTTCCAACCATAATCTATAAAATGTGGTGAAAAAAAAGGTGTGAAGGAATGAATTTTATAGCAAAATCCGAAATCATGCATAACTCCGCAAAAGGAACGTATTGCTCAACCAAAGGGATGCTTCTTTCTCATTCAGGGTAATATGAGGAACTTTATGCTTGATACATTTTAGACATGGATAACTATGAAGGACAAAGCAATTTTAACTTGGTTTGAGCAAAGCAATTCATTTTATAGGAAAATCCGAAATCGTGCAGGACTCATGAAAGTAAGCTTTTTCTCGGATTCCTGATCCTCCAGTGTTGCTCTTTCCTATAATGAAAAATACAGCCTTGTTCTTTGTTGAAATTTATATAGACATTGATAAATATGAAGAACAAAGCAGTTTCCACTTTGTTTGAGTGAAGGAATTAATTTTATAGCAAAATCCCAAATCAAGCAGAACGTATGAAAATAAGCTTGTTTTCGGATTCCTGATCCTTCAGTGTTGCTATTTCTTCTACTGCAAAATACAATGTTGTTCTTTGTTGAAGTCAATCTAGACATTGATAAATATGAAGGACAAAGCAGTTTTAACATAGTTTGAGTAAAGGAATGCATTTTATACATAAAATCCCAAATCATGCAGAACGTATGAAAATAAGCTTATTCTCGGATTCCTGATCCTTCAGTGTTGCTCTTTCTACTACTGCAAAATACAATGTTGTTCTTTGTTGAAGTAAATCTAGACATTGATAAATATGAAGGACAAAGCAGTTTTCACTTGGTTTGAGTGAAGGAATTCATTTTATACATAAAATCCCAAATCATGCAAAACGTATGAAAAGAAGCTTATTCTCGGATTCCTGATCCTTCAGTGTTGCTTTTTCTTCTACTGCAAAATACAATGTTGTTCTTTGTTGAAGTCGATCTAGACATTGATAAATATGAAGGACAAAGCAGTTTTAACTTGGTTTGAGTGAAGGAATTCATTTTATACATAAAATCCCAAATCATGCAGAACGTATGAAAATAAGCTTATTCTCGGATTACTGATCCTTCAGTGTTGCTCTTTCTTCTACTGCAAAATCCAGTGTTGTTCTTTGTTGAAGTAAATCTAGACATTGATAAATATGAAGGACAAAGCAGTTTTCACTTGGTTTGAGTGAAGGAATTCATTTTATACATAAAATCCCAAATCATGCAAAACGTATGAAAAGAAGCTTATTCTCGGATTCCTGATCCTTCAGTGTTGCTTTTTCTTCTACTGCAAAATACAATGTTGTTCTTTGTTGAAGTCGATCTAGACATTGATAAATATGAAGGACAAAGCAGTTTTAACTTGGTTTGAGTGAAGGAATTCATTTTATACATAAAATCCCAAATCATGCAGAACGTATGAAAATAAGCTTATTCTCGGATTACTGATCCTTCAGTGTTGCTCTTTCTTCTACTGCAAAATCCAGTGTTGTTCTTTGTTGAAGTCAATCTAGACATTGATAAATATGAAGGACAAAGCAGTTTTAATATAGTTTGAGTGAAGGCGTTCATTTATAGTAAAATCAATAATCGTGCAGAACTCATGAAAATAAGCTTATTCTCGGATTCCTAAAACTTTTGATTTGCTCTTTCTTTACTAGAAAGTACAATGTTGTTCTTTGTTGAAGTCGATCTAGATATTGATAAATATGAAGGACAAAGCAGTTTTCACTTGGTTTGAGTGAAGGATTTGCAGCTGAAAACCTCCCGCTCCCGCTTTTGATTGTGTATAGTCGGGCTTTCGAGCCTTTTCTTACCCGGTTTTTAGAAATTATGGTTGGATATTCAGACCTTGCAGCCGAAGACCTCCACTCCCTCTTTTGATCATACATTGTCGGGCATTCGCACCTTGTCTTACCCGCTTTTTACAAACTATAGTCAGACATTCACACCTTGCAGCTGAACCACCTCAGCTCCCTGTTTTGATCATGTATGGTCTGGCAATACTACCTTTTCTTACCCGTTTGTGAGTAATTATGGCTGGACATTCACACCTACTTGCAGTCGAACAGCTCTGCTCCCGCTTTTGATGGTATAAATTCGGGCATTCGAACCTTTTCTTAACTGCTTTTTGCAAACTTTGGTCGGACGTTCACACCTTCTTGCAGCCGAACACCTCCGCTTCCGCTTTTGATGGTATATATTCGGATATTCGAACCTTTTCTTAGCAGCTTTTTACAAACCATGGTTGAACTTTCACACCTTCTTGTAGCCGAACAACTCCGCTCCCGCTATTGATTGTGTACAGTCAGGTATTTTAACCTTTTCTTACCCGCTTTTTACCAACTATGGTCGGACATTCACACCGTCTTACAGCGGAAAACCTCCGCTCCCGCTTTTGATGGTGTATAGTCAGGCATTTGAACCTTTTCTTACCCGCTTTTTACAAACTATGGTCGGACATTCAAACCTTCTTGTAGCCGAAAACCTCCGCTCCCTCTTTTGATCATACATTATCGGGCATTCGCACCTTTTCTTACCCGTTTTTTACAAACCATGGTCGGACTGTCACACATTCTTGTAGCCAAACACATCCGCTCCCGCTATTGATTGTGTACAGTCAGGTATTTTAACCTTTTCTTACCCGTTTTTTACCAACTATGGTCGGACATTCACACCTTCTTACAGCGGAACACCTCCGCTCCCTCTTTTGATGGTGTATGTTTGGGCATTCGAACCTTTTCTTACCCGCTTTTTACAAACTATGCTCGGACATTCAAACCTTGTAGCCAAACACCTCCGCTCCCTGTTTTGATCATGTATGGTTGGACATTCGCACCTTTTCTCACCCGCTTTTTGCCAACTATGGTTGGCTGTTCACAGCTTCCTCTCCACCATACTTGTATGGTGGGATATTCACACCCACTTGCATCCGAAGACCTTTTGTTGATATTTAGTCGGTCATTCGCAGCTTACCCGCTTTTGGCAAACTATGGCCTTCATGCAGCCAAACACCTCTGATCTCGCTTTTGATGATGTAAGGTTGGGCATTCAGACCTTGCTTCACCTGCTTTTCACCAAGTATAGTAGGACATTCACACCTTCTTGCAGCCGAACACTTCCGCTCCACCTTTTAGTGTTCTATCACACCTTTTTTTTCACCGCATTTTATAGATTATGGTTGGAAATTCTCAACCACTCTCATCCGAAGACCTCTCCTCCCGCTTTTGTTAATATATTTGAACTTTAGTCGGACATTCACACCTTCTTGCAGCTGAACCACCTCCGCTCCCTGTTTTGATCATGTATGGTATGGCAATACTACCTTTTCTTACCCGTTTGTTAGTAATTATGGCTGGACATTCACACCTACTTGCAGCCGAACACCACCTCTCCCGCTTTTGATGATGTATGGACCGGCATTCTTACCTTTTCTAACACATTTTTCAGCAATTATGGTCGGAGATTCACACTTACTCACAGCCGAACAACTCCGCTCCCGCATTTGATGGTGTATAGTCGGGCATTCTCACCCTTTCTCATCAGCTTTTTTCAAATTATGATCTGACATTCACACCTGCTTTTGATAATGTATGGTTGGGCATTCGCACCTTTTCTTACACATTTTTCAGGAATTATGGGTGGACATTCACACCTTCTTGCAGCTGAACACCTCCTCTCCCGCTATTGATTGTGTACAGTCGGGTAATTTAACCTTTTTTTACCCGCTTTTTACCAAATATGGTCGGACATTCACACCGTCTTACAGCGGAACACCTCTGCTCCCGCTTTTGATGGTGTATAGTCAGGCATTTGAACCCTTTCTTACCCGCTTTTTACAAACTATGGTCGGACATTCAAACCTTCTTGTAGCCGAAAACCTCCGCTCCCTCTTTTGATTATACATTGTTGGGCATTCGCACCTTATTTACAAACTATAGTCAGACATTCACACCTTGCAGCTGAGCCACCTCAGCTCCCTGTTTTGATAGTGTATGTTCGGGCATTCGAACCTATTCTTACCCCCTTTTTACAAACTATGCTCGGAGATTCACACCTACTCACAGCCGAACAACTCCGCTCCCGCATTTGATGATGTATTGTCCGGCATTCTAGTCTCTTCTAACACATTTTTCAGCAATTATGGTCGGACATTCACACCTACTCACAGCCGAACACTTCCGCTCCCGCATTTGATAGTGTATAGCCGGGCATTCTCACCCTTTCTCATGAGCTTTTTGCAAATTATGATCTGACATTCACACCTACTTGCAGTCGAACAGCTCTGCTCCCACTTTTGATTATGTTTGGTTGGATATTCGAACCTTTTCTTAACTGCTTTTTACAAACTTTGGTCGGACGTTCACACCTTCTTGCAGCCGAACCCATCCACTTCCACTTTTGATGGTATATATTCGGGCATTCGAACCTTTTCTTACCCGCTTTTTACAAACCGTGGTCGGACATTCACACCTTCTTGTAGCCAAACAACTCCGCTCCCGCTATTGATTGTGTACAGTCGGGTATTTTAACCTTTTCTTACCCGCTTTTTACCAACTATGGTCAGACATTTACACCTTCTTACAGCGGAACACCTCCGCTCCCTCTTTTGATGGTCTATGTTCGGGCATTCGAACCTTTTCTTACCCGCTTTTTACAAACTATGGTCGGACATTCAAACCTTCTTGTAGCCGAACACATCCACTCCTGCTTTTGATGATGTATGGTTGGGCATTTTCACCTTTTCTTACCCATTTTTCAGTAATTATGGATGGACATTCACACCTTCTTGCAGCTGAACAACTCCTCTCCCGCTTATGATCATGTGCGGTTTGATATTCGAAAATTTTCTTTCATGTTTTAAAGCAATTATTGATGGACATTCAAATCTTCTTGTAGCCGAACACATCCACTCCTGCTTTTGATGATGTATGGTTTGGCATTCGCACCCTTTTTTTACCCATTTTTCAGGAATTTTGGGTGGACATTCAGACCTTCTTGCAGCCGAAAACCTCCGCTCCCTCTTTTGATCATACATTGTCGGGCATTCGCACCTTATCTTACCCGCTTTTTACAAACTATAGTCAGACATTCACACCTTGCAGCTGAACCACCTCCGCTCCCTGTTTTGATCATGTATGGTCTGGCAATACTACCTTTTCTTACCCGTTTGTGAGTAATTAATCCCAAAATATTGAGCATAAAATAAGTCTTTATGCTGATGATGTATTACTTTTCCTTCAGAACTCACAGACGTCTCTCAGTCACACGATCACACTAATAAATAAATTCTCAGCACTTTCTGACTACTCTATCAACTGGTCTAAGACCACAGTTCTGCCCATTAACTGTAGGGTCCATAATATACCTGCGATCACTTTACAGTCAGGAAATATTAGATATTTAGGCATAAACATTTCCTCCAGGCTCTCAGAGCTAACAAAGCTAAATTATGTGCAATTATTAAAGACAGTAGAGGACGATCTCTCGTTGGAAGTCCTTACCTATATCACTTATGGGGAGAGTTACATCCATTAAAATGATGATACTACCAAAAGTTAACTATTTGTTCTCAATGATCCCCATAAAACCATCTGCTACTTGGTTTAAGTCACTAGATTCATGCATCTCCAAATTTCTGTGGAAAAACAAACCACCACGTATTAGTTTAAAAACCCTACAGAAGACCAAGGACAGTGGTGGATTAGATTTACCTCATTTTCAGCACTATTCCTTAGACAATAGGTTACAATATATATCAAAATGGTTTAAACCTTGTTGTTGTCACAGTTCCCAGAGACGTTGTAATTGTTGAGGATTCTATATTCACCCCCTCATTAGAGGCACGTAATGCAGATTGATGACACTGAATCTTCTTCTCTGTTCATTGCTGGCATCATTCCCAGCATCGTAAGTGTTCGTGGCATTGTTAGCCTCTTCTTCTGGATCTTGATATCGAGAATCCTTTTGTATTTCTGGTTTGTCAGTCCTCTGTCTTCGTTCACCGGAGTCTTTGTCTTTTTGTCCTTGAGTTTGGTGATTTTTTCTTCTTTTGATGCCTTGACACAATGTGACAGGTGATACCACGTGGGAGATCCTGTAACTTGGACTGCTGTCCCTGTGCTGCGAAATGGCTGTGCTGCTCAAATGGTCTCTCCTTCATCATGGTTACATGCTGCCATTCCGACATCTCGCCATTCCGACATGGGTCTCCAATTGTCGGAATGGCGACACTTAATTTTTTATCAAACGTCCCACCATTCCGACACTTTTTTCCTCCTATGGTCGGAATGGCGGTATGTTTTTTGTTTTTTTTAACATACCGCCATTCCGACAGTTCCTTTTAATAGCCTATTTTTTACCCAAAACATTTTGCACTAATGATATGCCGGCGCAAATACGCCCTAAAGTTTGGCGCACAAGCTTTGCACATGCAGAGGCCACAGCCTCGCAAACAAACTTTAATAATCTATTATCAAAATCCCCTGAATTTCAAATATAAAACTACAGATATTAATGTAACTCTGGCGAGACTGAAACTGATTAAGCAGAAATACAGTGTCAGTGAGCTGTCACAGCAGCCAGCTGGAGCGGAGCTCTCCACAGAGCCCATGCGTCTTTTGCACGCTGTCATCATATGCAAAAGTAATAATTGCAATTACAGATATCACGGCTACTGCACAGGACACAGTTGCGAGCACTCTGCCTTGCCTTGCCAATAGGAGAAGAGAGAAATGACAGCATAGAACGTATAAAACACAACAAAATTCAGTAAAAACGTTTATTCATGTTATTCACGTGATTTATGAGTACTCACTCCAATTTTGGGAAGCGCGGATGGGCTTTGCGCATTTGGCACAAACACACAGCCGCAACGGTTGTAGCTTTATACAGCCTGTTGATATCTTAAGGACCTAACTGGTCACACCTGGGAGTAAATGTCATGTAGAGATTGTTTTTACATGACATTACAGCTGAACATATAGCTTTCATCCACAAACCAATGTGGGAGAGCCCGAAGACGGATGTGCCAGACGCACATAGGCATGCGTAAAACCAATTTTGACCACTTCATACTGTTTATTTGCTTTCTTTTAGTTAACTTTCGTTTCTTTTGGATTCTTGTGCGTGTTATGGAGCCGTTTTGGTCCATGTTTGTAAGCCTTTTTTTCCTGGATTAAATTTTCTGAAGTTAAAACAAGTGGCATTGGAGTGTGTGATTGAAAACCACCGCGGACTGCTTCTCCTCCTCCAGTTGCCGAGACTTTGTGTTTTTAATAACGCTTGTCTATAAACATGTGTTAAACATATAAATTGCATGAACAGAAAGAAGGGACTCACCTGTTGAGTAACACACATTTCCTTATACGGAAAGCCTTGTCGGAATGGTGGGACATTTGAACGTCAGAATAGCGGGATGTCACAATGGTGGGATGTCGGAATGGTGGGACGTTTGCATGTCGGAATGGTGGTATGTCGGAATGGTGGTATGTCGGAATGGTGGGATGTCGGAATAGCGGGATGTCGGAATGGCGGGATTTCGGAATGGGTGTTGCCACCCCCTTCATCATATACACAGTTATTTATACATCACCTTCCACCATGAAGCGTTGTCCCTTTTTGTTTCTCTCTTTGTTCTTAAAATGCTGTTATGCATGTCTAAACCAATCCATTAAATTAGATCATTTTGGCAGTAAAGCGATCTACAATGTGCTTGGTCGCAAAGCTGCTCACCTGTGGTAAACAGCTCTTCAGAAAGGCATTCTTCAATTGATTTCACTAATTCTATGTAATAATTTTGTGATTTCCTACAAAACTACACTTCTTCTCCCATCTGTCTGAGTATTTAATATTGTCTGGGTCCCGTTAAAACATGTATTTTTCCCATCTAATTCCTTGTTTGCTTTAAAACAAGTATTCCCCATTTTCTATCCCTTCAGTAGCCAACCAGTTTGTATGGAGTACACTGGAGCAACTTGACTGATCAGTAAAACACTGCTTTTGTTGTCACCGCAAGGCTTCCCCCGTCGGTTGTTTCACTGAGACACTACTGAGTAACTATAACTCAACACAGTTTATACACATAACATTCATATACATACTAACAAACAAACAAACAATTATTTATCGCAATTTTCTCATCTCTGTTTGAACGTACACCCAGGTAAATATTCCTGTAGTCTTCTCATACCGACTATGGACCCATTCATTGTTTAACTTCACTGTTTTGCAAATCCTAATTGAATATTACACATTGACATTGAACTTTACTTGATAAGCAGGTCTTCATTGCATTCAGCAGCCTATATGTGAGCATCTATGTGTAAGCTGTTCTTCTTTGCATTTATCAGCAGCAAGCAATTCTTCATTGCACATGCATATGAAAATAGTAAAACAATTCCAATGCGTTAGCGAAACCTTCTATATCAGGAGTGTCCATCATGATGCTGGGAATAGAACCTCTTTCCCAGAATAGTTCAACCTTCATTACTCAACTGATCATAACTCCGCAATGAGCACATTTCAAAGTATCATTCCTCTACATATATTCAAAAATCTATGTGTAAATGTTTAATATTTCTTATATTTGTTGATGTCATTCTGTGTGCATGTGGCCTAAACCCAATCTCTGTGTGGCAATTTTAATTTAAACAAGTTGAACTCTGCCTCTGATCATTTAAAAAAGGTGTGTACCAATATCAACCTTTCTCAGGTAATTACTGATCCTACAAAACCAAAGAGATCCTTCAAGGTTGTCCCTGATTGGCTCAATCTTAACAAATCAAAGGTAGAAAATCCGCAGTATCTGAACTTGGTGTTAGTTATCACTGCTCAATAGCCTGTATCAGAATTGCAAAAATGAAAACATTAGGTCCACGCTTGGTATCCAGATCCTGAAACATCTCCATGAGCAGGCTTTTTTTTAACTGATCTGTTGAATAGATATATGACACTGTTAAAATCCCAGATGAAGATCTAGCACTTGACCATTTTTGTAAATCTTCTAATTCCATAGTTGATAAACACGCCCCTTTTAAAAAGTATAGAACTTAGAACAGGTCTATCCCTGGCTTTCGGCAGAACTGTCTTCTTTACTTATTTTTCCCCTTGTCCTGTTCAGCATTATGTCAGAAGAATTGTAGTCCGAATACCTTTGATGCCAAACAGATTTGTTTTGCCAAGGGAAGTTTTATAAATGTAAAGCTCCCCTTGATGCCCATTTATTTATTTCTGTTTACAATATATGACATGAACTGAACTGAACCGGACCGGGGGACAAGGAAAGAAGAAGAGGAAAGAAGAGGAAACAGAACAAAAATAGAAACAAAAACCAGACAACCAGCTGCTACACCTGTAAAAAACAAAACAGACAACAATCCATGGCCTATGAGGGGAATCCAGCCTTAGCGCCACCAGGAGCACCTGAAAGCAGACAAGCAGAGAAAAAACACACAAACAAACAAAAACAAGCACAAGAAGCGGCAATCGCATACAACACAGCTGTGGATATAGATGACCTGAGACGACATGATAATACATCAACTGCTTAGTGACCATGCTACTGGACTAATGAATGTGTGTGTGTGTGTGTGAGAACATGCAACACCCATGGCACAGGACCTACATGATAACCGTGCTTAGTTATGAGTGTATAAGCGTACAGGGCCACAATCCACAGCCCCCCCCCCCAAGCAATCAGAAGCAGGCAGAGAGGGCCACAAGACCCAGGCAACCAGCAGCCCCCACAGAGCACAGAACCCAGGCAGCCCACCGCAGGGGCAACCACGCATCCACCCAGAAGACTGCAGAGGAAGCCCCCGGAAAGAGCCCCCATAACCATAGGGCAGAGGCACTCCGGGAACCAGGGGTAACAGCCCACCGACCCCGCCAGGCCCCAGCCGCCCAGACATGGGCCGTGCACTGGACCTGGGCCCCAGGAGCCCGAGCGCCCCCAAACCCCCCGGCAGAGGCCCCACCCAATACCCAGGAGGGCCAAGCACCCCAGACAGCCACAAAGTGGGTCAGCGCCTGCCCCAGCGCCCCTGGCCAAGTGCCCTGGGAGTCAAGACGTGCCCACAGGTGGGTGAAGTCGCGAGCAGTGGGGAGAGGCAACGCTGATGCCCCATCGGGAGAAACACAGGCAGGCCAGGCGACAGCAAGTCCCAGATCCAGGCCCAATCATTACCACACACACTTTCACGTCCCATACATCCACACATCCACACATCCTACCTCCCTCGACTCTGCTGGGGTGTAGTGCAGCGGGCACACCAGGAGGCCAGCAACCCCCCAGCCACCACAGACCCCGAACCAGCAGAACAATTAATTAATCCTCCTGGCCCCTCCTGCCCCGAGCAGACACCAGGAAGCAGGGGTGTGCGAAGAAGACCCCTCCCCTCACCCTTCTGGCTCTTCAATATTTTCTAATAGTGAGCAATTAAAATTGAGGGGCAGCCAAACTTGTAGAACTGGGAGCGCGGCACTCTGGGCAGCCTACATACCCAAAGAGCCCCGCCCACCAGATGCCACTCAGTGTAACCACCCCCCAAGACCTAATGTGTGTGTGTGAGTGTGTTTGATAAGTAGTAATGTCTAAGGTGTAATTAAAACAGGGGCAGGGAACTGCAGAGTGCAACCAAAGGGGACCACCTACGTGGCCCCATCCACTACACCCCACCGAACACACACGCCCCCAAAACCCTTCATGTGTGAGTGTGTGCTGTGTACAGGAGCCAGAAGGGAGAGGGGTATGGGGATATATACCGGAGGAGCTACTCTCCCCCAGAGAGGGCAGCCAGGGACTGGCTGTAATAGGCATCCCCGCTACCTGGGAGCCAACAATGGGCAGGAGGGCCTGATGTCCACCAGGCTCGGGGCCTGCAGCGACCATATTCCGGGAGCTACTGTACCCCCAGAAGGTACCCATCCCGCCCCACCCCACTCAACCCAACCCCACCCAGGAGGACCTCTACAAAAAACAAACAAACAACATCAAAAAACAAACAAACAAACCACCCGGTCACATCATCACCCAGCAACCAACCACCACCACTATGTGATAAAACTAATCAGAGGGGACCAGAGAGAATGAAATTCAGCCAATTGAGGTTTTGAGGAGGCAGACATTGTTTCCATGCTAATATAATCTAAAAGAAAATTTCTAAACTGGTTAATACACAGATTGTTCTTCGCTTTCCAGTTCATGAGAATAGTTTTCTTTGCGATACATAACACTGTGACAACCATGTGTGCTGAGTTAATTTCCATGTTGATGTTGTCTAAGTCACCCAGTATGCACAGTGTGGGGCATGCAGGGATGCTACACTTTAGCCATGTTGATAGGTCCTCACAGACTTCAAGCCAGAACTTCTGGACAGGCGCAGAAAACCACAAAGCGTGTGCATAATCATCAGGTGTGTTATCTGTGCAATGTGAGCAGATGTTTGAGTGTGTTAGACCCATCCTGAATATCCTTTGTCCTGTATACTGTGTTCTATGAAGGATTTTGTATTGTATGAGCTGTAAATTAGGATTTCGAGTCTTTATGAAGGTGTTCAAACATATTTGTGGTTAGAAGCTATGACCAGAACTGATGGATAAATCTGCCTCCCATTTTGAGGATGGAAGAGACATTGTGTCATCTATCTTAGACAATAATTTATATATTTTTGATAGTAGTTTTGGGGTACAGATGCTTAGAAATTCTGCTACCCTAGTCGGGGGTTGTAAGTCTGGTTGGTGGAGGATATATCCATCCATCCATCCATCATCTGCCGCTTATCCGGGGGTCGGGTCGCGGGGGCAGCAGCTTGAGCAGAGAAACCCAGACGTCTCTGTCCCCGGCCACTTCCTCCAGCTCTTCCGGGGGGACCCCGAGGCGTTCCCAGGCCAGCCGAGAGACATAGTCTCTCCAACGTGTCCTGGGTCTCCCCCGGGTTCTCCATCCCAGTGGGACGTGCCCGGAACACCTCCCCAGGGAGGCGCCCAGGGGGCATCCTAACCAGATGCCCGAGCCACCTCATCTGACTCCTCTCAATGCGGAGGAGCAGCGGTTCTACTCCGAGCCCCTCCCGGATGACTGAGCTTCTCACCCTATCTCTAAGGGAGAGCCCAGACACCCTGCGGAGAAAACCCATTTCGGCCGCTTGTATTCGCGATCTTGTTCTTTCGGTCACTACCCACAACTCGTGACCATAGGTGAGGATGGGAACGTAGATTGACCAGTAAGTAGAGACGGGTAGCAGAGCCTGCAACACTGCAGGCGCCGCACCGATCCGCCCGTCAATCTCCCGCTCCATTCGTCCGTCACTCGTGAACAAGACCCCGAGATACTTGAACTCCTCCTCTTGGGGAAGGATCTCATTCCCGACCCGGAGAGAGCATTCCACCCTTTTCCGGCTGAGAACCATAGTCTCGGATTTGGAGGTGCTGATTCTCATCCCAGCCGCTTCACACTCGGCTGCGAATCACTCCAGTGAGAGCTGAAGGTCACGGCCTGACGACGCTAATAGAACCACATCATCTGCAAAAAGCAGAGACCCGATTCTGAGGTCGCCAAATGGGACACCCTCAACGCCCTGGCTCCGCCTAGAAATTCTGTCCATAAAAGTTAGGAACAGAATCGGTGACAAAGGGCAGCCCTGACGGAGTCCAACTCTCACCGGAAACGTATCCGACTTACTGCCGGCAATGCGGACCAAACTCTGGCACCGGTCATACAGAGACCGAACGGCCCCTATCAAGGGGTCCGGCACTCCATATTCCCGGAGCACCCCCCACAGGACTCCACGAGGGACACGGTCGAACGCTTTCTCCAAGTCCACAAAACACATGTAGACTGGTTGGGCGAACTCCCATGCACCCTCCAGGATCCTGCCGAGGGTATAGAGCTGGTCCACTGTTCCACGGCCAGGACGAAAGCCACACTGCATCTCCTGAATCCGAGGCTCGATTATCCGACGGATCCTCCTCTCCAATACCCCCGAATAGACCATACCAGGGAGGCTGAGGAGTGTGATACCCCTATAGTTGGAACACACCCTCCGGTCCCCCTTTTTAAAGAGGGGGACCACCACCCCAATCTGCCAGTCCAGAGGCACTGTCCCCGATGTCCACGCGATACTGCAGAGGTGTGTCAGCCAAGACAGCCCTACAACATCCAGAGCCTTGAAAAACTCAGGACGGACCTCATCCACCCCCGGGGCCTTGCCACCGAGGAGCTTTTTAACCACCTCGGCAACCTCAGCCCCAGAAATGGGAGGCCCCGTCTCCGAGCTCTCCAACTCTGCCTCTTCCGAGCACGTGTTGGTAGGATTGAGGAGTTCCTCGAAGTACTCCCCCCACCGACTCACAACATCCCTAGTTGAGGTCAGCAAAGCCCCGTCCCCACTGTAAACAGTGTTGACTGTGAGCCGCTTCCCCCCCCCTGAGACGCCGGATGGTGAACCAGAATCTTTTCGAGGCCGTCCGGAAATCGTTCTCCATGGTCTCACCGAACTCCTCCCAGGCCCGAGTTTTTGCCTCAGCAACCGCCGAAGCCGTGGCCCGTCTGGCCCATCGGTACCTATCAGCTTCTTCCAGGGTCCCACTGGCCAAAAAGGCCCGATAGGACTCCTTCTTCAGCTTGACGGCTTCCCTCACCACTGGTGTCCACCAGCAGGTTGGAGGGTTGCCGCCACGACAGGCACCGACCACCTTACGGCCACAACTCCAACGAGCTGCCTCGGCAATGGAGTCACGGAACATGGCCCATTCGGACTCAATGTCCCCCACCTCAAATATGGTTGAAGCTCTGCCGGAGGTGGGAGTTAAAGCTCCTTCTGACGGGGGATTCTGACAAACGCTCCCAGCAGACCCTCACAATACGTTTGGGCCTGCCAGGTCTGATCGGCATCCTCCCCCACCAGCGGAGCCAACTCACCACCAGGTGGTGATCAGTTGACAGCTCCGCCCCTCTCTTCACCCGAGTGTCCAGGACATACGGCCGCAAGTCCGATGATACAACCACAAAGTCGATCATCGAACTGCGGCCAAGGGTGTCCTGGTGCCAAGTGCACATATGGACACCCTTATGCCTGAACATGGTGTTCGTTATGGACAGTCTATGACTGGCACAGAAGTCCAACAACATAACACCACTCTGATTCAGATCGGGGGGGCCGTTCCTCCCAATCACACCCCTCCAGGTCTCACTGTCATTGCCCACGTGAGCATTAAAGTCCCCCAGCAGAATGAGGGAGTCTCCGGTAGGAGCATTCTCCAGTGCCTCCCCCAGAGACTCCAAAAAGAGTAGGTACTCTGAACTGCTGTTTGGCGCATAGGCACAAACAACAGTCAGTACTCGTCCCCCCACCCAAGGCGGAGGGAGGCTACCCTCTCGTTCACTGGGGTAAACCCCAATGTACTGGCACACAGCCGGGGGGCAATAAGTATGCCCACACCTGCTCTGCGCCTCTCACCACGGGCAACTCCAGAGTGGAAGAGAGTCCAACCCCTCTCAAGAGTACTGGTTCCAGATCCCAAGCCGTGCGTCGAGGTGAGTCCGACTATATCTAACGGTCTGATGAAGTTTCAACAATAAACAACAAACTTTGTATTATGAGAAAGAACCAGACTCATTCTTTAGGAATCCGAAAATAAGCTCTATTTTACGAGTTATGCACGAATTTAGATTCTCCTATAAAACGAATTCCTTAACTCAAACCAAGTTAAGACTGCTTTGTCCTTCATATTTATTCATGTCTAATCAAGTTTTCAATGATAAACAACGTTGTACTTTGTAGAATGAGAAAGAACTTCTTCAGCAATAAGCATCTCTCGACAAATGACGAAATACAGATTTTGCTATAAAATTAATTGCTATCAGCCTGACTTAAAACTGTTTGTCTTCCTTATTTATCCACTTCAAATCAAGTTTCAACAATTAAAAAAATTTTGTAGTTTGAGAAAGAACAACTTAATCTTGAGCAATCAGTATAAAAAGAGGGTAAGCAAAGGTGCGAATGTCAAACCATACATGATCAAAACAGGGAGCGGAGGTGTTTGGCTGAGACAAGGTGTGAATGTCCACCCATAATTAATGAAAAGCGGGCAACAAGTAGGTTCGAATGCCCAACCATACATCATCAAAAGCAGGAGTGGATATGTTCGGCTACAAGAAGGTTTGAACGTCTGACCATAGTTTGTAAAAAGCGGGTAAGAAAAGGTTCGAATGCCCGAACATACACCATCAAAGGAGGGAGCGGAGGTGTTCCGCTGTAAGAAGGTGTGAATGTCCGACCATAGTTGGTAAAAATGGGGTAAGAAAAGGTTAAAATACCCGACTGTACACAATCAGTAGCGGGTGCGGAGTTGTTCGGCTACTAACAGCTGTGAAAGTCCGACCATGGTTTGTAAAAAGCGGGTAAGAAAAGGTGCGAATGCCCGAAAATGTATGATCAAAAGAGGGAGTGGAGGTGTTCGGCGGCAAGAAGGTCTGAATGTCCAACCATAATTTGTAAAAACCGGGAAGGAAAGGCTCGAAAGCCCGACTATACACCATCAAAAGCGGGAGCAGAGTGGTTCAGCTGCAAGAAGGTCTGAATGTCCATCAATAATTGCTTTAAAACATGAAAGAAAATTTTCGAATATCATCCGCACATGATCATAAGAAGGAGAGGAGGTGTTCAGCTCCAAGAAGGTGTGAATGTCCACCCATAATTCCTGAAAAATAGGTAAAAAAAGGTGCGAATGCCCAAGCATACATTATCAAAAGCAGGTGTGAATGTCAGATCATAATTTGCAAAAAGCTGATGAGAAAGGGTGAGAATGCCCGACTATACACCATCAAATGCGGGAGCGGAGGTGTTCGGCTCTGAGTAGGTGTGAATGTCCGACCATAATTGCTGAAAAATGTGTTAGAAAAGGAAAGAATGCCGGACCATACATCATCAAAAGCGAGAGAGGTGGTGTTCGGCTGCAAAAAGGTGTAAATGTTCGACTAAAGTTTGTAAAAAGCGGGTAAGACATGGTGCGAATGCCTGACAAGGTATGATCAAAAGCAGGAGCGGAGGTGTTCAGCTGCAAGAAGGTCTAAATGTCCATCAATAATTGCTAGAAAACATGAAAGAAAATTTTCGAAAATCAAACCGCACATGATCATAAGTGGGAGAGGAGGTGTTCAGCTGCAAGAAGGTGTGAATGTCCACACATTATTCCTGACAAATGGGTAAAAAAAAGGTGCGAATGCCCAACCATACATCATCAAAAGCAGGAGTGGATGTGTTCGGCTACAAGAAGGTGTGAACGTCCAACCAAAGTTTGTAAAAAGCAGTTAAGAAAAGGTTTGAATATCCAACCAAACATAATCAAAAGCGGGAGCATAGCTTTTCGACTGCAAGTAGGTGTGAATGTCAGATCATAATTTGCAAAAAGCTGATGAGAAAGGGTGAGAATGTCCGACTGCACACCATCAAATGCGGGAGCGGAGTTGTTCGGCTGTGAGTAGGTGTGAATCTCCGACCGTAATTTCTGAAAAATGTGTTAGAAAAGGTAAGAATGCCGGTCCATACATCATCAAAAGCGAGAGAGGTGGTGTTCGGCTGCAAGTAGGTGTGAATGTCCAGCCATAATTACTCACAAACGGGTAAGAAAAGGTAGTATTGCCAGACCATACATGATCAAAACAGGGAGCGGAGGTGGTTCAGCTGCAAGAAGGTGTGAATGTCCGACTAAAGTTCAAATATATTAACAAAAGCGGGAGGAGAGGTCTTCGGATGAGAGTGGTTGAGAATTTCCAACCATAATCTATAAAATTCGGTGAAAAAAAGGTGTGATAGAACACTAAAAGGTGGAGCGGAAGTGTTCGGCTGCAAGAAGGTGTGAATGTCCGACTATATTTGGTGAAAAGCAGGTGAAGCAAGGTCTGAATGCCCAACCTTACATTATCAAAAGCGAGATCAGAGGTGTTTGGCTGCAAGAAGGCCATAGTTTGCCAAAAGCGGGTAAGCTGCGAATGACCAACTAAATATCAACAAAAGTGGGGGCGGAGGTCTTCGGATGCAACTGGGTGTGAACATCCCACCATACAAGTATGGTGGAGAGGAAGCTGTGAACAGCCGACCATAGTTTGCAAAAAGCGGGTGAGACAAGGTGCGAATGTCCAACCATACATGATCAAAACAGGGAGCGGAGGTGTTTGGCTGTGACAAGGTGTGAATGTCCACCCAAAATTAATGAAAAGCGGGCAAAAAGTAGGTTTGAATGCCCAAGCATACATCATCAAAAGAAGGAGTGGATGTGTTCGGCTACAAGAAGGTTTGAATGTCCGAGCATAGTTTGTAAAAAGCGGGTAAGAAAAGGTTCGAATGCCCGACTTTACACAATCACTAGGGGGAGCGGAGTTGTTCGGCTACAAGAAGGTGTGAAAGTCCAACCATGGTTTGTAAAAAGCTGGTAAGAAAAGGTTCGAATGCCCGAATATATACCATCAAAAGCGGAAGCGGAGGTGTTCGGCTGCAAGAAGGTGTGAACGTCCGACCAAAGTTTGTAAAAAGCAGTTAAGAAAAGGTTCGAATATCCAACCAAACATAATCAAAAGCGGGAGCAGAGCTGTTCGACTGCAAGTAGGTGTGAATGTCCAGCCATAATTACTCACAAACGGGTAAGAAAAGGTAGTATTGCCAGACCATACATGATCAAAACAGGGAGCTGAGGTGGTTCAGCACCAAGGTGTGAATGTCTGACTATAGTTTGTAAAAAGCGGGTAAGATAAGGTGCGAATGCCCGACAATGTATAATCAAAAGAGGGAGCAGAGGTTTTCGGCTACAAGAAGGTTTGAATGTCCGACCATAGTTTGTAAAAAGCGGGTAAGAAAAGGTTCAAATGCCTGACTATACACCATCAAAAGCGGGAGCGGAGTTGTTCGGCTGTGAGTAGGTGTGAATCTCCGACCGTAATTTCTGAAAAATGTGTTAGAAAAGGTAAGAATGCCGGTCCATACATCATCAAAAGCGAGAGAGGTGGTGTTCGGCTGCAAGTAGGTGTGAATGTCCAGCCATAATTACTCACAAACGGGTAAGAAAAGGTAGTATTGCCAGACCATACATGATCAAAACAGGGAGCGGAGGTGGTTCAGCTGCAAGAAGGTGTGAATGTCCGACTAAAGTTCAAATATATTAACAAAAGCGGGAGGAGAGGTCTTCGGATGAGAGTGGTTGAGAATTTCCAACCATAATCTATAAAATTCGGTGAAAAAAAGGTGTGATAGAACACTAAAAGGTGGAGCGGAAGTGTTCGGCTGCAAGAAGGTGTGAATGTCCGACTATATTTGGTGAAAAGCAGGTGAAGCAAGGTCTGAATGCCCAACCTTACATTATCAAAAGCGAGATCAGAGGTGTTTGGCTGCAAGAAGGCCATAGTTTGCCAAAAGCGGGTAAGCTGCGAATGACCAACTAAATATCAACAAAAGTGGGGGCGGAGGTCTTCGGATGCAACTGGGTGTGAACATCCCACCATACAAGTATGGTGGAGAGGAAGCTGTGAACAGCCGACCATAGTTTGCAAAAAGCGGGTGAGACAAGGTGCGAATGTCCAACCATACATGATCAAAACAGGGAGCGGAGGTGTTTGGCTGTGACAAGGTGTGAATGTCCACCCAAAATTAATGAAAAGCGGGCAAAAAGTAGGTTTGAATGCCCAAGCATACATCATCAAAAGAAGGAGTGGGTTCGGCTACAAGAAGGTTTGAATGTCCGAGCATAGTTTGTAAAAAGCGGGTAAGAAGCATAGTTTGTAAAAAGCGGGTAAGAAAAGGTTCGAATGCCCAAACATACACCATCAAAAGAGGGAGCGGAGGTGTTCCGCTGTAAGAAGGTGTGAATGTCCGACGATAGTTGGTAAAAAGTGGGTAAGAAAAGGTTAAAATACCCGACTTTACACAATCACTAGGGGGAGCGGAGTTGTTCGGCTACAAGAAGGTGTGAAAGTCCAACCATGGTTTGTAAAAAGCTGGTAAGAAAAGGTTCGAATGCCCGAATATATACCATCAAAAGCGGAAGCGGAGGTGTTCGGCTGCAAGAAGGTGTGAACGTCCGACCAAAGTTTGTAAAAAGCAGTTAAGAAAAGGTTCGAATATCCAACCAAACATAATCAAAAGCGGGAGCAGAGCTGTTCGACTGCAAGTAGGTGTGAATGTCCAGCCATAATTACTCACAAACGGGTAAGAAAAGGTAGTATTGCCAGACCATACATGATCAAAACAGGGAGCTGAGGTGGTTCAGCACCAAGGTGTGAATGTCTGACTATAGTTTGTAAAAAGCGGGTAAGATAAGGTGCGAATGCCCGACAATGTATAATCAAAAGAGGGAGCAGAGGTTTTCGGCTACAAGAAGGTTTGAATGTCCGACCATAGTTTGTAAAAAGCGGGTAAGAAAAGGTTCAAATGCCTGACTATACACCATCAAAAGCGGGAGCGGAGATGTTCCGCTGTAAGACGGTGTGAATGTCCGACCATAGTTGGTAAAAAGCGGGTAAGAAAAGGTTAAAATACCCGACTGTACACAATCAATAGCGGAAGCGGAGTTGTTCGGCTACAAGAAGGTGTGAAAGTCCAACCATCGTTTGTAAAAAGCTGGTAAGAAAAGGTTCGAATGCCCGAATATATACCATCAAAAGCGGAAGCGGAGGTGTTCGGCTGCAAGAAGGTGTGAACGTCCGACCAAAGTTGGCAAAAAGCAGTAAAGAAAAGGTTCGAATATCCAAACATAATTAAAAGCGAGAGAAATTTTGTTCAGCTGCAAGTAGGTGTGAATATCCAGCCATAATTACTCACAAACGGGTAAGAAAAGGTAGTATTGCCAGACCATACATGATCAAAACAGGGAGTGGAGGTGGTTTAGCTGCAAAAAGGGGTGAATGTCCAACTAAAGTTCAAATATATTAACAAAAGCGGGAGGAGAGGTCTTCGGATTAGAGTGGTTGAAATTTCCAACCATAATCTATAAAATGCGGTGAAAAAAAAAGGTGTGAAGGAATGAATTTTATGGCAAAATCCGAAATCATGCATAACTCCGCAAAAGGAACGTATTGCTCAACCAAAGGGATGCTTCTTTCTCATTCAGGGTAATATGAGGAACTTTATGCTTGATACATTTTAAACATGGATAACTATGAAGGACAAAGCAATTTTAACTTTGTTTGAGTGAAGGAATTAATTTTATAGCAAAATCCCAAATCAAGCAGAACGTATGAAAATAAGCCTCTTTTCGGATTCCTGATCCTTCAGTGTTGCTATTTCTTCTACTGCAAAATACAATGCTGTTCTTTGTTGAAGTCGATCTAGACATTGATAAATATGAAGGACAAAGCAGTTTTCACTTGGTTTGAGTGAAGGAATTCATTTTATACATAAAATCCCAAATCATGCAGAACGTATGAAAATAAGCTTATTCTCGGATTCCTGATCCTTCAGTGTTGCTTTTTCTTCTACTGCAAAATACAATGTCGTTCTTTGTTGAAGTCGATCTAGACATTGATAAATATGAAGGACAAAGCAGTTTTAACTTGGTTTGAGTGAAGGAATTCATTTTAGCCAAACAACTCCGCTCCCGCTTTTGATTTTGTACAGTCGGGTATTTTAACCTTTTCTTACCCGCTTTTTACAAACTATGGTCGGACATTTACACCTTCTTACAGCGGAACACCTCCGCTCCCTCTTTTGATGGTCTTTGTTCGGGCATTCGAACCTTTTCTTACCCGCTTTTTACAAACTATGGTCGGACATTCAAACCTTCTTGTAGCCGAACACATCCACTCCTGCTTTTGATGATGTATAGTTGGGCATTTTCACCTTTTCTTACCCATTTTTCAGTAATTATGGGTGGACATTCACACCTTCTTGCAGCTGAACAACTCCTCTCCCGCTTATGATCATGTGCGGTTTGATATTCGAAAATTTTCTTTTATGTTTTAAAGCAATTATTGATGGACATTCAAATCTTCTTGTAGCCGAACACATCCACTCCTGCTTTTGATGATGTATGGTTTGGCATTCGCACCCTTTTTTTACCCATTTTTCAGGAATTTTGGGTGGACATTCAGACCTTCTTGCAGCCGAAAACCTCCGCTCCCTCTTTTGATCATACATTGTCGGGCATTCGCACCTTATCTTACCCGCTTTTTACAAACTATAGTCAGACATTCACACCTTGCAGCTGAACCACCTCCGCTCCCTGTTTTGATCATGTATGGTCTGGCAATACTACCTTTTCTTACCCGTTTGTGAGTAATTAATCCCAAAATATTGAGCATAAAATAGGTCTTTATGCTGATGATGTATTACTTTTCCTTCAGAACTCACAGACGTCTCTCAGTCACACGATCACACTCATAAATAAATTCTCAGCACTCTCTGACTACTCTATCAACTGGTCTAAGACCACAGTTCTGCCCATTAACTGTCGGGTCCATAATATACCTGCGATCACTTTACAGTCAGGAAATATTAGATATTTAGGCATAAACATTTCCTCCAGGCTCTCAGAGCTAACAAAGCTAAATTATGTGCAATTATTAAAGACAGTAGAGGACGATCTCTCGTTGGAAGTCCTTACCTATATCACTTATGGGGAGAGTTACATCCATTAAAATGATGATTCTACCAAAAGTTAACTATTTGTTCTCAATGATCCCCATAAAACCATCTGCTACTTGGTTTAAGTCACTAGATTCATGCATCTCCAAATTTCTGTGGAAAGACAAACCACCACATATTAGTTTAAAAACCCTACAGAAGACCAAGGACAGTGGTGGATTAGATTTACCTCATTTTCAGCACTATTCCTTAGACAATAGGTTACAATATATATCAAAATGGTTTAAACCTTGTTGTTGTCACAGTTCCCAGAGACGTTGTAATCGTTGAGGATTCTATATTCACCCCCTCATTAGAGGCACGTAATGCAGATTGATGACACTGAATCTTCTTCTCTGTTCATTGCTGGCATCATTCCCAGGATCGTAAGTGTTCGTGGCATTGTTAGCCTCTTCTTCTGGATCTTGATATCGAGAATCCTTTTGTATTTCTGGTTTGTCAGTCCTCTGTCTTCGTTCACCGGAGTCTTTGTCTTTTTGTCCTTGAGTTTGGTGATTTTTTCTTCTTTTGATGCCTTGACACAATGTGACAGGTGATACCACGTGGGAGATCCTGTAACTTGGACTGCTGTCCCTGTGCTGCGAAATGGCTGTGCTGCTCAAATGGTCTCTCCTTCATCATGGTTACATGCTGCCATTCCGACATCTCGCCATTCCGACATGGGTCTCCAATTGTCGGAATGGCGACACTTAATTTTTTATCAAACGTCCCACCATTCCGACACTTTTTTCCTCCTATGGTCGGAATGGCGGTATGTTTTTTGTTTTTTTTAACATACCGCCATTCCGACAGTTCCTTTTAATAGCCTATTTTTTACCCAAAACATTTTGCACTAATGATATGCCGGCGCAAATACGCCCTAAAGTTTGGCGCACAAGCTTTGCACATGCAGAGGCCACAGCCTCGCAAACAAACTTTAATAATCTATTATCAAAATCCCCTGAATTTCAAATATAAAAATACAGATATTAATGTAACTCTGGCGAGACTGAAACTGATTAAGCAGAAATACAGTGTCAGTGAGCTGTCACAGCAGCCAGCTGGAGCGGAGCTCTCCACAGAGCCCATGCGTCTTTTGCACGCTGTCATCATATGCAAAAGTAATAATTGCAATTACAGATATCACGGCTACTGCACAGGACACAGTTGCGAGCACTCTGCCTTGCCTTGCCAATAGGAGAAGAGAGAAATGACAGCATAGAACGTATAAAACACAACAAAATTCAGTAAAAACGTTTATTCATGTTATTCACGTGATTTATGAGTACTCACTCCAATTTTGGGAAGCGCGGATGGGCTTTGCACATTTGGCACAAACACACAGCCGCAACGGTTGTAGCTTTATACAGCCTGTTGATATCTTAAGGACCTAACTGGTCACACCTGGGAGTAAATGTCATGTAGAGATTGTTTTTACATGACATTACAGCTGAACATATAGCTTTTATCCACAAACCAACGTGGGAGAGCCCGAAGACGCATGTGCCAGGCGCACATAGGCATGCGTAAAACCAATTTTGACCACTTCATACTGTTTATTTGCTTTCTTTTAGTTAACTTTCGTTTCTTTTGGATTCTTGTGCGTGTTATGGAGCCGTTTTGGTCCATGTTTGTAAGCCTTTTTTTCCTGGATTAAATTTTCGGAAGTTGAAACAAGTGGCATTGGAGTGTGTGATTGAAAACCACCGCGGACTGCTTCTCCTCCTCCAGTTGCCGAGACTTTGTGTTTTTAATAACGCTTGTCTATAAACATGTGTTAAACATATAAATTGCATGAACAGAAAGAAGGGACTCACCTGTTGAGTAACACACATTTCCTTATACGGAAAGCCTTGTCGGAATGGTGGGACATTTGAACGTCAGAATAGCGGGATGTCGCAATGGTGGGATGTCGGAATGGTGGGACATTTGATCGTCAGAATAGCAGGATGTCGCAATGGTGGGATGTCGGAATGGTGGGACGTTTGCATGTCGGAATGGTGGTATGTCGGAATGGTGGTATGTCGGAATGGTGGGATGTCGGAATGGCGGGATTTCGGAATGGGTGTTGCCACCCCCTTCATCATATACACAGTTATTTATACATCACCTTCCACCATGAAGCGTTGTCCCTTTTTGTTTCTCTCTTTGTTCTTAAAATGCTGTTATGCATGTCTAAACCAATCCATTAAATTAGATCATTTTGGCAGTAAAGCGATCTACAATGTGCTTGGTCGCAAAGCTGCTCATCTGTGGTAAACAGCTCTTCAGAATGGCATTCTTCAATTGATTTCACTAATTCTATGTAATAATTTTGTGATTTCCTACAAAACTACACTTCTTCTCCCATCTGTCTGAGTATTTAATATTGTCTGGGTCCCGTTAAAACATGTATTTTTCCCATCTAATTCCTTGTTTGCTTTAAAACAAGTATTCCCCATTTTCTATCCCTTCAGTAGCCAACCAGTTTGTATGGAGTACACTGGAGCAACTTGACTGATCAGTAAAACACTGCTTTTGTTGTCACCGCAAGGCTTCCCCCGTCGGTTGTTTCACTGAGACACTACTGAGTAACTATAACTCAACACAGTTTATACACATAACATTCATATACATACTAACAAACAAACAAACAATTATTTATCGCAATTTTCTCATCTCTGTTTGAACGTACACCCAGGTAAATATTCCTGTAGTCTTCTCATACCAACTATGGACCCATTCATTGTTTAACTTCACTGTTTTGCAAATCCTAATTGAATATTACACATTGACATTGAACTTTACTTGATAAGCAGGTCTTCATTGCATTCAGCAGCCTATATGTGAGCATCTATGTGTAAGCTGTTCTTCTTTGCATTTATCAGCAGCAAGCAATTCTTCATTGCACATGCATATGAAAATAGTAAAACAATTCCAATGCGTTAGCGAAACCTTCTATATCAGGAGTGTCCATCATGATGCTGGGAATAGAACCTCTTTCCTAGAATAGTTCAACCTTCATTACTCAACTGATCATAACTCCGCAATGAGCACATTTCAAAGTATCATTCCTCTACATGTATTCAAAAATCTATGTGTAAATGTTTAATATTTCTTATATTTGTTGATGTCATTCTGTGTGCATGTGGCCTAAACCCAATCTCTGTGTGGCAATTTTAATTTAAACAAGTTGAACTCTGCCTCTGATCATTTAAAAAAGGTGTGTACCAATATCAACCTTTCTCAGGTAATTACTGATCCTACAAAACCAAAGAGATCCTTCAAGGTTGTCCCTGATTGGCTCAATCTTAACAAATCAAAGGTAGAAAATCCGCAGTATCTGAACTTGGTGTTAGTTATCACTGCTCAATAGCCTGTATCAGAATTGCAAAAATGAAAACATTAGGTCCACGCTTGGTATCCAGATCCTGAAACATCTCCATGAGCAGGCTTTTTTTTAACTGATCTGTTGAATAGTTATATGACACTGTTAAAATCCCAGATGAAGATCTAGCACTTGACCATTTTTGTAAATCTTCTAATTCCATAGTTGATAAACACGCCCCTTTTAAAAAGTATAGAAATTAGAACAGGTCTATCCCTGGCTTTCGGCAGAACTGTCTTCTTTACTTTTTTTTCCCCTTGTCCTGTTCAGCATTATGTCAGAAGAATTGTAGTCTGAATACCTTTGATGCCAAACAGATTTGTTTTGCCAAGGGAAGTTTTATAAATGTAAAGCTCCCATTTATTTATTTCTGTTTACAATATATGACATGAACTGAACTGAACCGGACCGGGGGACAAGGAAAGAAGAAGAGGAAAGAAGAGGAAACAGAACAAAAATAGAAACAAAAACCAGACAACCAGCTGCTACACCTGTAAAAAACAAAACAGACAACAATCCATGGCCTATGAGGGGAATCCAGCCTTAGCGCCACCAGGAGCACCTGAAAGCAGACAAGCAGAGAAAAAACAAACACACAAACAAACAAAAACAAGCACAAGAAGCGGCAATCGCATACAACACAGCTGTGGATATAGATGACCTGAGACGACATGATAATACATCAACTGCTTAGTGACCATGCTACTGGACTAATGAATGTGTGTGTGTGTGAGAACATGCAACACCCATGGCACAGGACCTACATGATAACCGTGCTTAGTTATGAGTGTATAAGCGTACAGGGCCACAATCCACAGCCCCCCCCCCCCCCCCCCCCCCAAGCAATCAGAAGCAGGCAGAGAGGGCCACAAGACCCAGGCCACCAGCAGCCCCCACAGAGCACAGAACCCAGGCAGCCCACCGCAGGGGCAACCACGCATCCACCCAGAAGACTGCAGAGGAAGCCCCCGGAAAGAGCCCCCATAAGCATAGGGCAGAGGCACTCCGGGAACCAGGGGTAACAGCCCACCGACCCCGCCAGGCCCCAGCCAACCAGACATGGGCCGTGCACTGGACCTGGGCCCCAGGAGCCCGAGCGCCCCCAAACCCCCCGGCAGAGGCCCCACCCAATACCCAGGAGGGCCAAGCGCCCCAGACAGCCACAAAGTGGGTCAGCGCCTGCCCCAGCGCCCCTGGCCAAGTGCCCTGGGAGTCAAGACGTGCCCACAGGTGGGTGAAGTCGCGAGCAGTGGGGAGAGGCAACGCTGATGCCCCATCGGGAGAAACACAGGCAGGCCAGGCGACAGCAAGTCCCAGATCCAGGCCCAATCATTACCACACACACTTTCATGTCCCATACATCCACACATCCTACCTCCCTCGACTCTGCTGGGGTGTAGTGCAGCGGGCACACCAGGAGGCCAGCAACCCCCCAGCCACCACAGACCCCGAACCAGCAGAACAATTAATTAATCCTCCTGGCCCCTCCTGCCCCGAGCAGACACCAGGAAGCAGGGGTGTGCGAAGAAGACCCCTCCCCTCACCCTTCTGGCTCTTCAATATTTTCTAATAGTGTGCAATTAAAATTGAGGGGCAGCCAAACTTGTAGAACTGGGAGCGCGGCACTCTGGGCAGCCTACATACCCAAAGAGCCCCGCCCACCAGATGCCACTCAGTGTAACCACCCCCCAAGACCTAATGTGTGTGTGTGAGTGTGTTTGATAAGTAGTAATGTCTAAGGTGTAATTAAAACAGGGGCAGGGAACTGCAGAGTGCAACCAAAGGGGACCACCTACGTGGCCCCATCCACTGCACCCCACCGAACACACACGCCCCCAAAACCCTTCATGTGTGAGTGTGTGCTGTGTACAGGAGCCAGAAGGGAGAGGGGTATGGGGATATATAACGGGGGAGCTACTCTCCCCCAGAGAGGGCAGCCAGGGACTGGCTGCAATAGGCATCCCCGCTACCTGGGAGCCAACAATGGGCAGGAGGGCCTGATGTCCACCAGGCTCGGGGCCTGCAGCGACCATATTCCGGGAGCTACTGTACCCCCAGAAGGTACCCATCCCGCCCCACCCCACTCAACCCAACCCCACCCAGGGGGACCTCTACAAAAAACAAACAAACAACATAAAAAAACAAACAAACAAACCACCCGGTCACACCAGTCGCAGCAGCCCGGGCCTGAGACCCACCATCACCCAGCAACCCACCACCACCACTATGTGATAAAACTAATCAGAGGGGACCAAAGAGAATGAAATTCAGCCAATTGATGTTTTGAGGAGGCAGACATTGTTTCCATGCTAATATAATCTAAAAGAAAATTTCTAAACTGGTTAATACACAGATTGTTCTTCGCTTTCCAGTTCATGAGAATAGTTTTCTTTGCGATACATAACACTGTGACAACCATGTGTGCTGAGTTAATTTCCATGTTGATGTTGTCTAAGTCACCCAGTATGCACAGTGTGGGGCATGCAGGGATGCTACACTTTAGCCATGTTGATAGGTCCTCACAGACTTCAAGCCAGAACTTCTGGACAGGCGCAGAAAAACCACAAAGCGTGTGCATAATCATCAGGTGTGTTATCTGTGCAATGTGAGCAGATGTTTGAGTGTGTTAGACCCATCCTGAACATCCTTTGTCCTGTATAGTGTGTTCTATGAAGGATTTTGTATTGTATGAGCTGTAAATTAGGATTTCGAGTCTTTATGAAGGTGTTCAAACATATTTGTGGTTAGAAGCTATGACCAGAACTGATGGATAAATCTGCCTCCCATTTTGAGGATGGAAGAGACATTGTGTCATCTATCTTAGACAATAATTTATATATTTTTGATAGTAGTTTTGGGGTACAGATGCTTAGAAATTCTGCTACCCTAGTCGGGGGTTGTAAGTCTGGTTGGTGGAGGATATATCCATCCATCCATCCATCATCTGCCGCTTATCCGGGGGTCGGGTCGTGGGGGCAGCAGCTTGAGCAGAAACCCAGACGTCTCTGTCCCCGGCCACTTCCTCCAGCTCTTCCGGGGGGACCCCGAGGCGTTCCCAGGCCAGCCGAGAGACATAGTCTCTCCAACGTGTCCTGGGTCTCCCCCGGGGTCTCCTCCCAGTGGGACGTGCCCGGAACACCTCCCCAGGGAGGCGCCCAGGGGGCATCCTAACCAGATGCCCGAGCCACCTCATCTGACTCCTCTCAATGCGGAGGAGCAGCGGTTCTACTCCGAGCCCCTCCCGGATGACTGAGCTTCTCACCCTATCTCTAAGGGAGAGCCCAGACACCCTGCGGAGGAAACCCATTTCGGCCGCTTGTATTCGCGATCTTGTTCTTTCGGTCACTACCCACAACTCGTGACCATAGGTGAGGATGGGAACGTAGATTGACCAGTAAGTAGAGAGCTTCGCCTTCTGGCTCAGCTCCCTCTTCACAACGACGGGTCGGTGCAGAGCCTGCAACACTGCAGGCGCCGCACCGATCCGCCCGTCTATCTCCCGCTCCATTCGTCCGTCACTCGTGAACAAGACCCCGAGATACTTGAACTCCTCCTCTTGGGGAAGGATCTCATTCCCGACCCGGAGAGAGCATTCCACCCTTTTCCGGCTGAGAACCATAGTCTCGTATTTGGAGGTGCTGATTCTCATCCCAGCCGCTTCACACTCGGCTGCGAATCACTCCAGTGAGAGCTGAAGGTCACGGCCTGACGACGCTAACAGAAACACATCATCTGCAAAAAGCAGAGACCCGATTCTGAGGTCGCCAAATGGGACACCCTCAACGCCCTGGCTCCGCCTAGAAATTCTGTCCATAAAAGTTAGGAACAGAATCGGAGACAAAGGGCAGCCCTGACGGAGTCCAACTCTCACCGGAAACGTATCCGACTTACTGCCGGCAATGCGGACCAAACTCTGGCACCGGTCATACAGAGACCGAACGGCCCTTGTCAAGGGGTCCGGCACTCCATATTCCCGGAGCACCCCCCACAGGACTCCACGAGGGACACGGTCGAACGCTTTGTCCAAGTCCACAAAACACATGTAGACTGGTTGGGCGAACTCCCATGCACCCTCCAGGATCCTGCCGAGGGTATAGAGCTGGTCCACTGTTCCACGGCCAGGACGAAAGCCACACTGCATCTCCTGAATCCGAGGCTCGATTATTCGACGGATCCTCCTCTCCAATACCCCCGAATAGACCTTACCAGGGAGGCTGAGGAGTGTGATACCCCTATAGTTGGAACACACCCTCCGGTCCCCCTTTTTAAAGAGGGGGACCACCACCCCAATCTGCCAGTCCAGAGGCACTGTCCCCGATGTCCACGCGATACTGCAGAGGCGTGTCAGCCAAGACAGCCCTACAACATCCAGAGCCTTGAGAAACTCAGGACGGACCTCATCCACCCCCGGGGCCTTGCCATCGAGGAGCTTTTTAACCACCTCGGCAACCTCAGCCCCAGAAATGGGAGGCCCCGTCTCCGAGCTCTCCGACTCTGCCTCTTCCGAGCACGTGTTGGTAGGATTGAGGAGTTCCTCGAAGTACTCCCCCCACCGACTCACAACATCCCTAGTTGAGGTCAGCAAAGCCCCGTCCCCACTGTAAACAGTGTTGACTGTGAGCCGCTTCCCCCCCCCTGAGACGCCGGATGGTGGACCAGAATCTTTTCGAGGCCATCCGGAAATCGTTCTCCATGGTCTCACCGAACTCCTCCTAGGCCCGACTTTTTGCCTCACAACCGTCGAAGCCGTGGCCCGTCTGGCCCGTCGGTACCTATCAGCTTCTTCCAGGGTCCCACTGGCCAAAAAGGCCCGATAGGACTCCTTCTTCAGCTTTACGGCTTCCCTCACCACTGGTGTCCACCAGCAGGTTCGAGGGTTGCCGCCACGACCACCGACCACCTTACGGCCACAACTCCGACCAGCTGCCTCGGCAATGGAGTCACGGAACATGGCCCATTCGGACTCAATGTCCCCCACCTCAAATATGGTTGAAGCTCTGCCGGAGGTGGGAGTTAAAGCTCCTTCTGATGGGGGATTCTGACAAACGCTCCCAGCAGACCCTCACAATACGTATGGGCCTGCCAGGTCTGATCGGCATCCTCCCCCACCAGCGGAGCCAACTCGCCACCAGGTGGTGATCAGTTGACAGCTCCGCCCCTCTCTTCACCCGAGTGTCCAGGACATACGGCCGCAAGTCCGATGATACAACCACAAAGTCGATCATCGAACTGCGGCCAAGGGTGTCCTGGTGCCAAGTGCACATATGGACACCCTTATGCCTGAACATGGTGTTCGTTATGGACAGTCTATGACTGGCACAGAAGTCCAACAACATAACACCACTCTGATTCAGATCGGGGGGGCCGTTCCTCCCAATCACACCCCTCCAGGTCTCACTGTCATTGCCCACGTGAGCATTGAAGTCCCCCAGCAGAATGAGGGAGTCTCCGGTTGGAGCATTCTCCAGTGCCTCCCCCAGAGACTCCAAAAAGGGTAGGTACTCTGAACTGCTGTTTGGCGCATAGGCACAAACAACAGTCAGGACTCATCCCCCCACCCAAAGGCGGAGGGAGGCTACCCTCTTGTTCACTGGGGTAAACCCCAATGTACTGGCACACAGCCGGGGGGCAATAAGTATGCACACACCTGCTCTGCGCCTCTCACCACGGGCAACTCCAGAGTGGAAGAGAGTCCAACCCCTCTCAAGAGTATTGGTTCCAGATCCCAAGCCGTGCGTCGAGGTGAGTCCGACTATATCTAACGGTCTGATGAAGTTTCAACAATAAACAACAAACTTTGTATTATGAGAAAGAACCAGACTCATTCTTCAGGAATCCGAAAATAAGTTATGCACGAATTCGGATTCTCCTATAAAACGAATTCCTTAACTCAAACCATGTTAAGACTGCTTTGTCCTTCATATTTATTCATGTCTAATCAAGTTTCAATGATAAACAACGTTGTACTTTGTAGAATGAGAAAGAACTTCTTCAGCAATAAGCATCTCTCGACAAATGACGAAATACAGATTTTGCTATAAAATTAATTGCTATCAGCCTGACTTAAAACTGTTTGTCTTCCTTATTTATCCACTTCAAATCAAGTTTCAACAATTAAAAAACTTTTGTAGTTTGAGAAAGAACAACTTAATCTTGAGCAATCAGTATAAAAAGAGGGTAAGCAAAGGTGCGAATGTCAAACCATACATGATCAAAACAGGGAGCGGAGGTGTTTGGCTGAGACAAGGTGTGAATGTCCACCCATAATTAATGAAAAGCGGGCAACAAGTAGGTTCGAATGCCCAACCATACATCATCAAAAGCAGGAGTGGATATGTTCGGCTACAAGAAGGTTTGAACGTCTGACCATAGTTTGTAAAAAGCGGGTAAGAAAAGGTTCGAATGCCCGAACATACACCATCAAAGGAGGGAGCGGAGGTGTTCCGCTGTAAGAAGGTGTGAATGTCCGACCATAGTTGGTAAAAAACGGGTAAGAAAAGGTTAAAATACCCTACTGTACACAATCAGTAGCGGGTGCGGAGTTGTTCGGCTACTAAAAGGTGTGAAAGTCCGACCATGGTTTGTAAAAAGCGGGTAAGAAAAGGTGCGAATGCCCGAAAATGTATGATCAAAAGAGGGAGCGGAGGTGTTCGGCTGCAAGAAGGTGTGAATGTACACCCATAATTACTGAAAAATGGATAAGAAAAGGTGCGAATGCCCAACTATACATAATCAAAAGCAGGAGTGGATGTGTTCGGCTCCAAGAAGGGTTGAATGTCTGACCATAGTTTGTAAAAAGCAGGTAAGAAAAGGTTTGACTGCCCGAACATACACCATCAAAAGAGGGAGCGGAGGTGTTCCGCTGTAAGAAGGTGTGAATGTCCGACCATAGTTGGTAAAAAGCGGGTAAGAAAAGGTTAAAATTCCCGACTGTACACAATCAATAGCGGGAGCGGAGTTGTTCGGCTGCAAGAAGGTCTGAATGTCCAACCATAATTTGTAAAAACCGGGAAGGAAAGGCTCGAAAGCCCGACTATACACCATCAAAAGCGGGAGCAGAGTGGTTCAGCTGCAAGAAGGTCTGAATGTCCATCAATAATTGCTTTAAAATATGAAAGAAAATTTTCGAATATCATCCGCACATGATCATAAGAAGGAGAGGAGGTGTTCAGCTGCAAGAAGGTGTGAATGTCCACCCATAATTCCTGAAAAATGGGTAAAAAAAGGTGCGAATGCCCAACCATACATTATCAAAAGCAGGTGTGAATGTCAGATCATAATTTGCAAAAAGCTGATGAGAAAGGGTGAGAATGCCCGACTATACACCATCAAATGCGGGAGCGGAGTTGTTCGGCTGTGAGTAAGTGTGAATCTCCGACCATAATTGCTGAAAAATGTGTTAGAAAAGGAAAGAATGCCGGACCATACATCATCAAAAGCGAGAGAGGTGGTGTTCGGCTGCAAAAAGGTGTAAATGTTCGACTAAAGTTTGTAAAAAGCGGGTAAGACATGGTGCGAATGCCTGACAAGGTATGATCAAAAGCATGGGCGGAGGTGTTCAGCTGCAAGAAGGTCTAAATGTTCATCAATAATTGCTAGAAAACATGAAAGAAAATTTTTGAAAATCAAACCGCACATGATCATAAGTGGGAGAGGAGGTGTTCAGCTGCAAGAAGGTGTGAATGTCCACCCATTATTCCTGACAAATGGGTAAAAAAAAGGTGCGAATGCCCAACCATACATCATCAAAAGCAGGAGTGGATGTGTTCGGCTACAAGAAGGTGTGAACGTCCAACCAAAGTTTGTAAAAAGCAGTTAAGAAAAGGTTTGAATATCCAACCAAACATAATCAAAAGTGGGAGCATAGCTTTTCGAATGCAAGTAGGTGTGAATGTCAGATCATAATTTGCAAAAAGCTGATGAGAAAGGGTGAGAATGTCCGACTGCACACCATCAAATGCGGGAGCGGAGTTGTTCGGCTGTGAGTAGGTGTGAATCTCCGACCGTAATTTCTGAAAAATGTGTTAGAAAAGGTAAGAATGCCGGTCCATACATCATCAAAAGCGAGAGAGGTGGTGTTCGGCTGCAAGTAGGTGTGAATGTCCAGCCATAATTACTCACAAACGGGTAAGAAAAGGTAGTATTGCCAGACCATACATGATCAAAACAGGGAGCGGAGGTGGTTCAGCTGCAAGAAGGTGTGAATGTCCGACTAAAGTTCAAATATATTAACAAAAGCGGGAGGAGAGGTCTTCGGATGAGAGTGGTTGAGAATTTCCAACCATAATCTATAAAATTCGGTGAAAAAAAGGTTTGATAGAACACTAAAAGGTGTAGCGGAAGTGTTCGGCTGCAAGAAGGTGTGAATGTCCGACTATATTTGGTGAAAAGCAGGTGAAGCAAGGTCTGAATGCCCAACCTTACATTATCAAAAGCGAGATCAGAGGTGTTTGGCTGCAAGAAGGCCATAGTTTGCCAAAAGCGGGTAAGCTGCGAATGACCAACTAAATATCAACAAAAGTGGGGGCGGAGGTCTTCGGATGCAACTGGGTGTGAACATCCCACCATACAAGTATGGTGGAGAGGAAGCTGTGAACAGCCGACCATAGTTTTCAAAAAGCGGGTGAGACAAGGTGCGAATGTCCAACCATACATGATCAAAACAGGGAGCGGAGGTGTTTGGCTGTGACAAGGTGTGAATGTCCACCCAAAATTAATGAAAAGCGGGCAAAAAGTAGGTTTGAATGCCCAAGCATACATCATCAAAAGAAGGAGTGGATGTGTTCGGCTACAAGAAGGTTTGAATGTCCGAGCATAGTTTGTAAAAAGCGGGTAAGAAAAGGTTCGAATGCCCAAACATACACCATCAAAAGAGGGAGCGGAGGTGTTCCGCTGTAAGAAGGTGTGAATGTCCGACCATAGTTGGTAAAAAGTGGGTAAGAAAAGGTTAAAATACCCGACTGTACACAATCAATAGGGGGAGCGGAGTTGTTCGGCTACAAGAAGATGTGAAAGTCCAACCATGGTTTGTAAAAAGCTGGTAAGAAAAGGTTCGAATGCCCGAATATATACCATCAAAAGCGGAAGCGGAGGTGTTCGGCTGCAAGAAGGTGTGAACGTCCGACCAAAGTTTGTAAAAAGCAGTTAAGAAAAGGTTCGAATATCCAACCAAACATAATCAAAAGCGGGAGCAGAGCATTTCGACTGCAAGTAGGTGTGAATGTCCAGCCATAATTACTCACAAACGGGTAAGAAAAGGTAGTATTGCCAGACCATACATGATCAAAACAGGGAGCTGAGGTGGTTCAGCACCAAGGTGTGAATGTCTGACTATAGTTTGTAAAAAGCGGGTAAGATAAGGTGCGAATGCCCGACAATGTATAATCAAAAGAGGGAGCAGAGGTTTTCGGCTACAAGAAGGTTTGAATGTCCGACCATAGTTTGTAAAAAGCGGGTAAGAAAAGGTTCAAATGCCTGACTATACACCATCAAAAGCGGGAGCGGAGATGTTCAGCTGTAAGACGGTGTGAATGTCCGACCATAGTTGGTAAAAAGCGGGTAAGAAAAGGTTAAAATACCCGACTGTACACAATCAATAGCGGGAGCGGAGTTGTTCGGCTACAAGAAGGTGTGAAAGTCCAACCATCGTTTGTAAAAAGCTGGTAAGAAAAGGTTCGAATGCCCGAATATATACCATCAAAAGCGGAAGCGGAGGTGTTCGGCTGCAAGAAGGTGTGAACGTCCGACCAAAGTTGGCAAAAAGCAGTAAAGAAAAGGTTCGAATATCCAAACATAATTAAAAGCGAGAGAGATTGTGTTCAGCTGCAAGTAGGTGTGAATATCCAGCCATAATTACTCACAAACGGGTAAGAAAATGTAGTATTGCCAGACCATACATGATCAAAACAGGGAGCGGAGGTGGTTTAGCTGCAAAAAGGGGTGAATTTCCAACTAAAGTTCAAATATATTAACAAAAGCGGGAGGATAAGTCTTCGGATTAGAGTGGTTGAAATTTCCAACCATAATCTATAAAATGCGGTGAAAAAAAAAGGTGTGAAGGAATGAATTTTATAGCAAAATCCGAAATCATGCATAACTCCGCAAAAGGAATGTATTGCTCAACCAAAGGGATGCTTCTTTCTCATTCAGGGTAATATGAGGAACTTTATGCTTGATACATTTTAGACATGGATAACTATGAAGGACAAAGCAATTTTAACTTGGTTTGAGCAAAGCAATTCATTTTATAGGAAAATCCGAAATCGTGCAGGACTCATGAAAGTAAGCTTATTCTCGGATTCCTGATCCTCCAGTGTTGCTCTTTCCTATACTGCAAAATACAGCCTTGTTCTTTGTTGAAATCGATATAGACATTGATAAATATGAAGGACAAAGCAGTTTCCACTTTGTTTGAGTGAAGGAATTAATTTTATAGCAAAATCCCAAATCAAGCAGAACGTATGAAAATCAGCGTGTTTTCGGATTCCCTATCCTTCTGTGTAGCTATTTCTTCTACTGCAAAATACAATGTTGTTCTTTGTTGAAGTCAATCTAGACATTGATAAATATGAAGGACAAAGCAGTTTTAACATAGTTTGAGTAAAGGAATACATTTTATACATAAAATCCCAAATCATGCAGAACGTATGAAAATAAGCTTATTCTCGGATTCCTGTTCCTTCAAGTGTTGCTCTTTCTACTACTGCAAAATACAATGTTGTTCTTTGTTGAAGTAAATCTAGACATTGATAAATATGAAGGACAAAGCAGTTTTCACTTGGTTTGAGTGAAGGAATTAATTTTATACATAAAATCCCAAATCATGCAGAACGTATGCTAAGAAGCTTATTCTCGGATTCCTGATCCTTCAGTGTTGCTTTTTCTTCTACTGCAAAATACAATGTTGTTCTTTGTTGAAGTCGATCTAGACATTGATAAATATGAAGGACAAAGCAGTTTTAACTTGGTTTGAGTGAAGGAATTCATTTTATACATAAAATCCCAAATCATGCAGAACGTATGAAAATAAGCTTATTCTCGGATTACTGATCCTTCAGTGTTGCTCTTTCTTCTACTGCAAAATCCAGTGTTGTTCTTTGTTGAAGTCAATCTAGACATTGATAAATATGAAGGACAAAGCAGTTTTAATATAGTTTGAGTGAAGGCGTTCATTTATAGTAAAATCAATAATCGTGCAGAACTCATGAAAATAAGCTTATTCTCGGATTCCTAAAACTTTTGATTTGCTCTTTCTTTACTGCAAAGAACAATGTTGTTCTTTGTTGAAGTCGATCTAGACATTGATAAATATGAAGGACAAAGCAGTTTTCACTTGGTTTGAGTGAAGGATTTGCAGCTGAAAACCTCCCGCTCCCGCTTTTAATTGTGTATAGTCGGGCTTTCGAGCCTTTTCTTACCCGGTTTTTAGAAATTATGGTTAGACATTCAGACCTTGCAGCCGAAGACCTCCACTCCCTCTTTTGATCATACATTGTCGGGCATTCGCACCTTGTCTTACCCGCTTTTTACAAACTATGGTCAGACATTCACACCTTGCAGCTGAACCACCTCAGCTCCCTGTTTTGATCATGTATGGTCTGGCAATACTACCTTTTCTTACCCGTTTGTGAGTAATTATGGCTGGACATTCACACCTACTTGCAGTCGAACAGCTCTGCTCCCGCTTTTGATGGTATATATTCGGGCATTCAAACCTTTTCTTAGCAGCTTTTTACAAACCATGGTTGAAATTTCACACCTTCTTGTAGCCGAAAACTTCCGCTCCCTCTTTTGATCATACATTGTCGGGCATTCGCACCTTTTCTTACCCGTTTTTTACAAACCATGGTCGGACTGTCACACATTCTTGTAGCCAAACACACCCGCTCCCGCTATTGATTGTGTACAGTCGGGTATTTTAACCTTTTCTTACCCGTTTTTTACCAACTATGGTCGGACATTCACACCTTCTTACAGCGGAACACCTCCGCTCCCTCTTTTGATGGTGTATGTTTGGGCATTCGAACCTTTTCTTACCCGCTTTTTACAAACTATGCTCGGACATTCAAACCTTCTTGTAGCCGAACACATCCACTCCTGCTTTTGATGATGTATGGTTGAGCATTCAAACCTACTTGTTGCCCGCTTTTCATTAAATTTGGGTGGACATTCACACCTTGTCACAGCCAAACACCTCCGCTCCCTGTTTTGATCATGTATGGTTGGACATTCGCACCTTTTCTCACCCGCTTTTTGCCAACTATGGTCGGCTGTTCACACCCACTTGCATCCGAAGACCCCACTTTTGTTGATATTTAGTCGGTCATTCGCAGCTTACCCGCTTTTGGCAAACTATGGCCTTCATGCAGCCAAACACCTCTGATCTCGCTTTTGATGATGTCAGGTTGGGCATTCAGACTTTGCTTCACCTGCTTTTCACCAAATATAGTCGGACATTCACACCTTCTTGCAGCCGAACACTTCCGCTCCACCTTTTAGTGTTCTATCACACCTTTTTTTTCACCGCATTTTATAGATTATGGTTGGAAATTCTCAACCACTCTCATCCGAAGACCTCTCCTCCCGCTTTTGTTAATATATTTGAACTTTAGTCGGACATTCACACCTTCTTGCAGCTGAACCACCACCTCTCCCTGTTTTGATCATGTATGGTCTGGCAATACTACCTTTTCTTACCCGTTTGTTAGTAATTATGGCTGGACATTCACACCTACTTGCAGCCGAACACCACCTCTCCCGCTTTTGATGATGTATGGACCGGCATTCTTACCTTTTCTAACACATTTTTCAGCAATTATGGTCGGAGATTCACACTTACTCACAGCCGAACAACTCCGCTCCCGCATTTGATGGTGTATAGTCGGGCATTCTCACCCTTTCTCATCAGCTTTTTGCAAATTATGATCTGACATTCACACCTGCTTTTGATAATGTATGGTTTGGCATTCGCACCTTTTCTTACCCATTTTTCAGTAATTATGGGTGGACATTCACACCTTCTTGCAGCTGAACACCTCCTCTCCCGCTATTGATTGTGTACAGTCGGGTATTTTAACCTTTTCTTACCCGCTTTTTACCAAATATGGTCGGACATTCACACCGTCTTACAGCGGAACACCTCTGCTCCCGCTTTTGATGGTGTATAGTCAGGCATTTGAACCTTTTCTTACCCGCTTTTTACAAACTATCTTCGGACATTCAAACCTTCTTGTAGCCGAAAACCTCCGCTCCCTCTTTTGATTATACATTGTTGGGCATTCGCACCTTATTTACAAACTATAGTCAGACATTCACACCTTGCAGCTGAGCCACCTCAGCTCCCTGTTTTGATAGTGTATGTTCGGGCATTCGAACCTATTCTTACCCCCTTTTTACAAACTATGCTCGGAGATTCACACCTACTCACAGCCGAACAACTCCGCTCCCACATTTGATGATGTCTTGTCCGGCATTCTAGTCTCTTCTAACACATTTTTCAGCATTTATGGTTGGACATTCACACCTACTCACAGCCGAACACTTCCGCTCCCGCATTTGATGGTGTATAGCCGGGCATTCTCACCCTTTCTCATCAGCTTTTTGCAAATTATGATCTGACATTCACACCTACTTGCAGTCGAACAGCTCTGCTCCCGCTTTTGATTATGTTTGGTTGGATATTCGAACCTTTTCTTAACTGCTTTTTACAAACTTTGGTCGGACGTTCACACCTTCTTGCAGCCAAACACATCCACTTCCTCTTTTGATGGTATATATTCGGGCATTCGAACCTTTTCTTACCCGCTTTTTACAAACCGTGGTCGGACTTTCACACCTTCTTGTAGCCAAACAACTCCGCTCCCGCTATTGATTGTGTACAGTCGGGTATTTTAACCTTTTCTTACCCGCTTTTTACCAACTATGGTCGGACATTTACACCTTCTTACAGCGGAACACCTCCGCTCCCTCTTTTGATGGTCTATGTTCGGGCATTCGAACCTTTTCTTACCCGCTTTTTACAAACTATGGTCGGACATTCAAACCTTCTTGTAGCCGAACACATCCACTCCTGCTTTTGATGATGTATGGTTGGGCATTTTCACCTTTTCTTACCCATTTTTCAGTAATTATGGGGGGACATTCATACCTTCTTGCAGCTGAACAACTCCTCTCCCGCTTATGATCATGTGCGGTTTGATATTCGAAAATTTTCTTTCATGTTTTAAAGCAATTATTGATGGACATTCAAATCTTCTTGTAGCCGAACACATCCACTCCTGCTTTTGATGATGTATGGTAACCTTTTCTTACCCGCTTTTTACAAACTATGGTCGGACATTCAAACCTTCTTGTAGCCAAAAACCTCCGCTCCCTCTTTTGATCATACATTGTCGGGCATTCGCACCTTATCTTACCCGCTTTTTACAAACTATAGTCAGACATTCACACCTTGCAGCTGAACCACCTCCGCTCCCTGTTTTGATCATGTATGGTCTGGCAATACTACCTTTTCTTACCCGTTTGTGAGTAATTAATCCCAAAATATTGAGCATAAAATAAGTCTTTATGCTGATGATGTATTACTTTTCCTTCAGAACTCACAGACGTCTCTCAGTCACACGATCACACTCATAAATAAATTCTCAGCACTTTCTGACTACTCTATCAACTGGTCTAAGACCACAGTTCTGCCCATTAACTGTAGGGTCCATAATATACCTGCGATCACTTTACAGTCAGGAAATATTAGATATTTAGGCATAAACATTTCCTCCAGGCTCTCAGAGCTAACAAAGCTAAATTATGTGCAATTATTAAAGACAGTAGAGGACGATCTCTCGTTGGAAGTCCTTACCTATATCACTTATGGGGAGAGTCACATCCATTAAAGTGATGATACTACCAAAAGTTAACTATTTGTTCTCAATGATCCCCATAAAACCATCTGCTACTTGGTTTAAGTCACTAGATTCATGCATCTCCAAATTTCTGTGGAAAAACAAACCACCAAGGACAGTGGTGGATTAGATTTACCTCATTTTCAGCACTATTCCTTAGACAATAGGTTACAATATATATCAAAATGGTTTAAACCTTGTTGTTGTCACAGTTCCCAGAGACGTTGTAATCGTTGAGGATTCTATATTCACCCCCTCATTAGAGGCACGTAATGCAGATTGATGACACTGAATCTTCTTCTCTGTTCATTGCTGGCATCATTCCCAGCATCGTAAGTGTTCGTGGCATTGTTAGCCTCTTCTTCTGGATCTTGATATCGAGAATCCTTTTGTATTTCTGGTTTGTCAGTACTCTCTCTTCGTTCACCGGAGTCTTTGTCTTTTTGTCCTTGAGTTTGGTGATTTTTTCTTCTTTTGATGCCTTGACACAATGTGACAGGTGATACCACGTGGGAGATCCTGTAACTTGGACTGCTGTCCCTGTGCTGCGAAATGGCTGTGCTGCTCAAATGGTCTCTCCTTCATCATGGTTACATGCTGCCATTCCGACATCTCGCCATTCCGACATGGGTCTCCAATTGTCGGAATGGCGACACTTAATTTTTTATCAAACGTCCCACCATTCCGACACTTTTTTCCTCCTATGGTCGGAATGGCGGTATGTTTTTTGTTTTTTTTAACATACCGCCATTCCGACAGTTCCTTTTAATAGCCTATTTTTTACCCAAAACATTTTGCACTAATGATATGCCGGCGCAAATACGCCCTAAAGTTTGGCGCACAAGCTTTGCACATGCAGAGGCCACAGCCTCGCAAACAAACTTTAATAATCTATTATCAAAATCCCCTGAATTTCAAATATAAAAATACAGATATTAATGTAACTCTGGCAAGACTGAAACTGATTAAGCAGAAATACAGTGTCAGTGAGCTGTCACAGCAGCCAGCTGGAGCGGAGCTCTCCACAGAGCCCATGCGTCTTTTGCACGCTGTCATCATATGCAAAAGTAATAATTGCAATTGCAGTTTGAACGTACACCCAGGTAAATATTCCTGTAGTCTTCTCATACCGACTATGGACCCATTCATTGTTTAACTTCACTGTTTTGCAAATCCTAATTGAATATTACACATTGACATTGAACTTTACTTGATAAGCAGGTCTTCATTGCATTCAGCAGCCTATATGTGAGCATCTATGTGTAAGCTGTTCTTCTTTGCATTTATCAGCAGCAAGCAATTCTTCATTGCACATGCATATGAAAATAGTAAAACAATTCCCATGCGTTAGCGAAACCTTCTATATCAGGAGCGTCCATCATGATGCTGGGAATAGAACCTCTTTCCCAGAATAGTTCAACCTTCATTACTCAACTGATCATAACTCCACAATGAGCACATTTCAAAGTATCATTCCTCTACATATATTCAAAAATCTATGTGTAAATGTTTAATATTTCTTATATTTGTTGATGTCATTCTGTGTGCATGTGGCCTAAACCCAATCTCTGTGTGGCAATTTTAATTTAAACAAGTTGAACTCTGCCTCTGATCATTTAAAAAAGGTGTGTACCAATATCAACCTTTCTCAGGTAATTACTGATCCTACAAAACCAAAGAGATCCTTCAAGGTTGTCCCTGATTGGCTCAATCTTAACAAATCAAAGGTAGAAAATCCGCAGTATCTGAACTTGGTGTTAGTTATCACTGCTCAATAGCCTGTATCAGAATTGCAAAAATGAAAACATTAGGTCCACGCTTGGTATCCAGATCCTGAAACATCTCCATGAGCAGGCTTTTTTTTAACTGATCTGTTGAATAGTTATATGACACTGTTAAAATCCCAGATGAAGATCTAGCACTTGACCATTTTTGTAAATCTTCTAATTCCATAGTTGCTAAACACGCCCCTTTTAAAAAGTATAGAACTTAGAACAGGTCTAGTCCCTGGCTTTCGGCAGAACTTTCTTCTTTACTTTTTTTTCCCCTTGTCCTGTTCAGCATTATGTCAGAAGAATTGTAGTCTGAATACCTTTGATGCCAAACAGATTTGTTTTGCCAAGGGAAGTTTTATAAATGTAAAGCTCCCCTTGATGCCCATTTATTTATTTCTGTTTACAATATATGACATGAACTGAACTGAACCGGACCGGGGGACAAGGAAAGAAGAAGAGGAAAGAAGAGGAAACAGAACAAAAATAGAAACAAAAACCAGACAACCAGCTGCTACACCTGTAAAAAACAAAACAGACAACAATCCATGGCCTATGAGGGGAATCCAGCCTTAGCGCCACCAGGAGCACCTGAAAGCAGACAAGCAGAGAAAAAACAAACACACAAACAAACAAAAACAAGCACAAGAAGCGGCAATCGCATACAACAAAGCTGTGGATATAGATGACCTGAGACGACATGATAATACATAAACTGCTTAGTGACCATGCTACTGGACTAATGAATGTGTGTGTGTGTGTGTGTGTGAGAACATGCAACACCCATGGCACAGGACCTACATGATAACCGTGCTTAGTTATGAGTGTATAAGCGTACAGGGCCACAATCCACAGCCCCCCCCCAAGCAATCAGAAGCAGGCAGAGAGGGCCACAAGACCCAGGCCACCAGCAGCCCCCACAGAGCACAGAACCCAGGCAGCCCACCGCAGGGGCAACCACGCATCCACCCAGAAGACTGCAGAGGAAGCCCCCGGAAAGAGCCCCCATAAGCATAGGGCAGAGGCACTCCGGGAACCAGGGGCAATAGCCCACCGACCCCGCCAGGCCCCAGCCGCCCAGCGCCCCCAAACCCCCCGGCAGAGGCCCCACCCAATACCCAGGAGGGCCAAGCGCCCCAGACAGCCACAAAGTGGGTCAGCGCCTGCCCCAGCGCCCCTGGCCAAGTGCCCTGGGAGTCAAGACGTGCCCACAGGTGGGTGAAGTCGCGAGCAGTGGGGAGAGGCAACGCTGATGCCCCATCGGGAGAAACACAGGCAGGCCAGGCGACAGCAAGTCCCAGATCCAGGCCCAATCATTACCACACACACTTTCACGTCCCATACATCCACACATCCACACATCCTACCTCCCTCGACTCTGCTGGGGTTTAGTGCAGCGGGCACACCAGGAGGCCAGCAACCCCCCAGCCACCACAGACCCCGAACCAGCAGAAAAATTAATTAATCCTCCTGGCCCCTCCTGCCCCGAGCAGACACCAGGAAGCAGGGGTGTGCGAAGAAGACCCCTCCCCTCACCCTTCTGGCTCTTCAATATTTTCTAATAGTGAGCAATTAAAATTGAGGGGCAGCCAAACTTGTAGAACTGGGAGCGCGGCACTCTGGGCAGCCTACATACCCAAAGAGCCCCGCCCACCAGATGCCACTCAGTGTAACCACCCCCCAAGACCTAATGTGTGTGTGTGAGTGTGTTTGATAAGTAGTAATGTCTAAGGTGTAATTAAAACAGGGGCAGGGAACTGCAGATTGCAACCAAAGGGGACCACCTACGTGGCCCCATCCACTACATCACGTCATCTATCTTAGACAATAATTTATATATTTTTGATAGTAGTTTTGGGGTACAGATGCTTAGAAATTCTGCTACCCTAGTCGGGGGTTGTAAGTCTGGTTGGTGGAGGATATATCCATCCATCCATCCATCATCTGCCGCTTATCTGGGGGTCGGGTCGCGGGGGCAGCAGCTTGAGCAGAGAAACCCAGACGTCTCTGTCCCCGGCCACTTCCTCCAGCTCTTCCGGGGGGACCCCGAGGCGTTCCCAGGCCAGCCGAGAGACATAGTCTCTCCAACGTGTCCTGGGTCTCCCCCGGGGTCTCCTCCCAGTGGGACGTGCCCGGAACACCTCCCCAGGGAGGCGCCCAGGGGGCATCCTAACCAGATGCCCGAGCCACCTCATCTGACTCCTCTCAATGCGGAGGAGCAGCGGTTCTACTCCGAGCCCCTCCCGGATGACTGAGCTTCTCACCCTATCTCTAAGGGAGAGCCCAGACACCCTGCGGAGGAAACCCATTTCGGCCGCTTGTATTCGCGATCTTGTTCTTTCGGTCACTACCCACAACTCGTGACCATAGGTGAGGATGGGAACGTAGATTGACCAGTAAGTAGAGAGCTTCGCCTTCTGGCTCAGCTCCCTCTTCACAACGACGGGTCGGTGCAGAGCCTGCAACACTGCAGGCGCCGCACCGATCCGCCCGTCAATCTCCCGCTCCATTCGTCCGTCACTCGTGAACAAGACCCCGAGATACTTGAACTCCTCCTCTTGGGGAAGGATCTCATTCCCGACCCGGGGGGAGCATTCCACCCTTTTCCGGCTGAGAACCATAGTCTCGGATTTGGAGGTGCTGATTCTCATCCCAGCCGCTTCACACTCGGCTGCGAATCACTCCAGTGAGAGCTGAAGGTCACGGCCTGACGACGCTAACAGAACCACATCATCTGCAAAAAGCAGAGACCCAATTCTGAGGTCGCCAAATGGGACACCCTCAACGCCCTGGCTCCGCCTAGAAATTCTGTCCATAAAAGTTAGGAACAGAATCGGTGACAAAGGGCAGCCCTGACGGAGTCCAACTCTCACCGGAAACGTATCCGACTTACTGCCGGCAATGCGGACCAAACTCTGGCACCGGTCATACAGAGACCGAACGGCCCCTATCAAGGGGTCCGGCACTCCATATTCCCGGAGCACCCCCCACAGGACTCCACGAGGGACACGGTCGAACGCTTTCTCCAAGTCCACAAAACACATGTAGACTGGTTGGGCGAACTCCCATGCACCCTCCAGGATCCTGCCGAGGGTATAGAGCTGGTCCACTGTTCCACGGCCAGGACGAAAGCCACACTGCATCTCCTGAATCCGAGGCTCGATTATCCGACGGATCCTCCTCTCCAATACCCCCGAATAGACCTTACCAGGGAGGCTGAGGAGTGTGATACCCCTATAGTTGGAACACACCACAACCACCACCCCAATCTGCCAGTCCATAGGCACTGTCCCCAATGTCAACGCGATACTGCAGAGGCGTGTCAGCCAAGACAGCCCTACAACATCCAGAGCCTTGAGAAACTCAGGACGGACCTCATCCACCCCCGGGGCCTTGCCACCGAGGAGCTTTTTAACCACCTCGGCAACCTCAGCCCCAGAAATGGGAGGCCCCGTCTCCGAGCTCTCCGACTCTGCCTCTTCCGAGCACGTGTTGGTAGGATTGAGGAGTTCCTCGAAGTCCTCCCCCCACCGACTCACAACATCCCTAGTTGAGGTCAGCAAAGCCCCGTCCCCACTGTAAACAGTGTTGACTGTGAGCCGCTTCCCCCACCCTGAGACGCCGGATAGTGGACCAGAATCTTTTCGAGGCCGTCCGGAAAGCGTTCTCCATGGTCTCACCGAACTCCTCCCAGGCCCGAGTTTTTGCCTCAGCAACCGCCGAAGCCGTGGCCCGTCTGGCCCGTCGGTACCTATCAGCTTCTTCCAGGGTCCCACTGGCCAAAAAGGCCCGATAGGACTCCTTCTTCAGCTTGACGGCTTCCCTCACCACTGGTGTCCACCAGCAGATTCGAGGGTTGCCGCCACGACAGGCACCGACCACCTTACGGCCACAACTCCGACCAGCTGCCTCGGCAATGGAGTCACGGAACATGGCCCATTCGGACTCTATGTCCCCCACCTCAAATATGGTTGAAGCTCTGCCGGAGGTGGGAGTTAAAGCTCCTTCTGACGGGGGATTCTGACAAACGCTCCCAGCAGACCCTCACAATACGTTTGGGCCTGCCAGGTCTGATCGGCATCCTCCCCCACCAGCGGAGCCAACTCACCACCAGGTGGTGATCAGTTGACAGCTCCGCCCCTCTCTTCACCCGAGTGTCCAGGACATACGGCCGCAAGTCCGATGATACAACCACAAAGTCGATCATCGAACTGCGGCCAAGGGTGTCCTGGTGCCAAGTGCACATATGGACACCCTTATGCCTGAACATGGTGTTCGTTATGGACAGTCTATGACTGGCACAGAAGTCCAACAACATAACACCACTCTGATTCAGATCGGGGGGGCCGTTCCTCCCAATCACACCCCTCCAGGTCTCACTGTCATTGCCCACGTGAGCATTGAAGTCCCCCAGCAGAATGAGGGAGTCTCCGGTAGGAGCATTCTCCAGTGCCTCCCCCAGACACTCCAAAAAGGGTAGGTACTCTGAACTGCTGTTTGGCGCATAGGCACAAACAACAGTCAGGACTCGTCCTCCCACCCAAAGGCGGAGGGAGGCTACCCTCTCGTTCACTGGGGTAAACCCCAATGTACTGGCACACAGCCGGGGGGCAATAAGTATGCCCACACCTGCTCTGCGCCTCTCACCACGGGCAACTCCAGAGTGGAAGAGAGTCCAACCCCTCTCAAGAGTACTGGTTCCAGATCCCAAGCCGTGCGTCGAGGTGAGTCCGACTATATCTAACGGTCTGATGAAGTTTCAACAATAAACAACAAACTTTGTATTATGAGAAAGAACCAGACTCATTCTTCAGGAATCCGAAAATAAGCTCTATTTTACGAGTTATGCACGAATTCGGATTCTCCTATAAAACGAATTCCTTAACTCAAACCAAGTTAAGACTGCTTTGTCCTTCATATTTATTCATGTCTAATCAAGTTTCAATGATAAACAACGTTGTACTTTGTAGAATGAGAAAGAACTTCTTCAGCAATAAGCATCTCTCGACAAATGACGAAATACAGATTTTGCTATAAAATAAATTGCTATCAGCCTGACTTAAAACTGTTTGTCTTCCTTATTTATCCACTTCAAATAAAGTTTCAACAATTACAAAAATTTTGTAGTTTGAGAAAGAACAACTTAATCTTGAGCAATCAGTATAAAAAGAGGGTAAGCAAAGGTGCGAATGTCAAACCATATATGATCAAAACAGGGAGCGTAGGTGTTTGGCTGAGAGAACGTGTGAATGTCCACCAATAATTAATGAAAAATGGGTAAGAAAAGGTGCGAATGCCCAACCATACATCATCAAAAGCAGGAGTGGATATGTTCGGCTACAAGAAGGTTTGAACGTCTGACCATAGTTTGTAAAAAGCGGGTAAGAAAAGGTTCGAATGCCCGAACATACACCATCAAAGGAGGGAGCGGAGGTGTTCCGCTGTAAGAAGGTGTGAATGTCCGACCATAGTTGGTAAAAAACGGGTAAGAAAAGGTTAAAATACCCGACTGTACACAATCAGTTGCGGGTGCGGAGTTGTTCGGCTACAAGAAGGTGTGAAAGTCCGACCATGGTTTGTAAAAAGCGGGTAAGAAAAGGTGCGAATGCCCGAAAATGTATGATCAAAAGAGGGAGCGGAGGTGTTCGGCTGCAAGAAGGTGTGAATGTACACCCATAATTACTAAAAAATGGGTAAGAAAAGGTGCGAATGCCCAACTATACATAATCAAAAGCAGGAGTGGATGTGTTCGGCTCCAAGAAGGGTTGAATGTCTGACCATAGTTTGTAAAAAGCAGGTAAGAAAAGGTTTGACTGCCCGAACATACACCATCAAAAGAGGGAGCGGAGGTGTTCCGCTGTAAGAAGGTGTGAATGTCCGACCATAGTTGGTAAAAAGCGGGTAAGAAAAGGTTAAAATACCCGACTGTACACAATCAATAGCGGGAGCGGAGTTGTTCGGCTACTAAAAGATGTGAAAGTCCGACTATAGTTTGTAAAAAGCGGGTAAGAAAAGGTGCTAATGCCCGACAATGTATGATCAAAAGAGGGAGCGGAGGTGTTCGGCTGCAAGAAGGTCTGAATGTCCAACCATAATTTGTAAAAACCGGGAAGGAAAGGCTCGAAAGCCCGACTATACACCATCAAAAGCGGGAGCAGAGTGGTTCAGCTGCAAGAAGGTCTGAATGTCCATCAATAATTGCTTTAAAACATGAAAGAAAATTTTTTATCATCCGCACATGATCATAAGAAGGAGAGGAGGTGTTCAGCTGCAAGAAGGTGTGAATGTCCACCCATAATTCCTGAAAAATGGGTAAAAAAAGATGCGAATGCCCAACCATACATTATCAAAAGCAGGTGTGAATGTCAGATCATAATTTGCAAAAAGCTGATGAGAAAGGGTGAGAATGCCCGACTATACACTATCAAATGCGGGAGCGGAGCTGTTCGGCTCTGAGTAGGTGTGAATGTCCGACCATAATTGCTGAAAAATGTGTTAGAAAAGGAAAGAATGCCGGACCATACATCATCAAAAGCGAGAGAGGTGGTGTTCGGCTGCAAAAAGGTGTAAATGTTCGACTAAAGTTTGTAAAAAGCGGGTAAGACATGGTGCGAATGCCTGACAAGGTATGATCAAAAGCAGGAGCGGAGGTGTTCAGCTGCAAGAAGGTCTAAATGTCCATCAATAATTGCTAGAAAACATGAAAGAAAATTTTCGAAAATCAAACCGCACATGATCATAAGTGGGAGAGGAGGTGTTCAGCTGCAAGAAGGTGTGAATGTCCACCCATTATTCCTGACAAATGGGTAAAAAAAAGGTGCGAATGCCCAACCATACATCATCAAAAGCAGGAGTGGATGTGTTCGGCTACAAGAAGGTGTGAACGTCCAACCAAAGTTTGTAAAAAGCAGTTAAGAAAAGGTTTGAATATCCAACCAAACATAATCAAAAGCGGGAGCATAGCTTTTCGACTGCAAGTAGGTGTGAATGTCAGATCATAATTTGCAAAAAGCTGATGAGAAAGGGTGAGAATGTCCGACTGCACACCATCAAATGCGGGAGCGGAGTTGTTCGGCTGTGAGTAGGTGTGAATCTCCGACCGTAATTTCTGAAAAATGTGTTAGAAAAGGTAAGAATGCCGGTCCATACATCATCAAAAGCGAGAGAGGTGGTGTTCGGCTGCAAGTAGGTGTGAATATCCAGCCATAATTACTCACAAACGGGTAAGAAAAGGTAGTATTGCCAGACCATACATGATCAAAAGCAGGAGTGGATGTGTTCGGCTACAAGAAGGTGTGAACGTCCAACCAAAGTTTGTAAAAAGCAGTTAAGAAAAGGTTTGAATATCCAACCAAACATAATCAAAAGCGGGAGCATAGCTTTTCGACTGCAAGTAGGTGTGAATGTCAGATCATAATTTGCAAAAAGCTGATGAGAAAGGGTTAGAATGTCCGACTGCACACCATCAAATGCGGGAGCGGAGTTGTTCGGCTGTGAGTAGGTGTGAATCTCCGACCGTAATTTCTGAAAAATGTGTTAGAAAAGGTAAGAATGCCGGTCCATACATCATCAAAAGCGAAAGAGGTGGTGTTCGGCTGCAAGTAGGTGTGAATATCCAGCCATAATTACTCACAAACGGGTAAGAAAAGGTAGTATTGCCAGACCATACATGATCAAAACAGGGAGCGGAGGTGGTTCAGCTGCAAGAAGGTGTGAATGTCCGACTAAAGTTCAAATATATTAACAAAAGCGGGAGGAGAGGTCTTCGGATGAGAGTGGCTGAGAATTTCCAACCATAATCTATAAAATTCGGTGAAAAAAAGGTGTGATAGAACACTAAAAGGTGGAGCGGAAGTGTTCGGCTGCAAGAAGGTGTGAATGTCCGACTATATTTGGTGAAAAGCAGGTGAAGCAAGGTCTGAATGCCCAACCTTACATTATCAAAAGCGAGATCAGAGGTGTTTGGTTGCAAGAAGGCCATAGTTTGCCAAAAGCGGGTAAGCTGCGAATGACCAACTAAATATCAACAAAAGTGGGGGCGGAGGTCTTCGGATGCAACTGGGTGTGAACATCCCACCATACAAGTATGGTGGAGAGGAAGCTGTGAACAGCCGACCATAGTTTGCAAAAAGCGGGTGAGACAAGGTGCGAATGTCCAACCATACATGATCAAAACAGGGAGCGGAGGTGTTTGGCTGTGACAAGGTGTGAATGTCCACCCAAAATTAATGAAAAGCGGGCAAAAAGTAGGTTTGAATGCCCAAGCATACATCATCAAAAGAAGGAGTGGATGTGTTCGGCTACAAGAAGGTTTGAATGTCCGAGCATAGTTTGTAAAAAGCGGGTAAGAAAAGGTTCGAATGCCCAAACATACACCATCAAAAAAGGGAGCGGAGGTGTTCCGCTGTAAGAAGGTGTGAATGTCCGACTATAGTTGGTAAAAAGTGGGTAAGAAAAGGTTAAAATACCCGACTGTACACAATCAATAGGGGGAGCGGAGTTGTTCGGCTACAAGAAGGTGTGAAAGTCCAACCATGGTTTGTAAAAAGCTGCTAAGAAAAGGTTCGAATGCCCGAATATATACCATCAAAAGCGGAAGCGGAGGTGTTCGGCTGCAAGAAGGTGTGAACGTCCGACCAAAGTTTGTAAAAAGCAGTTAAGAAAAGGTTCGAATATCCAAACAAACATAATCAAAAGCGGGAGCAGAGCTGTTCGACTGCAAGTAGGTGTGAATGTCCAGCCATAATTACTCACAAACGGGTAAGAAAAGGTAGTATTGCCAGACCATACATGATCAAAACAGGGAGCTGAGGTGGTTCAGCACCAAGGTGTGAATGTCTGACTATAGTTTGTAAAAAGCGGGTAAGATAAGGTGCGAATGCCCGACAATGTATAATCAAAAGAGGGAGCCGAGGTTTTCGGCTACAATAAGGTTTGAATGTCCGACCATAGTTTGTAAAAAGCGGGTAAGAAAAGGTTCAAATGCCTGACTATACACCATCAAAAGCGGGAGCGGAGATGTTCCGCTGTAAGACGGTGTGAATGTCCGACCATAGTTGGTAAAAAGCGGGTAAGAAAAGGTTAAAATACCCGACTGTACACAATCAATAGCGGGAGCGGAGTTGTTCGGCTACAAGAAGGTGTGAAAGTCCGACCACGGTTTGTAAAAAGCGGGTAAGAAAAGGTTCGAATGCCCGAATATATACCATCAAAAGCGGGAGCGGAGGTGTTCGGCTACAATAAGATGTGAAAGTTCAACCATGGTTTGTAAAAAGCTGCTAAGAAAAGGTTCGAATGCCCGAATATATACCATCAAAAGAGGGAGCGGAGGTTTTCGGCTACAAGAAGGTTTTAATGTCTGACCATAGTTTGTAAAAAGCGGGTAAGAAAAGGTTCAAATGCCTGACTATACACCATCAAAAGCGGGAGCGGAGTTGTTCGGCTACAAGAAGGTGTGAAAGTTCAACCATGGTTTGTAAAAAGCTGCTAAGAAAAGGTTCGAATGCCCGAATATATACCATCAAAAGCGGAAGCGGAGGTGTTCGGCTGCAAGAAGGTGTGAACGTCCGACCAAAGTTGGCAAAAAGCAGTAAAGAAAAGGTTCGAATATCCAAACATAATTAAAAGCGAGAGAGATTGTGTTCAGCTGCAAGTAGGTGTGAATATCCAGCCATAATTACTCACAAACGGGTAAGAAAATGTAGTATTGCCAGACCATATATGATCAAAACAGGGAGCGGAGGTGGTTTAGCTGCAAAAAGGGGTGAATGTCTAACTAAAGTTCAAATATATTAACAAAAGCGGGAGGAGAGGTCTTCGGATTAGAGTGGTTGAAATTTCCAACCATAATCTATAAAATGCGGTGAAAAAAAAGGTGTGAAGGAATGAATTTTATAGCAAAATCCGAAATCATGCATAACTCCGCAAAAGGAACGTATTGCTCAACCAAAGGGATGCTTCTTTCTCATTCAGGGTAATATGAGGAACTTTATGCTTGATACATTTTAGACATTTATAACTATGAAGGACAAAGCAATTTTAACGTGGTTTGATTAAAGCAATTCATTTTATAGGAAAATCCGAAATCGTGCAGGACTCATGAAAGTAAGCTTATTCTCGGATTCCTGATCCTCCAGTGTTGCTCTTTCCTATACTGCAAAATACAGCCTTGTTCTTTGTTGAAATCGATATAGACATTGATAAATATGAAGAACAAAGCAGTTTCCACTTTGTTTGAGTGAAGGAATTAATTTTATAGCAAAATCCCAAATCAAGCAGAACGTATGAAAACAAGCTTGTTTTCGGATTCCTGATCCTTCAGTGTTGCTATTTCTTCTACTGCAAAATACAATGTTGTTCTTTGTTGAAGTCAATCTAGACATTGATAAATATGAAGGACAAAGCAGTTTTAACATAGTTTGAGTAAAGGAATTCATTTTATACATAAAATCCCAAATCATGCAGAACGTATGAAAATAAGCTTATTCTCGGATTCCTGATCCTTCAGTGTTGCTCTTTCTACTACTGCAAAATACAATGTTGTTCTTTGTTGAAGTAAATTTAGACATTGATAAATACGAAGGACAAAGCAGTTTTCACTTGGTTTGAGTGAAGGAATTCATTTTATACATAAAATCCCAAATCATGCAGAACGTATGAAAATAAGCTTATTCTCGGATTCCTGATCCTTCAGTGTTGCTTTTTCTTCTACTGCAAAATACAATGTTGTTCTTTGTTGAAGTCAATCTAGACATTGATAAATATGAAGGACAAAGCTGTTTTAACTTGGTTTGAGTGACGGAATTCATTTTATATATAAAATCCCAAATCATGCAGAAAATATGAAAATAAGCTTATTCTCGGATTACTGATCCTTCAGTGTTGCTCTTTCTTCTACTGCAAAATCCAGTGTTGTTCTTTGTTGAAGTCAATCTAGACATTGATAAATATGAAGGACAAAGCAGTTTTAACATAGTTAGAGTGAAGGCATTCATTTATAGTAAAATCAATAATCGTGCAGAACTCATGAAAATAAGCTTATTCTCGGAGTCCTAAAACTTTTGATTTGCTATTTCTTTACTGCAAAGTACAATGTTGTTCTTTGTTGAAGTCCATCTAGACATTGATAAATATGAAGGACAAAGCAGTTTTCACTTGGTTTGAGTGAAGGATTTGCAGCTGAAAACCTCCCGCTCCCGCTTTTGATTGTGTATAGTCGGGCTTTCGAGCCTTTTCTTACCCGGTTTTTAGAAATTATGGTTGGACATTCAGACCTTGCAGCCGAAGACCTCCACTCCCTCTTTTGATCATACATTGTCGGGCATTCGCACCTTGTCTTACCCACTTTTTACAAACTATAGTCAGACATTCACACCTTGCAGCTGAACCACCTCAGCTCCCTGTTTTGATCATGTATGGTCTGGCAATACTACCTTTTCTTACCCGTTTGTGAGTAATTATGGCTGGACATTCACACCTACTTGCAGTCGAACAGCTCTGCTCCCGCTTTTGATGGTATATATTCGGGCATTCGAACCTTTTCTTAACTGCTTTTTGCAAACTTTGGTTGGACGTTCACACCTTCTTGCAGCCGAACACCTCCGCTTCCGCTTTTGATGGTATATATTCGGGCATTCGAACCTTTTCTTAGCAGCTTTTTACAAACCATGGTTGAACTTTCACACCTTCTTGTAGCCGAACACCTCCACTCCCGCTTTTGATCATACATTGTCGGGCATTCGCACCTTTTTTTACCCGTTTTTTACAAACCATGGTAGGAATGTCACACATTCTTTAGCCAAACACCTCCGCTCCCTCTTTTGATGGTGTATGTTTGGGCATTTGAACCTTTTCTTACCCGCTTTTTACAAACTATGCTCGGACATTCAAACCTTCTTGTAGCCGAACACATCCACTCCTGCTTTTGATGATGTATGGTTGGGCATTCAAACCTACTTGTTGCCCGCTTTTCATTAATTTTGGGTGGACATTCACACCTTGTCACAGCCAAACACCTCCGCTCCCTGTTTTGATCATGTATGGTTGGACATTCGCACCTTTTCTCACCCGCTTTTTGCCAACTATGGTCGGCTGTTCACAGCTTCCTCTCCACCATACTTGTATGGTGGGATATTCACACCCACTTGCATCCGAAGACCTTTTGTTGATATTTAGTCGGTCATTCGCAGCTTACCCGCTTTTGGCAAACTATGGCCTTCATGCAGCCAAACACCTCTGATCTCGCTTTTGATGATGTAAGGTTGGGCATTCAGACCTTGCTTCACCTGCTTTTCACCAAATATAGTCGGACATTCACACCTTCTTGCAGCCGAACACTTCCGCTCCACCTTTTAGTGTTCTATCACACCTTTTTTTTCACCGCATTTTATAGATTATGGTTGGAAATTCTCAACCACTCTCATCCGAAGACCTCTCCTCCCGCTTTTGTTAATATATTTGAACTTTAGTCGGACATTCACACCTTCTTGCAGCTGAACCACCTCCGCTCCCTGTTTTGATCATGTATGGTCTGGCAATACTACCTTTTCTTACCCGTTTGTTAGTAATTATGGCTGGACATTCACACCTACTTGCAGCCGAACACCACCTCTCCCGCTTTTGAAGATGTATGGACCGGCATTCTTACCTTTTCTAACACATTTTTCAGCAATTATGGTCGGAGATTCACACTTACTCACAGCCGAACAACTCCGCTCCCGCATTTGATGGTGTATAGTCGGGCATTCTCACCCTTTCTCATCAGCTTTTTGCAAATTATGATCTGACATTCACACCTGCTTTTGATAATGTATGGTTGGGCATTCGCACCTTTTCTTACCCATTTTTCAGTAATTATGGGTGGACATTCACACCTTCTTGCAGCTGAACACCTCCTCTCCCGCTATTGATTGTGTACAGTCGAGTATTTTAACCTTTTCTTACCCGCTTTTTACCAAATATGGTCGGACATTCACACCGTCTTACAGCGGAACACCTCTGCTCCCGCTTTTGATGGTGTATAGTCAGGCGCTTGAACCTTTTCTTACCCGCTTTTTACAAACTATGGTCGGACATTCAAACCTTCTTGTAGCCGAAAACCTCCGCTCCCTCTTTTGATTATACATTGTTGGGCATTCGCACCTTATTTACAAACTATAGTCAGACATTCACACCTTGCAGCTGAGCCACCTCAGCTCCCTGTTTTGATAGTGTATGTTCGGGCATTTGAACCTATTCTTACCCCCTTTTTACAAACTATGCTCGGAGATTCACACCTACTCACAGCCGAACAACTCCGCTCCCGCATTTGATGATGTCTTGTCCGGCATTCTAGTCTCTTCTAACACATTTTTCAGCAATTATGGTCGGACATTCACACCTACTCACAGCCGAACACTTCCGCTCCCGCATTTGATGGTGTATAGCCGGGCATTCTCACCCTTTCTCATCAGCTTTTTGCCAATTATGATCTGACATTCACACCTACTTGCAGTCGAACAGCTCTGCTCCCGCTTTTGATTATGTTTGGTTGGATATTCGAACCTTTTCTTAACTGCTTTTTACAAACTTTGGTCGGACGTTCACACCTTCTTGCAGCCGAACACATCAACTTCCACTTTTGATGGTATATATTCGGGCATTCGAACCTTTTCTTACCCGCTTTTTACAAACCGTGGTCGGACTTTGACACCTTCTTGTAGCCAAACAACTCCGCTCCCGCTATTGATTGTGTACAGTCGGGTATTTTAACCTTTTCTTACCCGCTTTTTACCAACTATGGTCAGACATTTACACCTTCTTACAGCGGAACACCTCTGCTCCCTCTTTTGATGGTCTATGTTCGGGCATTCGAACCTTTTCTTACCCGCTTTTTACAAACTATGATCGGACATTCAAACCTTCTTGGAGCCGAACACATCCACTCCTGCTTTTGATGATGTATGGTTGGGCATTTTCACCTTTTCTTACCCATTTTTCAGTAATTATGGGTGGACATTCACACCTTCTTGCAGCTGAACAACTCCTCTCCCGCTTATGATCATGTGCGGTTTGATATTCGAAAATTTTCTTTCATGTTTTAAAGCAATTATTGATGGACATTCAAATCTTCTTGTAGCCGAACACATCCACTCCTGCTTTTGATGATGTATGGTTTGGCATTCGCACCCTTTTTTTACCCATTTTTCAGGAATTTTGGGTGGACATTCAGACCTTCTTGCAGCCGAAAACCTCCGCTCCCTCTTTTGATCATACATTGTCGGGCATTCGCACCTTATCTTACCCGCTTTTTACAAACTATAGTCAGACATTCACACCTTGCAGCTGAACCACCTCCGCTCCCTGTTTTGATCATGTATGGTCTGGCAATACTACCTTTTCTTACCCGTTTGTGAGTAATTAATCCCAAAATATTGAGCATAAAATAAGTCTTTATGCTGATGATGTATTACTTTTCCTTCAGAACTCACAGACGTCTCTCAGTCACACGATCACACTCATAAATAAATTCTCAGCACTTTCTGACTACTCTATCAACTGGTCTAAGACCACAGTTCTGCCCATTAACTGTAGGGTCCATAATATACCTGCGATCACTTTACAGTCAGGAAATATTAGATATTTAGGCATAAACATTTCCTCCAGGCTCTCAGAGCTAACAAAGCTAAATTATGTGCAATTATTAAAGACAGTAGAGGACGATCTCTCGTTGGAAGTCCTTACCTATATCACTTATGGGGAGAGTTACATCCATTAAAATGATGATACTACCAAAAGTTAACTATTTGTTCTCAATGATCCCCATAAAACCATCTGCTACTTGGTTTAAGTCACTAGATTCATGCATCTCCAAATTTCTGTGGAAAAACAAACGACCACGTATTAGTTTAAAAACCCTACAGAAGACCAAGGACAGTGGTGGATTAGATTTACCTCATTTTCAGCACTATTCCTTAGACAATAGGTTACAATATATATCAAAATGCTTTAAACCTTGTTGTTGTCACAGTTCCCAGAGACGTTGTAATCGTTGCGGATTCTATATTCACCCCCTCATTAGAGGCACGTAATGCAGATTGATGACACTGAATCTTCTTCTCTGTTCATTGCTGGCATCATTCCCAGCATCGTAAGTGTTCGTGGCATTGTTAGCCTCTTCTTCTGGATCTTGATATCGAGAATCCTTTTGTATTTCTGGTTTGTCAGTCCTCTGTCTTCGTTCACCGGAGTCTTTGTCTTTTTGTCCTTGAGTTTGGTGATTTTTTCTTCTTTTGATGCCTTGACACAATGTGACAGGTGATACCACGTGGGAGATCCTGTAACTTGGACTGCTGTCCCTGTGCTGCGAAATGGCTGTGCTGCTCAAATGGTCTCTCCTTCATCATGGTTACATGCTGCCATTCCGACATCTCGCCATTCCGACATGGGTGTCCAATTGTCGGAATGGCGACACTTAATTTTTTATCAAACGTCCCACCATTCCGACACTTTTTTCCTCCTATGGTCGGAATGGCGGTATGTTTTTTGTTTTTTTTAACATACCGCCATTCCGACAGTTCCTTTTAATAGCCTATTTTTTACCCAAAACATTTTGCACTAATGATATGCCGGCGCAAATACGCCCTAAAGTTTGGCGCACAAGCTTTGCACATGCAGAGGCCACAGCCTCGCAAACAAACTTTAATAATCTATTATCAAAATCCCCTAAATTTCAAATATAAAAATACAGATATTAATGTAACTCTGGCGAGACTGAAACTGATTAAGCAGAAATACAGTGTCAGTGAGCTGTCACAGCAGCCAGCTGGAGCGGAGCTCTCCACAGAGCCCATGCGTCTTTTGCACGCTGTCATCATATGCAAAAGTAATAATTGCAATTACAGATATCACGGCTACTGCACAGGACACAGTTGCGAGCACTCTGCCTTGCCTTGCCAATAGGAGAAGAGAGAAATGACAGCATAGAACGTATAAAACACAACAAAATTCAGTAAAAACGTTTATTCATGTTATTCACGTGATTTATGAGTACTCACTCCAATTTTGGGAAGCGCGGCTGGGCTTTGCGCATTTGGCACAAACACACAGCCGCAACGGTTGTAGCTTTATAAAGCCTGTTGATATCTTAAGGACCTAACTGGTCACACCTGGGAGTAAATGTCATGTAGAGATTGTTTTTACATGACATTACAGCTGAACATATAGCTTTCATCCACAAACCAACGTGGGAGAGCACGAAGACGCATGTGCCAGACGCACATAGGCATGCGTAAAACCAATTTTGACCACTTCATACTGTTTATTTGCTTTCTTTTAGTTAACTTTCGTTTCTTTTGGATTCTTGTGCGTGTTATGGAGCCGTTTTGGTCCATGTTTGTAAGCCTTTTTTTCCTGGATTAAATTTTCGGAAGTTAAAACAAGTGGCATGGAGTGTGTGATTGAAAACCACCGCGGACTGCTTCTCCTCCTCCAGTTGCCGAGACTTTGTGTTTTTAATAACGCTTGTCTATAAACATGTGTTAAACATATAAATTGCATGAACAGAAAGAAGGGACTCACCTGTTGAGTAACACACATTTCCTTATACGGAAAGCCTTGTCGGAATGGTGGGACATTTGAACGTCAGAATAGCGGGATGTCGCAATGGTGGGATGTCGGAATGGTGGGACGTCTGCATGTTGGAATGGTGGTATGTCGGAATGGTGGTATGTTGGAATGGTGGGATGTCGGAATAGCGGGATGTCGGAATGGCGGGATTTCGGAATGGGTGTTGCCACCCCCTTCATCATATACACAGTTATTTATACATCACCTTCCACCATGAAGCGTTGTCCCTTTTTGTTTCTCTCTTTGTTCTTAAAATGCTGTTATGCATGTTAAACCAATCCATTAAATTAGATCATTTTGGCAGTAAAGCGATCTACAATGTGCTTGGTCGCAAAGCTGCTCATCTGTGGTAAACAGCTCTTCAGAAAGGCATTCTTCAATTGATTTCACTAATTCTATGTAATAATTTTGTGATTTCCTACAAAACTACACTTCTTCTCCCATCTGTCTGAGTATTTAATATCGTCTGGGTCCCGTTAAAACATGTATTTTTCCCATCTAATTCCTTGTTTGCTTTAAAACAAGTATTCCCCATTTTCTATCCCTTCAGTAGCCAACCAGTTTGTATGGAGTACACTGGAGCAACTTGACTGATCAGTAAAACACTGATTTTGTTGTCACCGCAAGGCTTCCCCCGTCGGTTGTTTCACTGAGACACTACTGAGTAACTATAACTCAACACAGTTTATACACATAACATTCCTATACATACTAACAAACAAACAAACAATTATTTATCGCAATTTTCTCATCTCTGTTTGAACGTACACCCAGGTAAATATTCCTGTAGTCTTCTCATACCGACTATGGACCCATTCATTGTTTAACTTCACTGTTTTGCAAATCCTAATTGAATATTACACATTGACATTGAACTTTACTTGATAAGCAGGTCTTCATTGCATTCAGCAGCCTATATGTGAGCATCTATGTGTAAGCTGTTCTTCTTTGCATTTATCAGCAGCAAGCAATTCTTCATTGCACATGCATATGAAAATAGTAAAACAATTCCAATGCGTTAGCGAAACCTTCTATATCAGGAGTGTCCATCATGATGCTGGGAATAGAACCTCTTTCCCAGAATAGTTCAACCTTCATTACTCAACTGATCATAACTCCGCAATGAGCACATTTCAAAGTATCATTCCTCTACATATATTCAAAAATCTATGTGTAAATGTTTAATATTTCTTATATTTGTTGATGTCATTCTGTGTGCATGTGGCCTAAACCCAATCTCTGTGTGGCAATTTTAATTTAAACAAGTTGAACTCTGCCTCTGATCATTTAAAAAAGGTGTGTACCAATATCAACCTTTCTCAGGTAATTACTGATCCTACAAAACCAAAGAGATCCTTCAAGGTTGTCAATGATTGGCTCAATCTTAACAAATCAAAGGTAGAAAATCCGCAGTATCTGAACTTGATGTTAGTTATCACTGCTCAATAGCCTGTATCAGAATTGCAAAAATGAAAACATTAGGTCCACGCTTGGTATCCAGATCCTGAAACATCTCCATGAGCAGGCTTTTTTTTAACTGATCTGTTGAATAGTTATATGACACTGTTAAAATCCCAGATGAAGATCTAGCACTTGACCATTTTTGTAAATCTTCTAATTCCATAGTTGATAAACACGCCCCTTTTAAAAAGTATAGAACTTAGAACAGGTCTATCCCTGGCTTTCGTTAGAACTGTCTTCTTTACTTTTTTTTCCCCTTGTCCTGTTCAGCATTATGTCAGAAGAATTGTAGTCTGAATACCTTTGATGCCAAACAGATTTGTTTTGCCAAGGGAAGTTTTATAAATGTAAAGCTCCCCTTGATGCCCATTTATTTATTTCTGTTTACAATATATGACATGAACTGAACTGAACCGGACCGGGGGACAAGGAAAGAAGAAGAGGAAAGAAGAGGAAACAGAACAAAAATAGAAACAAAAACCAGACAACCAGCTGCTACACCTGTAAAAAACAAAACAGACAACAATCCATGGCCTATGAGGGGAATCCAGCCTTAGCGCCACCAGGAGCACCTGAAAGCAGACAAGCAGAGAAAAAACAAACACACAAACAAACAAAAACAAGCACAAGAAGCGGCAATCGCATACAACACAGCTGTGGATATAGATGACCTGAGACGACATGATAATACATCAACTGCTTAGTGACCATGCTACTGGACTAATGAATGTGTGTGTGTGTGTGTGAGAACATGCAACACACATGGCACAGGACCTACATGATAACCGTGCTTAGTTATGAGTGTATAAGCGTACAGGGCCAAAATCCACAGCCCCCCCTCAAGCAATCAGAAGCAGGCAGAGAGGGCCACAAGACCCAGGCCACCAGCAGCCCCCACAGAGCACAGAACCCAGGCAGCCCACCGCAGGGGCAACCACGCATCCACCCAGAAGACTGCAGAGGAAGCCCCCGGAAAGAGCCCCCATAAGCATAGGGCAGAGGCACTCCGGGAACCAGGGGTAACAGCCCACCGACCCCGCCAGGCCCCAGCCGCCCAGACATGGGCCGTGCACTGGACCTGGGCCCCAGGAGCCCGAGCGCCCCCAAACCCCCCGGCAGAGGCCCCACCCAATACCCAGGAGGGCCAAGCGCCCCAGACAGCCACAAAGTGGGTCAGCGCCTGCCCCAGCGCCCCTGGCCAAGTGCCCTGGGAGTCAAGACGTGCCCACAGGTGGGTGAAGTCGCGAGCAGTGGGGAGAGGCAACGCTGATGCCCCATCGGGAGAAACACAGGCAGGCCAGGCGACAGCAAGTACCAGATCCAGGCCCAATCATTACCACACACACTTTCACGTCCCATACATCCACACATCCTACCTCCCTCGACTCTGCTGGGGTGTAGTGCAGCGGGCACACCAGGAGGCCAGCAACCCCCCAGCCACCACAGACCCCGAACCAGCAGAACAATTAATTAATCCTCCTGGCCCCTCCTGCCCCGAGCAGACACCAGGAAGCAGGGGTGTGCGAAGAAGACCCCTCCCCTCACCCTTCTGGCTCTTCAATATTTTCTAATAGTGAGCAATTAAAATTGAGGGGCAGCCAAACTTGTAGAACTGGGAGCGCGGCACTCTGGGCAGCCTACATACCCAAAGAGCCCCGCCCACCAGATGCCACTCAGTGTAACCACCCCCCAAGACCTAATGTGTGTGTGTGAGTGTGTTTGATAAGTAGTAATGTCTAAGGTGTAATTAAAACAGGGGCAGGGAACTGCAGAGTGCAACCAAAGGGGACCACCTACGTGGCCCCATCCACTACACCCCACCGAACACACACGCCCCCAAAACCCTTCATGTGTGAGTGTGTGCTGTGTACAGGAGCCAGAAGGGAGAGGGGTATGGGGATATATACCGGGGGAGCTACTCTCCCCCAGAGAGGGCAGCCAGGGACTGGCTGCAATAGGCATCCCCGCTACCTGGGAGCCAACAATGGGCAGGAGGGCCTGATGTCCACCAGCCAATTGATGTTTTGAGGAGGCAGACATTGTTTCCATGCTAATATAATCTAAAAGAAAATTTCTAAACTGGTTAATACACAGATTGTTCTTCGCTTTCCAGTTCATGAGAATAGTTTTCTTTGCGATACATAACACTGTGACAACCATGTGTGCTGAGTTAATTTCCATGTTGATGTTGTCTAAGTCACCCAGTATGCACAGTGTGGGGCATGCAGGGATGCTACACTTTAGCCATGTTGATAGGTCCTCACAGACTTCAAGCCAGAACTTCTGGACAGGCGCAGAAAAACCACAAAGCGTGTGCATAATCATCAGGTGTGTTATCTGTGCAATGTGAGCAGATGTTTGAGTGTGTTAGACCCATCCTGAACATCCTTTGTCCTGTATAGTGTGTTCTATGAAGGATTTTGTATTGTATGAGCTTTAAATTAGGATTTCGAGTCTTTATGAAGGTGTTCAAACATATTTGTGGTTAGAAGCTATGACCAGAACTGATGGATAAATCTGCCTCCCATTTTGAGGATGGAAGAGACATTGTGTCATCTATCTTAGACAATAATTTATATATTTTTGATAGTAGTTTTGGGGTACAGATGCTTAGAAATTCTGCTACCCTAGTCAGGGGTTGTAAGTCTGGTTGGTGGAGGATATATCCATCCATCCATCCATCATCTGCCGCTTATCCGGGGGTCGGGTCGCGGGGGCAGCAGCTTGAGCAGAGAAACCCAGACGTCTCTGTCCCCGGCCACTTCCTCCAGCTCTTCCGGGGGGACCCCGAGGCGTTCCCAGGCCAGCCGAGAGACATAGTCTCTCCAATGTGTCCTGGGTCTCCCCCGGGGTCTCCTCCCAGTGGGACGTGCCCGGAACACCTCCCCAGGGAGGCGCCCAGGGGGCATCCTAACCAGATGCCCGAGCCACCTCATCTGACTCCTCTCAATGCGGAGGAGCAGCGGTTCTACTCCGAGCCCCTCCCGGATGACTGAGCTTCTCACCCTATCTCTAAGGGAGAGCCCAGACACCCTGCGGAGGAAACCCATTTCGGCCGCTTGTATTCGCGATCTTGTTCTTTCGGTCACTACCCACAACTCGTGACCATAGGTGAGGATGGGAACGTAGATTGACCAGTAAGTAGAGAGCTTCGCCTTCTGGCTCAGCTCCCTCTTCACAACACTGCAGGCGCCGCACCGATCCGCCCGTCAATCTCCCGCTCCATTCGTCTGTCACTCGTGAACAAGACCCCGAGATACTTGAACTCCTCCTCTTGGGGAAGGATCTCATTCCCGACCCAGAGAGAGCATTCCACCCTTTTCCGGCTGAGAACCATAGTCTCGGATTTGGAGGTGCTGATTCTCATCCCATCCGCTTCACACTCGGCTGCGAATCACTCCAGTGAGAGCTGAAGGTCACGGCCTGACGACGCTAACAGAACCACATCATCTGCAAAAAGCAGAGACCCGATTCTGAGGTCGCCAAATGGGACACCCTCAACGCCCTGGCTCCGCCTAGAAATTCTGTCCATAAAAGTTAGGAACAGAATCGGTGACAAAGGGCAGCCCTGACGGAGTCCAACTCTCACCGGAAACGTATCCGACTTACTGCCGGCAATGCGGACCAAACTCTGGCACCGGTCATACAGAGACCGAACGGCCCCTATCAAGGGGTCCGGCACTCCATATTCCCGGAGCACCCCCAACAGGACTCCACGAGGGACACGGTCGAACGCTTTCTCCAAGTCCACAAAACACATGTAGACTGGTTGGGCGAACTCCCATGCACCCTCCAGGATCCTGCCGAGGGTATAGAGCTGGTCCACTGTTCCACGGCCAGGACGAAAGCCACACTGCATCTCCTGAATCCGAGGCTCGATTATCCGACGGATCCTCCTCTCCAATACCCCCGAATAGACCTTACCAGGGAGGCTGAGGACTGTGATACCCCTATAGTTGGAACACACCCTCCGGTCCCCCTTTTTAAAGAGGGGGACCACCACCCCAATCTGCCAGTCCAGAGGCACTGTCCCCGATGTCCACGCGATACTGCAGAGGCGTGTCAGCCAAGACAGCCCTACAACATCCAGAGCCTTGAGAAACTCAGGACGGACCTCATCCACCCCCGGGGCCTTGCCACCGAGGAGCTTTTTAACCACCTCGGCAACCTCAGCCCCAGAAATGGGAGGCCCCGTCTCCGAGCTCTCCGACTCTGCCTCTTCCGAGCACGTGTTGGTAGGATTGAGGAGTTCCTCGAAGTACTCCCCCCACCGACTCACAACATCCCTAGTTGAGGTCAGCAAAGCCCCGTCCCCACTGTAAACAGTGTTGACTGTGAGCCGCTCCCCCCCCCCTGAGACGCCGGATGGTGGACCAGAATCTTTTCGAGGCCGTCCGGAAATCGTTCTCCATGGTCTCACCGAACTCCTCCCAGGCCCGAGTTTTTGCCTCAGCAACCGCCGAAGCCGTGGCCCGTCTGGCCCGTCGGTACCTATCAGCTTCTTCCAGGGTCCCACTGGCCAAAAAGGCCCGATAGGACTCCTTCTTCAGCTTGACGGCTTCCCTCACCACTGGTGTCCACCAGCAGGTTGGAGGGTTGCCGCCACGACAGGCACCGACCACCTTACGGCCACAACTCCGACCAGCTGCCTCGGCAATGGAGTCACGGAACATGGCCCATTCGGACTCAATGTCCCCCACCTCAAATATGGTTGAAGCTCTGCCGGAGGTGGGAGTTAAAGCTCCTTCTGACGGGGGATTCTGACAAACGCTCCCAGCAGACCCTCACAATACGTTTGGGCCTGCCAGGTCTGATCGGCATCCTCCCCCACCAGCGGAGCCAACTCACCACCAGATGGTGATCAGTTGACAGCTCCGCCCCTCTCTTCACCCGAGTGTCCAGTACATACGGCCGCAAGTCCGATGATACAACCACAAAGTCGATCATCGAACTGCGGCCAAGGGTGTCCTGGTGCCAAGTGCACATATGGACACCCTTATGCCTGAACATGGTGTTCGTTATGGACAGTCTATGACTGGCACAGAAGTCCAACAACATAACACCACTCTGATTCAGATCGGGGGGGCCGTTCCTCCCAATCACACCCCTCCAGGTCTCACTGTCATTGCCCACGTGAGCATTGAAGTCCCCCAGCAGAATGAGGGAGTCTCCGGTAGGAGCATTCTCCAGTGCCTCCCCCAGAGACTCCAAAAAGGGTAGGTACTCTGAACTGCTGTTTGGCGCATAGGCACAAACAACAGTCAGGACTCGTCCCCCCACCCAAGGCGGAGGGAGGCTACCCTCTCGTTCACTGGGGTAAACCCCAATGTACTGGCACACAGCCGGGGGGCAATAAGTATGCCCACACCTGCTCTGCGCCTCTCACCACGGGCAACTCCAGAGTGGAAGAGAGTCCAACCCCTCTCAAGAGTACTGGTTCCAGATCCCAAGCCGTGCGTCGAGGTGAGTCCGACTATATCTAACGGTCTGATGAAGTTTCAACAATAAACAACAAACTTTGTATTATGAGAAAGAACCAGACTCATTCTTCAGGAATCCGAAAATAAGCTCTATTTTACGAGTTATGCACGAATTCGGATTCTCCTATAAAACGAATTCCTTAACTCAAACCAAGTTAACACTGCTTTGTCCTTCATATTTATTCATGTCTAATCAAGTTTCAATGATAAACAACGTTGTACTTTGTAGAATGAGAAAGAACTTCTTCAGCAATAAGCATCTCTCGAGAAATGACGAAATACAGATTTTGCTATAAAATTAATTGCTATCAGCCTGACTTAAAACTGTTTGTCTTCCTTATTTATCCACTTCAAATCAAGTTTCAACAATTAAAAAAATTTTGTAGTTTGAGAAAGAACAACTTAATCTTGAGCAATCAGTATAAAAAGAGGGTAAGCAAAGGTGCGAATGTCAAACCATACATGATCAAAACAGGGAGCAGAGGTGTTCGGCTGCAAGAAGGTGTGAATGTACACCCATAATTACTGAAAAATGGGTAAGAAAAGGTGCGAATGCCCAACCATACATAATCAAAAGCAGGAGTGGATGTGTTCGGCTCCAAGAAGGGTTGAAATGATCTGACCATAGTTTGTAAAAAGCAGGTAAGAAAAGGTTCGAATGCCCGAACATACACCATCAAAAGAGGGAGCGGAGGTGTTCCGCTGTAAGAAGGTGTGAATGTCCGACCATAGTTGGTAAAAAGCGGGTAAGAAAAGGTTAAAATACCCGACTGTACACAATCAATAGCGTGAGCGGAGTTGTTCGGCTACTAAAAGATGTGAAAGTCCGACTATGGTTTGTAAAAAGCGGGTAAGAAAAGGTGCTAATGCCCGACAATGTATGATCAAAAGAGGGAGTGGAGGTGTTCGGCTGCAAGAAGGTCTGAATGTCCAACCATAATTTGTAAAAACCGGGAAGGAAAGGCTCGAAAGCCCGACTATACACCATCAAAAGCGGGAGCAGAGTGGTTCAGCTGCAAGAAGGTCTGAATGTCCATCAATAATTGCTTTAAAACATGAAAGAAAATTTTCGAATATCATCCGCACATGATCATAAGAAGGAGAGGAGGTGTTCAGCTGCAAGAAGGTGTGAATGTCCACCCATAATTCCTGAAAAATGGGTAAAAAAAGGTGCGAATGCCCAACCATACATTATCAAAAGCAGGTGTGAATGTCATATCATAATTTGCAAAAAGCTGATGAGAAAGGGTGAGAATGCCCGACTATACACCATCAAATGCGGGAGCGGAGGTGTTCGGCTCTGAGTAGGTGTGAATGTCCGACCATAATTGCTGAAAAATGTGTTAGAAAAGGAAAGAATGCCGGACCATACATCATCAAAAGCGAGAGAGGTGGTGTTCGGCTGCAAAAAGGTGTAAATGTTCGACTAAAGTTTGTAAAAAGCGGGTAAGACATGGTGCGAATGCCTGACAAGGTATGATCAAAAGCAGGAGCGGAGGTGTTCAGCTGCAAGAAGGTCTAAATGTCCATCAATAATTGCTAGAAAACATGAAAGAAAATTTTCGAAAATCAAACCGCACATGATCATAAGTGGGAGAGGAGGTGTTCAGCTGCAAGAAGGTGTGAATGTCCACCCATTATTCCTGACAAATGGGTAAAAAAAAGGTGCGAATGCCCAACCATACATCATCAAAAGCAGGAGTGGATGTGTTCGGCTACAAGAAGGTGTGAACGTCCAACCAAAGTTTGTAAAAAGCAGTTAAGAAAAGGTTTGAATATCCAACCAAACATAATCAAAAGCGGGAGCATAGCTTTTCGACTGCAAGTAGGTGTGAATGTCAGATCATAATTTGCAAAAAGCTGATGAGAAAGGGTGAGAATGTCCGACTGCACACCATCAAATGCGGGAGCGGAGTTGTTCGGCTGTGAGTAGGTGTGAATCTCCGACCGTAATTTCTGAAAAATGTGTTAGAAAAGGTAAGAATGCCGGTCCATACATCATCAAAAGCGAGAGAGGTGGTGTTCGGCTGCAAGTAGGTGTGAATGTCCAGCCATAATTACTCACAAACGGGTAAGAAAAGGTAGTATTGCCAGACCATACATGATCAAAACAGGGAGCGGAGGTGGTTCAGCTGCAAGAAGGTGTGAATGTCCGACTAAAGTTCAAATATATTAACAAAAGCGGGAGGAGAGGTCTTCGGATGAGAGTGGTTGAGAATTTCCAACCATAATCTATAAAATTCGGTGAAAAAAAGGTGTGATAGAACACTAAAAGGTGGAAGGGAAGTGTTCGGCTGCAAGAAGGTGTGAATGTCCGACTTTATTTGGTGAAAAGCAGGTGAAGCAAGGTCTGAATGCCCAACCTTACATTATCAAAAGTGAGATCAGAGGTGTTTGGCTGCAAGAAGGCCATAGTTTGCCAAAAGCGGGTGAGCTGCGAATGACCAACTAAATATCAACAAAAGTGGGGGCGGAGGTCTTTGGATGCAACTGGGTGTGAACATCCCACCATACAAGTATGGTGGATAGGAAGCTGTGAACAGCCGACCATAGTTTGCAAAAAGCGGGTGAGACAAGGTGCGAATGTCCAACCATACATGATCAAAACAGGGAGCGGAGGTGTTTGGCTGTGACAAGGTGTGAATGTCCACCCAAAATTAATGAAAAGCGGGCAAAAAGTAGGTTTGAATGCCCAAGCATACATCATCAAAAGAAGGAGTGGATGTGTTCGGCTACAAGAAGGTTTGAATGTCCGAGCATAGTTTGTAAAAAGCGGGTAAGAAAAGGTTCGAATGCCCAAACATACACCATCAAAAGAGGGAGCGGAGGTGTTCCGCTGTAAGAAGGTGTGAATGTCCGACCATAGTTGGTAAAAAGTGGGTAAGAAAAGGTTAAAATACCCGACTTTACACAATCAATAGGGGGAGCGGAGTTGTTCGGCTACAAGAAGGTGTGAAAGTCCAACCATGGTTTGTAAAAAGCTGGTAAGAAAAGGTTCGAATGCCCGAATATATACCATCAAAAGCGGAAGCGGAGGTGTTCGGCTGCAAGAAGGTGTGAACGTCCGACCAAAGTTTGTAAAAAGCAGTTAAGAAAAGGTTCGAATATCCAACCAAACATAATCAAAAGCGGGAGCAGAGCTGTTCGACTGCAAGTAGGTGTGAATGTCCAGCCATAATTACTCACAAACGGGTAAGAAAAGGTAGTATTGCCAGACCATACATGATCAAAACAGGGAGCTGAGGTGGTTCAGCACCAAGGTGTGAATGTCTGACTATAGTTTGTAAAAAGCGGGTAAGATAAGGTGCGAATGCCCGACAATGTATAATCAAAAGAGGGAGCGGAGTTGTTCGGCTACAAGAAGGTGTGAAAGTCCAACCATGGTTTGTAAAAAGCTGGTAAGAAAAGGTTCGAATGCCCGAATATATACCATCAAAAGCGGAAGCGGAGGTGTTCGGCTGCAAGAAGGTGTGAACGTCCGACCAAAGTTTGTAAAAAGCAGTTAAGAAAAGGTTCGAATATCCAACCAAACATAATCAAAAGCGGGAGCAGAGCTGTTCGACTGCAAGTAGGTGTGAATGTCCAGCCATAATTACTCACAAACGGGTAAGAAAAGGTAGTATTGCCAGACCATACATGATCAAAACAGGGAGCTGAGGTGGTTCAGCACCAAGGTGTGAATGTCTGACTATAGTTTGTAAAAAGCGGGTAAGATAAGGTGCGAATGCCCGACAATGTATAATCAAAAGAGGGAGCAGAGGTTTTCGGCTACAAGAAGGTTTGAATGTCCGACCATAGTTTGTAAAAAGCGGGTAAGAAAAGGTTCAAATGCCTGACTATACACCAACAAAAGCGGGAGCGGAGATGTTCCGCTGTAAGACGGTGTGAATGTCCGACCATAGTTGGTAAAAAGCGGGTAAGAAAAGGTTCGAATGCCTGAATATATACCATCAAAAGCGGAAGCGGAGTCGTTCGGCTGCAAGAAGGTGTGAACGTCCGACCAAAGTTGGCAAAAAGCAGTAAAGAAAAGGTTCGAATATCCAAACATAATTAAAAGCGAGAGAAATTTTGTTCAGCTGCAAGTAGGTGTGAATATCCATCCATAATTACTCACAAACGGGTAAGAAAATGTGGTATTGCCAGACCATACATGATCAAAACAGGGAGCGGAGGTGGTTTAGCTGCAAAAAGGGGTGAATGTCCAACTAAAGTTCAAATATATTAACAAAAGCGGGGGGAGAGGTCTTCGGATTAGAGTGGTTGAAATTTCCAACCATAATCTATAAAATGCGGTGAAAAAAAAAGGTGTGAAGGAATGAATTTTATAGCAAAATCCGAAATCATGCATAACTCCGCAAAAGGAACGTATTGCTCAACCAAAGGGATGCTTCTTTCTCATTCAGGGTAATATGAGGAACTTTATGCTTGATACATTTTAGACATGGATAACTATGAAGGACAAAGCAATTTTAACTTGGTTTGAGCAAAGCAATTCATTTTATAGGAAAATCCGAAATCGTGCAGGACTCATGAAAGTAAGCTTATTCTCGGATTCCTGATCCTCCAGTGTTGCTCTTTCCTATACTGCAAAATCCAGTGTTGTTCTTTGTTGAAGTCAATCTAGACATTGATAAATATGAAGGACAAAGCAGTTTTAACATAGTTTGAGTGAAGGCATTCATTCATAGTAAAATCAATAATCGTGCAGAACTCATGAAAATAAGCTTATTCTCGAATTCCTAAATTTTTGGATTTGCTCTTTCTTTACTGCAAAGTACAATGTTGTTCTTTGTTGAAGTCGATCTAGACATTGATAAATATGAAGGACAAAGCAGTTTTCACTTGGTTTTTAGTGAAGGATTTGCAGCTGAAAACCTCCACTCCCACTTTTGATCATACATTGTCGGGCATTCGCACCTTGTCTTACCCGCTTTTTACAAACTATAGTCAGACATTCACACCTTGCAGCTGAACCACCTCAGCTCCCTGTTTTGATCATGTATGGTCTGGCAATACTACCTTTTCTTACCCGTTTGTGAGTAATTATGGCTGGACATTCACACCTACTTGCAGTCGAACAGCTCTGCTCCCGCTTTTGATGGTATATATTCGGGCATTCGAACCTTTTCTTAGCAGCTTTTTACAAACCATGGTTGAACTTTCACACCGTCTTACAGCGGAACACCTCCGCTCCCGCTTTTGATGGTGTATAGTCAGGCATTTGAACCTTTTCATACCCGCTTTTTACAAACTATGGTCGGACATTCAAACCTTCTTGTAGCCGAAAACCTCCGCTCCCTCTTTTGATTATAAATTGTTGGGCATTCGCACCTTATTTACAAACTATAGTCAGACATTCACACCTTGCAGCTGAGCCACCTCAGCTCCCTGTTTTGATAGTGTATGTTCGGGCATTCGAACCTATTCTTACCCCCTTTTTACAAACTATGCTCGGAGATTCACACCTACTCACAGCCGAACAACTCCGCTCCCGCATTTGATGATGTATTGTCCGGCATTCTAGTCTCTTCTAACACATTTTTCAGCAATTATGGTCGGACATTCACACCTACTCACAGCCGAACACTTCCGCTCCCGCATTTGATGGTGTATAGCCGGGCATTCTCACCCTTTCTCATCAGCTTTTTGCAAATTATGATCTGACATTCACACCTACTTGCAGTCGAACAGCTCTGCTCCCGCTTTTGATTATGTTTGGTTGGATATTCGAACCTTTTCTTAACTGCTTTTTACAAACTTTGGTCGGACGTTCACACCTTCTTGCAGCCGAACACATCCACTTCCACTTTTGATGGTATATATTCGGGCATTCGAACCTTTTCTTACCCGCTTTTTACAAACCGTGGTCGGACTTTCACACCTTCTTGTAGCCAAACAACTCCGCTCCCGCTATTGATTGTGTACAGTCGGGTATTTTAACCTTTTCTTAACCGCTTTTTACCAACTATGGTCGGACATTTACATCTTCTTACAGCGGAACACCTCCGCTCCCTCTTTTGATGGTCTATGTTCGGGCATTCGAACCTTTTCTTACCCGCTTTTTACAAACTATGGTCGGACATTCAAACCTTCTTGTAGCCGAACACATCCACTCCTGCTTTTGATGATGTATGGTTGGGCATTTTCACCTTTTCTTACCCATTTTTCAGTAATTATGGGTGGACATTCACACCTTCTTGCAGCTGAACAACTCCTCTCCCGCTTATGATCATGTGCGGTTTGATATTCGAAAATTTTCTTTCATGTTTTAAAGCAATTATTGATGGACATTCAAATCTTCTTGTAGCCGAACACATCCACTCCTGCTTTTGATGATGTATGGTTTGGCATTCGCACTCTTTTTTTACCCATTTTTCAGGAATTTTGGGTGGACATTCAGACCTTCTTGCAGCCGAAAACCTCCGCTCCCTCTTTTGATCATACATTGTCGGGCATTTGCACCTTATCTTACCCGCTTTTTACAAACTATAGTCAGACATTCACACCTTGCAGCTGAACCACCTCCGCTCCCTGTTTTGATCATGTATGGTCTGGCAATACTACCTTTTCTTACCCGTTTGTGAGTAATTAATCCCAAAATATTGAGCATAAAATAAGTCTTTATGCTGATGATGTATTACTTTTCCTTCAGAACTCACAGACGTCTCTCAGTCACACGATCACACTCATAAATAAAGTCTCAGCACTTTCTGACTACTCTATCAACTGGTCTAAGACCACAGTTCTGCCCATTAACTGTAGGGTCCATAATATACCTGCGATCACTTTACAGTCAGGAAATATTAGATATTTAGGCATAAACATTTCCTCCAGGCTCTCAGAGCTAACAAAGCTAAATTATGTGCAATTATTAAAGACAGTAGAGGACGATCTCTCGTTGGAAGTCCTTACCTATATCACTTATGGGGAGAGTTACATCCATTAAAATGATGATTCTACCAAAAGTTAACTATTTGTTCTCAATGATCCCCATAAAACCATCTGCTACTTGGTTTAAGTCACTAGATTCATGCATCTCCAAATTTCTGTGGAAAAACAAACCAAGGACAGTGGTGGATTAGATTTACCTAATTTTCAGCACTATTCCTTAGACAATAGGTTACAATATATATCAAAATGGTTTAAACCTTGTTGTTGTCACAGTTCCCAGAGACGTTGTAATCGTTGAGGATTCTATATTCACCCCCTCATTAGAGGCACGTAATGCAGATTGATGACACCGAATCTTCTTCTCTGTTCATTGCTGGCATCATTCCCAGCATCGTAAGTGTTCGTGGCATTGTTAGCCTCTTCTTCTGGATCTTGATATCGAGAATCCTTTTGTATTTCTGGTTTGTCAGTCCTCTGTCTTCGTTCACCGGAGTCTTTGTCTTTTTGTCCTTGAGTTTGGTGATTTTTTCTTCTTTTGATGCCTTGACACAATGTGACAGGTGATACCACGTGGGAGATCCTGTAACTTGGACTGCTGTCCCTGTGCTGCGAAATGGCTGTGCTGCTCAAATGGTCTCTCCTTCATCATGGTTACATGCTGCCATTCCGACATCTCGCCATTCCGACATGGGTCTCCAATTGTCGGAATGGCGACACTTAATTTTTTATCAAACGTCCCACCATTCCGACACTTTTTTCCTCCTATGGTCGGAATGGCGGTATGTTTTTTGTTTTTTTTAACATACCGCCATTCCGACAGTTCCTTTTAATAGCCTATTTTTTACCCAAAACATTTTGCACTAATGATATGCCGGCGCAAATACGCCCTAAAGTTTGGCGCACAAGCTTTGCACATGCAGAGGCCACAGCCTCGCAAACAAACTTTAATAATCTATTATCAAAGTCCCCTGAATTTCAAATATAAAAATACAGATATTAATGTAACTCTGGCGAGACTGAAACTGATTAAGCAGAAATACAGTGTCAGGCAGCTGTCACATCAGCCAGCTGGAGCGGAGCTCTCCACAGAGCCCATGCGTCTTTTGCACGCTGTCATCATATGCAAAAGTAATAATTGCAATTACAGATATCACGGCTACTGCACAGGACACAGTTGCGAGCACTCTGCCTTGCCTTGCCAATAGGAGAAGAGAGAAATGACAGCATAGAACGTATAAAACACAACAAAATTCAGTAAAAACGTTTATTCATGTTATTCACGTGATTTATGAGTACTCACTCCAATTTTGGGAAGCGTGGATGGGCTTTGCGCATTTGGCACAAACACACAGCCGCAACGGTTGTAGCTTTATACAGCCTGTTGATATCTTAAGGACCTAACTGGTCACACCTGGGAGTAAATGTCATGTAGAGATTGTTTTTACATGACATTACAGCTGAACATATAGCTTTCATCCACAAACCAACGTGGGAGAGCCCGAAGACGCATGTGCCAGACGCACATAGGCATGCGTAAAACCAATTTTGACCACTTCATACTGTTTATTTGCTTTCTTTTAGTTAACTTTCGTTTCTTTTGGATTCTTGTGAGTGTTACGGAGCCGTTTTGGTCCATGTTTGTAAGCCTTTTTTTCCTGGATTAAATTTTCGGAAGTTGAAACAAGTGGCATTGGAGTGTGTGATTGAAAACCACCGCGGACTGCTTCTCCTCCTCCAGTTGCCGAGACTTTGTGTTTTTAATAACGCTTGTCTATAAACATGTGTTAAACATATAAATTGCATGAACAGAAAGAAGGGACTCACCTGTTGAGTAACACACATTTCCTTATACGGAAAGCCTTGTCGGAATGGTGGGACATTTGAACGTCAGAATAGCGGGATGTCGCAATGGTGGGATGTCGGAATGGTGGGCCGTTTGCATGTCGGAATGGTGGTATGTCGGAATGGTGGTATGTCGGAATGGTGGGATGTCGGAATAGCGGGATGTCGGAATGGCGGGATTTCGGAATGGGTGTTGCCACCCCCTTCATCATATACACAGTTATTTATACATCACCTTCCACCATGAAGCGTTGTCCCTTTTTGTTTCTCTCTTTGTTCTTAAAATGCTGTTATGCATGTCTAAACCAATCCATTAAATTAGATCATTTTGGCAGTAAAGCGATCTACAATGTGCTTGGTCGCAAAGCTGCTCATCTGTGGTAAACAGCTCTTCAGAAAGGCATTCTTAAATTGATTTCACTAATTCTATGTAATAATTTTGTGATTTCCTACAAAACTACACTTCTTCTCCCATCTGTCTGAGTATTTAATATTGTCTGGGTCCCGTTAAAACATGTATTTTTCCCATCTAATTCCTTGTTTGCTTTAAAACAAGTATTCCCCATTTTCTATCCCTTCAGTAGCCAACCAGTTTGTATGGAGTACACTGGAGCAACTTGACTGATCAGTAAAACACTGCTTTTGTTGTCACCGCAAGGCTTCCCCCGTCGGTTGTTTCACTGAGACACTACTGAGTAACTATAACTCAACACAGTTTATACACATAACATTCCTATACATACTAACAAACAAACAAACAATTATTTATCGCAATTTTCTCATCTCTGTTTGAACGTACACCCAGGTAAATATTCCTGTAGTCTTCTCATACCGACTATGGACCCATTCATTGTTTAACTTCACTGTTTTGCAAATCCTAATTGAATATTACACATTGACATTGAACTTTACTTGATAAGCAGGTCTTCATTGCATTCAGCAGCCTATATGTGAGCATCTATGTGTAAGCTGTTCTTCTTTGCATTTATCAGCAGCAAGCAATTCTTCATTGCACATGCATATGAAAATAGTAAAACAATTCCAATGCGTTAGCGAAACCTTCTATATCAGGAGTGTCCATCATGATGCTGGGAATAGAACCTCTTTCCTAGAATAGTTCAACCTTCATTACTCAACTGATCATAACTCCGCAATGAGCACATTTCAAAGTATCATTCCTCTACATGTATTCAAAAATCTATGTGTAAATGTTTAATATTTCTTATATTTGTTGATGTCATTCTGTGTGCATGTGGCCTAAACCCAATCTCTGTGTGGCAATTTTAATTTAAACAAGTTGAACTCTGCCTCTGATCATCTAAAAAAGGTGTGTACCAATATCAACCTTTCTCAGGTAATTACTGATCCTACAAAACCAAAGAGATCCTTCAAGGTTGTCCCTGATTGGCTCAATCTTAACAAATTAAAGGTAGAAAATCCGCAGTATCTGAACTTGGTGTTAGTTATCACTGCTCAATAGCCTGTATCAGAATTGCAAAAATGAAAACATTAGGTCCACGCTTGGTATCCAGATCCTGAAACATCTCCATGAGCAGGCTTTTTTTTAACTGATCTGTTGAATAGTTATATGACACTATTAAAATCCCAGATGAAGATCTAGCACTTGACCATTTTTGTAAATCTTCTAATTCCATAGTTGATAAACACGCCCCTTTTAAAAAGTATAGAACTTAGAACAGGTTTATCCCTGGCTTTCGGCAGAACTGTCTTCTTTACTTTTTTTTCCCCTTGTCCTGTTCAGCATTATGTCAGAAGAATTGTAGTCTGAATACCTTTGATGCCAAACAGATTTGTTTTGCCAAGGGAAGTTTTATAAATGTAAAGCTCCCCTTGAAGCCCATTTATTTATTTCTGTTTACAATATATGACATGAACTGAACTGAACCGGACTGGGGGACAAGGAAAGAAGAAGAGGAAAGAAGAGGAAACAGAACAAAAATAGAAACAAAAACCAGACAACCAGCTGCTACACCTGTAAAAAACAAAACAGACAACAATCCATGGCCTATGAGGGGAATCCAGCCTTAGCGCCACCAGGAGCACCTGAAAGCAGACAAGCAGAGAAAAAACAAACACACAAACAAACAAAAACAAGCACAAGAAGCGGCAATCGCATACAACACAGCTGTGGATATAGATGACCTGAGACGACATGATAATACATCAACTGCTTAGTGACCATGCTACTGGACTAATGAATGTGTGTGTGTGTGTGTGTGTGAGAACATGCAACACCCATGGCAGAGGACCTACATGATAACCGTGCTTAGTTATGAGTGTATAAGCGTACAGGGCCACAATCCACAGCCCCCCCCCAAGCAATCAGAAGCAGGCAGAGAGGGCCACAAGACCCAGGCCACCAGCAGCCCCCACAGAGCACAGAACCCAGGCAGCCCACCGCAGGGGCAACCACGCATCCACCCAGAAGACTGCAGAGGAAGCCCCCGGAAAGAGCCCCCATAAGCATAGGGCAGAGGCACTCCGGGAACCAGGGGTAACAGCCCACCGACCCCGCCAGGCCCCAGCCGCCCAGACATGGGCCGTGCACTGGACCTGGGCCCCAGGAGCCCGAGCGCCCCCAAACCCCCCGGCAGAGGCCCCACCCAATACCCAGGAGGGCCAAGCGCCCCAGACAGCCACAAAGTGGGTCAGCGCCTGCCCCAGCGCCCCTGGCCAAGTGCCCTGGGAGTCAAGACGTGCCCACAGGTGGGTGAAGTCGCGAGCAGTGGGGAGAGGCAACGCTGATGCCCCATCGGGAGAAACACAGGCAGGCCAGGCGACAGCAAGTCCCAGATCCAGGCCCAATCATTACCACACACACTTTCACGTCCCATACATCCACACATCCACACATCCTACCTCCCTCGACTCTGCTGGGGTGTAGTGCAGCGGGCACACCAGGAGGCCAGCAACCCCCCAGCCACCACAGACCCCGAACCAGCAGAACAATTAATTAATCCTCCTGCCCCGAGCAGACACCAGGAAGCAGGGGTGTGCGAAGAAGTCCCCTCCCCTCACCCTTCTGGCTTTTCAATATTTTCTAATAGTGAGCAATTAAAATTGAGGGGCAGCCAAACTTGTAGAACTGGGAGCGCGGCACTCTGGGCAGCCTACATACCCAAAGAGCCCCGCCCACGAGATGCCACTCAGTGTAACCACCCCCCAAGACCTAATGTGTGTGTGTGAGTGTGTTTGATAAGTAGTAATGTCTAAGGTGTAATTAAAACAGGGGCAGGGAACTGCAGAGTGCAACCAAAGGGGACCACCTACGTGGCCCCATCCACTACACCCCACCGAACACACACGCCCCCAAAACCCTTCATGTGTGAGTGTGTGCTGTGTACAGGAGCCAGAAGGGAGAGGGGTATTGGGATATATACCGGGGGAGCTACTCTCCCCCAGAGAGGGCAGCCAGGGACTGGCTGCAATAGGCATCCCCGCTACCTGGGAGCCAACAATGGGCAGGAGGGCCTGATGTCCACCAGGCTCGGGGCCTGCAGCGACCATATTCTGGGAGCTACTGTACCCCCAGAAGGTACCCATCCCGCCCCACCCCACTCAACCCAACCCCACCCAGGAGGACCTCTACAAAAAACAAACAAACAACATCAAAAAACAAACAAACAAACCACCCGGTCACACCAGTCGCAGCAGCCCGGGCCTGAGACCCACCATCACCCAGCAACCCACCACCACCACTATGTGATAAAACTAATCAGAGGGGACCAGAGAGAATGAAATTCAGCCAATTGATGTTTTGAGGAGGCAGACATTGTTTCCATGCTAATATAATCTAAAAGAAAATTTCTAAACTGGTTAATACACAGATTGTTCTTCGCTTTCCAGTTCATGAGAATAGTTTTCTTTGCGATACATAACACTGTGACAACCATGTGTGCTGAGTTAATTTCCATGTTGATGTTGTCTAAGTCACCCAGTATGCACAGTGTGGGGCATGCAGGGATGCTACACTTTAGCCATGTTGATAGGTCCTCACAGACTTCAAGCCAGAACTTCTGGACAGGCGCAGAAAAACCACAAAGCGTGTGCATAATCATCAGGTGTGTTATCTGTGCAATGTGAGCAGATGTTTGAGTGTGTTAGACCCATCCTGAACATCCTTTGTCCTGTATAGTGTGTTCTATGAAGGATTTTGTATTGTATGAGCTGTAAATTAGGATTTCGAGTCTTTATGAAGGTGTTCAAACATATTTGTGGTTAGAAGCTATGACCAGAACTGATGGATAAATCTGCCTCCCATTTTGAGGATGGAAGAGACATTGTGTCATCTATCTTAGACAATAATTTATATATTTTTGATAGTAGTTTTGGGGTACAGATGCTTAGAAATTCTGCTACCCTAGTCGGGGGTTGTAAGTCTGGTTGGTGGAGGATATATCCATCCATCCATCCATCATCTGCCGCTTATCCAGGGGTCGGGTCGCGGGGGCAGCAGCTTGAGCAGAGAAACCCAGACGTCTCTGTCCCCGGCCACTTCCTCCAGCTCTTCCGGGGGGACCCCGAGGCGTTCCCAGGCCAGCCGAGAGACATAGTCTCTCCAACGTGTCCTGGGTCTCCCCCGGGGTCTCCTCCCAGTGGGACGTGTCCGGAACACCTCCCCAGGGAGGCGCCCAGGGGGCATCCTAACCAGATGCCCGAGCCACCTCATCTGACTCCTCTCAATGCGGAGGAGCAGCGGTTCTACTCCGAGCCCCTCCCGGATGACTGAGCATCTCACCCTATCTCTAAGGGAGAGCCCAGACACCCTGCGGAGGAAACCCATTTCGGCCGCTTGTATTCGCGATCTTGTTCTTTCGGTCACTACCCACAACCCGTGACCATAGGTGAGGATGGGAACGTAGATTGACCAGTAAGTAGAGAGCTTCGCCTTCTGGCTCAGCTCCCTCTTCACAACGACGGGTCGGTGCAGAGCCTGCAACACTGCAGGCGCCGCACCGATCCGCCCGTCAATCTCCCGCTCCATTCGTCCGTCACTCGTGAACAAGACCCCGAGATACTTGAACTCCTCCTCTTGGGGAAGGATCTCATTCCCGACCCGGAGAGAGCATTCCACCCTTTTCCGGCTGAGAACCATAGTCTCGGATTTGGAGGTGCTGATTCTCATCCCAGCTGCTTCACACTCGGCTGCGAATCACTCCAGTGAGAGCTGAAGGTCACGGCCTGACGACGCTAACAGAACCACATCATCTGAAAAAAGCAGAGACCCGATTCTGAGGTCGCCAAATGGGACACCCTCAATGCCCTGGCTCCGCCTAGAAATTCTGTCCATAAAAGTTAGGAACAGAATCGGTGACAAAGGGCAGCCCTGACGGAGTCCAACTCTCACCGGAAACGTATCCGACTTACTGCCGGCAATGCGGACCAAACTCTGGCACCGGTCATACAGAGACCGAACGGCCCCTATCAAGGGGTCCGGCACTCCATATTCCCGGAGCACCCCCCACAGGACTCCACGAGGGACACGGTCGAACGCTTTCTCCAAGTCCACAAAACACATGTAGACTGGTTGGGCGAACTCCCATGCACCCTCCAGGATCCTGCCGAGGGTATAGAGCTGGTCCACTGTTCCACGGCCAGGACGAAAGCCACACTGCATCTCCTGAATCCGAGGCTCGATTATCCGACGGATCCTCCTCTCCAATACCCCCGAATAGACCTTACCAGGGAGGCTGAGGAGTGTGATACCCCTATAGTTGGAACACACCCTCCGGTCCCCCTTTTTAAAGAGGGGGACCACCACCCCAATCTGCCAGTCCAGAGGCACTGTCCCCGATGTCCACGCGATACTGCAGAGGCGTGTCAGCCAAGACAGCCCTACAACATCCAGAGCCTTGAGAAACTCAGGTCGGACCTCATCCACCCCCGGGGCCTTGCCACCGAGGAGCCTTTTAACCACCTCGGCAACCTCAGCCCCAGAAATGGGAGGCCCCGTCTCCGAGCTCTCCGACTCTGCCTCTTCCGAGCACGTGTTGGTAGGATTGAGGAGTTCCTCGAAGTACTCCCCCCACCGACTCACAACATCCCTAGTTGAGGTCAGCAAAGCCCCGTCCCCACTGTAAACAGTGTTGACTGTGAGCCGCTCCCCCCTCCCGAGACGCCGGATGGTGGACCAGAATCTTTTCGAGGTCGTCCGGAAATCGTTCTCCATGGTCTCACCGAACTCCTCCCAGGCCCGAGTTTTTGCCTCAGCAACCGCCGAAGCCGTGGCCCGTCTGGCCCGTCGGTACCTATCAGCTTCTTCCAGGGTCCCACTGGCCAAAAAGACCTGATAGGACTCCTTCTTCAGCTTGACGGCTTCCCTCACCACTGGTGTCCACCAGCAGGTTCGAGGGTTGCCGCCACGACAGGCACCGACCACCTTACGGCCACAACTCCGACCAGCTGCCTCGGCAATGGAGTCACGGAACATGACCCATTCGGACTCAATGTCCCCCACCTCAAATATGGTTGAAGCTCTGCCGGAGGTGGGAGTTAAAGCTCCTTCTGACGGGGAATTCTGACAAACGCTCCCAGCAGACCCTCACAATACGTTTGGGCCTGCCAGGTCTGATCGGCATCCTCCCCCACCAGCGGAGCCAACTCACCACCAGGTGGTGATCAGTTGACAGCTCCGCCCCTCTCTTCACCCGAGTGTCCAGGACATACGGCCGCAAGTCCGATGATACAACCACAAAGTCGATCATCGAACTGCGGCCAAGGGTGTCCTGGTGCCAAGTGCACATATGGACACCCTTATGCCTGAACATGGTGTTCGTTATGGACAGTCTATGACTGGCACAGAAGTCCAACAACATAACACCACTCTGATTCAGATCGGGGGGGCCGTTCCTCCCAATCACACCCCTCCAGGTCTCACTGTCATTGCCCACGTGAGCATTGAAGTCCCCCAGCAGAATGAGGGAGTCTCCGGTAGGAGCATTCTCCTGTGCCTCCCCCAGAGACACCAAAAAGGGTAGGTACTCTGAACTGCTGTTTGGCGCATAGGCACAAACAACAGTCAGGACTCGTCCCCCCACCCAAGGCGGAGGGAGGCTACCCTCTCGTTCACTGGGGTAAACCCCAATGTACTGGCACACAGCCGGGGGGCAATAAGTATGCCCACACCTGCTCTGCGCCTCTCACCACGGGCAACTCCAGAGTGGAAGAGAGTCCAACCCCTCTCAAGAGTACTGGTTCCAGATCCCAAGCCGTGCGTCGAGGTGAGTCCGACTATATCTAACAGTCTGATGAAGTTTCAACAATAAACAACAAACTTTGTATTATGAGAAAGAACCAGACTCATTCTATAGGAATCCGAAAATAAGCTCTATTTTACGAGTTATGCACGAATTCGGATTCTCCTATAAAACGAATTCCTTAACTCAAACCAAGTTAAGACTGCTTTGTCCTTCATATTTATTCATGTCTAATCAAGTTTCAATGATAAACAACGTTGTACTTTGTAGAATGAGAAAGAACTTCTTCAGCAATAAGCATCTCTCGACAAATGACGAAATACAGATTTTGCTATAAAATTAATTGCTATCAGCCTGACTTAAAACTGTTTGTCTTCCTTATTTATCCACTTCAAATCAAGTTTCAACAATTAAAAAAATTTTGTAGTTTGAGAAAGAACAACTTAATCTTGAGCAATCAGAAGAAGGTAAACAAAGGTGCGAATGTCAAACCATACATGATCAAAACAGGGAGCGGAGGTGTTTGGCTGAGACAAGGTGTGAATGTCCACCCATAATTAATGAAAAGCGGGCAACAAGTAGGTTCGAATGCCCAACCATACATCATCAAAAGCAGGAGTGGATATGTTCGGCTACAAGAAGGTTTGAACGTCTGACCATAGTTTGTAAAAAGCAGGTAAGAAAAGGTTTGACTGCCCGAACATACACCATCAAAAGAGGGAGCGGAGGTGTTCCGCTGTAAGAAGGTGTGAATGTCCGACCATAGTTGGTAAAAAGCGGGCAAGAAAAGGTTAAAATACCCGACTGTACACAATCAATAGCGGGAGCGGAGTTGTTCGGCTACTAAAAGATGTGAAAGTCCGACTATGGTTTGTAAAAAGCGGGTAAGAAAAGGTGCGAATGCCCGAAAATGTATGATCAAAAGAGGGAGCGGAGGTGTTCGGCTGCAAGAAGGTGTGAATGTACACCCATAATTACTGAAAAATGGGTAAGAAAAGGTGCGAATGCCTAACTATACATAATCAAAAGCAGGAGTGGATGTGTTCGGCTCCAAGAAGGGTTGAATGTCTGACCATAGTTTGTAAAAAGCAGGTAAGAAAAGGTTTGACTGCCCGAACATACACCATCAAAAGAGGGAGCGGAGGTGTTCCGCTGTAAGAAGGTGTGAATGTCCGACCATAGTTGGTAAAAAGCGGGTAAGAAAAGGTTAAAATACCCGACTGTACACAATCAATAGCGGGAGCGGAGTTGTTCGGCTACAAGAAGGTGTGAAAGTCCAACCATGGTTTGTAAAAAGCGGGTAAGAAAAGGTTCGAATGCCCGACAATGTATGATCAAAAGAGGGAGCGGAGGTGTTCGGCTGCAAGAAGGTCTGAATGTCCAACCATAATTTGTAAAAACCGGGAAGGAAAGGCTCGAAAGCCCGACTATACACCATCAAAAGCGGGAGCAGAGTGGTTCAGCTGCAAGAAGGTCTGAGTGTCCATCAATAATTGCTTTAAAACATGAAAGAAAATTTTCGAATATCATCCGCACATGATCATAAGAAGGAGAGGAGGTGTTCAGCTGCAAGAAGGTGTGAATGTCAACCCATAATTCCTGAAAAATGGGTAAAAAAAGGTGCGAATGCCCAACCATACATTATCAAAAGCAGGTGTGAATGTCAGATTATAATTTGCAAAAAGCTGATGAGAAAGGGTGAGAATGCCCGACTATACACCATCAAATGCGGGAGCGGAGGTGTTCGGCTCTGAGTAGGTGTGAATGTCCGACCATAATTGCTGAAAAATGTGTTAGAAAAGGTAAGAATGCCGGACCATGCATCATCAAAAGCGAGAGAGGTGGTGTTCGGCTGCAAAAAGGTGTAAATGTTCGACTAAAGTTTGTAAAAAGCGGGTAAGACATGGTGCGAATGCCTGACAAGGTATGATCAAAAGCAGGAGAGGAGGTGTTCAGCTGCAAGAAGGTCTAAATGTCCATCAATAATTGCTAGAAAACATGAAAGAAAATTTTCGAAAATCAAACCGCACATGATCATAAGTGGGAGAGGAGGTGTTCAGCTGCAAGAAGGTGTGAATGTCCACCCATTATTCCTGACAAATGGGTAAAAAAAAGGTGCGAATGCCCAACCATACATCATCAAAAGCAGGAGTGAATTTGTTCGGCTACAAGAAGGTGTGAACGTCCAACCAAAGTTTGTAAAAAGCAGTTAAGAAAAGGTTTGAATATCCAACCAAACATAATCAAAAGCGGGAGCATAGCTTTTCGACTGCAAGTAGGTGTGAATGTCAGATCATAATTTGCAAAAAGCTGATGAGAAAGGGTGAGAATGTCCGACTGCACACCATCAAATGCGGGAGCGGAGTTGTTCGGCTGTGAGTAGGTGTGAATCTCCGACCGTAATTTCTGAAAAATGTGTTAGAAAAGGTAAGAATGCCGGTCCATACATCATCAAAAGCGAGAGAGGTGGTGTTCGGCTGCAAGTAGGTGTGAATGTCCAGCCATAATTACTCACAAACGGGTAAGAAAAGGTAGTATTGCCAGACCATACATGATCAAAACAGGGAGCGGAGGTGGTTCAGCTGCAAGAAGGTGTGAATGTCCGACTAAAGTTCAAATATATTAACAAAAGCGGGAGGAGAGGTCTTCGGATGAGAGTGGTTGAGAATTTCCAACCATAATCTATAAAATTCGGTGAAAAAAAGGTGTGATAGAACACTAAAAGGTGGAGCGGAAGTGTTCGGCTGCAAGAAGGTGTGAATGTCCGACTATATTTGGTGAAAAGCAGGTGAAGCAAGGTCTGAATGCCCAACCTTACATTATCAAAAGCGAGATCAGAGGTGTTTGGCTGCAAGAAGGCCATAGTTTGCCAAAAGCGGGTAAGCTGCGAATGACCAACTAAATATCAACAAAAGTGGGGCGGAGGTCTTCGGATGCAACTGGGTGTGAACATCCCACCATACAAGTATGGTGGAGAGGAAGCTGTGAAAAGCCGACCATAGTTTGCAAAAAGCGGGTGAGACAAGGTGCGAATGTCCAACCATACATGATCAAAACAGGGAGCGGAGGTGTTTGGCTGTGACAAGGTGTGAATGTCCACCCAAAATTAATGAAAAGCGGGCAAAAAGTAGGTTTGAATGCCCAAGCATACATCATCAAAAGAAGGAGTGGATGTGTTCGGCTAAAAGAAGGTTTGAATGTCCGAGCATAGTTTGTAAAAAGCGGGTAAGAAAAGGTTCGAATGCCCAAACATACACCTTCAAAAGAGGGAGCGGAGGTGTTCCGCTGTAAGAAGGTGTGAATGTCCGACCATAGTTGGTAAAAAGTGGGTAAGAAAAGGTTAAAATACCCGACTTTACACAATCAATAGGGGGAGCGGAGTTGTTCGGCTACAAGAAGGTGTGAAAGTCCAACCATGGTTTTTAAAAAGCTGGTAAGAAAAGTTCGAATGCCCGAATATATACCACCAAAAGCGGATGCGGAGGTGTTCGGCTGCAAGAAGGTGTGAACGTCCAACCAAAGTTTGTAAAAAGCAGTTAAGAAAAGGTTCGAATATCCAACCAAACATAATCAAAAGCGGGAGCAGAGCTGTTCGACTGCAAGTAGGTGTGAATGTCCAGCCATAATTACTCACAAACGGGTAAGAAAAGGTAGCATTGCCAGATCAAAACAGGGAGCTGAGGTGGTTCAGCACCACCAAGGTGTGAATGTCTGACTATAGTTTGTAAAAAGCGGGTAAGATAAGGTGCGAATGCCCGACAATGTATAATAAAAAGAGGGAGCAGAGGTTTTCGGCTACAAGAAGGTTTGAATGTCCGACCATAGTTTGTAAAAAGCGGGTAAGAAAAGGTTCAAATGCCTGACTATACACCATCAAAAGCGGGAGTGGAGATGTTCCGCTGTAAGACGGTGTGAATGTCCGACCATAGTTGGTAAAAAGCGGGTAAGAAAAGGTTAAAATACCCGACTGTACACAATCAATAGCGGGAGCGGAGTTGTTCGGCTACAAGAAGGTGTGAAAGTCCAACCATCGTTTGTAAAAAGCTGGTAAGAAAAGGTTCGAATGCCCGAATATATACCATCAAAAGCGGAAGCGGAGGTGTTCGGCTGCAAGAAGGTGTGAACGTCAGACCAAAGTTGGCAAAAAGCAGTAAAGAAAAGGTTCGAATATCCAAACATAATTAAAAGCGAGAGAGATTGTGTTCAGCTGCAAGTAGGTGTGAATATCCAGCCATAATTACTCACAAACGGGTAAGAAAATGTAGTATTGCCAGACCATACATGATCAAAACAGGGAGCGGAGGTGGTTTAGCTGCAAAAAGGGGTGAATGTCCAACTAAAGTTCAAATATATTAACAAAAGCGGGAGGAGAGGTCTTCGGATTAGAGTGGTTGAAATTTCCAACCATAATCTATAAAATGCGGTGAAAAAAAAGGTGTGAAGGAATGAATTTTATAGCAAAATCCGAAATCATGCATAACTCCGCAAATGGAACGTATTGCGCAACCAAAGGGATGCTTCTTTCTCATTCAGGGTAATATGAGGAACTTTATGCTTGATACATGTTAGACATGGATAACTATGAAGGACAAAGCAACTTTAACTTGGTTTGAGCAAAGCAATTCATTTTATAGGAAAATCCGAAATCGTGCAGGACTCATGAAAGTAAGCTTATTCTCGGATTCCTGATCCTCCAGTGTTGCTCTTTCCTATACTGCAAAATACAGCCTTGTTCTTTGTTGAAATCGATATAGACATTGATAAATATGAAGGACAAAGCAGTTTCCACTTTGTTTGAGTGAAGGAATTAATTTTATAGCAAAATCCCAAATCAAGCAGAACGTATGAAAATAAGCGTGTTTTCGGATTCCTGATCCTTCAGTGTTGCTATTTCTTCTACTGCAAAATACAATGTTGTTCTTTGTTGAAGTCAATCTAGACATTGATAAATATGAAGGACAAAGCAGTTTTCACTTGGTTTGAGTGAAGGAATTCATTTTATACATAAAATCCCAAATCATGCAGAACGTATGAAAATAAGCTTATTCTCGGATTCCTGTTCCTTCAAGTGTTGCTCTTTCTACTACTGCAAAATACAATGTTGTTCTTTGTTGAAGTAAATCTAGACATTGATAAATATGAAGGACAAAGCAGTTTTCACTTGGTTTGAGTGAAGGAATTAATTTTATACATAAAATCCCAAATCATGCAGAACGTATGAAAAGAAGCTTATTCTCGGATTCCTGATCCTTCAGTGTTGCTTTTTCTTCTACTGCAAAATACAATGTTGTTCTTTGTTGAAGTCGATCTAGACATTGATAAATATGAAGGACAAAGCAGTTTTAACTTGGTTTGAGTGAAGGAATTCATTTTATACATAAAATCCCAAATCATGCAGAACGTATGAAAATAAGCTTATTCTCGGATTACTGATCCTTCAGTGTTGCTCTTTCTTCTACTGCAAAATCCAGTGTTGTTCTTTGTTGAAGTCAATCTAGACATTGATAAATATGAAGGACAAAGCAGTTTTAACATAGTTTGAGTGAAGGCATTCATTTATAGTAAAATCAATAATCGTGCAGAACTCATGAAAATAAGCTTATTCTCGGATTCCTAAAACTTTTGATTTGCTCTTTCTTTACTGCAAAGTACAATGTTGTTCTTTGTTGAAGTCGATCTAGACATTGATAAATATGAAGGACAAAGCAGTTTTCACTTGGTTTGAGTGAAGGATTTGCAGCTGAAAACCTCCCGCTCCCGCTTTTGATTGTGTATAGTCGGGCTTTCGAGCCTTTTCTTACCCGGTTTTTAGAAATTATGGTTGGACATTCAGACCTTGCAGCCAAAGACCTCCACTCCCTCTTTTGATCATACATTGTCGGGCATTCGCACCTTGTCTTACCCGCTTTTTACAAACTATAGACATTCACACCTTGCAGCTGAACCACCTCAGCTCCCTGTTTTGATCATGTATGGTCTGGCAATACTACCTTTTCTTACCCGTTTGTGAGTAATTATGGCTGGACATTCACACCTACTTGCAGTCGAACAGCTCTGCTCCCGCTTTTGATGGTATATATTCGGGCATTCGAACCTTTTCTTAACTGCTTTTTGCAAACTTTGGTCGGACGTTCACACCTTCTTGCAGCCGAACACCTCCGCTTCCGCTTTTGATGGTATATATTCGGGCATTCGAACCTTTTCTTACCAGCTTTTTACAAACCATGGTTGAACTTTCACACCTTCTTGTAGCCGAACACCTCCGCTCCCGCTTTTGATGGTGTATAGTCAGGCATTCGAACCTTTTCTTACCCGCTTTTTACAAACCATGGTCGGACTGTCACACATTCTTGTAGCCAAACACATCTGCTCCCGCTTTTGATGGTGTATAGTCAGGCATTTGAACCTTTTCTTACCCACTTTTTACAAACTATGGTTGGACATTCAAACCTTCTTGTAGCCGAAAACCTCCGCTCCCTCTTTTGATTATACATTGTTGGGCATTCGCACCTTATTTACAAACTATAGTCAGACATTCACACCTTGCAGCTGAGCCACCTCAGCTCCCTGTTTTGATAGTGTATGTTCGGGCATTCGAACCTATTCTTACCCCCTTTTTACAAACTATGCTCGGAGATTCACACCTACTCACAGCCGAACAACTCCGCTCCCGCATTTGATGATGTCTTGTCCGGCATTCTAGTCTCTTCTAACACATTTTTCAGCAATTATGGTTGGACATTCACACCTACTCACAGCCGAACACTTCCGCTCCCGCATTTGATGGTGTATAGCCGGGCATTCTCACCCTTTCTCATCAGCTTTTTGCAAATTATGATCCGACATTCACACCTACTTGCAGTCGAACAGCTCTGCTCCCGCTTTTGATTATGTTTGGTTGGATATTCGAACCTTTTCTTAACTGCTTTTTACAAACTTTGGTCGGACGTTCACACCTTCTTGCAGCCGAACACATCCACTTCCACTTTTGATGGTATATATTCGGGCATTCGAACCTTTTCTTACCCGCTTTTTACAAACCGTGGTCGGACTTTCACACCTTCTTGTAGCCAAACACATCCGCTCCCCCTAGTGATTGTGTACAGTCGGGTATTTTAACCTTTTCTTACCCGCTTTTTACCAAATATGGTCGGACATTCACACCGTCTTACAGCGGAACACCTCTGCTCCCGCTTTTGATGGTGTCTAGTCAGGCATTTGAACCTTTTCTTACCCGCTTTTTACAAACTATGGTCGGACATTCAAACCTTCTTGTAGCCGAAAACCTCCGCTCCCTCTTTTGATTATACATTGTTGGGCATTCGCACCTTATTTACAAACTATAGTCAGACATTCACACCTTGCAGCTGAGCCACCTCAGCTCCCTGTTTTGATAGTGTATGTTCGGGCATTCGAACCTATTCTTACCCTCTTTTTACAAACTATGCTCGGAGATTAACACCTACTCACAGCCGAACAACTCCGCTCCCGCATTTGATGATGTCTTGTCCGGCATTCTAGTCTCTTCTAACACATTTTTCAGCAATTATGGTTGGACATTCACACCTACTCACAGCCGAACACTTCCGCTCCCACATTTGATGGTGTATAGCCGGGCATTCTCACCCTTTCTCATCAGCTTTTTGCAAATTATGATCCGACATTCACACCTACTTGCAGTCGAACAGCTCTGCTCCCGCTTTTGATTATGTTTGGTTGGATATTCGAACCTTTTCTTAACTGCTTTTTACAAACTTTGGTCGGACGTTCACACCTTCTTGCAGCCGAACACATCCACTTCCACTTTTGATGGTATATATTCGGGCATTCGAACCTTTTCTTACCCGCTTTTTACAAACCGTGGTCGGACTTTCACACCTTCTTGTAGCCAAACAACTCCGCTCCCGCTATTGATTGTGTACAGTCGGGTATTTTAACCTTTTCTTACCCGCTTTTTACCAACTATGGTCGGACATTTACACCTTCTTACAGCGGAACACCTCCGCTCCCTCTTTTGATGGTCTATGTTTGGGCATTCGAACCTTTTCTTACCCGCTTTTTACAAACTATGGTCGGACATTCAAACCTTCTTGTAGCCGAACACATCCACTCCTGCTTTTGATGATGTATGGTTGGGCATTTTCACCTTTTCTTACCCATTTTTCAGTAATTATGGGTGGACATTCACACCTTCTTGCAGCTGAACAACTCCTCTCCGGCTTATGATCATGTGCGGTTTGATATTCGAAAATTTTCTTTCATGTTTTAAAGCAATTATTGATGGACATTCAAATCTTCTTGTAGCCGAACACATCCACTCCTGCTTTTGATGATGTATGGTAACCTTTTCTTACCCACTTTTTACAAACTATGGTCGGACATTCAAACCTTCTTGTAGCCAAAACCCTCCGCTCCCTCTTTTGATCATACATTGTCGGGCATTTGCACCTTATCTTACCAGCTTTTTACAAACTATAGTCAGACATTCACACCTTGCAGCTGAACCACCTCCGCTCCCTGTTTTGATCATGTATGGTCTGGCAATACTACCTTTTCTTATCCGTTTGTGAGTAATTAATCCCAAAATATTGAGCATAAAATAAGTCTTTATGCTGATGATGTATTACTTTTCCTTCAGAACTCACAGACGTCACAGAAGTCACACGATCACACTCATAAATAAATTCTCAGCACTTTCTGACTACTCTATCAACTGGTCTAAGACCACAGTTCTGCCCATTAACTGTAGGGTCCATAATATACCTGCGATCACTTTACAGTCAGGAAATATTAGATATTTAGGCATAAACATTTCCTCCAGGCTCTCAGAGCTAACAAAGCTAAATTATGTGCAATTATTAAAGACAGTAGAGGACGATCTCTCGTTGGAAGTCCTTACCTATATCACTTATGGGGAGAGTTACATCCATTAAAATGATGATTCTACCAAAAGTTAACTATTTGTTCTCAATGATCCCCATAAAACCATCTGCTACTTGGTTTAAGTCACTAGATTCATGCATCTCCAAATTTCTGTGGAAAAACAAACCACCACGTATTAGTTTAAAAACCCTACAGAAGACCAAGGACAGTGGTGGATTAGATTTACCTAATTTTCAGCACTATTCCTTAGACAATAGGTTACAATATATATCAAAATGGTTTAAACCTTGTTGTTGTCACAGTTCCCAGAGACGTTGTAATCGTTGAGGATTCTATATTCACCCCCTCATTAGAGGCACGTGTTGCAGATTGATGACACTGAATCTTCTTCTCTGTTCATTGCTGGCATCATTCCCAGTATCGTAAGTGTTCGTGGCATTGTTAGCCTCTTCTTCTGGATCTTGATATCGAGAATCCTTTTGTATTTCTGGTTTGTCAGTCCTCTGTCTTCGTTCAACGGAGTCTTTGTCTTTTTGTCCTTGAGTTTGGTGATTTTTTCTTCTTTTGATGCCTTGACACAATGTGACAGGTGATACCACGTGGGAGATCCTGTAACTTGGACTGCTGTCCCTGTGCTGCGAAATGGCTGTGCTGCTCAAATGGTCTCTCCTTCATCATGGTTACATGCTGCCATTCCGACATCTCGCCATTCCGACATGGGTGTCCAATTGTCGGAATGGCGACACTTAATTTTTTATCAAACGTCCCACCATTCCGACACTTTTTTCCTCCTATGGTCGGAATGGCGGTATGTTTTTTGTTTTTTTTAACATACCGCCATTCCGACAGTTCCTTTTAATAGCCTATTTTTTACCCAAAACATTTTGCACTAATGATATGCCGGCGCAAATACGCCCTAAAGTTTGGTGCACAAGCTTTGCACATGCAGAGGCCACAGCCTCGCAAACAAACTTTAATAATCTATTATCAAAATCCCCTGAATTTCAAATATAAAAATACAGATATTAATGTAACTCTGGCGAGACTGAAACTGATTAAGCAGAAATACAGTGTCAGTGAGCTGTCACAGCAGCCAGCTGGAGTGGAGCTCTCCACAGAGCCCATGCGTCTTTTGCACGCTGTCATCATATGCAAAAGTAATAATTGCAATTACAGATATCACGGCTACTGCACAGGACACAGTTGCGAGCACTCTGCCTTGCCTTGCCAATAGGAGAAGATAGAAATGACAGCATAGAACGTATAAAACACAACAAAATGCAGTAAAAACGTTTATTCATGTTATTCACGTGATTTATGAGTACTCACTCCAATTTTGGGAAGCGCGGATGGGTTTTGCGCATTTGGCACAAACACACAGCCGCAACGGTTGTAGCTTTATACAGCCTGTTGATATCTTAAGGACCTAACTGGTCACACCTGGGACTAAATGTCATGTAGAGATTGTTTTTACATGACATTACAGCTGAACATATAGCTTTCATCCACAAACCAACGTGGGAGAGCCCGAAGACGCATGTGCCAGACGCACATAGGCATGCGTAAAACCAATTTTGACCACTTCATACTGTTTATTTGCTTTCTTTTAGTTAACTTTCGTTTCTTTTGGATTCTTGTGCGTGTTATGGAGCCGTTTTGGTCCATGTTTGTAAGCCTTTTTTTCCTGGATTAAATTTTCGGAAGTTGAAACAAGTGGCATTGGAGTGTGTGATTGAAAACCACCGCGGACTGCTTCTCCTCCTCCAGTTGCCGAGACTTTGTGTTTTTAATAACGCTTGTCTATAAACATGTTAAACATATAAATTGCATGAACAGAAAGAAGAGACTCACCTGTTGAGTAACACACATTTCCTTATACGGAAAGCCTTGTCGGAATGGTGGGACATTTGAACGTCAGAATAGCGGGATGTCGCAATGGTGGGATGTCGGAATGGTGGGACGTTTGCATGTCGGAATGGTGGTATGTCGGAATGGTGGTATGTCGGAATGGTGGTATGTCGGAATAGCGGGATGTCGGAATGGCGGGATTTCGGAATGGGTGTTGCCACCCCCTTCATCATATACACAGTTATTTATACATCACCTTCCACCATGAAGCGTTGTCCCTTTTTGTTTCTCTCTTTGTTCTTAAAATGCTGTTATGCATGTCTAAACCAATCCATTAAATTAGATCATTTTGGCAGTAAAGCGATCTACAATGTGCTTGGTCGCAAAGCTGCTCATCTGTGGTAAACAGCTCTTCAGAAAGGCATTCTTCAATTGATTTCACTAATTCTATGTAATAATTTTGTGATTTCCTAAAAAACTACACTTCTTCTCCCATCTGTCTGAGTATTTAATATTGTCTGGGTCCCGTTAAAACATGTATTTTTCCCATCTAATTCCTTGTTTGCTTTAAAACAAGTATTCCCCATTTTCTATCCCTTCAGTAGCCAACCAGTTTGTATGGAGTACACTGGAGCAACTTGACTGATCAGTAAAACACTGCTTTTGTTGTCACCGCAAGGCTTCCCCCGTCGGTTGTTTCACTGAGACACTACTGAGTAACTATAACTCAACACAGTTTATACACATAACATTCCTATACATACTAACAAACAAACAAACAATTATTTATCGCAATTTTCTCATCTCTGTTTGAACGTACACCCAGGTAAATATTCCTGTAGTCTTCTCATACCGACTATGGACCCATTCATTGTTTAACTTCACTGTTTTGCAAATCCTAATTGAATATTACACATTGACATTGAACTTTACTTGATAAGCAGGTCTTCATTGCATTCAGCAGCCTATATGTGAGCATCTATATGTAAGCTGTTCTTCTTTGCATTTATCAGCAGCAAGCAATTCTTCATTGCACATGCATATGAAAATAGTAAAACAATTCCAATGCGTTAGCGAAACCTTCTATATCAGGAGTGTCCATCATGATGCTGGGAATAGAACCTCTTTCCCAGAATAGTTCAACCTTCATTACTCAACTGATCATAACTCCGCAATGAGCACATTTCAAAGTATCATTCCTCTACATATATTCAAAAATCTATGTGTAAATGTTTAAAATTTCTTATATTTGTTGAGGTCATTCTGTGTGCATGTGGCCTAAACCCAATCTCTGTGTGGCAATTTTAATTTAAACAAGTTGAACTCTGCCTCTGATCATTTAAAAAAGGTGTGTACCAATATCAACCTTTCTCAGATCCTACAAAACCAAAGAGATCCTTCAAGGTTGTCCCTGATTGGCTCAATCTTAACAAATCAAAGGTAGAAAATCCGCAGTATCTGAACTTGGTGTTAGTTATCACTGCTCAATAGCCTGTATCAGAATTGCAAAAATGAAAACATTAGGTCCACGCTTGGTATCCAGATCCTGAAACATCTCCATGAGCAGGCTTTTTTTTAACTGATCTGTTGAATAGTTATATGACACTGTTAAAATCCCAGATGAAGATCTAGCACTTGACCATTTTTGTAAATCTTCTAATTCCATAGTTGATAAACACGCCCCTTTTAAAAAGTATAGAACTTAGAACAGGTCTATCCCTGGCTTTCGGCAGAACTGTCTTCTTTACTTTTTTTTCCCCTTGTCCTGTTCAGCATTATGTCAGAAGAATTGTAGTCTGAATACCTTTGATGCCAAACAGATTTGTTTTGCCAAGGGAAGTTTTATAAATGTAAAGCTCCCCTTGATGCCCATTTATTTATTTCTGTTTACAATATATGACATGAACTGAACTGAACCGGACCGGGGGACAAGGAAAGAAGAAGAGGAAAGAAGAGGAAACAGAACAAAAATAGAAACAAAAACCAGACAACCAGCTGCTACACCTGTAAAAAAACAAAACAGACAACAATCCATGGCCTATGAGGGGAATCCAGCCTTAGCGCCACCAGGAGCACCTGAAAGCAGACAAGCAGAGAAAAAACAAACACACAAACAAACAAAAACAAGCACAAGAAGCGGCAATCGCATACAACACAGCTGTGGATATAGATGACCTGAGACGACATGATAATACATCAACTGCTTAGTGACCATGCTACTGGACTAATGAATGTGTGTGTGTGTGTGTGAGAACATGCAACACCCATGGCACAGGACCTACATGATAACCGTGCTTAGTTATGAGTGTATAAGCGTACAGGGCCACAATCCACAGCCCCCCCCCCCCCCCAAGCAATCAGAAGCAGGCAGAGAGGGCCACAAGACCCAGGCCACCAGCAGCCCCCACAGAGCACAAAACCCAGGCAGCCCACCGCAGGGGCAACCACGCATCCACCCAGAAGACTGCAGAGGAAGCCCCCGGAAAGAGCCCCCATAAGCATAGGGCAGAGGTACTCCGGGAACCAGGGGTAACAGCCCACCGACCCCGCCAGGCCCCAGCCGCCCAGACATGGGCCGTGCACTGGACCTGGGCCCCAGGAGCCCGAGCGCCCCCAAACCCCCCGGCAGAGGCCCCACCCAATACCCAGGAGGGCCAAGCGCCCCAGACAGCCACAAAGTGGGTCAGCGCCTGCCCCAGCGCCCCTGGCCAAGTGCCCTGGGAGTCAAGACGTGCCCACAGGTGGGTGAAGTCGCGAGCAGTGGGGAGAGGCAACGCTGATGCCCCATCGGGAGAAACACAGGCAGGCCAGGCGACAGCAAGTCCCAGATCCAGGCCCAATCATTACCACACACACTTTCATGTGCCATACATCCACACATCCTACCTCCCTCGACTCTGCTGGGGTGTAGTGCAGCGGGCACACCAGGAGGCCAGCAACCCCCCAGCCACCACAGACCCCGAACCAGCAGAACAATTAATTAATCCTCCTGGCCCCTCCTGCCCCGAGCAGACACCAGGAAGCAGGGGTGTGCAAAGAAGACCCCTCCCCTCACCCTTCTGGCTCTTCAATATTTTCTAATAGTGAGCAATTAAAATTGAGGGGCAGCCAAACTTGTAGAACTGGGAGCGCGGCACTCTGGGCAGCCTACATACCCAAAGAGCCCCGCCCACCAGATGCCACTCAGTGTAACCACCCCCCAAGACCTAATGTGTGTGTGTGAGTGTGTTTGATAAGTAGTAATGTCTAAGGTGTAATTAAAACAGGGGCAGGGAACTGCAGAGTGCAACCAAAGGGGACCACCTACGTGGCCCCATCCACTGCACCCCACCGAACACACACGCCCCCAAAACCCTTCATGTGTGAGTGTGTGCTGTGTACAGGAGCCAGAAGGGAGAGGGGTATGGGGATATATAACGGGGGAGCTACTCTCCCCCAGAGAGGGCAGCCAGGGACTGGCTGCAATAGGCATCCCCGCTACCTGGGAGCCAACAATGGGCAGGAGGGCCTGATGTCCACCAGGCTCGGGGCCTGCAGCGACCATATTCCGGGAGCTACTGTACCCCCAGAAGGTACCCATCCCGCCCCACCCCACTCAACCCAACCCCACCCAGGAGGACCTCTACAAAAAACAAACAAACAACATCAAAAAACAAACAAACAAACCACCCGGTCACACCAGTCGCAGCAGCCCGGGCCTGAGACCCACCATCACCCAGCAACCCACCACCACCACTATGTGATAAAACTAATCAGAGGGGACCAAAGAGAATGAAATTCAGCCAATTGATGTTTTGAGGAGGCAGACATTGTTTCCATGCTAATATAATCTAAAAGAAAATTTCTAAACTGGTTAATACACAGATTGTTCTTCGCTTTCCAGTTCATGAGAATAGTTTTCTTTGCGATACATAACACTGTGACAACCATGTGTGCTGATTTAATTTCCATGTTGATGTTGTCTAAGTCACCCAGTATGCACAGTGTGGGGCATGCAGGGATGCTACACTTTAGCCATGTTGATAGGTCCTCACAGACTTCAAGCCAGAACTTCTGGACAGGCGCAGAAAAACCACAAAGCGTGTGCATAATCATCAGGTGTGTTATCTGTGCAATGTGAGCAGATGTTTGAGTGTGTTAGACCCATCCTGAACATCCTTTGTCCTGTATAGTGTGTTCTATGAAGGATTTTGTATTGTATGAGCTGTAAATTAGGATTTCGAGTCTTTATGAAGGTGTTCAAACATATTTGTGGTTAGAAGCTATGACCAGAACTGATGGATAAATCTGCCTCCCATTTTGAGGATGGAAGAGACATTGTGTCATCTATCTTAGACAATAATTTATATATTTTTGATAGTAGTTTTGGGGTACAGATGCTTAGAAATTCTGCTACCCTAGTCGGGGGTTGTAAGTCTGGTTGGTGGAGGATATATGCATCCATCCATCCATCATCTGCCGCTTATCCGGGGGTCGGGTCGCGGGGGCAGCAGCTTGAGCAGAGAAACCCAGACGTCTCTGTCCCCGGCCACTTCCTCCAGCTCTTCCGGGGGGACCCCGAGGCGTTCCCAGGCCAGCCGAGAGACATAGTCTCTCCAACGTGTCCTGGGTCTCCCCCGGGGTCTCCTCCCAGTGGGACGTGCCCGGAACACCTCCCCAGGGAGGCGCCCAGGGGGCATCCTAACCAGATGCCCGAGCCACCTCATCTGACTCCTCTCAATGCGGAGGAGCAGCGGTTCTACTCCGAGCCCCTCCCGGATGACTGAGCTTCTCACCCTATCTCTAAGGGAGAGCCCAGACACCCTGCGGAGGAAACCCATTTTGGCCGCTTGTATTCGCGATCTTGTTCTTTCGGTCACTACCCACAACTCGTGACCATAGGTGAGGATGGGAACGTAGATTGACCAGTAAGTAGAGAGCTTCGCCTTCTGGCTCAGCTCCCTCTTCACAACGACGGGTCGGTGCAGAGCCTGCAACACTGCAGGCGCCGCACCGATCCGCCCGTCAATCTCCCGCTCCATTCGTCCGTCACTCGTGAACAAGACCCCGAGATACTTGAACTCCTCCTCTTGGGGAAGGATCTCATTCCCGACCCGGAGAGAGCATTCCACCCTTTTCCGGCTGAGAACCATAGTCTCGGATTTGGAGGTGCTGATTCTCATCCCAGCCGCTTCACACTCGGCTGCGAATCACTCCAGTGAGAGCTGAAGGTCACGGCCTGACGACGCTAACAGAACCACATCATCTGCAAAAAGCAGAGACCCGATTCTGAGGTCGCCAAATGGGACACCCTCAACGCCCTGGCTCCGCCTAGAAATTCTGTCCATAAAAGTTAGGAACAGAATCGGAGACAAAGGGCAGCCCTGACGGAGTCCAACTCTCACCGGAAACGTATCCGACTTACTGCCGGCAATGCGGACCAAACTCTGGCACCGGTCATACAGAGACCGAACGGCCCCTATCAAGGGGTCCGGCACTCCATATTCCCGGAGCACCCCCCACAGGACTCCACGAGGGACACGGTCGAACGCTTTCTCCAAGTCCACAAAACACATGTAGACTGGTTGGGCGAACTCCCATGCACCCTCCAGGATCCTGCCGAGGGTATAGAGCTGGTCCACTGTTCCACGGCCAGGACGAAAGCCACACTGCATCTCCTGAACCCGAGGCTCGATTATCCGACGGATCCTCCTCTCCAATACCCCCGAATAGACCTTACCAGGGAGGCTGAGGAGTGTGATACCCCTATAGTTGGAACACACCCTCCGGTCCCCCTTTTTAAAGAGGGGGACCACCACCCCAATCTGCCAGTCCAGAGGCACTGTCCCCGATGTCCACGCGATACTGCAGAGGCGTGTCAGCCAAGACAGCCCTACAACATCCAGAGCCTTGAGAAACTCAGGACGGACCTCATCCACCCCCGGGGCCTTGCCACCGAGGAGCTTTTTAACCACCTCGGCAACCTCAGCCCCAGAAATGGGAGGCCCCGTCTCCGAGCTCTCCGACTCTGCCTCTTCCGAGCACGTGTTGGTAGGATTGAGGAGTTCCTCGAAGTACTCCCCCCCACCGACTCACAACATCCCTAGTTGAGGTCAGCAAAGCCCCGTCCCCACTGTAAACAGTGTTGACTGTGAGCCGCTTCCCCCCCCCTGAGACGCCGGATGGTGGACCAGAATCTTTTCGAGGCCTATCCGGAAATCGTTCTCCATGGTCTCACCGAACTCCTCCTAGGCCCGAGTTTTTGCCTCACAACCACCGAAGCCGTGGCCCGTCTGGCCCGTCGGTACCTATCAGCTTCTTCCAGGGTCCCACTGGCCAAAAAGGCCCGATAGGACTCCTTCTTCAGCTTGACGGCTTCCCTCACCACTGGTGTCCACCAGCAGGTTCGAGGGTTGCCGCCACGACAGGCACCGACCACCTTACGGCCACAACTCCGACCAGCTGCCTCGGCAATGGAGTCACGGAACATGGCCCATTCGGACTCAATGTCCCCCACCTCAAATATGGTTGAAGCTCTGCCGGAGGTGGGAGTTAAAGCTCCTTCTGACGGGGGATTCTGACAAACGCTCCCAGCAGACCCTCACAATATGTATGGGCCTGCCAGGTCTGATCGGCATCCTCCCCCACCAGCGGAGCCAACTCACCACCAGGTGGTGATCAGTTGACAGCTCCGCCCCTCTCTTCACCCGAGTGTCCAGGACATACGGCCGCAAGTCCGATGATACAACCACAAAGTCGATCATCGAACTGCGGCCAAGGGTGTCCTGGTGCCAAGTGCACATATGGACACCCTTATGCCTGAACATGGTGTTCGTTATGGACAGTCTATGACTGGCACAGAAGTCCAACAACATAACACCACTCTGATTCAGATCGGGGGGGCCGTTCCTCCCAATCACACCCCTCCAGGTCTCACTGTCATTGCCCACGTGAGCATTGAAGTCCCCCAGCAGAATGAGGGAGTCTCCGGTAGGAGCATTCTCCAGTGCCTCCCCCAGAGACTCCAAAAAGGGTAGGTACTCTGAACTGCTGTTTGGCGCATAGGCACAAACAACAGTCAGGACTCGTCCCCCCACCCAAAGGCGGAGGGAGGCTACCCTCTCGTTCACTGGGGTAAACCCCAATGTACTGGCACACAGCCGGGGGGCAATAAGTATGCCCACACCTGCTCTGCGCCTCTCACCACGGGCAACTCCAGAGTGGAAGAGAGTCCAACCCCTCTCAAGAGTACTGGTTCCAGATCCTAAGCCGTGCGTCGAGGTGAGTCCGACTATATCTAACGGTCTGATGAAGTTTCAACAATAAACAACAAACTTTGTATTATGAGAAAGAACCAGACTCATTCTTCAGGAATCCGAAAATAAGCTCTATTTTACGAGTTATGCACAAATTCGGATTCTCCTATAAAACGAATTCCTTAACTCAAACCATGTTAAGACTGCTTTGTCCTTCATATTTATTCATGTCTAATCAAGTTTCAATGATAAACAACGTTGTACTTTGTAGAATGAGAAAGAACTTCTTCAGCAATAAGCATCTCTCGACAAATGACGAAATACAGATTTTGCTATAAAATTAATTGCTATCAGCCTGACTTAAAACTGTTTGTCTTCCTTATTTATCCACTTCAAATCAAGTTTCAACAATTAAAAAACTTTTGTAGTTTGAGAAAGAACAACTTAAGCTTGAGCAATCAGTATAAAAAGAGGGTAAGCAAAGGTGCGAATGTCAAACCATACATGATCAAAACAGGGAGCGGAGGTGTTTGGCTGAGACAAGGTGTGAATGTCCACCCATAATTAATGAAAAGCGGGCAACAAGTAGGTTCGAATGCCCAACCATACATCATCAAAAGCAGGAGTGGATATGTTCGGCTACAAGAAGGTTTGAACGTCTGACCATAGTTTGTAAAAAGCGGGTAAGAAAAGGTTCGAATGCCCGAACATACACCATCAAAGGAGGGAGCGGAGGTGTTCCGCTGTAAGAAGGTGTGAATGTCCGACCATAGTTGGTAAAAAACGGGTAAGAAAAGGTTAAAATACCCGACTGTACACAATCAGTAGCGGGTGCGGAGTTGTTCGGCTACTAAAAGGTGTGAAAGTCCGACCATGGTTTGTGAAAAGCGGGTAAGAAAAGGTGCGAATGCCCGAAAATGTATGATCAAAAGAGGGAGCGGAGGTGTTCGGCTGCAAGAAGGTGTGAATGTACACCCATAATTACTGAAAAATGGATAAGAAAAGGTGCGAATGTCCAACTATACATAATCAAAAGCAGGAATGGATGTGTTCGGCTCCAAGAAGGGTTGAATGTCTGACCATAGTTTGTAAAAAGCAGGTAAGAAAAGGTTTGACTGCCCGAACATACACCATCAAAAGAGGGAGCGGAGGTGTTCCGCTGTAAGAAGGTGTGAATGTCCGACCATAGTTGGTAAAAAGCGGGTAAGAAAAGGTTAAAATACCCGACTGTACACAATCAATAGCGGGAGCGGAGTTGTTCGGCTACTAAAAGATGTGAAAGTCCGACTATGGTTTGTAAAAAGCGGGTAAGAAAAGGTGCTAATGCCCGACAATGTATGATCAAAAGAGGGAGCGGAGGTGTTCGGCTGCAAGAAGGTCTGAATGTCCAACCATAATTTGTAAAAACCGGGAAGGAAAGGCTCGAAAGCCCGACTATACACCATCAAAAGCGGGAGCAGAGTGGTTCAGCTGCAAGAAGGTCTGAATGTCCATCAATAATTGCTTTAAAACATGAAAGAAAATTTTCGAATATCATCCGCACATGATCATAAGAAGGAGAGGAGGTGTTCAGCTGCAAGAAGGTGTGAATGTCCACCCATAATTCCTGAAAAATGGGTAAAAAAAGGTGCGAATGCCCAACCATACATTATCAAAAGCAGGTGTGAATGTCAGATCATAATTTGCAAAAAGCTGATGAGAAAGGGTGAGAATGCCCGACTATACACCATCAAATGCGGGAGCGGAGGTGTTCGGCTCTGAGTAGGTGTGAATGTCCGACCATAATTGCTGAAAAATGTGTTAGAAAAGGAAAGAATGCCGGACCATACATCATCAAAAGCGAGAGAGGTGGTGTTCGGCTGCAAAAAGGTGTAAATGTTCGACTAAAGTTTGTAAAAAGCGGGTAAGACATGCTGCGAATGCCTGACAAGGTATGATCAAAAGCAGGGGCGGAGGTGTTCAGCTGCAAGAAGGTCTAAATGTCCATCAATAATTGCTAGAAAACATGAAAGAAAATTTTCGAAAATCAAACCGCACATGATCATAAGTGGGAGAGGAGGTGTTCAGCTGCAAGAAGGTGTGAATGTCCACCCATTATTCCTGACAAATGGGTAAAAAAAAAGGTGCGAATGCCCAACCATACATCATCAAAAGCAGGAGTGGATGTGTTCGGCTACAAGAAGGTGTGAACGTCCAACCAAAGTTTGTAAAAAGCAGTTAAGAAAAGGTTTGAATATCCAACCAAACATAATCAAAAGCGGGAGCATAGCTTTTCGACTGCAAGTAGGTGTGAATGTCAGATCATAATTTGCAAAAAGCTGATGAGAAAGGGTGAGAATGTCCGACTGCACACCATCAAATGCGGGAGCGGAGTTGTTCGGCTGTGAGTAGGTGTGAATCTCCGACCTTAATTTCTGAAAAATGTGTTAGAAAAGGTAAGAATGCCGGTCCATATATCATCAAAAGCGAGAGAGGTGGTGTTCGGCTGCAAGTAGGTGTGAATGTCCAGCCATAATTACTCACAAACGGGTAAGAAAAGGTAGTATTGCCAGACCATACATGATCAAAACAGGGAGCTGAGGTGGTTCAGCACCAAGGTGTGAATGTCTGACTATAGTTTGTAAAAAGCGGGTAAGATAAGGTGCGAATGCCCGACAATGTATAATCAAAAGAGGGAGCAGAGGTTTTCGGCTACAAGAAGGTTTGAATGTCCGACCATAGTTTGTAAAAAGCGGGTAAGAAAAGGTTCAAATGCCTGACTGTACACAATCAATAGCGGGAGCGGAGATGTTCCGCTGTAAGACGGTGTGAATGTCCGACCATAGTTGGTAAAAAGCGGGTAAGAAAAGGTTAAAATACCCGACTGTACACAATCAATAGCGGGAGCGGAGTTGTTCGGCTACAAGAAGGTGTGAAAGTCCAACCATCGTTTGTAAAAACCTGGTAAGAAAAGGTTCGAATGCCCGAATATATACCATCAAAAGCGGAAGAGGAGGTGTTCGGCTGCAAGAAGGTGTGAACGTCCGACCAAAGTTGGCAAAAAGCAGTAAAGAAAAGGTTCGAATATCCAAACATAATTAAAAGCGAGAGAGATTGTGTTCAGCTGCAAGTAGGTGTGAATATCCAGCCATAATTACTCACAAACGGGTAAGAAAATGTAGTATTGCCAGACCATACATGATCAAAACAGGGAGCGGAGGTGGTTTAGCTGCAAAAAGGGGTGAATGTCCAACTAAAGTTCAAATATATTAACAAAAGCGGGAGGATAGGTCTTCGGATTACAGTGGTTGAAATTTCCAACCATAATCTATAAAATGCGGTGAAAAAAAAAGGTGTGAAGGAATGAATTTTATAGCAAAATCCGAAATCATGCATAACTCCGCAAAAGGAACGTATTGCTCAACCAAAGGGATGCTTCTTTGTCATTCAGGGTAATATGAGGAACTTTATGCTTGATACATTTTAGACATGGATAACTATGAAGGACAAAGCAATTTTAACTTGGTTTGAGCAAAGCAATTCATTTTATAGGAAAATCCGAAATCGTGCAGGACTCATGAAAGTAAGCTTATTCTCGGATTCCTGATCCTCCAGTGTTGCTCTTTCCTATACTGCAAAATACAGCCTTGTTCTTTGTTGAAATCGATATAGACATTGATAAATATGAAGGACAAAGCAGTTTCCACTTTGTTTGAGTGAAGGAATTAATTTTATAGCAAAATCCCAAATCAAGCAGAACGTATGAAAATAAGCGTGTTTTCGGATTCCTGATCCTTCAGTGTAGAAATTTCTTCTACTGCAAAATACAATGTTGTTCTTTGTTGAAGTCAATCTAGACATTGATAAATATGAAGGACAAAGCAGTTTTAACATAGTTTGAGTAAAGGAATTCATTTTATACATAAAATCCCAAATCATGCAGAACGTATGAAAATAAGCTTATTCTCGGATTCCTGTTCCTTCAAGTGTTGCTCTTTCTACTACTGCAAAATACAATGTTGTTCTTTGTTGAAGTAAATCTAGACATTGATAAATATGAAGGACAAAGCAGTTTTAATTTGGTTTGAGTGAAGGAATTCATTTATAGTAAAATCAATAATCGTGCAGAACTCATGAAAATAAGCTTATTCTCGGATTCCTAAAACTTTTGATTTGCTCTTTCTTTACTGCAAAGTACAATGTTGTTCTTTGTTGAAGTCGATCTAGACATTGATAAATATGAAGGACAAAGCAGTTTTCACTTGGTTTGAGTGAAGGATTTGCAGCTGAAAACCTCCCGCTCCCGCTTTTGATTGTGTATAGTCGGGCTTTCGAGCCTTTTCTTACCCGGTTTTTAGAAATTATGGTTAGACATTCAGACCTTGCAGCCGAAGACCTCCACTCCCTCTTTTGATCATACATTGTCGGGCATTCGCACCTTGTCTTACCCGCTTTTTACAAACTATAGTCAGACATTCACACCTTGCAGCTGAACCACCTCAGCTCCCTGTTTTGATCATGTATGGTCTGGCAATACTACCTTTTCTTACCCGTTTGTGAGTAATTATGGCTGGACATTCACACCTACTTGCAGTCGAACAGCTCTGCTCCCGCTTTTGATGGTATATATTCGGGCATTCAAACCTTTTCTTAGCAGCTTTTTACAAACCATGGTTGAACTTTCACACCTTCTTGTAGCCGAACACCTCCGCTCCCGCTTTTGATGGTGTATAGTCAGGCATTTGAACCTTTTCTTACCCGCTTTTTACAAACTATGGTCGGACATTCAAACCTTCTTGTAGCTGAAAACCTCCGCTCCCTCTTTTGATCATACATTGTCGGGCATTAGCACCTTTTCTTACAAACTATAGTCAGACATTCACACCTTGCAGCTGAGCCACCTCAGCTCCCTGTTTTGATAGTGTATGTTCGGGCATTCGAACCTATTCTTACCCCCTTTTTACAAACTATGCTCGGAGATTCACACCTACTCACAGCCGAACAACTCCGCTCCCGCATTTGATGATGTCTTGTCCGGCATTCTAGTCTCTTCTAACACATTTTTCAGCAATTATGGTTGGACATTCACACCTACTCACAGCCGACCACTTCCGCTCCCACATTTGATGGTGTATAGCCGGGCATTCTCACCCTTTCTCATCAGCTTTTTGCAAATTATGATCTGACATTCACACCTACTTGCAGTCGAACAGCTCTGCTCCCGCTTTTGATTATGTTTGGTTGGATATTCGAACCTTTTCTTAACTGCTTTTTACAAACTTTGGTCGGACGTTCACACCTTCTTGCAGCCGAACACATCCACTTCCACTTTTGATGGTATATATTCGGGCATTCGAACCTTTTCTTACCCGCTTTTTACAAACCGTGGTCGGACTTTCACACCTTCTTGTAGCCAAACAACTCCGCTCCCGCTATTGATTGTGTACAGTCGGGTATTTTAACCTTTTCTTACCCGCTTTTTACCAACTATGATCGGACATTTACACCTTCTTACAGCGGAACACCTCCGCTCCCTCTTTTGATGGTCTATGTTCGGGCATTCGAACCTTTTCTTACCCGCTTTTTACAAACTATGGTCGGACATTCAAACTTTCTTGTAGCCGAACACATCCACTCCTGCTTTTGATGATGTATGGTTGGGCATTTTCACCTTTTCTTACCCATTTTTCAGTAATTATGGGTGGACATTCACACCTTCTTGCAGCTGAACAACTCCTTTCCCGCTTATGATCATGTGCGGTTTGATATTCGAAAATTTTCTTTCATGTTTTAAAGCAATTATTGATGGACATTCAAATCTTCTTGTAGCCGAACACATCCACTCCTGCTTTTGATGATGTATGGTAACCTTTTCTTACCCGCTTTTTACAAACTATGGTCGGACATTCAAACCTTCTTGTAGCCAAAACACTCCGCTCCCTCTTTTGATCATACATTGTCGGGCATTCGCACCTTATCTTACCCGCTTTTTACAAACTATAGTCAGACATTCACACCTTGCAGCTGAACCACCTCCGCTCCCTGTTTTGATCATGTATGGTCTGGCAATACTACCTTTTCTTACCCGTTTGTGAGTAATTAATCCCAAAATATTGAGCATAAAATAAGTCTTTATGCTGATGATGTATTACTTTTCCTTCAGAACTCACAGACGTCTCTCAGTCACACGATCACACTCATAAATAAATTCTCAGCACTTTCTTACTACTCTATCAACTGGTCTAAGACCACAGTTCTGCCCATTAACTGTAGGGTCCATAATATACCTGCGATCACTTTACAGTCAGGAAATAATAGATATTTAGGCATATACATTTCCTCCAGGCTCTCAGAGCTAACAAAGCTAAATTATGTGCAATTATTAAAGACAGTAGAGGACGATCTCTCGTTGGAAGTCCTTACCTATATCACTTATGGGGAGAGTTACATCCATTAAAATGATGATACTACCAAAAGTTAACTATTTGTTCTCAATGATCCCCATAAAACCATCTGCTACTTGGTTTAAGTCACTAGATTCATGCATCTCCAAATTTCTGTGGAAAAACAAACCACCACGTATTAGTTTAAAAACCCTACAGAAGACCAAGGACAGTGGTGGATTAGATTTACCTCATTTTCAGCACTATTCCTTAGACAATAGGTTACAATATATATCAAAATGGTTTAAACCTTGTTGTTGTCACAGTTCCCAGAGACGTTGTAATCGTTGAGGATTCTATATTCACCCCCTCATTAGAGGCACGTAATGCAGATTGATGACACCGAATCTTCTTCTCTGTTCATTGCTGGCATCATTCCCAGCATCGTAAGTGTTCGTGGCATTGTTAGCCTCTTCTTCTGGATCTTGATATCGAGAATCCTTTTGTATTTCTGGTTTGTCAGTCCTCTGTCTTCGTTCACCGGAGTCTTTGTCTTTTTGTCCTTGAGTTTGGTGATTTTTTCTTCTTTTGATGCCTTGACACAATGTGACAGGTGATACCACGTGGGAGATCCTGTAACTTGGATTGCTGTCCCTGTGCTGCGAAATGGCTGTGCTGCTCAAATGGTCTCTCCTTCATCATGGTTACATGCTGCCATTCCGACATCTCGCCATTCCGACATGGGTCTCCAATTGTCGGAATGGCGACACTTAATTTTTTATCAAACGTCCCACCATTCCGACACTTTTTTCCTCCTATGGTCGGAATGGCAGTATGTTTTTTGTTTTTTTTTAACATACCGCCATTCCGACAGTTCCTTTTAATAGCCTATTTTTTACCCAAAACATTTTGCACTAATGATATGCCGGCGCAAATACGCCCTAAAGTTTGGCGCACAAGCTTTGCACATGCAGAGGCCACAGCCTCGCAAACAAACTTTAATAATCTATTATCAAAATCCCCTGAATTTCAAATATAAAAATACAGATATTAATGTAACTCTGGCGAGACTGAAACTGATTAAGCAGAAATACAGTGTCAGTGAGCTGTCACAGCAGCCAGCTGGAGCGGAGTTCTCCACAGAGCCCATGCGTCTTTTGCACGCTGTCATCATATGCAAAAGTAATAATTGCAATTACAGATATCACGGCTACTGCACAGGACACAGTTGCGAGCACTCTGCCTTGCCTTGCCAATAGGAGAAGATAGAAATGACAGCATAGAACGTATAAAACAAAACAAAATGCAGTAAAAACGTTTATTCATGTTATTCACGTCATTTATGAGTACTCACTCCAATTTTGGGAAGCGCGGATGGGTTTTGCGCATTTGGCACAAACACACAGCCGCAACGGTTGTAGCTTTATACAGCCTGTTGATATCTTAAGGACCTAACTGGTCACACCTGGGACTAAATGTCATGTAGAGATTGTTTTTACATGACATTACAGCTGAACATATAGCTTTCATCCACAAACCAACGTGGGAGAGCCCGAAGACGCATGTGCCAGACGCACATAGGCATGCGTAAAACCAATTTTGACCACTTCATACTGTTTATTTGCTTTCTTTTAGTTAACTTTCGTTTCTTTTGGATTCTTGTGCGTGTTATGGAGCCGTTTTGGTCCATGTTTGTAAGCCTTTTTATCCTGGATTAAATTTTCGGAAGTTGAAACAAGTGGCATTGGAGTGTGTGATTGAAAACCACCGCGGACTGCTTCTCCTCCTCCAGTTGCCGAGACTTTGTGTTTTTAATAACGCTTGTCTATAAACATGTTAAACATATAAATTGCATGAACAGAAAGAAGGGACTCACCTGTTGAGTAACACACATTTCCTTATACGGAAAGCCTTGTCTGAATGGTGGGACATTTGAACGTCAGAATAGCGGGATGTCGCAATGGTGGGATGTCGGAATGGTGGGACGTTTGCATGTCGGAATGGTGGTATGTCGGAATGGTGGGATGTCGGAATGGTGGGATGTCGGAATAGCGGGATGTCGGAATGGCGGGATTTCGGAATGGGTGTTGCCACCCCCTTCATCATATACACAGTTATTTATACATCACCTTCCACCATGAAGCGTTGTCCCTTTTTGTTTCTCTCTTTGTTCTTAAAATGCTGTTATGCATGTCTAAACCAATCCATTAAATTAGATCATTTTGGCAGTAAAGCGATCTACAATGTGCTTGGTCGCAAAGCTGCTCATCTGTGGTAAACAGCTCTTCAGAAAGGCATTCTTCAATTGATTTCACTAATTCTATGTAATCATTTTGTGATTTCCTACAAAACTACACTTCTTCTCCCATCTGTCTGAGTATTTAATATTGTCTGGGTCCCGTTAAAACATGTATTTTTCCCATCTAATTCCTTGTTTGCTTTAAAACAAGTATTCCCCATTTTCTATCCCTTCAGTAGCCAACCAGTTTGTATGGAGTACACTGGAGCAACTTGACTGATCAGTAAAACACTGCTTTTGTTGTCACCGCAAGGCTTCCCCCGTCGGTTGTTTCACTGAGACACTACTGAGTAACTATAACTCAACACAGTTTATACACATAACATTCATATACATACTAACAAACAAACAAACAATTATTTATCGCAATTTTCTCATCTCTGTTTGAACGTACACCCAGGTAAATATTCCTGTAGTCTTCTCATACCGACTATGGACCCATTCATTGTTTAACTTCACTGTTTTGCAAATCCTAATTGAATATTACACATTGACATTGAACTTTACTTGATAAGCAGATCTTCATTGCATTCAGCAGCCTATATGTGAGCATCTATGTGTAAGCTGTTCTTCTTTGCATTTATCAGCAGCAAGCAATTCTTCATTGCACATGCATATGAAAATAGTAAAACAATTCCAATGCGTTAGCGAAACCTTCTATATCAGGAGTGTCCATCATGATGCTGGGAATAGAACCTCTTTACCAGAATAGTTCAACCTTCATTACTCAACTGATCATAACTCCGCAATGAGCACATTTCAAAGTATCATTCCTCTACATATATTCAAAAATCTATGTGTAAATGTTTAATATTTCTTATATTTGTTGATGTCATTCTGTGTGCATGTGGCCTAAACCCAATCTCTGTGTGGCAATTTTAATTTAAACAAGTTGAACTCTGCCTCTGATCATTTAAAAAAGGTGTGTACCAATATCAACCTTTCTCAGGTAATTACTGATCCTACAAAACCAAAGAGATCCTTCAAGGTTGTCCCTGATTGGCTCAATCTTAACAAATCAAAGGTAGAAAATCCGCAGTATCTGAACTTGGTGTTAGTTATCACTGCTCAATAGCCTGTATCAGAATTGCAAAAATGAAAACATTAGGTCCACGCTTGGTATCCAGATCCTGAAACATCTCCATGAGCAGGCTTTTTTTTAACTGATCTGTTGAATAGTTAAATGACACTGTTAAAATCCCAGATGAAGATCTAGCACTTGACCATTTTTGTAAATCTTCTAATTCCATAGTTGATAAACACGCCCCTTTTAAAAAGTATAGAACTTAGAACAGGTCTATCCCTGGATTTCGGCAGAACTGTCTTCTTTACTTATTTTTCCCCTTGTCCTGTTCAGCATTATGTCAGAAGAATTGTAGTCTGAATACCTTTGATGCCAAACAGATTAGTTTTGCCAAGGGAAGTTTTATAAATGTAAAGCTCCCCTTGATGCCCATTTATTTATTTCTGTTTACAATATATGACATGAACTGAACTGAACCGGACCGGGGGACAAGGAAAGAAGAAGAGGAAAGAAGAGGAAACAGAACAAAAATAGAAACAAAAAGCAGACAACCAGCTGCTACACCTGTAAAAAACAAAACAGACAACAATCCATGGCCTATGAGGGGAATCCAGCCTTAGCGCCACCAGGAGCACCTGAAAGCAGACAAGCAGAGAAAAAACCAACACACAAACAAACAAAAACAAGCACAAGAAGCGGCAATCGCATACAACACAGCTGTGGATATAGATGACCTGAGACGACATGATAATACATCAACTGCTTAGTGACCATGCTACTGGACTAATGAATGTGTGTGTGTGTGTGTGTGAGAACATGCAACACCCATGGCACAGGACCTACATGATAACCGTGCTTAGTTATGAGTGTATAAGCGTACAGGGCCACAATCCACAGCCCCCCCCCCCAAGCAATCAGAAGCAGGCAGAGAGGGCCACAAGACCCAGGCCACCAGCAGCCCCCACAGAGCACAGAACCCAGGCAGCCCACCGCAGGGGCAACCATGCATCCACCCAGAAGACTGCAGAGGAAGCCCCCGGAAAGAGCCCCCATAAGCATAGGGCAGAGGCACTCCGGGAACCAGGGGCAACAGCCCACCGACCCTGCCAGGCCCCAGCCGCCCAGACATGGGCCGTGCACTGGACCTGGGCCCCAGGAGCCCGAGCGCCCCCAAACCCCCCGGCAGAGGCCCCACCCAATACCCAGGAGGGCCAAGCGCCCCAGACAGCCACAAAGTGGGTCAGCGCCTGCCCCAGCGCCCCTGGCCAAGTGCCCTGGGAGTCAAGACGTGCCCACAGGTGGGTGAAGTCGCGAGCAGTGGGGAGAGGCAACGCTGATGCCCCATCGGGAGAAACACAGGCAGGCCAGGCGACAGCAAGTCCCAGATCCAGGCCCAATCATTACCACACACACTTTCACGTCCCATACATCCACACATCCACACATCCTACCTCCCTCGACTCTGCTGGGGTGTAGTGCAGCGGGCACACCAGGAGGCCAGCAACCCCCCAGCCACCACAGACCCCGAACCAGCAGAACAATTAATTAATCCTCCTTGCCCCTCCTGCCCCGAGCAGACACCAGGAAGCAGGGGTGTGCGAAGAAGACCCCTCCCCTCACCCTTCTGGCTCTTCAATATTTTCTAATAGTGAGCAATTAAAATTGAGGGGCAGCCAAACTTGTAGAACTGGGAGCGCGGCACTCTGGGCAGCCTACATACCCAAAGAGCCCCGCCCACCAGATGCCACTCAGTGTAACCACCCCCCAAGACCTAATGTGTGTGTGTGAGTGTGTTTGATAAGTAGTAATGTCTAAGGTGTAATTAAAACAGGGGCAGGGAACTGCAGAGTGCAACTAAAGGGGACCACCTACGTGGCCCCATCCACTACACCCCACCGAACACACACGCCCCCAAAACCCTTCATGTGTGAGTGTGTGCTGTGTACAGGAGCCAGAAGGGAGAGGGGTATGGGGATATATACCGGGGGAGCTACTCTCCCCCAGAGAGGGCAGCCAGGGACTGGCTGCAATAGGCATCCCCGCTACCTGGGAGCCAACAATGGGCAGGAGGGCCTGATGTCCACCAGGCTCGGGGCCTGCAGCGACCATATTCCGGGAGCTACTGTACCCCCAGAAGGTACCCATCCCGCCCCACCCCACTCAACCCAACCCCACCCCGGAGGACCTCTACAAAAAACAAACAAACAAACCACCCGGTCACACCAGTCGCAGCAGCCCGGGCCTGAGACCCACCATCACCCAGCAACCCACCACCACCACTATGTGATAAAACTAATCAGAGGGGACCAGAGAGAATGAAATTCAGCCAATTGATGTTTTGAGGAGGCAGACATTGTTTCCATGCTAATATAATCTAAAAGAAAATTAATACACAGATTGTTCTTCGCTTTCCAGTTCATGAGAATAGTTTTCTTTGCGATACATAACACTGTGACAACCATGTGTGCTGAGTTAATTTCCATGTTGATGTTGTCTAAGTCACCCAGTATGCACAGTGTGGGGCATGCAGGGATGCTACACTTTAGCCATGCTGATAGGTCCTCACAGACTTCAAGCCAGAACTTCTGGACAGGCGCAGAAAACCACAAAGCGTGTGCATAATCATCAGGTGTGTTATCTGTGCAATGTGAGCAGATGTTTGAGTGTGTTAGACCCATCCTGAACATCCTTTGTCCTGTATAGTGTGTTCTATGAAGGATTTTGTATTGTATGAGCTGTAAATTAGGATTTCGAGTCTTTATGAAGGTGTTCAAACATGTTTGTGGTTAGAAGCTATGACCAGAACTGATGGATAAATCTGCCTCCCATTTTGAGGATGGAAGAGACATTGTGTCATCTATCTTAGACAATAATTTATATATTTTTGATAGTAGTTTTGGGGTACAGCTGCTTAGAAATTCTGCTACCCTAGTCGGGGGTTGTAAGTCTGGTTGGTGGAGGATATATCCATCCATCCATCCATCATCTGCCGCTTATCCGGGGGTCGGGTCGCGGGGGCAGCAGCTTGAGCAGAGAAACCCAGACGTCTCTGTCCCCGGCCACTTCCTCCAGCTTTTCCGGGGGGACCCCGAGGCGTTCCCAGGCCAGCCGAGAGACATAGTCTCTCCAACGTGTCCTGGGTCTCCCCCGGGGTCTCCTCCCAGTGGGACGTGCCCGGAACACCTCCCCAGGGAGGCGCCCAGGGGGCATCCTAACCAGATGCCCGAGCCACCTCATCTGACTCCTCTCAATGCGGAGGAGCAGCGGTTCTACTCCGAGCCCCTCCCGGATGACTGAGCTTCTCACCCTATCTCTAAGGGAGAGCCCAGACACCCTGCGGAGGAAACCCATTTCGGCCGCTTGTATTCGCGATCTTGTTCTTTCGGTCACTACCCACAACTTGTGCCCATAGGTGAGGATGGGAACGTAGATTGACCAGTAAGTAGAGAGCTTCGCCTTCTGGCTCAGCTCCCTCTTCACAACGACGGGTCGGTGCAGAGCCTGCAACACTGCAGGCGCCGCACCGATCCGCCCGTCAATCTCCCGCTCCATTCGTCCGTCACTCGTGAACAAGACCCCGAGATACTTGAACTCCTCCTCTTGGGGAAGGATCTCATTCCCGACCCTGAGAGAGCATTCCACCCTTTTCCGGCTGAGAACCATAGTCTCGGATTTGGAGGTGCTGATTCTCATCCCAGCCGCTTCACACTCGGCTGCGAATCACTCCAGTGAGAGCTGAAGGTCACGGCCTGACGACGCTAACAGAACCACATCATCTGCAAAAAGCAGAGACCCGATTCTGAGGTCGCCAAATGGGACACCCTCAACGCCCTGGCTCCGCCTAGAAATTCTGTCCATAAAAGTTAGGAACAGAATCGGTGACAAAGGGCAGCCCTGACGGAGTTCAACTCTCACCGGAAACGTATCCGACTTACTGCCGGCAATGCGGACCAAACTCTGGCACCGGTCATACAGAGACCGAACGGCCCCTATCAAGGGGTCCGGCACTCCATATTCCCGGAGCACCCCCCACAGGACTCCACGAGGGACACGGTCGAACGCTTTCTCCAAGTCCACAAAACACATGTAGACTGGTTGGGCGAACTCCCATGCACCCTCCAGGATCCTGCCGAGGGTATAGAGCTGGTCCACTGTTCCACGGCCAGGACGAAAGCCACACTGCATCTCCTGAATCCGAGGCTCGATTATCCGACGGATCCTCCTCTCCAATACCCCCGAATAGACCTTACCAGGGAGGCTGAGGAGTGTGATACCCCTTTAGTTGGAACACACCCTCCGGTCCCCCTTTTTAAAAAGGGGGACCACCACCCCAATCTGCCAGTCCAGAGGCACTGTCCCCGATGTCCACGCGATACTGCAGAGGCGTGTCAGCCAAGACAGCCCTACAACATCCAGAGCCTTGAGAAACTCAGGACAGACCTCATCCACCCCCGGGGCCTTGCCACCGAGAAGCTTTTTAACCACCTCGGCAACCTCAGCCCCAGAAATGGGAGGCCCCGTCTCCGAGCTCTCCGACTCTGCCTCTTCCGAGCACGTGTTGGTAGGATTGAGGAGTTCCTCGAAGTACTCCCCCCACCGACTCACAACATCCCGAGTTGAGGTCAGCAAAGCCCCGTCCCCACTGTAAACAGTGTTGACTGTGAGCCGCTTCCCCCCCCTGAGACGCCGGATGGTGGACCAGAATCTTTTCGAGGCCGTCCGGAAATCGTTCTCCATGGTCTCACCGAACTCCTCCCAGGCCCGAGTTTTTGCCTCAGCAACCGCCGAAGCCGCGGCCCGTCTGGCCCGTCGGTACATATCAGCTTCTTCCAGGGTCCCACTGGCCAAAAAGGCCCGATAGGACTCCTTCTTCAGCTTGACGGCTTCCCTCACCACTGGTGTCCACCAGCAGGTTGGAGGGTTGCCGCCACGACAGGCACCGACCACCTTACGGCCACAACTCTGACCAGCTGCCTCGGCAATGGAGTCACGGAACATGGCCCATTCAATGTCCCCCACCTCAAATATGGTTGAAGCTCTGCCGGAGGTGGGAGTTAAAGCTCCTTCTGACGGGGGATTCTGACAAACGCTCCCAGCAGACCCTCACAATACGTTTGGGCCTGCCAGGTCTGATCGGCATCCTCCCCCACCAGCGGAGCCAACTCACCACCAGGTGGTGATCAGTTGACAGCTCCGCCCCTCTCTTCACCCGAGTGTCCAGGACATACGGCCGCAAGTCCGATGATACAACCACAAAGTCGATCATCGAACTGCGGCCAAGGGTGTCCTGGTGCCAAGTGCAAATATGGACACCCTTATGCCTGAACATGGTGTTCGTTATGGACAGTCTATGACTGGCACAGAAGTCCAACAATATAACACCACTCTGATTCAGATCGGGGGGGCCGTTCCTCCCAATCACACCCCTCCAGGTCTCACTGTCATTGCCCACGTGAGCATTGAAGTCCCCCAGCAGAATGAGGGAGTCTCCGGTAGGAGCATTCTCCAGTGCCTCCCCCAGAGACTCCAAAAAGGGTAGGTACTCTGAACTGCTGTTTGACGCATAGGCACAAACAACAGTCAGGACTCGTCCCCCCACCCAAGGCGGAGGGAGGCTACCCTCTCGTTCACTGGGGTAAACCCCAATGTACTGGCACACAGCCGGGGGGCAATAAGTATGCCCACACCTGCTCTGCGCCTCTCACCACGGGCAACTCCAGAGTGGAAGAGAGTCCAACCCCTCTCAAGAGTACTGGTTCCAGATCCCCAGCCGTGCGTCGAGATGAGTCCGACTATATCTAACGGTCTGATGAAGTTTCAACAATAAACAACAAACTTTGTATTATGAGAAAGAACCAGACTCATTCTTCAGGAATCCGAAAATAAGCTCTATTTTACGAGTTATGCACGAATTCGGATTCTCCTATAAAACGAATTCCTTAACTCAAACCAAGTTAAGACTGCTTTGTCCTTCATATTTATTCATGTCTAATCAATTTTCAATGATAAACAACGTTGTACTTTGTAGAATGAGAAAGAACTTCTTCAGCAATAAGCATCTCTCGACAAATGACGAAATACAGATTTTGCTATAAAATTAATTGCTATCAGCCTGACTTAAAACTGTTTGTCTTCCTTATTTATCCACTTCAAATCAAGTTTCAACAATTAAAAAAATTTTGTAGTTTGAGAAAGAACAACTTAATCTTGAGCAATCAGTATAAAAAGAGGGTAAGCAAAGGTGCGAATGTCAAACCATACATGATCAAAACAGGGAGCGGAGGTGTTTGGCTGAGACAAGGTGTGAATGTCCACCCATAATTAATGAAAAGCGGGCAACAAGTAGGTTCGAATGCCCAACCATACATCATCAAAAGCAGGAGTGGATATGTTCGGCTACAAGAAGGTTTGAACGTCTGACCATAGTTTGTAAAAAGCGGGTAAGAAAAGGTTCGAATGCCCGAACATACACCATCAAAGGAGGGAGCGGAGGTGTTCCGCTGTAAGAAGGTGTGAATGTCCGACCATAGTTGGTAAAAAACGGGTAAGAAAAGGTTAAAATACCCGACTGTACACAATCAGTAGGGGGTGCGGAGTTGTTCGGCTACTAAAAGGTGTGAAAGTCCGACCATGGTTTGTAAAAAGCGGGTAAGAAAAGGTGCGAATGCCCGAAAATGTATGATCAAAAGAGGGAGCGGAGGTGTTCGGCTGCAAGAAGGTGTGAATGTCCGACCATAGTTTGTAAAAAGCGGGTAAGAAAAGGTTCGAATGCCCGAATATAGACCATCAAAAGAGGGAGCGGAGGTGTTCCGCTGTAAGAAGGTGTAAATGTCCGACCATAGTTGGTAAAAAGCGGGTAAGAAAAGGTGCGAATGCCCGAAAATGTATGATCAAAAGAGGGAGCGGAGGTGTTCGGCTACAAGAAGGTTTGAATGTCCGACCATAGTTTGTAAAAAGCGGGTAAGAAAAGGTTCGAATGCCCAAATATAGACCATCAAAAGAGGGAGCGGAGGTGTTCCGCTGTAAGAAGGTGTAAATGTCCGACCATAGTTGGTAAAAAGCGGGTAAGAAAAGGTTAAAATACCCGACTGTACAAAATCAATAGCGGGAGCAGAGTTGTTTGGCTACAAGAAGGTGTGAAAGTCCGACCACGGTTTGTAAAAAGCGGGTAAGAAAAGGTTCAAATGCCTGACTATACACCATCAAAAGCGGGAGCAGAGGTGTTCCGCCGTAAGACGGTGTGAATGTCCAACCATATTTGGTAAAAAGCGGGTAAGAAAAGGTTAAAATACCCGACTGTACACAATCAATAGCGGGAGAGGAGGTGTTCAGCTGCAAGAAGGTGTGAATGTCCACCCATAATTCCTGAAAAATGGGTAAGAAAAGGTGCGAATGCCCAACCATACATTATCAAAAGCGGGTGTGAATGTCAGATCATAATTTGAAAAAAGCTGATGAGAAAGGGTGAGAATGCCCGACTATACACCATCAAATGCGGGAGCGGAGTTGTTCGGCTGTGAGTAAGTGTGAATCTCCGACCATAATTGCTGAAAAATGTGTTAGAAAAGTTAAGAATGCCGGTCCATACATCATCAAAAGCTGGAGAGGTGGTGTTCGGCTGCAAGTAGGTGTGAATGTCCAGCCATAATTACTAACAAACGGGTAAGAAAAGGTAGTATTGCCAGACCATACATGATCAAAACAGGGAGCGGAGGTGGTTCAGCTGCAAGAAGGTGTGAATGTCCGACTAAAGTTCAAATATATTAACAAAAGCGGGAGGAGAGGTCTTCGGATGAGAGTGGTTGAGAATTTCCAACCATAATCTATAAAATGCGGTGAAAAAAAAGGTGTGATAGAACACTAAAAGGTGGAGCGGAAGTGTTCGGCTGCAAGAAGGTGTGAATGTCCGACTATATTTGGTGAAAAGCAGGTGAAGCAAGGTCTGAATGCCCAACCTTACATCATCAAAAGTGAGATCAGAGGTGTTTGGCTGCATGAAGGCCATAGTTTGCCAAAAGCGGGTAAGCTGCGAATGACCGACTAAATATCAACAAAAGGTCTTCGGATGCAAGTGGGTGTGAATATCCCACCATACAAGTATGGTGGAGAGGAAGCTGTGAACAGCCGACCATAGTTGGCAAAAAGCGGGTGAGAAAAGGTGCGAATGTCCAACCATACATGATCAAAACAGGGAGCGGAGGTGTTTGGCTGTGACAAGGTGTGAATGTCCACCCAAAATTAATGAAAAGCGGGCAACAAGTAGGTTTGAATGCCCAACCATACATCATCAAAAGCAGGAGTGGATGTGTTCGGCTACAAGGTTTGAATGTCCGAGCATAGTTTGTAAAAAGCGGGTAAGAAAAGGTTCGAATGCCCAAACATACACCATCAAAAGAGGGAGCGGAGGTGTTCCGCTGTAAGAAGGTGTGAATGTCCGACCATAGTTGGTAAAAAACGGGTAAGAAAAGGTTAAAATACCCGACTGTACACAATCAATAGCGGGAGCGGATGTGTTTGGCTACAAGAATGTGTGACAGTCCGACCATGGTTTGTAAAAAACGTGTAAGAAAAGGTGCGAATGCCCGACAATGTATGATCAAAAGAGGGAGCGGAGGTTTTCGGCTACAAGAAGGTTTGAATGTCCGACCATAGTTTGTAAAAAGCGGGTAAGAAAAGGTTCGAATGCCCGACTATACACCATCAAAAGCGAAAGCGGAGGTGTTCCGCTGTAAGACGGTGTGAATGTCTGACCATAGTTGGTAAAAAGCGGGTAAGAAAAGGTTAAACTACTCGACTGTACACAATCAATAGCGTGAGTGGAGTTGTTCGGCTACAAGAAGGTGTGAAAGTTCAACCATGGTTTGTAAAAAGCTGCTAAGAAAAGGTTCGAATGCCCGAATATATACCATCAAAAGCGGAAGCGGAGGTGTTCGGCTGCAAGAAGGTGTGAACGTCCGACCAAAGTTTGCAAAAAGCAGTTAAGAAAAGGTTCGAATGCCCGAATATATACCATCAAAAGCGGGAGCAGAGCTGTTCGACTGCAAGTAGGTGTGAATGTCCAGCCATAATTACTCACAAACGGGTAAGAAAAGGTAATATTGCCAGACCATACATGATCAAAACAGGGAGCTGAGGTGGTTCAGCTGCAAGGTGTGAATGTCTGACTATAGTTTGTAAAAAGCGGGTAAGACAAGGTGCGAATGCCCGACAATGTATGATCAAAAGAGGGAGTGGAGGTCTTCGGCTGCAAGGTCTGAATGTCCAACCATAATTTCTAAAAACCGGGTAAGAAAAGGCTCGAAAGCCCAACTATACACAATCAAAAGCGGGAGCGGGAGGTTTTCAGCTGCAAATCCTTCACTCAAACCAAGTGAAAACTGCTTTGTCCTTAATATTTATCAATGTCTAGATCGACTTCAACAAAGAACAACATTGTACTTTGTAGTAAATAAAGAGCAAATCAAAAGTTTTAGGAATCCGAGAATAAGCTTATTTTCATGAGTTCTGCACGATTATTGATTTTACTATAAATGAACGCCTTCACTCAAACTATATTAAAACTGCTTTGTCCTTCATATTTATCAATGTCTAGATTGACTTCAACAAAGAACAACACTGGATTTTGCAGTAGAAGAAAGAGCAACACTGAAGGATCAGTAATCCGAGAATAAGCTTATTTTCATACGTTCTGCATGATTTGGGATTTTATGTATAAAATGAATTCCTTCACTCAAACCAAGTTAAAACTGCTTTGTCCTTCATATTTATCAATGTCTAGATTGACTTCAACAAAGAACAACATTGTATTTTGCAGTAGAAGAAAAAGCAACACTGAAGGATCAGGAATCCGAGAATAAGCTTCTTTTCATACGTTTTGCATGATTTGGGATTTTATGTATAAAATGAATTCCTTCACTCAAACCAAGTTAAAACTGCTTTGTCCTTCATATTTATCAATGTCTAGATTTACTTCAACAAAGAACAACATTGTATTTTGCAGTAGTAGAAAGAGCAACACTGAAGGATCAGGAATCCGAGAATAAGCTTATTTTCATACGTTCTGCATGATTTGGGATTTTATGTATAAAATGAATTCCTTTACTCAAACTATGTTAAAACTGCTTTGTCCTTCATATTTATCAATGTCTAGATTGACTTCAACAAAGAACAACATTGTATTTTGCAGTAGAAGAAATAGCAACACTGAAGGATCAGGAATCTGAAAACAAGCTTATTTTCATACGTTCTGCTTGATTTGGGATTTTGCTATAAAATTAATTCCTTCACTCAAACAAAGTGGAAACTGCTTTGTTCTTCATATTTATCAATGTCTATATAAATTTCAACAAAGAACAAGGCTGTATTTTTCATTATAGGAAAGAGCAACACTGGAGGATCAGGAATCAGAGAAAAAGCTTACTTTCATGAGTCCTGCACGATTTCGGATTTTCCTATAAAATGAATTGCTTTGCTCAAACCAAGTTAAAATTGCTTTGTCCTTCATAGTTATCCATGTCTAAAATGTATCAAGCATAAAGTTCCTCATATTACCCTGAATGACAAAGAAGCATCCCTTTGGTTGAGCAATACGTTCCTTTTGCGGAGTTATGCATGATTTCGGATTTTGCTATAAAATTCATTCCTTCACACCTTTTTTTTTCACCACATTTTATAGATTATGGTTGGAAATTCTCAACCACTCTAATCCGAAGACCTCTCCTCCCGCTTTTGTTAATATATTTGAACTTTAGTTGGACATTCACCCCTTTTTGCAGCTAAACCACCTCCGCTCCCTGTTTTGATCATGTATGGTCTGGCAATACTACATTTTCTTACCCGTTTGTGAGTAATTATGGCTGGATATTCACACCTACTTGCAGCTGAACACAATCTCTCTCGCTTTTAATTATGTTTGGATATTCGAACCTTTTCTTTACTGCTTTTTGCCAACTTTGGTCGGACGTTCACACCTTCTTGCAGCCGAACACCTCCGCTTCCGCTTTTGATGGTATATATTCGGGCATTCGAACCTTTTCTTACCAGCTTTTTACAAACCATGGTTGGACTTTCACACCTTCTTGTAGCCGAACAACTCCGCTCCCGCTATTGATTGTGTACAGTCGGGTATTTTAACCTTTTCTTACCCACTTTTTACCAACTATGGTCGGACATTCACACCGTCTTACAGCGGAACATCTCCGCTCCCGCTTTTGATAGTGTATAGTCAGGCATTTGAACCTTTTCTTACCCGCTTTTTACAAACTATGGTCGGACATTCAAACCTTCTTGTAGCCGAAAACCTCTGCTCCCTCTTTTGATTATACATTGTCGGGCATTCGCACCTTATCTTACCCGCTTTGTACAAACTATAGTCAGACATTCACACCTTGGTGCTGAACCACCTCAGCTCCCTGTTTTGATCATGTATGGTCTGGCAATACTACCTTTTCTTACCCGTTTGTGAGTAATTATGGCTGGACATTCACACCTACTTGCAGTCGAACAGCTCTGCTCCCGCTTTTGATTATGTTTGGTTGGATATTCTAACCTTTTCTTAACTGCTTTTTACAAACTTTGGTCGGACGTTCACACCTTCTTGCAGCCGAACACCTCCGCTTCCGCTTTTGATGGTATATATTCGGGCATTCGAACCTTTTCTTACCAGCTTTTTACAAACCATGGTTGGACTTTCACACCTTCTTGTAGCCGAACAACTCCCCTCCCCCTATTGATTGTGTACAGTCGGGTATTTTAACCTTTTCTTACCCGCTTTTTACCAACTATGGTCGGACATTCACACCGTCTTACAGCGGAACACCTCCGCTCCCGCTTTTGATGGTGTATAGTCAGGCATTTGAACCTTTTCTTACCCACTTTTTACAAACTATGGTCGGACATTCAAACCTTCTTGTAGCCAAAAACCTCCGCTCCCTCTTTTGATCATACATTGTCGGGCATTCGCACCTTTTCTTACCCGTTTTTTACAAACCATGGTTGGACTTTCACACATTCTTGTAGCCAAACACATCCGCTCCCGCTATTGATTGTGTACAGTCGGGTATTTTAACCTTTTCTTACCCGTTTTTTACCAACTATGGTCGGACATTCACACCTTCTTACAGCGGAACACCTCCGCTCCCTCTTTTGATAGTGTATGTTCGGGCATTCGAATCTATTCTTACCCCCTTTTTACAAAATATGCTCGGAGATTCACACCTACTCACAGCCGAACAACTCCGCTCCCGCATTTGATGGTGTATAGTCGGGCATTCTCACCCTTTCTCATCAGCTTTTTGCAAATTATGATCTGACATTCACACCTACTTGCAGTCGAACAGCTCTGTTCCCGCTTTTGATTATGTTTGGTTGGATATTCGAAACTTTTCTTAACTGCTTTTTACAAACTTTGGTAGGACGTTCAAACTTTCAAGCAGCCGAACACCTCCGCTTCTGCTTTTGATGTTGTATATTCGGGCATACAAACCTTTTCTTACCCACTTTTTACAAACCATGGTCAGACTTTCACTCTTTGTTGCTGAACAACTCCGCTCCCTCTTTTGAATGTGTACAGTCGGGTATTTTCACCTTTTCTTACCTGCTTTTTACAAACTTTGGTCGGACATTCAAACCTTCTTGTAGCCGAACACATCCACTCCTGCTTTTGATGATGTATGGTTGGGCATTCGCACCTTTTCTTACCCATTTTCAGTAATTATTGGTGGACATTCAGACCTTCTTGCAGCTGAACACCTCTGCTCCCTCTTTTGATCATACATTGTCGGGCATTCGCACCTTGTCTTACCCGCTTTTTACAAACTTTAGTCAGACATTCACACCTTGCAGCTGAACCACCTCCGCTCCCTGTTTTGATCATGTATGGTCTGGCAATACTACCTTTTCTTAACCATTTGTGAGTAATTATGGCTGGACATTCACACCTACTTGCAGCCGAACACCACCTCTCCCGCTTTTGATGATGTATTGTCCGGCATTCTAGTCTCTTCTAACACATTTTTCAGCAATTATGGTCGGACATTCACACCTACTCACAGCCGAACACTTCCGCTCCCGCATTTGATGGTGTATAGCCGGGCATTCTCACCCTTTCTCATCAGCTTTTTGCAAATTATGATCTGACATTCACACCTACTTGCAGTCGAACAGCTCTGTTCCCGCTTTTGATTATGTTTGGTTGGATATTCGAAACTTTTCTTAACTGCTTTTTACAAACTTTGGTAGGACGTTCAAACTTTCAAGCAGCCGAACACCTCCGCTTCTGCTTTTGATGTTGTATATTCGGGCATACAAACCTTTTCTTACCCACTTTTTACAAACCATGGTCAGACTTTCACTCTTTGTTGCTGAACAACTCCGCTCCCTCTTTTGAATGTGTACAGTCGGGTATTTTCACCTTTTCTTACCTGCTTTTTACAAACTTTGGTCGGACATTCAAACCTTCTTGTAGCCGAACACATCCACTCCTGCTTTTGATGATGTATGGTTGGGCATTCGCACCTTTTCTTACCCATTTTCAGTAATTATTGGTGGACATTCAGACCTTCTTGCAGCTGAACACCTCTGCTCCCTCTTTTGATCATACATTGTCGGGCATTCGCACCTTGTCTTACCCGCTTTTTACAAACTTTAGTCAGACATTCACACCTTGCAGCTGAACCACCTCCGCTCCCTGTTTTGATCATGTATGGTCTGGCAATACTACCTTTTCTTAACCATTTGTGAGTAATTATGGCTGGACATTCACACCTACTTGCAGCCGAACACCACCTCTCCCGCTTTTGATGATGTATTGTCCGGCATTCTAGTCTCTTCTAACACATTTTTCAGCAATTATGGTCGGACATTCACACCTACTCACAGCCGAACACTTCCGCTCCCGCATTTGATGGTGTATAGCCGGGCATTCTCACCCTTTCTCATCAGCTTTTTGCAAATTATGATCTGACATTCACACCTACTTGGAGTCGAACAGCTCTGTTCCCGCTTTTGATTATGTTTGGTTGGATATTCGAAACTTTTCTTAACTGCTTTTTACAAACTTTGGTAGGACGTTCAAACTTTCAAGCAGCCGAACACCTCCGCTTCTGCTTTTGATGTTGTATATTCGGGCATACAAACCTTTTCTTACCCACTTTTTACAAACCATGGTCAGACTTTCACTCTTTGTTGCTGAACAACTCCGCTCCCTCTTTTGATTGTGTACAGTCGGGTATTTTCACCTTTTCTTACCTGCTTTTTACAAACTTTGGTCGGACATTCAAACCTTCTTGTAGCCGAACACATCCACTCCTGCTTTTGATGATGTATGGTTGGGCATTCGCACCTTTTCTTACCCATTTTTCAGTAATTATTGGTGGACATTCAGACCTTCTTGCAGCTGAACACCTCTGCTCCCTCTTTTAATCATACATTGTCGGGCATTCGCACCTTGTCTTACCCGCTTTTTACAAACTTTAGTCAGACATTCACACGTTGCAGCTGAACCACCTCCGCTCCCTGTTTTGATCATGTATGGTCTGGCAATACTACCTTTTCTTACCCATTTGTGAGTAATTATGGCTGGACATTCACACTTACTTGCAGCTGAACACCACCTCTCCCGCTTTTGATGATGTATTGTCCGGCATTCTAGTCTCTTCTAACACATTTTTCAGCAATTATGGTCGGACATTCACACCTACTCACAGCCGAACACTTCCGCTCCCGCATTTGATGGTGTATAGCCGGGCATTCTCACCCTTTCTCATCAGCTTTTTGCAAATTATGATCTGACATTCACACCTACTTGCAGTCGAACAGCTCTGCTCCCGCTTTTGATTATGTTTGGTTGGATATTCGAACCTTTTCTTAACTGCTTTTTACAAACTTTGGTCGGACGTTCACACCTTCTTGCAGCCGAACACCTCCACTTCGACTTTTGATGGTATATATTCGGGCATTCGAACCTTTTCTTACCCGCTTTTTACAAACCGTGGTCGGACTTTCACACCTTCTTGTAGCCGAACAACTCCGCTCCCGCTATTGATTGTGTACAGTCGGGTATTTTAACCTTTTCTTACCCGCTTTTTACAAACTATGGTCGGACATTCAAACCTTCTTCTAGCCGAACACATCCACTCCTGCTTTTGATGATGTATGGTTTGGCATTCGCACCCTTTTTTTACCCATTTTTCAGGAATTATGGGTGGACATTCAGACCTTCTTGCAGCCGAAAACCTCCGCTCCCTCTTTTGATCATGCATTGTCGGGCATTCGCACCTTGTCTTACCCGCTTTTTATAAACTTTAGTTGGACATTCACACCTTCTTGCAGCTGAACGACCTCCGCTCCCTGTTTTGATCATGTATGGTCTGGCAATACTACCTTTTCTTACCCGTTTGTGAGTAATTAATCCCAAAATATTGAGCATAAAATAAGTCTTTATGCTGATGATGTATTACTTTTCCTTCAGAACTCACAGACGTCTCTCACTCACACGATCACACTCATAAATAAATTCTCAACACTTTCTGACTACTCTATCAACTGGTCTAAGACCACAGTTCTGCCCATTAACTGTAGGGTCCATAATATACCTGCGATCACTTTACAGTCAGGAAATATTAGATATTTAGGCATAAACATTTCCTCCAGGCTCTCAGAGCTAACAAAGCTAAATTATGTGCAATTATTAAAGACAGTAGAGGACGATCTCTCTCGTTGGAAGTCCTTACCTATATCACTTATGGGGAGAATTACATCCATTAAAATGATGATACTACCAAAAGTTAACTATTTGTTCTCAATGATCCCCGTAAAACCATCTGCTACTTGGTTTAAGTAACTAGATTCATGCATCTCCAAATTTCTGTGGAAAAACAAACCACCACGTATTAGTTTAAAAACCCTACAGAAGACCAAGGACAATGGTGGATTAGATTTACCTCATTTTAAGCACTATTCCTTAGCCAATAGGTTACAATATATATCAAAATGGTTTAAACCTTGTTGTTGTCACAGTTCCCAGAGACGTTGTAATCGTTGAGGATTCTATATTCACCCCCTCATTAGAGGCACGTGTTGCAGATTGATGACACTGAATCTTCTTCTCTGTTCATTGCTGGCATCATTCCCAGCATCGTAAGTGTTCGTGGCATTGTTAGCCTCTTCTTCTGGATCTTGATATCGAGAATCCTTTTGTATTTCTGGTTTGTCAGTGCTCTCTCTTCGTTCACCGGCGTCTTCGTCTTTTTGTCCTTGAGTTTGGTGATTTTTTCTTCTTTTGATGCCTTGACACAATGTGACAGGTGATACCACGTGGGAGATCCTGTAACTTGGACTGCTGTCCCTGTGCTGCGAAATGGCTGTGCTGCTCAAATGGTCTCTCCTTCATCATGGTTACATGCTGCCATTCCGACATCTCGCCATTCCGACATGGGTCTCCAATTGTCGGAATGGCGACACTTAATTTTTTATCAAACGTCCCACCATTCCGACACTTTTTTCCTCCTATGGTCGGAATGGCGGTATGTTTTTTTTTTTTTAACATACCGCCATTCCGACAGTTCCTTTTAATAGCCTATTTTTTACCCAAAACATTTTGCACTAATGATATGCCGGCGCAAATACGCCCTAAAGTTTGGCGCACAAGCTCTGCACATGCAGAGGCCCCAGCCTCGCAAACAAACTTTAATAATCTATTATCAAAATCCCCTGAATTTCAAATATAAAAATACAGATATTAATGTAACTCTGGCGAGACTGAAACTGATTAAGCATATCATAATAAATTGTCAGTGAGCTGTCACAGCAGCCAGCTGGAGCGGAGCTCTCCACAGAGCCCATGCGTCTTTTGCACGCTGTCATCATATGCAAAAGTAATAATTGCAACAACAGATATCACGGCTACGGCACAGGACACAGTTGCGAGCACTCTGCCTTGCCTTGCCAATAGGAGAAGAGAGAAATGACAGCATAGAACGTATAAAACACAACAAAATGCAGTAAAACCGTTTATTCATGTTATTCACGTGATTTATTTGTACTCGCTCCAATTTTGGGAAGCGCGGATGGGCTTTGCGCATTTGGCACAAACACACAGCCGCAACGGTTGTAGCTTTATACAGCCTGTTGATATCTTAAGGACCTAACTGGTCACACCTGGGAGTAAATGTCATGTAGAGATTGTTTTTACATGACATTACAGCTGAACATATAGCTTTCATCCACAAACCAACGTGGGAGAGCCCGAAGACGCATGTGCCAGACGCACATAGGCATGCGTAAAACCAATTTTGACCACTTCATACTGTTTATTTGCTTTCTTTTAGTTAATTTTCGTTTCTTTTGGATTCTTGTGCGTGTTATGGAGCCGTTTTGGTCCATGTTTGTAAGCCTTTTTTTCCTGGATTAAATTTTCGGAAGTTGAAACAAGTGGCATTGGAGTGTGTGATTGAAAACCACCGCGAACTGCTTCTCCTCCTCCAGTTGCCGAGACTTTGTGTTTTTAATAACGCTTGTCTATAAACATGTGTTAAACATATAAATTGCATGAACAGAAAGAAGGGACTCACCTGTTGAGTAACACACATTTCCTTATACAGAAAGCCTTGTCGGAATGGTGGGACATTTGAACGTCGGAATGGTGGGACGTTTGCATGTCGGAATGGTGGTATGTCGGAATGGTGGTATGTCGGAATGGTGGGATGTCGGAATAGCGGGATGCCGGAATGGCGGGATTTCGGAATGGGTGTTGCCACCCCCTTCATCATATACACTTTTATTTATACATCACCTTCCACCATGAAGCGTTGTCCCTTTTTGTTTCTCTCTTTGTTCTTAAAATGCTGTTATGCATGTCTAAACCAATCCATTAAATTAGATCATTTTGTCAGTAAAGCGATCTACATTGTGCTTGGTCGCAAAGCTGCTCATCTGTGGTAAACAGCTCTTCAGAAAGGCATTCTTCAATTGATTTCACTAATTTCATGTAATAATTTTGTGATTTCCTACAAAACTACACTTCTTATCCCATCTGTCTGAGTATTTAATATTTTCTGGGTCCCGTTAAAACATGTATTTTTCCCATCTAATTCCTTGTTTGCTTTAAAACAAGAATTCCCCATTTTCTATCCCTTCAGTAGCCAACCAGTTTGTATGGAGTACACTGGAGCAACTTGACTGATCAGTAAAACACTGCTTTTGTTGTCACCGCAAGGCTTCCCCCGTCGGTTGTTTCACTGAGACACTACTGAGTAACTATAATTCAACACAGTTTATACACATAACATTCATATACATACTAACAAACACACAAACAATTATTTATCGCTATTTTCTCATCTCTGTTTGAACGTACACCCAGGTAAATATTCCTGTAGTCTTCTCATACCGACTATGGACCCATTCATTGTTTAACTTCACTGTTTTGCAAATCCTAATTCAATATTACACATTGACATTGAACTTTACTGGATAAGCAGGTCTTCATTGCATTCAGCAACCTATATGTGAGCATCTATGTGTAAGCTGTTCTTCTTTGCATTTATCAGCAGCAAGCAATTCTTCATTGCACATGCATATGAAAATAGTAAAACAATTCCAATGCGTTAGCGAAACCTTCTATATCAGGAGTGTCCATCATGATGCTGGGAATAGAACCTCTTTCCCAGAATAGTTCAACGTTCATTACTCAACTGATCATAACTCCGCAATGAGCACATTTCAAAGTATCATTCCTCTACATGTATTCAAAAATCTATGTGTAAATGTTTAATATTTCTTATATTTGTTGATGTCATTCTGTGTGCATGTGGCCTAAACCCAATCTCTGTGTGGCAATTTTAATTTAAACAAGTTGAACTCTGCCTCTGATCATTTAAAAAAGGTGTGTACCAATATCAACCTTTCTCAGGTAATTACTGATCCTACAAAACCAAAGAGATCCTTCAAGGTTGTCCCTGATTGGCTCAATCTTAACAAATCAAAGGTAGAAAATCCGCAGTATCTGAACTTGGTGTTAGTTATCACTGCTCAATAGCCTGTATCAGAATTGCAAAAATGAAAACATTAGGTCCACGCTTGGTATCCAGATCCTGAAACATCTCCATGAGCAGGCTTTTTTTTAACTGATCTGTTGAATAGTTATATGACACTGTTAAAATCCCAGATGAAGATCTAGCACTTGACCATTTTTGTAAATCTTCTAATTCCATAGTTGATAAACACGCCCCTTTTAAAAAGTATAGAACTTAGAACAGGTCTATCCCTGGCTTTCGGCAGAACTGTCTTCTTTACTTTTTTTTCCCCTTGTCCTGTTCAGCATTATGTCAGAAGAATTGTAGTCTGAATACCTTTGATGCCAAACAGATTTGTTTTGCCAAGGGAAGTTTTATAAATGTAAAGCTCCCCTTGATGCCCATTTATTTATTTCTGTTTACAATATATGACATGAACTGAACTGAACCGGACCGGGGGACAAGGAAAGAAGAAGAGGAAAGAAGAGGAAACAGAACAAAAATAGAAACAAAAACCAGACAACCAGCTGCTACACCTGTAAAAAACAAAACAGACAACAATCCATGGCCTATGAGAGGAATCCAGCCTTAGCGCCACCAGGAGCACCTGAAAGCAGACAAGCAGAGAAAAAACAAACACACAAACAAACAAAAACAAGCACAAGAAGCGGCAATCGCATACAACACAGCTGTGGATATAGATGACCTGAGACGACATGATAATACATCAACTGCTTAGTGACCATGCTACTGGACTAATGAATGTGTGTGTGTGTGTGTGTGTGAGAACATGCAACACCCATGGCACAGGACCTACATGATAACCGTGCTTAGTTATGAGTGTATAAGCGTACAGGGCCACAATCCACAGCCCCCCCCCCAATCAATCAGAAGCAGGCAGAGAGGGCCACAAGACCCAGGCCACCAGCAGCCCCCACAGAGCACAGAACCCAGGCAGCCCACCGCAGGGGCAACCACGCATCCACCCAGAAGACTGCAGAGGAAGCCCCCGGAGAGAGCCCCCATAAGCATAGGGCAGAGGCACTCCGGGAACCAGGGGTAACAGCCCACCGACCCCGCCAGGCCCCAGCCGCCCAGACATGGACCGTGCACTGGACCTGGGCCCCAGGAGCCCGAGCTTCCCCAAACCCCCCGGCAGAGGCCCCACCCAATACCCAGGAGGGCCAAGCGCCCCAGACAGCCACAAAGTGGGTCAGCGCCTGCCCCAGCGCCCCTGGCCAAGTGCCCTGGGAGTCAAGACGTGCCCACAGGTGGGTGAAGTCGCGAGCAGTGGGGAGAGGCAACGCTGATGCCCCATCGGGAGAAACACAGGCAGGCCAGGCGACAGCAAGTCCCAGATCCAGGCCCAATCAAACACACACTTTCACGTCCCATACATCCACACATCCAAACATCCTACCTCCCTCGACTCTGCTGGGGTGTAGTGCAGCGGGCACACCAGGAGGCCAGCAACCCCCCAGCCACCACAGACCCCGAACCAGCAGAACAATTAATTAAACCTCCTGGCCCCTCCTGCCCCGAGCAGACACCAGGAAGCAGGGGTGTGCGAAGAAGGCCCCTCCCCTCACCCTTCTGGCTCTTCAATATTTTCTAATAGTGAGCAATTAAAATTGAGGGGCAGCCAAACTTGTAGAACTGGGAGCGCGGCACTCTGGGCAGCCTACATACCCAAAGAGCCCCGCCCACCAGATGCCACTCAGTGTAACCACCCCCCAAGACCTAATGTGTGTGTGTGAGTGTGTTTGATAAGTAGTAATGTCTAAGGTGTAATTAAAACAGGGGCAGGGAACTGCAGAGTGCAACCAAAGGGGACCACCTATGTGGCCCCATCCACTACATCACGTCATCTATCTTAGACAATAATTTATATATTTTTAATAGTAGTTTTGGGGTACAGATGCTTAGAAATTCTGCTACCCTAGTCGGGGGTTGTAAGTCTGGTTGGTGGAGGATATATCCATCCATCCATCCATCATCTGCCGCTTATCCGGGGGTCGGGTCGCGGGGGCAGCAGCTTGAGCAGAGAAACCCAGACGTCTCTGTCCCCGGCCACTTCCTCCAGCTCTTCCGGGGGGACCCCGAGGCGTTCCCAGGCCAGCCGAGAGACATAGTCTCTCCAACGTGTCCTGGGTCTCCCCCGGGGTCTCCTCCCAGTGGGACGTGCCCGGAACACCTCCCCAGGGAGGCGCCCAGGGGGCATCCTAACCAGATGCCCGAGCCACCTCATCTGACTCCTCTCAATGCGGAGGAGCAGCGGTTCTACTCCGAGCCCCTCCCGGATGACTGAGCTTCTCACCCTATCTCTAAGGGAGAGCCCAGACACCCTGCGGAGGAAACCCATTTCGGCTGCTTGTATTCGCGATCTTGTTCTTTCGGTCACTACCCACAACTCGTGACCATAGGTGAGGATGGGAACGTAGATTGACCAGTAAGTAGAGAGCTTCTCCTTCTGGCTCAGCTCCCTCTTCACAACGACGGGTCGGTGCAGAGCCTGCAACACTGCAGGCGCCGCACCGATCCGCCCGTCAATCTCCCGCTCCATTTGTCCGTCACTCGTGAACAAGACCCCGAGATACTTGAACTCCTCCTCTTGGGGAAGGATCTCATTCCCGACCCGAAGAGAGCATTCCACCCTTTTCCGGCTGAGAACCATAGTCTCGGATTTGGAGGTGCTGATTCTCATCCCAGCCGCTTCACACTCGGCTGCGAATCACTCCAGTGAGAGCTGAAGGTCACGGCCTGACGAAGCTAACAGAACCACATCATCTGCAAAAAGCATAGACCCGATTCTGAGGTCGCCAAATGGGACACCCTCAACGCCCTGGCTCCGCCTAGAAATTCTGTCCATAAAAGTTAGGAACAGAATCGGTGACAAAGGGCAGCCCTGACGGAGTCCAACTCTCACCGAAAACGTATCCGACTTACTGCCGGCAATGCGGACCAAACTCTGGCACCGGTCATACAGAGACCGAACGGCCCCTATCAAGGGGTCCGGCACTCCATATTCCCGGAGCACCCCCCACAGGACTCCACGAGGGACACGGTCGAACGCTTTCTCCAAGTCCACAAAACACATGTAGACTGGTTGGGCGAACTCCCATGCACCCTCCAGGATCCTGCCGAGGGTATAGAGCTGGTCCACTGTTCCACGGCCAGGACGAAAGCCACACTGCATCTCCTGAATCCGAGGCTCGATTATCCGACGGATCCTCCTCTCCAATACCCCCGAATAGACCTTACCAGGGAGGCTGAGGAGTGTGATACCCCTATAGTTGGAACACACCCTCCGGTCCCCCTTTTTAAAGAGGGGGACCACCACCCCAATCTGCCAGTCCAGAGGCACTGTCCCCGATGTCCACGCAATACTGCAGAGGTGTGTCAGCCAAGACAGCCCTACAACATCCAGAGCCTTGAGAAACTCAGGACGGACCTCATCCACCCCCGGGGCCTTGCCACCGAGGAGCTTTTTAACCACCTTGGCAACCTCAGCCCCAGAAATGGGAGGCCCCGTCTCCGAGCTCTCCGACTCTGCCTCTTCCGAGCACGTGTTGGTAGGATTGAGGAGTTCCTCGAAGTACTCCCCCCAACGACTCACAACATCCCGAGTTGAGGTCAGCAAAGCCCCGTCCCCACTGTAAACAGTGTTGACTGTGAGCCGCTTCCCCCCCCTGAGACGCCGGATGGTGGACCAGAATCTTTTCGAGGCCGTCCGGAAATCGTTCTCCATGGTCTCACCGAACTCCTCCCAGGCCCGAGTTTTTGCCTTAGCAACCGCCGAAGCCGCGGCCCGTCTGGCCCGTCGGTACCTATCAGCTTCTTCCAGGGTCCCACTGGCCAAAAAGGCCCGATAGGACTCCTTCTTCAGCTTGACGGCTTCCCTCACCACTGGTGTCCACCATCAGGTTCGAGGGTTGCCGCCACGACAGGCACCGACCACCTTACGGCCACAACTCCGACCAGCTGCCTCGGCAATGGAGTCACGGAACATGGCCCATTCAATGTCCCCCACCTCAAATATGGATGAAGCTCTGCCGGAGGTGGGAGTTAAAGCTCCTTCTGACGGGGGATTCTGACAAACGCTCCCAGCAGACCCTCACAATACGTTTGGGCCTGCCAGGTCTGATCGGCATCCTCCCCCACCAGCGGAGCCAACTCACCACCAGGTGGTGATCAGTTGACAGCTCCGCCCCTCTCTTCACCCGAGTGTCCAGGACATACGGCCGCAAGTCCGATGATACAACCACAAAGTCGATCATCGAACTGCGGCCAAGGGTGTCCTGGTGCCAAGTGCACATATGGACACCCTTATGCCTGAACATGGTGTTCGTTATGGACAGTCTATGACTGGCACAGAAGTCCAACAACATAACACCACTCTGATTCAGATCGGGGGGGCCGTTCCTCCCAATCACACCCCTCCAGGTCTCACTGTCATTGCCCACGTGAGCATTGAAGTCCCCCAGCAGAATGAGGGAGTCTCTGGTAGGAGCATTCTCCAGTGCCTCCCCCAGAGACTCCAAAAAGGGTAGGTACTCTGAACTGCTGTTTGGCGCATAGGCACAAACAACAGTCAGGACTCGTCCCCCCACCCAAGGCGGAGGGAGGCTACCCTCTCGTTCACTGGGGTAAACCCCAATGTACTGGCACACAGCCGGGGGGCAATAAGTATGCCCAAACCTGCTTTGCGCCTCTCACCACGGGCAACTCCAGAGTGGAAGAGAGTCCAATCCCTCTCAAGAGTACTGGTTCCAGATCCCAAGCCGTGCGTCGAGATGAGTCCGACTATATCTAACGGTCTGATGAAGTTTCAACAATAAACAACAAACTTTGTATTATGAGAAAGAACCAGACTCATTCTTCAGGAATCCGAAAATAAGCTCTATTTTACGAGTTATGCACGAATTCGGATTCTCCTATAAAACGAATTCCTTAACTCAAACCAAGTTAAGACTGCTTTGTCCTTCATATTTATTCATGTCTAATCAAGTTTCAATGATAAACAACGTTGTACTTTGTAGAATGAGAAAGAACTTCTTCAGCAATAAGCATCTCTCGACAAATGACGAAATACAGATTTTGCTATAAAATTAATTGCTATCAGCCTGACTTAAAACTGTTTGTCTTCCTTATTTATCCACTTCAAATCAAGTTTCAACAATTAAAAATATTTTGTAGTTTGAGAAAGAACAACTTAATCTTGAGCAATCAGTATAAAAAGAGGGTAAGCAAAGGTGCGAATGTCAAACCATACATGATCAAAACAGGGAGCGGAGGTGTTTGGCTGAGACATGGTGTGAATGTCCACCCATAATTAATCAAAAGCGGGCAACAAGTAGGTTCGAATGCCCAACCATACATCATCAAAAGCAGGAGTGGATATGTTCGGCTACAAGAAGGTTTGAACGTCTGACCATAGTTTGTAAAAAGCGGATAAGAAAAGGTTCGAATGCCCGAACATACACCATCAAAGGAGGGAGCGGAGGTGTTCCGCTGTAAGAAGGTGTGAATGTCCGACCATAGTTGGTAAAAAACAGGTAAGAAAAGGTTAAAATACCCGACTGTACACAATCAGTAGCGGGTGCGGAGTTGTTCGGCTACTAAAAGGTGTGAAAGTCTGACCATGGTTTGTAAAAAGCGGGTAAGAAAAGGTGCGAATGCCCGAAAATGTATGATCAAAAGAGGGAGCGGAGGTGTTCGGCTGCAAGAAGGTGTGAATGTACACCCATAATTTTTTAAAAATGGGTAAGAAAAGGTGCGAATGCCCAACTATACATAATCAAAAGCAGGAGTGGATGTGTTCGGCTCCAAGAAGGGTTGAATGTCTGACCATAGTTTGTAAAAAGCACGTAAGAAAAGGTTTGACTGCCCGAACATACACCATCAAAAGAGGGAGCGGAGGTGTTCCGCTGTGAGAAGGTGTGAATGTCCGACCATAGTTGGTAAAAAGCGGGTAAGAAAAGGTTAAAATACCCGACTGTACACAATCAATAGCGGGAGCGGAGTTGTTCGGCTACTAAAAGATGTGAAAGTCCGACTATGGTTTGTAAAAAGCGGGTTAAGAAAAGGTGCTAATGCCCAACAATGTATGATCAAAAGAGGGAGTGGAGGTTTTCGGCTGTAAGAAGGTCTGAATGTCCAACTATAATTTGTAAAAACCGGGTAAGAAAAGGCTTGAAAGCCCGACTATACACCATCATAAGCGGGAGAGGAGGTGTTCAGCTGCAAGAAGGTTTGAATGTCCACCCATAATTACTGAAAAATGGGTAAGAAAAGGTGCGAATGCCCAAACATACATCATCAAAAGCAGGAGTGGATGTGTTGGTCTACAAGAAGGTTTGAAAGTCCGACCATGGTTTGTAAAAAGCGGGTAAGAAAAGGTTCAAATGCCTGAAAATACACCATCAAAAGCGGGAGCGGAGGTGTTCCGCTGTAAGACGGTATGAATGTCCGACCATAGTTGGTAAAAAGCGGGTAAGAAAAGGTTGAAATACCCGACTGTACACAATCAATAGCGGGAGCGGAGTTGTTCGGCTACAAGAAGGTGTGAAAGTCCAACCATGGTTTGTAAAAAGCTGGTAAGAAAAGGTTCGAATGCCCGAATATATACCATCAAAAGCGGAAGCGGAGGTGTTCGGCTGCAAGAAGGTGTGAACGTCCGACCAAAGTTTGTAAAAAGCAGTTAAGAAAAGGTTCGAATATCCCACCAAACATAATCAAAAGCGGGAGCAGAGCTGTTCGACTGCAAGTAGGTGTGAATGTCCAGCCATAATTACTCACAAACGGGTAAGAAAAGGTAGTATTGCCAGACCATACATGATCAAAACAGGGAGCGGAGGTGGTTCAGCTGCAAGGTGTGAATGTCTGACTATAGTTTGTAAAAAGCGGGTAAGATAAGGTGCGAATGCCCGACAATGTATGATCAAAAGAGGGAGCAGAGGTTTTCGGCTGCAAGAAGGTCTGAATGTCCACCCAAAATTCCTGAAAAATGGGTAAAAAAAGGGTGCGAATGCCAAACCATGCATCATCAAAAGCAGGAGTGGATGTGTTCGGCTACAAGAAGATTTGAATGTCCATCAATAATTGCTTTAAAACATGAAAGAAAATTTTCGAATATCAAACCGCACATGATCATAAGCGGGAGAGGAGTTGTTCAGCTGCAAGAAGGTGTGAATGTCCACCCATAATTACTGAAAAATGGGTAAGAAAAGGTGAAAATGCCCAACCATACATCATCAAAAGCAGGAGTGGATGTGTTCGGCTACAAGAAGGTTTGAATGTCCGACCATAGTTTGTAAAAAGTGGGTAAGAAAAGGTTCGAATGCCCGAACATAGACCATCAAAAGAGGGAGCGGAGGTGTTCCGCTGTAAGAAGGTGTAAATGTCCGACCATAGTTGGTAAAAAGCGGGTAAGAAAAGGTTAAAATACCCGACTGTACACAATCAATGGCGGGAGCGGAGTTGTTTGACTACAAGAAGGTGTGAAAGTCCGACCACGGTTTGTAAAAAGCGGGTAAGAAAAGGTTCGAATGCTCGAATATATACCATCAAAAGTGGAAGTGGATGTGTTCGGCTGCAAGAAGGTGTGAACGTCCGACCAAAGTTTGTAAAAAGCAGTTAAGAAAAGGTTCGAATATCCAACCAAACATAATCAAAAGCGGGAGCAGAGCTGTTCGACTGCAAGTAGGTGTGAATGTCAGATCATAATTTGCAAAAAGCTGATGAGAAAGGGTGAGAATGCCCGGCTATACACCATCAAATGCGGGAGCGGAAGTGTTCGGCTGTGAGTAGGTGTGAATGTCCAACCATAATTGCTGAAAAATGTGTTAGAAGAGACTAGAATGCCGGACAAGACATCATCAAATGCGGGAGCGGAGTTGTTCGGCTGTGAGTAGGTGTGAATCTCCGAGCATAGTTTGTAAAAAGGGGGTAAGAATAGGTTCGAATGCCCGAACATACACTATCAAAACAGGGAGCTGAGGTGGCTCAGCTGCAAGGTGTGAATGTCTGACTATAGTTTGTGAATAAGGTGCGAATGCCCAACAATGTATAATCAAAAGAGGGAGCGGAGGTTTTCGGCTACAAGAAGGTTTGAATGTCCGACCATAGTTTGTAAAAAGCGGGTAAGAATAGGTTCAAGCGCCTGACTATACACCATCAAAAGCGGGAGCAGAGGTGTTCCGCTGTAAGACGGTGTGAATGTCCGACCATATTTGGTAAAAAGCGGGTAAGAAAAGGTTAAAATATCCGACTGTACACAATCAATAGCGGGAGAGGAGGTGTTCAGCTGCAAGAAGGTGTGAATGTCCACCCATAATTACTGAAAAATGGGTAAGAAAAGGTGCGAATGCCCTACCATACATTATCAAAAGCAGGTGTGAATGTCAGATCATAATTTGCAAAAAGCTGATGAGAAAGGGTGAGAATGCCCGACTATACACCATCAAATTCGGGAGCGGAGTTGTTCGGCTGTGAGTAAGTGTGAATCTCCGACCATAATTGCTGAAAAATCTGTTAGAAAAGGTAAGAATGCCGGTCCATACATCATCAAAAGCGGGAGAGGTGGTGTTCAGCTGCAAGTATGTGTGAATGTCCAGCCATAATTACTAACAAACGGGTAAGAAAAGGTAGTATTGCCAGACCATACATGATCAAAACAGGGAGCGGAGGTGGTTCAGCTGCAAGAAGGTGTGAATGTCCGACTAAAGTTCAAATATATTAACAAAAGCGGGAGGAGAGGTCTTCGGATGAGAGTGGTTGAGAATTTCCAACCATAATCTATAAAATGCGGTGAAAAAAAGGTGTGATAGAACACTAAAAGGTGGAGCGGAAGTGTTCGGCTGCAAGAAGGTGTGAATGTCCTACTATGTTTGGTGAAAAGCAGGTGAAGCAAGGTCTGAATGCCCAACCTTACATCATCAAAAGCGAGATCAGAGGTGTTTGGCTGCATGAAGGCCATAGTTTGCCAAAAGCGGGTAAGCTGCGAATGACCGACTAAATATCAACAAAAGGTCTTCGGATGCAAGTGGGTGTGAATATCCCACCATACAAGTATGGTGGAGAGGAAGCTGTGAACAGCCGACCATAGTTGGCAAAAAGCGGGTGAGAAAAGGTGCGAATGTCCAACCATACATGATCAAAACAGGGAGCGGAGGTGTTTGGCTGTGACAAGGTGCGACATTCACACCGTCTTACAGCGGAACACCTCCGCTCCCGCTTTTGATGGTGTATAGTCAGGCATTTGAACCTTTTCTTACCCGCTTTTTACAAACTATGGTCGGACATTCAAACCTTCTTGTAGCCAAAAACCTCCGCTCCCTCTTTTGATCATACATTGTCGGGCATTCGCACCTTTTCTTACCCGTTTTTTACAAACCATGGTCGGACTTTCACACATTCTTGTAGCCAAACAACTCCGCTCCCGCTATTGATTGTGTACAGTCGGGTATTTTAACCTTTTCTTACCCACGTTTTACCAACTATGGTTGGACATTCACACCGTCTTACAGCGGAACATCTCCGCTCCCGCTTTTGATGGTGTATAGTCAGGCATTTGAACCTTTTCTTACCCGCTTTTTACAAACTATAGTCAGACATTCACACCTTGGTGCTGAACCACCTCAGCTCCCTGTTTTGATCATGTATGGTCTGGCAATACTACCTTTTCTTACCCGTTTGTGAGTAATTATGGCTGGACATTCACACCTACTTGCAGTCGAACAGCTCTGCTCCCGCTTTTGATTATGTTTGGTTGGATATTCTAACCTTTTCTTAACTGCTTTTTACAAACTTTGGTCGGACGTTCACACCTTCTAGCAGCAGAAAACTTCCGCTTCCGCTTTTGATGGTATATATTCGGGCATTCGAACCTTTTCTTACCAGCTTTTTAAAAACCATGGTCGGACTTTCACACATTCTTGTAGCCAAACACATCCGCTCCCGCTATTGATTGTGTACAGTTGGGTATTTTAACCTTTTCTTAACTGCTTTTTACAAACTATGGTCGGACATTCACACCTTCTTACAGCGGAACACCTCCGCTCCCTCTTTTGATGGTGTATGTTTGGGCATTCGAACCTTTTCTTACCCGCTTTTTACAAACTATGCTCGGACATTCAAACCTTCTTGTAGCCGAACACATCAACTCCTTCTTTTGATGATGTATGCTTGGGCATTCAAACCTACTTTTTACCCGCTTTTCATTAATTTTGGGTGGACATTCACACCTTGTCACAGCCAAACACCTCCGCTCCCTGTTTTGATCATGTATGGTTGGACATTCGCACCTTTTCTCACCCGCTTTTTGCAAACTATGGTCGGCTGTTCACAGCTTCCTCTCCACCATACTTGTATGGTGGGATGTTCACACCCAGTTGCATCCGAAGACCTCCGCCCCCACTTTTGTTGATATTTAGTTGGTCATTCGCAGCTTACCCGCTTTTGGCAAACTATGGCCTTCTTGCAGCCAAACACCTCTGATCTCGCTTTTGATAATGTAAGGTTAGGCATTCAGACCTTGCTTCACCTGCTTTTCACCTAATATAGTCGGACATTCACACCTTCTTGCAGCCGAACACTTCCGCTCCACCTTTTAGTGTTCTATCACACCTTTTTTTCACCGAATTTTATAGATTATGGTTGGAAATTCTCAACCACTCTCATCCGAAGACCTCTCCTCCCGCTTTTGTTAATATATTTGAACTTTAGTCGGACATTCACACCTTCTTGCAGCTGAACCACCTCCGCTTCCTGTTTTGATCATGTATGGTCTGGCAATACTACCTTTTCTTACCCGTTTGTGAGTAATTATGGCTGGACATTCACACCTACTTGCAGCCGAACACCACCTCTCTCGCTTTTGATGATGTATGGACCGGCATTCTTACCTTTTCTAACACATTTTTCAGAAATTACGGTCGGAGATTCACACCTACTCACAGCCGAACAACTCCGCTCCCGCATTTGATGGTGTGCAGTCGGACATTCTCACCCTATCTCATCAGCTTTTTGCAAATTATGATCTGACATTCACACCTACTTGCAGTCGAAAAGCTATGCTCCCGCTTTTGATTATGTTTGGTTGGATATTCAAACCTTTTCTTAACTGCTTTTTTCAAACTTTGGTTGGACGTTCACACCTTCTTGTAGCCCAACACATCCACTCCTGCTTTTGATGATGTATGGTTGGGCATTCGCACCTTTTTTTTACCCATTTGTCAGGAATAATGGGTGGACATTCACACCTTCTTGCAGCTGAACACCTCCTCTCCCACTTATGATCATGTGCGGTTTGATTTTCGAAAATTTTCTTTCATGTTTTCTAGCAATTATTGATGGACATTTAGACCTTCTTGCAGCTGAACACCTCCGCTCCTGCTTTTGATCATACCTTGTCAGGCATTCGCACCATGTCTTACCCGCTTTTTACAAACTTTAGTCGAACATTTACACCTTTTTGCAGCCGAACACCACCTCTCTCGCTTTTGATGATGTATGGTCCGGCATACTTTCCTTTTCTAACACATTTTTCAGCAATTATGGTCGGACATTCACACCTACTCAGAGCCGAACACCTCCGCTCCCGCATTTGATGGTGTATAGTCGGGCATTCTCACCCTTTCGCATCAGCTTTTTGCAGATTTTGATCTGACATTCACACCTGCTTTTGATAATGTATGGTTGGGCATTCGCACCTTTTTTTACCCATTTTTCAGGAATTATGGGTGGACATTCACACCTTCTTGCAGCTGAACACCTCCTCTCCTTCTTATGATCATGTGCGGATGATATTCGAAAATTTTCTTTCATGTTTTAAAGCAATTATTGATGGACACTCAGACCTTCTTGCAGCTGAACCACTCTGCTCCCGCTTTTGATGGTGTATAGTCGGGCTTTCGAGCCTTTCCTTCCCGGTTTTTACAAATTATGGTTGGACATTCAGACCTTCTTGCAGCCGAACACCTCCGCTCCCTCTTTTGATCATACATTGTCGGGCATTCGAACCTTTTCTTACCCGCTTTTTACCAACTATGGTCGGACATTCACACCGTCTTACAGCGGAACACCTCCGCTCCGCGCTTTTGATGGTGTATAGTCAGGCATTTGAACCTTTTCTTACCCGCTTTTTACAAACTATGCTCGGACATTCAAACCTTCTTGTAGCCGAACACATCCACTCCTTCTTTTGATGATGTATGCTTGGGCATTCAAACCTACTTTTTACCCGCTTTTTACAAACTATGGTCGGACATTCACACCTTCTTGCAGCCGAACACCTCCGCTCCCTCTTTTGATCATACATTTTCGGGCATTCGCACCTTTTCTTACCCACTTTTTACAAACCATAGTCGGACTTTCACACCTTTTAGTAGCCGAACAACTCCGCTCCCGCTATTGATTGTGTACAGTCGGGTATTTTAACCTTTTCTTACCCGCTTTTTACCAACTATGGTCGGACATTCACACCTTCTTACAGCGGAACACCTCCGCTCCCTCCTTTGATGGTGTATGTTCGGGCAGTCAAACCTTTTCTTACCTGCTTTTTACAAACTATGGTCAGACGTTCAAACCTTCTTGTAGCTGAACATATCCACTCCTGCTTTTGATGATGTATGGTTGGGCATTCGAACCTTTGCTTACCTTCTTTTTATACTGATTGCTCAAGATTAAGTTGTTCTTTTTTTAATTGTTGAAACTTGATTTGAAGTGGATAAATAAGGAAGACAAACAGTTTTAAGTCAGGCTGATAGCAATTAATTTTATAGCAAAATCTGTATTTCGTCATTTGTCGAGAGATGCTTATTGCTGAAGAAGTTCTTTCTCATTCTACAAAGTACAACGTTGTTTATCATTGAAACTTGATTAGACATGAATAAATATGAAGGACAAAGCAGTCTTAACTTGGTTTGAGTTAAGGAATTCGTTTTATAGGAGAATCCGAATTCGTGCATAACTCGTAAAATAGAGCTTATTTTCGGATTCCTAAAGAATGAGTCTGGTTCTTTCTCATAATACAAAGTTTGTTGTTTATTGTTGAAACTTCATCAGACCGTTAGATATAGTCGGACTCACCTCGACGCACGGCTTGGGATCTGGAACCAGTACTCTTGAGAGGGGTTGGACTCTCTTCCACTCTGGAGTTGCCCGTGGTGAGAGGCGCAGAGCAGGTGTGGGCATACTTATTGCCCCCCGGCTGTGTGCCAGTACATTGGGGTTTACCCCAGTGAACGAGAGGGTAGCCTCCCTCCGCCTTGGGTGGGGGGACGAGTCCTGACTGTTGTTTGTGCCTATGCGCCAAACAGCAGTTCAGAGTACCTACCCTTTTTGGAGTGTCTGGGGGAGGCACTGGAGAATGCTCCTACCGGAGACTCCCTCATTCTGCTGGGGGACTTCAATGCTCACGTGGGCAATGACAGTGAGACCTGGAGGGGTGTGATTGGGAGGAACGGCCCCCCCGATCTGAATCAGAGTGGTGTTATGTTGTTGGACTTCTGTGCCAGTCATAGACTGTCCATAACGAACACCATGTTCAGGCATAAGGGTGTCCATATGTGCACTTGGCACCAGGACACCCTTGGCCGCAGTTCGATGATCGACTTTGTGGTTGTATCATCGGACACTCGGGTGAAGAGAGGGGCGGAGCTGTCAATTGATCACCACCTGGTGGTGAGTTGGCTCCGCTGGTGGGGGAGGATGCCGATCAGACCTGGCAGGCCCAAACGTATTGTGAGGGTCTGCTGGGAGCGTTTGTTAGAATCCCCCGTCAGAAGGAGCTTTAACTCCCACCTCCGGCAGAGCTTCAACCATATTTGAGGTGGGGGACATTGAATGGGCCATGTTCCGTGACTCCATTGCCGAGGCAGCTGGTCGGAGTTGTGGCCGTAAGGTGGTCGGTGCCTGTCATGGCGGCAACCCTCGAACCTGCTGGTGGACACCAGTGGTGAGGGAAGCTGTCAAGCTGAAGAAGGAGTCCTATCGGGCCTTTTTGGCCAGTGGGACCCTGGAAGAAGCTGATAGGTACCGACGGGCCAGACGGGCCGCGGCTTCGGCGGTTGCTGAGGCAAAAACTCGGGCCTGGGAGGAGTTCGGTGAGACCATGGAGAACGATTTCCGGACGGCCTCGAAAAGATTCTGGTCCACCATCCGGCGTCTCAGGGGGGGGAAGCGGCTCACAGTCAACACTGTTTACAGTGCGGACGGGGCTTTGCTGACCTCAACTAGGGATGTTGTGAGTCGGTGGGGGGAGTACTTCGAGGAACTCCTCAATCCTACCAACACGTGCTCGGAAGAGAAAGAGTCGGAGAGCTCGGAGACGGGGCCTCCCATTTCTGGGGCTGAGGTTGCCGAGGTGGTTAAAAAGTTCCTCGGTGGCAAGGCCCCGGGGGTGGATGAGGTCCGTCCTGAGTTTCTCAAGGCTCTGGATGTTGTAGGGCTGTCTTGGCTGACACGCCTCTGCAGTATCGCGTGGACATCGGGGACAGTGCCTCTGGACTGGCAGATTGGGGTGGTGGTCCCCCTCTTTAAAAAGGGGGACCGGAGGGTGTGTTCCAACTATAGGGGTATCACACTCCTCAGCCTCCCTGGTAAGGTCTATTCGGGGGTATTGGAGAGGAGGATCCGTCGGATAATCGAGCCTCGGATTCAGGAGATGCAGTGTGGCTTTCGTCCTGGCCGTGGAACAGTGGACCAGCTCTATATCCTCGGCAGGATCCTGGAGGGTGCATGGGAGTTCGCCCAACCAGTCTACATGTGTTTTGTGGACTTGGAGAAAGCGTTCGACCGTGTCCCTCGTGGAGTCCTGTGGGGGGTGCTCCGGGAATATGGAGTGCCGGACCCCTTGATAGGGGCCGTTCGGTCTCTGTATGACCGGTGCCAGAGTTTGGTCCGCATTGCCGGCAGTAAGTCGGATACGTTTCCGGTGAGAGTTGGACTCCGTCAGGGCTGCCCTTTGTCACCGATTCTGTTCCTAACTTTCATGGACAGAATTTCTAGGCGGAGCCAGGGCGTTGAGGGTGTCCCATTTGGCGACCTCAGAATCGGGTCTCTGCTTTTTGCAGATGATGTGGTTCTGTTAGCGTCGTCAGGCCGTGACCTTCAGCTCTCACTGGAGTGATTCGCAGCCGAGTGTGAAGCGGCTGGGATGAGAATGAGCACCTCCAAATCCGAGACTATGGTTCTCAGCCGGAAAAGGGTGGAATGCTCTCTCCGGGTCGGGAATGAGATCCTTCCCCAAGAGGAGGAGTTCAAGTATCTCGGGGTCTTGTTCACGAGTGACGGACGAATGGAGCGGGAGATTGACGGGCGGATCGGTGCGGCACCTGCAGTGTTGCAGGCTCTGCACCGACCCGTCGTTGTGAAGAGGGAGCTGAGCCAGAAGGCGAAGCTCTCTACTTACTGGTCAATCTACGTTCCCATCCTCACCTATGGTCACGAGTTGTGGGTAGTGACCGAAAGAACAAGATCGCGAATACAAGCGGCCGAAATGGGTTTCCTCCGCAGGGTGTCTGGGCTCTCCCTTAGAGATAGGGTGAGAAGCTCAGTCATCCGGGAGGGGCTCGGAGTAGAACCGATGCTCCTCCGCATTGAGAGGAGTCAGATGAGGTGGCTCGGGCATCTGGTTAGGATGCCCCCTGGGCGCCTCCCTGGGGAGGTGTTCCGGGCACGTCCCACTGGGAGGAGACCCCGGGGGAGACCCAGGACACGTTGGAGAGACTATGTCTCTCGGCTGGCCTGGGAACGCCTCGGGGTCCCCCCGGAAGAGCTGGAGGAAGTGGCCGGGGACAGAGACGTCTGGGTTTCTCTGCTCAAGCTGCTGCCCCCGTGACCCGACCCCCGGATAAGCGGCAGATGATGGATGGATGGATGGATATATCCTCCACCAACCAGACTTACAACCCCCGACTAGGGTAGCAGAATTTCTAAGCAGCTGTACCCCAAAACTACTATCAAAAATATATAAATTATTGTCTAAGATAGATGACACAATGTCTCTTCCATCCTCAAAATGGGAGGCAGATTTATCCATCAGTTCTGGTCATAGCTTCTAACCACAAATATGTTTGAACACCTTCATAAAGACTCGAAATCCTAATTTACAGCTCATACAATACAAAATCCTTCATAGAACACACTATACAGGACAAAGGATGTTCAGGATGGGTCTAACACACTCAAACATCTGCTCACATTGCACAGATAACACACCTGATGATTATGCACACGCTTTGTGGTTTTCTGCGCCTGTCCAGAAGTTCTGGCTTGAAGTCTGTGAGGACCTATCAACATGGCTAAAGTGTAGCATCCCTGCATGCCCCACACTGTGCATACTGGGTGACTTAGACAACATCAACATGGAAATTAACTCAGCACACATGGTTGTCACAGTGTTATGTATCGCAAAGAAAACTATTCTCATGAACTGGAAAGCGAAGAACAATCTGTGTATTAACCAGTTTAGAAATTTTCTTTTAGATTATATTAGCATGGAAACAATGTCTGCCTCCTCAAAACATCAATTGGCTGAATTTCATTCTCTCTGGTCCCCTCTGATTAGTTTTATCACATAGTGGTGGTGGTGGGTTGCTGGGTGATGGTGGGTCTCAGGCCCGGGCTGCTGCGACTGGTGTGACCGGGTGGTTTGTTTGTTTGTTTTTTGTAGAGGTCCTCCTGGGTGGGGTTGGGTTGAGTGGGGTGGGGTGGGATGGGTACCTTCTGGGGGTACAGTAGCTCCCGGAATATGGTCGCTGCAGGCCCCGAGCCTGGTGGACATCAGGCCCTCCTGCCCATTGTTGGTTCCCAGGTAGTGGGGATGCCTATTGCAGCCAGTCCCTGGCTGCCCTCTCTGGGGGAGAGTAGCTCCCACGGTATATATCCCCATACCCCTCTCCCTTCTGGCTCCTGTACACAGCACACACTCACACATGAAGGGTTTTGGGGGCGTGTGTGTTCGGTGGGGTGTAGTGGATGGGGCCACGTAGGTGGTCCCCTTTGGTTGCACTCTGCAGTTCCCTGCCCTTGTTTTAATTACACCTTAGACATTACTACTTATCAAACACACTCACACACACACATTAGGTCTTGGGGGGTGGTTACACTGAGTGGCATCTGGTGGGCGGGGCTCTTTGGGTATGTAGGCTGCCCAGAGTGCCGCGCTCCCAGTTCTACAAGTTTGGCTGCCCCTCAATTTTAATTGCTCACTATTAGAAAATATTGAAGAGCCAGAAGGGTGAGGGGAGGGGTCTTCTTCGCACACCCCTGCTTCCTGGTGTCTGCTCGGGGCAGGAGGGGCCAGGAGGATTAATTAATTGTTCTGCTGGTTCGGGGTCTGTGGTGGCTGGGGGGTTGCTGGCCTCCTGGTGTGCCCGCTGCACTACACCCCAGCAGAGTCGAGGGAGGTAGGATGTGTGGATGTGTGGATGTATGGGACGTGAAAGTGTGTGTGGTAATGATTGGGCCTGGATCTGGGACTTGCTGTCGCCTGGCCTGCCTGTGTTTCTCCCGATGGGCCATCAGCGTTGCCTCTCCCCACTGCTCGCGACTTCACCCACCTGTGGGCACGTCTTGACTCCCAGGGCACTTGGCCAGGGGCGCTGGGGCAGGCGCTGACCCACTTTGTGGCTGTCTGGGGCGCTTGGCCCTCCTGGGTATTGGGTGGGGCCTCTGCCGGGGGGTTTGGGGGCGCTCGGGCTCCTGGGGCCCAGGTCCAGTGCACGGCCCATGTCTGGGCGGCTGGGGCCTGGCGGGGTCGGTGGGCTGTTACCCCTGGTTCCCGGAGTGCCTCTGCCCTATGCTTATGGGGGCTCTTTCCGGGGGCTTCCTCTGCAGTCTTCTGGGTGGATGCGTGGTTGCCCCTGCGGTGGGCTGCCTGGGTTCTGTGCTCTGTGGGGGCTGCTGGTGGCCTGGGTCTTGTGGCCCTCTCTGCCTGCTTCTGATTGCTTGGGGGGGGGGGGGGGGGGGGGCTGTGGATTGTGGCCCTGTACGCTTATACACTCATAACTAAGCACGGTTATCATGTAGGTCCTGTGCCATGGGTGTTGCATGTTCTCACACACACACACACACATTCATTAGTCCAGTAGCATGGTCACTAAGCAGTTGATGTATTATCATGTCGTCTCAGGTCATCTATATCCACAGCTGTGTTGTATGCGATTGCCGCTTCTTGTGCTTGTTTTTGTTTGTTTGTGTGTTTGTTTTTTCTCTGCTTGTCTGCTTTCAGGTGCTCCTGGTGGCGCTAAGGCTGGATTCCCCTCATAGGCCATGGATTGTTGTCTGTTTTGTTTTTTTACAGGTGTAGCAGCTGGTTGTCTGGTTTTTGTTTCTATTTTTGTTCTGTTTCCTCTTCTTTCCTCTTCTTCTTTCCTTGTCCCCCGGTCCGGTTCAGTTCAGTTCATGTCATATATTGTAAACAGAAATAAATAAATGGGCATCAAGGGGAGCTTTACATTTATGAAACTTCCCTTGGCAAAACAAATCTGTTTGGCATCAAAGGTATTCAGACTACAATTCTTCTGACATAATGCTGAACAGGACAAGGGGAAAAAAAAGTAAAGAAGACAGTTCTGCCGAAAGCCAGGGATAAACCTGTTCTAAGTTCTATACTTTTTAAAAGGGGCGTGTTTATCAACTATGGAATTAGAAGATTTACAAAAATGGTCAAGTGCTAGATCTTCATCTGGGATTTTAATAGTGTCAGTAACTATTCAACAGATCAGTTAAAAAAAAGCCTGCTCATGGAGATGTTTCAGGATCTGGATACCAAGCGTGGACCTAATGTTTTCATTTTTGCAATTCTGATACAGGCTATTGAGCAGTGATTACTAACACCAAGTTCAGATACTGCGGATTTTCTACCTTTGATTTGTTAAGATTGAGCCAATCAGGGACAACCTTGAAGGATCTCTTTGGTTTTGTAGGATCAGTAATTACCTGAGAAAGGTTGATATTGGTACACACCTTTTTTAGATGATCAGAGGCAGAGTTCAACTTGTTTAAATTAAAATTGCCACACAGAGATTGGGTTTAGGCCACATGCACACAGAATGACATCAACAAATATAAGAAATATTAAACATTTACACATAGATTTTTGAATACATGTAGAGGAATGATACTTTGAAATGTGCTCATTGCGGAGTTATGATCAGTTGAGTAATGAAGGTTGAACTATTCTAGGAAAGAGGTTCTATTCCCAGCATCATGATGGACACTCCTGATATAGAAGGTTTCGCTAACGCATTGGAATTGTTTTACTATTTTCATATGCATGTGCAATGAAGAATTGCTTGCTGCTGATAAATGCAAAGAAGAACAGCTTACACATAGATGCTCACATATAGGCTGCTGAATGCAATGAAGACCTGCTTATCAAGTAAAGTTCAATGTCAATGTGTAATATTCAATTAGGATTTGCAAAACAGTGAAGTTAAACAATGAATGGGTCCATAGTCGGTATGAGAAGACTACAGGAATATTTACCTGGGTGTACGTTCAAACAGAGATGAGAAAATTGCGATAAATAATTGTTTGTTTGTTTGTTAGTATGTATAGGAATGTTATGTGTATAAACTGTGTTGAGTTATAGTTACTCAGTAGTGTCTCAGTGAAACAACCGATGGGGGAAGCCTTGCGGTGACAACAAAAGCAGTGTTTTACTGATCAGTCAAGTTGCTCCAGTGTACTCCATACAAACTGGTTGGCTACTGAAGGGATAGAAAATGGGGAATACTTGTTTTAAAGCAAACAAGGAATTAGATGGGAAAAATACATGTTTTAACGGGACCCAGACAATATTAAATACTCAGACAGATGGGAGAAGAAGTGTAGTTTTGTAGGAAATCACAAAATTATTACATAGAATTAGTGAAATCAATTTAAGAATGCCTTTCTGAAGAGCTGTTTACCACAGATGAGCAGCTTTGCGACCAAGCACATTGTAGATCGCTTTACTGCCAAAATGATCTAATTTAATGGATTGGTTTAGACATGCATAACAGCATTTTAAGAACAAAGAGAGAAACAAAAAGGGACAACGCTTCATGGTGGAAGGTGATGTATAAATAACTGTGTATATGATGAAGGGGGTGGCAACACCCATTCCGAAATCCCGCCATTCCGACATCCCGCTATTCCGACATCCCACCATTCCGACATACCACCATTCCGACATACCACCATTCCGACATGCAAACGGCCCACCATTCCGACATCCCACCATTGCGACATCCCGCTATTCTGACGTTCAAATGTCCCACCATTCCGACAAGGCTTTCCGTATAAGGAAATGTGTGTTACTCAACAGGTGAGTCCCTTCTTTCTGTTCATGCAATTTATATGTTTAACACATGTTTATAGACAAGCGTTATTAAAAACACAAAGTCTCGGCAACTGGAGGAGGAGAAGCAGTCCGCGGTGGTTTTCAATCACACACTCCAATGCCACTTGTTTCAACTTCCGAAAATTTAATCCAGGAAAAAAAGGCTTACAAACATGGACCAAAACGGCTCCGTAACACTCACAAGAATCCAAAAGAAACGAAAGTTAACTAAAAGAAAGCAAATAAACAGTATGAAGTGGTCAAAATTGGTTTTACGCATGCCTATGTGCGTCTGGCACATGCGTCTTCGGGCTCTCCCACGTTGGTTTGTGGATGAAAGCTATATGTTCAGCTGTAATGTCATGTAAAAACAATCTCTACATGACATTTACTCCCAGGTGTGACCAGTTAGGTCCTTAAGATATCAACAGGCTGTATAAAGCTACAACCGTTGCGGCTGTGTGTTTGGAGTGAGTACTCATAAATCACGTGAATAACATGAATAAACGTTTTTACTGAATTTTGTTGTGTTTTATACGTTCTATGCTGTCATTTCTCTCTTCTCCTATTGGCAAGGCAAGGCAGAGTGCTCGCAACTGTGTCCTGTGCAGTAGCCGTGATATCTGTAATTGCAATTATTACTTTTGCATATGATGACAGCGTGCAAAAGACGCATGGGCTCTGTGGAGAGCTCCGCTCCAGCTGGCTGCTGTGACAGCTCACTGACACTGTATTTCTGCTTAATCAGTTTCAGTCTCGCCAGAGTTACATTAATATCTGTATTTTTATATTTGAAATTCAGGGGATTTTGATAATAGATTATTAAAGTTTGTTTGCGAGGCTGTGGCCTCTGCATGTGCAAAGCTTGTGCGCCAAACATTAGGGCGTATTTGCGCCGGCATATCATTAGTGCAAAATGTTTTTGGTAAAAAATAGGCTATTAAAAGGAACTGTCGGAATGGCGGTATGTTAAAAAAAACAAAAAACATACCGCCATTCCGACCATAGGAGGAAAAAAGTGTCGGAATGGTGGGACGTTTGATAAAAAATTAAGTGTCGCCATTCCGACAATTGGAGACCCATGTCGGAATGGCGAGATGTCGGAATGGCAGCATGTAACCATGATGAAGGAGAGACCATTTGAGCAGCACAGCCATTTCGCAGCACAGGGACAGCAGTCCAAGTTACAGGATCTCCCACGTGGTATCACCTGTCACATTGTGTCAAGGCATCAAAAGAAGAAAAAATCACCAAACTCAAGGACAAAAAGACAAAGACTCCGGTGAACGAAGACAGAGGACTGACAAACCAGAAATACAAAAGGATTCTCGATATCAAGATCCAGAAGAAGAGGCTAACAATGCCACGAACACTTACGATGCTGGGAATGATGCCAGCAATGAACAGAGAAGAAGATTCAGTGTCATCAATCTGCATTACGTGCCTCTAATGCGGGGGTGAATATAGAATCCTCAACGATTACAACGTCTCTGGGAACTGTGACAACAACAAGGTTTAAACCATTTTGATATATATTGTAACCTATTGTCTAAGGAATAGTGCTGAAAATGAGGTAAATCTAATCCACCACTGTCCTTGGTCTTCTGTAGGGTTTTTAAACTAATACGTGGTGGTTTGTTTTTCCACAGAAATTTGGAGATGCATGAATCTAGTGACTTAAACCAAGTAGCAGATGGTTTTATGGGGATCATTGAGAACAAATAGTTAACTTTTGGTAGAATCATCATTTTAATGGATGTAACTCTCCCCATAAGTGATATAGGTAAGGACTTCCAACGAGAGATCGTCCTCTACTGTCTTTAATAATTGCACATAATTTAGCTTTGTTAGCTCTGAGAGCCTGGAGGAAATGTTTATGCCTAAATATCTAATATTTCCTGACTGTAAAGTGATCGCAGGTATATTATGGACCCTACAGTTAATGGGCAGAACTGTGGTCTTAGACCAGTTGATAGAGTAGTCAGAAAGTGCTGAGACTTTATTTATGAGTGTGATCGTGTGACTGAGAGACGTCTGTGAGTTCTGAAGGAAAAGTAATACATCATCAGCATAAAGACTTATTTTATGCTCAATATTTTGGGATTAATTACTCACAAACGGGTAAGAAAAGGTCGTATTGCCAGACCATACATGATCAAAACAGGGAGCGGAGGTGGTTCAGCTGCAAGGTGTGAATGTCTGACTATAGTTTGTAAAAAGCGGGTAAGATAAGGTGCGAATGCCCGACAATGTATGATCAAAAGAGGGAGCGGAGGTTTTCGGCTGCAAGAAGGTCTGAATGTCCACCCAAAATTCCTGAAAAATGGGTAAAAAAAGGGTGCGAATGCCAAACCATACATCATCAAAAGCAGGAGTGGATGTGTTCGGCTACAAGAAGATTTGAATGTCCATCAATAATTGCTTTAAAACATGAAAGAAAATTTTCGAATATCAAACCGCACATGATCATAAGCGGGAGAGGAGTTGTTCAGCTGCAAGAAGGTGTGAATGTCCACCCATAATTACTGAAAAATGGGTAAGAAAAGGTGAAAATGCCCAACCATACATCATCAAAAGCAGGAGTGGATGTGTTCGGCTACAAGAAGGTTTGAATGTCCGACCATAGTTTGTAAAAAGCGGGTAAGAAAAGGTTCGAATGCCCGAACATAGACCATCAAAAGAGGGAGCGGAGGTGTTCCGCTGTAAGAAGATGTAGATGTCCGACCATAGTTGGTAAAAAGCGGTTAAGAAAAGGTTAAAATACCCGACTGTACACAATCAATAGCGGGAGCGGAGTTGTTTGGCTACAAGAAGGTGTGAAAGTCCGACCACGGTTTGTAAAAAGCGGGTAAGAAAAGGTTCGAATGCCCGAATATATACCATCAAAAGTGGAAGTGGATGTGTTCGGCTGCAAGAAGGTGTGAACGTCCGACCAAAGTTTGTAAAAAGCAGTTAAGAAAAGGTTCGAATATCCAACCAAACATAATCAAAAGCGGGAGCAGAGCTGTTCGACTGCAAGTAGGTGTGAATGTCAGATCATAATTTGCAAAAAGCTGATGAGAAAGGGTGAGAATGCCCGGCTATACACCATCAAATGCGGGAGCGGAAGTGTTCGGCTGTGAGTAGGTGTGAATGTCCGACCATAATTGCTGAAAAATGTGTTAGAAGAGACTAGAATGCTGGACAATACATCATCAAATGCGGGAGCGGAGTTGTTCGGCTGTGAGTAGGTGTGAATCTCCGAGCATAGTTTGTAAAAAGGGGGTAAGAATAGGTTCGAATGCCCGAACATACACTATCAAAACAGGGAGCTGAGGTGGCTCAGCTGCAAGGTGTGAATGTCTGACTATAGTTTGTAAATAAGGTGCGAATGCCCAACAATTTATAATCAAAAGAGGGAACGGAGGTTTTCGGCTACAAGAAGGTTTCAATGTCCGACCATAGTTTGTAAAAAGCGGGTAAGAAAAGGTTCAAATGCCTGACTATACACCATCAAAAGCGCGGAGCGGAGGTGTTCCGCTGTAAGACGGTGTGAATGTCCGACCATAGTTGGTAAAAAGCAGGTAGGAAAAGGTTAAAATACCCGACTGTACACAATCAATAGCGGGAGCGGAGGTGTTCGGCTGCAAGAAGGTCTGAATGTCCAACCATAATTTGTAAAAACCGGGAAGGAAAGGCTCGAAAGCCCGACTATACACCATCAAAAGCGGGAGCAGAGTGGTTCAGCTGCAAGAAGGTCTGAATGTCCATCAATAATTGCTTTAAAACATGAAAGACAATTTTCGAATATCATCCGCACATGATCATAAGAAGGAGAGGAGGTGTTCAGCTGCAAGAAGGTGTGAATGTCCACCCATAATTCCTGAAAAATGGGTAAAAAAAGGTGCGAATGCCCAACCATACATTATCAAAAGCAGGTGTGAATGTCAGATCATAATTTGCAAAAAGCTGATGAGAAAGGGTGAGAATGCCCGACTATACACCATCAAATGCGGGAGCGGAGGTGTTCGGCTCTGAGTAGGTGTGAATGTCCGACCATAATTGCTGAAAAATGTGTTAGAAAAGGAAAGAATGCCGGACCATACATCATCAAAAGCGAGAGAGGTGGTGTTCGGCTGCAAAAAGGTGTAAATGTTCGACTAAAGTTTGTAAAAAGCGGGTAAGACATGGTGCGAATGCCTGACGAGGTATGATCAAAAGCAGGAGCGGAGGTGTTCGGCTGCAAGAAGGTCTAAATGTCCATCAATAATTGCTAGAAAACATGAAAGAAAATTTTCGAAAATCAAACCGAACATGATCAAAAGCAGGAGTGGATGTGTTCGGCTACAAGAAGGTGTGAACGTCCAACCAAAGTTTGTAAAAAGCAGTTAAGAAAAGGTTTGAATATCCAACCAAACATAATCAAAAGCGGGAGCATAGCTTTTCGACTGCAAGTAGGTGTGAATGTCAGATCATAATTTGCAAAAAGCTGATGAGAAAGGGTGAGAATGTCCGACTGCACACCATCAAATGCGGGAGCGGAGTTGTTCGGCTGTGAGTAGGTGTGAATCTCCGACCGTAATTTCTGAAAAATGTGTTAGAAAAGGTAAGAATGCCGGTCCATACATCATCAAAAGCGAGAGAGGTGGTGTTCGGCTGCAAGTAGGTGTGAATGTCCAGCCATAATTACTCACAAACGGGTAAGAAAAGGTAGTATTGCCAGACCATACATGATCAAAACAGGGAGCGGAGGTGGTTCAGCTGCAAGAAGGTGTGAATGTCCGACTAAAGTTCAAATATATTAACAAAAGCGGGAGGAGAGGTCTTCGGATGAGAGTGGTTGAGAATTTCCAACCATAATCTATAAAATTCGGTGAAAAAAAGGTGTGATAGAACACTAAAAGGTGGAGCGGAAGTGTTCGGCTGCAAGAAGGTGTGAATGTCCGACTATATTTGGTGAAAAGCAGGTGAAGCAAGGTCTGAATGCCCAACCTTACATTATCAAAAGCGAGATCAGAGGTGTTTGGCTGCAAGAAGGCCATAGTTTGCCAAAAGCGGGTAAGCTACGAATGACCAACTAAATATCAACAAAAGTGGGGGTGGAGGTCTTCGGATGCAACTGGGTGTGAACATCCCACCATACAAGTATGGTGGAGAGGAAGCTGTGAACAGCCGACCATAGTTTGCAAAAAGCGGGTGAGACAAGGTGCGAATGTCCAACCATACATGATCAAAACAGGGAGCGGAGGTGTTTGGCTGTGACAAGGTGTGAATGTCCACCCAAAATTAATGAAAAGCGGGCAAAAAGTAGGTTTGAATGCCCAAGCATACATCATCAAAAGAAGGAGTGGATGTGTTCGGCTACAAGAAGGTTTGAATGTCCGAGCATAGTTTGTAAAAAGCGGGTAAGAAAAGGTTCGAATGCCCAAACATACACCATCAAAAGAGGGAGCGGAGGTGTTCCGCTGTAAGAAGGTGTGAATGTCCGACCATAGTTGGTAAAAAGTGGGTAAGAAAAGGTTAAAATACCCGACTGTACACAATCAATAGGGGGAGCAGAGCTGTTCGACTGCAAGTAGGTGTGAATGTCCAGCCATAATTACTCACAAACGGGTAAGAAAAGGTAGTATTGCCAGACCATACATGATCAAAACAGGGAGCTGAGGTGGTTCAGCACCAAGGTGTGAATGTCTGACTATAGTTTGTAAAAAGCGGGTAAGATAAGGTGCGAATGCCCGACAATGTATAATCAAAAGAGGGAGCAGAGGTTTTCGGCTACAAGAAGGTTTCAATGTCCGACCATAGTTTGTAAAAAGCGGGTAAGAAAAGGTTCAAATGCCTGACTATACACCATCGGGAGCGGAGATGTTCCGCTGTAAGACGGTGTTAATGTCCGACCATAGTTGGTAAAAAACGGGTAAGAAAAGGTTAAAATACCCGACTGTACACAATCAATAGCGGGAGCGGAGTTGTTCGGCTACAAGAAGGTGTGAAAGTCCAACCAAAGTTGGCAAAAAGCAGTAAAGAAAAGGTTCGAATATCCAAACATAATTAAAAGCGAGAGAGATTGTTTTCAGCTGCAAGTAGGTGTTAATATCCAGCCATAATTACTCACAAACGGGTAAGAAAATGTAGTATTGCTTGACCATACATGATCAAAACAGGGAGTTGAGGTGGTTTAGCTGCAAAAAAGGGGTGAATGTCCAACTAAAGTTCAAATATATTAACAAAAGCGGGAGGAGAGGTCTTCGGATTAGAGTGGTTGAAATTTCCAACCATAGTCTATAAAATGCGGTGAAAAAAAAAGGTGTGAAGGAATGAATTTTATAGCAAAATCCGAAATCATGCATAACTCCGCAAAAGAAACGTATTGCTCAACCAAAGGGATGCTTCTTTCTCATTCAGGGTAATATGAGGAACTTTATGCTTGATACATTTTAGACATGGATAACTATGAAGGACAAAGCAATTTTAACTTGGTTTGAGCAAAGCAATTCATTTTATAGGAAAATCCGAAATCGTGCAGGACTCATGAAAGTAAGCTTATTCTCGGATTCCTGATCCTCCAGTGTTGCTCTTTCCTATACTGCAAAATACAGCCTTGTTCTTTGTTGAAATCGATATAGACATTGATAAATATGAAGGACAAAGCAGTTTCCACTTTGTTTGAGTGAAGGAATTAATTTTATAGCAAAATCCCAAATCAAGCAGAACGTATGAAAATAAGCTTATTCTCGGATTCCTGTTCCTTCAGTGTTGCTCTTTCTACTACTGCAAAATACAATGTTGTTCTTTGTTGAAGTCGATCTAGACATTGATAAATATGAAGGACAAAGCAGTTTTAGCTTGGTTTGAGTGAAGGAATTCATTTTATACATAAAATCCCAAATCATGCAGAACGTATGAAAATAAGCTTATTCTCGGATTACTGATCCTTCAGTGTTGCTCTTTCTTCTACTGCAAAATCCAGTGTTGTTCTTTGTTGAAGTCAATCTAGACATTGATAAATATGAAGGACAAAGCAGTTTTAACTTGGTTTGAGTGAAGGAATTCATTTTATACATAAAATCCCGAATCATGCAGAACGTATGAAAATAAGCTTATTCTCGGATTCCTAAAACTTTTGATTTGCTCTTTCTTTACTGCAAAGTACAATGTTGTTCTTTGTTGAAGTCGATCTAGACATTGATAAATATGAAGGACAAAGCAGTTTTCACTTGGTTTGAGTGAAGGATTTGCAGCTGAAAACCTCCCGCTCCCACTTTTGATTGTGTATAGTCGGGCTTTCGAGCCTTTTCTTACCCGGTTTTTAGAAATTATGGTAGGACATGGTTCGACCTTGCAGCCGAAGACCTCCACTCCCTCTTTTGATCATACATTGTCGGGCATTAGCACCTTTTCTTACCCGCTTTTTACAAACTATAGTCAGACATTCACACCTTGCAGCTGAACCACCTCAGCTCCCTGTTTTGATCATGTATGGTCTGGCAATACTACCTTTTCTTTCCCGTTTGTGAGTAATTATGGCTGGACATTCACACCTACTTGCAGTCGAACAGCTCTGCCCCCGCTTTTGATGGTATATATTCGGGCATTCGAACCTTTTCTTAACTGCTTTTTGCAAACTTTGGTAGGACGTTCACACCTTCTTGCAGCCGAACACCTCCGCTTCCGCTTTTGATGGTATATATTCGGGCATTCGAACCTTTTCTTAGCAGCTTTTTACAAACCATGGTTGAACTTTCACACCTTCTTGTAGCCGAACACCTCCGCTCCCGCTTTTGATGGTGTATAGTCAGGCATTTGAACCTTTTCTTACCCGCTTTTTACAAACTATGGTCGGACATTCAAACCTTCTTGTAGCCGAAAACATCCGCTCCCTCTTTTGATCATACATTGTCGGGCATTCGCACCTTTTCTTACCCGTTTTTACAAACCATGGTCGGACTGTCACACATTCTTGTAGCCAAACACATCCGCTCCCGCTATTGATTGTGTACAGTCGGGTATTTTAACCTTTTCTTACCCGTTTTTTACCAACTATGGTCGGACATTCACACCTTACAGCGGAACACCTCCGCTCCCTCTTTTGATGGTGTATGTTTGGGCATTCGAACCTTTTCTTACCCGCTTTTTACAAACTATGCTCGGACATTCAAACCTTCTTGTAGCCGAACACATCCACTCCTGCTTTTGATGATGTATGGTTGGGCATTCAAACCTACTTGTTGCCCGCTTTTCATTAATTTTGGGTGGACATTCACACCTTGTCACAACCAAACACCTCCGCTCCCTGTTTTGATCATGTATGGTTGGACATTCGCACCTTTTCTCACCCGCTTTTTGCCAACTATGGTCGGCTGTTCACAGCTTCCTCTCCACCATACTTGTATGGTGGGATATTCACACCCACTTGCATCCGAAGACCTTTTGTTTATATTTAGTCGGTCATTCGCAGCTTACCCGCTTTTGGCAAACTATGGCCTTCATGCAGACAAACACCTCTGATCTCGCTTTTGATGATGTAAGGTTGGGCATTCAGACCTTGCTTCACCTGCTTTTCACCAAATATAGTCGGACATTCACACCTTCTTGCAGCCGAACACTTCCGCTCCACGTTTTAGTGTTCTATCACACCTTTTTTTTCACCGCATTTTATAGATTATGGTTGGAAATTCTCAACCACTCTCATCCGAAGACCTCTCCTCCCGCTTTTGTTAATATATTTGAACTTTAGTCGGACATTCACACCTTCTTGCAGCTGAACCACCTCCGCTCCCTCTTTTGATCATACATTGTCGGGCATTAGCACCTTTTCTTACCCGCTTTTTACAAACTATAGTCAGACATTCACACCTTGCAGCTGAACCACCTCAGCTCCCTGTTTTGATCATGTATGGTCTGGCAATACTACCTTTTCTTACCCGTTTGTTAGTAATTATGGCTGGACATTCACACCTACTTGCCGCCGAACACCACCTCTCCCGCTTTTGATGATGTATGGACCGGCATTCTTACCTTTTCTAACACATTTTTCAGCAATTATGGTCGGAGATTCACACTTACTCACAGCCGAACAACTCCGCTCCCGCATTTGATGGTGTATAGTCGGGCATTCTCACCCTTTCTCATCAGCTTTTTGCAAATTATGATCTGACATTCACACCTGCTTTTGATAATGTATGGTTGGGCATTCGCACCTTTTCTTACCCATTTTTCAGTAATTATGGGTGGACATTCACACCTTCTTGCAGTCGAACAGCTCTGCTCCCGCTTTTGATTATGTTTGGTTGGATATTCGAACCTTTTCTTAACTGCTTTTTACAAACTTTGGTCGGACGTTCACACCTTCTTGCAGCCGAACACATCCACTTCCACTTTTGATGGTATATATTCGGGCATTCGAACCTTTTCTTACCCGCTTTTTACAAACCGTGGTAGGACTTTCACACCTTCTTGTAGCCAAACAACTCCGCTCCCGCTATTGATTGGGTACAGTCGGGTATTTTAACCTTTTCTTACCCGCTTTTTACAAACTATGGTCGGACATTTACACCTTCTTACAGCGGAACACCTCCGCTCCCTCTTTTGATGGTCTATGTTCGGGCATTCGAACCTTTTCTTACCCGCTTTTTACAAACTATGGTCGGACATTCAAACCTTCTTGTAGCCGAACACATCCACTCCTGCTTTTGATGATGTATGGTTGGGCATTTTCACCTTTTCTTACCCATTTTTCAGTAATTATGGGTGGACATTCACACCTTCTTGCAGCTGAACAACTCCTCTCCCGCTTATGATCATGTGCGGTTTGATATTCGAAAATTTTCTTTCATGTTTTAAAGCAATTATTGATGGACATTCAAATCTTCTTGTAGCCGAACACATCCACTCCTGCTTTTGATGATGTATGGTTTGGCATTCGCACCCTTTTTTTACCCATTTTTCAGGAATTTTGGGTGGACATTCAGACCTTCTTGCAGCCGAAAACCTCCGCTCCCTCTTTTGATCATACATTGTCGGGCATTCGCACCTTATCTTACCCGCTTTTTACAAACTATAGTCAGACATTCACACCTTGCAGCTGAGCCACCTCAGCTCCCTGTTTTGATAGTGTATGTTCGGGCATTCGAACCTATTCTTACCCCCTTTTTACAAACTATGCTCGGAGATTCACACCTACTCACAGCCGAACAACTCCGCTCCCGCATTTGATGATGTATTGTCCAGCATTCTAGTCTCTTCTAACACATTTTTCAGCAATTATGGTCGGACATTCACACCTACTCACAGCCGAACACTTCCGCTCCCGCATTTGATGGTGTATAGCCGGGCATTCTCACCCTTTCTCATGAGCTTTTTGCAAATTATGATCTGACATTCACACCTACTTGCAGTCGAACAGCTCTGCTCCCGCTTTTGATTATGTTTGGTTGGATATTCGAACCTTTTCTTAACTGCTTTTTACAAACTTTGGTCGGACGTTCACACCTTCTTGCAGCCGAACCCATCCACTTCCACTTTTGATGGTATATATTCGGGCATTCGAACCTTTTCTTACCCGCTTTTTACAAACCGTGGTCGGACTTTCACACCTTCTTGTAGCCAAACAACTCCGCTCCCGCTATTGATTGTGTACAGTCGGGTATTTTAACCTTTTCTTACCCGCTTTTTACCAACTATGGTCGGACATTTACACCTTCTTACAGCGGAACACCTCCGCTCCCTCTTTTGATGGTCTATGTTCGGGCATTCAAACCTTTTCTTACCCGCTTTTTACAAACTATGGTCGGACATTCAAACCTTCTTGTAGCCGAACACATCCACTCCTGCTTTTGATGATGTATGGTTGGGCATTTTCACCTTTTCTTACCCATTTTTCAGTAATTATGGGTGGACATTCACACCTTCTTGCAGCTGAACAACTCCTCCCCCGCTTATGATCATGTGCGGTTTGATATTCGAAAATTTTCTTTCATGTTTTAAAGCAATTATTGATGGACATTCAAATCTTCTTGTAGCCGAACACATCCACTCCTGCTTTTGATGATGTATGGTTTGGCATTCGCACCCTTTTTTTACCCATTTTTCAGGAATTTTGGGTGGACATTCAGACCTTCTTGCAGCCGAAAACCTCCGCTCCCTCTTTTGATCATACATTGTCGGGCATTCGCACCTTATCTTACCCGCTTTTTACAAACTATAGTCAGACATTCACACCTTGCAGCTGTACCACCTCTGCTCCCTGTTTTGATCATGTATGGTCTGGCAATACTACCTTTTCTTACCCGTTTGTGAGTAATTAATCCCAAAATATTGAGCATAAAATAAGTCTGTATGCTGATGATGTATTACTTTTCCTTCAGAACTCACAGACGTCTCTCAGTCACACGATCACACTCATAAATAAATTCTCAGCACTTTCTGACTACTCTATCAACTGGTCTAAGACCACAGTTCTGCCCATTAACTGTAGGGTCCATAATATACCCTCGATCACTTTACAGTCAGGAAATATTAGATATTTAGGCATAAACATTTCCTCCAGGCTCTCAGAGCTAACAAAGCTAAATTATGTGCAATTATTAAAGACAGTAGAGGACGATCTCTCGTTGGAAGTCCTTACCTATATCACTTATGGGGAGAGTTACATCCATTAAAATGATGATACTACCAAAAGTTAACTATTTGTTCTCAATGATCCCCATAAAACCATCTGCTACTTGGTTTAAGTCACTAGATTCATGCATCTCCAAATTTCTGTGGAAAAACAAACCACCACGTATTAGTTTAAAAACCCTACAGAAGACCAAGGACAATGGTGGATTAGATTTACCTCATTTTCAGCACTATTCCTTAGACAATAGGTTACAATATATATCCATCCATCATCTGCCGCTTATCCGGGGGTCGGGTCGCGGGGGCAGCAGCTTGAGCAGAGAAACCCAGACGTCTCTGTCCCCGGCCAGTTCTTCCAGCTCTTCCGGGGGGACCCCGAGGCGTTCCCAGGCCAGCCGAGAGACATAGTCTCTCCAGCGTGTCCTGGGTCTTCCCCGGGGTCTCATCCCAGTGGGACGTGCCCGGAACACCTCCCCAGGGAGGCGCCCAGGGGGCATCCTAACCAGATGCCCGAGCCACCTCATCTGACTCCTCTCAATGCGGAGGAGCAGCGGTTCTACTCCGAGCCCCTCCCGGATGACTGAGCTTCTCACCCTATCTCTAAGGGAGAGCCCAGACACCCTGCGGAGGAAACCCATTTCGGCCGCTTGTATTCGCGATCTTGTTCTTTCGGTCACTACCCACAACTCGTGACCATAGGTGAGGATGGGAACGTAGATTGACCAGTAAGTAGAGAGCTTCGCCTTCTGGCTCAGCTCCCTCTTCACAACGACGGGTCGGTGCAGAGCCCGCAACACTGCAGACGCCGCACCGATCCGCCCGTCAATCTCCCGCTCCATTCGTCCCTCACTCGTGAACAAGACCCCGAGATACTTGAACTCCTCCACTTGGGGAAGGATCTCATTCCCGACCCGGAGAGAGCATTCCACCCTTTTCCGGCTGAGAACCATAGTCTCGGATTTGGAGGTGCTGATTTTCATCCCAGCCGCTTCACACTCGGCTGCGAATCGCTCCAGTGAGAGTTGAAGGTCACGGCCTGACGACGCTAACAGAACCACATCATCTGCAAAAAGCAGAGACCCGATTCTGAGGTCGCCAAATCGGACACCCTCAACACCCTGGCTGCGCCTAGAAATTCTGTCCATAAAGGTTAGGAACAGAATCGGTGACAAAGGGCAGCCCTGACGGAGTCCAACTCTCACCGGAAACGTATCCGACTTACTGTCGGCAATGCGGACCAAACTCTGGCACCGGTCATACAGAGACCGAACGGCCCCTATCAAGGGGTCCGGCACTCCATATTCCCGGAGCACCCCCCACAGGACTCCACGAGGGACACGGTCGAACGCTTTCTCCAAGTCCACAAAACACATGTAGACTGGTTGGGCGAACTCCCATGCACCCTCCAGGATCCTGCCGAGGGTATAGAGCTGGTCCACTGTTCCACGGCCAGGACGAAAGCCACACTGCATCTCCTGAATCCGAGGCTCGATTATCCGACGGATCCTCCTCTCCAATACCCCCGAATAGACCTTACCAGGGAGGCTGAGGAGTGTGATCCCCCTATAGTTGGAACACACCCTCCGGTCCCCCTTTTTAAGGAGGGGGACCACCACCCCAATCTGCCAGTCCAGAGGCACTGTCCCCGATGTCCACGCGATGCTGCAGAGGCGTGTCAGCCAAGACAGCCCTACAACATCCAGAGACTTGAGAAACTCAGGACGGACCTCATCCACCCCCGGGGCCTTGCCACCGAGGAGCTTTTTGACCACCTCGGCAACCTCAGCCCCAGAAATGGGAGGCCCCATCTCCGAGTTCTCCGACTCTGCCTCTTCCGAGCACGTGTTGGTAGGATTGAGGAGTTCCTCGAAGTACTCCCCCCACCGACTCACAACATCCCTAGTTGAGGTCAGCAAAGCCCCGTCCCCACTGTAAACAGTGTTGACTGTGAGCCGCTTCCCCCCCCTGAGACGCCGGATGGTGGACCAGAATCTCTTCGAGGCCGTCCGGAAATCGTTCTCCATGGTCTCACCGAACTCCTCCCAGGCCCGAATTTTTGCCTCAGCAACCGCCGAAGCCGCAGCCCGTCTGGCCTGTCGGTACCTATCAGCTGCTTCCAGGGTCCCACTGGCCAAAAAGGCCCGATAGGACTCCTTCTTCAGCTTGACGGCTTCCCTCACCACTGGTGTCCACCAGCAGGTTCGAGGGTTGCCGCCACGACAGGCACCGACCACCTTACGGCCACAACTCCGATCAGCTGCCTCGGCAATGGAGTCACGGAACATGAACCATTCGGACTCAATGTCCCCCACCTCCCCCGGGATATGGTTGAAGCTCTGCCGGAGGTGGGAGTTAAAGCTCCTTCTGACGGGGGATTCTGACAAACGCTCCCAGCAGACCCTCACAATACGTTTGGGCCTGCCAGGTCTGATCGGCATCCTCCCCCACCAGCGGAGCCAACTCACCACCAGGTGGTGATCAGTTGACAGCTCAGCCCCTCTCTTCACCCGAGTGTCCAGAACATACGGCCGCAAGTCCGATGATACAACCACAAAGTCGATCATCGAACTGCGGCCAAGGGTGTCCTGGTGCCAAGTGCACATATGGACACCCTTATGTCTGAACATGGTGTTCGTTATGGACAGTCCATGACCAGCACAGAAGTCCAACAACATAACACCACTCTGGTTCAGATCGGGGGGGCCGTTCCTCCGAATCACACCCCTCCAGGTCTCACTGTCATTGCCCACGTGAGCATTGAAGTCCCCCAGCAGAACGAGGGAGTCTCCAGTAGGAGCATTCTCCAGTGCCTCCCCCAAAGACTCCAAAAAGGGTGGGTACTCTGAACTGCTGTTTGGCGCATAGGCACAAACAACAGTCAGGACTCGTCCCCCCACCCGAAGGCGGAGGGAGGCTACCCTCTCGTTCACTGGGGTAAACCCCAATGTACTGGCACACAGCCGGGGGGCAATAAGTATGCCCACACCTGCTCTGCGCCTCTCACCACGGGCAACTCCAGAGTGGAAGAGAGTCCAACCCCTCTCAAGAGTACTGGTTCCAGAGCCCAAGCCGTGCGTCGAGGTGAGTCCGACTATATCTAGCCGGAACCGCTCAGCCTCGCGCACCAGCTCCGGCTCCTTCCCCAACAGAGAGGTGACATTCCACGTCCCAAGAGCTAGCTTCAGTAGCCGAGGATCAGACCGCCAAGGCCTCTGCCTTCGGCTGCTACCCAGCTCACATCGCACCCGACCCCCTTGGCCCCTCCCACGGGTGGTTAGCCCGTCGGAAGGGGGACCCACGTCATCATTTCGGGCTATGCCCGACCGAGCCCCATGGGCACAGACCCGGCCACCAGGCGCCCGCTGCCGGGCCCCACCCCCGGGCCTGGCTCCGAGGGGAGACCGAGGTCCAAATTTTTTGTTCATCATGGGGGGTCTTTTGAGCTGTTCTTTGTCTGGTCCCTCATCTAGGATCTGTTTGCCTTGGGTGACCCTACCAGGGGCTTAAAGCCCCGGGCAACATAGCTCCCAGACTCATTGGGGCACGCAAACTCCCCCACCACGATAAGGTGACAGCTCAGGGGGGAGTACAATATATATCAAAATGGTTTAAACCTTGTTGTTGTCACAGTTCCCAGAGACGTTGTAATCGTTGAGGATTCTATATTCACCCCCTCATTAGAGGCACGTAATGCAGATTGATGACACTGAATCTTCTTCTCTGTTCATTGCTGGCATCATTCCCAGCATCGTAAGTGTTCGTGGCATTGTTAGCCTCTTCTTCTGGATCTTGATATCGAGAATCCTTTTGTATTTCTGGTTTGTCAGTCCTCTGTCTTCGTTCACCGGAGTCTTTGTCTTTTTGTCCTTGAGTTTGGTGATTTTTTCTTCTTTTGATGCCTTGACACAATGTGACAGGTGATACCACGTGGGAGATCCTGTAACTTGGACTGCTGTCCCTGTGCTGCGAAATGGCTGTGCTGCTCAAATGGTCTCTCCTTCATCATGGTTACATGCTGCCATTCCGACATCTCGCCATTCCGACATGGGTCTCCAATTGTCGGAATGGCGACACTTAATTTTTTATCAAACGTCCCACCATTCCGACATTTTTTTCCTCCTATGGTCGGAATGGCGGTATGTTTTTTGTTTTTTTTAACATACCGCCATTCCGACAGTTCCTTTTAATAGCCTATTTTTTACCCAAAACATTTTGCACTAATGATATGCCGGCGCAAATACGCCCTAAAGTTTGGCGCACAAGCTTTGCACATGCAGAGGCCACAGCCTCGCAAACAAACTTTAATAATCTATTATCAAAATCCCCTGAATTTCAAATATAAAAATACAGATATTAATGTAACTCTGGCGAGACTGAAACTGATTAAGCAGAAATACAGTGTCAGTGAGCTGTCACAGCAGCCAGCTGGAGCGGAGCTCTCCACAGAGCCCATGCGTCTTTTGCACGCTGTCATCATATGCAAAAGTAATAATTGCAATTACAGATATCACGGCTACTGCACAGGACACAGTTGCGAGCACTCTGCCTTGCCTTGCCAATAGGAGAAGAGATAAATGACAGCATAGAATGTATAAAACACAACAAAATTCAGTAAAAACGTTTATTCATGTTATTCACGTGATTTATGAGTACTCACTCCAATTTTGGGAAGCGCGGATGGGCTTTGCGCATTTGGCACAAACACACAGCCGCAACGGTTGTAGCTTTATACAGCCTGTTGATATCTTAAGGACCTAACTGGTCACACCTGGGAGTAAATGTCATGTAGAGATTGTTTTTACATGACATTACAGCTGAACATATAGCTTTCATCCACAAACCAACGTGGGAGAGCCCGAAGACGCATGTGCCAGACGCACATAGGCATGCGTAAAACCAATTTTGACCACTTCATACTGTTTATTTGCTTTCATTTAGTTAACTTTCGTTTCTTTTGGATTCTTGTGCGTGTTATGGAGCCGTTTTGGTCCATGTTTGTAAGCCTTTTTTTCCTGGATTAAATTTTCTGAAGTTAAAACAAGTGGCATTGGAGTGTGTGATTGAAAACCACCGCGGACTGCTTCTCCTCCTCCAGTTGCCGAGACTTTGTGTTTTTAATAACGCTTGTCTATAAACATGTGTTAAACATATAAATTGCATGAACAGAAAGAAGGGACTCACCTGTTGAGTAACACACATTTCCTTATACGGAAAGCCTTGTCGGAATGGTGGGACATTTGAACGTCAGAATAGCGGGATGTCGCAATGGTGGGATGTCGGAATGGTGGGACGTTTGCATGTCGGAATGGTGGTATGTCGGAATGGTGGTATGTCGGAATGGTGGGATGTCGGAATAGCGGGATTGTCGGAATGGCGGGATTTCGGAATGGGTGTTGCCACCTCCTTCATCATATACACAGTTATTTATACATCACCTTCCACCATGAAGCGTTGTCCCTTTTTGTTTCTCTCTTTGTTCTTAAAATGCTGTTATGCATGTCTAAACCAATCCATTAAATTAGATCATTTTGGCAGTAAAGCGATCTACAATGTGCTTGGTCGCAAAGCTGCTCATCTGTGGTAAACAGCTCTTCAGAAAGGCATTCTTCAATTGATTTCACTAATTCTATGTAATCATTTTGTGATTTCCTACAAAACTACACTTCTTATCCCATCTGTCTGAGTATTTAATATTGTCTGGGTCCCGTTAAAACATGTATTTTTCCCATCTAATTCCTTGTTTGCTTTAAAACAAGTATTCCCCATTTTCTATCCCTTCAGTAGCCAACCAGTTTGTATGGAGTACACTGGAGCAACTTGACTGATCAGTAAAACACTGCTTTTGTTGTCACCGCAAGGCTTCCCCCGTCGGTTGTTTCACTGAGACACTACTGAGTAACTATAACTCAACACAGTTTATACACATAACATTCATATACATACTAACAAACAAACAAACAATTATTTATCGCAATTTTCTCATCTCTGTTCGAACGTACACCCAGGTAAATATTCCTGTAGTCTTCTCATACCGACTATGGACCCATTCATTGTTTAACTTCACTGTTTTGCAAATCCTAATTGAATATTACACATTGACATTGAACTTTACTTGATAAGCAGGTCTTCATTGCATTCAGCAGCCTATATGTGAGCATCTATGTGTAAGCTGTTCTTCTTTGCATTTATCAGCAGCAAGCAATTCTTCATTGCACATGCATATGAAAATAGTAAAACAATTCCAATGCGTTAGCGAAACCTTCTATATCAGGAGTGTCCATCATGATGCTGGGAATAGAACCTCTTTCCCAGAATAGTTCAACCTTCATTACTCAACTGATCATAACTCCGCAATGAGCACATTTCAAAGTATCATTCCTCTACATATATTCAAAAATCTATGTGTAAATGTTTAATATTTCTTATATTTGTTGATGTCATTCTGTGTGCATGTGGCCTAAACCCAATCTCTGTGTGGCAATTTTAATTTAAACAAGTTGAACTCTGCCTCTGATCATTTAAAAAAGGTGTGTACCAATATCAACCTTTCTCAGGTAATTACTGATCCTACAAAACCAAAGAGATCCTTCAAGGTTGTCCCTGATTGGCTCAATCTTAACAAATCAAAGGTAGAAAATCCGCAGTATCTGAACTTGGTGTTAGTTATCACTGCTCAATAGCCTGTATCAGAATTGCAAAAATGAAAACATTAGGTCCACGCTTGGTATCCAGATCCTGAAACATCTCCATGAGCAGGCTTTTTTTTAACTGATCTGTTGAATAGTTATATGACACTGTTAAAATCCCAGATGAAGATCTAGCACTTGACCATTTTTGTAAATCTTCTAATTCCATAGTTGATAAACACGCCCCTTTTAAAAAGTATAGAACTTAGAACAGGTCTATCCCTGGCTTTCGGCAGAACTGTCTTCTTTACTTTTTTTTCCCCTTGTCCTGTTCAGCTTTATGTCAGAAGAATTGTAGTCTGAATACCTTTGATGCCAAACAGATTTGTTTTGCCAAGGGAAGTTTTATAAATGTAAAGCTCCCCTTGATGCCCATTTATTTATTTCTGTTTACAATATATGACATGAACTGAACTGAACCGGACCGGGGGACAAGGAAAGAAGAAGAGGAAAGAAGAGGAAACAGAACAAAAATAGAAACAAAAACCAGACAACCAGCTGCTACACCTGTAAAAAACAAAACAGACAACAATCCATGGCCTATGAGGGGAATCCAGCCTTAGCGCCACCAGGAGCACCTGAAAGCAGACAAGCAGAGAAAAAACAAACACACAAACAAACAAAAACAAGCACAAGAAGCGGCAATCGCATACAACACAGCTGTGGATATAGATGACCTGAGACGACATGATAATACATCAACTGCTTAGTGACCATGCTACTGGACTAATGAATGTGTGTGTGTGTGTGTGTGAGAACATGCAACACCCATGGCACAGGACCTACATGATAACCGTGCTTAGTTATGAGTGTATAAGCGTACAGGGCCACAATCCACAGCCCCCCCCCCCCCCCCCAAGCAATCAGAAGCAGGCAGAGAGGGCCACAAGACCCAGGCCACCAGCAGCCCCCACAGAGCACAGCACCCAGGCAGCCCACCGCAGGGGCAACCACGCATCCACCCAGAAGACTGCAGAGGAAGCCCCCGGAAAGAGCCCCCATAAGCATAGGGCAGAGGCACTCCGGGAACCAGGGGTAACAGCCCACCCCAGGAGCCCGAGCGCCCCCAAACCCCACAGCAGAGGCCCCACCCAATACCCAGGAGGGCCAAGCGCCCCAGACAGCCACAAAGTGGGTCAGCGCCTGCCCCAGCGCCCCTGGCCAAGTGCCCTGGGAGTCAAGACGTGCCCACAGGTGGGTGAAGTCGCGAGCAGTGGGGAGAGGCAACGCTGATGCCCCATCGGGAGAAACACAGGCAGGCCAGGCGACAGCAAGTCCCAGATCCAGGCCCAATCATACACACACTTTCACGTCCCATACATCCACACATCCACACATCCTACCTCCCTCGACTCTGCTGGGGTGTAGTGCAGCGGGCACACCAGGAGGCCAGCAACCCCCCAGCCACCACAGACCCCGAACCAGCAGAACAATTAATTAATCCACCTGGCCCCTCCTGCCCCGAGCAGACACCAGGAAGCAGGGGTGTGCGAAGAAGACCCCTCCCCTCACCCTTCTGGCTCTTCAATATTTTCTAATAGTGAGCAATTAAAATTGAGGGGCAGCCAAACTTGTAGAACTGGGAGCGCGGCACTCTGGGCAGCCTACATACCCAAAGAGCCCCGCCCACCAGATGCCACTCAGTGTAACCACCCCCCTGTGGATATAGATGACCTGAGACGACATGATAATACATCAACTGCTTAGTGACCATGCTACTGGACTAATGAATGTGTGTGTGTGTGTGTGAGAACATGCAACACCCATGGCACAGGACCTACATGATAACCGTGCTTAGTTATGAGTGTATAAGCGTACAGGGCCACAATCCACAGCCCCCCCCCCCAAGCAATCAGAAGCAGGCAGAGAGGGCCACAAGACCCAGGCCACCAGCAGCCCCCACAGAGCAAAGAACCCAGGCAGCCCACCGCAGGGGCAACCACGCATCCACCAGGAAGACTGCAGAGTAAGCCCCCGGAAAGAGCCCCCATAAGCATAGGGCAGAGGCACTCCAGGAACCAGGGGTAACAGCCCACCGACCCCGCCAGGCCCCAGCCGCCCAGACATGGGCCGTGCACTGGACCTGGGCCCCAGGACCCACCCCCCAAGACCTAATGTGTGTGTGTGAGTGTGTTTGATAAGTAGTAATGTCTAAGGTGTAATTAAAACAGGGGCAGGGAACTGCAGAGTGCAACCAAAGGGGACCACCTACGTGGCCCCATCCACTGCACCCCACCGAACACACACGCCCCCAAAACCCTTCATGTGTGAGTGTGTGCTGTGTACAGGAGCCAGAAGGGAGAGGGGTATGGGGATATATAACGGGGGAGCTACTCTCCCCCAGAGAGGGCAGCCAGGGACTGGCTGCAATAGGCATCCCCGCTACCTGGGAGCCAACAATGGGCAGGAGGGCCTGATGTCCACCAGGCTCGGGGCCTGCAGCGACCATATTCCGGGAGCTACTGTACCCCCAGAAGGTACCCATCCCGCCCCACCCCACCCCACTCAACCCAACCCCACCCAGGAGGACCTCTACAAAAAACAAACAAACAACATCAAAAAACAAACAAACAAACCACCCGGTCACACCAGTCGCAGCAGCCCGGGCCTGAGACCCACCATCACCCAGCAACGCACCACCACCACTATGTGATAAAACTAATCAGAGGGGACCAAAGAGAATGAAGGGATGCTACACTTTAGCCATGTTGATAGGTCCTCACAGACTTCAAGCCAGAACTTCTGGACAGGCGCAGAAAAACCAAAAAGCGTGTGCATAATCATCAGGTGTGTTATCTGTGCAATGTGAGCAGATGTTTGAGTGTGTTAGACCCATCCTGAACATCCTTTGTCCTGTATAGTGTGTTCTATGAAGGATTTTGTATTGTATGAGCTGTAAATTAGGATTTCGAGTCTTTATGAAGGTGTTCAAACATATTTGTGGTTAGAAGCTATGACCAGAACTGATGGATAAATCTGCCTCCCATTTTGAGGATGGAAGAGAAATTGTGTCATCTATCTTAGACAATAATTTATATATTTTTGATAGTAGTTTTGGGGTACAGATGCTTAGAAATTCTGCTACCCTAGTCGGGGGTTGTAAGTCTGTTTGGTGGAGGATATATCCATCCATCCATCCATCATCTGCCGCTTATCCGGGGGTCGGGTCGCGGGGGCAGCAGCTTGAGCAGAGAAACCCAGACGTCTCTGTCCCCGGCCACTTCCTCCAGCTCTTCCGGGGGGACCCCGAGGCGTTCCCAGGCCAGCCGAGAGACATAGTCTCTCCAACGTGTCCTTCGCCTTCTGGCTCAGCTCCCTCTTCACAACGACGGGTCGGTGCAGAGCCTGCAACACTGCAGGCGCCGCACCGATCCGCCCGTCAATCTCCCGCTCCATTCGTCCGTCACTCGTGAACAAGACCCCGAGATACTTGAACTCCTCCTCTTGGGGAAGGATCTCATTCCCGACCCGGAGAGAGCATTCCACCCTTTTCCGGCTGAGAACCATAGTCTCGGATTTGGAGGTGCTGATTCTCATCCCAGCCGCTTCACACTCGGCTGCGAATCACTCCAGTGAGAGCTGAAGGTCACGGCCTGACGACGCTAACAGAACCACATCATCTGCAAAAAGCAGAGACCCGATTCTGAGGTCGCCAAATGGGACACCCTCAACGCCCTGGCTCCGCCTAGAAATTCTGTCCATAAAAGTTAGGAACAGAATCGGAGACAAAGGGCAGCCCTGACGGAGTCCAACTCTCACCGGAAACGTATCCGACTTACTGCCGGCAATGCGGACCAAACTCTGGCACCGGTCATACAGAGACCGAACGGCCCCTATCAAGGGGTCCGGCACTCCATATTCCCGGAGCACCCCCCACAGGACTCCACGAGGGACACGGTCGAACGCTTTCTCCAAGTCCACAAAACACATGTAGACTGGTTGGGCGAACTCCCATAAACCCTCCAGGATCCTGCCGAGGGTATAGAGCTGGTCCACTGTTCCACGGCCAGGACGAAAGCCACACTGCATCTCCTGAATCCGAGGCTCGATTATCCGACGGATCCTCCTCTCCAATACCCCCGAATAGACCTTACCAGGGAGGCTGAGGAGTGTGATACCCCTATAGTTGGAACACACCCTCCGGTCCCCCTTTTTAAAGAGGGGGACCACCACCCCAATCTGCCAGTCCAGAGGCACTGTCCCCGATGTCCACGCGATACTGCAGAGGCGTGTCAGCCAAGACAGCCCTACAACATCCAGAGCCTTGAGAAACTCAGCACGGACCTCATCCACACCCGGGGCCTTGCCACCGAGGAGCTTTTTAACCACCTCGGCAACCTCAGCCCCAGAAATGGGAGGCCCCGTCTCCGAGCTCTCCGACTCTGCCTCTTCCGAGCACGTGTTGGTAGGATTGAGGAGTTCCTCGAAGTACTCCCCCCACCGACTCACAACATCCCTAGTTGAGGTCAGCAAAGCCCCGTCCCCACTGTAAACAGTGTTGACTGTGAGCCGCTCCCCCCCCCCTGAGACGCCGGATGGTGGACCAGAATCTTTTCGAGGCCATCCGGAAATCGTTCTCCATGGTCTCACCGAACTCCTCCTAGGCCAGAGTTTTTGCCTCACAACCGCCGAAGCCGTGGCCCGTCTGGCCCATCGGTACCTATCAGCTTCTTCCAGGGTCCCACTGGCCAAAAAGGCCCGATAGGACTCCTTCTTCAGCTTGACGGCTTCCCTCACCACTGGTGTCCACCAGCAGGTTCGAGGGTTGCCGCCACGACAGGCACCGACCACCTTACGGCCACAACTCTGACCAGCTGCCTCGGCAATGGAGTCACGGAACATGGCCCATTCGGACTCAATGTCCCCCAACTCAAATATGGTTGAAGCTCTGCCGGAGGTGGGAGTTAAAGCTCCTTCTGAAGGGGGATTCTGACAAACGCTCCCAGCAGACCCTCACAATACGTATGGGCCTGCCAGGTCTGATCGGCATCCTCCCCCACCAGCGGAGCCAACTCGCCACCAGGTGGTGATCAGTTGACAGCTCCGCCCCTCTCTTCACCCGAGTGTCCAGGACATACGGCCGCAAGTCCGATGATACAACCACAAAGTCGATCATCGAACTGCGGCCAAGGGTGTCCTGGTGCCAAGTGCACATATGGACACCCTTATGCCTGAACATGGTGTTCGTTATGGACAGTCTATGACTGGCACAGAAGTCCAACAACATAACACCACTCTGATTCAGATCGGGGGGGCCGTTTCTCCCAATCACACCCCTCCAGGTCTCACTGTCATTGCCCACGTGAGCATTGAAGTCCCCCAGCAGAATGAGGGAGTCTCCGGTAGGAGCATTCTCCAGTGCTTCCCCCAGAGACTCCAAAAAGGGTAGGTACTCTGAACTGCTGTTTGGCGCATAGGCACAAACAACAGTCAGGACTCGTCCCCCCACCCAAAGGCGGAGGGAGGCTACCCTCTCGTTCACTGGGGTAAACCCCAATGTACTGGCACACAGCCGGGGGGCAATAAGTATGCCCACACCTGCTCTGCGCCTCTCACCACGGGCAACTCCAGAGTGGAAGAGAGTCCAACCCCTCTCAAGAGTACTGGTTCCAGATCCCAAGCCGTGTGTCGAGGTGAGTCCGACTATATCTAACGGTCTGATGAAGTTTCAACAATAAACAACAAACTTTGTATTATGAGAAAGAACCAGACTCATTCTTCAGGAATCCGAAAATAAGCTCTATTTTACGAGTTATGCACGAATTCGGATTCTCCTATAAAACGAATTCCTTAACTCAAACCATGTTAAGACTGCTTTGTCCTTCATATTTATTCATGTCTAATCAAGTTTCAATGATAAACAACGTTGTACTTTGTAGAATGAGAAAGAACTTCTTCAGCAAAAAGCATCTCTCGACAAATGACGAAATACAGATTTTGCTATAAAATTAATTACTATCAGCCTGACTTAAAACTGTTTGTCTTCCTTATTTATCCACTTAAAATTAAAATTAAAAGTTTCAACAATTAAAAAACTTTTGTAGTTTGAGAAAGAACAACTTAATCTTGAGCAATCAGTATAAAAAGAGGGTAAGCAAAGGTGCGAATGTCAAACCATAAATGATCAAAACAGGGAGCGGAGGTGTTTGGCTGAGACAAGGTGTGAATGTCCACCCATAATTAATGAAAAGCGGGCAACAAGTAGGTTCGAATGCCCAACCATACATCATCAAAAGCAGGAGTGGATATGTTCGGCTACAAGAAGGTTTGAACGTCTGACCATAGTTTGTAAAAAGCGGGTAAGAAAAGGTTCGAATGCCCGAACATACACCATCAAAGGAGGGAGCGGAGGTGTTCCGCTGTAAGAAGGTGTGAATGTCCGACCATAGTTGGTAAAAAACGGGTAAGAAAAGGTTAAAATACCCGACTGTACACAATCAGTAGCGGGTGCGGAGTTGTTCGGCTACTAAAAGGTGTGAAAGTCCGACCATGGTTTGTAAAAAGCGGGTAAGAAAAGGTGCGAATGCCCGAAAATGTATGATCAAAAGAGGGAGCGGAGGTGTTCGGCTGCAAGAAGGTGTGAATGTACACCCATAATTACTGAAAAATGGGTAAGAAAAGGTGCGAATGCCCAACTATACATAATCAAAAGCAGGAGTGGATGTGTTCGGGTCCAAGAAGGGCTGAATGTCTGACCATAGTTTTTAAAAAGCAGGTAAGAAAAGGTTTGACTGCCCGAACATACACCATCAAAAGAGGGAGCGGAGGTGTTCCGCTGTAAGAAGGTGTGAATGTCCGACCATAGTTGGTAAAAAGCGGGTAAGAAAAGGTTAAAATACCCGACTTCACACAATCAATAGCGGGAGCGGAGTTGTTCGGCTACTAAAAGATGTGAAAGTCCGACTATGGTTTGTAAAAAGCGGGTAAGAAAAGGTGCTAATGCCCGACAATGTATGATCAAAAGAGGGAGCGGAGGTGTTCGGCTGCAAGAAGGTCTGAATGTCCAACCATAATTTTTTAAAAACCGGGAAGGAAAGGCTCGAAAGCCCGACTATACACCATCAAAAGCGGGAGCAGAGTGGTTCAGCTGCAAGAAGGTCTGAATGTCCATCAATAATTGCTTTAAAACATGAAAGAAAATTTTCGAATATCATCCGCACATAATTCCTGAAAAATGGGTAAAAAAAAGGTGCGAATGCCCAACCATACATTATCAAAAGCAGGTGTGAATGTCAGATCATAATTTGCAAAAAGCTGATGAGAAAGGGTGAGAATGCCCGACTATACACCATCAAATGCGGGAGCGGAGGTGTTCGGCTCTGAGTAGGTGTGAATGTCCGACCATAATTGCTGAAAAATGTGTTAGAAAAGGAAAGAATGCCGGACCATACATCATCAAAAGCGAGAGAGGTGGTGTTCGGCCGCAAAAAGGTGTAAATGTTCGACTAAAGTTTGTAAAAAGCGGGTAAGACATGGTGCGAATGCCTGACAAGGTATGATCAAAAGCAGGGGCGGAGGTGTTCAGCTGCAAGAAGGTCTAAATGTCCATCACTAATTGCTAGAAAACATGAAAGAAAATTTTCGAAAATCAAACCGCATATGATCATAAGTGGGAGAGGAGGTGTTCAGCTGCAAGAAGGTGTGAATGTCCACCCATTATTCCTGACAAATGGGTAAAAAAAAGGTGCGAATGCCCAACCATACATCATCAAAAGCAGGAGTGGATGTGTTCGGCTAAAAGAAGGTTTGAATATCCAACCAAACATAATCAAAAGTGGGAGCATGGCTTTTCGACTGCAAGTAGGTGTGAATGTCAGATCATAATTTGCAAAAAGCTGATGAGAAAGGGTGAGAATGTCCGACTGCACACCATCAAATGCGGGAGCGGAGTTGTTCGGCTGTGAGTAGGTGTGAATCTCCGACCGTAATTTCTGAAAAATGTGTTAGAAAAGGTAAGAATGCCGGTCCATACATCATCAAAAGCGAGAGAGGTGGTTTTCGGCTGCAAGTAGGTGTGAATGTCCAGCCATAATTACTCACAAACGGGTAAGAAAAGGTAGTATTGCCAGACCATACATGATCAAAACAGGGAGCGGAGGTGTTCCGCTGTAAGAAGGTGTGAATGTCCGACCATAGTTGGTAAAAAACGGGTAAGAAAAGGTTAAAATACCCGACTGTACACAATCAGTAGCGGGTGTGGACTTGTTCGGCTACTAAAAGGTGTGAAAGTCCGACCATGGTTTGTAAAAAGCGGGTAAGAAAAGGTGCGAATGCCCGAAAATGTATGATCAAAAGAGGGAGCGGAGGTGTTCGGCTGCAAGAAGGTGTGAATGTACACCCATAATTACTGAAAAATGGATAAGAAAAGGTGCGAATGCCCAACTATACATAATCAAAAGCAGGAGTGGATGTGTTCGGCTCCAAGAAGGGCTGAATGTCTGACCATAGTTTGTAAAAAGCAGGTAAGAAAAGGTTTGACTGCCCGAACATACACCATCAAAAGAGGGAGCGGAGGTGTTCCGCTGTAAGAAGGTGTGAATGTCCGACCATAGTTGGTAAAAAGTGGGTAAGAAAAGGTTAAAATACCCGACTTCACACAATCAATAGCGGGAGCGGAGTTGTTCGGCTACTAAAAGATGTGAAAGTCCGACTATGGTTTGTAAAAAGCGGGTAAGAAAAGGTGCTAATGCCCGACAATGTATGATCAAAAGAGGGAGCGGAGGTGTTCGGCTGCAAGAAGGTCTGAATGTCCAACCATAATTTTTTAAAAACCGGGAAGGAAAGGCTCGAAAGCCCGACTATACACCATCAAAAGCGGGAGCAGAGTGGTTCAGCTGCAAGAAGGTCTGAATGTCCATCAATAATTGCTTTAAAACATGAAAGAAAATTTTCGAATATCATCCGCACATAATTCCTGAAAAATGGGTAAAAAAAAGGTGCGAATGCCCAACCATACATTATCAAAAGCAGGTGTGAATGTCAGATCATAATTTGCAAAAAGCTGATGAGAAAGGGTGAGAATGCCCGACTATACACCATCAAATGCGGGAGCGGAGGTGTTCGGCTCTGAGTAGGTGTGAATGTCCGACCATAATTGCTGAAAAATGTGTTAGAAAAGGAAAGAATGCCGGACCATACATCATCAAAAGCGAGAGAGGTGGTGTTCGGCTGCAAAAAGGTGTAAATGTTCGACTAAAGTTTGTAAAAAGCGGGTAAGACATGGTGCGAATGCCTGACAAGGTATGATCAAAAGCAGGGGCGGAGGTGTTCAGCTGCAAGAAGGTCTAAATATCCATCACTAATTGCTAGAAAACATGAAAGAAAATTTTCGAAAATCAAACCGCATATGATCATAAGTGGGAGAGGAGGTGTTCAGCTGCAAGAAGGTGTGAATGTCCACCCATTATTCCTGACAAATGGGTAAAAAAAAGGTGCGAATGCCCAACCATACATCATCAAAAGCAGGAGTGGATGTGTTCGGCTACAAGAAGGTGTGAACGTCCAACCAAAGTTTGTAAAAAGCAGTTAAGAAAAGGTTTGAATATCCAACCAAACATAATCAAAAGTGGGAGCATAGCTTTTCGACTGCAAGTAGGTGTGAATGTCAGATCATAATTTGCAAAAAGCTGATGAGAAAGGGTGAGAATGTCCGACTGCACACCATCAAATGCGGGAGCGGAGTTGTTCGGCTGTGAGTAGGTGTGAATCTCCGACCGTAATTTCTGAAAAATGTGTTAGAAAAGGTAAGAATGCCGGTCCATACATCATCAAAAGCGAGAGAGGTGGTGTTCGGCTGCAAGTAGGTGTGAATGTCCAGCCATAATTACTCACAAACGGGTAAGAAAAGGTAGTATTGCCAGACCATACATGATCAAAACAGGGAGCGGAGGTGGTTCAGCTGCAAGAAGGTGTGAATGTCCGACTAAAGTTCAAATATATTAACAAAAGCGGGTGGAGAGGTATTCGGATGAGAGTGGTTGAGAATTTCCAACCATAATCTATAAAATTCGGTGAAAAAAAGGTTTGATAGAACACTAAAAGGTGGAGCGGAAGTGTTCGGCTGCAAGAAGGTGTGAATGTCCGACTATATTTGGTGAAAAGCAGGTGAAGCAAGGTCTGAATGCCCAACCTTACATTATCAAAAGCGAGATCAGAAGTGTTTGGCTGCAAGAAGGCCATAGTTTGCCAAAAGCGGGTAAGCTGCGAATGACCAACTAAATATCAACAAAAGTGGGGGCGGAGGTCTTCGGATGCAACTGGGTGTGAACATCCCACCATACAAGTATGATGGAGAGGAAGCTGTGAACAGCCGACCATAGTTTACAAAAAGCGGGTGAGACAAGGTGCGAATGTCCAACCATACATGATCAAAACAGGGAGCGGAGGTGTTTGGCTGTGACAAGGTGTGAATGTCCACCCAAAATTAATGAAAAGCGGGCAAAAAGTAGGTTTGAATGCCCAAGCATACATCATCAAAAGAAGGAGTGGATGTGTTCGGCTACAAGAAGGTTTGAATGTCCGAGCATAGTTTGTAAAAAGCGGGTAAGAAAAGGTTCGAATGCCCAAACATACACCATCAAAAGAGGGAGCGGAGGTGTTCCGCTGTAAGAAGGTGTGAATGTCCGACCATAGTTGGTAAAAAGTGGGTAAGAAAAGGTTAAAATACCCGACTGTACACAATCAATAGGGGGAGCGGAGTTGTTCGGCTACAAGAAGATGTGAAAGTCCAACCATGGTTTGTAAAAAGCTGGTAAGAAAAGGTTCGAATGCCCGAATATATACCATCAAAAGCGGAAGCGGAGGTGTTCGGCTGCAAGAAGGTGTGAACGTCCGACCAAAGTTTGTAAAAAGCAGTTAAGAAAAGGTTCGAATATCCAACCAAACATAATCAAAAGCGGGAACAGAGCTGTTCGACTGCAAGTAGGTGTGAATGTCCAGCCATAATTACTCACAAACGGGTAAGAAAAGGTAGTATTGCCAGACCATACATGATCAAAACAGGGAGCTGAGGTGGTTCAGCACCAAGGTGTGAATGTCTGACTATAGTTTGTAAAAAGCGGGTAAGATAAGGTGCGAATGCCCGACAATGTATAATCAAAAGAGGGAGCAGAGGTTTTCGGCTACAAGAAGGTTTGAATGTCCGACCATAGTTTGTAAAAACCGGGTAAGAAAAGGTTCAAATGCCTGACTATACACCATCAAAAGCGGGAGCGGAGATGTTCCGCTGTAAGACGGTGTGAATGTCCGACCATAGTTGGTAAAAAGCGGGTAAGAAAAGGTTAAAATACCCGACTGTACACAATCAATAGCGGGAGCGGAGTTGTTCGGCTACAAGAAGGTGTGAAAGTCCAACCATCGTTTGTAAAAAGCTGGTAAGAAAAGGTTCGAATGCCCGAATATATACCATCAAAAGCGGAAGCGGAGGTGTTCGGCTGCAAGAAGGTGTGAACGTCCGACCAAAGTTGGCAAAAAGCAGTAAAGAAAAGGTTCGAATATCCAAACATAATTAAAAGTGAGAGAGATTTTGTTCAGCTGCAAGTAGGTGTGAATATCCAGCCATAATTACTCACAAACGGGTAAGAAAATGTAGTATTGCCAGACCATACATGATCAAAACAGGGAGCGGAGGTGGTTTAGCGGCAAAAAGGGGTGAATGTCCAACTAAAGTTCAAATATATTAACAAAAGCGGGAGGATAGGTCTTCGGATTAGAGTGGTTGAAATTTCCAACCATAATCTATAAAATGCGGTGAAAAAAAAAGGTGTGAAGGAATGAATTTTATAGCAAAATCCGAAATCATGCATAACTCCGCAAAAGGAATGTATTGCTCAACCAAAGGGATGCTTCTTTCTCATTCAGGGTAATATGAGGAACTTTATGCTTGATACATTTTAGACATGGATAACTATGAAGGACAAAGCAATTTTAACTTGGTTTGAGCAAAGCAATTCATTTTATAGGAAAATCCGAAATCGTGCAGGACTCATGAAAGTAAGCTTATTCTCGGATTCCTGATCCTCCAGTGTTGCTCTTTCCTATACTGCAAAATACAGCCTTGTTCTTTGTTGAAATCGATATAGACATTGATAAATATGAAGGACAAAGCAGTTTCCACTTTGTTTGAGTGAAGGAATTAATTTTATAGCAAAATCCCAAATCAAGCAGAACGTATGAAAATAAGCGTGTTTTCGGATTCCCTATCCTTCAGTGTAGCTATTTCTTCTACTGCAAAATACAATGTTGTTCTTTGTTGAAGTCAATCTAGACATTGATAAATATGAAGGACAAAGCAGTTTTAACATAGTTTGAGTAAAGGAATTCATTTTATACATAAAATCCCAAATCATGCAGAACGTATGAAAATAAGCTTATTCTCGGATTCCTGTTCCTTCAAGTGTTGCTCTTTCTACTACTGCAAAATACAATGTTGTTCTTAATTGAAGTAAATCTAGACATTGATAAATATGAAGTACAAAGCAGTTTACACTTGGTTTGAGTGAAGGAATTCATTTTATACATAAAATCCCAAATCATGCAGAACGTATGAAAATAAGCTTATTCTCGGATTACTGATCCTTCAGTGTTGCTCTTTCTTCTACTGCAAAATCCAGTGTTGTTCTTTGTTGAAGTCAATCTAGACATTGATAAATATGAAGGACAAAGCAGTTTTAACATAGTTTGAGTGAAGGCATTCATTTATAGTAAAATCAATAATCGTGCAGAACTCATGAAAATAAGCTTATTCTCGGATTCCTAAAACTTTTGATTTGCTCTTTCTTTACTGCAAAGTACAATGTTGTTCTTTGTTGAAGTCGATCTAGACATTGATAAATATGAAGGACAAAGCAGTTTTCACTTGGTTTGAGTGAAGGATTTGCAGCTGAAAACCTCCCGCTCCCGCTTTTGATTGTGTATAGTCGGGCTTTCGAGCCTTTTCTTACCCGGTTTTTAGAAATTATGGTTAGACATTCAGACCTTGCAGCCGAAGACCTCCACTCCCTCTTTTGATCATACATTGTCGGGCATTCGCACCTTGTCTTACCCGCTTTTTACAAACTATAGTCAGACATTCACACCTTGCAGCTGAACCACCTCAGCTCCCTGTTTTGATCATGTATGGTCTGGCAATACTACCTTTTCTTACCCGTTTGTGAGTAATTATGGCTGGACATTCACACCTACTTGCAGTCGAACAGCTCTGCTCCCGCTTTTGATGGTATATATTCGGGCATTCAAACCTTTTCTTAGCAGCTTTTTACAAACCATGGTTGAACTTTCACACCTTCTTGTAGCCGAACACCTCCGCTCCCGCTTTTGATGGTGTATAGTCAGGCATTTGAACCTTTTCTTACCCGCTTTTTACAAACTATGGTCGGACATTCAAACCTTCTTGTAGCCGAAAACCTCCGCTCCCTCTTTTGATCATACATTGTCGGGCATTCGCACCTTTTCTTACCCGTTTTTTACAAACCATGGTCGGACTGTCACACATTCTTGTAGCCAAACACATCCGCTCCCGCTATTGATTGTGTACAGTTGGGTATTTTAACCTTTTCTTACCCGTTTTTTACCAACTATGGTCGGACATTCACACCTTCTTACAGCGGAACACCTCCGCTCCCTCTTTTGATGGTGTATGTTTGGGCATATGAACCTTTTCTTACCCGCTTTTTACAAACTATGCTCGGACATTCAAACCTTCTTGTAGCCGAACACATCCACTCCTGCTTTTGATGATGTATGGTTGGGCATTCAAACCTACTTGTTGCCCGCTTTTCATTAAATTTGGGTGGACATTCACACCTTGTCACAGCCAAACACCTCCGCTCCCTGTTTTGATCATGTATGGTTGGACATTCGCACCTTTTCTCACCCGCTTTTTGCCAACTATGGTCGGCTTTTCACACCCACTTGCATTTTGTTGATATTTAGTCGGTCATTCGCAGCTTACCCGCTTTTGGCAAACTATGGCCTTCATGCAGCCAAACACCTCTGATCTCGCTTTTGATGATGTAAGGTTGGGCATTCAGACTTTGCTTCACCTGCTTTTCACCAAATATAGTCGGACATTCACACCTTCTTGCAGACGAACACTTCCGCTCCACCTTTTAGTGTTCTATCACACCTTTTTTTTCACCGCATTTTATAGATTATGGTTGGAAGGTGCACCTTCTTACAGCGGAACACCTCCGCTCCCTCTTTTGATGGTCTATGTTCGGGCATTCGAACCTTTTCTTACCCGCTTTTTACAAACTATGGTCGGACATTCAAACTTTCTTGTAGCCGAACACATCCACTCCTGCTTTTGATGATGTATGGTTGGGCATTTTCACCTTTTCTTACCCATTTTTCAGTAATTATGGGTGGACATTCACACCTTCTTGCAGCTGAACAACTCCTTTCCCGCTTTTCTTTCATGTTTCTTTCATGTTTTAAAGCAATTATTGATGGACATTCAAATCCGAACACATCCACTCCTGCTTTTGATGATGTATGGTAACCTTTTCTTACCCGCTTTTTACAAACTATGGTCGGACATTCAAACCTTCTTGTAGCCAAAACCCTCCGCTCCCTCTTTTGATCATACATTGTCAGGCATTCGCACCTTATCTTACCCGCTTTTTACAAACTATAGTCAGACATTCACACCTTGCAGCTGAACCACCTCCGCTCCCTGTTTTGATCATGTATGGTCTGGCAATACTACCTTTTCTTACCCGTTTGTGAGTAATTAATCCCAAAATATTGAGCATAAAATAAGTCTTTATGCTGATGATGTATTACTTTTCCTTCAGAACTCACAGACGTCTCTCAGTCACACGATCACACTCATAAATAAATTCTCAGCACTTTCTGACTACTCTATCAACTGGTCTAAGACCACAGTTCTGCCCATTAACTGTAGGGTCCATAATATACCTGCGATCACTTTACAGTCAGGAAATATTAGATATTTAGGCATAAACATTTCCTCCAGGCTCTCAGAGCTAACAAAGCTAAATTATGTGCAATTATTAAAGACAGTAGAGGACGATCTCTCGTTGGAAGTCCTTACCTATATCACTTATGGGGAGAGTTACATCCATTAAAATGATGATACTACCAAAAGTTAACTATTTGTTCTCAATGATCCCCATAAAACCATCTGCTACTTGGTTTAAGTCACTAGATTCATGCATCTCCAAATTTCTGTGGAAAAACAAACCACCACGTATTAGTTTAAAAACTCTACAGAAGACCAAGGACAGTGGTGGATTAGATTTACCTCATTTTCAGCACTATTCCTTAGACAATAGGTTACAATATATATCAAAATGGTTTAAACCTTGTTGTTGTCACAGTTCCCAGAGACGTTGTAATCGTTGAGGATTCTATATTCACCCCCTCATTAGAGGCACGTAATGCAGATTGATGACACTGAATCTTCTTCTCTGTTCATTGCTGGCATCATTCCCAGCATCGTAAGTGTTCGTGGCATTGTTAGCCTCTTCTTCTGGATCTTGACCCTCTTCACCGGAGTCTTTGTCTTTTTGTCCTTGAGTTTGGTGATTTTTTCTTCTTTTGATGCCTTGACACAATGTGACAGGTGATACCACGTGGGAGATCCTGTAACTTGGATTGCTGTCCCTGTGCTGCGAAATGGCTGTGCTGCTCAAATGGTCTCTCCTTCATCATGGTTACATGCTGCCATGGCGACACTTAATTTTTTATCAAACGTCCCACCATTCCGACACTTTTTTCCTCCTATGGTCGGAATGGCAGTATGTTTTTTTTTTTTTTTTAACATACCGCCATTCCGACAGTTCCTTTTAATAGCCTATTTTTTACCCAAAACATTTTGCACTAATGATATGCCGGCGCAAATACGCCCTAAAGTTTGGCGCACAAGCTTTGCACATGCAGAGGCCACAGCCTCGCAAACAAACTTTAATAATCTATTATCAAAATCCCCTGAATTTCAAATATAAAAATACAGATATTAATGTAACTCTGGCGAGACTGAAACTGATTAAGCAGAAATACAGTGTCAGTGAGCTGTCACAGCAGCCAGCTGGAGCGGAGTTCTCCACAGAGCCCATGCGTCTTTTGCACGCTGTCATCATATGCAAAAGTAATAATTGCAATTACAGATATCACGGCTACTGCACAGGACACAGTTGCGAGCACTCTGCCTTGCCTTGCCAATAGGAGAAGATAGAAATGACAGCATAGAACGTAGAAAACAAAACAAAATGCAGTAAAAACGTTTATTCATGTTATTCACGTGATTTATGAGTACTCACTCCAATTTTGGGAAGCGCGGATGGGTTTTGCGCATTTGGCACAAACACACAGCCGCAACGGTTGTAGCTTTATACAGCCTGTTGATATCTTAAGGACCTAACTGGTCACACCTGGGACTAAATGTCATGTAGAGATTGTTTTTACATGACATTACAGCTGAACATATAGCTTTCATCCACAAACCAACGTGGGAGAGCCCGAAGACGCATGTGCCAGACGCACATAGGCATGCGTAAAACCAATTTTTACCACTTCATACTGTTTATTTGCTTTCTTTTAGTTAACTTTCGTTTCTTTTGGATTCTTGTGCGTGTTATGGAGCCGTTTTGGTCCATGTTTGTAAGCCTTTTTTTCCTGGATTAAATTTTCGAAAGTTGAAACAAGTGGCATTGGAGTGTGTGATTGAAAACCACCGCGGACTGCTTCTCCTCCTCCAGTTGCTGAGACTTTGTGTTTTTAATAACGCTTGTCTATAAACATGTTAAACATATAAATTGCATGAACAGAAAGAAGGGACTCACCTGTTGAGTAACACACATTTCCTTATACGGAAAACCTTGTCGGAATGGTGGGACATTTGAACGTCAGAATAGCGGGATGTCGCAATGGTGGGATGTCGGAATGGTGGGACGTTTGCATGTCGGAATGGTGGTATGTCGGAATGGTGGTATGTCGGAATGGTAGGATGTCGGAATAGCGGGATGTCGGAATGGCGGAATTTTGGAATGGGTGTTGCCACCCCCTTCATCATATACACAGTTATTTATACATCACCTTCCACCATGAAGCGTTGTCCCTTTTTGTTTCTCTCTTTGTTCTTAAAATGATGTTATGCATGTCTAAACCAATCCATTAAATTAGATCATTTTGGCAGTAAAGCGATCTACAATGTGCTTGGTCGCAAAGCTGCTCATCTGTGGTAAACAGCTCTTCAGAAAGGCATTCTTAAATTGATTTCACTAATTCTATGTAATAATTTTGTGATTTCCTACTACACTTCTTCTCCCATCTGTCTGAGTATTTAATATTGTCTGGGTCCCGTTAAAACATGTATTTTTCCCATCTAATTCCTTGTTTGCTTTAAAACAAGTATTCCCCATTTTCTATCCCTTCAGTAGCCAACCAGTTTGTATGGAGTACACTGGAGCAACTTGACTGATCAGTAAAACACTGCTTTTGTTGTCACCGCAAGGCTTCCCCCGTCGGTTGTTTCACTGAGACACTACTGAGTAACTATAACTCAACACAGTTTATACACATAACATTCCTATACATACTAACAAACAAACAAACAATTATTTATCGCAATTTTCTCATCTCTGTTTGAACGTACACCCAGGTAAATAGTCCTGTAGTCTTCTCATACCGACTATGGACCCATTCATTGTTTAACTTCACTGTTTTGCAAATCCTAATTGAATATTACACATTGACATTGAACTTTACTTGATAAGCAGGTCTTCATTGCATTCAGCAGCCTATATGTGAGCATCTATGTGTAAGCTGTTCTTCTTTGCATTTATCAGCAGCAAGCAATTCTTCATTGCACATGCATATGAAAATAGTAAAACAATTCCAATGCGTTAGCGAAACCTTCTATATCAGGAGTGTCCATCATGATGCTGGGAATAGAACCTCTTTCCTAGAATAGTTCAACCTTCATTACTCAACTGATCATAACTCCGCAATGAGCACATTTCAAAGTATCATTCCTCTACATGTATTCAAAAATCTATGTGTAAATGTTTAATATTTCTTATATTTGTTGATGTCATTCTGTGTGCATGTGGCCTAAACCCAATCTCTGTGTGGCAATTTTAATTTAAACAAGTTGAACTCTGCCTCTGATCATTTAAAAAAGGTGTGTACCAATATCAACCTTTCTCAGGTAATTACTGATCCTACAAAACCAAAGAGATCCTTCAAGGTTGTCCCTGATTGGCTCAATCTTAACAAATCAAAGGTAGAAAATCCGCAGTATCTGAACTTGGTGTTAGTTATCACTGCTCAATAGCCTGTATCAGAATTGCAAAAATGAAAACATTAGGTCCACGCTTGGTATCCAGATCCTGAAACATCTCCATGAGCAGGCTTTTTTTTAACTGATCTGTTGAATAGTTATATGACACTGTTAAAATCCCAGATGAAGATCTAGCACTTGACCATTTTTGTAAATCTTCTAATTCCATAGTTGATAAACACGCCCCTTTTAAAAAGTATAGAACTTAGAACAGGTCTATCCCTGGCTTTCGGCAGAACTGTCTTCTTTACTTTTTTTTCCCCTTGTCCTGTTCAGCATTATGTCAGAAGAATTGTAGTCTGAATACCTTTGATGCCAAACAGATTTGTTTTGCCAAGGGAAGTTTTATAAATGTAAAGCTCCCCTTGATGCGCATTTATTTATTTCTGTTTACAATATATGACATGAACTGAACTGAACCGGACCGGGGGACAAGGAAAGAAGAAGAGGAAAGAAGAGGAAACAGAACAAAAATAGAAACAAAAACCAGACAACCAGCTGCTACACCTGTAAAAAACAAAACAGACAACAATCCATGGCCTATGAGGGGAATCCAGCCTTAGCGCCACCAGGAGCACCTGAAAGCAGACAAGCAGAGAAAAAACAAACACACAAACAAACAAAAACAAGCACAAGAAGCGGCAATCGCATACAACACAGCTGTGGATATAGATGACCTGAGACGACATGATAATACATCAACTGCTTAGTGACCATGCTACTGGACTAATGAATGTGTGTGTGTGTGTGTGAGAACATGCAACACCCATGGCACAGGACCTACATGATAACCGTGCTTAGTTATGAGTGTATAAGCGTACAGGGCCACAATCCACAGCCCCCCCCCCCCCACCGACCCCGCCAGGCCCCAGCCGCCCAGACATGGGCCGTGCACTGGACCGGGGCCCCAGGAGCCCGAGCGCCCCCAAACCCCCCGGCAGAGGCCCCACCCAATACCCAGGAGGGCCAAGCGCCCCAGACAGCCACAAAGTGGGTCAGCGCCTGCCCCAGCGCCCCTGGCCAAGTGCCCTGGGAGTCAAGACGTGCCCACAGGTGGGTGAAGTCGCGAGCAGTGGGGAGAGGCAACGCTGATGCCCCATCGGGAGAAACACAGGCAGGCCAGGTAACAGCAAGTCCCAGATCCAGGCCCAATCATTACCACACACACTTTCACGTCCCATACATCCACACATCCACACATCCTACCTCCCTCGACTCTGCTGGGGTGTAGTGCAGCGGGCACACCAGGAGGCCAGCAACCCCCCAGCCACCACCGACCCCAAACCAGCAGAACAATTAATTAATCCACCTGGCCCCTCCTGTCCCGAGCAGACACCAGGAAGCAGGGGTGTGCGAAGAAGACCCCTCCCCTCACCCTTCTGGCTCTTCAATATTTTCTAATAGTGAGCAATTAAAATTGAGGGGCAGCCAAACTTGTAGAACTGGGAGCGCGGCCCTCTGGGCAGCCTACATACCCAAAGAGCCCCGCCCACCAGATGCCACTCAGTGTAACCACTCCCCAAGACCTAATGTGTGTGTGTGAGTGTGTTTGATAAGTAGTAATGTCTAAGGTGTAATTAAAACAGGGGCAGGGAACTGCAGAGTGCAACCAAAGGGGACCACCTACGTGGCCCCATCCACACGCCCCCAAAACCCTTCATGTGTGAGTGTGTGCTGTGTACAGGAGCCAGAAGGGAGAGGGGTATGGGGATATATACCGGGGGAGCTACTCTCCCCCAGAGAGGGCAGCCAGGGACTGGCTGCAATAGGCATCCCCGCTACCTGGGAGCCAACAATGGGCAGGAGGGCCTGATGTCCACCAGGCTCGGGGCCTGCAGCGACCATATTCCGGGAGCTACTGTACCCCCAGAAGGTACCCATCCCGCCCCACCCCACTCAACCCAACCCCACCCAGGAGGACCTCTACAAAAAACAAACAAACAACATAAAAAAACAATCAAACAAACCACCCGGTCACACCAGTCGCAGCAGCCCGGGCCTGAGACCCACCATCACCCAGCAACCCACCACCACCACTATGTGATAAAACTAATCAGAGGGGACCAGAGAGAATGAAATTCAGCCAATTGATGTTTTGAGGAGGCAGACATTGTTCCCATGCTAATATAATCTAAAAGAAAATTTCTAAACTGGTTAATACACAGATTGTTCTTCGCTTTCCAGTTCATGAGAATAGTTTTCTTTGCGATACATAACACTGTGACAACCATGTGTGCTGAGTTAATTTCCATGTTGATGTTGTCTAAGTCACCCAGTATGCACAGTGTGGGGCATGCAGGGATGCTACACTTTAGCCATGTTGATAGGTCCTCACAGACTTCAAGCCAGAACTTCTGGACAGGCGCAGAAAACCACAAAGCGTGTGCATAATCATCAGGTGTGTTATCTGTGCAATGTGAGCAGATGTTTGAGTGTGTTAGACCCATCCTGAACATCCTTTGTCCTGTATAGTGTGTTCTATGAAGGATTTTGTATTGTATGAGCTGTAAATTAGGATTTCGAGTCTTTATGAAGGTGTTCAAACATATTTGTGGTTAGAAGCTATGACCAGAACTGATGGATAAATCTGCCTCCCATTTTGAGGATGGAAGAGACATTGTGTCATCTATCTTAGACAATAATTTATATATTTTTGATAGTAGTTTTGGGGTACAGATGCTTAGAAATTCTGCTACCCTAGTCGGGGGTTGTAAGTCTGGTTGGTGGAGGATATATCCATCCATCCATCCATCATCTGCCGCTTATCCGGGGGTCGGGTCGCGGGGGCAGCAGCTTGAGCAGAGAAACCCAGACGTCTCTGTCCCCGGCCACTTCCTCCAGCTCTTCCGGGGGGACCCCGAGGCGTTCCCAGGCCAGCCGAGAGACATAGTCTCTCCTACGTGTCCTGGGTCTCCCCCAGGGTCTCCTCCAAGTGGGACGTGCCCAGAACACCTCCACAGGGAGGCGCCCAGGGGGCATCCTAACCAGATGCCCGAGCCACCTCATCTGACTCCTCTCAATGCGGAGGAGCAGCGGTTCTACTCCGAGCCCCTCCCGGATGACTGAGCTTCTCAACCTATCTCTAAGGGAGAGCCCAGACACCCTGCGGAGGAAACCCATTTCGGCCGCTTGTATTCGCGATCTTGTTCTTTCGGTCACTACCCACAACTCGTGACCATAGGTGAGGATGGGAACGTAGATTGACCAGTAAGTAGAGAGCTTCGCCTTCTGGCTCAGCTCCCTCTTCACAACGACGGGTCGGTGCAGAGCCTGCAACACTGCAGGCGCCGCACCGATCCGCCCGTCAATCTCCCGCTCCATTCGTCCGTCACTCGTGAACAAGACCCCGAGATACTTGAACTCCTCCTCTTGGGGAAGGATCTCATTCCCGACCCGGAGAGAGCATTCCACCCTTTTCCGGCTGAGAACCATAGTCTCGGATTTGGAGGTGCTGATTCTCATCCCAGCCGCTTCACACTCGGCTGCGAATCACTCCAGTGAGAGCTGAAGGTCACGGCCTGACGACGCTAACAGAACCACATCATCTGCAAAAAGCAGAGACCCGATTCTGAGGTCGCCAAATGGGACACCCTCAACGCCCTGGCTCCGCCTAGAAATTCTGTCCATAAAAGTTAGGAACAGAATCGGTGACAAAGGGCAGCCCTGACGGAGTCCAACTCTCACCGGAAACGTATCCGACTTACTGCCGGCAATGCGGACCAAACTCTGGCACCGGTCATACAGAGACCGAACGGCCCCTATAAAGGGGTCCGGCACTCCATATTCCCGGAGCACCCCCCACAGGACTCCAAGAGGGACACGGTCGAACGCTTTCTCCAAGTCCACAAAACACATGTAGACTGGTTGGGCGAACTCCCATGCACCCTCCAGGATCCTGCCGAGGGTATAGAGCTGGTCCACTGTTCCACGGCCAGGACGAAAGCCACACTGCATCTCCTGAATCCGACGCTCAATTATCCGACGGATCCTCCTCTCCAATACCCCCGAATAGACCTTACCAGGGAGGCTGAGGAGTGTGATACCCCTATAGTTGGAACACACCCTCCGGTCCCCCTTTTTAAAGAGGGGGACCACCACCCCAATCTGCCAGTCCAGAGGCACTGTCCCCGATGTCCACGCGATACTGCAGAGGCGTGTCAGCCAAGACAGCCCTACAACATCCAGAGCCTTGAGAAACTCAGGACGGACCTCATCCACCCCCGGGGCCTTGCCACCGAGGAGCTTTTTAACCACCTCGGCAACCTCAGCCCCAGAAATGGGAGGCCCCGTCTCCGAGCTCTCCGACTCTGCCTCTTCCGAGCACGTGTTGGTAGGATTGAGGAGTTCTACGAAGTACTCCCCCCACCGACTCACAACATCCCTAGTTGAGGTCAGCAAAGCCCCGTCCCCACTGTAAACAGTGTTGACTGTGAGCCGCTTCCCCCCCCCTGAGACGCCGGATGGTGGACCAGAATCTTTTCGAGGCCGTCCGGAAATCGTTCTCCATGGTCTCACCGAACTCCTCCCATGCCCGAGTTTTTGCCTCAGCAACCGCCGAAGCCGTGGCCCCTCTGGCCCGTCGGTACCTATCAGCTTCTTCCAGGGTCCCACTGGCCAAAAAGGCCCGATAGGACTCCTTCTTCAGCTTGACGGCTTCCCTCACCACTGGTGTCCACCAGCAGGTTCGAGGGTTGCCGCCACGACAGGCACCGACCACCTTACGGCCACAACTCCGACCAGCTGCCTCGGCAATGGAGTCACGGAACATGGCCCATTCGGACTCAATGTCCCCCACCTCAAATATGGTTGAAGCTCTGCCGGAGGTGGGAGTTAAAGCTCCTTCTGACGGGGGATTCTGACAAACGCTCCCAGCAGACCCTCACAATACGTTTGAGCCTGCCAGGTCTGATCGGCATCCTCCCCCACCAGCGGAGCCAACTCACCACCAGGTGGTGATCAGTTGACAGCTCCGCCCCTCTCTTCACCCGAGTGTCCAGGACATACGGCCGCAAGTCCGATGATACAACCACAAAGTCGATCATCGAACTGCGGCCAAGGGTGTCCTGGTGCCAAGTGCACATATGGACACCCTTATGCCTGAACATGGTGTTCGTTATGGACAGTCTATGACTGGCACAAAAGTCCAACAACATAACACCACTCTGATTCAGATCGGGGGGGCCGTTCCTCCCAATCACACCCCTCCAGGTCTCACTCTCATTGCCCACGTGAGCATTGAAGTCCCCCAGCAGAATGAGGGAGTCTCCGGTAGGAGCATTCTCCAGTGCCTCCCCCAGAGACTCCAAAAAGGGTAGGTACTCTGAACTGCTGTTTGGCGCATAGGCACAAACAACAGTCAGGACTCGTCCCCCCACCCAAAGGCGGAGGGAGGCTACCCTCTCGTTCACTGGGGTAAACCCCAATGTACTGGCACACAGCCGGGGGGCAATAAGTATGCCCACACCTGCTCTGCGCCTCTCACCACGGGCAACTCCAGAGTGGAAGAGAGTCCAACCCCTCTCAAGAGTACTGGTTCCAGATCCCAAGCCGTGCGTCGAGGTGAGTCCGACTATATCTAACGGTCATCAAAAGCGGGAGCAGAGCTGTTCGACTGCAAGTAGGTGTGAATGTCCAGCCATAATTACTCACAAACGGGTAAGAAAAGGTAGTATTGCCAGACCATACATGATCAAAACAGGGAGCTGAGGTGGTTCAGCTGCAAGGTGTGAATGTCTGACTATAGTTTGTAAAAAGCGGGTAAGACAAGGTGCGAATGCCCGACAATGTATGATCAAAAGAGGGAGTGGAGGTCTTCGGCTGCAAGGTCTGAATGTCCAACCATAATTTCTAAAAACCGGGTAAGAAAAGGCTCGAAAGCCCGACTATACACAATCAAAAGCGGGAGCGGGAGGTTTTCAGCTGCAAATCCTTCACTCAAACCAAGTGAAAACTGCTTTGTCCTTCATATTTATCAATGTCTAGATCGACTTCAACAAAGAACAACATTGTACTTTGCAGTAGAAGAAAGAGCAACACTGAAGGATCAGTAATCCGAGAATAAGCTTATTTTCATACGTTCTGCATGATTTGGGATTTTATGTATAGAATGAATTCCTTCACTCAAACCAAGTTAAAACTGCTTTGTCCTTCATATTTATCAATGTCTAGATCGACTTCAACAAAGAACAACATTGTATTTTGCAGTAGAAGAAAAAGCAACGCTGAAGGATCAGGAATCCGAGAATAAGCTTCTTTTCATACGTTCTGCATGATTTGGGATTTTATGTATAAAATGAATTCCTTCACTCAAACCAAGTGAAAACTGCTTTGTCCTTCATATTTATCAATGTCTAGATTTACTTCAACAAAGAACAACATTGTATTTTGCAGTAGTAGAAAGAGCAACACTTGAAGGAACAGGAATCCGAGAATAAGCTTATTTTCATACGTTCTGCATGATTTGAGATTTTATGTATAAAATTAATTCCTTCACTCAAACAAAGTGGAAACTGCTTTGTCCTTCATATTTATCAATGTCTATATCGATTTCAACAAAGAATAAGGCTGTATTTTGCAGTATAGGAAAGAGCAACACTGGAGGATCAGGAATCCGAGAATAAGCTTACTTTCATGAGTCCTGCACGATTTCGGATTTTCCTATAAAATGAATTGCTTTACTCAAACCAAGTTAAAATTGCTTTGTCCTTCATAGTTATCCATGTCTAAAATGTATCAAGCATAAAGTTCCTCATATTACCCTGAATGAGAAAGAAGCATCCCTTTGGTTGAGCAATACGTTCCTTTTGCGGAGTTATGCATGATTTCGGATTTTGCTATAAAATTCATTCCTTCACACCTTTTTTTTTCACCGCATTTTATAGATTATGGTTGGAAATTTCAACCACTCTAATCCGAAGACCTCTCCTCCCACTTTTGTTAATATATTTGAACTTTAGTTGGACATTCACCCCTTTTTGCAGCTAAACCACCTCCGCTCCCTGTTTTGATCATGTATGGTCTGGCAATACTACATTTTCTTACCCGTTTGTGAGTAATTATGGCTGGATATTCACACCTACTTGCAGCTGGACACAATCTCTCTCGCTTTTAATTATGTTTGGATATTCGAACCTTTTTTTTACTGCTTTTTGCCAACTTTGGTCGGACGTTCACACCTTCTTATAGCCGAACACCTCCGCTTCCGCTTTTGATGGTATATATTCGGGCATTCGAACGTTTTTCTTACCAGCTTTTTACAAACGATGGTTGGACTTTCACACCTTCTTGTAGCCGAACAACTCCGCTCCCGCTATTGATTGTGTACAGTCGGGTATTTAAACTTTTTCTTACCCGCTTTTTACCAACTATGGTCGGACATTCACACCGTCTTACAGCGGAACATCTCCGCTCCCGCTTTTGATGGTGTATAGTCAGGCATTTGAACCTTTTCTTACCCGCTTTTTACAAACTATGGTCGGACATTCAAACCTTCTTGTAGCCGAAAACCTCTGCTCCCTCTTTTGATTATACATTGTCGGGCATTCGCACCTTATCTTACCCGCTTTTTACAAACTATAGTCAGACATTCACACCTTGGTGCTGAACCACCTCAGCTCCCTGTTTTGATCATGTATGGTCTGGCAATACTACCTTTTCTTACCCGTTTGTGAGTAATTATGGCTGGACATTCACACCTACTTGCAGTCGAACAGCTCTGCTCCCGCTTTTGATTATGTTTGGTTGGATATTCGAACCTTTTCTTAACTGCTTTTTACAAACCATGGTTGGACTTTCACACCTTCTTGTAGCCGAACAACTCCGCTCCCCCTATTGATTGTGTACAGTCGGGTATTTTAACCTTTTCTTACCCACTTTTTACCAACTATGGTCGTACATTCACACCTTCTTACAGCGGAACACCTCCGCTTCCGCTTTTGATGGTATATATTCGGGCATTCGAACCTTTTCTTACCAGCTTTTTACAAACCATGGTGGGACTTTCACACCTTCTTGTAGCCGAACAACTCCGCTCCCCCTATTGATTGTGTACAGTCGGGTATTTTAACCTTTTCTTACCCACTTTTTACCAACTATGGTCGTACATTCACACCTTCTTACAGCGGAACACCTCCGCTCCCTCTTTTGATGGTGTATGTTTGGGCATTCGAACCTTTTCTTACCCGCTTTTTACAAACTATGCTCGGACATTCAAACCTTCTTGTAGCCGAACACATCCACTCCTTCTTTTGATGATGTATGCTTGGGCATTCAAACCTACTTTTTGCCCGCTTTTCATTAATTTTGGGTGGACATTCACACCTTGTCACAGCCAAACACCTCCGCTCCCTGTTTTGATCATGTATGGTTGGACATTCGCACCTTGTCTCACCCGCTTTTTGCAAACTATGGTCGGCTGTTCACAGCTTCCTCTCCACCATACTTGTATGGTGGGATGTTCACACCCAGTTGCATCCGAAGACCTCCGCCCCCACTTTTGTTGATATTTAGTTGGTCATTCGCAGCTTACCCGCTTTTGGCAAACTATGGTCTTCTTGCAGCCAAACACCTCTGATCTCGCTTTTGATAATGTAAGGTTGGGCATTCAGACCTTGCTTCACCTGCTTTTCACCAAATATAGTCGGACATTCACACCTTCTTGCAGCCGAACACTTCCGCTCCACCTTTTAGTGTTCTTTCACACCTTTTTTTCACCGAATTTTATAGATTATGGTTGGAAATTCTCAACCACTCTCATCCGAAGACCTCTCCTCCCGCTTTTGTTAATATATTTGAACTTTAGTCGGACATTCACACCTTCTTGCAGCTGAACCACCTCCGCTCCCTGTTTTGATCATGTATGGTCTGGCAATACTACCTTTTCTTACCCGTTTGTGAGTAATTATGGCTGGACATTCACACCTACTTGCAGCCGAACACCACCTCTCTCGCTTTTGATTATGTATGGACCGGCATTCTTACCTTTTCTAACACATTTTTCAGAAATTACGGTCGGAGATTCACACCTACTCACAGCCGAACAACTCCGCTCCCGCATTTGATGGTGTGCAGTCGGACATTCTCACCCTTTCTCATCAGCTTTTTGCAAATTATGATCTGACATTCACACCTACTTGCAGTCGAAAAGCTATGCTCCCGCTTTTGATTATGTTTGGTTGGATATTCAAACCTTTTCTTAACTGCTTTTTACAAACTTTGGTTGGACGTTCACACCTTCTTGTAGCCGAACACATCCACTCCTGCTTTTGATGATGTATGGTTGGGCATTCGCACCTTTTTTTTACCCATTTGTCAGGAATAATGGGTGGACATTCACACCTTCTTGCAGCTGAACACCTCCTCTCCCACTTATGATCATGTGCGGTTTGATTTTCGAAAATTTTCTTTCATGTTTTCTAGCAATTATTGATGGACATTTAGACCTTCTTGCAGCTGAACACCTCCGCTCCTGCTTTTGATCATACCTTGTCAGGCATTCGCACCATGTCTTACCCGCTTTTTACAAACTTTAGTCGAACATTTACACCTTTTTGCAGCCGAACACCACCTCTCTCGCTTTTGATGATGTATGGTCCGGCATTCTTTCCTTTTCTAACACATTTTTCAGCAATTATGGTCGGACATTCACACCTACTCAGAGCCGAACACCTCCGCTCCCGCATTTGATGGTGTATAGTCGGGCATTCTCACCCTTTCTCATCAGCTTTTTGCAAATTATGATCTGACATTCACACCTGCTTTTGATAATGTATGGTTGGGCATTCGCACCTTTTTTTACCCATTTTTCAGGAATTATGGGTGGACATTCACACCTTCTTGCAGCTGAACACCTCCTCTCCTTCTTATGATCACGTGCGGATGATATTCGAAAATTTTCTTTCATGTTTTAAATTAATTATTGATGGACATTCAGACCTTCTTGCAGCTGAACCACTCTGCTCCCGCTTTTGATGGTGTATAGTCGGGCTTTCGAGCCTTTCCTTCCCGGTTTTTACAAATTATGGTTGGACATTCAGACCTTCTTGCAGCCGAACACCTCCGCTCACTCTTTTGATCATACATTGTCGGGCATTAGCACCTTTTCTTACCCGCTTTTTACAAACCATAGTTGGACTTTCACATCTTTTAGTAGCCGAACAACTCCGCTCCCGCTATTGATTGTGTACAGTCGGGTATTTTAACCTTTTCTTACCCACTTTTTACCAACTATGGTCGGACATTCACACCTTCTTACAGCGGAACACCTCCGCTCCCTCTTTTGATGGTGTATGTTCGGGCAGTCAAACCTTTTCTTACCTGCTTTTTACAAACTATGGTCAGACATTCAACCCTTCTTGGAGCCGAACACATCCACTCCTGCTTTTGATTATGTATAGTTGGGCATTCGCACCTTTTCTTACCCATTTTTAAGTAATTATGGGTGTACATTCACACCTTCTTGCAGCCGAACACCTCCGCTCCCTCTTTTGATCATACATTTTCGGGCATTCGCACCTTTTCTTACCCGCTTTTTACAAACCATGGTCGGACTTTCACACCTTTTAGTAGCCGAACAACTCCGCACCCGCTACTGATTGTGTACAGTCGGGTATTTTAACCTTTTCTTACCCGTTTTTTACCAACTATGGTCGGATATTCACACCTTCTTACAGCGGAACACCTCCGCTCCCTCCTTTGATGGTGTATGTTCGGGCATTCGAACCTTTTCTTACCCGCTTTTTACAAACTATGGTCAGACGTTCAAACCTTCTTGTAGCCGAACATATCCACTCCTGCTTTTGATGATGTATGGTTGGGCATTCGAACCTACTTGTTGCCCGCTTTTCATTAATTATGGGTGGACATTCACACCTTGTCTCAGCCAAACACCTCCGCTCCCTGTTTTGATCATGTATGGTTTGACATTCGCACCTTTGCTTACCCTCTTTTTATTCTGATTGCTCAAGATTAAGTTGTTCTTTCTCAAACTACAAAATTTTGTTGTTGAAACTTGATTTGAAGTGGATAAATAAGGAAGACAAACAGTTTTAAGTCAGGCTGATAGCAATTAATTTTATAGCAAAATCTGTATTTCGTCATTTGTCGAGAGATGCTTATTGCTGAAGAAGTTCTTTCTCATTCTACAAAGTACAACGTTGTTTATCATTGAAACTTGATTAGACATGAATAAATATGAAGGACAAAGCAGTCTTAACTTGGTTTGAGTTAAGGAATTCGTTTTATAGGAGAATCCGAATTCGTGCATAACTCGTAAAATAGAGCTTATTTTCGGATTCCTGAAGAATGAGTCTGGTTCTTTCTCATAATACAAAGTTTGTTGTTTATTGTTGAAACTTCATCAGACCGTTAGATATAGTCGGACTCACCTCGACGCACGGCTTGGGATCTGGAACCAGTACTCTTGAGAGGGGTTGGACTCTCTTCCACTCTGGAGTTGCCCGTGGTGAGAGACGCAGAGCAGGTGTGGGCATACTTATTGCCCCCCGGCTGTGTGCCAGTACATTGGGGTTTACCCCAGTGAACGAGAGGGTAGCCTCCCTCCGCCTTTGGGTGGGGGGACGAGTCCTGACTGTTGTTTGTGCCTATGCGCCAAACAGCAGTTCAGAGTACCTACCCTTTTTGGAGTCTCTGGGGGAGGCACTGGAGAATGCTCCTACCGGAGACTCCCTCATTCTGCTGGGGGACTTCAATGCTCACGTGGGCAATGAGAGTGAGACCTGGAGGGGTGTGATTGGGAGGAACGGCCCCCCCGATCTGAATCATAGTGGTGTTATGTTGTTGGACTTCTGTGCCAGTCATAGACTGTCCATAACGAACACCATGTTCAGGCATAAGGGTGTCCATATGTGCACTTGGCACCAGGACACCCTTGGCCGCAGTTCGATGATCGACTTTGTGGTTGTATCATCGGACTTGCGGCCGTATGTCCTGGACACTCGGGTGAAGAGAGGGGCGGAGCTGTCAACTGATCACCACCTGGTGGTGAGCTGGCTCCGCTGGTGGGGGAGGATGCCGATCAGACCTGGCAGGCCCAAACGTATTGTGAGGGTCTGCTGGGAGCGTTTGTCAGAATCCCCCGTCAGAAGGAGCTTTAACTCCCACCTCCGGCAGAGCTTCAACCATATTTGAGGTGGGGGACATTGAGTCCGAATGGGCCATGTTCCGTGACTCCATTGCCGAGGCAGCTGGTCGGAGTTGTGGCCGTAAGGTGGTCGGTGCCTGTCGTGGCGGCAACCCTCGAACCTGCTGGTGGACACCAGTGGTGAGGGAAGCCGTCAAGCTGAAGAAGGAGTCCTATTGGGCCTTTTTGGCCAGTGGGACCCTGGAAGAAGCTGATAGGTACCGACGGGCCAGACGGGCCACGGCTTCGGCGGTTGCTGAGGCAAAAACTCGGGCATGGGAGGAGTTCGGTGAGACCATGGAGAACGATTTCCGGACGGCCTCGAAAAGATTCTGGTCCACCATCCGGCGTCTCAGGGGGGGGGAAGCGGCTCACAGTCAACACTGTTTACAGTGCGGACGGGGCTTTGCTGACCTCAACTAGGGATGTTGTGAGTCGGTGGGGGGAGTACTTCGTAGAACTCCTCAATCCTACCAACACGTGCTCGGAAGAGGCAGAGTCGGAGAGCTCGGAGACGGGGCCTCCCATTTCTGGGGCTGAGGTTGCCGAGGTGGTTAAAAAGCTCCTTGGTGGCAAGGCCCCGGGGGTGGATGAGGTCCGTCCTGAGTTTCTCAAGGCTCTGGATGTTGTAGGGCTGTCTTGGCTGACACGCCTCTGCAGTATTGCGTGGACATCGGGGACAGTGCCTCTGGACTGGCAGATTGGGGTGGTGGTCCCCCTCTTTAAAAAGGGGGACCGGAGGGTGTGTTCCAACTATAGGGGTATCACACTCCTCAGCCTCCCTGGTAAGGTCTATTCGGGGGTATTGGAGAGGAGGATCCGTCGGATAATCGAGCCTCGGATTCAGGAGATGCAGTGTGGCTTTCGTCCTGGCCGTGGAACAGTGGACCAGCTCTATACCCTCGGCAGGATCCTGGAGGGTGCATGGGAGTTCGCCCAACCAGTCTACATGTGTTTTGTGGACTTGGAGAAAGCGTTCGACCGTGTCCCTCGTGGAGTCCTGTGGGGGGTGCTCCGGGAATATGGAGTGCCGGACCCCTTGATAGGGGCCGTTCGGTCTCTGTATGACCGGTGCCAGAGTTTGGTCCGCATTGCCGGCAGTAAGTCGGATACGTTTCCGGTGAGAGTTGGACTACGTCAGGGCTGCCCTTTGTCACCGATTCTGTTTCTAACTTTTATGGACAGAATTTCTAGGCGGAGCCAGGGCGTTGAGGGTGTCCCATTTGGCGACCTCAGAATCGGGTCTCTGCTTTTTGCAGATGATGTGGTTCTGTTAGCGTCGTCAGGCCGTGACCTTCAGCTCTCACTGGAGTGATTCGCAGCCGAGTGTGAAGCGGTTGGGATGAGAATCAGCACCTCCAAATCCGAGACTATGGTTCTCAGCCGGAAAAGGGTGGAATGCTCTCTCCGGGTCGGGAATGAGATCCTTCCCCAAGAGGAGGAGTTCAAGTATCTCGGGGTCTTGTTCACGAGTGACGGACGAATGGAGCGGGAGATTGACGGGCGGATCGGTGCGGCGCCTGCAGTGTTGCAGGCTCTGCACCGACCCGTCGTTGTGAAGAGGGAGCTGAGCCAGAAGGCGAAGCTCTCTACTTACTGGTCAATCTACGTTCCCATCCTCACCTATGGTCACGAGTTGTGGGTAGTGACCGAAAGAACAAGATCGCGAATACAAGCGGCCGAAATGGGTTTCCTCCGCAGGGTGTCTGGGCTCTCCCTTAGAGATAGGTTGAGAAGCTCAGTCATCCGGGAGGGGCTCGGAGTAGAACCGCTGCTCCTCCGCATTGAGAGGAGTCAGATGAGGTGGCTCGGGCATCTGGTTAGGATGCCCCCTGGGCGCCTCCCTGGGGAGGTGTTCCGGGCACGTCCCACTGGGAGGAGACCCCGGGGGAGACCCAGGACACGTTGGAGAGACTATGTCTCTCAGCTGGCCTGGGAACGCCTCGGGGTCCCCCCGGAAGAGCTGGAGGAAGTGGCCGGGGACAGAGACGTCTGGGTTTCTCTGCTCAAGCTGCTGCCCCCGCGACCCGACCCCCGGATAAGCGGCAGATGGATGGATATATCCTCCACCAACCAGACTTACAACCCCCGACTAGGGTAGCAGAATTTCTAAGCATCTGTACCCCAAAACTACTATCAAAAATATATAAATTATTGTCTAAGATAGATGACACAATGTTTCTTCCATCCTCAAAATGGGAGGCAGATTTATCCATCAGTTCTGGTCATAGCTTCTAACCACAAATATGTTTGAACACCTTCATAAAGACTCGAAATCCTAATTTACAGCTCATACAATACAAAATCCATCATAGAACACACTATACAGGACAAAGGATGTTCAGGATGGGTCTAACATACTCAAACATCTGCTCACATTGCACAGATAACACACCTGATGATTATGTACACGCTTTGTGGTTTTCTGCGCCTGTCCAGAAGTTCTGGCTTGAAGTCTGTGAGGACCTATCAACATGGCTAAAGTGTAGCATCCCTGCATGCCCCACACTGTGCATACTGGGTGACTTAGACAACATCAACATGGAAATTAACTCAGCACACATGGTTGTCACAGTGTTATGTATCGCAAAGAAAACTATTCTCATGAACTGGAGAGCGAAGAACAATCTGTGTATTAACCAGTTTAGAAATTTTCTTTTAGATTATATTAGCATGGAAACAATGTCTGCCTCCTCAAAACATCAATTGGCTGAATTTCATTCTCTCTGGTCCCCTCTGATTAGTTTTATCACATAGTGGTGGTGGTGGGTTGCTGGGTGATGGTGGGTCTCAGGCCCGGGCTGCTGCGACTGGTGTGACCGGGTGGTTTGTTTGATTGTTTTTTGATGTTGTTTGTTTGTTTTTTTGTAGAGGTCCTCCTGGGTGGGGTTGGGTTGAGTGGGGTGGGGCGGGATGGGTACCTTCTGGGGGTACAGTAGCTCCCGGAATATGGTCGCTGCAGGCCCCGAGCCTGGTGGACATCAGGCCCTCCTGCCCATTGTTGGCTCCCAGGTAGCGGGGATGCCTATTGCAGCCAGTCCCTGGCTGCCCTCTCTGGGGGAGAGTAGCTCCCCCGGTATATATCCCCATACCCCTCTCCCTTCTGGCTCCTGTACACAGCACACACTCACACATGAAGGGTTTTGGGGGCGTGTGGATGGGGCCACGTAGGTGGTCCCCTTTGGTTGCACTCTGCAGTTCCCTGCCCCTGTTTTAATTACACCTTAGACATTACTACTTATCAAACACACTCACACACACACATAAGGTCTTGGGGGGTGGTTACACTGAGTGGCATCTGGTGGGCGGGGCTCTTTGGGTATGTAGGCTGCCCAGAGTGCCGCGCTCCCAGTTCTACAAGTTTGGCTGCCCCTCAATTTTAATTGCTCACTATTAGAAAATATTGAAGAGCCAGAAGGGTGAGGGGAGGGGTCTTCTTCGCACACCCCTGCTTCCTGGTGTCTGCTCGGGGCAGGAGGGGCCAGGTGGATTAATTAATTGTTCTGCTGGTTCGGGGTCTGTGGTGGCTGGGGGGTTGCTGGCCTCCTGGTGTGCCCGCTGCACTACACCCCAGCAGAGTCGAGGGAGGTAGGATGTGTGGATGTGTGGATGTATGGGACGTGAAAGTGTGTGTGGTAATGACACACACACACATTCATTAGTCCAGTAGCATGGTCACTAAGCAGTTGATGTATTATCATGTCGTCTCAGGTCATCTATATCCACAGCTGTGTTGTATGCGATTGCCGCTTCTTGTGCTTGTTTTTGTTTGTTTGTGTGTTTGTTTTTTCTCTGCTTGTCTGCTTTCAGGTGCTCCTGGTGGCGCTAAGGCTGGATTCCCCTCATAGGCCATGGATTGTTGTCTGTTTTGTTTTTTACAGGTGTAGCTGCTGGTTGTCTGGTTTTTGTTTCTATTTTTGTTCTGTTTCCTCTTCTTTCCTCTTCTTCTTTCCTTGTCCCCCGGTCCGGTTCAGTTCAGTTCATGTCATATATTGTAAACAGAAATAAATAAATGGGCATCAAGGGGAGCTTTACATTTATAAAACTTCCCTTGGCAAAACAAATCTGTTTGGCATCAAAGGTATTCAGACTACAATTCTTCTGACATAATGCTGAACAGGACAAGGGGAAAAAAAAGTAAAGAAGACAGTTCTGCCGAAAGCCAGGGATAGACCTGTTCTAAGTTCTATACTTTTTAAAAGGGGCGTGTTTATCAACTATGGAATTAGAAGATTTACAAAAATGGTCAAGTGCTAGATCTTCATCTGGGATTTTAACAGTGTCATATAACTATTCAACAGATCAGTTAAAAAAAAGCCTGCTCATGGAGATGTTTCAGGATCTGGATACCAAGCGTGGACCTAATGTTTTCATTTTTGCAATTCTGATACAGGCTATTGAGCAGTGATAACTAACACCAAGTTCAGATACTGCGGATTTTCTACCTTTGATTTGTTAAGATTGAGCCAATCAGGGACAACCTTGAAGGATCTCTTTGGTTTTGTAGGATCAGTAATTACCTGAGAAAGGTTGATATTGGTACACACCTTTTTTAAATGATCAGAGGCAGAGTTCAACTTGTTTAAATTAAAATTGCCACACAGAGATTGGGTTTAGGCCACATGCACACAGAATGACATCAACAAATATAAGAAATATTAAACATTTACACATAGATTTTTGAATACATGTAGAGGAATGATACTTTGAAATGTGCTCATTGCGGAGTTATGATCAGTTGAGTAATGAAGGTTGAACTATTCTAGGAAAGAGGTTCTATTCCCAGCATCATGATGGACACTCCTGATATAGAAGGTTTCGCTAACGCATTGGAATTGTTTTACTATTTTCATATGCATGTGCAATGAAGAATTGCTTGCTGCTGATAAATGCAAAGAAGAACAGCTTACACATAGATGCTCACATATAGGCTGCTGAATGCAATGAAGACCTGCTTATCAAGTAAAGTTCAATGTCAATGTGTAATATTCAATTAGGATTTGCAAAACAGTGAAGTTAAACAATGAATGGGTCCATAGTCGGTATGAGAAGACTACAGGAATATTTACCTGGGTGTACGTTCGAACAGAGATGAGAAAATTGCGATAAATAATTGTTTGTTTGTTTGTTAGTATGTATATGAATGTTATGTGTATAAACTGTGTTGAGTTATAGTTACTCAGTAGTGTCTCAGTGAAACAACCGACGGGGGAAGCCTTGCGGTGACAACAAAAGCAGTGTTTTACTGATCAGTCAAGTTGCTCCAGTGTACTCCATACAAACTGGTTGGCTACTGAAGGGATAGAAAATGGGGAATACTTGTTTTAAAGCAAACAAGGAATTAGATGGGAAAAATACATGTTTTAACGGGACCCAGACAATATTAAATACTCAGACAGATGGGAGAAGAAGTGTAGTAGGAAATCACAAAATTATTACATAGAATTAGTGAAATCAATTAAAGAATGCCTTTCTGAAGAGCTGTTTACCACAGATGAGCAGCTTTGCGACCAAGCACATTGTAGATCGCTTTACTGCCAAAATGATCTAATTTAATGGATTGGTTTAGACATGCATAACAGCATTTTAAGAACAAAGAGAGAAACAAAAAGGGACAACGCTTCATGGTGGAAGGTGATGTATAAATAACTGTGTATATGATGAAGGGGGTGGCAACACCCATTCCGAAATCCCGCCATTCCGACATCCCGCTATTCCGACATCCCACCATTCCGACATACCACCATTCCGACATACCACCATTCCGACATGCAAACGTCCCACCATTCCGACATCCCACCATTGCGACATCCCGCTATTCTGACGTTCAAATGTCCCACCATTCCGACAAGGCTTTCCGTATAAGGAAATGTGTGTTACTCAACAGGTGAGTCCCTTCTTTCTGTTCATGCAATTTATATGTTTAACACATGTTTATAGACAAGCGTTATTAAAAACACAAAGTCTCGGCAACTGGAGGAGGAGAAGCAGTCCGCGGTGGTTTTCAATCACACTCCAATGCCACTTGTTTCAACTTCCGAAAATTTAATCCAGGAAAAAAAGGCTTACAAACATGGACCAAAACGGCTCCATAACACGCACAAGAATCCAAAAGAAACGAAAGTTAACTAAAAGAAAGCAAATAAACAGTATGAAGTGGTCAAAATTGGTTTTACGCATGCCTATGTGCGTCTGGCACATGCGTCTTCGGGCTCTCCCACGTTGGTTTGTGGATGAAAGCAATATGTTCAGCTGTAATGTCATGTAAAAACAATCTCTACATGACATTTAGTCCCAGGTGTGACCAGTTAGGTCCTTAAGATATCAACAGGCTGTATAAAGCTACAACCGTTGCGGCTGTGTGTTTGTGCCAAATGCGCAAAACCCATCCGCGCTTCCCAAAATTGGAGTGAGTACTCATAAATCACGTGAATAACATGAATAAACGTTTTTACTGAATTTTGTTGTGTTTTATACGTTCTATGCTGTCATTTCTCTCTTCTCCTATTGGCAAGTCAAGGCAGAGTGCTCGCAACTGTGTCCTGTGCAGTAGCCGTGATATCTGTAATTGCAATTATTACTTTTGCATATGATGACAGCGTGCAAAAGACGCATGGGCTCTGTGGAGAGCTCCGCTCCAGCTGGCTGCTGTGACAGCTCACTGACACTGTATTTCTGCTTAATCAGTTTCAGTCTCGCCAGAGTTACATTAATATCTGTATTTTTATATTTGAAATTCAGGGGATTTTGATAATAGATTATTAAAGTTTGTTTGCGAGGCTGTGGCCTCTGCATGTGCAAAGCTTGTGCGCCAAACTTTAGGGCGTATTTGCGCCGGCATATCATTAGTGCAAAATGTTTTGGGTAAAAAATAGGCTATTAAAAGGAACTGTCGGAATGGCGGTATGTTAAAAAAAACAAAAAACATACCGCCATTCCGACCATAGGAGGAAAAAAGTGTCGGAATGGTGGGACGTTTGATAAAAAATTAAGTGTCGCCATTCCGACAATTGGAGACCCATGTCGGAATGGCGAGATGTCGGAATGGCAGCATGTAACCATGATGAAGGAGAGACCATTTGAGCAGCACAGCCATTTCGCAGCACAGGGACAGCAGTCCAAGTTACAGGATCTCCCAAGTGGTATCACCTGTCACATTGTGTCAAGGCATCAAAAGAAGAAAAAATCACCAAACTCAAGGACAAAAAGACAAAGACTCCGGTGAACGAAGACAGAGTACTGACAAACCAGAAATACAAAAGGATTCTCGATATCAAGATCCAGAAGAAGAGGCTAACAATGCCACGGACACTTACGATGCTGGGAATGATGCCAGCAATGAACAGAGAAGAAGATTCAGTGTCATCAATCTGCATTACGTGCCTCTAATGAGGGGGGGAATATAGAATCCTCAACGATTACAACGTCTCTGGGAACTGTGACAACAACAAGGTTTAAACCATTTTGATATATATTGTAACCTATTGTCTAAGGAATAGTGCTGAAAATGAGGTAAATCTAATCCACCACTGTCCTTGGTCTTCTGTAGGGTTTTTAAACTAATACGTGGTGGTTTGTTTTTCCACAGAAATTTGGAGATGCATGAATCTAGTGACTTAAACCAAGTAGCAGATGGTTTTATGGGGATCATTGAGAACAAATAGTTAACTTTTGGTAGTATCATCATTTTAATGGATGTAACTCTCCCCATAAGTGATATAGGTAAGGACTTCCAACGAGAGATCGTCCTCTACTGTCTTTAATAATTGCACATAATTTAGCTTTGTTAGCTCTGAGAGCCTGGAGGAAATGTTTATGCCTAAATATCTAATATTTCCTGACTGTAAAATGATCGCAGGTATATTATGGACCCTACAGTTAATGGGCAGAACTGTGGTCTTAGACCAGTTGATAGAGTAGTCAGAAAGTGCTGAGAATTTATTTATGAGTGTGATCGTGTGACTGAGAGACGTCTGTGAGTTCTGAAGGAAAAGTAATACATCATCAGCATAAAGACTTATTTTATGCTCAATATTTTGGGATTAATTACTCACAAACGGGTAAGAAAAGGTAGTATTGCCAGACCATACATGATCAAAACAGGGAGCGGAGGTGGTTCAGCTGCAAGGTGTGAATGTCTGACTATAGTTTGTAAAAAGCGGGTAAGATAAGGTGCGAATGCCCGACAATGTATGATCAAAAGAGGGAGCGGAGGTTTTCGGCTGCAAGAAGGTCTGAATGTCCACCCAAAATTCCTGAAAAATGGGTAAAAAAAAGGGTGCAAATGCCAAACCATACATCATCAAAAGCAGGAGTGGATATGTTCGGCTACAAGAAGATTTGAATGTCCATCAATAATTGCTTTAAAACATGAAAGAAAATTTTCGAATATCAAACCGCACATGATCATAAGCGGGAGAGGAGTTGTTCAGCTGCAAGAAGGTGTGAATGTCCACCCATAATTACTGAAAAATGGGTAAGAAAAGGTGAAAATGCCCAACCATACATCATCAAAAGCAGGAGTGGATGTGTTCGGCTACAAGAAGGTTTGAATGTCCGACCATAGTTTGTAAAAAGCGGGTAAGAAAAGGTTCGAATGCCCGAACATAGACCATCAAAAGAGGGAGCGGAGGGGTTCCGCTGTAAGAAGGTGTAAATGTCCGACCATAGTTGGTAAAAAGCGGGTAAGAAAAGGTTAAAATACCCGACTGTACACAATCAATAGCGGGAGCGGAGTTGTTTGGCTACAAGAAGGTGTGAAAGTCTGACCACGGTTTGTAAAATCGGGTAAGAAAAGGTTCGAATGCCCGAATATATACCATCAAAAGTGGAAGTGGATGTGTTCGGCTGCAAGAAGGTGTGAACGTCCGACCAAAGTTTGTAAAAAGCAGTTAAGAAAAGGTTCGAATATCCAACCAAACATAATCAAAAGCGGGAGCAGAGCTGTTCGACTGCAAGTAGGTGTGAATGTCAGATCATAATTTGCAAAAAGCTGATGAGAAAGGGTGAGAATGCCCGGCTATACACCATCAAATGCGGGAGCGGAAGTGTTCGGCTGTGAGTAGGTGTGAATGTCCAACCATAATTGCTGAAAAATGTGTTAGAAGAGACTAGAATGCCGGACAAGACATCATCAAATGCGGGAGCGGAGTTGTTCGGCTGTGAGTAGGTGTGAATCTCCGAGCATAGTTTGTAAAAAGGGGGTAAGAATAGGTTCGAATGCCCGAACATACACTATCAAAACAGGGAGCTGAGGTGGCTCAGCTGCAAGGTGTGAATGTCTGACTATAGTTTGTAAATAAGGTGCGAATGCCCAACAATGTATAATCAAAAGAGGGAGCGGAGGTTTTCGGCTACAAGAAGGTTTGAATGTCCGACCATAGTTTGTAAAAAGCGGGTAAGAAAAGGTTCAAATGCCTGACTATACACCATCAAAAGCGGGAGCAGAGGTGTTCCGCTGTAAGACGGTGTGAATGTCCGACCATATTTGGTAAAAAGCGGGTAAGAAAAGGTTAAAATACCCGACTGTACACAATCAATAGCGGGAGAGGAGGTGTTCAGCTGCAAGAAGGTGTGAATGTCCACCCATAATTACTGAAAAATGGGTAAGAAAAGGTGCGAATGCCCAACCATACATTATCAAAAGCAGGTGTGAATGTCAGATCATAATTTGCAAAAAGCTGATGAGAAAGGGTGAGAATGCCCGACTATACACCATCAAATGCGGGAGCGGAGTTGTTCGGCTGTGAGTAAGTGTGAATCTCCGACCATAATTAATGAAAAATGTGTTAGAAAAGGTAAGAATGCCGGTCCATACATCATCAAAAGCGGGAGAGGTGGTGTTCGGCTGCAAGTAGGTGTGAATGTCCAGCCATAATTACTAACAAACGGGTAAGAAAAGGTAGTATTGCCAGACCATACATGATCAAAACAGGGAGCGGAGGTGGTTCAGCTGCAAGAAGGTGTGAATGTCCGACTAAAGTTCAAATATATTAACAAAAGCGGAAGGAGAGGTCTTCGGATGAGAGTGGTTGAGAATTTCCAACCATAATCTATAAAATGCGGTGAAAAAAAAGGTGTGATAGAACACTAAAAGGTGGAGCGGAAGTGTTCGGCTGCAAGAAGGTGTGAATGTCCGACTATATTTGGTGAAAAGCAGGTGAAGCAAGGTCTGAATGCCCAACCTTACATCATCAAAAGCGAGATCAGAGGTGTTTGGCTGCATGAAGGCCATAGTTTGCCAAAAGCGGGTAAGCTGCGAATGACCGACTAAATATCAACAAAAGGTCTTCGGATGCAAGTGGGTGTGAATATCCCACCATACAAGTATGGTGGAGAGGAAGCTGTGAACAGCCGACCATAGTTGGCAAAAAGCGGGTGAGAAAAGGTGCGAATGTCCAACCATACATGATCAAAACAGGGAGCGGAGGTGTTTGGCTGTGACAAGGTGTGAATGTCAACCCAAAATTAATGAAAAGCTGGCAACAAGTAGGTTTGAATGCCCAACCATACATCATCAAAAGCAGGAGTGGATGTGTTCGGCTACAAGAAGGTTTGAATGTCCGAGCATAGTTTGTAAAAAGCGGGTAAGAAAAGGTTCGAATGCCCAAACATACACCAACAAAAGAGGGAGCGGAGTTGTTCGACTGCAAGTAGGTGTGAATGTCCAGCCATAATTACTCACAAACGGGTAAGGAAAGGTAGTATTGCCAGACCATACATGATCAAAACAGGGAGCTGAGGTGGTTCAGCTGCAAGGTGTGAATGTCTGACTATAGTTTGTAAAAAGCGGGTAAGACAAGGTGCGAATGCCCGACAATGTATGATCAAAAGAGGGAGGGGAGGTCTTCGGCTGCAAGGTCTGAATGTCCAACCATAATTTCTAAAAACCGGGTAAGAAAAGGCTCGAAAGCCCGACTATACACAACAAAAAGCGGGAGCGGGAGGTTTTCAGCTGCAAATCCTTCACTCAAACCAAGTGAAAACTGCTTTGTCCTTCATATTTATCAATGTCTAGATCGACTTCAACAAAGAACAACATTGTACTTTGCAGTAAAGAAAGAGCAAATCAAAAGTTTTAGGAATCCGAGAATAAGCTTATTTTCATGAGTTCTGCACGATTATTGATTTTACTATAAATGAATGCCTTCACTCAAACTATGTTAAAACTGCTTTGTCCTTCATATTTATCAATGTCTAGATTGACTTCAACAAAGAACAACACTGGATTTTGCAGTAGAAGAAAGAGCAACACTGAAGGATCAGTAATCCGAGAATAAGCTTATTTTCATACGTTCTGCATGATTTGGGATTTTATGTATAAAATGAATTCCTTCACTCAAACCAAGTTAAAACTGCTTTGTCCTTCATATTTATCAATGTCTAGATCGACTTCAACAAAGAACAACATTGTATTTTGCAGTAGAAGAAAAAGCAACACTGAAGGATCAGGAATCCGAGAATAAGCTTATTTTCATACGTTCTGCATGATTTGGGATTTTATGTATAAAATGAATTCCTTCACTCAAACCAAGTGAAAACTTCTTTGTCCTTCATATTTATCAATGTCTAGATTTACTTCAACAAAGAACAACATTGTATTTTGCAGTAGAAGAAATAGCAACACTGAAGGATCAGGAATCCGAAAACAAGCTTATTTTCATACTTTCTGCTTGATTTGGGATTTTGCTAGAAAATTAATTCCTTCACTCAAACAAAGTGGAAACTGCTTTGTCCTTCATATTTATCAATGTCTATATCGATTTCAACAAAGAACAAGGCTGTATTTTGCAGTATAGGAAAGAGCAACACTGGAGGATCAGGAATCCGAGAATAAGCTTACTTTCATGAGTCCTGTACTATTTCGGATTTTCCTATAAAATGAATTGCTTTGCTCAAACCAAGTTAAAATTGCTTTGTCCTTCATAGTTATCCATGTCTAAAATGTATCAAGCATAAAGTTCCTCATATTACCCTGAATGAGAAAGAAGCATCCCTTTGGTTGAGCAATACGTTCCTTTTGCGGAGTTATGCATGATTTCGGATTTTGCTATAAAATTCATTCCTTCACACCTTTTTTTTTCACCACATTTTATAGATTATGGTTGGAAATTCTCAACCACTCTAATCCGAAGACCTCTCCTCCCGCTTTTGTTAATATATTTGAACTTTAGTTGGACATTCACCCCTTTTTGCAGCTAAACAACCTCCGCTCCCTGTTTTGATCATGTATGGTCTGGCAATACTACATTTTCTTACCCGTTTGTGAATAATTATGGCTGGATATTCACACCTACTTGCAGCTGAACACAATCTCTCTCGCTTTTAATTATGTTTGGATATTCGAACCTTTTCTTTACTGATTTTTGCCAACTTTGGTCGGACGTTCACACCTTCTTGCAGCCGAACACCTCCGCTTCCGCTTTTGATGGTATATATTCGGGCATTCGAACCTTTTCTTACCAGCTTTTTACAAACCATGGTTGGACTTTCACACCTTCTTGTAGCCGAACAACTCCGCTCCCGCTATTGATTGTGTACAGTCGGGTATTTTAACCTTTTCTTACCCGCTTTTTACCAACTATGGTCGGACATTCACACCGTCTTACAGCGGAACATCTCCGCTCCCGCTTTTGATAGTGTATAGTCAGGCATTTGAACCTTTTCTTACCCGCTTTTTACAAACTATGGTCGGACATTCAAACCTTCTTGTAGCCGAAAACCTCTGCTCCCTCTTTTGATTATACATTGTCGGGCATTCGCACCTTATCTTACCCGCTTTGTATAAAACTATAGTCAGACATTCACACCTTGGTGCTGAACCACCTCAGCTCCCTGTTTTGATCATGTATGGTCTGGCAATACTACCTTTTCTTACCCGTTTGTGAGTAATTATGGCTGGACATTCACACCTACATGCAGTCGAACAGCTCTGCTCCCGCTTTTGATTATGTTTGGTTGGATATTCGAACCTTTTCTTAACTGCTTTTTACAAACTTTGGTCGGACGTTCACACCTTCTTGCAGCCGAACACCTCCGCTTCCGCTTTTGATGGTATATATTCGGGCATTCGAACCTTTTCTTACCAGCTTTTTACAAACCATGGTTGGACTTTCACACCTTCTTGTAGCCGAAAAACTCCCCTCCCCCTATTGATTGTGTACAGTCGGGTATTTTAACCTTTTCTTACCCGCTTTTTACCAACTATGGTCGGACATTCACACCGTCTTACAGCGGAACACCTCCGCTCCCGCTTTTGATGGTGTATAGTCAGGCATTTGAACCTTTTCTTACCCGCTTTTTACAAACTATGGTCGGACATTCAAACCTTCTTGTAGCCAAAAACCTCCGCTCCCTCTTTTGATCATACATTGTCGGGCATTCGCACCTTTTCTTACCCGTTTTTTACAAACCATGGTCGGACTTTCACACATTCTTGTAGCCAAACACATCCGCTCCCGCTATTGATTGTGTACAGTCGGGTATTTTAACCTTTTCTTACCCGTTTTTTACCAACTATGGTCGGACATTCACACCTTCTTACAGCGGAACACCTCCGCTCCCTCTTTTGATAGTGTATGTTCGGGCATTCGAATCTATTCTTACCCCCTTTTTACAAAATATGCTCGGAGATTCACACTTTCTCACAGCCGAACAACTCCGCTCCCGCATTTGATGGTGTATAGTCGGGCATTCTCACCCTTTCTCATCAGCTTTTTGCAAATTATGATCTGACATTCACACCTACTTGCAGTCGAACAGCTCTGCTCCCGCTTTTGATTATGTTTGGTTGGATATTCGAACCTTTTCTTAACTGCTTTTTGCAAACTTTGGTCGGACGTTCACACCTTCTTGCAGCCGAACACCTCCGCTTCCGCTTTTGATGGTATATATTCGGGCATTCGAACCTTTTCTTAGCAGCTTTTTACAAACCATGGTTGGACTTTCACACCTTCTTGTAGCCGAACAACTCCGCTCCCCCTATTGATTGTGTACAGTCGGGTATTTTAACCTTTTCTTACCCACTTTTTACCAACTATGGTCGGACATTCACACCTTCTTACAGCGGAACACCTCCGCTCCCTCTTTTGATGGTCTATGTTCGGGCATTCGAACCTTTTCTTACCCGCTTTTTACAAACTATGGTCGGACATTCAAACCTTCTTGTAGCCGAACACATCCACTCCTGCTTTTTATGATGTATGGTTGGGCATTTTCACCTTTTCTTACCCATTTTTCAGTAATTATGGGTGGACATTCACACCTTCTTGCAGCTGAACAACTCCTCTCCCGCTTATGATCATGTGCGGTTTGATATTCGAAAATTTTCTTTCATGTTTTAAAGCAATTATTGATGGACATTCAAATCTTCTTGTAGCCGAACACATCCACTCCTGCTTTTGATGATGTATGGTAACCTTTTCTTACCCGCTTTTTACAAACTATGGTCGGACATTCAAACCTTCTTGTAGCCAAAACCCTCCGCTCCCTCTTTTGATCATACATTGTCGGGCATTCGCACCTTATCTTACCTGCTTTTTACAAACTATAGTCAGACATTCACACCTTGCAGCTGAACCACCTCCGCTCCCTGTTTTGATCATGTATGGTCTGGCAATACTACCTTTTCTTACCCGTTTGTGAGTAATTAATCCCAAAATATTGAGCATAAAATAAGTCTTTATGCTGATGATGTATTACTTTTCCTTCATAACTCACAGACGTCTCTCAGTCACACGATCACACTCATAAATAAATTCTCAGCACTTTCTGACTACTCTATCAACTGGTCTAAGACCACAGTTCTGCCCATTAACTGTAGGGTCCATAATATACCTGCGATCACTTTACAGTCAGGAAATATTAGATATTTAGGCATAAACATTTCCTCCAGGCTCTCAGAGCTAACAAAGCTAAATTATGTGCAATTATTAAAGACAGTAGAGGACGATCTCTCGTTGGAAGTCCTTACCTATATCACTTATGGGGAGAGTTACATCCATTAAAATGATGATACTACCAAAAGTTAACTATTTGTTCTCAATGATCCCCATAAAACCATCTGCTACTTGGTTTAAGTCACTAGATTCATGCATCTCCAAATTTCTGTGGAAAAACAAACCACCACGTATTAGTTTAAAAACCCTACAGAAGACCAAGGACAGTGGTGGATTAGATTTACCTCATTTTCAGCACTATTCCTTAGACAATAGGTTACAATATATATCAAAATGGTTTAAACCTTGTTGTTGTCACAGTTCCCAGAGACGTTGTAATCGTTGAGGATTCTATATTCACCCCCTCATTAGAGGCACGTAATGCAGATTGATGACACTGAATCTTCTTCTCTGTTCATTGCTGGCATCATTCCCAGCATCGTAAGTGTTCGTGGCATTGTTAGCCTCTTCTTCTGGATCTTGATATCGAGAATCCTTTTGTATTTCTGGTTTGTCAGTCCTCTGTCTTCGTTCACCGGAGTCTTTGTCTTTTTGTCCTTGAGTTTGGTGATTTTTTCTTCTTTTGATGCCTTGACACAATGTGACAGGTGATACCACGTGGTAGATCCTGTAACTTGGATTGCTGTCCCTGTGCTGCGAAATGGCTGTGCTGCTCAAATGGTCTCTCCTTCATCATGGTTACATGCTGCCATTCCGACATCTCGCCATTCCGACATGGGTCTCCAATTGTCGGAATGGCGACACTTAATTTTTTATCAAACGTCCCACCATTCCGACACTTTTTTCCTCCTATGGTCGGAATGGCGGTATGTTTTTTGTTTTTTTTAACATACCGCCATTCCGACAGTTCCTTTTAATAGCCTATTTTTTACCCAAAGCATTTTGCACTAATGATATGCCGGCGCAAATACGCCCTAAAGTTTGGCGCACAAGCTTTGCACATGCAGAGGCCACAGCCTCGCAAACAAACTTTAATAATCTATAATCAAAATCCCCTGAATTTCAAATATAAAAATACAGATATTAATGTAACTCTGGCGAGACTGAAACTGATTAAGCAGAAATACAGTGTCAGTGAGCTTTCACAGCAGCCAGCTGGAGCGGAGCTCTCCACAGAGCCCATGCGTCTTTTGCACGCTGTCATCATATGCAAAAGTAATAATTGCAATTACAGATATCACGGCTACTGCACAGGACACAGTTGCGAGCACTCTGCCTTGCCTTGCCAATAGGAGAAGATAGAAATGACAGCATAGAACGTATAAAACACAACAAAATGCAGTAAAAACGTTTATTCATGTTATTCACGTGATTTATGAGTACTCGCTCCAATTTTGGGAAGCGCGGATGGGCTTTGCGCATTTGGCACAAACACACAGCCGTTGCGCAAGGCTTTATACAGCCTGTTGATATCTTAAGGACCTAACTGGTCACACCTGGGACTAAATGTCATGTAGAGATTGTTTTTACATGACATTACAGCTGAACATATAGCTTTCATCCACAAACCAACGTGGGAGAGCCCGAAGACGCATGTGCCAGACGCACATAGGCATGCGTAAAACCAATTTTGACCACTTCATACTGTTTATTTGCTTTCTTTTAGTTAACTTTCGTTTCTTTTGGATTCTTGTGCGTGTTATGGAGCCGTTTTGGTCCATGTTTGTAAGCCTTTTTTTCCTGGATTAAATTTTCGGAAGTTGAAACAAGTGGCATTGGAGTGTGTGATTGAAAACCACCGCGGACTGCTTCTCCTCCTCCAGTTGCCGAGACTTTGTGTTTTTAATAACGCTTGTCTATAAACATGTTAAATATATAAATTGCATGAACAGAAAGAAGGGACTCACCTGTTGAGTAACACACATTTCCTTATACGGAAAGCCTTGTCGGAATGGTGGGACATTTGAACGTCAGAATAGCGGGATGTCGCAATGGTGGGATGTCAGAATGGTGGGACGTTTGCATGTCGGAATGGTGGTATGTCGGAATGATGGTATGTCGGAATGGTGGGATGTTGGAATAGCGGGATGTCGGAATGGCGGGATTTCGGAATGGGTGTTGCCACCCCCTTCATCATATACACAGTTATTTATACATCACCTTCCACCATGAAGCGTTGTCCCTTTTTGTTTCTCTCTTTGTTCTTAAAATGCTGTTATGCATGTCTAAACCAATCCATTAAATTAGATCATTTTGGCAGTAAAGCGATCTACAATGTGCTTGGTCGCAAAGCTGCTCATCTGTGGTAAACAGCTCTTCAGAAAGGCATTCTTCAATTGATTTCACTAATTCTATGTAATAATTTTGTGATTTCCTACAAAACTACACTTCTTCTCCCATCTGTCTGAGTATTTAATATTGTCTGGGTCCCGTTAAAACATGTATTTTTCCCATCTAATTCCTTGTTTGCTTTAAAACAAGTATTCCCCATTTTCTATCCCTTCAGTAGCCAACCAGTTTGTATGGAGTACACTGGAGCAACTTGACTGATCAGTAAAACACTGCTTTTGTTGTCACCGCAAGGCTTCCCCCGTCGGTTGTTTCACTGAGACACTACTGAGTAACTATAACTCAACACAGTTTATACACATAACATTCCTATACATACTAACAAACAAACAAACAATTATTTATCGCAATTTTCTCATCTCTGTTTGAACGTACACCCAGGTAAATATTCCTGTAGTCTTCTCATACCGACTATGGACCCATTCATTGTTTAACTTCACTGTTTTGCAAATCCTAATTGAATATTACACATTGACATTGAACTTTACTTGATAAGCAGGTCTTCATTGCATTCAGCAGCCTATATGTGAGCATCTATGTGTAAGCTGTTCTTCTTTGCATTTATCAGCAGCAAGCAATTCTTCATTGCACATGCATATGAAAATAGTAAAACAATTCCAATGCGTTAGCGAAACCTTCTATATCAGGAGTGTCCATCATGATGCTGGGAATAGAACCTCTTTCCCAGAATAGTTCAACCTTCATTACTCAACTGATCATAACTCCGCAATGAGCACATTTCAAAGTATCATTCCTCTACATATATTCAAAAATCTATGTGTAAATGTTTAATATTTCTTATATTTGTTGATGTCATTCTGTGTGCATGTGGCCTAAACCCAATCTCTGTGTGGCAATTTTAATTTAAACAAGTTGAACTCTGCCTCTGATCATTTAAAAAAGGTGTGTACCAATATCAACCTTTCTCAGGTAATTACTGATCCTACAAAACCAAAGAGATCATTCAAGGTTGTCCCTGATTGGCTCAATCTTAACAAATCAAAGGTAGAAAATCCGCAGTATCTGAACTTGGTGTTAGTTATCACTGCTCAATAGCCTGTATCAGAATTGCAAAAATGAAAACATTAGGTCCACGCTTGGTATCCAGATCCTGAAACATCTCCATGAGCAGGCTTTTTTTTAACTGATCTGTTGAATAGTTATATGACACTGTTAAAATCCCAGATGAAGATCTAGCACTTGACCATTTTTGTAAATCTTCTAATTCCATAGTTGATAAACACGCCCCTTTTAAAAAGTATAGAACTTAGAACAGGTCTATCCCTGGCTTTCGGCAGAACTGTCTTCTTTACTTATTTTTCCCCTTGTCCTGTTCAGCATTATGTCAGAAGAATTGTAGTCTGAATACCTTTGATGCCAAACAGATTTGTTTTGCCAAGGGAAGTTTTATAAATGTAAAGCTCCCCTTGATGTCCATTTATTTATTTCTGTTTACAATATATGACATGAACTGAACTGAACCGGACCGGGGGACAAGGAAAGAAGAAGAGGAAAGAAGAGGAAACAGAACAAAAATAGAAACAAAAACCAGACAACCAGCTGCTACACCTGTAAAAAACAAAACAGACAACAATCCATGGCCTATGAGGGGAATCCAGCCTTAGCGCCACCAGGAGCACCTGAAAGCAGACAAGCAGAGAAAAAACACACAAACAAACAAAAACAAGCACAAGAAGCGGCAATCGCATACAACACAGCTGTGGATATAGATGACCTGAGACGACATGATAATACATCAACTGCTTAGTGACCATGCTACTGGACTAATGAATGTGTGTGTGTGTGTGTGAGAACATGCAACACCCATGGCACAGGCCCTACATGATAACCGTGCTTAGTTATGAGTGTATAAGCGTACAGGGCCACAATCCACAGCCCCCCCCCCAAGCAATCAGAAGCAGGCAGAGAGGGCCACAAGACCCAGGCCACCAGCAGCCCCCACAGAGCACAGAACCCAGGCAGCCCACCGCAGGGGCAACCACGCATCCACCCAGAAGACTGCAGAGGAAGCCCCCGGAAAGAGCCCCCATAAGCATAGGGCAGAGGCACTCCGGGAACCAGGGGCAACAGCCCACCGACCCCGCCAGGCCCCAGCCGCCCAGACATGGGCCGTGCACTGGACATGGGCCCCAGGAGCCCGAGCGCCCCCAAACCCCCCGGCAGAGGCCCCACCCAATACCCAGGAGGGCCAAGCGCCCCAGACAGCCACAAAGTGGGTCAGCGCCTGCCCCAGCGCCCCTGGCCAAGTTCCCTGGGAGTCAAGACGTGCCCACAGGTGGGTGAAGTCGTGAGCAGTGGGGAGAGGCAACGCTGATGCCCCATCGGGAGAAACACAGGCAGGCCAGGCGACAGCAAGTCCCAGATCCAGGCCCAATCATTACCACACACACTTTCACGTCCCATACATCCACACATCCACACATCCTACCTCCCTCGACTCTGCTGGGGTGTAGTGCAGCGGGCACACCAGGAGGCCAGCAACCCCCCAGCCACCACAGACCCCGAACCAGCAGAACAATTAATTAATCCTCCTGGCCCCTCCTGCCCCGAGCAGACACCAGGAAGCAGAGGTGTGCGAAGAAGACCCCTCCCCTCACCCTTCTGGCTCTTCAATATTTTCTAATAGTGAGCAATTAAAATTGAGGGGCAGCCAAACTTGTAGAACTGGGAGCGCGGCACTCTGGGCAGCCTACATACCCAAAGAGCCCCGCCCACCAGATGCCACTCAGTGTAACCACCCCCCAAGACCTAATGTGTGTGTGTGAGTGTGTTTGATAAGTAGTAATGTCTAAGGTGTAATTAAAACAGGGGCAGGGAACTGCAGAGTGCAACCAAAGGGGACCACCTACGTGGCCCCATCCACTACACCCCACCGAACACACACGCCCCCAAAACCCTTCATGTGTGATTGTTTGCTGTGTACAGGAGCCAGAAGGGAGAGGGGTATGGGGATATATACCGGGGGAGCTACTCTCCCCCAGAGAGGGCAGCCAGGGACTGGCTGCAATAGGCATCCCCGCTACCTTGGAGCCAACAATGGGCAGGAGGGCCTGATGTCCACCAGGCTCGGGGCCTGCAGCGACCATATTCCGGGAGCTACGTTACCCCCAGAAGGTACCCATCCCGCCCCACCCCACTCAACCCAACCCCACCCCGGAGGACCTCTACAAAAAACAAACAAACAAACCACCCGGTCACACCAGTCGCAGCAGCCCGGGCCTGAGACCCACCATCACCCAGCAACCCACCACCACCACTATGTGATAAAACTAATCAGAGGGGACCAGAGAGAATGAAATTCAGCCAATTGATGTTTTGAGGAGGCAGACATTGTTTCCATGCTAATATAATCTAAAAGAAAATTTCTAAACTGGTTAATACACAGATTGTTCTTCGCTTTCCAGTTCATGAGAATAGTTTTCTTTGCGATACATAACACTGTGACAACCATGTGTGCTGAGTTAATTTCCATGTTGATGTTGTCTAAGTCACCCAGTATGCACAGTGTGGGGCATGCAGGGATGCTACACTTTAGCCATGTTGATAGGTCCTCACAGACTTCAAGCCAGAACTTCTGGACAGGCGCAGAAAACCACAAAGCGTGTGCATAATCATCAGGTGTGTTATCTGTGCAATGTGAGCAGATGTTTGAGTGTGTTAGACCCATCCTGAACATCCTTTGTCCTGTATAGTGTGTTCTATGAAGGATTTTGTATTGTATGAGCTGTAAATTAGGATTTCTAGTCTTTATGAAGGTGTTCAAACATATTTGTGGTTAGAAGCTATGACCAGAACTGATGGATAAATCTGCCTCCCATTTTGAGGATGGAAGAGACATTGTGTCATCTATCTTAGACAATAATTTATATATTTTTGATAGTAGTTTTGGGGTACAGCTGCTTAGAAATTCTGCTACCCTAGTCGGGGGTTGTAAGTCTGGTTGGTGGAGGATATATCCATCCATCCATCCATCATCTGCCGCTTATCCGGGGGTCGGGTCGCGGGGGCAGCAGCTTGAGCAGAGAAACCCAGACGTCTCTGTCCCCGGCCACTTCCTCCAGCTCTTCCGGGGGGACCCCGAGGCGTTCCCAGGCCAGCCGAGAGACATAGTCTCTCCAACGTGTCCTGGGTCTCCCCCGGGGTCTCCTCCCAGTGGGACGTGCCCGGAACACCTCCCCAGGGAGGCGCCCAGGGGGCATCCTAACCAGATGCCCGAGCCACCTCATCTGACTCCTCTCAATGCGGAGGAGCAGCGGTTCTACTCCGAGCCCCTCCCGGATGACTGAGCTTCTCACCCTATCTCTAAGGGAGAGCCCAGACACCCTGCGGAGGAAACCCATTTCGGCCGCTTGTATTCGCGATCTTGTTCTTTCGGTCACTACCCACAACTCGTGACCATAGGTGAGGATGGGAACGTAGATTGACCAGTAAGTAGAGAGCTTCGCCTTCTGGCTCAGCTCCCTCTTCACAACGACGGGTCGGTGCAGAGCCTGCAACACTGCAGGTGCCGCACCGATCCGCCCGTCAATCTCCCGCTCCATTCGTCCGTCACTCGTGAACAAGACCCCGAGATACTTGAACTCCTCCTCTTGGGGAAGGATCTCATTCCCGACCCGGAGAGAGCATTCCACCCTTTTCCGGCTGAGAACCATAGTCTCGGATTTGGAGGTGCTGATTCTCATCCCAGCCGCTTCACACTCGGCTGCGAATCACTCCAGTGAGAGCTGAAGGTCACGGCCTGACGACGCTAACAGAACCACATCATCTGCAAAAAGCAGAGACCCGATTCTGAGGTCGCCAAATGGGACACCCTCAACGCCCTGGCTCCGCCTAGAAATTCTGTCCATAAAAGTTAGGAACAGAATCGGTGACAAAGGGCAGCCCTGACGGAGTCCAACTCTCACCGGAAACGTATCCGACTTACTGCCGGCAATGCGGACCAAACTCTGGCACCGGTCATACAGAGACCGAACGGCCCCTATCAAGGGGTCCGGCACTCCATATTCCCGGAGCACCCCCCACAGGACTCCACGAGGGACACGGTCGAACGCTTTCTCCAAGTCCACAAAACACATGTAGACTGGTTGGGCGAACTCCCATGCACCCTCCAGGATCCTGCCGAGGGTATAGAGCTGGTCCACTGTTCCACGGCCAGGACAAAAGCCACACTGCATCTCCTGAATCCGAGGCTCGATTATCCGACGGATCCTCCTCTCCAATACCCCCGAATAGACCTTACCAGGGAGGCTGAGGAGTGTGATACCCCTATAGTTGGAACACACCCTCCGGTCCCCCTTTTTAAAGAGGGGGACCACCACCCCAATCTGCCAGTCCAGAGGCACTGTCCCCGATGTCCACGCGATACTGCAGAGGCGTGTCAGCCAAGACAGCCCTACAACATCCAGAGCCTTGAGAAACTCAGGACGGACCTCATCCACCCCCGGGGCCTTGCCACCGAGGAACTTTTTAACCACCTCGGCAACCTCAGCCCCAGAAATGGGAGGCCATGTCTCTCAGCTCTCCGACTCTGCCTCTTCCGAGCACGTGTTGGTAGGATTGAGGAGTTCCTCGAAGTACTCCCCCCACCGACTCACAACATCCCTAGTTGAGGTCAGCAAAGCCCCGTCCGCACTGTAAACAGTGTTGACTGTGAGCCGCTTCCCCCCCCGAGACGCCGGATGGTGGACCAGAATCTTTTCGAGGCCGTCCGGAAATCCTTCTCCATGGTCTCACCGAACTCCTCCCAGGCCCGAGTTTTTGCCTCAGCAACCGCCGAAGCCGCGGCCCGTCTGGCCCGTCGGTACCTATCAGCTTCTTCCAGGGTCCCACTGGCCAAAAAGGCCCGATAGGACTCCTTCTTCAGCTTGACGGCTTCCCTCACCACTGGTGTACACCAGCAGGTTCGAGGGTTGCCGCCACGACAGGCACCGACCACCTTACGGCCACAACTCCAACCAGCTGCCTCGGCAATGGAGTCACGGAACATGGCCCATTCAATGTCCCCCACCTCAAATATGGTTGAAGCTCTGCCGGAGGTGGGAGTTAAAGCTCCTTCTGACGGGGGATTCTGACAAACGCTCCCAGCAGACCCTCACAATACGTTTGGGCCTGCCAGGTCTGATCGGCATCCTCCCCCACCAGCGGAGCCAACTCACCACCAGGTGGTGATCAGTTGACAGCTCCGCCCCTCTCTTCACCCGAGTGTCCAGGACATACGGCCGCAAGTCCGATGATACAACCACAAAGTCGATCATCGAACTGCGGCCAAGGGTGTCCTGGTGCCAAGTGTACATATGGACACCCTTATGCCTGAACATGGTGTTCGTTATGGACAGTCTATGACTGGCACAGAAGTCCAACAACATAACACCACTCTGATTCAGATCGGGGGGGCCGTTCCTCCCAATCACACCCCTCCAGGTCTCACTGTCATTGCCCACGTGAGCATTGAAGTCCCCCAGCAGAATGAGGGAGTCTCCGGTAGGAGGATTCTCCAGTGCCTCCCCCAGAGACTCCAAAAAGGGTAGGTACTCTGAACTGCTGTTTGGCGCATAGGCACAAACAACAGTCAGGACTCGTCCCCCCACCCAAGGCGGAGGGAGGCTACCCTCTCGTTCACTGGGGTAAACCCCAATGTACTGGCACACAGCCGGGGGGCAATAAGTATGCCCACACCTGCTCTGCGCCTCTCACCACGGGCAACTCCAGAGTGGAAGAGAGTCCAACCCCTCTCAAGAGTACTGGTTCCAGATCCCAAGCCGTGCGTCGAGGTGAATCCGACTATATCTAACGGTCTGATGAAGTTTCAACAATAAACAACAAACTTTGTATTATGAGAAAGAACCAGACTCATTCTTTAGGAATCCGAAAATAAGCTCTATTTTACGAGTTATGCACGAATTCGGATTCTCCTATAAAACGAATTCCTTAACTCAAACCAAGTTAAGACTGCTTTGTCCTTCATATTTATTCATGTCTAATCAAGTTTCAATGATAAACAACGTTGTACTTTGTAGAATGAGAAAGAACTTCTTCAGCAATAAGCATCTCTCGACAAATGACGAAATACAGATTTTGCTATAAAATTAATTGCTATCAGCCTGACTTAAAACTGTTTGTCTTCCTTATTTATCAACTTCAAATCAAGTTTCAACAATTAAAAAAATTTTGTAGTTTGAGAAAGAACAACTTAATCTTGAGCAATCAGTATAAAAAGAAGGTAAGCAAAGGTGCGAATGTCAAACCATACATGATCAAAACAGGGAGCGGAGGTGTTTGGCTGTGACAAGGTGTGAATGTCCACCCATAATTAATGAAAAGCGGGCAATAAGTAGGTTCGAATGCCCAACCATACATCATCAAAAGCAGGAGTGGATATGTTCGGCTACAAGAAGGTTTGAACGTCTGACCATAGTTTGTAAAAAGCGGGTAAGAAAAGGTTCGAATGCCCGAACATACACCATCAAAGGAGGGAGCGGAGGTGTTCCGCTGTAAGAAGGTGTGAATGTCCGACCATAGTTGGTAAAAAACGGGTAAGAAAAGGTTAAAATACCCGACTGTACACAATCAGTAGCGGGTGCGGAGTTGTTCGGCTACTAAAAGGTGTGAAAGTCCGACCATGGTTTGTAAAAAGCGGGTAAGAAAAGGTGCGAATGCCCGAAAATGTATGATCAAAAGAGGGAGCGGAGGTGTTCGGCTGCAAGAAGGTGTGAATGTACACCCATAATTACTGAAAAATGGGTAAGAAAAGGTGCGAATGCCCAACTATACATAATCAAAAGCAGGAGTGGATGTGTTCGGCTCCAAGAAGGGTTGAATGTCTGACCATAGTTTGTAAAAAGCAGGTAAGAAAAGGTTTGACTGCCCGAACATACACCATCAAAAGAGGGAGCGGAGGTGTTCCGCTGTAAGAAGGTGTGAATGTCCGACCATAGTTGGTAAAAAGCGGGTAAGAAAAGGTTAAAATACCCGACTGTACACAATCAATAGCGGGAGCGGAGTTGTTCGGTTGCTAAAAGATGTGAAAGTCCGACTATGGTTTGTAAAAAGCGGGTAAGAAAAGGTGCTAATGCCCGACAATGTATGATCAAAAGAGGGAATGGAGGTTTTCGGCTGTAAGAAGGTCTGAATGTCCAACTATAATTTGTAAAAACCGGGTAAGAAAAGGCTTGAAAGCCCGACTATACACCATCATAAGCGGGAGAGGAGGTGTTCAGCTGCAAGAAGGTGTGAATGTCCACCCATAATTACTGAAAAATGGGTAAGAAAAGGTGAAAATGCCCAACCATACATCATAAAAAGCAGGAGTGGATGTGTTTGGCTGTGACAAGGTGTGAATGTCCACCCAAAATTAATGAAAAGCGGGCAAAAAGTAGGTTTGAATGCCCAAGCATACATCATCAAAAGAAGGAGTGGATGTGTTCGGCTACAAGAAGGTTTGAATGTCCGAGCATAGTTTGTAAAAAGCGGGTAAGAAAAGGTTCGAATGCCCAAACATACACCATCAAAAGAGGGAGCGGAGGTGTTCCGCTGTAAGAAGGTGTGAATGTGCGACCATAGTTGGTAAAAAGTGGGTAAGAAAAGGTTAAAATACCCGACTGTACACAATCAATAGGGGGAGCGGAGTTGTTCGGCTACAAGAAGGTGTGAAAGTCCAACCATGGTTTGTAAAAAGCTGGTAAGAAAAGGTTCGAATGCCCGAATATATACCATCAAAAGCGGAAGCGGAGGTGTTCGGCTGCAAGAAGGTGTGAACGTCCGACCAAAGTTTGTAAAAAGCAGTTAAGAAAAGGTTCGAATATCCAACCAAACATAATCAAAAGCGGGAGCAGAGCTGTTCGACTGCAAGTAGGTGTGAATGTCCAGCCAAAATTAATGAAAAGCGGGCAACAAGTAGGTTTGAATGCCCAACCATACATCATCAAAAGCAGGAGTGGATGTGTTCGGCTACAAGAAGGTTTGAATGTCCGAGCATAGTTTGTAAAAAGCGGGTAAGAAAAGGTTCGAATGCCCAAACATACACCATCAAAAGAGGGAGCGGAGGTGTTCCGCTGTAAGAAGGTGTGAATATCCGACCATAGTTGGTAAAAAACGGGTAAGAAAAGGTTAAAATACCCGACTGTACACAATCAATAGCGGGAGCGGATGTGTTTGGCTACAAGAATGTGTGACAGTCCGACCATGGTTTGTAAAAAACGGGTAAGAAAAGGTGCGAATGCCCGACAATGTATGATCAAAAGAGGGAGCGGAGGTTTTCGGCTACAAGAAGGTTTGAATGCCCGACCATAGTTTGTAAAAAGCGGGTAAGAAAAGGTTCAAATGCCTGACTATACACCATCAAAAGCGGGAGCGGAGGTGTTCGGCTACAAGAAGGTGTGAAAGTTCAACCATGGTTTGTAAAAAGCTGCTAAGAAAAGGTTCGAATGCCCGAATATATACCATCAAAAGCGGAAGCGGAGGTGTTCGGCTGCAAGGTGTGAACGTCCGACCAAAGTTTGCAAAAAGCAGTTAAGAAAAGGTTCGAATGCCCGAATATATACCATCAAAAGCGGGAGCAGAGCTGTTCGACTGCAAGTAGGTGTGAATGTCCAGCCATAATTACTCAAAAACGGGTAAGAAAAGGTAGTATTGCCAGACCATACATGATCAAAACAGGGAGCTGAGGTGGTTCAGCTGCGAGGTGTGAATGTCTGACTATAGTTTGTAAAAAGCGGGTAAAACAAGGTGCGAATGCCCGACAATGTATGATCAAAAGAGGGAGTGGAGGTCTTCGGCTGCAAGGTCTGAATGTCCAACCATAATTTCTAAAAACCGGGTAAGAAAAGGCTCGAAAGCCCGACTATACACAATCAAAAGCGGGAGCGGGAGGTTTTCAGCTGCAAATCCTTCACTCAAACCAAGTGAAAACTGCTTTGTCCTTCATATTTATCAATGTCTAGATCGACTTCAACAAAGAACAACATTGTATTTTGCAGTAGAAGAAAAAGCAACACTGAAGGATCAGGAATCCGAGAATAAGCTTCTTTTCATACGTTCTGCATGATTTGGGATTTTTTGTATAAAATTAATTCCTTCACTCAAACCAAGTGATAACTGCTTTGTCCTTCATATTTATCAATGTCTAGATTTACTTCAACAAAGAACAACATTGTATTTTGCAGTAGTAGAAAGAGCAACACTTGAAGGAACAGGAATCCGAGAATAAGCTTCTTTTCATACGTTCTGCATGATTTGGGATTTTATGTATAAAATGAATTTCTTCACTCAAACCAAGTGATAACTGCTTTGTCCTTCATATTTATCAATGTCGAGATTGACTTCAACAAAGAACAACATTGTATTTTGCAGTAGAAGAAATAGCAACACTGAAGGATCAGGAATCCGAAAACACGCTTATTTTCATACGTTCTGCATGATTTTGGATTTTATGTATAAAATGAATTCCTTCACTCAAACCAAGTTAAAACTGCTTTGTCCTTCATATTTATCAATGTCTAGATTGACTTCAACAAAGAACAACATTGTATTTTGCAGTAGAAGAAAAAGCAACACTGAAGGTTCAGGAATCCGAGAATAAGCTTATTTTCATACGTTCTGCATGATTTGGGATTTTATGTATAAAATGAATTTCTTCACTCAAACCAAGTGATAACTGCTTTGTCCTTCATATTTATCAATGTCGAGATTGACTTCAACAAAGAACAACATTGTATTTTGCAGTAGAAGAAATAGCAACACTGAAGGATCAGGAATCCGAAAACACGCTTATTTTCATACGTTCTGCATGATTTTGGATTTTATGTATAAAATGAATTCCTTCACTCAAACCAAGTTAAAACTGCTTTGTCCTTCATATTTATCAATGTCTAGATTGACTTCAACAAAGAACAACATTGTATTTTGCAGTAGAAGAAAAAGCAACACTGAAGGTTCAGGAATCCGAGAATAAGCTTATTTTCATACGTTCTGCATGATTTGGGATTTTGTGTATAAAATGAATTCCTTCACTCAAACCAAGTGAAAACTGCTTTGTCCTTCATATTTATCAATGTCTATATCGATTTCAACAAAGAACAAGGCTGTATTTTGCAGTATAGGAAAGAGCAACACTGGAGGATCAGGAATCCGAGAATAAGCTTACTTTCATGAGTCCTGCACGATTTCGGATTTTCCTATAAAATGAATTGCTTTGCTCAAACCAAGTTAAAATTGCTTTGTCCTTCATAGTTATCCATGTCTAAAATGTATCAAGCATAAAGTTCCTCATATTACCCTGAATGAGAAAGAAGCATCCCTTTGGTTGAGCAATACGTTCCTTTTGCGGAGTTATGCATGATTTCGGATTTTGCTATAAAATTCATTCCTTCACACCTTTTTTTTCACCGCATTTTATAGATTATGGTTGGAAATTTCAACCACTCTAATCCGAAGACCTCTCCTCCCGCTTTTGTTAATATATTTGAACTTTAGTTGGACATTCACCCCTTTTTGCAGCTAAACCACCTCCGCTCCCTGTTTTGATCATGTATGGTGTGGCAATACTACATTTTCTTACCCGTTTGTGAGTAATTATGGCTGGATATTCACACCTACATGCAGCTGAACACAATCTCTCTCGCTTTTAATTATGTTTGGATATTCGAACCTTTTCTTTACTGCTTTTTGCCAACTTTGGTCGGACGTTCACACCTTCTTGCAGCCGAACACCTCCGCTTCCGCTTTTGATGGTATATATTCGGGCATTCAAACCTTTTCTTACCAGCTTTTTACAAACGATGGTTGGACTTTCACACCTTCTTGTAGCCGAACAACTCCGCTCCCGCTATTGATTGTGTACAGTCGGGTATTTTAACCTTTTCTTACCCGCTTTTTACCAACTATGGTCGGACATTCACACCGTCTTACAGCGGAACATCTCCGCTCCCGCTTTTGATGGTGTATAGTCAGGCATTTGAACCTTTTCTTACCCGCTTTTTACAAACTATGGTCGGACATTCAAACCTTCTTGTAGCCGAAAACCTCTGCTCCCTCTTTTGATTATACATTGTCGGGCATTCGCACCTTATCTTACCCGCTTTTTACAAACTATAGTCAGACATTCACACCTTGGTGCTGAACCACCTCAGCTTCCTGTTTTGATCATGTATGGTCTGGCAATACTACCTTTTCTTATCCGTTTGTGAGTAATTATGGCTGGACATTCACACCTACTTGCAGTCGAACAGCTCTGCTCCCGCTTTTGATTATGTTTGGTTGGATATTCGAACCTTTTCTTAACTGCTTTTTGCAAACTTTGGTCGGACGTTCACACCTTCTTGCAGCCGAACACCTCCGCTTCCGCTTTTGATGGTATATATTCGGGCATTCGAACCTTTTCTTAGCAGCTTTTTACAAACCATGGTTGGACTTTCACACCTTCTTGTAGCCGAACAACTCCGCTCCCCCTATTGATTGTGTACAGTCGGGTATTTTAACCTTTTCTTACCCACTTTTTACCAACTATGGTCGGACATTCACACCTTCTTACAGCGGAACACCTCCGCTCCCTCTTTTGATGGTCTATGTTCGGGCATTCGAACCTTTTCTTACCCGCTTTTTACAAACTATGGTCGGACATTCAAACCTTCTTGTAGCCGAACACATCCATTCCTGCTTTTTATGATGTATGGTTGGGCATTTTCACCTTTTCTTACCCATTTTTCAGTAATTATGGGTGGACATTCACACCTTCTTGCAGCTGAACAACTCCTCTCCCTGTTTTGATCATGTATGGTCTGGCAATACTACCTTTTCTTACCCGTTTGTGAGTAATTAATCCCAAAATATTGAGCATAAAATAAGTCTTTATGCTGATGATGTATTACTTTTCCTTCATAACTCACAGACGTCTCTCAGTCACACGATCACACTCATAAATAAATTCTCAGCACTTTCTGACTACTCTATCAACTGGTCTAAGACCACAGTTCTGCCCATTAACTGTAGGGTCCATAATATACCTGCGATCACTTTACAGTCAGGAAATATTAGATATTTAGGCATAAACATTTCCTCCAGGCTCTCAGAGCTAACAAAGCTAAATTATGTGCAATTATTAAAGACAGTAGAGGACGATCTCTCGTTGGAAGTCCTTACCTATATCACTTATGGGGAGAGTTACATCCATTAAAATGATGATACTACCAAAAGTTAACTATTTGTTCTCAATGATCCCCATAAAACCATCTGCTACTTGGTTTAAGTCACTAGATTCATGCATCTCCAAATTTCTGTGGAAAAACAAACCACCACGTATTAGTTTAAAAACCCTACAGAAGACCAAGGACAGTGGTGGATTAGATTTACCTCATTTTCAGCACTATTCCTTAGACAATAGGTTACAATATATATCAAAATGGTTTAAACCTTGTTGTTGTCACAGTTCCCAGAGACGTTGTAATCGTTGAGGATTCTATATTCACCCCCTCATTAGAGGCACGTAATGCAGATTGATGACACTGAATCTTCTTCTCTGTTCATTGGTGGCATCATTCCCAGCATCGTAAGTGTTCGTGGCATTGTTAGCCTCTTCTTCTGGATCTTGATATCGAGAATCCTTTTCTATTTCTGGTTTGTCAGTCCTCTGTCTTCGTTCACCGGAGTCTTTGTCTTTTTGTCCTTGAGTTTGGTGATTTTTTCTTCTTTTGATGCCTTGACACAATGTGACAGGTGATACCACGTGGTAGATCCTGTAACTTGGATTGCTGTCCCTGTGCTGCGAAATGGCTGTGCTGCTCAAATGGTCTCTCCTTCATCATGGTTACATGCTGCCATTCCGACATCTCGCCATTCCGACATGGGTGTCCAATTGTCGGAATGGCGACACTTAATTTTTTATCAAACGTCCCACCATTCCGACACTTTTTTCCTCCTATGGTCGGAATGGCGGTATGTTTTTTGTTTTTTTTAACATACCGCCATTCCGACAGTTCCTTTTAATAGCCTATTTTTTACCCAAAGCATTTTGCACTAATGATATGCCGGCGCAAATACGCCCTAAAGTTTGGCGCACAAGCTTTGCACATGCAGAGGCCACAGCCTCGCAAACAAACTTTAATAATCTATAATCAAAATCCCCTGAATTTCAAATATAAAAATACAGATATTAATGTAACTCTGGCGAGACTGAAACTGATTAAGCAGAAATACAGTGTCAGTGAGCTGTCACAGCAGCCAGCTGGAGCAGAGCTCTCCACAGAGCCCATGCGTCTTTTGCACGCTGTCATCATATGCAAAAGTAATAATTGCAATTACAGATATCACGGCTACTGCACAGGACACAGTTGCGAGCACTCTGCCTTGCCTTGCCAATAGGAGAAGATAGAAATGACAGCATAGAACGTATAAAACACAACAAAATGCAGTAAAAACGTTTATTCATGTTATTCACGTGATTTATGAGTACTCGCTCCAATTTTGGGAAGCGCGGATGGGCTTTGCGCATTTGGCACAAACACACAGCCGTTGCGCAAGGCTTTATACAGCCTGTTGATATCTTAAGGACCTAACTGGTCACACCTGGGACTAAATGTCATGTAGAGATTGTTTTTACATGACATTACAGCTGAACATATAGCTTTCATCCACAAACCAACGTGGGAGAGCCCGAAGACGCATGTGCCAGACGCACATAGGCATGCGTAAAACCAATTTTGACCACTTCATACTGTTTATTTGCTTTCTTTTAGTTAACTTTCGTTTCTTTTGGATTCTTGTGCGTGTTATGGAGCCGTTTTGGTCCATGTTTGTAAGCCTTTTTTTCCTGGATTAAATTTTCGGAAGTTGAAACAAGTGGCATTGGAGTGTGTGATTGAAAACCACCGCGGACTGCTTCTCCTCCTCCAGTTGCCGAGACTTTGTGTTTTTAATAACGCTTGTCTATAAACATGTTAAATATATAAATTGCATGAACAGAAAGAAGGGACTCACCTGTTGAGTAACACACATTTCCTTATACGGAAATCCTTGTCGGAGTGGTGGGACATTTGAACGTCAGAATAGCGGGATGTCGCAATGGTGGGATGTCGGAATGGTGGGACGTTTGCATGTCGGAATGGTGGTATGTCGGAATGGTGGTATGTCGGAATGGTGGGATGTCGGAATGGTGGGATGTTGGAATAGCGGGATGACGGAACGGCGGGATTTCGGAATGGGTGTTGCCACCCCCTTCATCATATACACAGTTATTTATACATCACCTTCCACCATGAAGCGTTGTCCCTTTTTGTTTCTCTCTTTGTTCTTAAAATGCTGTTATGCATGTCTAAACCAATCCATTAAATTAGATCATTTTGGCAGTAAAGCGATCTACAATGTGCTTGGTCGCAAAGCTGCTCATCTGTGGTAAACAGCTCTTCAGAAAGGCATTCTTCAATTGATTTCACTAATTCTATGTAATAATTTTGTGATTTCCTACAAAACTACACTTCTTCTCCCATCTGTCTGAGTATTTAATATTGTCTGGGTCCCGTTAAAACATGTATTTTTCCCATCTAATTCCTTGTTTGCTTTAAAACAAGTATTCCCCATTTTCTATCCCTTCAGTAGCCAACCAGTTTGTATGGAGTACACTGGAGCAACTTGACTGATCAGTAAAACACTGCTTTTGTTGTCACCGCAAGGCTTCCCCCGTCGGTTGTTTCACTGAGACACTACTGAGTAACTATAACTCAACACAGTTTATACACATAACATTCATATACATACTAACAAACAAACAAACAATTATTTATCGCAATTTTCTCATCTCTGTTTGAACGTACACCCAGGTAAATATTCCTGTAGTCTTCTCATACCGACTATGGACCCATTCATTGTTTAACTTCACTGTTTTGCAAATCCTAATTGAATATTACACATTGACATTGAACTTTACTTGATAAGCAGGTCTTCATTGCATTCAGCAGCCTATATGTGAGCATCTATGTGTAAGCTGTTCTTCTTTGCATTTATCAGCAGCAAGCAATTCTTCATTGCACATGCATATGAAAATAGTAAAACAATTCCAATGCGTTAGCGAAACCTTCTATATCAGGAGTGTCCATCATGATGCTGGGAATAGAACCTCTTTCCCAGAATAGTTCAACCTTCATTACTCAACTGATCATAACTCCGCAATGAGCACATTTCAAAGTATCATTCCTCTACATATATTCAAAAATCTATGTGTAAATGTTTAATATTTCTTATATTTGTTGATGTCATTCTGTGTGCATGTGGCCTAAACCCAATCTCTGTGTGGCAATTTTAATTTAAACAAGTTGAACTCTGCCTCTGATCATTTAAAAAAGGTGTGTACCAATATCAACCTTTCTCAGGTAATTACTGATCCTACAAAACCAAAGAGATCCTTCAAGGTTGTCCCTGATTGGCTCAATCTTAACAAATCAAAGGTAGAAAATCCGCAGTATCTGAACTTGGTGTTAGTTATCACTGCTCAATAGCCTGTATCAGAATTGCAAAAATGAAAACATTAGGTCCACGCTTGGTATCCAGATCCTGAAACATCTCCATGAGCAGGCTTTTTTTTTAACTGATCTGTTGAATAGTTATATGACACTGTTAAAATCCCAGATGAAGATCTAGCACTTGACCATTTTTGTAAATCTTCTAATTCCATAGTTGATAAACACGCCCCTTTTAAAAAGTATAGAACTTAGAACAGGTCTATCCCTGGCTTTCGGCAGAACTGTCTTCTTTACTTATTTTTCCCCTTGTCCTGTTCAGCATTATGTCAGAAGAATTGTAGTCTGAATACCTTTGATGCCAAACAGATTTGTTTTGCCAAGGGAAGTTTTATAAATGTAAAGCTCCCCTTGATGCCCATTTATTTATTTCTGTTTACAATATATGACATGAACTGAACTGAACCGGACCGGGGGACAAGGAAAGAAGAAGAGGAAAGAAGAGGAAACAGAACAAAATAGAAACAAAAACCAGACAACCAGCTGCTACACCTGTAAAAAACAAAACAGACAACAATCCATGGCCTATGAGGGGAATCCAGCCTTAGCGCCACCAGGAGCACCTGAAAGCAGACAAGCAGAGAAAAAACACACAAACAAACAAAAACAAGCACAAGAAGCGGCAATCGCATACAACACAGCTGTGGATATAGATGACCTGAGACGACATGATAATACATCAACTGCTTAGTGACCATGCTACTGGACTAATGAATGTGTGTGTGTGTGTGTGAGAACATGCAACACCCATGGCACAGGACCTACATGATAACCGTGCTTAGTTATGAGTGTATAAGCGTACAGGGCCACAATCCACAGCCCCCCCCCCAAGCAATCAGAAGCAGGCAGAGAGGGTCACAAGACCCAGGCCACCAGCAGCCCCCACAGAGCACAGAACCCAGGCAGCCCACCGCAGGGGCAACCACGCATCCACCCAGAAGACTGCAGAGGAAGCCCCCGGAAAGAGCCCCCATAAGCATAGGGCAGAGGCACTCCGGGAACCAGGGGCAACAGCCCACCGACCCCGCCAGGCCCCAGCCGCCCAGACATGGGCCGTGCACTGGACCTGGGCCCCAGGAGCCCGAGCGCCCCCAAACCCCCCGGCAGAGGCCCCACCCAATACCCAGGAGGGCCAAGCGCCCCAGACAGCCACAAAGTGGGTCAGCGCCTGCCCCAGCGCCCCTGGCCAAGTGCCCTGGGAGTCAAGACGTGCCCACAGGTGGGTGAAGTCGTGAGCAGTGGGGAGAGGCAACGCTGATGCCCCATCGGGAGAAACACAGGCAGGCCAGGCGACAGCAAGTCCCAGATCCAGGCCCAATCATTACCACACACACTTTCACGTCCCATACATCCACACATCCACACATCCTACCTCCCTCGACTCTGCTGGGGTGTAGTGCAGCGGGCACACCAGGAGGCCAGCAACCCCCCAGCCACCACAGACCCCGAACCAGCAGAACAATTAATTAATCCTCCTGGCCCCTCCTGCCCCGAGCAGAAACCAGGAAGCAGAGGTGTGCGAAGAAGACCCCTCCCCTCACCCTTCTGGCTCTTCAATATTTTCTAATAGTGAGCAATTAAAATTGAGGGGCAGCCAAACTTGTAGAACTGGGAGCGCGGCACTCTGGGCAGCCTACATACCCAAAGAGCCCCGCCCACCAGATGCCACTCAGTGTAACCACCCCCCAAGAACTAATGTGTGTGTGTGAGTGTGTTTGATAAGTAGTAATGTCTAAGGTGTAATTAAAACAGGGGCAGGGAACTGCAGAGTGCAACCAAAGGGGACCACCTACGTGGCCCCATCCACTACACCCCACCGAACACACACGCCCCCAAAACCCTTCATGTGTGAGTGTTTGCTGTGTACAGGAGCCAGAAGGGAGAGGGGTATGGGGATATATACCGGGGGAGCTACTCTCCCCCAGAGAGGGCAGCCAGGGACTGGCTGCAATAGGCATCCCCGCTACCTTGGAGCCAACAATGGGCAGGAGGGCCTGATGTCCACCAGGCTCGGGGCCTGCAGCGACCATATTCCGGGAGCTACTGTACCCCCAGAAGGTACCCATCCCGCCCCACCCCACTCAACCCAACCCCACCCAGGAGGACCTCTACAAAAAACAAACAAACAAACCACCCGGTCACACCAGTCGCAGCAGCCCGGGCCTGAGACCCACCATCACCCAGCAACCCACCACCACCACTATGTGATAAAACTAATCAGAGGGGACCAGAGAGAATGAAATTCAGCCAATTGATGTTTTGAGGAGGCAGACATTGTTTCCATGCTAATATAATCTAAAAGAAAATTTCTAAACTGGTTAATACACAGATTGTTCTTCGCTTTCCAGTTCATGAGAATAGTTTTCTTTGCGATACATAACACTGTGACAACCATGTGTGCTGAGTTAATTTCCATGTTGATGTTGTCTAAGTCACCCAGTATGCACAGTGTGGGGCATGCAGGGATGCTACACTTTAGCCATGTTGATAGGTCCTCACAGACTTCAAGCCAGAACTTCTGGACAGGCGCAGAAAACCACAAAGCGTGTGCATAATCATCAGGTGTGTTATCTGTGCAATGTGAGCAGATGTTTGAGTGTGTTAGACCCATCCTGAACATCCTTTGTCCTGTATAGTGTGTTCTATGAAGGATTTTGTATTGTATGAGCTGTAAATTAGGATTTCTAGTCTTTATGAAGGTGTTCAAACATATTTGTGGTTAGAAGCTATGACCAGAACTGATGGATAAATCTGCCTCCCATTTTGAGGATGGAAGAGACATTGTGTCATCTATCTTAGACAATAATTTATATATTTTTGATAGTAGTTTTGGGGTACAGCTGCTTAGAAATTCTGCTACCCTAGTCGGGGGTTGTAAGTCTGGTTGGTGGAGGATATATCCATCCATCCATCCATCATCTGCCGCTTATCCGGGGGTCGGGTCGCGGGGGCAGCAGCTTGAGCAGAGAAACCCAGACGTCTCTGTCCCCGGCCACTTCCTCCAGCTCTTCCGGGGGGACCCCGAGGCGTTCCCAGGCCAGCCGAGAGACATAGTCTCTCCAACGTGTCCTGGGTCTCCCCCGGGGTCTCCTCCCAGTGGGACGTGCCCGGAACACCTCCCCAGGGAGGCGCCCAGGGGGCATCCTAACCAGATGCCCGAGCCACCTCATCTGACTCCTCTCAATGCGGAGGAGCAGCGGTTCTACTCCGAGCCCCTCCCGGATGACTGAGCTTCTCACCCTATCTCTAAGGGAGAGCCCAGACACCCTGCGGAGGAAACCCATTTCGGCCGCTTGTATTCGCGATCTTGTTCTTTCGGTCACTACCCACAACTCGTGACCATAGGTGAGGATGGGAACGTAGATTGACCAGTAAGTAGAGAGCTTCGCCTTCTGGCTCAGCTCCCTCTTCACAACGACGGGTCGGTGCAGAGCCTGCAACACTGCAGGTGCCGCACCGATCCGCCCGTCAATCTCCCGCTCCATTCGTCCGTCACTCGTGAACAAGACCCCGAGATACTTGAACTCCTCCTCTTGGGGAAGGATCTCATTCCCGACCCGGAGAGAGCATTCCACCCTTTTCCGGCTGAGAACCATAGTCTCGGATTTGGAGGTGCTGATTCTCATCCCAGCCGCTTCACACTCGGCTGCGAATCACTCCAGTGAGAGCTGAAGGTCACGGCCTGACGACGCTAACAGAACCACATCATCTGCAAAAAGCAGAGACCCGATTCTGAGGTCGCCAAATGGGACACCCTCAACGCCCTGGCTCCGCCTAGAAATTCTGTCCATAAAAGTTAGGAACAGAATCGGTGACAAAGGGCAGCCCTGACGGAGTCCAACTCTCACCGGAAACGTATCCGACTTACTGCCGGCAATGCGGACCAAACTCTGGCACCGGTCATACAGAGACCGAACGGCCCCTATCAAGGGGTCCGGCACTCCATATTCCCGGAGCACCCCCCACAGGACTCCACGAGGGACACGGTCGAACGCTTTCTCCAAGTCCACAAAACACATGTAGACTGGTTGGGCGAACTCCCATGCACCCTCCAGGATCCTGCCGAGGGTATAGAGCTGGTCCACTGTTCCACGGCCAGGACGAAAGCCACACTGCATCTCCTGAATCTGAGGCTCGATTATCCGACGGATCCTCCTCTCCAATACCCCCGAATAGACCTTACCAGGGAGGCTGAGGAGTGTGATACCCCTATAGTTGGAACACACCCTCCGGTCCCCCTTTTTAAAGAGGGGGACCACCACCCCAATCTGCCAGTCCAGAGGCACTGTCCCCGATGTCCACGCGATACTGCAGAGGCGTGTCAGCCAAGACAGCCCTACAACATCCAGAGCCTTGAGAAACTCAGGACGGACCTCATCCACCCCCGGGGCCTTGCCACCGAGGAACTTTTTAACCACCTCGGCAACCTCAGCCCCAGAAATGGGAGGCCATGTCTCTCAGCTCTCCGACTCTGCCTCTTCCGAGCACGTGTTGGTAGGATTGAGGAGTTCCTCGAAGTACTCCCCCCACCGACTCACAACATCCCTAGTTGAGGTCAGCAAAGCCCCGTCCGCACTGTAAACTGTGTTGACTGTGAGCCGCTTCCCCCCCCTGAGACGCCGGATGGTGGACCAGAATCTTTTCGAGGCCATCCGGAAATCGTTCTCCATGGTCTCACCGAACTCCTCCTAGGCCCGAGTTTTTGCCTCAGCAACCGCCGAAGCCGCGGCCCGTCTGGCCCGTCGGTACCTATCAGCTTCTTCCAGGGTCCCACTGGCCAAAAAGGCCCGATAGGACTCCTTCTTCAGCTTGACGGCTTCCCTCACCACTGGTGTACACCAGCAGGTTCGAGGGTTGCCGCCACGACAGGCACCGACCACCTTACGGCCACAACTCCAACCAGCTGCCTCGGCAATGGAGTCACGGAACATGGCCCATTCAATGTCCCCCACCTCAAATATGGTTGAAGCTCTGCCGGAGGTGGGAGTTAAAGCTCCTTCTGACGGGGGATTCTGACAAACGCTCCCAGCAGACCCTCACAATACGTTTGGGCCTGCCAGGTCTGATCGGCATCCTCCCCCACCAGCGGAGCCAACTCACCACCAGGTGGTGATCAGTTGACAGCTCCGCCCCTCTCTTCACCCGAGTGTCCAGGACATACGGCCGCAAGTCCGATGATACAACCACAAAGTCGATCATCGAACTGCGGCCAAGGGTGTCCTGGTGCCAAGTGCACATATGGACACCCTTATGCCTGAACATGGTGTTCGTTATGGACAGTCTATGACTGGCACAGAAGTCCAACAACATAACACCACTCTGATTCAGATCGGGGGGGGCCGTTCCTCCCAATCACACCCCTCCAGGTCTCACTGTCATTGCCCACGTGAGCATTGAAGTCCCCCAGCAGAATGAGGGAGTCTCCGGTAGGAGCATTCTCCAGTGCCTCCCCCAGAGACTCCAAAAAGGGTAGGTACTCTGAACTGCTGTTTGGCGCATAGGCACAAACAACAGTCAGGACTCGTCCCCCCACCCAAGGCGGAGGGAGGCTACCCTCTCGTTCACTGGGGTAAACCCCAATGTACTGGCACACAGCCGGGGGGCAATAAGTATGCCCACACCTGCTCTGCGCCTCTCACCACGGGCAACTCCAGAGTGGAAGAGAGTCCAACCCCTCTCAAGAGTACTGGTTCCAGATCCCAAGCCGTGCGTCGAGGTGAATCCGACTATATCTAACGGTCTGATGAAGTTTCAACAATAAAAAACAAACTTTGTATTATGAGAAAGAACCAGACTCATTCTTCAGGAATCCGAAAATAAGCTCTATTTTACGAGTTATGCACGAATTCGGATTCTCCTATAAAACGAATTCCTTAACTCAAACCAAGTTAAGACTGCTTTGTCCTTCATATTTATTCATGTCTAATCAAGTTTCAATAATAAACAACGTTGTACTTTGTAGAATGAGAAAGAACTTCTTCAGCAATAAGCATCTCTCGACAAATGACGAAATACAGATTTTGCTATAAAATTAATTGCTATCAGCCTGACTTAAAACTGTTTGTCTTCCTTATTTATCCACTTCAAATCAAGTTTCAACAATTAAAAAAATTTTGTAGTTTGAGAAAGAACAACTTAATCTTGAGCAATCAGTATAAAAAGAAGGTAAGCAAAGGTGCGAATGTCAAACCATACATGATCAAAACAGGGAGCGGAGGTGTTTGGCTGACACAAGGTGTGAATGTCCACCCATAATTAATGAAAAGCGGGCAACAAGTAGGTTCGAATGCCCAACCATACATCATCAAAAGCAGGAGTGGATATGTTCGGCTCCAAGAAGGTTTGAACGTCTGACCATAGTTTGTAAAAAGCGGGTAAGAAAAGGTTCGAATGCCCGAACATACACCATCAAAGGAGGGAGCGGAGGTGTTCCGCTGTAAGAAGGTGTGAATGTCCGACCATAGTTGGTAAAAAACGGGTAAGAAAAGGTTAAAATACCCGACTGTACACAATCAGTAGCGGGTGCGGAGTTGTTCGGCTACTAAAAGGTGTGAAAGTCCGACCATGGTTTGTAAAAAGCGGGTAAGAAAAGGTGCGAATGCCCGAAAATGTATGATCAAAAGAGGGAGCGGAGGTGTTCGGCTGCAAGAAGGTGTGAATGTACACCCATAATTACTGAAAAATGGGTAAGAAAAGGTGCGAATGCCCAACTATACATAATCAAAAGCAGGAGTGGATGTGTTCGGCTCCAAGAAGGGTTGAATGTCTGACCATAGTTTGTAAAAAGCAGGTAAGAAAAGGTTTGACTGCCCGAACATACACCATCAAAAGAGGGAGCGGAGGTGTTCCGCTGTAAGAAGGTGTGAATGTCCGACCATAGTTGGTAAAAAGCGGGTAAGAAAAGGTTAAAATACCCGACTGTACACAATCAATAGCGGGAGCGGAGTTGTTCGGTTACTAAAAGATGTGAAAGTCCGACTATGGTTTGTAAAAAGCGGGTAAGAAAAGGTGCTAATGCCCGACAATGTATGATCAAAAGAGGGAATGGAGGTTTTCGGCTGTAAGAAGGTCTGAATGTCCAACTATAATTTGTAAAAACCGGGTAAGAAAAGGCTTGAAAGCCCGACTATACACCATCATAAGCGGGAGAGGAGGTGTTCAGCTGCAAGAAGGTGTGAATGTCCACCCATAATTACTGAAAAATGGGTAAGAAAAGGTGAAAATGCCCAACCATACATCATAAAAAGCAGGAGTGGATGTGTTTGGCTACAAGAAGGTTTGAATGTCCGAGCATAGTTTGTAAAAAGCGGGTAAGAAAAGGTTCGAATGCCCAAACATACACCATCAAAAGAGGGAGCGGAGGTGTTCCGCTGTAAGAAGGTGTGAATGTGCGACCATAGTTGGTAAAAAGTGGGTAAGAAAAGGTTAAAATACCCGACTGTACACAATCAATAGGGGGAGCGGAGTTGTTCGGCTACAAGAAGGTGTGAAAGTCCAACCATGGTTTGTAAAAAGCTGGTAAGAAAAGGTTCGAATGCCCGAATATATACCATCAAAAGCGGTAGCGGAGGTGTTCGGCTGCAAGAAGGTGTGAACGTCCGACCAAAGTTTGTAAAAAGCAGTTAAGAAAAGGTTCCAATATCCAACCAAACATAATCAAAAGCGGGAGCAGAGCTGTTCGACTGCAAGTAGGTGTGAATGTCCAGCCATAATTACTCACAAACGGGTAAGAAAAGGTAGTATTGCCAGACTATAAATGATCAAAACAGGGAGCTGAGGTGGTTCAGCACCAAGGTGTGAATGTCTGACTATAGTTTGTAAAAAGCGGGTACGATAAGGTGCAAATGCCCGACAATGTATAATCAAAAGAGGGAGCAGAGGTTTTCGGCTACGAGAAGGTTTGAATGTCCGACCATAGTTTGTAAAAAGCGGGTAAGAAAAGGTTCAAATGCCTGACTATACACCATCAAAAGCGGGAGCGGAGATGTTCCGCTGTAAGACGGTGTGAATGTCCGACCATAGTTGGTAAAAAGCGGGTAAGAAAAGGTTAAAATACCCGACTGTACACAATCAATAGCGGGAGCGGAGTTGTTCGGCTACAAGAAGGTGTGAAAGTCCAACCATCGTTTGTAAAAAGCTGGTAAGAAAAGGTTCGAATGCCCGAATATATACCATCAAAAGCGGAAGCGGAGGTGTTCGGCTGCAAGAAGGTGTGAACGTCCGACCAAAGTTGGCAAAAAGCAGTAAAGAAAAGGTTCGAATATCCAAACATAATTAAAAGCGAGAGAGATTGTGTTCAGCTGCAAGTAGGTGTGAATATCCAGCCATAATTACTCACAAACGGGTAAGAAAATGTAGTATTGCCAGACCATACATGATCAAAACAGGGAGCGGAGGTGGTTTAGCTGCAAAAAGGGGTGAATGTCCAACTAAAGTTCAAATATATTAACAAAAGCGGGAGGAGAGGTCTTCGGATTAGAGTGGTTGAAATTTCCAACCATAATCTATAAAATGCGGTGAAAAAAAAAGGTGTGAAGGAATGAATTTTATAGCAAAATCCGAAATCATGCATAACTCCGCAAAAGGAACGTATTGCTCAACCAAAGGGATGCTTCTTTCTCATTCAGGGTAATATGAGGAACTTTATGCTTGATACATTTTAGACATGGATAACTATGAAGGACAAAGCAACTTTAACTTGGTTTGAGCAAAGCAATTAATTTTATAGGAAAATCCGAAATCAAGCAGAACGTATGAAAATAAGCGTGTTTTCGGATTCCTGATCCTTCAGTGTTGCTATTTCTTCTACTGCAAAATACAATGTTGTTCTTTGTTGAAGTCAATCTAGACATTGATAAATATGAAGGACAAAGCAGTTTTAACATAGTTTGAGTAAAGGAATTCATTTTATACATAAAATCCCAAATCATGCAGAACGTATGAAAAGAAGCTTATTCTCGGATTACTGATCCTTCAGTGTTGCTTTTTCTTCTACTGCAAAATACAATGTTGTTCTTTGTTGAAGTCGATCTAGACATTGATAAATATGAAGGACAAAGCAGTTTTAACATAGTTTGAGTGAAGGCATTCATTTATAGTAAAATCAATAATCGTGCAGAACTCATGAAAATAAGCTTATTCTCGGATTCCTAAAACTTTTGATTTGCTCTTTCTTTACTGCAAAGTACAATGTTGTTCTTTGTTGAAGTCGATCTAGACATTGATAAATATGAAGGACAAAGCAGTTTTCACTTGGTTTGAGTGAAGGATTTGCAGCTGAAAACCTCCCGCTCCCGCTTTTGATTGTGTATAGTCGGGCTTTCGAGCCTTTTCTTATCCGGTTTTTAGAAATTATGGTTGGACATTCAGACCTTGCAGCCGAAGACCTCCACTCCCTCTTTTGATCATACATTCTCGGGCATTCGCACCTTGTCTTACCCGCTTTTTACAAACTATAGTCAGACATTCACACCTTGCAGCTGAACCACCTCAGCTCCCTGTTTTGATCATGTATGGTCTGGCAATACTACCTTTCCTTACCCGTTTGTGAGTAATTATGGCTGGACATTCACACCTACTTGCAGTCGAACAGCTCTGCTCCCGCTTTTGATGGTATATATTCGGGCATTCGAACCTTTTCTTAACTGCTTTTTGCAAACTTTGGTCGGACGTTCACACCTTCTTGCAGCCGAACACCTCCGCTTCCGCTTTTGATGGTATATATTCGGGCATTCGAACCTTTTCTTACCAGCTTTTTACAAACCATGGTTGAACTTTCACACCTTCTTGTAGCCGAACACCTCCGCTCCCGCTTTTGATGGTGTATAGTCAGGCATTTGAACCTTTTCTTACCCGCTTTTTACAAACTATGGTCGGACATTCAAACCTTCTTGTAGCCGAACACTTCCGCTCACGCATTTGATGGTGTATAGCCGGGCATTCTCACCCTTTCTCATCAGCTTTTTGCAAATTATGATCTGACATTCACACCTACTTGCAGTCGAACAGCTCTGCTCCCGCTTTTGATTATGTTTGGTTGGATATTCGAACCTTTTCTTAACTGCTTTTTACAAACTTTGGTCGGACGTTCACACCTTCTTGCAGCCGAACACATCCACTTCCACTTTTGATGGTATATATTCGGGCATTCGAACCTTTTCTTACCCGCTTTTTACAAACCGTGGTCGGACTTTCACACCTTCTTGTAGCCAAACAACTCCGCTCCCGCTATTGATTGTGTACAGTCGGGTATTTTAACCTTTTCTTACCCGCTTTTTACCAACTATGGTCGGACATTTACACCTTCTTACAGCGGAACACCTCCGCTCCCTCTTTTGATGGTCTATGTTCGGGCATTCGAACCTTTTCTTACCCGCTTTTTACAAACTATGGTCGGACATTCAAACCTTGTTGTAGTCGAACACATCCACTCCTGCTTTTGATGATGTATGGTTGGGCATTTTCACCTTTTCTTACCCATTTTTCAGTAATTATGGGTGGACATTCACACCTTCTTGCAGCTGAACAACTCCTCTCCCGCTTATGATCATGTGCGGTTTGATATTCGAAAATTTTCTTTCATGTTTTAAAGCAATTATTGATGGACATTCAAATCTTCTTGTAGCCGAACACATCCACTCCTGCTTTTAATGATGTATGGTAACCTTTTCTTACCAGCTTTTTACAAACCATGGTCGGACATTCAAACCTTCTTGTAGCCAAAAACCTCCGCTCCCTCTTTTGATCATACATTGTCGGGCATTCGCACCGTATCTTACCCGCTTTTTACAAACTATAGTCATACATTCACACCTTGCAGCTGAACCACCTCCGCTCCCTGTTTTGATCATGTATGGTCTGGCAATACTACCTTTTCTTACCCGTTTGTGAGTAATTAATCCCAAAATATTGAGCATAAAATAAGTCTTTATGCTGATGATGTATTACTTTTCCTTCAGAACTCACAGACGTCTCTCACTCACACGATCACACTCATAAATAAATTCTCAGCACTTTCTGACTACTCTATCAACTGGTCTAAGACCACAGTTCTGCCCATTAACTGTAGGGTCCATAATATACCTGCGATCATTTTACAGTCAGGAAATATTAGATATTTAGGCATAAACATTTCCTCCAGGCTCTCAGAGCTAACAAAGCTAAATTATGTGCAATTATTAAAGACAGTAGAGGACGATCTCTCGTTGGAAGTCCTTACCTATATCACTTATGGGGAGAGTTACATCCATTAAAATGATGATACTACCAAAAGTTAACTATTTGTTCTCAATGATCCCCATAAAACCATCTGCTACTTGGTTTAAGTCACTAGATTCATGCATCTCCAAATTTCTGTGGAAAAACAAACCACCACGTATTAGTTTAAAAACCCTACAGAAGACCAAGGACAGTGGTGGATTAGATTTACCTCATTTTCAGCACTATTCCTTAGACAATAGGTTACAATATATATCAAAATGGTTTAAACCTTGTTGTTGTCACAGTTCCCAGAGACGTTGTAATCGTTGAGGATTCTATATTCACCCCCTCATTAGAGGCACGTAATGCAGATTGATGACACTGAATCTTCTTCTCTGTTCATTGCTGGCATCATTCCCAGCATCGTAAGTGTTTGTGGCATTGTTAGCCTCTTCTTCTGGATCTTGATATCGAGAATCCTTTTGTATTTCTGGTTTGTCAGTCCTCTGTCTTCGTTCACCGGAGTCTTTGTCTTTTTGTCCTTGAGTTTGGTGATTTTTTCTTCTTTTGATGCCTTGACACAATGTGACAGGTGATACCACGTGGGAGATCCTGTAACTTGGACTGCTGTCCCTGTGCTGCGAAATGGCTGTGCTGCTCAAATGGTCTCTCCTTCATCATGGTTACATGCTGCCATTCCGACATCTCGCCATTCCGACATGGGTCTCCAATTGTCGGAATGGCAACACTTAATTTTTTATCAAACGTCCCACCATTCCGACACTTTTTTCCTCCTATGGTCGGAATGGCGGTATGTTTTTTGTTTTTTTTAACATACCGCCATTCCGACAGTTCCTTTTAATAGCCTATTTTTTACCCAAAACATTTTGCACTAATGATATGCCGGCGCAAATACGCCCTAAAGTTTGGCGCACAAGCTTTGCACATGCAGAGGCCACAGCCTCGCAAACAAACTTTAATAATCTATTATCAAAATCCGCTGAATTTCAAATATAAAAATACAGATATTAATGTAACTCTGGCGAGACTGAAACTGATTAAGCAGAAATACAGTGTCAGTGAGCTGTCACAGCAGCCAGCTGGAGCGGACCTCTCCACAGAGCCCATGCGTCTTTTGCACGCTGTCATCATATGCAAAAGTAATAATTGCAATTACAGATATCACGGCTACTGCACAGGACACAGTTGCGAGCACTCTGCCTTGCCTTGCCAATAGGAGAAGAGAGAAATGACAGCATAGAACGTATAAAACACAACAAAATGCAGTAAAAACGTTTATTCATGTTATTCACGTGATTTATGAGTACTCACTCCAATTTTGGGAAGCGCGGATGGGTTTTGCGCATTTGGCACAAACACACAGCCGCAACGGTTGTAGCTTTATACAGCCTGTTGATATCTTAAGGACCTAACTGGTCACACCTGGGACTAAATGTCATGTAGAGATTGTTTTTACATGACATTACAGCTGAACATATAGCTTTCATCCACAAACCAACGTGGGAGAGCCCGAAGACGCATGTGCCAGACGCACATAGGCATGCGTAAAACCAATTTTGACCACTTCATACTGTTTATTTGCTTTCTTTTAGTTAACTTTCGTTTCTTTTGGATTCTTGTGCGTGTTATGGAGCCGTTTTGGTCCATGTTTGTAAGCCTTTTTTTCCTGGATTAAATTTTCGGAAGTTGAAACAAGTGGCATTGGAGTGTGTGATTGAAAACCACCGCGGACTGCTTCTCCTCCTCCAGTTGCCGAGACTTTGTGTTTTTAATAACGCTTGTCTATAAACGTGTTAAACATATAAATTGCATGAACAGAAAGAAGGGACTCACCTGTTGAGTAACACACATTTCCTTATACGGAAAGCCTTGTCGGAATGGTGGGACATTTGAACGTCAGAATAGCGGGATGTCGCAATGGTGGGATGTCGGAATGGTGGGACGTTTGCATGTCGGAATGGTGGTATGTCGGAATGGTGGGATGTCGGAATGGTGGGATGTTGGAATAGCGGGATGTCGGAATGGCGGGATTTCGGAATGGGTGTTGCCACCCCCTTCATCATATACACAGTTATTTATACATCACCTTCCACCATGAAGCGTTGTCCCTTTTTGTTTCTCTCTTTGTTCTTAAAATGCTGTTATGCATGTCTAAACCAATCCATTAAATTAGATCATTTTGGCAGTAAAGCGATCTACAATGTGCTTGGTCGCAAAGCTGCTCATCTGTGGTAAACAGCTCTTCAGAAAGGCATTCTTCAATTGATTTCACTAATTCTATGTAATAATTTTGTGATTTCCTACAAAACTACACTTCTTCTCCCATCTGTCTGAGTATTTAATATTGTCTGGGTCCCGTTAAAACATGTATTTTTCCCATCTAATTCCTTGTTTGCTTTAAAACAAGTATTCCCCATTTTCTATCCCTTCAGTAGCCAACCAGTTTGTATGGAGTACACTGGAGCAACTTGACTGATCAGTAAAACACTGCTTTTGTTGTCACCGCAAGGCTTCCCCCGTCGGTTGTTTCACTGAGACACTACTGAGTAACTATAACTCAACACAGTTTATACACATAACATTCATATACATACTAACAAACAAACAAACAATTATTTATCGCAATTTTCTCATCTCTGTTTGAACGTACACCCAGGTAAATATTCCTGTAGTCTTCTCATACCGACTATGGACCCATTCATTGTTTAACTTCACTGTTTTGCAAATCCTAATTGAATATTACACATTGACATTGAACTTTACTTGATAAGCAGGTCTTCATTGCATTCAGCAGCCTATATGTGAGCATCTATGTGTAAGCTGTTCTTCTTTGCATTTATCAGCAGCAAGCAATTCTTCATTGCACATGCATATGAAAATAGTAAAACAATTCCAATGCGTTAGCGAAACCTTCTATATCAGGAGTGTCCATCATGATGCTGGGAATAGAACCTCTTTCCTAGAATAGTTCAACCTTCATTACTCAACTGATCATAACTCCGCAATGAGCACATTTCAAAGTATCATTCCTCTACATATATTCAAAAATCTATGTGTAAATGTTTAATATTTCTTATATTTGTTGATGTCATTCTGTGTGCATGTGGCCTAAACCCAATCTCTGTGTGGCAATTTCAATTTAAACAAGTTGAACTCTGCCTCTGATCATTTAAAAAAGGTGTGTACCAATATCAACCTTTCTCAGGTAATTACAGATCCTACAAAACCAAAGAGATCCTTCAAGGTTGTCCCTGATTGGCTCAATCTTAACAAATCAAAGGTAGAAAATCCGCAGTATCTGAACTTGGTGTTAGTTATCACTGCTCAATAGCCTGTATCAGAATTGCAAAAATGAAAACATTAGGTCCACGCTTGGTATCCAGATCCTGAAACATCTCCATGAGCAGGCTTTTTTTTAACTGATCTGTTGAATAGTTATATGACACTGTTAAAATCCCAGATGAAGATCTAGCACTTGACCATTTTTGTAAATCTTCTAATTCCATAGTTGATAAACACGCCCCTTTTAAAAAGTATAGAACTTAGAACAGGTCTATCCCTGGCTTTCGGCAGAACTGTCTTCTTTACTTTTTTTTCCCCTTGTCCTGTTCAGCATTATGTCAGAAGAATTGTAGTCTGAATACCTTTGATGCCAAACAGATTTGTTTTGCCAAGGGAAGTTTTATAAATGTAAAGCTCCCCTTGATGCCCATTTATTTATTTCTGTTTACAATATATGACATGAACTGAACTGAACCGGACCGGGGGACAAGGAAAGAAGAAGAGGAAAGAAGAGGAAACAGAACAAAAATAGAAACAAAAACCAGACAACCAGCTGCTACACCTGTAAAAAACAAAACAGACAACAATCCATGGCCTATGAGGGGAATCCAGCCTTAGCGCCACCAGGAGCACCTGAAAGCAGACAAGCAGAGAAAAAACAAACACACAAACAAACAAAAACAAGCACAAGAAGCGGCAATCGCATACAACACAGCTGTGGATATAGATGACCTGAGACGACATGATAATACATCAACTGCTTAGTGACCATGCTACTGGACTAATGAATGTGTGTGTGTGTGTGTGAGAACATGCAACACCCATGGCACAGGACCTACATGATAACCGTGCTTAGTTATGAGTGTATAAACGTACAGGGCCACAATCCACAGCCCCCCCCCCCAAGCAATCAGAAGCAGGCAGAGAGGGCCACAAGACCCAGGCCACCAGCAGGCCCCACAGAGCACAGAACCCAGGCAGCCCACCGCAGGGGCAACCACGCATCCACCCAGAAGACTGCAGAGGAAGCCCCCGGAAAGAGCCCCCATAAGCATAGGGCAGAGGCACTCCGGGAACCAGGGGCAACAGCCCACCGACCCCGCCAGGCCCCAGCCGCCCAGACATGGGCCGTGCACTGGACCTGGGCCCCAGGAGCCCGAGCGCCCCCAAACCCCCCGGCAGAGGCCCCACCCAATACCCAGGAGGGCCAAGCGCCCCAGACAGCCACAAAGTGGGTCCGCGCCTGCCCCAGCGCCCCTGGCCAAGTGCCCTGGGAGTCAAGACGTGCCCACAGGTGGGTGAAGTCGCGAGCAGTGGGGAGAGGCAACGCTGATGCCCCATCGGGAGAAACACAGGCAGGCCAGGCGACAGCAAGTCCCAGATCCAGGCCCAATCATTACCACACACACTTTCACGTCCCATACATCCACACATCCACACATCCTACCTCCCTCGACTCTGCTGGGGTGTAGTGCAGCGGGCACACCAGGAGGCCAGCAACACCCCAGCCACCACAGACCCCGAACCAGCAGAACAATTAATTAATCCTCCTGGCCCCTCCTGCCCCGAGCAGACACCAGGAAGCAGGGGTGTGCGAAGAAGACCCCTCCCCTCACCCTTCTGGCTTTTCAATATTTTCTAATAGTGAGCAATTAAAATTGAGGGGCAGACAAACTTGTAGAACTGGGAGCGCGGCACTCTGGGCAGCCTACATACCCAAAGAGCCCCGCCCACCAGATGCCACTCAGTGTAACCACCCCCCAAGACCTAATGTGTGTGTGTGAGTGTGTTTGATAAGTAGTAATGTCTAAGGTGTAATTAAAACAGGGGCAGGGAACTGCAGAGTGCAACCAAAGGGGACCACCTACGTGGCCCCATCCACTACACCCCACCGAACACACACGCCCCCAAAACCCTTCATGTGTGAGTGTGTGCTGTGTACAGGAGCCAGAAGAGAGAGGGGTATGGGGATATATACCGGGGGAGCTACTCTCCCCCAGAGAGGTCAGCCAGGGACTGGCTGCAATAGGCATCCCCGCTACCTGGGAGCCAACCATGGGCAGGAGGGCCTGATGTCCACCAGGCTCGGGGCCTGCAGCGACCATATTCCGGGAGCTACTGTACCCCCAGAAGGTACCCATCCCACCCCACTCAACCCAACCCCACCCAGGAGGACCTCTACAAAAAACAAACAAACAAACCACCCGGTCACACCAGTCGCAGCAGCCCGGGCCTGAGACCCACCATCACCCAGCAACCCACCACCACCACTATGTGATAAAACTAATCAGAAGGGACCAGAGAGAATGAAATTCAGCCAATTGATGTTTTGAGGAGGCAGACATTGTTTCCATGTTAATATAATCTAAAAGAAAATTTCTAAACTGTTTAATACACAGATTGTTCTTCGCTTTCCAGTTCATGAGAATAGTTTTCTTTGCGATACATAACACTGTGACAACCATGTGTGCTGAGTTAATTTCCATGTTGATGTTGTCTAAGTCACCCAGTATGCACAGTGTGGGGCATGCAGGGATGCTACACTTTAGCCATGTTGATAGGTCCTCACAGACTTCAAGCCAGAACTTCTGGACAGGCGCAGAAAACCACAAAGCGTGTGCATAATCATCAGGTGTGTTATCTGTGCAATGTGAGCAGATGTTTGAGTGTGTTAGACCCATCCTGAACATCCTTTGTCCTGTATAGTGTGTTCTATGAAGAATTTTGTATTGTATGAGCTGTAAATTAGGATTTCGAGTCTTTATGAAGGTGTTCAAACATATTTGTGGTTAGAAGCTATGACCAGAACTGATGGATAAATCTGCCTCCCATTTTGAGGATGGAAGAGACATTGTGTCATCTATCTTAGACAATAATTTATATATTTTTGATAGTAGTTTTGGGGTACAGCTGCTTAGAAATTCTGCTACCCTAGTCGGGGGTTGTAAGTCTGGTTGGTGGAGGATATATCCATCCATCCATCCATCATCTGCCGCTTATCCGGGGGTCGGGTCGCGGGGGCAGCAGCTTGAGCAGAGAAACCCAGACGTCTCTGTCCCCGGCCACTTCCTCCAGCTCTTCCGGGGGGACCCCGAGGCGTTCCCAGGCCAGCCGAGAGACATAGTCTCTCCAACGTGTCCTGGGTCTCCCCCGGGGTCTCCTCCCAGTGGGACGTGCCGGGAACACCTCCCCAGGGAGGCGCCCAGGGTGCATCCTAACCAGATGCCCGAGCCACCTCATCTGACTCCTCTCAATGCGGAGGAGCAGCGGTTCTACTCCGAGCCCCTCCCGGATGACTGAGCTTCTCACCCTATCTCTAAGGGAGAGCCCAGACACCCTGCGGAGGAAACCCATTTCGGCCGCTTGTATTCGCGATCTTGTTCTTTCGGTCACTACCCACAACTCGTGACCATAGGTGAGGATGGGAACGTAGATTGACCAGTAAGTAGAGAGCTTCGCCTTCTGGCTCAGCTCCCTCTTCACAACGACGGGTCGGTGCAGAGCCTGCAACACTGCAGGCGCCGCACCGATCCGCCCGTCAATCTCCCGCTCCATTCGTCCGTCACTCGTGAACAAGACCCAGAGATACTTGAACTCCTCCTCTTGGGGAAGGATCTCATTCCCGACCCGAAGAGAGCATTCCACCCTTTTCCGGCTGAGAACCATAGTCTCGGATTTGGAGGTGCTGATTCTCATCCCAGCCGCTTCACACTCGGCTGCGAATCACTCCAGTGAGAGCTGAAGGTCACGGCCTGACGACGCTAACAGAACCACATCATCTGCAAAAAGCAGAGACCCGATTCTGAGGTCGCCAAATGGGACACCCTCAACGCCCTGGCTCCGCCTAGAAATTCTGTCCATAAAAGTTAGGAACAGAATCGGTGACAAAGGGCAGCCCTGACGGAGTCCAACTCTCACCGGAAACGTATCCGACTTACTGCCGGCAATGCGGACCAAACTCTGGCACCGGTCATACAGAGACCGAACGGCCCCTATCAAGGGGTCCCGCACTCCATATTCCCGGAGCACCCCCCACAGGACTACACGAGGGACACGGTCGAACGCTTTCTCCAAGTCCACAAAACACATGTAGACTGGTTGGGCGAACTCCCATGCACCCTCCAGGATCCTGCCGAGGGTATAGAGCTGGTCCACTGTTCCACGGCCAGGACGAAAGCCACACTGCATCTCCTGAATCCGAGGCTCGATTATCCGACGGATCCTCCTCTCCAATACCCCCGAATAGACCTTACCAGGGAGGCTGAGGAGTGTGATACCCCTATAGTTGGAACACACCCTCCGGTCCCCCTTTTTAAAGAGGGGGACCACCACCCCAATCTGCCAGTCCAGAGGCACTGTCCCCGATGTCCACGCGATACTGCAGAGGCGTGTCAGCCAAGACAGCCCTACAACATCCAGAGCCTTGAGAAACTCAGGACGGACCTCATCCACCCCCGGGGCCTTGCCACCGAGGAGCTTTTTAACCACCTCGGCAACCTCAGCCCCAGAAATGGGAGGCCCCATCTCCGAGCTCTCCGACTCTGCCTCTTCCGAGCACGTGTTGGTAGGATTGAGGAGTTCCTCGAAGTACTCCCCCCACGGACTCACAACATCCCTAGTTGAGGTCAGCAAAGCCCCGTCCCCACTGTAAACAGTGTTGACTGTGAGCCGCTTCCCCCCCCTGAGACTCCGGATGGTGGACCAGAATCTTTTCGAGGCCGTCCGGAAATCGTTCTCCATGGTCTCACCGAACTCCTCCCAGGCCCGAGTTTTTGCCTCAGCAACCGCCGAAGCCGTGGCCCGTCTGGCCCGTCGGTACCTATCAGCTTCTTCCAGGGTCCCACCTGCCAAAAAGGCCCGATAGGACTCCTTCTTCAGCTTGACGGCTTCCCTCACCACTGGTGTCCACCAGCAGGTTGGAGGGTTGCCGCCACGACAGGCACCGACCACCTTACGGCCACAACTCCGACCAGCTGCCTCGGCAATGGAGTCACGGAACATGGCCCATTCAATGTCCCCCACCTCAAATATGGCTGAAGCTCTGCCGGAGGTGGGAGTTAAAGCTCCTTCTGACGGGGGATTCTGACAAACGCTCCCAGCAGACCCTCACAATACGTTTGGGCCTGCCAGGTCTGATCGGCATCCTCCCCCACCAGCGGAGCCAACTCACCACCAGGTGGTGATCAGTTGACAGCTCCGCCCCTCTCTTCACCCGAGTGTCCAGGACATACGGCCGCAAGTCCGATGATACAACCACAAAGTCGATCATCGAACTGCGGCCAAGGGTGTCCTGGTGCCAAGTGCACATATGGACACCCTTATGCCTGAACATGGTGTTCGTTATGGACAGTCTATGACTGGCACAGAAGTCCAACAACATAACACCACTCTGATTCAGATCGGGGGGGCCGTTCCTCCCAATCACACCCCTCCAGGTCTCACTGTCATTGCCCACGTGAGCATTGAAGTCCCCCAGCAGAATGAGGGAGTCTCCGGTAGGAGCATTCTCCAGTGCCTCCCCCAGAGACTCCAAAAAGGGTAGGTACTCTGAACTGCTGTTTGGCGCATAGGCACAAAGAACAGTCAGGACTCGTCCCCCCACCCAAGGCGGAGGGAGGCTACCCTCTCGTTCACTGGGGTAAACCCCAATGTACTGGCACACAGCCGGGGGGCAATAAGTATGCCCACACCTGCTCTGAGCCTCTCACCACGGGCAACTCCAGAGTGGAAGAGAGTCCAACCCCTCTCAAGTGTACTGGTTCCAGATCTCAAGCCGTGCGTCGAGGTGAGTCCGACTATATCTAACGGTCTGATGAAGTTTCAACAATAAACAACAAACTTTGTATTATGAGAAAGAACCAGACTCATTCTTCAGGAATCCGAAAATAAGCTCTATTTTACGAGTTATGCACGAATTCGGATTCTCCTATAAAACGAATTCCTTAACTCAAACCAAGTTAAGACTGCTTTGTCCTTCATATTTATTCATGTCTAATCAAGTTTCAATGATAAACAACGTTGTACTTTGTAGAATGAGAAAGAACTTCTTCAGCAATAAGCATCTCTCGACAAATGACGAAATACAGATTTTGCTATAAAATTAATTGCTATCAGCCTGACTTAAAACTGTTTGTCTTCCTTATTTATCCACTTCAAATCAAGTTTCAACAATTAAAAAAATTTTGTAGTTTGAGAAAGAACAACTTAATCTTGAGCAATCAGTATAAAAAGAGGGTAAGCAAAGGTGCGAATGTCAAACCATACATGATCAAAACAGGGAGCGGAGGTGTTTGGCTGAGACAAGGTGTGAATGTCCACCCATATTTAATGAAAAGCGGGCAACAAGTAGGTTCGAATGCCCAACCATACATCATCAAAAGCAGGAGTGGATATGTTCGGCTACAAGAAGGTTTGAACGTCTGACCATAGTTTGTAAAAAGCGGGTAAGAAAAGGTTCGAATGCCCGAACATACACCATCAAAGGAGGGAGCGGAGGTGTTCCGCTGTAAGAAGGTGTGAATGTCCGACCATAGTTGGTAAAAAGCGGGTAAGAAAAGGTTAAAATACCCGACTGTACACAATCAATAGCGGGAGCGGAGTTGTTCGGCTACTAAAAGATGTGAAAGTCCAACTATGGTTTGTAAAAAGCGGGTAAGAAAAGGTGCTAATGCCCGACAATGTATGATCAAAAGAGGGAGCGGAGGTTATCGGCTACAAGAAGGTTTGAATGTCCGACCATAGTTTGTAAAAAGCGGGTAAGAAAAGGTTCAAATGCCTGACTATACACCATCAAAAGCGGGAGCGGAGGTGTTCCGCTGTAAGACGGTGTGAATGTCCAACCATAGTTGGTAAAAAGCGGGTAAGAAAAGGTTAAAATACCTGACTGTACACAATCAATAGCGGGAGCGGAGTTGTTCGGCTACAAGAAGGTGTGAAAGTCCAACGATGGTTTGTAAAACGCTGGTAAGAAAAGGTTCGAATGCCCGAATATATACCATCAAAAGCGGAAGCGGAGGTGTTCGGCTGCAAGAAGGTGTGAACGTCCGACCAAAGTTTGCAAAAAGCAGTTCAGAAAAGGTTCGAATGCCCGAATATATACCATCAAAAGCGGGAGCAGAGCTGTTCGACTGCAAGTAGGTGTGAATGTCCAGCCATAATTACTCACAAACGGGTAAGGAAAGGTAGTATTGCCAGACCATACATGATCAAAACGGGGAGCTGAGGTGGTTCAGCTGCAAGGTGTGAATGTCTGACTATAGTTTGTAAAAAGTGGGTAAGACAAGGTGCGAATGCCCGACAATGTATGATCAAAAGAGGGAGTGGAGGTCTTCGGCTGCAAGGTCTGAATGTCCAACCATAATTTCTAAAAACCGGGTAAGAAAAGGCTCGAAAGCCCGACTATACACAATCAAAAGCGGGAGCGGGAGGTTTTCAGCTGCAAATCCTTCACTCAAACCAAGTGAAAACTGCTTTGTCCTTCATATTTATCAATGTCTAGATCGACTTCAACAAAGAACAACATTGTACTTTGCAGTAAAGAAAGAGCAAATCAAAAGTTTTAGGAATCCGAGAATAAGCTTATTTTCATGAGTTCTGCACGATTATTGATTTTACTATAAATGAATGCCTTCACTCAAACTATGTTAAAACTGCTTTGTCCTTCATATTTATCAATGTCTAGATTGACTTCAACAAAGAACAACACTGGATTTTGCAGTAGAAGAAAGAGCAACACTGAAGGATCAGTAATCCGAGAATAAGCTTATTTTCATACGTTCTGCATGATTTGGGATTTTATGTATAAAATTAATTCCTTCACTCAAACCAAGTTAAAACTGCTTTGTCCTTCATATTTATCAATGTCTAGATCGACTTCAACAAAGAACAACATTGTATTTTGCAGTAGAAGAAAAAACAACACTGAAGGATCAGGAATCCGAGAATAAGCTTATTTTCATACGTTCTGCATGATTTGGGATTTTATGTATAAAAATAATTCCTTCACTCAAACCAAGTGGAAACTGCTTTGTCCTTCATATTTATCAATGTCTATATCGATTTCAACAAAGAACAAGGCTGTATTTTGCAGTAGAGGAAAGAGCAACACTGGAGGATCAGGAATCCGAGAATAAGCTTACTTTCATGAGTCCTGCACGATTTCGGATTTTCCTATAAAATGAATTGCTTTGCTCAAACCAAGTTAAAATTGCTTTGTCCTTCATAGTTATCCATGTCTAAAATGTATCAAGCATAAAGTTCCTCATATTACCCTGAATGAGAAAGAAGCATCCCTTTGGTTGAGCAATACGTTCCTTTTGCGGAGTTATGCATGATTTCGGATTTTGCTATAAAATTCATTCCTTCACACCATTTTTTTTTCACCGCATTTTATAGATTATGGTTGGAAATTTCAACCACTCTAATCCGAAGACCTCTCCTCCCACTTTTGTTAATATATTTGAACTTTAGTAGGATATTTCACCCCTTTTTGCAGCTAAACCACCTCCGCTCCCTGTTTTGATCATGTATGGTCAAGCAATACTACATTTTCTTACCCGTTTGTGAGTAATTATGGCTGGATATTCACACCTACTTGCAGCTGAACACAATCTCTCTCGCTTTTAATTATGTTTGGATATTCGAACCTTTTCTTTACTGCTTTTTGCCAACTTTGGTCGGACGTTCACACCTTGCAGCCGAACACCTCCGCTTCCGCTTTTGATGGTATATATTCGGGCATTCGCACCTTTTCTTACCAGCTTTTTACAAACGATGGTTGGACTTTCACACCTTCTTGTAGCCGAACAACTCCGCTCCCGCTATTGATTGTGTACAGTCGGGTATTTTAACCTTTTCTTACCCGCTTTTTACCAACTATGGTCGGACATTCACACCGTCTTACAGCGGAACATCTCCGCTCCCGCTTTTGATGGTGTATAGTCAGGCATTTGAACCTTTTCTTACCCGCTTTTTACAAACTATGGTCAGACATTCAAACCTTCTTGTAGCCGAAAACCTCTGCTCCCTCTTTTGATTATACATTGTCGGGCATTCGCACCTTATCTTACCCGCTTTTTACAAACTATAGTCAGACATTCACACCTTGGTGCCGAACCACCTCAGCTCCCTGTTTTGATCATGTATGGTCTGGCAATACTACCTTTTCTTACCCGTTTGTGAGTAATTATGGCTGGACATTCACACCTACTTGCAGTCGAACAGCTCTGCTCCCGCTTTTGATTATGTTTGGTTGGATATTCTAACCTTTTCTTAACTGCTTTTTACAAACTTTGGTCGGACGTTCACACCTTCTTGCAGCCGAACACCTCCCCTTCCGCTTTTGATGGTATATATTCGGGCATTCGAACCTTTTCTTACCAGCGTTTTACAAACCATGGTTGGACTTTCACACCTTCTTGTAGCCGAACACCTCCGCTCCCCCTATTGATTGTGTACAGTCGGGTATTTTAACCTTTTCTTACCCACTTTTTACCAACTATGGTCGGACATTCACACCTTCTTACAGCGGAACACCTCCGCTCCCTCTTTTGATGGTGTATGTTTGGGCATTCGAACCTTTTCTTACCCGCTTTTTACAAACTATGCTCGGACATTCAAACCTTCTTGTAGCCGAACACATCAACTCCTTCTTTTGATGATGTATGCTTGGGCATTCAAACCTACTTTTTACCCGCTTTTCATTAATTTTGGGTGGACATTCACACCTTGTCACAGCCAAACACCTCCGCTCCCTGTTTTGATCATGTATGGTTGGACATTCGCTCCTTTTCTCACCCGCTTTTTGCAAACTATGGTCGGCTGTTCACAGCTTCCTCTCCACCATATTTGTATGGTGGGATGTTCACACCCAGTTGCATCCGAAGACCTCCGCCCCCACTTTTGTTGATATTTAGTTGGTCATTCGCAGCTTACCCGCTTTTGGCAAACTATGGCCTTCTTGCAGCCAAACACCTCTGATCTCGCTTTTGATAATGTAAGGTTGGGCATTCAGACCTTGCTTCACCTGCCTTTCACCAAATATAGTCGGACATTCACACCTTCTTGCAGCCGAACACTTCCGCTCCACCTTTTAGTGTTCTATCACACCTTTTTTTCACCAAATTTTATAGATTATGGTTGGAAATTCTCAACCACTCTCATCCGAAGACCTCTCCTCCCGCTTTTGTTAATATATTTGAACTTTAGTCGGACATTCACACCTTCTTGCAGCTGAACCACCTCCGCTCCCTGTTTTGATCATGTATGGTCTGGCAATACTACCTTTTCTTACCCGTTTGTGAGTAATTATGGCTGGACATTCACACCTACTTGCAGCCGAACACCACCTCTCTCGCTTTTGATGATGTATGGACCGGCATTCTTACCTTTTCTAACATATTTTTCAGAAATTACGGTCGGAGATTCACACCTACTCACAGCCGAACATGATTATGTATAGTTAGGCATTCGCACCTTTTCTTACCCATTTTTCAGTAATTATGGGTGTACATTCACACCTTCTTGCAGCCGAACACCTCCGCTCCCTCTTTTGATCATACATTTTCGGGCATTCGCACCTTTTCTTACCCGCTTTTAACAAACCATAGTCGGACTTTCACATCTTTTAGTAGCCGAACAACTCCGCTCCCGCTATTGATTGTGTACAGTCGGGTATTTTAACCTTTTCTGACCCGCTTTTTACCAACTATGGTCGGACATTCACACCTTCTTACACCATCTTTTGATGGTGTATGTTCGGGCATTCGAACCTTTTCTTACCCGCTTTTTACAAACTATGGTCAGACGTTCAAACCTTCTTGTAGCCGAACATATCCACTCCTGCTTTTGATGATGTATGGTTGGGCATTCGAACCTACTTATTGCCCGCTTTTCATTAATTATGGGTGGACATTCACACCTTGTCTCAGCCAAACACCTCCGCTCCCTGTTTTGATCATGTATGGTTTGACATTCGCACCTTTGCCCACCCTCTTTTTATACTGATTGCTCAAGATTAAGTTGTTCTTTCCAAAACTACAAAATTTTTTTAATTGTTGAAACTTGATTTGAAGTGGATAAATAAGGAAGACAAACAGTTTTAAGTCAGGCTGATAGCAATTAATTTTATAGCAAAATCTGTATTTCGTCATTTGTCGAGAGATGCTTATTGCTGAAGAAGTTCTTTCTCATTCTACAAAGTACAACGTTGTTTATCATTGAAACTTGATTAGACATGAATAAATATGAAGGACAAAGCAGTCTTAACTTGGTTTGAGTTAAGGAATTCGTTTTATAGGAGAATCCGAATTCGTGCATAACTCGTAAAATAGAGCTTATTTTCGGATTCCTGAAGAATGAGTCTGGTTCTTTCTCATAATACAAAGTTTGTTGTTTATTGTTGAAACTTCATCAGACCGTTAGATATAGTCGGACTCACCTCGACGCACGGCTTGAGATCTGGAACCAGTACTCTTGAGAGGGGTTGGACTCTCTTCCACTCTGGAGTTGCCCGTGGTGAGAGGCTCAGAGCAGGTGTGGGCATACTTATTGCCCCCCGGCTGTGTGCCAGTACATTGGGGTTTACCCCAGTGAACGAGAGGGTAGCCTCCCTCCGCCTTGGGTGGGGGGACGAGTCCTGACTGTTCTTTGTGCTTATGCGCCAAACAGCAGTTCAGAGTACCTACCCTTTTTGGAGTCTCTGGGGGAGGCACTGGAGAATGCTCCTACCGGAGACTCCCTCATTCTGCTGGGGGACTTCAATGCTCACGTGGGCAATGACAGTGAGACCTGGAGGGGTGTGATTGGGAGGAACGGCCCCCCCGATCTGAATCAGAGTGGTGTTATGTTGTTGGACTTCTGTGCCAGTCATAGACTGTCCATAACGAACACCATGTTCAGGCATAAGGGTGTCCATATGTGCACTTGGCACCAGGACACCCTTGGCCGCAGTTCGATGATCGACTTTGTGGTTGTATCATCGGACTTGCGGCCGTATGTCCTGGACACTCGGGTGAAGAGAGGGGCGGAGCTGTCAACTGATCACCACCTGGTGGTGAGTTGGCTCCGCTGGTGGGGGAGGATGCCGATCAGACCTGGCAGGCCCAAACGTATTGTGAGGGTCTGCTTGGAGCGTTTGTCAGAATCCCCCGTCAGAAGGAGCTTTAACTCCCACCTCCGGCAGAGCTTCAACCATATTTGAGGTGGGGGACATTGAATGGGCCATGTTCCGTGACTCCATTGCCGAGGCAGCTGGTCGGAGTTGTGGCCGTAAGGTGGTCGGTGCCTGTCGTGGCGGCAACCCTCCAACCTGCTGGTGGACACCAGTGGTGAGGGAAGCCGTCAAGCTGAAGAAGGAGTCCTATCGGGCCTTTTTGGCCAGTGGGACCCTGGAAGAAGCTGATAGGTACCGACGGGCCAGACGGGCCACGGCTTCGGCGGTTGCTGAGGCAAAAACTCGGGCCTGGGAGGAGTTCGGTGAGACCATGGAGAACGATTTCCGGACGGCCTCGAAAAGATTCTGGTCCACCATCCGGCGTCTCAGGGGGGGGGAAGCGGCTCACAGTCAACACTGTTTACAGTGGGGACGGGGCTTTGCTGACCTCAACTAGGGATGTTGTGAGTCGGTGGGGGGAGTACTTCGAGGAACTCCTCAATCCTACCAACACGTGCTCGGAAGAGGCAGAGTCGGAGAGCTCGGAGACGGGGCCTCCCATTTCTGGGGCTGAGGTTGCCGAGGTGGTTAAAAAGCTCCTCGGTGGCAAGGCCCCGGGGGTGGATGAGGTCCGTCCTGAGTTTCTCAAGGCTCTGGATGTTGTAGGGCTGTCTTGGCTGACACGCCTCTGCAGTATCGCGTGGACATCGGGGACAGTGCCTCTGGACTGGCAGATTGGGGTGGTGGAGGGTGTGTTCCAACTATAGGGGTATCACACTCCTCAGCCTCCCTGGTAAGGTCTATTCGGGGGTATTGGAGAGGAGGATCCGTCGGATAATCGAGCCTCGGATTCAGGAGATGCAGTGTGGCTTTCGTCCTGGCCGTGGAACAGTGGACCAGCTCTATACCCTCGGCAGGATCCTGGAGGGTGCATGGGAGTTCGCCCAACCAGTCTACATGTGTTTTGTGGACTTGGAGAAAGCGTTCGACCGTGTCCCTCGTGGAGTCCTGTGGGGGGTGCTCCGGGAATATGGAGTGCCGGACCCCTTGATAGGGGCTGTTCGGTCTCTGTATGACCGGTGCCAGAGTTTGGTCCGCATTGCCGGCAGTAAGTCGGATACGTTTCCGGTGAGAGTTGGACTCCGTCAGGGCTGCCCTTTGTCACCGATTCTGTTCCTAACTTTTATGGACAGAATTTCTAGGCGGAGCCAGGGCGTTGAGGGTGTCCCATTTGGCGACCTCAGAATCGGGTCTCTGCTTTTTTGCAGATGATGTGGTTCTGTTAGCGTCGTCAGGCCGAGACCTTCAGCTCTCACTGGAGTGATTCGCAGCCGAGTGTGAAGCGGCTGGGATGAGAATCAGCACCTCCAAATCCGAGACTATGGTTCTCAGCCGGAAAAGGGTGGAATGCTCTCTCCGGGTCGGGAATGAGATCCTTCCCCAAGAGGAGGAGTTCAAGTATCTCGGGGTCTTGTTCACGAGTGACGGATGAATGGAGCGGGAGATTGACGGGCGGATCGGTGCAGCGCCTGCAGAGCCTGCAACACTGCAGGCGCTGCACCGACCCGTCGTTGTGAAGAGGGAGCTGAGCCAGAAGGCGAAGCTCTCTACTTACTGGTCAATCTACGTTCCCATCCTCACCTATGGTCACGAGTTGTGGGTAGTGACCGAAAGAACAAGATCGCGAATACAAGCGGCCGAAATGGGTTTCCTCCGCAGGGTGTCTGGGCTCTCCCTTAGAGATAGGGTGAGAAGCTCAGTCATCCGGGAGGGGCTCGGAGTAGAACCGCTGCTCCTCCGCATTGAGAGGAGTCAGATGAGGTGGCTCGGGCATCTGGTTAGGATGCCCCCTGGGCGCTTCCCTGGGGAGGTGTTCCGGGCACGTCCCACTGGGAGGAGACCCCGGGGGAGACCGAGGACACGTTGGAGAGACTATGTCTCTCGGCTGGCCTGGGAACGCCTCGGGGTCCCCCCGGAAGAGCTGGAGGAAGTGGCCGGGGACAGAGACGTCTGGGTTTCTCTGCTCAAGCTGCTGCCCCCGCGACCCGACCCCCGGATAAGCGGCAGATGATGGATGGATGGATGGATATATCCTCCACCAACCAGACTTACAACCCCCGACTAGGGTAGCAGAATTTCTAAGCATCTGTACCCCAAAACTACTATCAAAAATATATAAATCCATCCTCAAAATGGGAGGCAGATTTATCCATCAGTTCTGGTCATAGCTTCTAACCACAAATATGTTTGAACACCTTCATAAAGACTCGAAATCCTAATTTACAGCTCATACAATACAAAATCCTTCATAGAACACACTATACAGGACAAAGGTTCAGGATGGGTCTAACACACTCAAACATCTGCTCACATTGCACAGATAACACACCTGATGATTATGCACACGCTTTGTGGTTTTGTGCGCCTGTCCAGAAGTTCTGGCTTGAAGTCTGTGAGGACCTATCAACATGGCTAAAGTGTAGCATCCCTGCATGCCCCACACTGTGCATACTGGGTGACTTAGACAACATCAACATGGAAATTAACTCAGCACACATGGTTGTCACAGTGTTATGTATCGCAAAGAAAACTATTCTCATGAACTGGAAAGCGAAGAACAATCTGTGTATTAACCAGTTTAGAAATTTTATTTTAGATTATATGAGCATGGAAACAATGTCTGCCTCCTCAAAACATCAATTGGCTGAATTTCATTCTCTCTGGTCCCCTCTGATTAGTTTTATCACATAGTGGTGGTGGTGGGTTGCTGGGTGATGGTGGGTCTCAGGCCCGGGCTGCTGCGACTGGTGTGACCGGGTGGTTTGTTTGTTTGTTTTTTGTAGAGGTCCTCCTGGGTGGGGTTGGGTTGAGTGGGGTGGGGCGGGGCGGGATGGGTACCTTCTGGGGGTACAGTAGCTCCCGGAATATGGTCGCTGCAGGCCCCGAGCCTGGTGGACATCAGGCCCTCCTGCCCATTGTTGGCTCCCAGGTAGCGGGGATGCCTATTGCAGCCAGTCCCTGGCAGCCCTCTCTGGGGGAGAGTAGCTCCCCCGGTATATATCCCCATACCACTCTCCCTTCTGGCTCCTGTACACAGCACACACTCACACATAAAGGGTTTTGGGGGCGTGTGTGTTCGGTGGGGTGTAGTGGATGGGGCCACGTAGGTGGTCCCCTTTGGTTGCACTCTGCAGTTCCCTGCCCCTGTTTTAATTACACCTTAGACATTACTACTTATCAAACACACTCACACACACACATTAGGTCTTGGGGGGTGGTTACACTGAGTGGCATCTGGTGGGCGGGGCTCTTTGGGTATGTAGGCTGCCCAGAGTGCCGCGCTCCCAGTTCTACAAGTTTGGCTGCCCCTCAATTTTAATTGCTCACTATTAGAAAATATTGAAGAGCCAGAAGGGTGAGGGGAGGGGTCTTCTTCGCACACCCCAGCTTCCTGGTGTCTGCTCGGGGCAGGAGGGGCCAGGAGGATTAATTAATTGTTCTGCTGGTTCGGGGTCTGTGGTGGCTGGGGGGTTGCTGGCCTCCTGGTGTGCCCGCTGCACTACACCCCAGCAGAGTCGAGGGAGGTAGGACGTGTGGATGTGTGGATGTATGGGACGTGAAAGTGTGTGTGGTAATGATTGGGCCTGGATCTGGGACTTGCTGTCGCCTGGCCTGCCTGTGTTTCTCCCGATGGGGCATCAGCGTTGCCTCTCCCCACTGCTCGCGACTTCACCCACCTGTGGGCACGTCTTGACTCCCAGGGCACTTGGCCAGGGGCGCTGGGGCAGGCGCTGACCCACTTTGTGGCTGTCTGGGGCGCTTGGCCCTCCTGGGTATTGGGTGGGGCCTCTGCCGGGGGGTTTGGGGGCGCTCGGGCTCCTGGGGCCCGGGTCCAGTGCACGGCCCATGTCTGGGCGGCTGGGGCCTGGCGGGGTCGGTGGGCTGTTGCCCCTGGTTCCCGGAGTGCCTCTGCCCTATGCTCATGGGGGCTCTTTCCGGGGGCTTCCTCTGCAGTCTTCTGGGTGGATGCGTGGTTGCCCCTGCGGTGGGCTGGGTTCTGTGCTCTGTGGGGGCTGCTGGTGGCCTGGGTCTTGTGGCCCTCTCTGCCTGCTTCTGATTGCTTGGGGGGGGGGGGGGGGGGGGGGGGGGGGCTGTGGATTGTGGCCCTGTACGCTTATACACTCATAACTAAGCACGTTTATCATGTAGGTCCTGTGCCATGGGTGTTGCATGTTCTCACACACACACACACACATTCATTAGTCCAGTAGCATGGTCACTAAGCAGCTGATGTATTATCATGTCGTCTCAGGTCATCTATATCCACAGCTGTGTTGTATGCGATTGCCGCTTCTTGTGCTTGTTTTTGTTTGTTTGTGTGTTTGTTTTTTCTCTGCTTGTCTGCTTTCAGGTGCTCCTGGTGGCGCTAAGGCTGGATTCCCCTCATAGGCCATGGATTGTTGTCTGTTTTTTTTTTACAGGTGTAGCAGCTGGTTGTCTGGTTTTTGTTTCTATTTTTGTTCTGTTTCCTCTTCTTTCCTCTTCTTCTTTCCTTGTCCCCCGGTCCGGTTCAGTTCAGTTCATGTCATATATTGTAAACAGAAATAAATAAATGGGCATCAAGGGGAGCTTTACATTTATAAAACTTCCCTTGGCAAAACAAATCTGTTTGGCATCAAAGGTATTCAGACTACAATTCTTCTGACATAATGCTGAACAGGACAAGGGGAAAAAAAAGTAAAGAAGACAGTTCTGCCGAAAGCCAGGGATAGACCTGTTCTAAGTTCTATACTTTTTAAAAGGGGCGTGTTTATCAACTATGGAATTAGAAGATTTACAAAAATGGTCAAGTGCTAGATCTTCATCTGGGATTTTAACAGTGTCATATAACTATTCAACAGATCAGTTAAAAAAAAGCCTGCTCATGGAGATGTTTCAGGATCTGGATACCAAGCGTGGACCTAATGTTTTCATTTTTGCAATTCTGATACAGCCTATTGAGCAGTGATAACTAACACCAAGTTCAGATACTGCAGATTTTCTACCTTTGATTTGTTAAGATTGAGCCAATCAGGGACAACCTTGAAGGATCTCTTTGGTTTTGTAGGATCAGTAATTACCTGAGAAAGGTTGATATTGGTACACACCTTTTTTAAATGATCAGAGGCAGAGTTCAACTTGTTTAATTGCGCTAAAATTGCGATAAATAATTGTTTGTTTGTTTGTTAGTATGTATATGAATGTTATGTGTATAAACTGTGTTGAGTTATAGTTACTCAGTAGTGTCTCAGTGAAACAACCGACGGGGGAAGCCTTGCGGTGACAACAAAAGCAGTGTTTTACTGATCAGTCAAGTTGCTCCAGTGTACTCCATATAAACTGGTTGGCTACTAAAGGGATAGAAAATGGGGAATACTTGTTTTAAAGCAAACAAGGAATTAGATGGGAAAAATACATGTTTTAACGGGACCCAGACAATATTAAATACTCAGACAGATGGGAGAAGAAGTGTAGTTTTGTAGGAAATCACAAAATTATTACATAGAATTAGTGAAATCAATTGAAGAATGCCTTTCTGAAGAGCTGTTTACCACAGATGAGCAGCTTTGCGACCAAGCACATTGTAGATCGCTTTACTGCCAAAATGATCTAATTTAATGGATTGGTTTAGACATGCATAACAGCATTTTAAGAACAAAGAGAGAAACAAAAAGGGACAACGCTTCATGGTGGAAGGTGATGTATAAATAACTGTGTATATGATGAAGGGGGTGGCAACACCCATTCCGACATCCCGCTATTCCGACATCCCACCATTCCGACATACCACCATTCCGACATACCACCATTCCGACATGCAAACGTCCCACCATTCTGACATCCCACCATTGCGACATCCCGCTATTCTGACGTTCAAATGTCCCACCATTCCGACAAGGCTTTCCGTATAAGGAAATGTGTGTTACTCAACAGGTGAGTCCCTTCTTTCTGTTCATGCAATTTATATGTTTAACACATGTTTATAGACAAGCGTTATTAAAAACACAAAGTCTCGGCAATTGGAGGAGGAGAAGCAGTCCGCGGTGGTTTTCAATCACACACTCCAATGCCACTTGTTTCAACTTCCGAAAATTTAATCCAGGAAAAAAAGGCTTACAAACATGGACCAAAATGGCTCCATAACACACACAAGAATCCAAAAGAAACGAAAGTTAACTAAAAGAAAGCAAATAAACAGTATGAAGTGGTCAAAATTGGTTTTACGCATGCCTATGTGCGTCTGGCACATGCGTCTTCGGGCTCTCCCACGTTGGTTTGTGGATGAAAGCTATATGTTCAGCTGTAATGTCATGTAAAAACAATCTCTACATGACATTTACTCCCAGGTGTGACCAGTTAGGTCCTTAAGATATCAACAGGCTGTATAAAGCTACAACCGTTGCGGCTGTGTGTTTGTGCCAAATGCGCAAAGCCCATCCGCGCTTCCCAAAATTGGAGTGAGTACTCATAAATCATGTGAATAACATGAATAAACGTTTTTACTGCATTTTGTTGTGTTTTATACGTTCTATGCTGTCATTTCTCTCTTCTCCTATTGGCAAGGCAAGGCAGAGTGCTCGCAACTGTGTCCTGTGCAGTAGCCGTGATATCTGTAATTGCAATTATTACTTTTGCATATGATGACAGCGTGCAAAAGACGCATGGGCTCTGTGGAGAGCTCCGCTCCAGCTGGCTGCTGTGACAGCTCACTGACACTGTATTTCTGCTTAATCAGTTTCAGTCTCGCCAGAGTTACATTAATATCTGTATTTTTATATTTGAAATTCAGGGGATTTTGATAATAGATTATTAAAGTTTGTTTGCGAGGCTGTGGCCTCTGCATGTGCAAAGCTTGCGCGCCAAACTTTAGGGCGTATTTGCGCCGGCATATCATTAGTGCAAAATGTTTTGGGTAAAAAATAGGCTATTAAAAGGAACTGTCGGAATGGCGGTATGTTAAAAAAAACAAAAAACATACCGCCATTCCGACCATAGGAGGAAAAAAGTGTCGGAATGGTGGGACGTTTGATAAAAAATTAAGTGTCGCCATTCCGACAATTGGAGACCCATGTCGGAATGGCGAGATGTCGGAATGGCAGCATGTAACCATGATGAAGGAGAGACCATTTGAGCAGCACAGCCATTTCGCAGCACAGGGACAGCAATCCAAGTTACAGGATCTCCCACGTGGTATCACCTGTCACATTGTGTCAAGGCATCAAAAGAAGAAAAAATCACCAAACTCAAGGACAAAAAGACAAAGACTCCGGTGAACGAAGACAGAGGACTGACAAACCAGAAATACAAAAGGATTCTCGATATCAAGATCCAGAAGAAGAGGCTAACGATGCCACGAACACTTACGATGCTGGGAATGATGCCAGCAATGAACAGAGAAGAAGATTCAGTGTCATCAATCTGCATTACGTGCCTCTAATGAGGGGGTGAATATAGAATCCTCAACGATTACAACGTCTCTGGGAACTGTGACAACAACAAGGTTTAAACCATTTTGATATATATTGTAACCTATTGTCTAAGGAATAGTGCTGAAAATGAGGTAAATCTAATCCACCACTGTCCTTGGTCTTCTGTAGGGTTTTTAAACTAATACGTGGTGGTTTGTTTTTCCACAGAAATTTGGAGATGCATGAATCTAGTGACTTAAACCAAGTAGCAGATGGTTTTATGGGGATCATTGAGAACAAATAGTTAACTTTTGGTAGTATCATCATTTTAATGGATGTAACTCTCCCCATAAGTGATATAGGTAAGGACTTCCAACGAGAGATCGTCCTCTACTGTCTTTAATAATTGCACATAATTTAGCTTTGTTAGCTCTGAGAGCCTGGAGGAAATATTTATGCCTAAATATCTAATATTTCCTGACTGTAAAGTGATCGCAGGTATATTATGGACCCTACAGTTAATGGGCAGAACTGTGGTCTTAGACCAGTTGATAGAGTAGTCAGAAAGTGCTGAGAATTTATTTATGAGTGTGATCGTGTGACTGAGAGACGTCTGTGAGTTCTGAAGGAAAAGTAATACATCATCAGCATAAAGACTTATTTTATGCTCAATATTTTGGGATTAATTACTCACAAACGGGTAAGAAAAGGTAGTATTGCCAGACCATACATGATCAAAACAGGGAGCGGAGGTGGTTCAGCTGCAAGGTGTGAATGTCTGACTATAGTTTGTAAAAAGCGGGTAAGATAAGGTGCGAATGCCCGACAATGTATGATCAAAAGAGGGAGCGGAGGTTTTCGGCTGCAAGAAGGTCTGAATGTCCACCCAAAATTCCTGAAAAATGGGTAAAAAAAGGGTGCGAATGCCAAACCATACATCATCAAAAGCAGGAGTGGATGTGTTCGGCTACAAGAAGATTTGAATGTCCATCAATAATTGCTTTAAAACATGAAAGAAAATTTTCGAATATCCAACCGCACATGATCATAAGCGGAGAGGAGTTGTTCAGCTGCAAGAAGGTGTGAATGTCCACCCATAATTACTGAAAAATGGGTAAGAAAAGGTGAAAATGCCCAACCATACATGATCAAAAGCAGGAGTGGATGTGTTCGGCTACAAGAAGGTTTGAATGTCCGACCATAGTTTGTAAAAAGCGGGTAAGAAAAGGTTCGAATGCCCGAACATAGACCATCAAAAGAGGGAGCGGAGGTGTTCCGCTGTAAGAAGGTGTAAATGTCCGACCATAGTTGGTAAAAAGCGGGTAAGAAAAGGTTAAAATACCCAACTGTACACAATCAATAGCGGGAGCGGAGTTGTTTGGCTACAAGAAGGTGTGAAAGTACGACCACGGTTTGTAAAAAGCGGGTAAGAAAAGGTTCGAATGCCCGAATATATACCATCAAAAGTGGAAGTGGATGTGTTCGGCTGCAAGAAGGTGTGAACGTCCGACCAAAGTTTGTAAAAAGCAGTTAAGAAAAGGTTCGAATATCCAACCAAACATAATCAAAAGCGGGAGCAGAGCTGTTCGACTGCAAGTAGGTGTGAATGTCAGATCATAATTTGCAAAAAGCTGATGAGAAAGGGTGAGAATGCCCGGCTATACACCATCAACTGTGGGAGCGGAAGTGTTCGGCTGTGAGTAGGTGTGAATGTCCAGCCATAATTACTAACAAACGGGTAAGAAAAGGTAGTATTGCCAGACCATACATGATCAAAACAGGGAGCGGAGGTGGTTCAGCTGCAAGAAGGTGTGAATGTCCGACTAAAGTTCAAATATATTAACAAAAGCGGGAGGAGAGGTCTTCGGATGAGAGTGGTTGAGAATTTCCAACCATAATCTATAAAATGCGGTTAAAAAAAAGGTGTGATAGAACACTAAAAGGTGGAGCGGAAGTGTTTGGCTGCAAGAAGGTGCGAATGTCCGACTATATTTGGTGAAAAGCAGGTGAAGCAAGGTCTGAATGCCCAACCTTACATCATCAAAAGCGAGATCAGAGGTGTTTGTCTGCATGAAGGCCATAGTTTGCCAAAAGCGGATAAGCTGCGAATAACCGCCTAAATATAAACAAAAGGTCTTCGGATGCAAGTGGGTGTGAATATCCCACCATACAAGTATGGTGGAGAGGAAGAAAAGGTTAAAATACCCGACTGTACACAATCAATAGCGGGAGCGGATGTGTTTGGCTACAAGAATGTGTGACAGTCCAACCATGGTTTGTAAAAAACGGGTAAGAAAAGGTGCGAATGCCCGACTATGTATGATCAAAAGAGGGAGCGGATGTTTTCGGCTACAAGAAGGTTTGAATGTCCGACCATAGTTTGTAAAAAGCGGGTAAGAAAAGGTTCAAATGCCTGACTATACACCATCAAAAGCGGGAGCGGAGGTGTTCGGCTACAAGAAGGTGTGAAAGTTCAACCATGGTTTGTAAAAAGTTGCTAAGAAAAGGTTCGAATGCCCGAATATATACCATCAAAAGCGGAAGCGGAGGTGTTCGGCCGCAAGAAGGTGTGAACGTCCGACCAAAGTTTGCAAAAAGCAGTTAAGAAAAGGTTCGAATGCCCGAATATATACCATCAAAAGCGGGAGCAGAGCTGTTCGACTGCAAGTAGGTGTGAATGTCCAGCCATAATTACTCACAAACGGGAAAGAAATGGTAGTATTGCCAGACCATACATGATCAAAACAGGGAGCTGAGGTGGTTCAGCTGCAAGGTGTGAATGTCTGACTATAGTTTGTAAAAAGCGGGAAAGATAAGGTGCGAATGCCCGACAATGTATGATCAAAAGAGGGAGCGGAGGTTTTCGGCTGCAAGAAGGTCTGAATGTCCACCCAAAATTCCTGAAAAATGGGTAAAAAAGGGTGCGAATATCAAACCATACATCATCAAAAGCAGGAGTGGATGTGTTCGGCTACAAGAAGATTTGAATGTCCATCAATAATTGCTTTAAAACATGAAAGAAAATTTTCGGTCTGAATGTCCAACCATAATTTCTAAAAACCGGGTAAGAAAAGGCTCGAAAGCCCGACTATACACAATCAAAAGTGGGAGCGGGAGGTTTTCAGCTGCAAATCCTTCACTCAAACCAAGTGAAAACTGCTTTGTCCTTCATATTTATCAATGTCTAGATCGACTTCAACAAAGAACAACATTGTACTTTGCAGTAAAGAAAGAGCAAATCAAAAGTTTTAGGAATCCGAGAATAAGCTTATTTTCATACGTTCTGCATGATTTGGGATTTTATGTATAAAATGAATTCCTTCACTCAAACCAAGTTAAAACTGCTTTGTCCTTCATATTTATCAATGTCTAGATTGACTTCAACAAAGAACAACACTGGATTTTGCAGTAGAAGAAAGAGCAACACTGAAGGATCAGTAATCCGAGAATAAGCTTATTTTCATACGTTCTTCATGATTTGGGATTTTATGTATAAAATGAATTCCTTCACTCAAACCAAGTTAAAACTGCTTTGTCCTTCATATTTATCAATGTCTAGATTGACTTCAACAAAGAACAACACTGGATTTTGCAGTAGAAGAAAGAGCAACACTGAAGGATCAGTAATCCGAGAATAAGCTTATTTTCATACGTTCTGCATGATTTGGGATTTTATGTATAAAATGAATTCCTTTACTCAAAAAAAGTGGAAACTGCTTTGTCCTTCATATTTATCAATGTCTAGATTGACTTCAACAAAGAACAACATTGTATTTTGCAGTAGAAGAAATAGCAACACTGAAGGATCAGGAATCCGAAAACAAGCTTATTTTCATACGTTCCGCCTTATTTGGGATTTTGCTATAAAATTAATTCCTTCACTCAAACAAAGTGGAAACTGCTTTGTCCTTCATATTTATCAATGTCTATATCGATTTCAACAAAGAACAAGGCTGTATTTTGCAGTATAGGAAAGAGCAACACTGGAGGATCAGGAATCCGAGAATAAGCTTATTTTCATACGTTCTGCATGATTTGGGATTTTATGTATAAAATGAATTCCTTCACTCAAACCAAGTGAAAACTGCTTTGTCCTTCATATTTATCAATGTCTAGATTTACTTCACCAAAGAACAACATTGTATTTTGCAGTAGTAGAAAGAGCAACACTTGAAGGAACAGGAATCCGAGAATAAGCTTATTTTCATACGTTCTGCATGATTTGAGATTTTATGTATAAAATTAATTCCTTCACTCAAACAAAGTGGAAACTGCTTTGTCCTTCATATTTATCAATGTCTATATCGATTTCAACAAAGAACAAGGCTGTATTTTGCAGTATAGGAAAGAGCAACACTGGAGGATCAGGAATCCGAGAATAAGCTTACTTTCATGAGTCCTGCACGATTTCGGATTTTCCTATAAAATGAATTGCTTTGCTCAAACCAAGTTAAAATTGCTTTGTCCTTCATAGTTATCCATGTCTAAAATGTATCAAGCATAAAGTTCCTCATATTACCCTGAATGAGAAAGAAGCATCCCTTTGGTTGAGCAATACGTTCCTTTTGCGGAGTTATGCATGATTTCGGATTTTGCTATAAAATTCATTCCTTCACACCTTTTTTTTTTCACCGCATTTTATAGATTATGGTTGGAAATTTCAACCACTCTAATCCGAAGACCTCTCCTCCCACTTTTGTTAATATATTTGAACTTTAGTAGGATATTTCACCCCTTTTTGCAGCTAAACCACCTCCGCTCCCTGTTTTGATCATGTATGGTCAAGCAATACTACATTTTCTTACCCGTTTGTGAGTAATTATGGCTGGATATTCACACCTACTTGCAGCTGAACACAATCTCTCTCGCTTTTAATTATGTTTGGATATTCGAACCTTTTCTTTACTGCTTTTTGCCAACTTTGGTCGGACGTTCACACCTTGCAGCCGAACACCTCCGCTTCCGCTTTTGATGGTATATATTCGGGCATTCGCACCTTTTCTTACCAGCTTTTTACAAACGATGGTTGGACTTTCACACCTTATTGTAGCCGAACAACTCCGCTCCCGCTATTGATTGTGTACAGTCGGGTATTTTAACCTTTTCTTACCCGCTTTTTACCAACTATGGTCGGACATTCACACCGTCTTACAGCGGAACATCTCCGCTCCCGCTTTTGATGGTGTATAGTCAGGCATTTGAACCTTTTCTTACCCGCTTTTTACAAACTATGGTCAGACATTCAAACCTTCTTGTAGCCGAAAACCTCTGCTCCCTCTTTTGATTATACATTGTCGGGCATTCGCACCTTATCTTACCCGCTTTTTAATAACTATAGTCAGACATTCACACCTTGGTGCCGAACCACCTCAGCTCCCTGTTTTGATCATGTATGGTCTGGCAATACTACCTTTTCTTACCCGTTTGTGAGTAATTATGGCTGGACATTCACACCTACTTGCAGTCGAACAGCTCTGCTCCCGCTTTTGATTATGTTTGGTTGGATATTCTAACCTTTTCTTAACTGCTTTTTACAAACTTTGGTCGGACGTTCACACCTTCTTGCAGCCGAACACCTCCCCTTCCGCTTTTGATGGTATATATTCGGGCATTCGAACCTTTTCTTACCAGCGTTTTACAAACCATCGTTGGACTTTCACACCTTCTTGTAGCCGAACACCTCCGCTCCCCCTATTGATTGTGTACAGTCGGGTATTTTAACCTTTTCTTACCCGCTTTTTACCAACTATGGTCGGACATTCACACCGTCTTACAGCGGAACACCTCCGCTCCCGCTTTTGATGGTGTATAGTCAGGCATTTGAACCTTTTCTTACCCGCTTTTTACAAACTATGGTCGGACTTTCAAACCTTCTTGTAGCCGAAAACCTCTGCTCCCTCTTTTGATTATACATTGTCGGGCATTCGCACCTTATCTTACCCGCTTTTTACAAACTATAGTCAGACATTCACACCTTGGTGCTGAACCACCTCAGCTCCCTGTTTTGATCATGTATGGTCTGGCAATACTACCTTTTCTTACCCGTTTGTGAGTAATTATGGCTGGACATTCACACCTACTTGCAGTCGAACAGCTCTGCTCCCGCTTTTGATTATGTTTGGTTGGATATTCGAACCTTTTCTTAACTGCTTTTTACAAACTTTGGTCGGATGTTCACACCTTCTTGCAGCAGAACACTTCCGCTTCCGCTTTTGATGGTATATATTCGGGCATTCGAACCTTTTCTTACCAGCTTTTTACAAACCATGGTCGGACTTTCACACATTCTTGTAGCCAAACACATCCGCTCCCGCTATTGATTGTGTACAGTTGGGTATTTTAACCTTTTCTTACCCACTTTTTACCAACTATGGTCGGACATTCACACCTTCTTACAGCGGAACACCTCCGCTCCCTCTTTTGATGGTGTATGTTTGGGCATTCGAACCTTTTCTTACCCGCTTTTTACAAACTATGCTCGGACATTCAAACCTTCTTGTAGCCGAACACATCAACTCCTTCTTTTGATGATGTATGCTTGGGCATTCAAACCTACTTTTTACCCGCTTTTCATTAATTTTGGGTGGACATTCACACCTTGTCACAGCCAAACACCTCCGCTCCCTGTTTTGATCATGTATGGTTGGACATTCGCTCCTTTTCTCACCCGCTTTTTGCAAACTATGGTCGGCTGTTCACAGCTTCCTCTCCACCATATTTGTATGGTGGGATGTTCACACCCAGTTGCATCCGAAGACCTCCGCCCCCACTTTTGTTGATATTTAGTTGGTCATTCGCAGCTTACCCGCTTTTGGCAAACTATGGCCTTCTTGCAGCCAAACACCTCTGATCTCGCTTTTGATAATGTAAGGTTGGGCATTCAGACCTTGCTTCACCTGCCTTTCACCAAATATAGTCGGACATTCACACCTTCTTGCAGCCGAACACTTCCGCTCCACCTTTTAGTGTTCTATCACACCTTTTTTTCACCAAATTTTATAGATTATGGTTGGAAATTCTCAACCACTCTCATCCGAAGACCTCTCCTCCCGCTTTTGTTAATATATTTGAACTTTAGTCGGACATTCACACCTTCTTGCAGCTGAACCACCTCCGCTCCCTGTTTTGATCATGTATGGTCTGGCAATACTACCTTTTCTTACCCGTTTGTGAGTAATTATGGCTGGACATTCACACCTACTTGCAGCCGAACACCACCTCTCTCGCTTTTGATGATGTATGGACCGGCATTCTTACCTTTTCTAACATATTTTTCAGAAATTACGGTCGGAGATTCACACCTACTCACAGCCGAACATGATTATGTATAGTTAGGCATTCGCACCTTTTCTTACCCATTTTTCAGTAATTATGGGTGTACATTCACACCTTCTTGCAGCCGAACACCTCCGCTCCCTCTTTTGATCATACATTTTCGGGCATTCGCACCTTTTCTTACCCGCTTTTAACAAACCATAGTCGGACTTTCACATCTTTTAGTAGCCGAACAACTCCGCTCCCGCTATTGATTGTGTACAGTCGGGTATTTTAACCTTTTCTGACCCGCTTTTTACCAACTATGGTCGGACATTCACACCTTCTTACACCATCTTTTGATGGTGTATGTTCGGGCATTCGAACCTTTTCTTACCCGCTTTTTACAAACTATGGTCAGACGTTCAAACCTTCTTGTAGCCGAACATATCCACTCCTGCTTTTGATGATGTATGGTTGGGCATTCGAACCTACTTATTGCCCGCTTTTCATTAATTATGGGTGGACATTCACACCTTGTCTCAGCCAAACACCTCCGCTCCCTGTTTTGATCATGTATGGTTTGACATTCGCACCTTTGCCCACCCTCTTTTTATACTGATTGCTCAAGATTAAGTTGTTCTTTCCAAAACTACAAAATTTTTTTAATTGTTGAAACTTGATTTGAAGTGGATAAATAAGGAAGACAAACAGTTTTAAGTCAGGCTGATAGCAATTAATTTTATAGCAAAATCTGTATTTCGTCATTTGTCGAGAGATGCTTATTGCTGAAGAAGTTCTTTCTCATTCTACAAAGTACAACGTTGTTTATCATTGAAACTTGATTAGACATGAATAAATATGAAGGACAAAGCAGTCTTAACTTGGTTTGAGTTAAGGAATTCGTTTTATAGGAGAATCCGAATTCGTGCATAACTCGTAAAATAGAGCTTATTTTCGGATTCCTGAAGAATGAGTCTGGTTCTTTCTCATAATACAAAGTTTGTTGTTTATTGTTGAAACTTCATCAGACCGTTAGATATAGTCGGACTCACCTCGACGCACGGCTTGAGATCTGGAACCAGTACTCTTGAGAGGGGTTGGACTCTCTTCCACTCTGGAGTTGCCCGTGGTGAGAGGCTCAGAGCAGGTGTGGGCATACTTATTGCCCCCCGGCTGTGTGCCAGTACATTGGGGTTTACCCCAGTGAACGAGAGGGTAGCCTCCCTCCGCCTTGGGTGGGGGGACGAGTCCTGACTGTTCTTTGTGCCTATGCGCCAAACAGCAGTTCAGAGTACCTACCCTTTTTGGAGTCTCTGGGGGAGGCACTGGAGAATGCTCCTACCGGAGACTCCCTCATTCTGCTGGGGGACTTCAATGCTCACGTGGGCAATGACAGTGAGACCTGGAGGGGTGTGATTGGGAGGAACGGCACCCCCGATCTGAATCAGAGTGGTGTTATGTTGTTGGACTTCTGTGCCAGTCATAGACTGTCCATAACGAACACCATGTTCAGGCATAAGGGTGTCCATATGTGCACTTGGCACCAGGACACCCTTGGCCGCAGTTCGATGATCGACTTTGTGGTTGTATCATCGGACTTGCGGCCGTATGTCCTGGACACTCGGGTGAAGAGAGGGGCGGAGCTGTCAACTGATCACCACCTGGTGGTGAGTTGGCTCCGCTGGTGGGGGAGGATGCCGATCAGACCTGGCAGGCCCAAACGTATTGTGAGGGTCTGCTTGGAGCGTTTGTCAGAATCCCCCGTCAGAAGGAGCTTTAACTCCCACCTCCGGCAGAGCTTCAACCATATTTGAGGTGGGGGACATTGAATGGGCCATGTTCCGTGACTCCATTGCCGAGGCAGCTGGTCGGAGTTGTGGCCGTAAGGTGGTCGGTGCCTGTCGTGGCGGCAACCCTCCAACCTGCTGGTGGACACCAGTGGTGAGGGAAGCCGTCAAGCTGAAGAAGGAGTCCTATCGGGCCTTTTTGGCCAGTGGGACCCTGGAAGAAGCTGATAGGTACCGACGGGCCAGACGGGCCACGGCTTCGGCGGTTGCTGAGGCAAAAACTCGGGCCTGGGAGGAGTTCGGTGAGACCATGGAGAACGATTTCCGGACGGCCTCGAAAAGATTCTGGTCCACCATCCGGAGTCTCAGGGGGGTTAGCGGCTCACAGTCAACACTGTTTACAGTGGGGACGGGGCTTTGCTGACCTCAACTAGGGATGTTGTGAGTCGGTGGGGGGAGTACTTCGAGGAACTCCTCAATCCTACCAACACGTGCTCGGAAGAGGCAGAGTCGGAGAGCTCGGAGACGGGGCCTCCCATTTCTGGGGCTGAGGTTGCCGAGGTGGTTAAAAAGCTCCTCGGTGGCAAGGCCCCGGGGGTGGATGAGGTCCGTCCTGAGTTTCTCAAGGCTCTGGATGTTGTAGGGCTGTCTTGGCTGACACGCCTCTGCAGTATCGCGTGGACATCGGGGACAGTGCCTCTGGACTGGCAGATTGGGGTGGTGGTCCCCCTCTTTAAAAAGGGGGACCGGAGGGTGTGTTCCAACTATAGGGGTATCACACTCCTCAGCCTCCCTGGTAAGGTCTATTCAGGGGTATTGGAGAGGAGGATCCGTCGGATAATCGAGCCTCGGATTCAGGAGATGCAGTGTGGCTTTCGTCCTGGCCGTGGAACAGTGGACCAGCTCTATACCCTCGGCAGGATCCTGGAGGGTGCATGGGAGTTCGCCCAACCAGTCTACATGTGTTTTGTGGACTTGGAGAAAGCGTTCGACCGTGTCCCTCGTGGAGTCCTGTGGGGGGTGCTCCGGGAATATGGAGTGCCGGACCCCTTGATAGGGGCTGTTCGGTCTCTGTATGACCGGTGCCAGAGTTTGGTCCGCATTGCCGGCAGTAAGTCGGATACGTTTCCGGTGAGAGTTGGACTCCGTCAGGGCTGCCCTTTGTCACCGATTCTGTTCCTAACTTTTATGGACAGAATTTCTAGGCGGAGCCAGGGCGTTGAGGGTGTCCCATTTGGCGACCTCAGAATCGGGTCTCTGCTTTTTTGCAGATGATGTGGTTCTGTTAGCGTCGTCAGGCCGAGACCTTCAGCTCTCACTGGAGTGATTCGCAGCCGAGTGTGAAGCGGCTGGGATGAGAATCAGCACCTCCAAATCCGAGACTATGGTTCTCAGCCGGAAAAGGGTGGAATGCTCTCTCCGGGTCGGGAATGAGATCCTTCCCCAAGAGGAGGAGTTCAAGTATCTCGGGGTCTTGTTCACGAGTGACGGACGAATGGAGCGGGAGATTGACGGGCGGATCGGTGCGGCGCCTGCAGTGTTGCAGGCTCTGCACCGACCCGTCGTTGTGAAGAGGGAGCTGAGCCAGAAGGCGAAGCTCTCTACTTACTGGTCAATCTACGTTCCCATCCTCACCTATGGTCACGAGTTGTGGGTAGTGACCGAAAGAACAAGATCGCGAATACAAGCGGCCGAAATGGGTTTCCTCCGCAGGGTGTCTGGGCTCTCCCTTAGAGATAGGGTGAGAAGCTCAGTCATCCGGGAGGGGCTCGGAGTAGAACCGCTGCTCCTCCGCATTGAGAGGAGTCAGATGAGGTGGCTCGGGCATCTGGTTAGGATGACCCCTGGGCGCCTCCCTGGGGAGGTGTTCCGGGCACGTCCCACTGGGAGGAGACCCCGGAGGAGACCCAGGACACGTTGGAGAGACTATGTCTGGCCTGGGAACGCCTCGGGGTCCCCACGGAAGAGCTGGAGGAAGTGGCCGGGGACAGAGACGTCTGGGTTTCTCTGCTCAAGCTGCTGCCCCCGCGACCCGACCCCCGGATAAGCGGCAGATGATGGATGGATGGATGGATATATCCTCCACCAACCAGACTTACAACCCCCGACTAGGGTAGCAGAATTTCTAAGCATCTGTACCCCAAAACTACTATCAAAAATATATAAATTATTGTCTAAGATAGATGACACAATGTCTCTTCCATCCTCAAAATGGGAGGCAGATTTATCCATCAGTTCTGGTCATAGCTTCTAACCACAAATATGTTTGAACACCTTCATAAAGACTTGAAATCCTAATTTACAGCTCATACAATACAAAATCCTTCATAGAACACACTATACAGGACAAAGGATGTTCAGGATGGGTCTAACACACTCAAACATCTGCTCACATTGCACAGATAACACACCTGATGATTATGCACACGCTTTGTGGTTTTCTGCGCCTGTCCAGAAGTTCTGGCTTGAAGTCTGTGAGGACCTATCAACATGGCTAAAGTGTAGCATCCCTGCATGCCCCACACTGTGCATACTGGGTGACTTAGACAACATCAACATGAAAATTAACTCAGCACACATGGTTGTCACAGTGTTATGTATCGCAAAGAAAACTATTCTCATGAACTGGAAAGCGAAGAACAATCTGTGTATAAACCAGTTTAGAAATTTTCTTTTAGATTATATTAGCATGGAAACAATGTCTGCCTCCTCAAAACATCAATTGGCTGAATTTCATTCTCTCTGGTCCCCTCTGATTAGTTTTATCACATAGTGGTGGTGGTGGGTTGCTTGGTGATGGTGGGTCTCAGGCCCGGGCTGCTGCGACTGGTGTGACCGGGTGGTTTGTTTGTTTGTTTTTTGATGTTGTTTGTTTGTTTTTTGTAGAGGTCCTCCTGGGTGGGGTTGGGTTGAGTGGGGTGGGGCGGGATGGGTACCTTCTGGGGGTACAGTAGCTCCCGGAATATGGTCGCTGCAGGCCCCGAGCCTGGTGGACATCAGGCCCTCCTGCCCATTGTTGGCTCCCAGGTAGCGGGGATGCCTATTGCAGCCAGTCCCTGGCTGCCCTCTCTGGGGGAGAGTAGCTCCCCCGGTATATATCCCCATACCCCTCTCCCTTCTGGCTCCTGTACACAGCACACACTCACACATGAAGGGTTTTGGGGGCGTGTGTGTTCGGTGGGGTGTAGTGGATGGGGCCACGTAGGTGGTCCCCTTTGGTTGCACTCTGCAGTTCCCTGCCCCTGTTTTAATTACACCTTAGACATTACTACTTATCAAACACACTCACACACACACATTAGGTCTTGGGGGGTGGTTACACTGAGTGGCATCTGGTGGGCGGGGCTCTTTGGGTATGTAGGCTGCCCAGAGTGCCGCGCTCCCAGTTCTACAAGTTTGGCTGCCCCTCAATTTTAATTGCTCACTATTAGAAAATATTGAAGAGCCAGAAGGGTGAGGGGAGGGGTCTTCTTCGCACACCTCTGCTTCCTGGTGTCTGCTCGGGGCAGGAGGGGCCAGGAGGATTAATTAATTGTTCTGCTGGTTCGGGGTCTGTGGTGGCTGGGGGGTTGCTGGCCTCCTGGTGTGCCCGCTGCACTACACCCCAGCAGAGTCGAGGGAGGTAGGATGTGTGGATGTGTGGATGTATGGGACGTGAAAGTGTGTGTGGTAATGATTGGGCCTGGATCTGGGACTTGCTGTCGCCTGGCCTGCCTGTGTTTCTCCCGATGGGGCATCAGCGTTGCCTCTCCCCACTGCTCACGACTTCACCCACCTGTGGGCACGTCTTGACTCCCAGGGCACTTGGCCAGGGGCGCTGGGGCAGGCGCTGACCCACTTTGTGGCTGTCTGGGGCGCTTGGCCCTCCTGGGTATTGGGTGGGGCCTCTGCCGGGGGGTTTGGGGGCGCTCGGGCTCCTGGGGCCCATGTCCAGTGCACGGCCCATGTCTGGGCGGCTGGGGCCTGGCGGGGTCGGTGGGCTGTTGCCCCTGGTTCCCGGAGTGCCTCTGCCCTATGCTTATGGGGGCTCTTTCCGGGGGCTTCCTCTGCAGTCTTCTGGGTGGATGCGTGGTTGCCCCTGCGGTGGGCTGCCTGGGTTCTGTGCTCTGTGGGGGCTGCTGGTGGCCTGGGTCTTGTGGCCCTCTCTGCCTGCTTCTGATTGCTTGGGGGGGGGGCTGTGGATTGTGGCCCTGTACGCTTATACACTCATAACTAAGCACGGTTATCATGTAGGGCCTGTGCCATGGGTGTTGCATGTTCTCACACACACACACACACATTCATTAGTCCAGTAGCATGGTCACTAAGCAGTTGATGTATTATCATGTCGTCTCAGGTCATCTATATCCACAGCTGTGTTGTATGCGATTGCCGCTTCTTGTGCTTGTTTTTGTTTGTTTGTGTGTTTTTTCTCTGCTTGTCTGCTTTCAGGTGCTCCTGGTGGCGCTAAGGCTGGATTCCCCTCATAGGCCATGGATTGTTGTCTGTTTTGTTTTTTACAGGTGTAGCAGCTGGTTGTCTGGTTTTTGTTTCTATTTTTGTTCTGTTTCCTCTTCTTTCCTCTTCTTCTTTCCTTGTCCCCCGGTCCGGTTCAGTTCAGTTCATGTCATATATTGTAAACAGAAATAAATAAATGGACATCAAGGGGAGCTTTACATTTATAAAACTTCCCTTGGCAAAACAAATCTGTTTGGCATCAAAGGTATTCAGACTACAATTCTTCTGACATAATGCTGAACAGGACAAGGGGAAAAATAAGTAAAGAAGACAGTTCTGCCGAAAGCCAGGGATAGACCTGTTCTAAGTTCTATACTTTTTAAAAGGGGCGTGTTTATCAACTATGGAATTAGAAGATTTACAAAAATGGTCAAGTGCTAGATCTTCATCTGGGATTTTAACAGTGTCATATAACTATTCAACAGATCAGTTAAAAAAAAGCCTGCTCATGGAGATGTTTCAGGATCTGGATACCAAGCGTGGACCTAATGTTTTCATTTTTGCAATTCTGATACAGGCTATTGAGCAGTGATAACTAACACCAAGTTCAGATACTGCGGATTTTCTACCTTTGATTTGTTAAGATTGAGCCAATCAGGGACAACCTTGAATGATCTCTTTGGTTTTGTAGGATCAGTAATTACCTGAGAAAGGTTGATATTGGTACACACCTTTTTTAAATGATCAGAGGCAGAGTTCAACTTGTTTAAATTAAAATTGCCACACAGAGATTGGGTTTAGGCCACATGCACACAGAATGACATCAACAAATATAAGAAATATTAAACATTTACACATAGATTTTTGAATATATGTAGAGGAATGATACTTTGAAATGTGCTCATTGCGGAGTTATGATCAGTTGAGTAATGAAGGTTGAACTATTCTGGGAAAGAGGTTCTATTCCCAGCATCATGATGGACACTCCTGATATAGAAGGTTTCGCTAACGCATTGGAATTGTTTTACTATTTTCATATGCATGTGCAATGAAGAATTGCTTGCTGCTGATAAATGCAAAGAAGAACAGCTTACACATAGATGCTCACATATAGGCTGCTGAATGCAATGAAGACCTGCTTATCAAGTAAAGTTCAATGTCAATGTGTAATATTCAATTAGGATTTGCAAAACAGTGAAGTTAAACAATGAATGGGTCCATAGTCGGTATGAGAAGACTACAGGAATATTTACCTGGGTGTACGTTCAAACAGAGATGAGAAAATTGCGATAAATAATTGTTTGTTTGTTTGTTAGTATGTATAGGAATGTTATGTGTATAAACTGTGTTGAGTTATAGTTACTCAGTAGTGTCTCAGTGAAACAACCGACGGGGGAAGCCTTGCGGTGACAACAAAAGCAGTGTTTTACTGATCAGTCAAGTTGCTCCAGTGTACTCCATACAAACTGGTTGGCTACTGAAGGGATAGAAAATGGGGAATACTTGTTTTAAAGCAAACAAGGAATTAGATGGGAAAAATACATGTTTTAACGGGACCCAGACAATATTAAATACTCAGACAGATGGGAGAAGAAGTGTAGTTTTGTAGGAAATCACAAAATTATTACATAGAATTAGTGAAATCAATTGAAGAATGCCTTTCTGAAGAGCTGTTTACCACAGATGAGCAGCTTTGCGACCAAGCACATTGTAGATCGCTTTACTGCCAAAATGATCTAATTTAATGGATTGGTTTAGACATGCATAACAGCATTTTAAGAACAAAGAGAGAAACAAAAAGGGACAACGCTTCATGGTGGAAGGTGATGTATAAATAACTGTGTATATGATGAAGGGGGTGGCAACACCCATTCCGAAATCCCGCCATTCCGACATCCCGCTATTCCAACATCCCACCATTCCGACATACCATCATTCCGACATACCACCATTCCGACATGCAAACGTCCCACCATTCCGACATCCCACCATTGCGACATCCCGCTATTCTGACGTTCAAATGTCCCACCATTCCGACAAGGCTTTCCGTATAAGGAAATGTGTGTTACTCAACAGGTGAGTCCCTTCTTTCTGTTCATGCAATTTATATATTTAACATGTTTATAGACAAGCGTTATTAAAAACACAAAGTCTCGGCAACTGGAGGAGGAGAAGCAGTCCGCGGTGGTTTTCAATCACACACTCCAATGCCACTTGTTTCAACTTCCGAAAATTTAATCCAGGAAAAAAAGGCTTACAAACATGGACCAAAACGGCTCCATAACACGCACAAGAATCCAAAAGAAACGAAAGTTAACTAAAAGAAAGCAAATAAACAGTATGAAGTGGTCAAAATTGGTTTTACGCATGCCTATGTGCGTCTGGCACATGCGTCTTCGGGCTCTCCCACGTTGGTTTGTGGATGAAAGCTATATGTTCAGCTGTAATGTCATGTAAAAACAATCTCTACATGACATTTAGTCCCAGGTGTGACCAGTTAGGTCCTTAAGATATCAACAGGCTGTATAAAGCCTTGCGCAACGGCTGTGTGTTTGTGCCAAATGCGCAAAGCCCATCCGCGCTTCCCAAAATTGGAGCGAGTACTCATAAATCACGTGAATAACATGAATAAACGTTTTTACTGCATTTTGTTGTGTTTTATACGTTCTATGCTGTCATTTCTATCTTCTCCTATTGGCAAGGCAAGGCAGAGTGCTCGCAACTGTGTCCTGTGCAGTAGCCGTGATATCTGTAATTGCAATTATTACTTTTGCATATGATGACAGCGTGCAAAAGACGCATGGGCTCTGTGGAGAGCTCCGCTCCAGCTGGCTGCTGTGAAAGCTCACTGACACTGTATTTCTGCTTAATCAGTTTCAGTCTCGCCAGAGTTACATTAATATCTGTATTTTTATATTTGAAATTCAGGGGATTTTGATTATAGATTATTAAAGTTTGTTTACGAGGCTGTGGCCTCTGCATGTGCAAAGCTTGTGCGCCAAACTTTAGGGCGTATTTGCGCCGGCATATCATTAGTGCAAAATGCTTTGGGTAAAAAATAGGCTATTAAAAGGAACTGTCGGAATGGCGGTATGTTAAAAAAAACAAAAAACATACCGCCATTCCGACCATAGGAGGAAAAAAAGTGTCGGAATGGTGGGACGTTTGATAAAAAATTAAGTGTCGCCATTCCGACAATTGGAGACCCATGTCGGAATGGCGAGATGTCGGAATGGCAGCATGTAACCATGATGAAGGAGAGACCATTTGAGCAGCACAGCCATTTCGCAGCACAGGGACAGCAATCCAAGTTACAGGATCTACCACGTGGTATCACCTGTCACATTGTGTCAAGGCATCAAAAGAAGAAAAAATCACCAAACTCAAGGACAAAAAGACAAAGACTCCGGTGAACGAAGACAGAGGACTGACAAACCAGAAATACAAAAGGATTCTCGATATCAAGATCCAGAAGAAGAGGCTAACAATGCCACGAACACTTACGATGCTGGGAATGATGCCAGCAATGAACAGAGAAGAAGATTCAGTGTCATCAATCTGCATTACGTGCCTCTAATGAGGGGGTGAATATAGAATCCTCAACGATTACAACGTCTCTGGGAACTGTGACAACAACAAGGTTTAAACCATTTTGATATATATTGTAACCTATTGTCTAAGGAATAGTGCTGAAAATTAGGTAAATCTAATCCACCACTGTCCTTGGTCTTCTGTAGGGTTTTTAAACTAATACGTGGTGGTTTGTTTTTCCACAGAAATTTGGAGATGCATGAATCTAGTGACTTAAACCAAGTAGCAGATGGTTTTATGGGGATCATTGAGAACAAATAGTTAACTTTTGGTAGTATCATCATTTTAATGGATGTAACCCTCCCCATAAGTGATATAGGTAAGGACTTCCAACGAGAGATCGTCCTCTACTGTCTTTAATAATTGCACATAATTTAGCTTTGTTAGCTCTGAGAGCCTGGAGGAAATGTTTATGCCTAAATATCTAATATTTCCTGACTGTAAAGTGATCGCAGGTATATTATGGACCCTACAGTTAATGGGCAGAACTGTGGTCTTAGACCAGTTGATAGAGTAGTCAGAAAGTGCTGAGAATTTATTTATGAGTGTGATCGTGTGACTGAGAGACGTCTGTGAGTTATGAAGGAAAAGTAATACATCATCAGCATAAAGACTTATTTTATGCTCAATATTTTGGGATTAATTACTCACAAACGGGTAAGAAAAGGTAGTATTGCCAGACCATACATGATCAAAACAGGGAGCGGAGGTGGTTCAGCTGCAAGGTGTGAATGTCTGACTATAGTTTGTAAAAAGCAGGTAAGATAAGGTGCGAATGCCCGACAATGTATGATCAAAAGAGGGAGCGGAGGGTTTTGGCTACAAGAAGGTTTGAATGTCCGACCATAGTTTGTAAAAAGCGGGTAAGAAAAGGTTACCATACATCATCAAAAGCAGGAGTGGATGTGTTCGGCTACAAGAAGATTTGAATGTCCATCAATAATTGCTTTAAAACATGAAAGAAAATTTTCGAATATCAAACCGCACATGATCATAAGCGGGAGAGGAGTTGTTCAGCTGCAAGAAGGTGTGAATGTCCACCCATAATTACTGAAAAATGGGTAAGAAAAGGTGAAAATGCCCAACCATACATCATAAAAAGCAGGAGTGGATGTGTTCGGCTACAAGAAGGTTTGAATGTCCGACCATAGTTTGTAAAAAGCGGGTAAGAAAAGGTTCGAATGCCCGAACATAGACCATCAAAAGAGGGAGCGGAGGTGTTCCGCTGTAAGAAGGTGTGAATGTCCGACCATAGTTGGTAAAAAGTGGGTAAGAAAAGGTTAAAATACCCGACTGTACACAATCAATAGGGGGAGCGGAGTTGTTCGGCTACAAGAAGGTGTGAAAGTCCAACCATGGTTTGTAAAAAGCTGCTAAGAAAAGGTTCGAATGCCCGAATATATACCATCAAAAGCGGAAGCGGAGGTGTTCGGCTGCAAGAAGGTGTGAACGTCCGACCAAAGTTTGCAAAAAGCAGTTAAGAAAAGGTTCGAATATCCAACCAAACATAATCAAAAGCGGGAGCAGAGCTGTTCGACTGCAAGTAGGTGTGAATGTCAGATCATAATTTGCAAAAAGCTGATGAGAAAGGGTGAGAATGCCCGACTATACACCATCAAATGCGGGAGCGGAGTTGTTCGGCTGTGAGAAGGTGTGAATCTCCGAGCATATTTTGTAAAAAGGGGGTAAGAATAGGTTCGAATGCCCGAACATACACTATCAAAAGAGGGAGCGGAGGTGTTCCGCTGTAAGAAGGTGTGAATGTCCGACCATAGTTGGTAAAAAACGGGTAAGAAAAGGTTAAAATACCCGACTGTACACAATCAATAGCGGGAGCGGATGTGTTTGGCTACAAGAATGTGTGAAAGTCCGACCATGGTTTGTAAAAAACGGGTAAGAAAAGGTGCGAATGCCCGACAATGTATGATCAAAAGAGGGAGCGGAGGTTTTTGGCTACAAGAAGGTTTGAATGTCCGACCATAGTTTGTAAAAAGCGGGTAAGAAAAGGTTCAAATGCCTGACTATACACCATCAAAAGCGGGAGCGGAGGTGTTCCGCTGTAAGACGGTGTGAATGTCCGACCATAGTTGGTAAAAAGCGGGTAAGAAAAGGTTAAAATACCCGACTGTACACAATCAATAGGGGGAGGGGAGTTTTTCGGCTACAAGAAGGTGTGAAAGTCCAACCATGGTTTGTAAAAAGCTGGTAAGAAAAGGTTCGAATGCCCGAATATATACCATCAAAAGCGGAAGCGGAGGTGTTCGGCTGCAAGAAGGTGTGAACGTCCGACCAAAGTTTGTAAAAAGCAGTTAAGAAAAGGTTCGAATATCCAACCAAACATAATCAAAAGCGGGAGCAGAGCTGTTCGACTGCATGTAGGTGTGAATGTCCAGCCATAATTACTCACAAACGGGTAAGAAAAGGTAGTATTGCCAGACCATACATGATCAAAACAGGGAGCTGAGGTGGTTCAGCACCAAGGTGTGAATGTCTGACTATAGTTTTATACAAAGCGGGTAAGATAAGGTGCGAATGCCCGACAATGTATAATCAAAAGAGGGAGCAGAGGTTTTCGGCTACAAGAAGGTTTGAATGTCCGACCATAGTTTGTAAAAAGCGGGTAAGAAAAGGTTCAAATGCCTGACTATACACTATCAAAAGCGGGAGCGGAGATGTTCCGCTGTAAGACGGTGTGAATGTCCGACCATAGTTGGTAAAAAGCGGGTAAGAAAAGGTTAAAATACCCGACTGTACACAATCAATAGCGGGAGCGGAGTTGTTCGGCTACAAGAAGGTGTGAAAGTCCAACCATGGTTTGTAAAAAGCTGGTAAGAAAAGGTTCGAATGCCCGAATATATACCATCAAAAGCGGAAGCGGAGGTGTTCGGCTGCAAGAAGGTGTGAACGTCCGACCAAAGTTGGCAAAAATCAGTAAAGAAAAGGTTCGAATATCCAAACATAATTAAAAGCGAGAGAGATTGTGTTCAGCTGCAAGTAGGTGTGAATATCCAGCCATAATTACTCACAAACGGGTAAGAAAATGTAGTATTGCCAGACCATACATGATCAAAACAGGGAGCGGAGGTTGTTTGGCTGCAAAAAGGGGTGAATGTCCAACTAAAGTTCAAATATATTAACAAAAGCGGGAGGAGAGGTCTTCGGATTAGAGTGGTTGAGAATTTCCAACCATAATCTATAAAATGTGGTGAAAAAAAAAGGTGTGAAGGAATGAATTTTATAGCAAAATCCGAAATCATGCATAACTCCGCAAAAGGAACGTATTGCTCAACCAAAGGGATGCTTCTTTCTCATTCAGGGTAATATGAGGAACTTTATGCTTGATACATTTTAGACATGGATAACTATGAAGGACAAAGCAATTTTAACTTGGTTTGAGCAAAGCAATTCATTTTATAGGAAAATCCGAAATCGTGCAGGACTCATGAAAGTAAGCTTTTTCTCGGATTCCTGATCCTCCAGTGTTGCTCTTTCCTATAATGAAAAATACAGCCTTGTTCTTTGTTGAAATTTATATAGACATTGATAAATATGAAGAACAAAGCAGTTTCCACTTTGTTTGAGTGAAGGAATTAATTTTATAGCAAAATCCCAAATCAAGCAGAACGTATGAAAATAAGCTTGTTTTCGGATTCCTGATCCTTCAGTGTTGCTATTTCTTCTACTGCAAAATACAATGTTGTTCTTTGTTGAAGTCAATCTAGACATTGATAAATATGAAGGACAAAGCAGTTTTCACTTGGTTTGAGTGAAGGAATTCATTTTATACATAAAATCCCAAATCATGCAAAACGTATGAAAAGAAGCTTATTCTCGGATTCCTGATCCTTCAGTGTTGCTCTTTCTACTACTGCAAAATACAATGTTGTTCTTTGTTGAAGTAAATCTAGACATTGATAAATATGAAGGACAAAGCAGTTTTCACTTGGTTTGAGTGAAGGAATTCATTTTATACATAAAATCCCAAATCATGCAAAACGTATGAAAAGAAGCTTATTCTCGGATTCCTGATCCTTCAGTGTTGCTTTTTCTTCTACTGCAAAATACAATGGTGTTCTTTGTTGAAGTCAATCTAGACATTGATAAATATGAAGGACAAAGCAGTTTTAACTTGGTTTGAGTGAAGGAATTCATTTTATACATAAAATCCCAAATCATGCAGAACGTATGAAAATAAGCTTATTCTCGGATTACTGATCCTTCAGTGTTGCTCTTTCTTCTACTGCAAAATCCAGTGTTGTTCTTTGTTGAAGTCAATCTAGACATTGATAAATATGAAGGACAAAGCAGTTTTAATATAGTTTGAGTGAAGGCGTTCATTTATAGTAAAATCAATAATCGTGCAGAACTCATGAAAATAAGCTTATTCTCGGATTCCTAAAACTTTTGATTTGCTCTTTCTTTACTAGAAAGTACAATGTTGTTCTTTGTTGAAGTCGATCTAGACATTGATAAATATGAAGGACAAAGCAGTTTTCACTTGGTTTGAGTGAAGGATTTGCAGCTGAAAACCTCCCGCTCCCGCTTTTGATTGTGTATAGTCGGGGTTTCGAGCCTTTTCTTACCCGGTTTTTAGAAATTATGGTTGGACATTCAGACCTTGCAGCCGAAGATCTCCACTCCCTCTTTTGATCATACATTGTCGGGCATTCGCACCTTGTCTTACCCGCTTTTTACAAACTATAGTCAGACATTCACACCTTGCAGCTGAACCACCTCAGCTCCCTGTTTTGATCATGTATGGTCTGGCAATACTACCTTTTCTTACCCGTTTGTGAGTAATTATGGCTGGACATTCACACCTACTTGCAGTCGAACAGCTCTGCTCCCGCTTTTGATGGTATATATTCGGGCATTCGAACCTTTTCTTAACTGCTTTTTGCAAACTTTGGTCGGACGTTCACACCTTCTTGCAGCCGAACACCTCCGCTTCCGCTTTTGATGGTATATATTCGGGCATTCGAACCTTTTCTAACACATTTTTCAGCAATTATGGTCGGAGATTCACACTTACTCACAGCCGAACAACTCCGCTCCCGCATTTGATGGTGTATAGTCGGGCATTCTCACCCTTTCTCATCAGCTTTTTTCAAATTATGATCTGACACTCACACCTGCTTTTGATAATGTATGGTTGGGCATTCGCACCTTTTCTTACCCATTTTTCAGGAATTATGGGTGGACATTCACACCTTCTTGCAGCTGAACACCTCCTCTCCCGCTATTGATTGTGTACAGTCGGGTATTTTAACCTTTTCTTACCCGCTTTTTACCAACTATGGTCGGACATTCACACCTTCTTACAGCGGAACATCTCCGCTCCCGCTTTTGTTGGTGTATAGTCAGGAATTCGAACCTTTTCTTACCCGCTTTTTACAAACTATGCTCGGACATTCAAACTTTCTTGTAGCCGAACACATCCACTCCTGCTTTTGATGATGTATGGTTGGGCATTTTCACCTTTTCTTACCCATTTTTCAGTAATTATGGGTGGACATTCACACCTTCTTGCAGCTGAACAACTCCTTTCCCGCTTATGATCATGTGCGGTTTGATATTCGAAAATTTTCTTTCATGTTTTAAAGCAATTATTGATGGACATTCAAATCTTCTTGTAGCCGAACACATCCACTCCTGCTTTTGATGATGTATGGTAACCTTTTCTTATCCGCTTTTTACAAACTATGGTCGGACATTCAAACCTTCTTGTAGCCAAAACCCTCCGCTCCCTCTTTTGATCATACATTGTCGGGCATTCGCACCTTATCTTACCCGCTTTTTACAAACTATAGTCAGACATTCACACCTTGCAGCTGAACCACCTCCGCTCCCTGTTTTGATCATGTATGGTCTGGCAATACTACCTTTTCTTACCCGTTTGTGAGTAATTAATCCCAAAATATTGAGCATAAAATAAGTCTTTATGCTGATGATGTATTACTTTTCCTTCAGAACTCACAGACGTCTCTCAGTCACACGATCACACTCATAAATAAATTCTCAGCACTTTCTGACTACTCTATCAACTGGTCTAAGACCACAGTTCTGCCCATTAACTGTAGGGTCCATAATATACCTGCGATCACTTTACAGTCAGGAAATATTAGATATTTAGGCATAAACATTTCCTCCAGGCTCTCAGAGCTAACAAAGCTAAATTATGTGCAATTATTAAAGACAGTAGAGGACGATCTCTCGTTGGAAGTCCTTACCTATATCACTTATGGGGAGAGTTACATCCATTAAAATGATGATACTACCAAAAGTTAACTATTTGTTCTCAATGATCCCCATAAAACCATCTGCTACTTGGTTTAAGTCACTAGATTCATGCATCTCCAAATTTCTGTGGAAAAACAAACCACCACGTATTAGTTTAAAAACCCTACAGAAGACCAAGGACAGTGGTGGATTAGATTTACCTCATTTTCAGCACTATTCCTTAGACAATAGGTTACAATATATATCAAAATGGTTTAAACCTTGTTGTTGTCACAGTTCCCAGAGACGTTGTAATCGTTGAGGATTCTATATTCACCCCCTCATTAGAGGCACGTAATGCAGATTGATGACACTGAATCTTCTTCTCTGTTCATTGCTGGCATCATTCCCAGCATCGTAAGTGTTCGTGGCATTGTTAGCCTCTTCTTCTGGATCTTGATATCGAGAATCCTTTTGTATTTCTGGTTTGTCAGTCCTCTGTCTTCGTTCACCGGAGTCTTTGTCTTTTTGTCCTTGAGTTTGGTGATTTTTTCTTCTTTTGATGCCTTGACACAATGTGACAGGTGATACCACGTGGGAGATCCTGTAACTTGGACTGCTCTGCCTGTGCTGTGAAATGGCTGTGCTGCTCAAATGGTCTCTCCTTCATCATGGTTACATGCTGCCATTCCGACATCTCGCCATTCCGACATGGGTCTCCAATTGTCGGAATGGCGACACTTAATTTTTTATCAAACGTCCCACCATTCCGACACTTTTTTCCTCCTATGGTCGGAATGGCAGTATGTTTTTTGTTTTTTTTTAACATACCGCCATTCCGACAGTTCCTTTTAATAGCCTATTTTTTACCCAAAGCATTTTGCACTAATGATATGCCGGCGCAAATACGCCCTAAAGTTTGGCGCACAAGCTTTGCACATGCAGAGGCCACAGCCTCGCAAACAAACTTTAATAATCTATTATCAAAATCCCCTGAATTTCAAATATAAAAATACAGATATTAATGTAACTCTGGCGAGACTGAAACTGATTAAGCAGAAATACAGTGTCAGTGAGCTGTCACAGCAGCCAGCTGGAGCGGAGTTCTCCACAGAGCCCATGCGTCTTTTGCACGCTGTCATCATATGCAAAAGTAATAATTGCAATTACAGATATCACGGCTACTGCACAGGACACAGTTGCGAGCACTCTGCCTTGCCTTGCCAATAGGAGAAGAGAGAAATGACAGCATAGAACGTATAAAACAAAACAAAATGCAGTAAAAACGTTTATTCATGTTATTCACGTGATTTATGAGTACTCACTCCAATTTTGGGAAGCGCGGATGGGTTTTGCGCATTTGGCACAAACACACAGCCGCAACGGTTGTAGCTTTATACAGCCTGTTGATATCTTAAGGACCTAACTGGTCACACCTGGGACTAAATGTCATGTAGAGATTGTTTTTACATGACATTACAGCTGAACATATAGCTTTCATCCACAAACCAACGTGGGAGAGCCCGAAGACGCATGTGCCAGACGCACATAGGCATGCGTAAAACCAATTTTGACCACTTCATACTGTTTATTTGCTTTCTTTTAGTTAACTTTCGTTTCTTTTGGATTCTTGTGCGTGTTATGGAGCCGTTTTGGTCCATGTTTGTAAGCCTTTTTTTCCTGGATTAAATTTTCGGAAGTTGAAACAAGTGGCATTGGAGTGTGTGATTGAAAACCACCGCGGACTGCTTCTCCTCCTCCAGTTGCCGAGACTTTGTGTTTTTAATAACGCTTGTCTATAAACATGTTAAACATATAAATTGTATGAACATAAAGAAGGGACTCACCTGTTGAGTAACACACATTTCCTTATACGGAAAACCTTGTCGGAATGGTGGGACATTTGAACGTCAGAATAGCGGGATGTCGCAATGGTGGGATGTCGGAATGGTGGGACGTTTGCATGTCGGAATGGTGGTATGTCGGAATGGTGGTATGTCGGAATGGTGGGATGTCGGAATAGCGGGATGTCGGAATGGCGGGATTTCGGAATGGGTGTTGCCACCCCCTTCATCATATACACAGTTATTTATACATCACCTTCCACCATGAAGCGTTGTCCTTTTTTGTTTCTCTCTTTGTTCTTAAAATGCTGTTATGCATGTCTAAACCAATCCATTAAATTAGATCATTTTGGCAGTAAAGCGATCTACAATGTGCTTGGTCGCAAAGCTGCTCATCTGTGGTAAACAGCTCTTCAGAAAGGCATTCTTCAATTGATTTCACTAATTCTATGTAATAATTTTGTGATTTCCTACAAAACTACACTTCTTCTCCCATCTGTCTGAGTATTTAATATTGTCTGGGTCCCGTTAAAACATGTATTTTTCCCATCTAATTCCTTGTTTGCTTTAAAACAAGTATTCCCCATTTTCTATCCCTTCAGTAGCCAACCAGTTTGTATGGAGTACACTGGAGCAACTTGACTGATCAGTAAAACACTGCTTTTCTTGTCACCGCAAGGCTTCCCCCGTCGGTTGTTTCACTGAGACACTACTGAGTAACTATAACTCAACACAGTTTATACACATAACATTCATATACATACTAACAAACAAACAAACAATTATTTATCGCAATTTTCTCATCTCTGTTTGAACGTACACCCAGGTAAATATTCCTGTAGTCTTCTCATACCGACTATGGACCCATTCATTGTTTAACTTCACTGTTTTGCAAATCCTAATTGAATATTACACATTGACATTGAACTTTACTTGATAAGCAGATCTTCATTGCATTCAGCAGCCTATATGTGAGCATCTATGTGTAAGCTGTTCTTCTTTGCATTTATCAGCAGCAAGCAATTCTTCATTGCACATGCATATGAAAATAGTAAAACAATTCCAATGCATTAGCGAAACCTTCTATATCAGGAGTGTCCATCATGATGCTGGGAATAGAACCTCTTTACCAGAATAGTTCAACCTTCATTACTCAACTGATCATAACTCCGCAATGAGCACATTTCAAAGTATCATTCCTCTACATATATTCAAAAATCTATGTGTAAATGTTTAATATTTCTTATATTTGTTGATGTCATTCTGTGTGCATGTGGCCTAAACCCAATCTCTGTGTGGCAATTTTAATTTAAACAAGTTGAACTCTGCCTCTGATCATTTAAAAAAGGTGTGTACCAATATCAACCTTTCTCAGGTAATTACTGATCCTACAAAACCAAAGAGATCCTTCAAGGTTGTCCCTGATTGGCTCAATCTTAACAAATCAAAGGTAGAAAATCCGCAGTATCTGAACTTGGTGTTAGTTATCACTGCTCAATAGCCTGTATCAGAATTGCAAAAATGAAAACATTAGGTCCACGCTTGGTATCCAGATCCTGAAACATCTCCATGAGCAGGCTTTTTTTTAACTGATCTGTTGAATAGTTAAATGACACTGTTAAAATCCCAGATGAAGATCTAGCACTTGACCATTTTTGTAAATCTTCTAATTCCATAGTTGATAAACACGCCCCTTTTAAAAAGTATAGAACTTAGAACAGGTCTATCCCTGGCTTTCGGCAGAACTGTCTTCTTTACTTATTTTTCCCCTTGTCCTGTTCAGCATTATGTCAGAAGAATTTTAGTCTGAATACCTTTGATGCCAAACAGATTTGTTTTGCCAAGGGAAGTTTTATAAATGTAAAAATCCCCTTGATGCCCATTTATTTATTTCTGTTTACAATATATGACATGAACTGAACTGAACCGGACCGGGGGACAAGGAAAGAAGAAGAGGAAAGAAGAGGAAACAGAACAAAAATAGAAACAAAAACCAGACAACCAGCTGCTACACCTGTAAAAAACAAAACAGACAACAATCCATGGCCTATGAGAGGAATCCAGCCTTAGCGCCACCAGGAGCACCTGAAAGCAGACAAGCAGAGAAAAAACCAACACACAAACAAACAAAAACAAGCACAAGAAGCGGCAATCGCATACAACACAGCTGTGGATATAGATGACCTGAGACGACATGATAATACATCAACTGCTTAGTGACCATGCTACTGGACTAATGAATGTGTGTGTGTGTGTGTGAGAACATGCAACACCCATGGCACAGGACCTACATGATAACCGTGCTTAGTTATGAGTGTATAAGCGTACAGGGCCACAATCCACAGCCCCCCCCCAAGCAATCAGAAGCAGGCAGAGAGGGCCACAAGACCCAGGCCACCAGCAGCCCCCACAGAGCACAGAACCCAGGCAGCCCACCGCAGGGGCAACCACGCATCCACCCAGAAGACTGCAGAGGAAGCCCCCGGAAAGAGCCCCCATAAGCATAGGGCAGAGGCACTCCGGGAACCAGGGGCAACAGCCCACCGACCCCGCCAGGCCCCAGCCGCCCAGACATGGGCCGTGCACTGGACCTGGGCCCCAGGAGCCCGAGCGCCCCCAAACCCCCCGGCAGAGGCCCCACCCAATACCCAGGAGGGCCAAGCGCCCCAGACAGCCACAAAGTGGGTCAGCGCCTGCCCCAGCGCCCCTGGCCAAGTGCCCTGGGAGTCAAGACGTGCCCACAGGTGGGTGAAGTCGCGAGCAGTGGGGAGAGGCAACGCTGATGCCCCATCGGGAGAAACACAGGCAGGCCAGGCGACAGCAAGTCCCAGATCCAGGCCCAATCATTACCACACACACTTTCACGTCCCATACATCCACACATCCACACATCCTACCTCCCTCGACTCTGCTGGGGTGTAGTGCAGCGGGCACACCAGGAGGCCAGCAACCCCCCAGCCACCACAGACCCCGAACCAGCAGAACAATTAATTAATCCTCCTGGCCCCTCCTGCCCCGAGCAGACACCAGGAAGCAGGGGTGTGCGAAGAAGACCCCTCCCCTCACCCTTCTGGCTCTTCAATATTTTCTAATAGTGAGCAATTAAAATTGAGGGGCAGCCAAACTTGTAGAACTGGGAGTGCGGCACTCTGGGCAGCCTACATACCCAAAGAGCCCCGCCCACCAGATGCCTCTCAGGTTAACCACCCCCCAAGACCTAATGTGTGTGTGTGTGAGTGTGTTTTATAAGTAGTAATGTCTAAGGTGTAATTAAAACAGGGGCAGGGAACTGCAGAGTGCAACCAAAGGGGACCACCTACGTGGCCCCATCCACTACACCCCAACGAACACACACGCCCCCAAAACCCTTCATGTGTGCTGTGTACAGGAGCCAGAAGGGAGAGGGGTATGGGGATATATACCGGGGGAGCTACTCTCCCCCAGAGAGGGCAGCCAGGGACTGGCTGCAATAGGCATCCCCGCTACCTGGGAGCCAACAATGGGCAGGAGGGCCTGATGTCCACCAGGCTCGGGGCCTGCAGCGACCATATTCCGGGAGCTACTGTACCCCCAGAAGGTACCCATCCCGCCCCACCCCACTCAACCCAACCCCACCCCGGAGAACCTCTACAAAAAACAAACAAACAAACCACCCGGTCACACCAGTCGCAGCAGCCCGGGCCTGAGACCCACCATCACCCAGCAACCCACCACCACCACTATGTGATAAAACTAATCAGAGGGGACCAGAGAGAATGAAATTCAGCCAATTGATGTTTTGAGGAGGCAGACATTGTTTCCATGCTAATATAATCTAAAAGAAAATTTCTAAACTGGTTAATACACAGATTGTTCTTCGCTTTCCAGTTCATGAGAATAGTTTTCTTTGCGATACATAACACTGTGACAACCATGTTTGCTGAGTTAATTTCCATGTTGATGTTGTCTAAGTCATCCAGTATGCACAGTGTGGGGCATGCAGGGATGCTACACTTAACCATGCTGATAGGTCCTCACAGACTTCAAGCCAGAACTTCTGGACAGGCGCAGAAAACCACAAAGCGTGTGCATAATCATCAGGTGTGTTATCTGTGCAATGTGAGCAGATGTTTGAGTGTGTTAGACCCATCCTGAACATCCTTTGTCCTGTATAGTGTGTTCTATGAAGGATTTTGTATTGTATGAGCTGTAAATTAGGATTTCGAGTCTTTATGAAGGTGTTCAAACATGTTTGTGGTTAGAAGCTATGACCAGAACTGATGGATAAATCTGCCTCCCATTTTGAGGATGGAAGAGACATTGTGTCATCTATCTTAGACAATAATTTATATATTTTTGATAGTAGTTTTGGGGTACAGCTGCTTAGAAATTCTGCTACCCTAGTCGGGGGTTGTAAGTCTGGTTGGTGGAGGATATATCCATCCATCCATCCATCATCTGCCGCTTATCCCGTGGTCGGGTCGCGGGGGCAGCAGCTTGAGCAGAGAAACCCAGACGTCTCTGTCCCCGGCCACTTCCTCCAGCTCTTCCGGGGGGACCCCGAGGCGTTCCCAGGCCAGCCGAGAGACATAGTCTCTCCAACGTGTCCTGGGTCTCCCCCGGGGTCTCCTCCCAGTGGGACGTGCCCGGAACACCTCCCCAGGGAGGCGCCCAGGGGGCATCCTAACCAGATGCCCGAGCCACCTCATCTGACTCCTCTCAATGCGGATGAGCAGCGGTTCTACTCCGAGCCCCTCCCGGATGACTGAGCTTCTCACCCTATCTCTAAGGGAGAGCCCAGACACCCTGCGGAGGAAACCCATTTCGGCCGCTTGTATTCGCGATCTTGTTCTTTCGGTCACTACCCACAACTCGTGACCATAGGTGAGGATGGGAACGTAGATTGACCAGTAAGTAGAGAGCTTCGCCTTCTGGCTCAGCTCCCTCTTCACAACGACGGGTCGGTGCAGAGCCTGCAACACTGCAGGTGCCGCACCGTTCCGCCCGTCAATCTCCCGCTCCATTCGTCCGTCACTCGTGAACAAGACCCCGAGATACTTGAACTCCTCCTCTTGGGGAAGGATCTCATTCCCGACCCGGAGAGAGCATTCCACCCTTTTCCGGCTGAGAACCATAGTCTCGGATTTGGAGGTGCTGATTCTCATCCCAGCCGCTTCACACTCGGCTGCGAATCACTCCAGTGAGAGCTGAAGGTCACGGCCTGACGACGCTAACAGAACCACATCATCTGCAAAAAGCAGAGACCCGATTCTGAGGTCGCCAAATGGGACACCCTCAACGCCCTGGCTCCGCCTAGAAATTCTGTCCATAAAAGTTAGGAACAGAATCGGTGACAAAGGGCAGCCCTGACGGAGTCCAACTCTCACCGGAAACGTATCCGACTTACTGCCGGCAATGCGGACCAAACTCTGGCACCGGTCATACAGAGACCGAACGGCCCCTATCAAGGGGTCCGGCACTCCATATTCCCGGAGCACCCCCCACAGGACTCCACGAGGGACACGGTCGAACGCTTTCTCCAAGTCCACAAAACACATGTAGACTGGTTGGGCGAACTCCCATGCACCCTCCAGGATCCTGCCGAGGGTATAGAGCTGGTCCACTGTTCCACGGCCAGGACAAAAGCCACACTGCATCTCCTGAATCCGAGGCTCGATTATCCGACGGATCCTCCTCTCCAATACCCCCGAATAGACCTTACCAGGGAGGCTGAGGAGTGTGATACCCCTATAGTTGGAACACACCCTCCGGTCCCCCTTTTTAAAGAGGGGGACCACCACCCCAATCTGCCAGTCCAGAGGCACTGTCCCCGATGTCCACGCGATACTGCAGAGGCGTGTCAGCCAAGACAGCCCTACAACATCCAGAGCCTTGAGAAACTCAGGACGGACCTCATCCACCCCCGGGGCCTTGCCACCGAGGAACTTTTTAACCACCTCGGCAACCTCAGCCCCAGAAATGGGAGGCCCCGTCTCCGAGCTCTCCGACTCTGCCTCTTCCGAGCACGTGTTGGTAGGATTGAGGAGTTCCTCGAAGTACTCCCCCCACGACTCACAACATCCCTAGTTGAGGTCAGCAAAGCCCCGTCCGCACTGTAAACAGTGTTGACTGTGAGCCGCTTCCCCCCCCTGAGACGCCGGATGGTGGACCAGAATCTTTTCGAGGCCATCCGGAAATCGTTCTCCATGGTCTCACCGAACTCCTCCCAGGCCCGAGTTTTTGCCTCAGCAACCGCCGAAGCCGTGGCCCGTCTGGCCCGTCGGAACCTATCAGCTTCTTCCAGGGTCCCACTGGCCAAAAAGGCCCGATAGGACTGCTTCTTCAGCTTGACGGCTTCCCTCACCACTGGTGTCCACCAGCAGGTTCGAGGGTTGCCGCCACGACAGGCACCGACCACCTTACGGCCACAACTCCGACCAGCTGCCTCGGCAATGGAGTCACGGAACATGGCCCATTAAATGTCCCCCACCTCAAATATGGTTGAAGCTCTGCCGGAGGTGGGAGTTAAAGCTCCTTCTGACGGGGGATTCTGACAAACGCTCCCAGCAGACCCTCACAATACGTTTGGGCCTGCCAGGTCTGATCGGCATCCTCCCCCACCAGCGGAGCCAACTCACCACCAGGTGGTGATCAGTTGACAGCTCCGCCCCTCTCTTCACCCGAGTGTCCAGGACATACGGCCGCAAGTCCGATGATACAACCACAAAGTCGATCATCGAACTGCGGCCAAGGGTGTCCTGGTGCCAAGTGCACATATGGACACCCTTATGCCTGAACATGGTGTTCGTTATGGACAGTCTATGACTGGCACAGAAGTCCAACAACATAACACCACTCTGATTCAGATCGGGGGGGCCGTTCCTCCCAATCACACCCCTCCAGGTCTCACTGTCATTGCCCACGTGAGCATTGAAGTCCCCCAGCAGAATGAAGGAGTCTCCAGTAGGAGCATTCTCCAGTGCCTCCCCCAGAGACTCCAAAAAGGGTAGGTACTCTGAACTGCTGTTTGGCGCATAGGCACAAACAACAGTCAGGACTCGTCCCCCCACCCAAGGCGGAGGGAGGCTACCCTCTCGTTCACTGGGGTAAACCCCAATGTACTGGCACACAGCCGGGGGGCAATAAGTATGCCCACACCTGCTCTGCGCCTCTCACCACGGGCAACTCCAGAGTGGAAGAGAGTCCAACCCCTCTCAAGAGTACTGGTTCCAGATCCCAAGCCGTGCGTCGAGGTGAGTCCGACTATATCTAACGGTCTGATGAAGTTTCAACAATAAACAACAAACTTTGTATTATGAGAAAGAACCAGCCTCATTCTTTAGGAATCCGAAAATAAGCTCTATTTTACGAGTTATGCACGAATTCGGATTCTCCTATAAAACGAATTCCTTAACTCAAACCAAGTTAAGACTGCTTTGTCCTTCATATTTATTCATGTCTAATCAAGTTTCAATGATAAACAACGTTGTACTTTGTAGAATGAGAAAGAACTTCTTCAGCAATAAGCATCTCTCGACAAATGACGAAATACAGATTTTGCTATAAAATTAATTGCTATCAGCCTGACTTAAAACTGTTTGTCTTCCTTATTTATCCACTTCAAATCAAGTTTCAACAATTAAAAAAAATTTCTAGTTTCAGAAAGAACAACTTAATCTTGAGCAATCAGTATAAAAATAAGGTAAGCAAAGGTGCGAATGTCAAACCATACATGATCAAAACAGGGAGCGGAGGTGTTTGGCTGAGACAAGGTGTGAATGTCCACCCATAATTAATGAAAAGCGGGCAACAAGTAGGTTCGAATGCCCAACCATACATCATCAAAAGCAGGAGTGGATATGTTCCGCTGTAAGAAGGTGTGAATGTCCGACCATAGTTGGTAAAAAACGGGTAAGAAAAGGTTAAAATACCCGACTGTACACAATCAGTAGCGGGTGCGGAGTTGTTCGGCTACTAAAAGGTGTGAAAGTCCGACCATGGTTTGTAAAAAGCGGGTAAGAAAAGGTGCGAATGCCCGAAAATGTATGATCAAAAGAGGGAGCGGAGGTGTTCGGCTGCAAGAAGGTGTGAATGTACACCCATAATTACTGAAAAATGGGTAAGAAAAGGTGCGAATGCCCAACTATACATAATCAAAACCAGGAGTGGATGTGTTCGGCTCCAAGAAGGGTTGAATGTCTGACCATAGTTTGTAAAAAGAGGGTAAGAAAAGGTTTGACTGCCCGAACATACACCATCAAAAGAGGGAGCGGAGGTGTTCCGCTGTGAGAAGGTGTGAATGTCCGACCATAGTTGGTAAAAAGCGGGTAAGAAAAGGTTAAAATACCCGACTGTACACAATCAATAGCGGGAGCGGAGTTGTTCGGCTCCTAAAAGATGTGAAAGTCCGACTATGGTTTGTAAAAAGCGGGTAAGAAAAGGTGCTAATGCCCGACAATGTATGATCAAAAGAGGGAGTGGAGGTTTTCGGCTGTAAGAAGGTCTGAATGTCCAACTATAATTTGTAAAAACCGGATAAGAAAAGGCTTGAAAGCCCGACTATACACCATCATAAGCGGGAGAGGAGGTGTTCAGCTGCAAGAAGGTGTGAATGTCCACCCATAATTACTGAAAAATGGGTAAGAAAAGGTGCGAATGCCCAAACATACATCATCAAAAGCAGGAGTGGATGTGTTGGGCTACAAGACGGTTTGAAAGTCCGACCATGGTTTGTAAAAAACGGGTAAGAAAAGGTGCGAATGCCCGACAATGTATGATCAAAAGCGGGAGCGGAGGTTTTTGGCTACAAGAAGGTTTGAATGTCCGACCATAGTTTGTAAAAAGCGGGTAAGAAAAGGTTCAAATGCCTGACAATACACCATCAAAAGCGGGAGCAGAGCTTTTCGACTGCAAGTAGGTGTGAATGTCCAGCCATAATTACTCACAAACGGGTAAGAAAAGGTAGTATTGCCAGACCATACATGATCAAAACAGGGAGCTGAGGTGGTTCAGCACCAAGGTGTGAATGTCTGACTATAGTTTGTAAAAAGCGGGTAAGATAAGGTGCGAATGCCCGACAATGTATGATCAACAGAGGGAGCGGAGGTTTTTGGCTACAAGGTTTGAATGTCCGACCATAGTTTGTAAAAAGCGGGTAAGAAAAGGTTCAAATGCCTGACTATACACCATCAAAAGCGGGAGCGGAGGTGTTCCGCTGTAAGACGGTGTGAATGTCCGACCATAGTTGGTAAAAAGCGGGTAAGAAAAGGTTAAAATACCCGACTGTACACAATCAATAGGGGGAGCGGAGTTGTTTGGCTACAAGAAGGTATGAAAGTCCAACCATGGTTTGTAAAAAGCTGGTAAAAAAGGTTCGAATGCCCGAATATATACCATCAAAAGCGGAAGCGGAGGTGTTCGGCTGCAAGAAGGTGTGAACGTCCGACCAAAGTTTGTAAAAAGCAGTTAAGAAAAGGTTCGAATATCCAACCAAACATAATCAAAAGTGGGAGCAGAGCTGTTCGACTGCAAGTAGGTGTGAATGTCCAGCCATAATTACTCACAAACTGGTAAGAAAAGGTAGTATTGCCAGACCATACATGATCAAAACAGGGAGCGGAGGTGGTTCAGCTGCAAGGTGTGAATGTCTGACTATAGTTTGTAAAAAGCGGGTAAGATAAGGTGCGAATGCCCGACAATGTATGATCAAAAGAGGGAGCAGAGGTTTTCGGCAGCAAGAAGGTCTGAATGTCCGACCATAGTTTGTAAAAAGCGGGTAAGAAAAGGTTCAAATGCCTGACTATACACCATCAAAAGCGGGAGCGGAGATGTTCCGCTGTACGATTGTGTGAATGTCCGACCATAGTTAGTAAAAAGCGGGTAAGAAAAGGTTAAAATACCCGACTGTACACAATCAATAGGAATGAATTTTATAGCAAAATCCGAAATCATGCATAACTCCGCAAAAGGAACGTATTGCTCAACCAAAGGGATGCTTCTTTCTCATTCAGGGTAATATGAGGAACTTTATGCTTGATACATTTTAGACATGGATAACTATGAAGGACAAAGCAATTTTAACTTGGTTTGAGCAAAGCAATTCATTTTATAGGAAAATCCGAAATCGTGTAGGACTCATGAAAGTAAGCTTATTCTCGGATTCCTGATCCTCCAGTGTTGCTCTTTCCTATACTGCAAAATACAGCCTTGTTCTTTGTTGAAATCGATATAGACATTGATAAATATGAAGGACAAAGCAGTTTCCACTTTGTTTGAGTGAAGGAATTAATTTTCTAGCAAAATCCCAAATCAAGCAGAAAGTATGAAAATAAGCTTGTTTTCGGATTCCTGATCCTTCAGTGTTGCTATTTCTTCTACTGCAAAATACAATGTTGTTCTTTGTTGAAGTAAATCTAGACATTGATAAATATGAAGGACAAAGAAGTTTTCACTTGGTTTGAGTGAAGGAATTCATTTTATACATAAAATCCCAAATCATGCAGAACGTATGAAAATAAGCTTATTCTCGGATTCCTGATCCTTCAGTGTTGCTTTTTCTTCTACTGCAAAATACAATGTTGTTCTTTGTTGAAGTCGATCTAGACATTGATAAATATGAAGGACAAAGCAGTTTTAACTTGGTTTGAGTGAAGGAATTCATTTTATACATAAAATCCCAAATCATGCAGAACGTATGAAAATAAGCTTATTCTCGGATTACTGATCCTTCAGTGTTGCTCATTCTTCTACTGCAAAATCCAGTGTTGTTCTTTGTTGAAGTCAATCTAGACATTGATAAATATGAAGGACAAAGCAGTTTTAACATAGTTTGAGTGAAGGCATTCATTTATAGTAAAATCAATAATCGTGCAGAACTCATGAAAATAAGCTTATTCTCGGATTCCTAAAACTTTTGATTTGCTCTTTCTTTACTGCAAAGTACAATGTTGTTCTTTGTTGAAGTCGATCTATACATTGATAAATATGAAGGACAAAGCAGTTTTCACTTGGTTTGAGTGAAGGATTTGCAGCTGAAAACCTCCCGCTCCCGCTTTTTGTTGTGTATAGTCGGGCTTTCGAGCCTTTTCTTACCCGGTTTTTAGAAATTATGGTTGGACATTCAGACCTTGCAGCCGAAGACCTCCCCTCCCTCTTTTGATCATACATTGTCGGGCATTCGCACCTTGTCTTACCCGCTTTTTACAAACTATAGTCAGACATTCACACCTTGCAGCTGAACCACCTCAGCTCCCTGTTTTGATCATGTATGGTCTGGCAATACTACCTTTCCTTACCCGTTTGTGAGTAATTATGGCTGGACATTCACACCTACTTGCAGTCGAACAACTCCGCTCCCTCTTTTGTTGGTGTATGTTTGGGCATTCGAACCTTTTCTTACCCGCTTTTTACAAACTATGCTCGGACATTCAAACCTTCTTGTAGCCGAACACATCCACTCCTGCTTTTGATGATGTATGGTTGGGCATTCAAACCTACTTGTTGCCAGCTTTTCATTAATTTTGGGTTGACATTCACACCTTGTCACAGCCAAACACCTCCGCTCCCTGTTTTGATCATGTATGGTTGGACATTCGCACCTTTTCTCACCCGCTTTTTGCCAACTATGGTCGGCTGTTCACAGCTTCCTCTCCACCATACTTGTATGGTGGGATATTCACACCCACTTGCATCCGAAGACCTTTTGTTGATATTTAGTCGGTCATTCGCAGCTTACCCGCTTTTGGCAAACTATGGCCTTCATGCAGCCAAACACCTCTGATCTCGCTTTTGATGATGTAAGGTTGGGCATTCAGACCTTGCTTCACCTGCTTTTCACCAAATATAGTCGGACATTCACACCTTCTTGCAGCCGAACACTTCCGCTCCACCTTTTAGTGTTCTATCACACCTTTTTTTTCACCGCATTTTATAGATTATGGTTGGAAATTCTCAACCACTCTCATCCGAAGACCTCTCCTTCCGCTTTTGTTAATATATTTGAACTTTAGTCGGACATTCACACCTTCTTGCAGCTGAACCACCTCCGCTCCCTGTTTTGATCATGTATGGTTTGGCAATACTACCTTTTCTTACCCGTTTGTTAGTAATTATGGCTGGACATTCACACCTACTTGCAGCCGAACACCACCTCTCCCGCTTTTGATGATGTATGGACCGGCATTCTTACCTTTTCTAACACATTTTTCATTAATTATGGTCGGAGATTCACACTTACTCACAGCCGAACAACTCCGCTCCCGCATTTGATGGTGTATAGTCGGGCATTCTCACCCTTTCTCATCAGCTTTTTGCAAATTATGATCTGACATTCACACCTGCTTTTGATAATGTATGGTTGGGCATTCGCACCTTTTCTTACCCATTTTTCAGTAATTATGGGTGGACATTCACACCTTCTTGCAGCTGAACACCTCCTCTCCCGCTATTGATTGTGTACAGTCGGGTATTTTAACCTTTTCTTACCCGCTTTTTACCAAATATGGTCGGACATTCACACCGTCTTACAGCGGAACACCTCTGCTCCCGCTTTTGATGGTGTATAGTCAGGCATTTGAACCTTTTCTTACCCGCTTTTTACAAACTATGGTCGGACATTCAAACCTTCTTGTAGCCGAAAACCTCCGCTCCCTCTTTTGATTATACATTGTTGGGCATTCGCACCTTATTTACAAACTATAGTCAGACATTCACACCTTGCAGCTGAGCCACCTCAGCTCCCTGTTTTGATAGTGTATGTTCGGGCATTCGAACCTATTCTTACCCCCTTTTTACAAACTATGCTCGGAGATTCACACCTACTCACAGCCGAACAACTCCGCTCCCGCATTTGATGATGTCTTGTCCGGCATTCTAGTCTCTTCTAACACATTTTTCAGCAATTATGGTTGGACATTCACACCTACTCACAGCCGAACACTTCCGCTCCCGCATTTGATGGTGTATAGCCGGGCATTCTCACCCTTTCTCATCAGCTTTTTGCAAATTATGATCTGACATTCACACCTACTTGCAGTCGAACAGCTCTGCTCCCGCTTTTGATTATGTTTGGTTGGATATTCGAACCTTTTCTTAACTGCTTTTTACAAACTTTGGTCGGACGTTCACACCTTCTTGCAGCCGAACACATCCACTTCCACTTTTGATGGTATATATTCGGGCATTCGAACCTTTTCTTACCCGCTTTTACAAACCGTGGTCAGACTTTCACACCTTCTTGTAGCCAAACAACTCCGCTCCCGCTATTGATTGTGTACAGTCGGGTATTTTAACCTTTTCTTACCCGCTTTTTACCAACTATGGTCGGACATTTACACCTTCTTACAGCGGAACCCCTCCGCTCCCTCTTTTGATGGTCTATGTTCGGGCATTCGAACCTTTTCTTACCCGCTTTTTACAAACTATGGTCGGACATTCAAACCTTCTTGTAGCCGAACACATCCACTCCTGCTTTTGATGATGTATGGTTGGGCCTTTTCACCTTTTCTTACCCATTTTTCAGTAATTATGGGTGGACATTCACACCTTCTTGCAGCTGAACAACTCCTCTCCCGCTTATGATCATGTGCGGTTTGATATTCGAAAATTTTCTTTCATGTTTTAAAGCAATTATTGATGGACATTCAAATCTTCTTGTAGCCGAACATATCCACTCCTGCTTTTGATGATGTATGGTTTGGCATTTGCACCCTTTTTTTTACCCATTTTTCAGGAATTTTGGGTGGACATTCAGACCTTCTTGCAGCCGAAAACCTCCGCTCCCTCTTTTGATCATACATTGTCGGGCATTCGCACCTTATCTTACCCGCTTTTTACAAACTATAGTCAGACATTCACACCTTGCAGCTGAACCACCTCCGCTCCCTGTTTTGATCATGTATGGTCTGGCAATACTACCTTTTCTTACCCGTTTGTGAGTAATTAATCCCAAAATATTGAGCATAAAATAAGTCTTTATGCTGATGATGTATTACTTTTCCTTCAGAACTCACAGACGTCTCTCAGTCACACGATCACACTCATAAATAAATTCTCAGCACTTTCTGACTACTCTATCAACTGGTCTAAGACCACAGTTCTGCCCATTAACTGTAGGGTCCATAATATACCTGCGATCATTTTACAGTCAGGAAATATTAGATATTTAGGCATAAACATTTCCTCCAGGCTCTCAGAGCTAACAAAGCTAAATTATGTGCAATTATTAAAGACAGTAGAGGACGATCTCTCGTTGGAAGTCCTTACCCATATCACTTATGGGGAGAGTTACATCCATTAAAATGATGATACTACCAAAAGTTAACTATTTGTTCTCAATGATCCCCATAAAACCATCTGCTACTTGGTTTAAGTCACTAGATTCATGCATCTCCAAATTTCTGTGGAAAAACAAACCACCACGTATTAGTTTAAAAACCCTACAGAAGACCAAGGACAGTGGTGGATTAGATTTACCTCATTTTCAGCACTATTCCTTAGACAATAGGTTACAATATATATCAAAATGGTTTAAACCTTGTTGTTGTCACAGTTCCCAGAGACGTTGTAATCGTTGAGGATTCTATATTCACCCCCTCATTAGAGGCACGTAATGCAGATTGATGACACTGAATCTTCTTCTCTGTTCATTGCTGGCATCATTCCCAGCATCGTAAGTGTTCGTGGCATTGTTAGCCTCTTCTTCTGGATCTTGATATCGAGAATCCTTTTGTATTTCTGGTTTGTCAGTACTCTGTCTTCGTTCACCGGAGTCTTTGTCTTTTTGTCCTTGAGTTTGGTGATTTTTTCTTCTTTTGATGCCTTGACACAATGTGACAGGTGATACCACGTGGGAGATCCTGTAACTTGGACTGCTGTCCCTGTGCTGCGAAATGGCTGTGCTGCTCAAATGGTCTCTCCTTCATCATGGTTACATGCTGCCATTCCGACATCTCGCCATTCCGACATGGGTCTCCAATTGTCGGAATGGCGACACTTAATTTTTTATCAAACGTCCCACCATTCCGACACTTTTTTCCTCCTATGGTCGGAATGGCGGTATGTTTTTTGTTTTTTTTAACATACCGCCATTCCGACAGTTCCTTTTAATAGCCTATTTTTTACCCAAAACATTTTGCACTAATGATATGCCGGCGCAAATACGCCCTAAAGTTTGGCGCACAAGCTTTGCACATGCAGAGGCCACAGCCTCGCAAACAAACTTTAATAATCTATTATCAAAATCCCCTGAATTTCAAATATAAAAATACAGATATTAATGTAACTCTGGCGAGACTGAAACTGATTAAGCAGAAATACAGTGTCAGTGAGCTGTCACAGCAGCCAGCTGGAGCGGAGCTCTCCACAGAGCCCATGCGTCTTTTGCACGCTGTCATCATATGCAAAAGTAATAAATGCAATTACAGATATCACGGCTACTGCACAGGACACAGTTGCGAGCACTCTGCCTTGACTTGCCAATAGGAGAAGAGAGAAATGACAGCATAGAACGTATAAAACACAACAAAATTCAGTAAAAACGTTTATTCATGTTATTCACGTGATTTATGAGTACTCACTCCAATTTTGGGAAGCGCGGATGGGCTTTGCACATTTGGCACAAACACACAGCCGCAACGGTTGTAGCTTTATACAGCCTGTTGATATCTTAAGGACCTAACTGGTCACACCTGGGAGTAAATGTCATGTAGAGATTGTTTTTACATGACATTACAGCTGAACATATAGCTTTCATCCACAAACCAACGTGGGAGAGCCCGAAGACGCATGTGCCAGACGCACATAGGCATGCGTAAAACCAATTTTGACCACTTCATACTGTTTATTTGCTTTCTTTTAGTTAACTTTCGTTTCTTTTGGATTCTTGTGCGTGTTATGGAGCCGTTTTGGTCCATGTTTGTAAGCCTTTTTTTCCTGGATTAAATTTTCGGAAGTTGAAACAAGTGGCATTGGAGTGTGATTGAAAACCACCGCGGACTGCTTCTCCTCCTCCAGTTGCCGAGACTTTGTGTTTTTAATAACGCTTGTCTATAAACATGTGTTAAACATATAAATTGCATGAACAGAAAGAAGGGACTCACCTGTTGAGTAACACACATTTCCTTATACGGAAAGCCTTGTCGGAATGGTGGGACATTTGAACGTCAGAATAGCGGGATGTCGCAATGGTGGGATGTCGGAATGGTGGGACGTTTGCATGTCGGAATGGTGGTATGTCGGAATGGTGGTATGTCGGAATGGTGGGATGTCGGAATAGCGGGATGTCGGAATGGCGGGATTTCGGAATGGGTGTTGCCACCCCCTTCATCATATACACAGTTATTTATACATCACCTTCCACCATGAAGCGTTGTCCCTTTTTGTTTCTCTCTTTGTTCTTAAAATGCTGTTATGCATGTCTAAACCAATCCATTAAATTAGATCATTTTGGCAGTAAAGCGATCTACAATGTGCTTGGTCGCAAAGCTGCTCATCTGTGGTAAACAGCTCTTCAGAAAGGCATTCTTTAATTGATTTCACTAATTCTATGTAATAATTTTGTGATTTCCTACTACACTTCTTCTCCCATCTGTCTGAGTATTTAATATTGTCTGGGTCCCGTTAAAACATGTATTTTTCCCATCTAATTCCTTGTTTGCTTTAAAACAAGTATTCCCCATTTTCTATCCCTTCAGTAGCCAACCAGTTTGTATGGAGTACACTGGAGCAACTTGACTGATCAGTAAAACACTGCTTTTGTTGTCACCGCAAGGCTTCCCCCGTCGGTTGTTTCACTGAGACACTACTGAGTAACTATAACTCAACACAGTTTATACACATAACATTCCTATACATACTAACAAACAAACAAACAATTATTTATCGCAATTTTCTCATCTCTGTTTGAACGTACACCCAGGTAAATAGTCCTGTAGTCTTCTCATACCGACTATGGACCCATTCATTGTTTAACTTCACTGTTTTGCAAATCCTAATTGAATATTACACATTGACATTGAACTTTACTTGATAAGCAGGTCTTCATTGCATTCAGCAGCCTATATGTGAGCATCTATGTGTAAGCTGTTCTTCTTTGCATTTATCAGCAGCAAGCAATTCTTCATTGCACATGCATATGAAAATAGTAAAACAATTCCAATGCGTTAGCGAAACCTTCTATATCAGGAGTGTCCATCATGATGCTGGGAATAGAACCTCTTTCCTAGAATAGTTCAACCTTCATTACTCAACTGATCATAACTCCGCAATGAGCACATTTCAAAGTATCATTCCTCTACATGTATTCAAAAATCTATGTGTAAATGTTTAATATTTCTTATATTTGTTGATGTCATTCTGTGTGCATGTGGCCTAAACCCAATCTCTGTGTGGCAATTTTAATTTAAACAAGTTGAACTCTGCCTCTGATCATTTAAAAAAGGTGTGTACCAATATCAACCTTTCTCAGGTAATTACTGATCCTACAAAACCAAAGAGATCCTTCAAGGTTGTCCCTGATTGGCTCAATCTTAACAAATCAAAGGTAGAAAATCCGCAGTATCTGAACTTGGTGTTAGTTATCACTGCTCAATAGCCTGTATCAGAATTGCAAAAATGAAAACATTAGGTCCACGCTTGGTATCCAGATCCTGAAACATCTCCATGAGCAGGCTTTTTTTTAACTGATCTGTTGAATAGTTATATGACACTGTTAAAATCCCAGATGAAGATCTAGCACTTGACCATTTTTGTAAATCTTCTAATTCCATAGTTGATAAACACGCCCCTTTTAAAAAGTATAGAACTTAGAACAGGTCTATCCCTGGCTTTCGGCAGAACTGTCTTCTTTACTTATTTTTCCCCTTGTCCTGTTCAGCATTATGTCAGAAGAATTGTAGTCTGAATACCTTTGATGCCAAACAGATTTGTTTTGCCAAGGGAAGTTTTATAAATGTAAAGCTCCCCTTGATGCGCATTTATTTATTTCTGTTTACAATATATGACATGAACTGAACTGAACCGGACCGGGGGACAAGGAAAGAAGAAGAGGAAAGAAGAGGAAACAGAACAAAAATAGAAACAAAAACCAGACAACCAGCTGCTACACCTGTAAAAAACAAAACAGACAACAATCCATGGCCTATGAGGGGAATCCAGCCTTAGCGCCACCAGGAGCACCTGAAAGCAGACAAGCAGAGAAAAAACAAACACACAAACCAGCCACCAGCAGCCCCCACAGAGCACAGAACCCAGGCAGCCCACCGCAGGGGCAACCACGCATCCACCCAGAAGACTGCAGAGGAAGCCCCCGGAAAGAGCCCCCATAAGCATAGGGCAGAGGCACTCTGGGAACCAGGGGTAACAGCCCACCGACCCCGCCAGGCCCCAGCCGCCCAGACATGGGCCGTGCACTGGACCGGGGCCCCAGGAGCCCGAGCGCCCCCAAACCCCCCGGCAGAGGCCCCACCCAATACCCAGGAGGGCCAAGCGCCCCAGACAGCCACAAAGTGGGTCAGCGCCTGCCCCAGCGCCCCTGGCCAAGTGCCCTGGGAGTCAAGACGTGCCCACAGGTGGGTGAAGTCGCGAGCAGTGGGGAGAGGCAACGCTGATGCCCCATCGGGAGAAACACAGGCAGGCCAGGCGACAGCAAGTCCCAGATCCAGGCCCAATCATTACCACACACACTTTCACGTCCCATACATCCACACATCCACACATCCTACCTCCCTCGACTCTGCTGGGGTGTAGTGCAGCGGGCACACCAGGAGGCCAGCAACCCCCCAGCCACCACAGACCCCGAACCAGCAGAACAATTAATTAATCCACCTGGCCCCTCCTGCCCCGAGCAGACACCAGGAAGCAGGGGTGTGCGAAGAAGACCCCTCCCCTCACCCTTCTGGCTCTTCAATATTTTCTAATAGTGAGCAATTAAAATTGAGGGGCAGCCAAACTTGTAGAACTGGGAGCGCGGCACTCTGGGCAGCCTACATACCCAAAGAGCCCCGCCCACCAGATGCCACTCAGTGTAACCACCCCCCAAGACCTTATGTGTGTGTGTGAGTGTGTTTGATAAGTAGTAATGTCTAAGGTGTAATTAAAACAGGGGCAGGGAACTGCAGAGTGCAACCAAAGGGGACCACCTACGTGGCCCCATCCACACGCCCCCAAAACCCTTCATGTGTGAGTGTGTGCTGTGTACAGGAGCCAGAAGGGAGAGGGGTATGGGGATATATACCGGGGGAGCTACTCTCCCCCAGAGAGGGCAGCCAGGGACTGGCTGCAATAGGCATCCCCGCTACCTGGGAGCCAACAATGGGCAGGAGGGCCTGATGTCCACCAGGCTCGGGGCCTGCAGCGACCATATTCCGGGAGCTACTGTACCCCCAGAAGGTACCCATCCCGCCCCACCCCACTCAACCCAACCCCACCCAGGAGGACCTCTACAAAAAACAAACAAACAACATCAAAAAACAATCAAACAAACCACCCGGTCACACCAGTCGCAGCAGCCCGGGCCTGAGACCCACCATCACCCAGCAACCCACCACCACCACTATGTGATAAAACTAATCAGAGGGGACCAGAGAGAATGAAATTCAGCCAATTGATGTTTTGAGGAGGCAGACATTGTTTCCATGCTAATATAATCTAAAAGAAAATTTCTAAACTGGTTAATACACAGATTGTTCTTCGCTCTCCAGTTCATGAGAATAGTTTTCTTTGCGATACATAACACTGTGACAACCATGTGTGCTGAGTTAATTTCCATGTTGATGTTGTCTAAGTCACCCAGTATGCACAGTGTGGGGCATGCAGGGATGCTACACTTTAGCCATGTTGATAGGTCCTCACAGACTTCAAGCCAGAACTTCTGGACAGGCGCAGAAAACCACAAAGCGTGTGCATAATCATCAGGTGTGTTATCTGTGCAATGTGAGCAGATGTTTGAGTATGTTAGACCCATCCTGAACATCCTTTGTCCTGTATAGTGTGTTCTATGATGGATTTTGTATTGTATGAGCTGTAAATTAGGATTTCGAGTCTTTATGAAGGTGTTCAAACATATTTGTGGTTAGAAGCTATGACCAGAACTGATGGATAAATCTGCCTCCCATTTTGAGGATGGAAGAAACATTGTGTCATCTATCTTAGACAATAATTTATATATTTTTGATAGTAGTTTTGGGGTACAGATGCTTAGAAATTCTGCTACCCTAGTCGGGGGTTGTAAGTCTGGTTGGTGGAGGATATATCCATCCATCCATCCATCATCTGCCGCTTATCCGGGGGTCGGGTCGCGGGGGCAGCAGCTTGAGCAGAGAAACCCAGACGTCTCTGTCCCCGGCCACTTCCTCCAGCTCTTCCGGGGGGACCCCGAGGCGTTCCCAGGCCAGCTGAGAGACATAGTCTCTCCAACGTGTCCTGGGTCTCCCCCGGGGTCTCCTCCCAGTGGGACGTGCCCGGAACACCTCCCCAGGGAGGCGCCCAGGGGGCATCCTAACCAGATGCCCGAGCCACCTCATCTGACTCCTCTCAATGCGGAGGAGCAGCGGTTCTACTCCGAGCCCCTCCCGGATGACTGAGCTTCTCAACCTATCTCTAAGGGAGAGCCCAGACACCCTGCGGAGGAAACCCATTTCGGCCGCTTGTATTCGCGATCTTGTTCTTTCGGTCACTACCCACAACTCGTGACCATAGGTGAGGATGGGAACGTAGATTGACCAGTAAGTAGAGAGCTTCGCCTTCTGGCTCAGCTCCCTCTTCACAACGACGGGTCGGTGCAGAGCCTGCAACACTGCAGGCGCCGCACCGATCCGCCCGTCAATCTCCCGCTCCATTCGTCCGTCACTCGTGAACAAGACCCCGAGATACTTGAACTCCTCCTCTTGGGGAAGGATCTCATTCCCGACCCGGAGAGAGCATTCCACCCTTTTCCGGCTGAGAACCATAGTCTCGGATTTGGAGGTGCTGATTCTCATCCCAACCGCTTCACACTCGGCTGCGAATCACTCCAGTGAGAGCTGAAGGTCACGGCCTGACGACGCTAACAGAACCACATCATCTGCAAAAAGCAGAGACCCGATTCTGAGGTCGCCAAATGGGACACCCTCAACGCCCTGGCTCCGCCTAGAAATTCTGTCCATAAAAGTTAGAAACAGAATCGGTGACAAAGGGCAGCCCTGACGGAGTCCAACTCTCACCGGAAACGTATCCGACTTACTGCCGGCAATGCGGACCAAACTCTGGCACCGGTCATACAGAGACCGAACGGCCCCTATCAAGGGGTCCGGCACTCCATATTCCCGGAGCACCCCCCACAGGACTCCACGAGGGACACGGTCGAACGCTTTCTCCAAGTCCACAAAACACATGTAGACTGGTTGGGCGAACTCCCATGCACCCTCCAGGATCCTGCCGAGGGTATAGAGCTGGTCCACTGTTCCACGGCCAGGACGAAAGCCACACTGCATCTCCTGAATCCGAGGCTCGATTATCCGACGGATCCTCCTCTCCAATACCCCCGAATAGACCTTACCAGGGAGGCTGAGGAGTGTGATACCCCTATAGTTGGAACACACCCTCCGGTCCCCCTTTTTAAAGAGGGGGACCACCACCCCAATCTGCCAGTCCAGAGGCACTGTCCCCGATGTGCACGCGATACTGCAGAGGCGTGTCAGCCAAGACAGCCCTACAACATCCAGAGCCTTGAGAAACTCAGGACGGACCTCATCCACCCCCGGGGCCTTGCCACCAAGGAGCTTTTTAACCACCTCGGCAACCTCAGCCCCAGAAATGGGAGGCCCCGTCTCCGAGCTCTCCGACTCTGCCTCTTCCGAGCACGTGTGGTAGGATTGAGGAGTTCTACGAAGTACTCCCCCCACCGACTCACAACATCCCTAGTTGAGGTCAGCAAAGCCCCGTCCGCACTGTAAACAGTGTTGACTGTGAGCCGCTTCCCCCCCCCTGAGACGCCGGATGGTGGACCAGAATCTTTTCGAGGCCGTCCGGAAATCGTTCTCCATGGTCTCACCGAACTCCTCCCATGCCCGAGTTTTTGCCTCAGCAACCGCCGAAGCCGTGGCCCGTCTGGCCCGTCGGTACCTATCAGCTTCTTCCAGGGTCCCACTGGCCAAAAAGGCCCAATAGGACTCCTTCTTCAGCTTGACGGCTTCCCTCACCACTGGTGTCCACCAGCAGGTTCGAGGGTTGCCGCCACGACAGGCACCGACCACCTTACGGCCACAACTCCGACCAGCTGCCTCGGCAATGGAGTCACGGAACATGGCCCATTCGGACTCAATGTCCCCCACCTCAAATATGGTTGAAGCTCTGCCGGAGGTGGGAGTTAAAGCTCCTTCTGACGGGGGATTCTGACAAACGCTCCCAGCAGACCCTCACAATACGTTTGGGCCTGCCAGGTCTGATCGGCATCCTCCCCCACCAGCGGAGCCAACTCACCACCAGGTGGTGATCAGTTGACAGCTCCGCCCCTCTCTTCACCCGAGTGTCCAGGACATACGGCCGCAAGTCCGATGATACAACCACAAAGTCGATCATCGAACTGCGGCCAAGGGTGTCCTGGTGCCAAGTGCACATATGGACACCCTTATGCCTGAACATGGTGTTCGTTATGGACAGTCTATGACTGGCACAGAAGTCCAACAACATAACACCACTCTGATTCAGATCGGGGGGGCCGTTCCTCCCAATCACACCCCTCCAGGTCTCACTCTCATTGCCCACGTGAGCATTGAAGTCCCCCAAAAGAATGAGGGAGTCTCCGGTAGGAGCATTCTCCAGTGCCTCCCCCAGAGACTCCAAAAAGGGTAGGTACTCTGAACTGCTGTTTGGCGCATAGGCACAAACAACAGTCAGGACTCGTCCCCCCACCCAAAGGCGGAGGGAGGCTACCCTCTCGTTCACTGGGGTAAACCCCAATGTACTGGCACACAGCCGGGGGGCAATAAGTATGCCCACACCTGCTCTGCGTCTCTCACCACGGGCAACTCCAGAGTGGAAGAGAGTCCAACCCCTCTCAAGAGTACTGGTTCCAGATCCCAAGCCGTGCGTCGAGGTGAGTCCGACTATATCTAACGGTCTGATGAAGTTTCAACAATAAACAACAAACTTTGTATTATGAGAAAGAACCAGACTCATTCTTCAGGAATCCGAAAATAAGCTCTATTTTACGAGTTATGCACGAATTCGGATTCTCCTATAAAACGAATTCCTTAACTCAAACCAAGTTAAGACTGCTTTGTCCTTCATATTTATTCATGTCTAATCAAGTTTCAATGATAAACAACGTTGTACTTTGTAGAATGAGAAAGAACTTCTTCAGCAATAAGCATCTCTCGACAAATGACGAAATACAGATTTTGCTATAAAATTAATTGCTATCAGCCTGACTTAAAACTGTTTGTCTTCCTTATTTATCCACTTCAAATCAAGTTTCAACAATTAAAAAAAATTTGTAGTTTCAGAAAGAACAACTTAATCTTGAGCAATCAGTATAAAAATAAGGTAAGCAAAGGTGCGAATGTCAAACCATACATGATCAAAACAGGGAGCGGAGGTGTTTGGCTGAGACAAGGTGTGAATGTCCACCCATAATTAATGAAAAGCGGGCAACAAGTAGGTTCGAATGCCCAACCATACATCATCAAAAGCAGGAGTGGATATGTTCCGCTGTAAGAAGGTGTGAATGTCCGACCATAGTTGGTAAAAAACGGGTAAGAAAAGGTTAAAATACCCGACTGTACACAATCAGTAGCGGGTGCGGAGTTGTTCGGCTACTAAAAGGTGTGAAAGTCCGACCATGGTTTGTAAAAAGCGGGTAAGAAAAGGTGCGAATGCCCGAAAATGTATGATCAAAAGAGGGAGCGGAGGTGTTCGGCTGCAAGAAGGTGTGAATGTACACCCATAATTACTGAAAAATGGGTAAGAAAAGGTGCGAATGCCCAACTATACATAATCAAAACCAGGAGTGGATGTGTTCGGCTCCAAGAAGGGTTGAATGTCTGACCATAGTTTGTAAAAAGAGGGTAAGAAAAGGTTTGACTGCCCGAACATACACCATCAAAAGAGGGAGCGGAGGTGTTCCGCTGTGAGAAGGTGTGAATGTCCGACCATAGTTGGTAAAAAGCGGGTAAGAAAAGGTTAAAATACCCGACTGTACACAATCAATAGCGGGAGCGGAGTTGTTCGGCTCCTAAAAGATGTGAAAGTCCGACTATGGTTTGTAAAAAGCGGGTAAGAAAAGGTGCTAATGCCCGACAATGTATGATCAAAAGAGGGAGTGGAGGTTTTCGGCTGTAAGAAGGTCTGAATGTCCAACTATAATTTGTAAAAACCGGGTAAGAAAAGGCTTGAAAGCCCGACTATACACCATCATAAGCGGGAGAGGAGGTGTTCAGCTGCAAGAAGGTGTGAATGTCCACCCATAATTACTGAAAAATGGGTAAGAAAAGGTGCGAATGCCCAAACATACATCATCAAAAGCAGGAGTGGATGTGTTGGGCTACAAGACGGTTTGAAAGTCCGACCATGGTTTGTAAAAAACGGGTAAGAAAAGGTGCGAATGCCCGACAATGTATGATCAAAAGCGGGAGCGGAGGTTTTTGGCTACAAGAAGGTTTGAATGTCCGACCATAGTTTGTAAAAAGCGGGTAAGAAAAGGTTCAAATGCCTGACAAATACACCATCAAAAGCGGGAGCAGAGCTTTTCGACTGCAAGTAGGTGTGAATGTCCAGCCATAATTACTCACAAACGGGTAAGAAAAGGTAGTATTGCCAGACCATACATGATCAAAACAGGGAGCTGAGGTGGTTCAGCACCAAGGTGTGAATGTCTGACTATAGTTTGTAAAAAGCGGGTAAGATAAGGTGCGAATGCCCGACAATGTATGATCAACAGAGGGAGCGGAGGTTTTTGGCTACAAGGTTTGAATGTCCGACCATAGTTTGTAAAAAGCGGGTAAGAAAAGGTTCAAATGCCTGACTATACACCATCAAAAGCGGGAGCGGAGGTGTTCCGCTGTAAGACGGTGTGAATGTCCGACCATAGTTGGTAAAAAGCGGGTAAGAAAAGGTTAAAATACCCGACTGTACACAATCAATAGGGGGAGCGGAGTTGTTTGGCTACAAGAAGGTATGAAAGTCCAACCATGGTTTGTAAAAAGCTGGTAAAAAAGGTTCGAATGCCCGAATATATACCATCAAAAGCGGAAGCGGAGGTGTTCGGCTGCAAGAAGGTGTGAACGTCCGACCAAAGTTTGTAAAAAGCAGTTAAGAAAAGGTTCGAATATCCAACCAAACATAATCAAAAGTGGGAGCAGAGCTGTTCGACTGCAAGTAGGTGTGAATGTCCAGCCATAATTACTCACAAACTGGTAAGAAAAGGTAGTATTGCCAGACCATACATGATCAAAACAGGGAGCGGAGGTGGTTCAGCTGCAAGGTGTGAATGTCTGACTATAGTTTGTAAAAAGCGGGTAAGATAAGGTGCGAATGCCCGACAATGTATGATCAAAAGAGGGAGCAGAGGTTTTCGGCAGCAAGAAGGTCTGAATGTCCGACCATAGTTTGTAAAAAGCGGGTAAGAAAAGGTTCAAATGCCTGACTATACACCATCAAAAGCGGGAGCGGAGATGTTCCGCTGTAAGATTGTGTGAATGTCCGACCATAGTTAGTAAAAAGCGGGTAAGAAAAGGTTAAAATACCCGACTGTACACAATCAATAGGAATGAATTTTATAGCAAAATCCGAAATCATGCATAACTCCGCAAAAGGAACGTATTGCTCAACCAAAGGGATGCTTCTTTCTCATTCAGGGTAATATGAGGAACTTTATGCTTGATACATTTTAGACATGGATAACTATGAAGGACAAAGCAATTTTAACTTGGTTTGAGCAAAGCAATTCATTTTATAGGAAAATCCGAAATCGTGTAGGACTCATGAAAGTAAGCTTATTCTCGGATTCCTGATCCTCCAGTGTTGCTCTTTCCTATACTGCAAAATACAGCCTTGTTCTTTGTTGAAATCGATATAGACATTGATAAATATGAAGGACAAAGCAGTTTCCACTTTGTTTGAGTGAAGGAATTAATTTTCTAGCAAAATCCCAAATCAAGCAGAAAGTATGAAAATAAGCTTGTTTTCGGATTCCTGATCCTTCAGTGTTGCTATTTCTTCTACTGCAAAATACAATGTTGTTCTTTGTTGAAGTAAATCTAGACATTGATAAATATGAAGGACAAAGAAGTTTTCACTTGGTTTGAGTGAAGGAATTCATTTTATACATAAAATCCCAAATCATGCAGAACGTATGAAAATAAGCTTATTCTCGGATTCCTGATCCTTCAGTGTTGCTTTTTCTTCTACTGCAAAATACAATGTTGTTCTTTGTTGAAGTCGATCTAGACATTGATAAATATGAAGGACAAAGCAGTTTTAACTTGGTTTGAGTGAAGGAATTCATTTTATACATAAAATCCCAAATCATGCAGAACGTATGAAAATAAGCTTATTCTCGGATTACTGATCCTTCAGTGTTGCTCATTCTTCTACTGCAAAATCCAGTGTTGTTCTTTGTTGAAGTCAATCTAGACATTGATAAATATGAAGGACAAAGCAGTTTTAACATAGTTTGAGTGAAGGCATTCATTTATAGTAAAATCAATAATCGTGCAGAACTCATGAAAATAAGCTTATTCTCGGATTCCTAAAACTTTTGATTTGCTCTTTCTTTACTGCAAAGTACAATGTTGTTCTTTGTTGAAGTCGATCTATACATTGATAAATATGAAGGACAAAGCAGTTTTCACTTGGTTTGAGTGAAGGATTTGCAGCTGAAAACCTCCCGCTCCCGCTTTTTGTTGTGTATAGTCGGGCTTTCGAGCCTTTTCTTACCCGGTTTTTAGAAATTATGGTTGGACATTCAGACCTTGCAGCCGAAGACCTCCCCTCCCTCTTTTGATCATACATTGTCGGGCATTCGCACCTTGTCTTACCCGCTTTTTACAAACTATAGTCAGACATTCACACCTTGCAGCTGAACCACCTCAGCTCCCTGTTTTGATCATGTATGGTCTGGCAATACTACCTTTCCTTACCCGTTTGTGAGTAATTATGGCTGGACATTCACACCTACTTGCAGTCGAACAACTCCGCTCCCTCTTTTGTTGGTGTATGTTTGGGCATTCGAACCTTTTCTTACCCGCTTTTTACAAACTATGCTCGGACATTCAAACCTTCTTGTAGCCGAACACATCCACTCCTGCTTTTGATGATGTATGGTTGGGCATTCAAACCTACTTGTTGCCAGCTTTTCATTAATTTTGGGTTGACATTCACACCTTGTCACAGCCAAACACCTCCGCTCCCTGTTTTGATCATGTATGGTTGGACATTCGCACCTTTTCTCACCCGCTTTTTGCCAACTATGGTCGGCTGTTCACAGCTTCCTCTCCACCATACTTGTATGGTGGGATATTCACACCCACTTGCATCCGAAGACCTTTTGTTGATATTTAGTCGGTCATTCGCAGCTTACCCGCTTTTGGCAAACTATGGCCTTCATGCAGCCAAACACCTCTGATCTCGCTTTTGATGATGTAAGGTTGGGCATTCAGACCTTGCTTCACCTGCTTTTCACCAAATATAGTCGGACATTCACACCTTCTTGCAGCCGAACACTTCCGCTCCACCTTTTAGTGTTCTATCACACCTTTTTTTTCACCGCATTTTATAGATTATGGTTGGAAATTCTCAACCACTCTCATCCGAAGACCTCTCCTTCCGCTTTTGTTAATATATTTGAACTTTAGTCGGACATTCACACCTTCTTGCAGCTGAACCACCTCCGCTCCCTGTTTTGATCATGTATGGTTTGGCAATACTACCTTTTCTTACCCGTTTGTTAGTAATTATGGCTGGACATTCACACCTACTTGCAGCCGAACACCACCTCTCCCGCTTTTGATGATGTATGGACCGGCATTCTTACCTTTTCTAACACATTTTTCATTAATTATGGTCGGAGATTCACACTTACTCACAGCCGAACAACTCCGCTCCCGCATTTGATGGTGTATAGTCGGGCATTCTCACCCTTTCTCATCAGCTTTTTGCAAATTATGATCTGACATTCACACCTGCTTTTGATAATGTATGGTTGGGCATTCGCACCTTTTCTTACCCATTTTTCAGTAATTATGGGTGGACATTCACACCTTCTTGCAGCTGAACACCTCCTCTCCCGCTATTGATTGTGTACAGTCGGGTATTTTAACCTTTTCTTACCCGCTTTTTACCAAATATGGTCGGACATTCACACCGTCTTACAGCGGAACACCTCTGCTCCCGCTTTTGATGGTGTATAGTCAGGCATTTGAACCTTTTCTTACCCGCTTTTTACAAACTATGGTCGGACATTCAAACCTTCTTGTAGCCGAAAACCTCCGCTCCCTCTTTTGATTATACATTGTTGGGCATTCGCACCTTATTTACAAACTATAGTCAGACATTCACACCTTGCAGCTGAGCCACCTCAGCTCCCTGTTTTGATAGTGTATGTTCGGGCATTCGAACCTATTCTTACCCCCTTTTTACAAACTATGCTCGGAGATTCACACCTACTCACAGCCGAACAACTCCGCTCCCGCATTTGATGATGTCTTGTCCGGCATTCTAGTCTCTTCTAACACATTTTTCAGCAATTATGGTTGGACATTCACACCTACTCACAGCCGAACACTTCCGCTCCCGCATTTGATGGTGTATAGCCGGGCATTCTCACCCTTTCTCATCAGCTTTTTGCAAATTATGATCTGACATTCACACCTACTTGCAGTCGAACAGCTCTGCTCCCGCTTTTGATTATGTTTGGTTGGATATTCGAACCTTTTCTTAACTGCTTTTTACAAACTTTGGTCGGACGTTCACACCTTCTTGCAGCCGAACACATCCACTTCCACTTTTGATGGTATATATTCGGGCATTCGAACCTTTTCTTACCCGCTTTTACAAACCGTGGTCAGACTTTCACACCTTCTTGTAGCCAAACAACTCCGCTCCCGCTATTGATTGTGTACAGTCGGGTATTTTAACCTTTTCTTACCCGCTTTTTACCAACTATGGTCGGACATTTACACCTTCTTACAGCGGAACCCCTCCGCTCCCTCTTTTGATGGTCTATGTTCGGGCATTCGAACCTTTTCTTACCCGCTTTTTACAAACTATGGTCGGACATTCAAACCTTCTTGTAGCCGAACACATCCACTCCTGCTTTTGATGATGTATGGTTGGGCCTTTTCACCTTTTCTTACCCATTTTTCAGTAATTATGGGTGGACATTCACACCTTCTTGCAGCTGAACAACTCCTCTCCCGCTTATGATCATGTGCGGTTTGATATTCGAAAATTTTCTTTCATGTTTTAAAGCAATTATTGATGGACATTCAAATCTTCTTGTAGCCGAACATATCCACTCCTGCTTTTGATGATGTATGGTTTGGCATTTGCACCCTTTTTTTTACCCATTTTTCAGGAATTTTGGGTGGACATTCAGACCTTCTTGCAGCCGAAAACCTCCGCTCCCTCTTTTGATCATACATTGTCGGGCATTCGCACCTTATCTTACCCGCTTTTTACAAACTATAGTCAGACATTCACACCTTGCAGCTGAACCACCTCCGCTCCCTGTTTTGATCATGTATGGTCTGGCAATACTACCTTTTCTTACCCGTTTGTGAGTAATTAATCCCAAAATATTGAGCATAAAATAAGTCTTTATGCTGATGATGTATTACTTTTCCTTCAGAACTCACAGACGTCTCTCAGTCACACGATCACACTCATAAATAAATTCTCAGCACTTTCTGACTACTCTATCAACTGGTCTAAGACCACAGTTCTGCCCATTAACTGTAGGGTCCATAATATACCTGCGATCATTTTACAGTCAGGAAATATTAGATATTTAGGCATAAACATTTCCTCCAGGCTCTCAGAGCTAACAAAGCTAAATTATGTGCAATTATTAAAGACAGTAGAGGACGATCTCTCGTTGGAAGTCCTTACCCATATCACTTATGGGGAGAGTTACATCCATTAAAATGATGATACTACCAAAAGTTAACTATTTGTTCTCAATGATCCCCATAAAACCATCTGCTACTTGGTTTAAGTCACTAGATTCATGCATCTCCAAATTTCTGTGGAAAAACAAACCACCACGTATTAGTTTAAAAACCCTACAGAAGACCAAGGACAGTGGTGGATTAGATTTACCTCATTTTCAGCACTATTCCTTAGACAATAGGTTACAATATATATCAAAATGGTTTAAACCTTGTTGTTGTCACAGTTCCCAGAGACGTTGTAATCGTTGAGGATTCTATATTCACCCCCTCATTAGAGGCACGTAATGCAGATTGATGACACTGAATCTTCTTCTCTGTTCATTGCTGGCATCATTCCCAGCATCGTAAGTGTTCGTGGCATTGTTAGCCTCTTCTTCTGGATCTTGATATCGAGAATCCTTTTGTATTTCTGGTTTGTCAGTACTCTGTCTTCGTTCACCGGAGTCTTTGTCTTTTTGTCCTTGAGTTTGGTGATTTTTTCTTCTTTTGATGCCTTGACACAATGTGACAGGTGATACCACGTGGGAGATCCTGTAACTTGGACTGCTGTCCCTGTGCTGCGAAATGGCTGTGCTGCTCAAATGGTCTCTCCTTCATCATGGTTACATGCTGCCATTCCGACATCTCGCCATTCCGACATGGGTCTCCAATTGTCGGAATGGCGACACTTAATTTTTTATCAAACGTCCCACCATTCCGACACTTTTTTCCTCCTATGGTCGGAATGGCGGTATGTTTTTTGTTTTTTTTAACATACCGCCATTCCGACAGTTCCTTTTAATAGCCTATTTTTTACCCAAAACATTTTGCACTAATGATATGCCGGCGCAAATACGCCCTAAAGTTTGGCGCACAAGCTTTGCACATGCAGAGGCCACAGCCTCGCAAACAAACTTTAATAATCTATTATCAAAATCCCCTGAATTTCAAATATAAAAATACAGATATTAATGTAACTCTGGCGAGACTGAAACTGATTAAGCAGAAATACAGTGTCAGTGAGCTGTCACAGCAGCCAGCTGGAGCGGAGCTCTCCACAGAGCCCATGCGTCTTTTGCACGCTGTCATCATATGCAAAAGTAATAAATGCAATTACAGATATCACGGCTACTGCACAGGACACAGTTGCGAGCACTCTGCCTTGACTTGCCAATAGGAGAAGAGAGAAATGACAGCATAGAACGTATAAAACACAACAAAATTCAGTAAAAACGTTTATTCATGTTATTCACGTGATTTATGAGTACTCACTCCAATTTTGGGAAGCGCGGATGGGCTTTGCACATTTGGCACAAACACACAGCCGCAACGGTTGTAGCTTTATACAGCCTGTTGATATCTTAAGGACCTAACTGGTCACACCTGGGAGTAAATGTCATGTAGAGATTGTTTTTACATGACATTACAGCTGAACATATAGCTTTCATCCACAAACCAACGTGGGAGAGCCCGAAGACGCATGTGCCAGACGCACATAGGCATGCGTAAAACCAATTTTGACCACTTCATACTGTTTATTTGCTTTCTTTTAGTTAACTTTCGTTTCTTTTGGATTCTTGTGCGTGTTATGGAGCCGTTTTGGTCCATGTTTGTAAGCCTTTTTTTCCTGGATTAAATTTTCGGAAGTTGAAACAAGTGGCATTGGAGTGTGATTGAAAACCACCGCGGACTGCTTCTCCTCCTCCAGTTGCCGAGACTTTGTGTTTTTAATAACGCTTGTCTATAAACATGTGTTAAACATATAAATTGCATGAACAGAAAGAAGGGACTCACCTGTTGAGTAACACACATTTCCTTATACGGAAAGCCTTGTCGGAATGGTGGGACATTTGAACGTCAGAATAGCGGGATGTCGCAATGGTGGGATGTCGGAATGGTGGGACGTTTGCATGTCGGAATGGTGGTATGTCGGAATGGTGGTATGTCGGAATGGTGGGATGTCGGAATAGCGGGATGTCGGAATGGCGGGATTTCGGAATGGGTGTTGCCACCCCCTTCATCATATACACAGTTATTTATACATCACCTTCCACCATGAAGCGTTGTCCCTTTTTGTTTCTCTCTTTGTTCTTAAAATGCTGTTATGCATGTCTAAACCAATCCATTAAATTAGATCATTTTGGCAGTAAAGCGATCTACAATGTGCTTGGTCGCAAAGCTGCTCATCTGTGGTAAACAGCTCTTCAGAAAGGCATTCTTTAATTGATTTCACTAATTCTATGTAATAATTTTGTGATTTCCTACTACACTTCTTCTCCCATCTGTCTGAGTATTTAATATTGTCTGGGTCCCGTTAAAACATGTATTTTTCCCATCTAATTCCTTGTTTGCTTTAAAACAAGTATTCCCCATTTTCTATCCCTTCAGTAGCCAACCAGTTTGTATGGAGTACACTGGAGCAACTTGACTGATCAGTAAAACACTGCTTTTGTTGTCACCGCAAGGCTTCCCCCGTCGGTTGTTTCACTGAGACACTACTGAGTAACTATAACTCAACACAGTTTATACACATAACATTCCTATACATACTAACAAACAAACAAACAATTATTTATCGCAATTTTCTCATCTCTGTTTGAACGTACACCCAGGTAAATAGTCCTGTAGTCTTCTCATACCGACTATGGACCCATTCATTGTTTAACTTCACTGTTTTGCAAATCCTAATTGAATATTACACATTGACATTGAACTTTACTTGATAAGCAGGTCTTCATTGCATTCAGCAGCCTATATGTGAGCATCTATGTGTAAGCTGTTCTTCTTTGCATTTATCAGCAGCAAGCAATTCTTCATTGCACATGCATATGAAAATAGTAAAACAATTCCAATGCGTTAGCGAAACCTTCTATATCAGGAGTGTCCATCATGATGCTGGGAATAGAACCTCTTTCCTAGAATAGTTCAACCTTCATTACTCAACTGATCATAACTCCGCAATGAGCACATTTCAAAGTATCATTCCTCTACATGTATTCAAAAATCTATGTGTAAATGTTTAATATTTCTTATATTTGTTGATGTCATTCTGTGTGCATGTGGCCTAAACCCAATCTCTGTGTGGCAATTTTAATTTAAACAAGTTGAACTCTGCCTCTGATCATTTAAAAAAGGTGTGTACCAATATCAACCTTTCTCAGGTAATTACTGATCCTACAAAACCAAAGAGATCCTTCAAGGTTGTCCCTGATTGGCTCAATCTTAACAAATCAAAGGTAGAAAATCCGCAGTATCTGAACTTGGTGTTAGTTATCACTGCTCAATAGCCTGTATCAGAATTGCAAAAATGAAAACATTAGGTCCACGCTTGGTATCCAGATCCTGAAACATCTCCATGAGCAGGCTTTTTTTTAACTGATCTGTTGAATAGTTATATGACACTGTTAAAATCCCAGATGAAGATCTAGCACTTGACCATTTTTGTAAATCTTCTAATTCCATAGTTGATAAACACGCCCCTTTTAAAAAGTATAGAACTTAGAACAGGTCTATCCCTGGCTTTCGGCAGAACTGTCTTCTTTACTTTTTTTTCCCCTTGTCCTGTTCAGCATTATGTCAGAAGAATTGTAGTCTGAATACCTTTGATGCCAAACAGATTTGTTTTGCCAAGGGAAGTTTTATAAATGTAAAGCTCCCCTTGATGCGCATTTATTTATTTCTGTTTACAATATATGACATGAACTGAACTGAACCGGACCGGGGGACAAGGAAAGAAGAAGAGGAAAGAAGAGGAAACAGAACAAAAATAGAAACAAAAACCAGACAACCAGCTGCTACACCTGTAAAAAACAAAACAGACAACAATCCATGGCCTATGAGGGGAATCCAGCCTTAGCGCCACCAGGAGCACCTGAAAGCAGACAAGCAGAGAAAAAACAAACACACAAACCAGCCACCAGCAGCCCCCACAGAGCACAGAACCCAGGCAGCCCACCGCAGGGGCAACCACGCATCCACCCAGAAGACTGCAGAGGAAGCCCCCGGAAAGAGCCCCCATAAGCATAGGGCAGAGGCACTCTGGGAACCAGGGGTAACAGCCCACCGACCCCGCCAGGCCCCAGCCGCCCAGACATGGGCCGTGCACTGGACCGGGGCCCCAGGAGCCCGAGCGCCCCCAAACCCCCCGGCAGAGGCCCCACCCAATACCCAGGAGGGCCAAGCGCCCCAGACAGCCACAAAGTGGGTCAGCGCCTGCCCCAGCGCCCCTGGCCAAGTGCCCTGGGAGTCAAGACGTGCCCACAGGTGGGTGAAGTCGCGAGCAGTGGGGAGAGGCAACGCTGATGCCCCATCGGGAGAAACACAGGCAGGCCAGGCGACAGCAAGTCCCAGATCCAGGCCCAATCATTACCACACACACTTTCACGTCCCATACATCCACACATCCACACATCCTACCTCCCTCGACTCTGCTGGGGTGTAGTGCAGCGGGCACACCAGGAGGCCAGCAACCCCCCAGCCACCACAGACCCCGAACCAGCAGAACAATTAATTAATCCACCTGGCCCCTCCTGCCCCGAGCAGACACCAGGAAGCAGGGGTGTGCGAAGAAGACCCCTCCCCTCACCCTTCTGGCTCTTCAATATTTTCTAATAGTGAGCAATTAAAATTGAGGGGCAGCCAAACTTGTAGAACTGGGAGCGCGGCACTCTGGGCAGCCTACATACCCAAAGAGCCCCGCCCACCAGATGCCACTCAGTGTAACCACCCCCCAAGACCTTATGTGTGTGTGTGAGTGTGTTTGATAAGTAGTAATGTCTAAGGTGTAATTAAAACAGGGGCAGGGAACTGCAGAGTGCAACCAAAGGGGACCACCTACGTGGCCCCATCCACACGCCCCCAAAACCCTTCATGTGTGAGTGTGTGCTGTGTACAGGAGCCAGAAGGGAGAGGGGTATGGGGATATATACCGGGGGAGCTACTCTCCCCCAGAGAGGGCAGCCAGGGACTGGCTGCAATAGGCATCCCCGCTACCTGGGAGCCAACAATGGGCAGGAGGGCCTGATGTCCACCAGGCTCGGGGCCTGCAGCGACCATATTCCGGGAGCTACTGTACCCCCAGAAGGTACCCATCCCGCCCCACCCCACTCAACCCAACCCCACCCAGGAGGACCTCTACAAAAAACAAACAAACAACATCAAAAAACAATCAAACAAACCACCCGGTCACACCAGTCGCAGCAGCCCGGGCCTGAGACCCACCATCACCCAGCAACCCACCACCACCACTATGTGATAAAACTAATCAGAGGGGACCAGAGAGAATGAAATTCAGCCAATTGATGTTTTGAGGAGGCAGACATTGTTTCCATGCTAATATAATCTAAAAGAAAATTTCTAAACTGGTTAATACACAGATTGTTCTTCGCTCTCCAGTTCATGAGAATAGTTTTCTTTGCGATACATAACACTGTGACAACCATGTGTGCTGAGTTAATTTCCATGTTGATGTTGTCTAAGTCACCCAGTATGCACAGTGTGGGGCATGCAGGGATGCTACACTTTAGCCATGTTGATAGGTCCTCACAGACTTCAAGCCAGAACTTCTGGACAGGCGCAGAAAACCACAAAGCGTGTGCATAATCATCAGGTGTGTTATCTGTGCAATGTGAGCAGATGTTTGAGTATGTTAGACCCATCCTGAACATCCTTTGTCCTGTATAGTGTGTTCTATGATGGATTTTGTATTGTATGAGCTGTAAATTAGGATTTCGAGTCTTTATGAAGGTGTTCAAACATATTTGTGGTTAGAAGCTATGACCAGAACTGATGGATAAATCTGCCTCCCATTTTGAGGATGGAAGAAACATTGTGTCATCTATCTTAGACAATAATTTATATATTTTTGATAGTAGTTTTGGGGTACAGATGCTTAGAAATTCTGCTACCCTAGTCGGGGGTTGTAAGTCTGGTTGGTGGAGGATATATCCATCCATCCATCCATCATCTGCCGCTTATCCGGGGGTCGGGTCGCGGGGGCAGCAGCTTGAGCAGAGAAACCCAGACGTCTCTGTCCCCGGCCACTTCCTCCAGCTCTTCCGGGGGGACCCCGAGGCGTTCCCAGGCCAGCTGAGAGACATAGTCTCTCCAACGTGTCCTGGGTCTCCCCCGGGGTCTCCTCCCAGTGGGACGTGCCCGGAACACCTCCCCAGGGAGGCGCCCAGGGGGCATCCTAACCAGATGCCCGAGCCACCTCATCTGACTCCTCTCAATGCGGAGGAGCAGCGGTTCTACTCCGAGCCCCTCCCGGATGACTGAGCTTCTCAACCTATCTCTAAGGGAGAGCCCAGACACCCTGCGGAGGAAACCCATTTCGGCCGCTTGTATTCGCGATCTTGTTCTTTCGGTCACTACCCACAACTCGTGACCATAGGTGAGGATGGGAACGTAGATTGACCAGTAAGTAGAGAGCTTCGCCTTCTGGCTCAGCTCCCTCTTCACAACGACGGGTCGGTGCAGAGCCTGCAACACTGCAGGCGCCGCACCGATCCGCCCGTCAATCTCCCGCTCCATTCGTCCGTCACTCGTGAACAAGACCCCGAGATACTTGAACTCCTCCTCTTGGGGAAGGATCTCATTCCCGACCCGGAGAGAGCATTCCACCCTTTTCCGGCTGAGAACCATAGTCTCGGATTTGGAGGTGCTGATTCTCATCCCAACCGCTTCACACTCGGCTGCGAATCACTCCAGTGAGAGCTGAAGGTCACGGCCTGACGACGCTAACAGAACCACATCATCTGCAAAAAGCAGAGACCCGATTCTGAGGTCGCCAAATGGGACACCCTCAACGCCCTGGCTCCGCCTAGAAATTCTGTCCATAAAAGTTAGAAACAGAATCGGTGACAAAGGGCAGCCCTGACGGAGTCCAACTCTCACCGGAAACGTATCCGACTTACTGCCGGCAATGCGGACCAAACTCTGGCACCGGTCATACAGAGACCGAACGGCCCCTATCAAGGGGTCCGGCACTCCATATTCCCGGAGCACCCCCCACAGGACTCCACGAGGGACACGGTCGAACGCTTTCTCCAAGTCCACAAAACACATGTAGACTGGTTGGGCGAACTCCCATGCACCCTCCAGGATCCTGCCGAGGGTATAGAGCTGGTCCACTGTTCCACGGCCAGGACGAAAGCCACACTGCATCTCCTGAATCCGAGGCTCGATTATCCGACGGATCCTCCTCTCCAATACCCCCGAATAGACCTTACCAGGGAGGCTGAGGAGTGTGATACCCCTATAGTTGGAACACACCCTCCGGTCCCCCTTTTTAAAGAGGGGGACCACCACCCCAATCTGCCAGTCCAGAGGCACTGTCCCCGATGTGCACGCGATACTGCAGAGGCGTGTCAGCCAAGACAGCCCTACAACATCCAGAGCCTTGAGAAACTCAGGACGGACCTCATCCACCCCCGGGGCCTTGCCACCAAGGAGCTTTTTAACCACCTCGGCAACCTCAGCCCCAGAAATGGGAGGCCCCGTCTCCGAGCTCTCCGACTCTGCCTCTTCCGAGCACGTGTGGTAGGATTGAGGAGTTCTACGAAGTACTCCCCCCACCGACTCACAACATCCCTAGTTGAGGTCAGCAAAGCCCCGTCCGCACTGTAAACAGTGTTGACTGTGAGCCGCTTCCCCCCCCCTGAGACGCCGGATGGTGGACCAGAATCTTTTCGAGGCCGTCCGGAAATCGTTCTCCATGGTCTCACCGAACTCCTCCCATGCCCGAGTTTTTGCCTCAGCAACCGCCGAAGCCGTGGCCCGTCTGGCCCGTCGGTACCTATCAGCTTCTTCCAGGGTCCCACTGGCCAAAAAGGCCCAATAGGACTCCTTCTTCAGCTTGACGGCTTCCCTCACCACTGGTGTCCACCAGCAGGTTCGAGGGTTGCCGCCACGACAGGCACCGACCACCTTACGGCCACAACTCCGACCAGCTGCCTCGGCAATGGAGTCACGGAACATGGCCCATTCGGACTCAATGTCCCCCACCTCAAATATGGTTGAAGCTCTGCCGGAGGTGGGAGTTAAAGCTCCTTCTGACGGGGGATTCTGACAAACGCTCCCAGCAGACCCTCACAATACGTTTGGGCCTGCCAGGTCTGATCGGCATCCTCCCCCACCAGCGGAGCCAACTCACCACCAGGTGGTGATCAGTTGACAGCTCCGCCCCTCTCTTCACCCGAGTGTCCAGGACATACGGCCGCAAGTCCGATGATACAACCACAAAGTCGATCATCGAACTGCGGCCAAGGGTGTCCTGGTGCCAAGTGCACATATGGACACCCTTATGCCTGAACATGGTGTTCGTTATGGACAGTCTATGACTGGCACAGAAGTCCAACAACATAACACCACTCTGATTCAGATCGGGGGGGCCGTTCCTCCCAATCACACCCCTCCAGGTCTCACTCTCATTGCCCACGTGAGCATTGAAGTCCCCCAAAAGAATGAGGGAGTCTCCGGTAGGAGCATTCTCCAGTGCCTCCCCCAGAGACTCCAAAAAGGGTAGGTACTCTGAACTGCTGTTTGGCGCATAGGCACAAACAACAGTCAGGACTCGTCCCCCCACCCAAAGGCGGAGGGAGGCTACCCTCTCGTTCACTGGGGTAAACCCCAATGTACTGGCACACAGCCGGGGGGCAATAAGTATGCCCACACCTGCTCTGCGTCTCTCACCACGGGCAACTCCAGAGTGGAAGAGAGTCCAACCCCTCTCAAGAGTACTGGTTCCAGATCCCAAGCCGTGCGTCGAGGTGAGTCCGACTATATCTAACGGTCTGATGAAGTTTCAACAATAAACAACAAACTTTGTATTATGAGAAAGAACCAGACTCATTCTTCAGGAATCCGAAAATAAGCTCTATTTTACGAGTTATGCACGAATTCGGATTCTCCTATAAAACGAATTCCTTAACTCAAACCAAGTTAAGACTGCTTTGTCCTTCATATTTATTCATGTCTAATCAAGTTTCAATGATAAACAACGTTGTACTTTGTAGAATGAGAAAGAACTTCTTCAGCAATAAGCATCTCTCGACAAATGACGAAATACAGATTTTGCTATAAAATTAATTGCTATCAGCCTGACTTAAAACTGTTTGTCTTCCTTATTTATCCACTTCAAATCAAGTTTCAACAATTAAAAAAAATTTGTAGTTTCAGAAAGAACAACTTAATCTTGAGCAATCAGTATAAAAATAAGGTAAGCAAAGGTGCGAATGTCAAACCATACATGATCAAAACAGGGAGCGGAGGTGTTTGGCTGAGACAAGGTGTGAATGTCCACCCATAATTAATGAAAAGCGGGCAACAAGTAGGTTCGAATGCCCAACCATACATCATCAAAAGCAGGAGTGGATATGTTCCGCTGTAAGAAGGTGTGAATGTCCGACCATAGTTGGTAAAAAACGGGTAAGAAAAGGTTAAAATACCCGACTGTACACAATCAGTAGCGGGTGCGGAGTTGTTCGGCTACTAAAAGGTGTGAAAGTCCAACCATGGTTTGTAAAAAGCGGGTAAGAAAAGGTGCGAATGCCCGAAAATGTATGATCAAAAGAGGGAGCGGAGGTGTTCGGCTGCAAGAAGGTGTGAATGTACACCCATAATTACTGAAAAATGGGTAAGAAAAGGTGCGAATGCCCAACTATACATAATCAAAACCAGGAGTGGATGTGTTCGGCTCCAAGAAGGGTTGAATGTCTGACCATAGTTTGTAAAAAGAGGGTAAGAAAAGGTTTGACTGCCCGAACATACACCATCAAAAGAGGGAGCGGAGGTGTTCCGCTGTGAGAAGGTGTGAATGTCCGACCATAGTTGGTAAAAAGCGGGTAAGAAAAGGTTAAAATACCCGACTGTACACAATCAATAGCGGGAGCGGAGTTGTTCGGCTCCTAAAAGATGTGAAAGTCCGACTATGGTTTGTAAAAAGCGGGTAAGAAAAGGTGCTAATGCCCGACAATGTATGATCAAAAGAGGGAGTGGAGGTTTTCGGCTGTAAGAAGGTCTGAATGTCCAACTATAATTTGTAAAAACCGGGTAAGAAAAGGCTTGAAAGCCCGACTATACACCATCATAAGCGGGAGAGGAGGTGTTCAGCTGCAAGAAGGTGTGAATGTCCACCCATAATTACTGAAAAATGGGTAAGAAAAGGTGCGAATGCCCAAACATACATCATCAAAAGCAGGAGTGGATGTGTTGGGCTACAAGACGGTTTGAAAGTCCGACCATGGTTTGTAAAAAACGGGTAAGAAAAGGTGCGAATGCCCGACAATGTATGATCAAAAGCGGGAGCGGAGGTTTTTGGCTACAAGAAGGTTTGAATGTCCGACCATAGTTTGTAAAAAGCGGGTAAGAAAAGGTTCAAATGCCTGACAAATACACCATCAAAAGCGGGAGCAGAGCTTTTCGACTGCAAGTAGGTGTGAATGTCCAGCCATAATTACTCACAAACGGGTAAGAAAAGGTAGTATTGCCAGACCATACATGATCAAAACAGGGAGCTGAGGTGGTTCAGCACCAAGGTGTGAATGTCTGACTATAGTTTGTAAAAAGCGGGTAAGATAAGGTGCGAATGCCCGACAATGTATGATCAACAGAGGGAGCGGAGGTTTTTGGCTACAAGGTTTGAATGTCCGACCATAGTTTGTAAAAAGCGGGTAAGAAAAGGTTCAAATGCCTGACTATACACCATCAAAAGCGGGAGCGGAGGTGTTCCGCTGTAAGACGGTGTGAATGTCCGACCATAGTTGGTAAAAAGCGGGTAAGAAAAGGTTAAAATACCCGACTGTACACAATCAATAGGGGGAGCGGAGTTGTTTGGCTACAAGAAGGTATGAAAGTCCAACCATGGTTTGTAAAAAGCTGGTAAAAAAGGTTCGAATGCCCGAATATATACCATCAAAAGCGGAAGCGGAGGTGTTCGGCTGCAAGAAGGTGTGAACGTCCGACCAAAGTTTGTAAAAAGCAGTTAAGAAAAGGTTCGAATATCCAACCAAACATAATCAAAAGTGGGAGCAGAGCTGTTCGACTGCAAGTAGGTGTGAATGTCCAGCCATAATTACTCACAAACTGGTAAGAAAAGGTAGTATTGCCAGACCATACATGATCAAAACAGGGAGCGGAGGTGGTTCAGCTGCAAGGTGTGAATGTCTGACTATAGTTTGTAAAAAGCGGGTAAGATAAGGTGCGAATGCCCGACAATGTATGATCAAAAGAGGGAGCAGAGGTTTTCGGCAGCAAGAAGGTCTGAATGTCCGACCATAGTTTGTAAAAAGCGGGTAAGAAAAGGTTCAAATGCCTGACTATACACCATCAAAAGCGGGAGCGGAGATGTTCCGCTGTAAGATTGTGTGAATGTCCGACCATAGTTAGTAAAAAGCGGGTAAGAAAAGGTTAAAATACCCGACTGTACACAATCAATAGGAATGAATTTTATAGCAAAATCCGAAATCATGCATAACTCCGCAAAAGGAACGTATTGCTCAACCAAAGGGATGCTTCTTTCTCATTCAGGGTAATATGAGGAACTTTATGCTTGATACATTTTAGACATGGATAACTATGAAGGACAAAGCAATTTTAACTTGGTTTGAGCAAAGCAATTCATTTTATAGGAAAATCCGAAATCGTGTAGGACTCATGAAAGTAAGCTTATTCTCGGATTCCTGATCCTCCAGTGTTGCTCTTTCCTATACTGCAAAATACAGCCTTGTTCTTTGTTGAAATCGATATAGACATTGATAAATATGAAGGACAAAGCAGTTTCCACTTTGTTTGAGTGAAGGAATTAATTTTCTAGCAAAATCCCAAATCAAGCAGAAAGTATGAAAATAAGCTTGTTTTCGGATTCCTGATCCTTCAGTGTTGCTATTTCTTCTACTGCAAAATACAATGTTGTTCTTTGTTGAAGTAAATCTAGACATTGATAAATATGAAGGACAAAGAAGTTTTCACTTGGTTTGAGTGAAGGAATTCATTTTATACATAAAATCCCAAATCATGCAGAACGTATGAAAATAAGCTTATTCTCGGATTCCTGATCCTTCAGTGTTGCTTTTTCTTCTACTGCAAAATACAATGTTGTTCTTTGTTGAAGTCGATCTAGACATTGATAAATATGAAGGACAAAGCAGTTTTAACTTGGTTTGAGTGAAGGAATTCATTTTATACATAAAATCCCAAATCATGCAGAACGTATGAAAATAAGCTTATTCTCGGATTACTGATCCTTCAGTGTTGCTCATTCTTCTACTGCAAAATCCAGTGTTGTTCTTTGTTGAAGTCAATCTAGACATTGATAAATATGAAGGACAAAGCAGTTTTAACATAGTTTGAGTGAAGGCATTCATTTATAGTAAAATCAATAATCGTGCAGAACTCATGAAAATAAGCTTATTCTCGGATTCCTAAAACTTTTGATTTGCTCTTTCTTTACTGCAAAGTACAATGTTGTTCTTTGTTGAAGTCGATCTATACATTGATAAATATGAAGGACAAAGCAGTTTTCACTTGGTTTGAGTGAAGGATTTGCAGCTGAAAACCTCCCGCTCCCGCTTTTTGTTGTGTATAGTCGGGCTTTCGAGCCTTTTCTTACCCGGTTTTTAGAAATTATGGTTGGACATTCAGACCTTGCAGCCGAAGACCTCCCCTCCCTCTTTTGATCATACATTGTCGGGCATTCGCACCTTGTCTTACCCGCTTTTTACAAACTATAGTCAGACATTCACACCTTGCAGCTGAACCACCTCAGCTCCCTGTTTTGATCATGTATGGTCTGGCAATACTACCTTTCCTTACCCGTTTGTGAGTAATTATGGCTGGACATTCACACCTACTTGCAGTCGAACAACTCCGCTCCCTCTTTTGTTGGTGTATGTTTGGGCATTCGAACCTTTTCTTACCCGCTTTTTACAAACTATGCTCGGACATTCAAACCTTCTTGTAGCCGAACACATCCACTCCTGCTTTTGATGATGTATGGTTGGGCATTCAAACCTACTTGTTGCCAGCTTTTCATTAATTTTGGGTTGACATTCACACCTTGTCACAGCCAAACACCTCCGCTCCCTGTTTTGATCATGTATGGTTGGACATTCGCACCTTTTCTCACCCGCTTTTTGCCAACTATGGTCGGCTGTTCACAGCTTCCTCTCCACCATACTTGTATGGTGGGATATTCACACCCACTTGCATCCGAAGACCTTTTGTTGATATTTAGTCGGTCATTCGCAGCTTACCCGCTTTTGGCAAACTATGGCCTTCATGCAGCCAAACACCTCTGATCTCGCTTTTGATGATGTAAGGTTGGGCATTCAGACCTTGCTTCACCTGCTTTTCACCAAATATAGTCGGACATTCACACCTTCTTGCAGCCGAACACTTCCGCTCCACCTTTTAGTGTTCTATCACACCTTTTTTTTCACCGCATTTTATAGATTATGGTTGGAAATTCTCAACCACTCTCATCCGAAGACCTCTCCTTCCGCTTTTGTTAATATATTTGAACTTTAGTCGGACATTCACACCTTCTTGCAGCTGAACCACCTCCGCTCCCTGTTTTGATCATGTATGGTTTGGCAATACTACCTTTTCTTACCCGTTTGTTAGTAATTATGGCTGGACATTCACACCTACTTGCAGCCGAACACCACCTCTCCCGCTTTTGATGATGTATGGACCGGCATTCTTACCTTTTCTAACACATTTTTCATTAATTATGGTCGGAGATTCACACTTACTCACAGCCGAACAACTCCGCTCCCGCATTTGATGGTGTATAGTCGGGCATTCTCACCCTTTCTCATCAGCTTTTTGCAAATTATGATCTGACATTCACACCTGCTTTTGATAATGTATGGTTGGGCATTCGCACCTTTTCTTACCCATTTTTCAGTAATTATGGGTGGACATTCACACCTTCTTGCAGCTGAACACCTCCTCTCCCGCTATTGATTGTGTACAGTCGGGTATTTTAACCTTTTCTTACCCGCTTTTTACCAAATATGGTCGGACATTCACACCGTCTTACAGCGGAACACCTCTGCTCCCGCTTTTGATGGTGTATAGTCAGGCATTTGAACCTTTTCTTACCCGCTTTTTACAAACTATGGTCGGACATTCAAACCTTCTTGTAGCCGAAAACCTCCGCTCCCTCTTTTGATTATACATTGTTGGGCATTCGCACCTTATTTACAAACTATAGTCAGACATTCACACCTTGCAGCTGAGCCACCTCAGCTCCCTGTTTTGATAGTGTATGTTCGGGCATTCGAACCTATTCTTACCCCCTTTTTACAAACTATGCTCGGAGATTCACACCTACTCACAGCCGAACAACTCCGCTCCCGCATTTGATGATGTCTTGTCCGGCATTCTAGTCTCTTCTAACACATTTTTCAGCAATTATGGTTGGACATTCACACCTACTCACAGCCGAACACTTCCGCTCCCGCATTTGATGGTGTATAGCCGGGCATTCTCACCCTTTCTCATCAGCTTTTTGCAAATTATGATCTGACATTCACACCTACTTGCAGTCGAACAGCTCTGCTCCCGCTTTTGATTATGTTTGGTTGGATATTCGAACCTTTTCTTAACTGCTTTTTACAAACTTTGGTCGGACGTTCACACCTTCTTGCAGCCGAACACATCCACTTCCACTTTTGATGGTATATATTCGGGCATTCGAACCTTTTCTTACCCGCTTTTACAAACCGTGGTCAGACTTTCACACCTTCTTGTAGCCAAACAACTCCGCTCCCGCTATTGATTGTGTACAGTCGGGTATTTTAACCTTTTCTTACCCACTTTTTACCAACTATGGTCGGACATTTACACCTTCTTACAGCGGAACCCCTCCGCTCCCTCTTTTGATGGTCTATGTTCGGGCATTCGAACCTTTTCTTACCCGCTTTTTACAAACTATGGTCGGACATTCAAACCTTCTTGTAGCCGAACACATCCACTCCTGCTTTTGATGATGTATGGTTGGGCATTTTCACCTTTTCTTACCCATTTTTCAGTAATTATGGGTGGACATTCACACCTTCTTGCAGCTGAACAACTCCTCTCCCGCTTATGATCATGTGCGGTTTGATATTCGAAAATTTTCTTTCATGTTTTAAAGCAATTATTGATGGACATTCAAATCTTCTTGTAGCCGAACATATCCACTCCTGCTTTTGATGATGTATGGTTTGGCATTTGCACCCTTTTTTTTACCCATTTTTCAGGAATTTTGGGTGGACATTCAGACCTTCTTGCAGCCGAAAACCTCCGCTCCCTCTTTTGATCATACATTGTCGGGCATTCGCACCTTATCTTACCCGCTTTTTACAAACTATAGTCAGACATTCACACCTTGCAGCTGAACCACCTCCGCTCCCTGTTTTGATCATGTATGGTCTGGCAATACTACCTTTTCTTACCCGTTTGTGAGTAATTAATCCCAAAATATTGAGCATAAAATAAGTCTTTATGCTGATGATGTATTACTTTTCCTTCAGAACTCACAGACGTCTCTCAGTCACACGATCACACTCATAAATAAATTCTCAGCACTTTCTGACTACTCTATCAACTGGTCTAAGACCACAGTTCTGCCCATTAACTGTAGGGTCCATAATATACCTGCGATCATTTTACAGTCAGGAAATATTAGATATTTAGGCATAAACATTTCCTCCAGGCTCTCAGAGCTAACAAAGCTAAATTATGTGCAATTATTAAAGACAGTAGAGGACGATCTCTCGTTGGAAGTCCTTACCCATATCACTTATGGGGAGAGTTACATCCATTAAAATGATGATACTACCAAAAGTTAACTATTTGTTCTCAATGATCCCCATAAAACCATCTGCTACTTGGTTTAAGTCACTAGATTCATGCATCTCCAAATTTCTGTGGAAAAACAAACCACCACGTATTAGTTTAAAAACCCTACAGAAGACCAAGGACAGTGGTGGATTAGATTTACCTCATTTTCAGCACTATTCCTTAGACAATAGGTTACAATATATATCAAAATGGTTTAAACCTTGTTGTTGTCACAGTTCCCAGAGACGTTGTAATCGTTGAGGATTCTATATTCACCCCCTCATTAGAGGCACGTAATGCAGATTGATGACACTGAATCTTCTTCTCTGTTCATTGCTGGCATCATTCCCAGCATCGTAAGTGTTCGTGGCATTGTTAGCCTCTTCTTCTGGATCTTGATATCGAGAATCCTTTTGTATTTCTGGTTTGTCAGTACTCTGTCTTCGTTCACCGGAGTCTTTGTCTTTTTGTCCTTGAGTTTGGTGATTTTTTCTTCTTTTGATGCCTTGACACAATGTGACAGGTGATACCACGTGGGAGATCCTGTAACTTGGACTGCTGTCCCTGTGCTGCGAAATGGCTGTGCTGCTCAAATGGTCTCTCCTTCATCATGGTTACATGCTGCCATTCCGACATCTCGCCATTCCGACATGGGTCTCCAATTGTCGGAATGGCGACACTTAATTTTTTATCAAACGTCCCACCATTCCGACACTTTTTTCCTCCTATGGTCGGAATGGCGGTATGTTTTTTGTTTTTTTTAACATACCGCCATTCCGACAGTTCCTTTTAATAGCCTATTTTTTACCCAAAACATTTTGCACTAATGATATGCCGGCGCAAATACGCCCTAAAGTTTGGCGCACAAGCTTTGCACATGCAGAGGCCACAGCCTCGCAAACAAACTTTAATAATCTATTATCAAAATCCCCTGAATTTCAAATATAAAAATACAGATATTAATGTAACTCTGGCGAGACTGAAACTGATTAAGCAGAAATACAGTGTCAGTGAGCTGTCACAGCAGCCAGCTGGAGCGGAGCTCTCCACAGAGCCCATGCGTCTTTTGCACGCTGTCATCATATGCAAAAGTAATAAATGCAATTACAGATATCACGGCTACTGCACAGGACACAGTTGCGAGCACTCTGCCTTGACTTGCCAATAGGAGAAGAGAGAAATGACAGCATAGAACGTATAAAACACAACAAAATTCAGTAAAAACGTTTATTCATGTTATTCACGTGATTTATGAGTACTCACTCCAATTTTGGGAAGCGCGGATGGGCTTTGCACATTTGGCACAAACACACAGCCGCAACGGTTGTAGCTTTATACAGCCTGTTGATATCTTAAGGACCTAACTGGTCACACCTGGGAGTAAATGTCATGTAGAGATTGTTTTTACATGACATTACAGCTGAACATATAGCTTTCATCCACAAACCAACGTGGGAGAGCCCGAAGACGCATGTGCCAGACGCACATAGGCATGCGTAAAACCAATTTTGACCACTTCATACTGTTTATTTGCTTTCTTTTAGTTAACTTTCGTTTCTTTTGGATTCTTGTGCGTGTTATGGAGCCGTTTTGGTCCATGTTTGTAAGCCTTTTTTTCCTGGATTAAATTTTCGGAAGTTGAAACAAGTGGCATTGGAGTGTGATTGAAAACCACCGCGGACTGCTTCTCCTCCTCCAGTTGCCGAGACTTTGTGTTTTTAATAACGCTTGTCTATAAACATGTGTTAAACATATAAATTGCATGAACAGAAAGAAGGGACTCACCTGTTGAGTAACACACATTTCCTTATACGGAAAGCCTTGTCGGAATGGTGGGACATTTGAACGTCAGAATAGCGGGATGTCGCAATGGTGGGATGTCGGAATGGTGGGACGTTTGCATGTCGGAATGGTGGTATGTCGGAATGGTGGTATGTCGGAATGGTGGGATGTCGGAATAGCGGGATGTCGGAATGGCGGGATTTCGGAATGGGTGTTGCCACCCCCTTCATCATATACACAGTTATTTATACATCACCTTCCACCATGAAGCGTTGTCCCTTTTTGTTTCTCTCTTTGTTCTTAAAATGCTGTTATGCATGTCTAAACCAATCCATTAAATTAGATCATTTTGGCAGTAAAGCGATCTACAATGTGCTTGGTCGCAAAGCTGCTCATCTGTGGTAAACAGCTCTTCAGAAAGGCATTCTTTAATTGATTTCACTAATTCTATGTAATAATTTTGTGATTTCCTACTACACTTCTTCTCCCATCTGTCTGAGTATTTAATATTGTCTGGGTCCCGTTAAAACATGTATTTTTCCCATCTAATTCCTTGTTTGCTTTAAAACAAGTATTCCCCATTTTCTATCCCTTCAGTAGCCAACCAGTTTGTATGGAGTACACTGGAGCAACTTGACTGATCAGTAAAACACTGCTTTTGTTGTCACCGCAAGGCTTCCCCCGTCGGTTGTTTCACTGAGACACTACTGAGTAACTATAACTCAACACAGTTTATACACATAACATTCCTATACATACTAACAAACAAACAAACAATTATTTATCGCAATTTTCTCATCTCTGTTTGAACGTACACCCAGGTAAATAGTCCTGTAGTCTTCTCATACCGACTATGGACCCATTCATTGTTTAACTTCACTGTTTTGCAAATCCTAATTGAATATTACACATTGACATTGAACTTTACTTGATAAGCAGGTCTTCATTGCATTCAGCAGCCTATATGTGAGCATCTATGTGTAAGCTGTTCTTCTTTGCATTTATCAGCAGCAAGCAATTCTTCATTGCACATGCATATGAAAATAGTAAAACAATTCCAATGCGTTAGCGAAACCTTCTATATCAGGAGTGTCCATCATGATGCTGGGAATAGAACCTCTTTCCTAGAATAGTTCAACCTTCATTACTCAACTGATCATAACTCCGCAATGAGCACATTTCAAAGTATCATTCCTCTACATGTATTCAAAAATCTATGTGTAAATGTTTAATATTTCTTATATTTGTTGATGTCATTCTGTGTGCATGTGGCCTAAACCCAATCTCTGTGTGGCAATTTTAATTTAAACAAGTTGAACTCTGCCTCTGATCATTTAAAAAAGGTGTGTACCAATATCAACCTTTCTCAGGTAATTACTGATCCTACAAAACCAAAGAGATCCTTCAAGGTTGTCCCTGATTGGCTCAATCTTAACAAATCAAAGGTAGAAAATCCGCAGTATCTGAACTTGGTGTTAGTTATCACTGCTCAATAGCCTGTATCAGAATTGCAAAAATGAAAACATTAGGTCCACGCTTGGTATCCAGATCCTGAAACATCTCCATGAGCAGGCTTTTTTTTAACTGATCTGTTGAATAGTTATATGACACTGTTAAAATCCCAGATGAAGATCTAGCACTTGACCATTTTTGTAAATCTTCTAATTCCATAGTTGATAAACACGCCCCTTTTAAAAAGTATAGAACTTAGAACAGGTCTATCCCTGGCTTTCGGCAGAACTGTCTTCTTTACTTTTTTTTCCCCTTGTCCTGTTCAGCATTATGTCAGAAGAATTGTAGTCTGAATACCTTTGATGCCAAACAGATTTGTTTTGCCAAGGGAAGTTTTATAAATGTAAAGCTCCCCTTGATGCGCATTTATTTATTTCTGTTTACAATATATGACATGAACTGAACTGAACCGGACCGGGGGACAAGGAAAGAAGAAGAGGAAAGAAGAGGAAACAGAACAAAAATAGAAACAAAAACCAGACAACCAGCTGCTACACCTGTAAAAAACAAAACAGACAACAATCCATGGCCTATGAGGGGAATCCAGCCTTAGCGCCACCAGGAGCACCTGAAAGCAGACAAGCAGAGAAAAAACAAACACACAAACAAACAAAAACAAGCACAAGAAGCGGCAATCGCATACAACACAGCTGTGGATATAGATGACCTGAGACGACATGATAATACATCAACTGCTTAGTGACCATGCTACTGGACTAATGAATGTGTGTGTGTGTGTGTGAGAACATGCAACACCCATGGCACAGGACCTACATGATAACCGTGCTTAGTTATGAGTGTATAAGCGTACAGGGCCACAATCCACAGCCCCCCCCCCCCCCCCCCCCCCCCCCCCCCCCCAAGCAATCAGAAGCAGGCAGAGAGGGCCACAAGACCCAGGCCACCAGCAGCCCCCACAGAGCACAGAACCCAGGCAGCCCACCGCAGGGGCAACCACGCATCCACCCAGAAGACTGCAGAGGAAGCCCCCGGAAAGAGCCCCCATAAGCATAGGGCAGAGGCACTCTGGGAACCAGGGGTAACAGCCCACCGACCCCGCCAGGCCCCAGCCGCCCAGACATGGGCCGTGCACTGGACCGGGGCCCCAGGAGCCCGAGCGCCCCCAAACCCCCCGGCAGAGGCCCCACCCAATACCCAGGAGGGCCAAGCGCCCCAGACAGCCACAAAGTGGGTCAGCGCCTGCCCCAGCGCCCCTGGCCAAGTGCCCTGGGAGTCAAGACGTGCCCACAGGTGGGTGAAGTCGCGAGCAGTGGGGAGAGGCAACGCTGATGCCCCATCGGGAGAAACACAGGCAGGCCAGGCGACAGCAAGTCCCAGATCCAGGCCCAATCATTACCACACACACTTTCACGTCCCATACATCCACACATCCACACATCCTACCTCCCTCGACTCTGCTGGGGTGTAGTGCAGCGGGCACACCAGGAGGCCAGCAACCCCCCAGCCACCACAGACCCCGAACCAGCAGAACAATTAATTAATCCACCTGGCCCCTCCTGCCCCGAGCAGACACCAGGAAGCAGGGGTGTGCGAAGAAGACCCCTCCCCTCACCCTTCTGGCTCTTCAATATTTTCTAATAGTGAGCAATTAAAATTGAGGGGCAGCCAAACTTGTAGAACTGGGAGCGCGGCACTCTGGGCAGCCTACATACCAAAAGAGCCCCGCCCACCAGATGCCACTCAGTGTAACCACCCCCCAAGACCTTATGTGTGTGTGTGAGTGTGTTTGATAAGTAGTAATGTCTAAGGTGTAATTAAAACAGGGGCAGGGAACTGCAGAGTGCAACCAAAGGGGACCACCTACGTGGCCCCATCCACACGCCCCCAAAACCCTTCATGTGTGAGTGTGTGCTGTGTACAGGAGCCAGAAGGGAGAGGGGTATGGGGATATATACCGGGGGAGCTACTCTCCCCCAGAGAGGGCAGCCAGGGACTGGCTGCAATAGGCATCCCCGCTACCTGGGAGCCAACAATGGGCAGGAGGGCCTGATGTCCACCAGGCTCGGGGCCTGCAGCGACCATATTCCGGGAGCTACTGTACCCCCAGAAGGTACCCATCCCGCCCCACCCCACTCAACCCAACCCCACCCAGGAGGACCTCTACAAAAAACAAACAAACAACATAAAAAAACAATCAAACAAACCACCCGGTCACACCAGTCGCAGCAGCCCGGGCCTGAGACCCACCATCACCCAGCAACCCACCACCACCACTATGTGATAAAACTAATCAGAGGGGACCAGAGAGAATGAAATTCAGCCAATTGATGTTTTGAGGAGGCAGACATTGTTTCCATGCTAATATAATCTAAAAGAAAATTTCTAAACTGGTTAATACACAGATTGTTCTTCGCTCTCCAGTTCATGAGAATAGTTTTCTTTGCGATACATAACACTGTGACAACCATGTGTGCTGAGTTAATTTCCATGTTGATGTTGTCTAAGTCACCCAGTATGCACAGTGTGGGGCATGCAGGGATGCTACACTTTAGCCATGTTGATAGGTCCTCACAGACTTCAAGCCAGAACTTCTGGACAGGCGCAGAAAACCACAAAGCGTGTGCATAATCATCAGGTGTGTTATCTGTGCAATGTGAGCAGATGTTTGAGTATGTTAGACCCATCCTGAACATCCTTTGTCCTGTATAGTGTGTTCTATGATGGATTTTGTATTGTATGAGCTGTAAATTAGGATTTCGAGTCTTTATGAAGGTGTTCAAACATATTTGTGGTTAGAAGCTATGACCAGAACTGATGGATAAATCTGCCTCCCATTTTGAGGATGGAAGAAACATTGTGTCATCTATCTTAGACAATAATTTATATATTTTTGATAGTAGTTTTGGGGTACAGATGCTTAGAAATTCTGCTACCCTAGTCGGGGGTTGTAAGTCTGGTTGGTGGAGGATATATCCATCCATCCATCCATCATCTGCCGCTTATCCGGGGGTCGGGTCGCGGGGGCAGCAGCTTGAGCAGAGAAACCCAGACGTCTCTGTCCCCGGCCACTTCCTCCAGCTCTTCCGGGGGGACCCCGAGGCGTTCCCAGGCCAGCTGAGAGACATAGTCTCTCCAACGTGTCCTGGGTCTCCCCCGGGGTCTCCTCCCAGTGGGACGTGCCCGGAACACCTCCCCAGGGAGGCGCCCAGGGGGCATCCTAACCAGATGCCCGAGCCACCTCATCTGACTCCTCTCAATGCGGAGGAGCAGCGGTTCTACTCCGAGCCCCTCCCGGATGACTGAGCTTCTCAACCTATCTCTAAGGGAGAGCCCAGACACCCTGCGGAGGAAACCCATTTCGGCCGCTTGTATTCGCGATCTTGTTCTTTCGGTCACTACCCACAACTCGTGACCATAGGTGAGGATGGGAACGTAGATTGACCAGTAAGTAGAGAGCTTCGCCTTCTGGCTCAGCTCCCTCTTCACAACGACGGGTCGGTGCAGAGCCTGCAACACTGCAGGCGCCGCACCGATCCGCCCGTCAATCTCCCGCTCCATTCGTCCGTCACTCGTGAACAAGACCCCGAGATACTTGAACTCCTCCTCTTGGGGAAGGATCTCATTCCCGACCCGGAGAGAGCATTCCACCCTTTTCCGGCTGAGAACCATAGTCTCGGATTTGGAGGTGCTGATTCTCATCCCAACCGCTTCACACTCGGCTGCGAATCACTCCAGTGAGAGCTGAAGGTCACGGCCTGACGACGCTAACAGAACCACATCATCTGCAAAAAGCAGAGACCCGATTCTGAGGTCGCCAAATGGGACACCCTCAACGCCCTGGCTCCGCCTAGAAATTCTGTCCATAAAAGTTAGAAACAGAATCGGTGACAAAGGGCAGCCCTGACGGAGTCCAACTCTCACCGGAAACGTATCCGACTTACTGCCGGCAATGCGGACCAAACTCTGGCACCGGTCATACAGAGACCGAACGGCCCCTATCAAGGGGTCCGGCACTCCATATTCCCGGAGCACCCCCCACAGGACTCCACGAGGGACACGGTCGAACGCTTTCTCCAAGTCCACAAAACACATGTAGACTGGTTGGGCGAACTCCCATGCACCCTCCAGGATCCTGCCGAGGGTATAGAGCTGGTCCACTGTTCCACGGCCAGGACGAAAGCCACACTGCATCTCCTGAATCCGAGGCTCGATTATCCGACGGATCCTCCTCTCCAATACCCCCGAATAGACCTTACCAGGGAGGCTGAGGAGTGTGATACCCCTATAGTTGGAACACACCCTCCGGTCCCCCTTTTTAAAGAGGGGGACCACCACCCCAATCTGCCAGTCCAGAGGCACTGTCCCCGATGTGCACGCGATACTGCAGAGGCGTGTCAGCCAAGACAGCCCTACAACATCCAGAGCCTTGAGAAACTCAGGACGGACCTCATCCACCCCCGGGGCCTTGCCACCAAGGAGCTTTTTAACCACCTCGGCAACCTCAGCCCCAGAAATGGGAGGCCCCGTCTCCGAGCTCTCCGACTCTGCCTCTTCCGAGCACGTGTGGTAGGATTGAGGAGTTCTACGAAGTACTCCCCCCACCGACTCACAACATCCCTAGTTGAGGTCAGCAAAGCCCCGTCCGCACTGTAAACAGTGTTGACTGTGAGCCGCTTCCCCCCCCCTGAGACGCCGGATGGTGGACCAGAATCTTTTCGAGGCCGTCCGGAAATCGTTCTCCATGGTCTCACCGAACTCCTCCCATGCCCGAGTTTTTGCCTCAGCAACCGCCGAAGCCGTGGCCCGTCTGGCCCGTCGGTACCTATCAGCTTCTTCCAGGGTCCCACTGGCCAAAAAGGCCCAATAGGACTCCTTCTTCAGCTTGACGGCTTCCCTCACCACTGGTGTCCACCAGCAGGTTCGAGGGTTGCCGCCACGACAGGCACCGACCACCTTACGGCCACAACTCCGACCAGCTGCCTCGGCAATGGAGTCACGGAACATGGCCCATTCGGACTCAATGTCCCCCACCTCAAATATGGTTGAAGCTCTGCCGGAGGTGGGAGTTAAAGCTCCTTCTGACGGGGGATTCTGACAAACGCTCCCAGCAGACCCTCACAATACGTTTGGGCCTGCCAGGTCTGATCGGCATCCTCCCCCACCAGCGGAGCCAACTCACCACCAGGTGGTGATCAGTTGACAGCTCCGCCCCTCTCTTCACCCGAGTGTCCAGGACATACGGCCGCAAGTCCGATGATACAACCACAAAGTCGATCATCGAACTGCGGCCAAGGGTGTCCTGGTGCCAAGTGCACATATGGACACCCTTATGCCTGAACATGGTGTTCGTTATGGACAGTCTATGACTGGCACAGAAGTCCAACAACATAACACCACTCTGATTCAGATCGGGGGGGCCGTTCCTCCCAATCACACCCCTCCAGGTCTCACTCTCATTGCCCACGTGAGCATTGAAGTCCCCCAAAAGAATGAGGGAGTCTCCGGTAGGAGCATTCTCCAGTGCCTCCCCCAGAGACTCCAAAAAGGGTAGGTACTCTGAACTGCTGTTTGGCGCATAGGCACAAACAACAGTCAGGACTCGTCCCCCCACCCAAAGGCGGAGGGAGGCTACCCTCTCGTTCACTGGGGTAAACCCCAATGTACTGGCACACAGCCGGGGGGCAATAAGTATGCCCACACCTGCTCTGCGTCTCTCACCACGGGCAACTCCAGAGTGGAAGAGAGTCCAACCCCTCTCAAGAGTACTGGTTCCAGATCCCAAGCCGTGCGTCGAGGTGAGTCCGACTATATCTAACGGTCTGATGAAGTTTCAACAATAAACAACAAACTTTGTATTATGAGAAAGAACCAGACTCATTCTTCAGGAATCCGAAAATAAGCTCTATTTTACGAGTTATGCACGAATTCGGATTCTCCTATAAAACGAATTCCTTAACTCAAACCAAGTTAAGACTGCTTTGTCCTTCATATTTATTCATGTCTAATCAAGTTTCAATGATAAACAACGTTGTACTTTGTAGAATGAGAAAGAACTTCTTCAGCAATAAGCATCTCTCGACAAATGACGAAATACAGATTTTGCTATAAAATTAATTGCTATCAGCCTGACTTAAAACTGTTTGTCTTCCTTATTTATCCACTTCAAATCAAGTTTCAACAATTAAAAAAAATTTGTAGTTTCAGAAAGAACAACTTAATCTTGAGCAATCAGTATAAAAATAAGGTAAGCAAAGGTGCGAATGTCAAACCATACATGATCAAAACAGGGAGCGGAGGTGTTTGGCTGAGACAAGGTGTGAATGTCCACCCATAATTAATGAAAAGCGGGCAACAAGTAGGTTCGAATGCCCAACCATACATCATCAAAAGCAGGAGTGGATATGTTCCGCTGTAAGAAGGTGTGAATGTCCGACCATAGTTGGTAAAAAACGGGTAAGAAAAGGTTAAAATACCCGACTGTACACAATCAGTAGCGGGTGCGGAGTTGTTCGGCTACTAAAAGGTGTGAAAGTCCAACCATGGTTTGTAAAAAGCGGGTAAGAAAAGGTGCGAATGCCCGAAAATGTATGATCAAAAGAGGGAGCGGAGGTGTTCGGCTGCAAGAAGGTGTGAATGTACACCCATAATTACTGAAAAATGGGTAAGAAAAGGTGCGAATGCCCAACTATACATAATCAAAACCAGGAGTGGATGTGTTCGGCTCCAAGAAGGGTTGAATGTCTGACCATAGTTTGTAAAAAGAGGGTAAGAAAAGGTTTGACTGCCCGAACATACACCATCAAAAGAGGGAGCGGAGGTGTTCCGCTGTGAGAAGGTGTGAATGTCCGACCATAGTTGGTAAAAAGCGGGTAAGAAAAGGTTAAAATACCCGACTGTACACAATCAATAGCGGGAGCGGAGTTGTTCGGCTCCTAAAAGATGTGAAAGTCCGACTATGGTTTGTAAAAAGCGGGTAAGAAAAGGTGCTAATGCCCGACAATGTATGATCAAAAGAGGGAGTGGAGGTTTTCGGCTGTAAGAAGGTCTGAATGTCCAACTATAATTTGTAAAAACCGGGTAAGAAAAGGCTTGAAAGCCCGACTATACACCATCATAAGCGGGAGAGGAGGTGTTCAGCTGCAAGAAGGTGTGAATGTCCACCCATAATTACTGAAAAATGGGTAAGAAAAGGTGCGAATGCCCAAACATACATCATCAAAAGCAGGAGTGGATGTGTTGGGCTACAAGACGGTTTGAAAGTCCGACCATGGTTTGTAAAAAACGGGTAAGAAAAGGTGCGAATGCCCGACAATGTATGATCAAAAGCGGGAGCGGAGGTTTTTGGCTACAAGAAGGTTTGAATGTCCGACCATAGTTTGTAAAAAGCGGGTAAGAAAAGGTTCAAATGCCTGACAAATACACCATCAAAAGCGGGAGCAGAGCTTTTCGACTGCAAGTAGGTGTGAATGTCCAGCCATAATTACTCACAAACGGGTAAGAAAAGGTAGTATTGCCAGACCATACATGATCAAAACAGGGAGCTGAGGTGGTTCAGCACCAAGGTGTGAATGTCTGACTATAGTTTGTAAAAAGCGGGTAAGATAAGGTGCGAATGCCCGACAATGTATGATCAACAGAGGGAGCGGAGGTTTTTGGCTACAAGGTTTGAATGTCCGACCATAGTTTGTAAAAAGCGGGTAAGAAAAGGTTCAAATGCCTGACTATACACCATCAAAAGCGGGAGCGGAGGTGTTCCGCTGTAAGACGGTGTGAATGTCCGACCATAGTTGGTAAAAAGCGGGTAAGAAAAGGTTAAAATACCCGACTGTACACAATCAATAGGGGGAGCGGAGTTGTTTGGCTACAAGAAGGTATGAAAGTCCAACCATGGTTTGTAAAAAGCTGGTAAAAAAGGTTCGAATGCCCGAATATATACCATCAAAAGCGGAAGCGGAGGTGTTCGGCTGCAAGAAGGTGTGAACGTCCGACCAAAGTTTGTAAAAAGCAGTTAAGAAAAGGTTCGAATATCCAACCAAACATAATCAAAAGTGGGAGCAGAGCTGTTCGACTGCAAGTAGGTGTGAATGTCCAGCCATAATTACTCACAAACTGGTAAGAAAAGGTAGTATTGCCAGACCATACATGATCAAAACAGGGAGCGGAGGTGGTTCAGCTGCAAGGTGTGAATGTCTGACTATAGTTTGTAAAAAGCGGGTAAGATAAGGTGCGAATGCCCGACAATGTATGATCAAAAGAGGGAGCAGAGGTTTTCGGCAGCAAGAAGGTCTGAATGTCCGACCATAGTTTGTAAAAAGCGGGTAAGAAAAGGTTCAAATGCCTGACTATACACCATCAAAAGCGGGAGCGGAGATGTTCCGCTGTAAGATTGTGTGAATGTCCGACCATAGTTAGTAAAAAGCGGGTAAGAAAAGGTTAAAATACCCGACTGTACACAATCAATAGGAATGAATTTTATAGCAAAATCCGAAATCATGCATAACTCCGCAAAAGGAACGTATTGCTCAACCAAAGGGATGCTTCTTTCTCATTCAGGGTAATATGAGGAACTTTATGCTTGATACATTTTAGACATGGATAACTATGAAGGACAAAGCAATTTTAACTTGGTTTGAGCAAAGCAATTCATTTTATAGGAAAATCCGAAATCGTGTAGGACTCATGAAAGTAAGCTTATTCTCGGATTCCTGATCCTCCAGTGTTGCTCTTTCCTATACTGCAAAATACAGCCTTGTTCTTTGTTGAAATCGATATAGACATTGATAAATATGAAGGACAAAGCAGTTTCCACTTTGTTTGAGTGAAGGAATTAATTTTCTAGCAAAATCCCAAATCAAGCAGAAAGTATGAAAATAAGCTTGTTTTCGGATTCCTGATCCTTCAGTGTTGCTATTTCTTCTACTGCAAAATACAATGTTGTTCTTTGTTGAAGTAAATCTAGACATTGATAAATATGAAGGACAAAGAAGTTTTCACTTGGTTTGAGTGAAGGAATTCATTTTATACATAAAATCCCAAATCATGCAGAACGTATGAAAATAAGCTTATTCTCGGATTCCTGATCCTTCAGTGTTGCTTTTTCTTCTACTGCAAAATACAATGTTGTTCTTTGTTGAAGTCGATCTAGACATTGATAAATATGAAGGACAAAGCAGTTTTAACTTGGTTTGAGTGAAGGAATTCATTTTATACATAAAATCCCAAATCATGCAGAACGTATGAAAATAAGCTTATTCTCGGATTACTGATCCTTCAGTGTTGCTCATTCTTCTACTGCAAAATCCAGTGTTGTTCTTTGTTGAAGTCAATCTAGACATTGATAAATATGAAGGACAAAGCAGTTTTAACATAGTTTGAGTGAAGGCATTCATTTATAGTAAAATCAATAATCGTGCAGAACTCATGAAAATAAGCTTATTCTCGGATTCCTAAAACTTTTGATTTGCTCTTTCTTTACTGCAAAGTACAATGTTGTTCTTTGTTGAAGTCGATCTATACATTGATAAATATGAAGGACAAAGCAGTTTTCACTTGGTTTGAGTGAAGGATTTGCAGCTGAAAACCTCCCGCTCCCGCTTTTTGTTGTGTATAGTCGGGCTTTCGAGCCTTTTCTTACCCGGTTTTTAGAAATTATGGTTGGACATTCAGACCTTGCAGCCGAAGACCTCCCCTCCCTCTTTTGATCATACATTGTCGGGCATTCGCACCTTGTCTTACCCGCTTTTTACAAACTATAGTCAGACATTCACACCTTGCAGCTGAACCACCTCAGCTCCCTGTTTTGATCATGTATGGTCTGGCAATACTACCTTTCCTTACCCGTTTGTGAGTAATTATGGCTGGACATTCACACCTACTTGCAGTCGAACAACTCCGCTCCCTCTTTTGTTGGTGTATGTTTGGGCATTCGAACCTTTTCTTACCCGCTTTTTACAAACTATGCTCGGACATTCAAACCTTCTTGTAGCCGAACACATCCACTCCTGCTTTTGATGATGTATGGTTGGGCATTCAAACCTACTTGTTGCCAGCTTTTCATTAATTTTGGGTTGACATTCACACCTTGTCACAGCCAAACACCTCCGCTCCCTGTTTTGATCATGTATGGTTGGACATTCGCACCTTTTCTCACCCGCTTTTTGCCAACTATGGTCGGCTGTTCACAGCTTCCTCTCCACCATACTTGTATGGTGGGATATTCACACCCACTTGCATCCGAAGACCTTTTGTTGATATTTAGTCGGTCATTCGCAGCTTACCCGCTTTTGGCAAACTATGGCCTTCATGCAGCCAAACACCTCTGATCTCGCTTTTGATGATGTAAGGTTGGGCATTCAGACCTTGCTTCACCTGCTTTTCACCAAATATAGTCGGACATTCACACCTTCTTGCAGCCGAACACTTCCGCTCCACCTTTTAGTGTTCTATCACACCTTTTTTTTCACCGCATTTTATAGATTATGGTTGGAAATTCTCAACCACTCTCATCCGAAGACCTCTCCTTCCGCTTTTGTTAATATATTTGAACTTTAGTCGGACATTCACACCTTCTTGCAGCTGAACCACCTCCGCTCCCTGTTTTGATCATGTATGGTTTGGCAATACTACCTTTTCTTACCCGTTTGTTAGTAATTATGGCTGGACATTCACACCTACTTGCAGCCGAACACCACCTCTCCCGCTTTTGATGATGTATGGACCGGCATTCTTACCTTTTCTAACACATTTTTCATTAATTATGGTCGGAGATTCACACTTACTCACAGCCGAACAACTCCGCTCCCGCATTTGATGGTGTATAGTCGGGCATTCTCACCCTTTCTCATCAGCTTTTTGCAAATTATGATCTGACATTCACACCTGCTTTTGATAATGTATGGTTGGGCATTCGCACCTTTTCTTACCCATTTTTCAGTAATTATGGGTGGACATTCACACCTTCTTGCAGCTGAACACCTCCTCTCCCGCTATTGATTGTGTACAGTCGGGTATTTTAACCTTTTCTTACCCGCTTTTTACCAAATATGGTCGGACATTCACACCGTCTTACAGCGGAACACCTCTGCTCCCGCTTTTGATGGTGTATAGTCAGGCATTTGAACCTTTTCTTACCCGCTTTTTACAAACTATGGTCGGACATTCAAACCTTCTTGTAGCCGAAAACCTCCGCTCCCTCTTTTGATTATACATTGTTGGGCATTCGCACCTTATTTACAAACTATAGTCAGACATTCACACCTTGCAGCTGAGCCACCTCAGCTCCCTGTTTTGATAGTGTATGTTCGGGCATTCGAACCTATTCTTACCCCCTTTTTACAAACTATGCTCGGAGATTCACACCTACTCACAGCCGAACAACTCCGCTCCCGCATTTGATGATGTCTTGTCCGGCATTCTAGTCTCTTCTAACACATTTTTCAGCAATTATGGTTGGACATTCACACCTACTCACAGCCGAACACTTCCGCTCCCGCATTTGATGGTGTATAGCCGGGCATTCTCACCCTTTCTCATCAGCTTTTTGCAAATTATGATCTGACATTCACACCTACTTGCAGTCGAACAGCTCTGCTCCCGCTTTTGATTATGTTTGGTTGGATATTCGAACCTTTTCTTAACTGCTTTTTACAAACTTTGGTCGGACGTTCACACCTTCTTGCAGCCGAACACATCCACTTCCACTTTTGATGGTATATATTCGGGCATTCGAACCTTTTCTTACCCGCTTTTACAAACCGTGGTCAGACTTTCACACCTTCTTGTAGCCAAACAACTCCGCTCCCGCTATTGATTGTGTACAGTCGGGTATTTTAACCTTTTCTTACCCACTTTTTACCAACTATGGTCGGACATTTACACCTTCTTACAGCGGAACCCCTCCGCTCCCTCTTTTGATGGTCTATGTTCGGGCATTCGAACCTTTTCTTACCCGCTTTTTACAAACTATGGTCGGACATTCAAACCTTCTTGTAGCCGAACACATCCACTCCTGCTTTTGATGATGTATGGTTGGGCATTTTCACCTTTTCTTACCCATTTTTCAGTAATTATGGGTGGACATTCACACCTTCTTGCAGCTGAACAACTCCTCTCCCGCTTATGATCATGTGCGGTTTGATATTCGAAAATTTTCTTTCATGTTTTAAAGCAATTATTGATGGACATTCAAATCTTCTTGTAGCCGAACATATCCACTCCTGCTTTTGATGATGTATGGTTTGGCATTTGCACCCTTTTTTTTACCCATTTTTCAGGAATTTTGGGTGGACATTCAGACCTTCTTGCAGCCGAAAACCTCCGCTCCCTCTTTTGATCATACATTGTCGGGCATTCGCACCTTATCTTACCCGCTTTTTACAAACTATAGTCAGACATTCACACCTTGCAGCTGAACCACCTCCGCTCCCTGTTTTGATCATGTATGGTCTGGCAATACTACCTTTTCTTACCCGTTTGTGAGTAATTAATCCCAAAATATTGAGCATAAAATAAGTCTTTATGCTGATGATGTATTACTTTTCCTTCAGAACTCACAGACGTCTCTCAGTCACACGATCACACTCATAAATAAATTCTCAGCACTTTCTGACTACTCTATCAACTGGTCTAAGACCACAGTTCTGCCCATTAACTGTAGGGTCCATAATATACCTGCGATCATTTTACAGTCAGGAAATATTAGATATTTAGGCATAAACATTTCCTCCAGGCTCTCAGAGCTAACAAAGCTAAATTATGTGCAATTATTAAAGACAGTAGAGGACGATCTCTCGTTGGAAGTCCTTACCCATATCACTTATGGGGAGAGTTACATCCATTAAAATGATGATACTACCAAAAGTTAACTATTTGTTCTCAATGATCCCCATAAAACCATCTGCTACTTGGTTTAAGTCACTAGATTCATGCATCTCCAAATTTCTGTGGAAAAACAAACCACCACGTATTAGTTTAAAAACCCTACAGAAGACCAAGGACAGTGGTGGATTAGATTTACCTCATTTTCAGCACTATTCCTTAGACAATAGGTTACAATATATATCAAAATGGTTTAAACCTTGTTGTTGTCACAGTTCCCAGAGACGTTGTAATCGTTGAGGATTCTATATTCACCCCCTCATTAGAGGCACGTAATGCAGATTGATGACACTGAATCTTCTTCTCTGTTCATTGCTGGCATCATTCCCAGCATCGTAAGTGTTCGTGGCATTGTTAGCCTCTTCTTCTGGATCTTGATATCGAGAATCCTTTTGTATTTCTGGTTTGTCAGTACTCTGTCTTCGTTCACCGGAGTCTTTGTCTTTTTGTCCTTGAGTTTGGTGATTTTTTCTTCTTTTGATGCCTTGACACAATGTGACAGGTGATACCACGTGGGAGATCCTGTAACTTGGACTGCTGTCCCTGTGCTGCGAAATGGCTGTGCTGCTCAAATGGTCTCTCCTTCATCATGGTTACATGCTGCCATTCCGACATCTCGCCATTCCGACATGGGTCTCCAATTGTCGGAATGGCGACACTTAATTTTTTATCAAACGTCCCACCATTCCGACACTTTTTTCCTCCTATGGTCGGAATGGCGGTATGTTTTTTGTTTTTTTTAACATACCGCCATTCCGACAGTTCCTTTTAATAGCCTATTTTTTACCCAAAACATTTTGCACTAATGATATGCCGGCGCAAATACGCCCTAAAGTTTGGCGCACAAGCTTTGCACATGCAGAGGCCACAGCCTCGCAAACAAACTTTAATAATCTATTATCAAAATCCCCTGAATTTCAAATATAAAAATACAGATATTAATGTAACTCTGGCGAGACTGAAACTGATTAAGCAGAAATACAGTGTCAGTGAGCTGTCACAGCAGCCAGCTGGAGCGGAGCTCTCCACAGAGCCCATGCGTCTTTTGCACGCTGTCATCATATGCAAAAGTAATAAATGCAATTACAGATATCACGGCTACTGCACAGGACACAGTTGCGAGCACTCTGCCTTGACTTGCCAATAGGAGAAGAGAGAAATGACAGCATAGAACGTATAAAACACAACAAAATTCAGTAAAAACGTTTATTCATGTTATTCACGTGATTTATGAGTACTCACTCCAATTTTGGGAAGCGCGGATGGGCTTTGCACATTTGGCACAAACACACAGCCGCAACGGTTGTAGCTTTATACAGCCTGTTGATATCTTAAGGACCTAACTGGTCACACCTGGGAGTAAATGTCATGTAGAGATTGTTTTTACATGACATTACAGCTGAACATATAGCTTTCATCCACAAACCAACGTGGGAGAGCCCGAAGACGCATGTGCCAGACGCACATAGGCATGCGTAAAACCAATTTTGACCACTTCATACTGTTTATTTGCTTTCTTTTAGTTAACTTTCGTTTCTTTTGGATTCTTGTGCGTGTTATGGAGCCGTTTTGGTCCATGTTTGTAAGCCTTTTTTTCCTGGATTAAATTTTCGGAAGTTGAAACAAGTGGCATTGGAGTGTGATTGAAAACCACCGCGGACTGCTTCTCCTCCTCCAGTTGCCGAGACTTTGTGTTTTTAATAACGCTTGTCTATAAACATGTGTTAAACATATAAATTGCATGAACAGAAAGAAGGGACTCACCTGTTGAGTAACACACATTTCCTTATACGGAAAGCCTTGTCGGAATGGTGGGACATTTGAACGTCAGAATAGCGGGATGTCGCAATGGTGGGATGTCGGAATGGTGGGACGTTTGCATGTCGGAATGGTGGTATGTCGGAATGGTGGTATGTCGGAATGGTGGGATGTCGGAATAGCGGGATGTCGGAATGGCGGGATTTCGGAATGGGTGTTGCCACCCCCTTCATCATATACACAGTTATTTATACATCACCTTCCACCATGAAGCGTTGTCCCTTTTTGTTTCTCTCTTTGTTCTTAAAATGCTGTTATGCATGTCTAAACCAATCCATTAAATTAGATCATTTTGGCAGTAAAGCGATCTACAATGTGCTTGGTCGCAAAGCTGCTCATCTGTGGTAAACAGCTCTTCAGAAAGGCATTCTTTAATTGATTTCACTAATTCTATGTAATAATTTTGTGATTTCCTACTACACTTCTTCTCCCATCTGTCTGAGTATTTAATATTGTCTGGGTCCCGTTAAAACATGTATTTTTCCCATCTAATTCCTTGTTTGCTTTAAAACAAGTATTCCCCATTTTCTATCCCTTCAGTAGCCAACCAGTTTGTATGGAGTACACTGGAGCAACTTGACTGATCAGTAAAACACTGCTTTTGTTGTCACCGCAAGGCTTCCCCCGTCGGTTGTTTCACTGAGACACTACTGAGTAACTATAACTCAACACAGTTTATACACATAACATTCCTATACATACTAACAAACAAACAAACAATTATTTATCGCAATTTTCTCATCTCTGTTTGAACGTACACCCAGGTAAATAGTCCTGTAGTCTTCTCATACCGACTATGGACCCATTCATTGTTTAACTTCACTGTTTTGCAAATCCTAATTGAATATTACACATTGACATTGAACTTTACTTGATAAGCAGGTCTTCATTGCATTCAGCAGCCTATATGTGAGCATCTATGTGTAAGCTGTTCTTCTTTGCATTTATCAGCAGCAAGCAATTCTTCATTGCACATGCATATGAAAATAGTAAAACAATTCCAATGCGTTAGCGAAACCTTCTATATCAGGAGTGTCCATCATGATGCTGGGAATAGAACCTCTTTCCTAGAATAGTTCAACCTTCATTACTCAACTGATCATAACTCCGCAATGAGCACATTTCAAAGTATCATTCCTCTACATGTATTCAAAAATCTATGTGTAAATGTTTAATATTTCTTATATTTGTTGATGTCATTCTGTGTGCATGTGGCCTAAACCCAATCTCTGTGTGGCAATTTTAATTTAAACAAGTTGAACTCTGCCTCTGATCATTTAAAAAAGGTGTGTACCAATATCAACCTTTCTCAGGTAATTACTGATCCTACAAAACCAAAGAGATCCTTCAAGGTTGTCCCTGATTGGCTCAATCTTAACAAATCAAAGGTAGAAAATCCGCAGTATCTGAACTTGGTGTTAGTTATCACTGCTCAATAGCCTGTATCAGAATTGCAAAAATGAAAACATTAGGTCCACGCTTGGTATCCAGATCCTGAAACATCTCCATGAGCAGGCTTTTTTTTAACTGATCTGTTGAATAGTTATATGACACTGTTAAAATCCCAGATGAAGATCTAGCACTTGACCATTTTTGTAAATCTTCTAATTCCATAGTTGATAAACACGCCCCTTTTAAAAAGTATAGAACTTAGAACAGGTCTATCCCTGGCTTTCGGCAGAACTGTCTTCTTTACTTTTTTTTCCCCTTGTCCTGTTCAGCATTATGTCAGAAGAATTGTAGTCTGAATACCTTTGATGCCAAACAGATTTGTTTTGCCAAGGGAAGTTTTATAAATGTAAAGCTCCCCTTGATGCGCATTTATTTATTTCTGTTTACAATATATGACATGAACTGAACTGAACCGGACCGGGGGACAAGGAAAGAAGAAGAGGAAAGAAGAGGAAACAGAACAAAAATAGAAACAAAAACCAGACAACCAGCTGCTACACCTGTAAAAAACAAAACAGACAACAATCCATGGCCTATGAGGGGAATCCAGCCTTAGCGCCACCAGGAGCACCTGAAAGCAGACAAGCAGAGAAAAAACAAACACACAAACAAACAAAAACAAGCACAAGAAGCGGCAATCGCATACAACACAGCTGTGGATATAGATGACCTGAGACGACATGATAATACATCAACTGCTTAGTGACCATGCTACTGGACTAATGAATGTGTGTGTGTGTGTGTGTGAGAACATGCAACACCCATGGCACAGGACCTACATGATAACCGTGCTTAGTTATGAGTGTATAAGCGTACAGGGCCACAATCCACAGCCCCCCCCCCCCCCCCCCCCCCCCCCCCCCAAGCAATCAGAAGCAGGCAGAGAGGGCCACAAGACCCAGGCCACCAGCAGCCCCCACAGAGCACAGAACCCAGGCAGCCCACCGCAGGGGCAACCACGCATCCACCCAGAAGACTGCAGAGGAAGCCCCCGGAAAGAGCCCCCATAAGCATAGGGCAGAGGCACTCTGGGAACCAGGGGTAACAGCCCACCGACCCCGCCAGGCCCCAGCCGCCCAGACATGGGCCGTGCACTGGACCGGGGCCCCAGGAGCCCGAGCGCCCCCAAACCCCCCGGCAGAGGCCCCACCCAATACCCAGGAGGGCCAAGCGCCCCAGACAGCCACAAAGTGGGTCAGCGCCTGCCCCAGCGCCCCTGGCCAAGTGCCCTGGGAGTCAAGACGTGCCCACAGGTGGGTGAAGTCGCGAGCAGTGGGGAGAGGCAACGCTGATGCCCCATCGGGAGAAACACAGGCAGGCCAGGCGACAGCAAGTCCCAGATCCAGGCCCAATCATTACCACACACACTTTCACGTCCCATACATCCACACATCCACACATCCTACCTCCCTCGACTCTGCTGGGGTGTAGTGCAGCGGGCACACCAGGAGGCCAGCAACCCCCCAGCCACCACAGACCCCGAACCAGCAGAACAATTAATTAATCCACCTGGCCCCTCCTGCCCCGAGCAGACACCAGGAAGCAGGGGTGTGCGAAGAAGACCCCTCCCCTCACCCTTCTGGCTCTTCAATATTTTCTAATAGTGAGCAATTAAAATTGAGGGGCAGCCAAACTTGTAGAACTGGGAGCGCGGCACTCTGGGCAGCCTACATACCCAAAGAGCCCCGCCCACCAGATGCCACTCAGTGTAACCACCCCCCAAGACCTTATGTGTGTGTGTGAGTGTGTTTGATAAGTAGTAATGTCTAAGGTGTAATTAAAACAGGGGCAGGGAACTGCAGAGTGCAACCAAAGGGGACCACCTACGTGGCCCCATCCACACGCCCCCAAAACCCTTCATGTGTGAGTGTGTGCTGTGTACAGGAGCCAGAAGGGAGAGGGGTATGGGGATATATACCGGGGGAGCTACTCTCCCCCAGAGAGGGCAGCCAGGGACTGGCTGCAATAGGCATCCCCGCTACCTGGGAGCCAACAATGGGCAGGAGGGCCTGATGTCCACCAGGCTCGGGGCCTGCAGCGACCATATTCCGGGAGCTACTGTACCCCCAGAAGGTACCCATCCCGCCCCACCCCACTCAACCCAACCCCACCCAGGAGGACCTCTACAAAAAACAAACAAACAACATAAAAAAACAATCAAACAAACCACCCGGTCACACCAGTCGCAGCAGCCCGGGCCTGAGACCCACCATCACCCAGCAACCCACCACCACCACTATGTGATAAAACTAATCAGAGGGGACCAGAGAGAATGAAATTCAGCCAATTGATGTTTTGAGGAGGCAGACATTGTTTCCATGCTAATATAATCTAAAAGAAAATTTCTAAACTGGTTAATACACAGATTGTTCTTCGCTCTCCAGTTCATGAGAATAGTTTTCTTTGCGATACATAACACTGTGACAACCATGTGTGCTGAGTTAATTTCCATGTTGATGTTGTCTAAGTCACCCAGTATGCACAGTGTGGGGCATGCAGGGATGCTACACTTTAGCCATGTTGATAGGTCCTCACAGACTTCAAGCCAGAACTTCTGGACAGGCGCAGAAAACCACAAAGCGTGTGCATAATCATCAGGTGTGTTATCTGTGCAATGTGAGCAGATGTTTGAGTATGTTAGACCCATCCTGAACATCCTTTGTCCTGTATAGTGTGTTCTATGATGGATTTTGTATTGTATGAGCTGTAAATTAGGATTTCGAGTCTTTATGAAGGTGTTCAAACATATTTGTGGTTAGAAGCTATGACCAGAACTGATGGATAAATCTGCCTCCCATTTTGAGGATGGAAGAAACATTGTGTCATCTATCTTAGACAATAATTTATATATTTTTGATAGTAGTTTTGGGGTACAGATGCTTAGAAATTCTGCTACCCTAGTCGGGGGTTGTAAGTCTGGTTGGTGGAGGATATATCCATCCATCCATCCATCATCTGCCGCTTATCCGGGGGTCGGGTCGCGGGGGCAGCAGCTTGAGCAGAGAAACCCAGACGTCTCTGTCCCCGGCCACTTCCTCCAGCTCTTCCGGGGGGACCCCGAGGCGTTCCCAGGCCAGCTGAGAGACATAGTCTCTCCAACGTGTCCTGGGTCTCCCCCGGGGTCTCCTCCCAGTGGGACGTGCCCGGAACACCTCCCCAGGGAGGCGCCCAGGGGGCATCCTAACCAGATGCCCGAGCCACCTCATCTGACTCCTCTCAATGCGGAGGAGCAGCGGTTCTACTCCGAGCCCCTCCCGGATGACTGAGCTTCTCAACCTATCTCTAAGGGAGAGCCCAGACACCCTGCGGAGGAAACCCATTTCGGCCGCTTGTATTCGCGATCTTGTTCTTTCGGTCACTACCCACAACTCGTGACCATAGGTGAGGATGGGAACGTAGATTGACCAGTAAGTAGAGAGCTTCGCCTTCTGGCTCAGCTCCCTCTTCACAACGACGGGTCGGTGCAGAGCCTGCAACACTGCAGGCGCCGCACCGATCCGCCCGTCAATCTCCCGCTCCATTCGTCCGTCACTCGTGAACAAGACCCCGAGATACTTGAACTCCTCCTCTTGGGGAAGGATCTCATTCCCGACCCGGAGAGAGCATTCCACCCTTTTCCGGCTGAGAACCATAGTCTCGGATTTGGAGGTGCTGATTCTCATCCCAACCGCTTCACACTCGGCTGCGAATCACTCCAGTGAGAGCTGAAGGTCACGGCCTGACGACGCTAACAGAACCACATCATCTGCAAAAAGCAGAGACCCGATTCTGAGGTCGCCAAATGGGACACCCTCAACGCCCTGGCTCCGCCTAGAAATTCTGTCCATAAAAGTTAGAAACAGAATCGGTGACAAAGGGCAGCCCTGACGGAGTCCAACTCTCACCGGAAACGTATCCGACTTACTGCCGGCAATGCGGACCAAACTCTGGCACCGGTCATACAGAGACCGAACGGCCCCTATCAAGGGGTCCGGCACTCCATATTCCCGGAGCACCCCCCACAGGACTCCACGAGGGACACGGTCGAACGCTTTCTCCAAGTCCACAAAACACATGTAGACTGGTTGGGCGAACTCCCATGCACCCTCCAGGATCCTGCCGAGGGTATAGAGCTGGTCCACTGTTCCACGGCCAGGACGAAAGCCACACTGCATCTCCTGAATCCGAGGCTCGATTATCCGACGGATCCTCCTCTCCAATACCCCCGAATAGACCTTACCAGGGAGGCTGAGGAGTGTGATACCCCTATAGTTGGAACACACCCTCCGGTCCCCCTTTTTAAAGAGGGGGACCACCACCCCAATCTGCCAGTCCAGAGGCACTGTCCCCGATGTGCACGCGATACTGCAGAGGCGTGTCAGCCAAGACAGCCCTACAACATCCAGAGCCTTGAGAAACTCAGGACGGACCTCATCCACCCCCGGGGCCTTGCCACCAAGGAGCTTTTTAACCACCTCGGCAACCTCAGCCCCAGAAATGGGAGGCCCCGTCTCCGAGCTCTCCGACTCTGCCTCTTCCGAGCACGTGTGGTAGGATTGAGGAGTTCTACGAAGTACTCCCCCCACCGACTCACAACATCCCTAGTTGAGGTCAGCAAAGCCCCGTCCGCACTGTAAACAGTGTTGACTGTGAGCCGCTTCCCCCCCCCTGAGACGCCGGATGGTGGACCAGAATCTTTTCGAGGCCGTCCGGAAATCGTTCTCCATGGTCTCACCGAACTCCTCCCATGCCCGAGTTTTTGCCTCAGCAACCGCCGAAGCCGTGGCCCGTCTGGCCCGTCGGTACCTATCAGCTTCTTCCAGGGTCCCACTGGCCAAAAAGGCCCAATAGGACTCCTTCTTCAGCTTGACGGCTTCCCTCACCACTGGTGTCCACCAGCAGGTTCGAGGGTTGCCGCCACGACAGGCACCGACCACCTTACGGCCACAACTCCGACCAGCTGCCTCGGCAATGGAGTCACGGAACATGGCCCATTCGGACTCAATGTCCCCCACCTCAAATATGGTTGAAGCTCTGCCGGAGGTGGGAGTTAAAGCTCCTTCTGACGGGGGATTCTGACAAACGCTCCCAGCAGACCCTCACAATACGTTTGGGCCTGCCAGGTCTGATCGGCATCCTCCCCCACCAGCGGAGCCAACTCACCACCAGGTGGTGATCAGTTGACAGCTCCGCCCCTCTCTTCACCCGAGTGTCCAGGACATACGGCCGCAAGTCCGATGATACAACCACAAAGTCGATCATCGAACTGCGGCCAAGGGTGTCCTGGTGCCAAGTGCACATATGGACACCCTTATGCCTGAACATGGTGTTCGTTATGGACAGTCTATGACTGGCACAGAAGTCCAACAACATAACACCACTCTGATTCAGATCGGGGGGGCCGTTCCTCCCAATCACACCCCTCCAGGTCTCACTCTCATTGCCCACGTGAGCATTGAAGTCCCCCAAAAGAATGAGGGAGTCTCCGGTAGGAGCATTCTCCAGTGCCTCCCCCAGAGACTCCAAAAAGGGTAGGTACTCTGAACTGCTGTTTGGCGCATAGGCACAAACAACAGTCAGGACTCGTCCCCCCACCCAAAGGCGGAGGGAGGCTACCCTCTCGTTCACTGGGGTAAACCCCAATGTACTGGCACACAGCCGGGGGGCAATAAGTATGCCCACACCTGCTCTGCGTCTCTCACCACGGGCAACTCCAGAGTGGAAGAGAGTCCAACCCCTCTCAAGAGTACTGGTTCCAGATCCCAAGCCGTGCGTCGAGGTGAGTCCGACTATATCTAACGGTCTGATGAAGTTTCAACAATAAACAACAAACTTTGTATTATGAGAAAGAACCAGACTCATTCTTCAGGAATCCGAAAATAAGCTCTATTTTACGAGTTATGCACGAATTCGGATTCTCCTATAAAACGAATTCCTTAACTCAAACCAAGTTAAGACTGCTTTGTCCTTCATATTTATTCATGTCTAATCAAGTTTCAATGATAAACAACGTTGTACTTTGTAGAATGAGAAAGAACTTCTTCAGCAATAAGCATCTCTCGACAAATGACGAAATACAGATTTTGCTATAAAATTAATTGCTATCAGCCTGACTTAAAACTGTTTGTCTTCCTTATTTATCCACTTCAAATCAAGTTTCAACAATTAAAAAAAATTTGTAGTTTCAGAAAGAACAACTTAATCTTGAGCAATCAGTATAAAAATAAGGTAAGCAAAGGTGCGAATGTCAAACCATACATGATCAAAACAGGGAGCGGAGGTGTTTGGCTGAGACAAGGTGTGAATGTCCACCCATAATTAATGAAAAGCGGGCAACAAGTAGGTTCGAATGCCCAACCATACATCATCAAAAGCAGGAGTGGATATGTTCCGCTGTAAGAAGGTGTGAATGTCCGACCATAGTTGGTAAAAAACGGGTAAGAAAAGGTTAAAATACCCGACTGTACACAATCAGTAGCGGGTGCGGAGTTGTTCGGCTACTAAAAGGTGTGAAAGTCCAACCATGGTTTGTAAAAAGCGGGTAAGAAAAGGTGCGAATGCCCGAAAATGTATGATCAAAAGAGGGAGCGGAGGTGTTCGGCTGCAAGAAGGTGTGAATGTACACCCATAATTACTGAAAAATGGGTAAGAAAAGGTGCGAATGCCCAACTATACATAATCAAAACCAGGAGTGGATGTGTTCGGCTCCAAGAAGGGTTGAATGTCTGACCATAGTTTGTAAAAAGAGGGTAAGAAAAGGTTTGACTGCCCGAACATACACCATCAAAAGAGGGAGCGGAGGTGTTCCGCTGTGAGAAGGTGTGAATGTCCGACCATAGTTGGTAAAAAGCGGGTAAGAAAAGGTTAAAATACCCGACTGTACACAATCAATAGCGGGAGCGGAGTTGTTCGGCTCCTAAAAGATGTGAAAGTCCGACTATGGTTTGTAAAAAGCGGGTAAGAAAAGGTGCTAATGCCCGACAATGTATGATCAAAAGAGGGAGTGGAGGTTTTCGGCTGTAAGAAGGTCTGAATGTCCAACTATAATTTGTAAAAACCGGGTAAGAAAAGGCTTGAAAGCCCGACTATACACCATCATAAGCGGGAGAGGAGGTGTTCAGCTGCAAGAAGGTGTGAATGTCCACCCATAATTACTGAAAAATGGGTAAGAAAAGGTGCGAATGCCCAAACATACATCATCAAAAGCAGGAGTGGATGTGTTGGGCTACAAGACGGTTTGAAAGTCCGACCATGGTTTGTAAAAAACGGGTAAGAAAAGGTGCGAATGCCCGACAATGTATGATCAAAAGCGGGAGCGGAGGTTTTTGGCTACAAGAAGGTTTGAATGTCCGACCATAGTTTGTAAAAAGCGGGTAAGAAAAGGTTCAAATGCCTGACAAATACACCATCAAAAGCGGGAGCAGAGCTTTTCGACTGCAAGTAGGTGTGAATGTCCAGCCATAATTACTCACAAACGGGTAAGAAAAGGTAGTATTGCCAGACCATACATGATCAAAACAGGGAGCTGAGGTGGTTCAGCACCAAGGTGTGAATGTCTGACTATAGTTTGTAAAAAGCGGGTAAGATAAGGTGCGAATGCCCGACAATGTATGATCAACAGAGGGAGCGGAGGTTTTTGGCTACAAGGTTTGAATGTCCGACCATAGTTTGTAAAAAGCGGGTAAGAAAAGGTTCAAATGCCTGACTATACACCATCAAAAGCGGGAGCGGAGGTGTTCCGCTGTAAGACGGTGTGAATGTCCGACCATAGTTGGTAAAAAGCGGGTAAGAAAAGGTTAAAATACCCGACTGTACACAATCAATAGGGGGAGCGGAGTTGTTTGGCTACAAGAAGGTATGAAAGTCCAACCATGGTTTGTAAAAAGCTGGTAAAAAAGGTTCGAATGCCCGAATATATACCATCAAAAGCGGAAGCGGAGGTGTTCGGCTGCAAGAAGGTGTGAACGTCCGACCAAAGTTTGTAAAAAGCAGTTAAGAAAAGGTTCGAATATCCAACCAAACATAATCAAAAGTGGGAGCAGAGCTGTTCGACTGCAAGTAGGTGTGAATGTCCAGCCATAATTACTCACAAACTGGTAAGAAAAGGTAGTATTGCCAGACCATACATGATCAAAACAGGGAGCGGAGGTGGTTCAGCTGCAAGGTGTGAATGTCTGACTATAGTTTGTAAAAAGCGGGTAAGATAAGGTGCGAATGCCCGACAATGTATGATCAAAAGAGGGAGCAGAGGTTTTCGGCAGCAAGAAGGTCTGAATGTCCGACCATAGTTTGTAAAAAGCGGGTAAGAAAAGGTTCAAATGCCTGACTATACACCATCAAAAGCGGGAGCGGAGATGTTCCGCTGTAAGATTGTGTGAATGTCCGACCATAGTTAGTAAAAAGCGGGTAAGAAAAGGTTAAAATACCCGACTGTACACAATCAATAGGAATGAATTTTATAGCAAAATCCGAAATCATGCATAACTCCGCAAAAGGAACGTATTGCTCAACCAAAGGGATGCTTCTTTCTCATTCAGGGTAATATGAGGAACTTTATGCTTGATACATTTTAGACATGGATAACTATGAAGGACAAAGCAATTTTAACTTGGTTTGAGCAAAGCAATTCATTTTATAGGAAAATCCGAAATCGTGTAGGACTCATGAAAGTAAGCTTATTCTCGGATTCCTGATCCTCCAGTGTTGCTCTTTCCTATACTGCAAAATACAGCCTTGTTCTTTGTTGAAATCGATATAGACATTGATAAATATGAAGGACAAAGCAGTTTCCACTTTGTTTGAGTGAAGGAATTAATTTTCTAGCAAAATCCCAAATCAAGCAGAAAGTATGAAAATAAGCTTGTTTTCGGATTCCTGATCCTTCAGTGTTGCTATTTCTTCTACTGCAAAATACAATGTTGTTCTTTGTTGAAGTAAATCTAGACATTGATAAATATGAAGGACAAAGAAGTTTTCACTTGGTTTGAGTGAAGGAATTCATTTTATACATAAAATCCCAAATCATGCAGAACGTATGAAAATAAGCTTATTCTCGGATTCCTGATCCTTCAGTGTTGCTTTTTCTTCTACTGCAAAATACAATGTTGTTCTTTGTTGAAGTCGATCTAGACATTGATAAATATGAAGGACAAAGCAGTTTTAACTTGGTTTGAGTGAAGGAATTCATTTTATACATAAAATCCCAAATCATGCAGAACGTATGAAAATAAGCTTATTCTCGGATTACTGATCCTTCAGTGTTGCTCATTCTTCTACTGCAAAATCCAGTGTTGTTCTTTGTTGAAGTCAATCTAGACATTGATAAATATGAAGGACAAAGCAGTTTTAACATAGTTTGAGTGAAGGCATTCATTTATAGTAAAATCAATAATCGTGCAGAACTCATGAAAATAAGCTTATTCTCGGATTCCTAAAACTTTTGATTTGCTCTTTCTTTACTGCAAAGTACAATGTTGTTCTTTGTTGAAGTCGATCTATACATTGATAAATATGAAGGACAAAGCAGTTTTCACTTGGTTTGAGTGAAGGATTTGCAGCTGAAAACCTCCCGCTCCCGCTTTTTGTTGTGTATAGTCGGGCTTTCGAGCCTTTTCTTACCCGGTTTTTAGAAATTATGGTTGGACATTCAGACCTTGCAGCCGAAGACCTCCCCTCCCTCTTTTGATCATACATTGTCGGGCATTCGCACCTTGTCTTACCCGCTTTTTACAAACTATAGTCAGACATTCACACCTTGCAGCTGAACCACCTCAGCTCCCTGTTTTGATCATGTATGGTCTGGCAATACTACCTTTCCTTACCCGTTTGTGAGTAATTATGGCTGGACATTCACACCTACTTGCAGTCGAACAACTCCGCTCCCTCTTTTGTTGGTGTATGTTTGGGCATTCGAACCTTTTCTTACCCGCTTTTTACAAACTATGCTCGGACATTCAAACCTTCTTGTAGCCGAACACATCCACTCCTGCTTTTGATGATGTATGGTTGGGCATTCAAACCTACTTGTTGCCAGCTTTTCATTAATTTTGGGTTGACATTCACACCTTGTCACAGCCAAACACCTCCGCTCCCTGTTTTGATCATGTATGGTTGGACATTCGCACCTTTTCTCACCCGCTTTTTGCCAACTATGGTCGGCTGTTCACAGCTTCCTCTCCACCATACTTGTATGGTGGGATATTCACACCCACTTGCATCCGAAGACCTTTTGTTGATATTTAGTCGGTCATTCGCAGCTTACCCGCTTTTGGCAAACTATGGCCTTCATGCAGCCAAACACCTCTGATCTCGCTTTTGATGATGTAAGGTTGGGCATTCAGACCTTGCTTCACCTGCTTTTCACCAAATATAGTCGGACATTCACACCTTCTTGCAGCCGAACACTTCCGCTCCACCTTTTAGTGTTCTATCACACCTTTTTTTTCACCGCATTTTATAGATTATGGTTGGAAATTCTCAACCACTCTCATCCGAAGACCTCTCCTTCCGCTTTTGTTAATATATTTGAACTTTAGTCGGACATTCACACCTTCTTGCAGCTGAACCACCTCCGCTCCCTGTTTTGATCATGTATGGTTTGGCAATACTACCTTTTCTTACCCGTTTGTTAGTAATTATGGCTGGACATTCACACCTACTTGCAGCCGAACACCACCTCTCCCGCTTTTGATGATGTATGGACCGGCATTCTTACCTTTTCTAACACATTTTTCATTAATTATGGTCGGAGATTCACACTTACTCACAGCCGAACAACTCCGCTCCCGCATTTGATGGTGTATAGTCGGGCATTCTCACCCTTTCTCATCAGCTTTTTGCAAATTATGATCTGACATTCACACCTGCTTTTGATAATGTATGGTTGGGCATTCGCACCTTTTCTTACCCATTTTTCAGTAATTATGGGTGGACATTCACACCTTCTTGCAGCTGAACACCTCCTCTCCCGCTATTGATTGTGTACAGTCGGGTATTTTAACCTTTTCTTACCCGCTTTTTACCAAATATGGTCGGACATTCACACCGTCTTACAGCGGAACACCTCTGCTCCCGCTTTTGATGGTGTATAGTCAGGCATTTGAACCTTTTCTTACCCGCTTTTTACAAACTATGGTCGGACATTCAAACCTTCTTGTAGCCGAAAACCTCCGCTCCCTCTTTTGATTATACATTGTTGGGCATTCGCACCTTATTTACAAACTATAGTCAGACATTCACACCTTGCAGCTGAGCCACCTCAGCTCCCTGTTTTGATAGTGTATGTTCGGGCATTCGAACCTATTCTTACCCCCTTTTTACAAACTATGCTCGGAGATTCACACCTACTCACAGCCGAACAACTCCGCTCCCGCATTTGATGATGTCTTGTCCGGCATTCTAGTCTCTTCTAACACATTTTTCAGCAATTATGGTTGGACATTCACACCTACTCACAGCCGAACACTTCCGCTCCCGCATTTGATGGTGTATAGCCGGGCATTCTCACCCTTTCTCATCAGCTTTTTGCAAATTATGATCTGACATTCACACCTACTTGCAGTCGAACAGCTCTGCTCCCGCTTTTGATTATGTTTGGTTGGATATTCGAACCTTTTCTTAACTGCTTTTTACAAACTTTGGTCGGACGTTCACACCTTCTTGCAGCCGAACACATCCACTTCCACTTTTGATGGTATATATTCGGGCATTCGAACCTTTTCTTACCCGCTTTTACAAACCGTGGTCAGACTTTCACACCTTCTTGTAGCCAAACAACTCCGCTCCCGCTATTGATTGTGTACAGTCGGGTATTTTAACCTTTTCTTACCCACTTTTTACCAACTATGGTCGGACATTTACACCTTCTTACAGCGGAACCCCTCCGCTCCCTCTTTTGATGGTCTATGTTCGGGCATTCGAACCTTTTCTTACCCGCTTTTTACAAACTATGGTCGGACATTCAAACCTTCTTGTAGCCGAACACATCCACTCCTGCTTTTGATGATGTATGGTTGGGCATTTTCACCTTTTCTTACCCATTTTTCAGTAATTATGGGTGGACATTCACACCTTCTTGCAGCTGAACAACTCCTCTCCCGCTTATGATCATGTGCGGTTTGATATTCGAAAATTTTCTTTCATGTTTTAAAGCAATTATTGATGGACATTCAAATCTTCTTGTAGCCGAACATATCCACTCCTGCTTTTGATGATGTATGGTTTGGCATTTGCACCCTTTTTTTTACCCATTTTTCAGGAATTTTGGGTGGACATTCAGACCTTCTTGCAGCCGAAAACCTCCGCTCCCTCTTTTGATCATACATTGTCGGGCATTCGCACCTTATCTTACCCGCTTTTTACAAACTATAGTCAGACATTCACACCTTGCAGCTGAACCACCTCCGCTCCCTGTTTTGATCATGTATGGTCTGGCAATACTACCTTTTCTTACCCGTTTGTGAGTAATTAATCCCAAAATATTGAGCATAAAATAAGTCTTTATGCTGATGATGTATTACTTTTCCTTCAGAACTCACAGACGTCTCTCAGTCACACGATCACACTCATAAATAAATTCTCAGCACTTTCTGACTACTCTATCAACTGGTCTAAGACCACAGTTCTGCCCATTAACTGTAGGGTCCATAATATACCTGCGATCATTTTACAGTCAGGAAATATTAGATATTTAGGCATAAACATTTCCTCCAGGCTCTCAGAGCTAACAAAGCTAAATTATGTGCAATTATTAAAGACAGTAGAGGACGATCTCTCGTTGGAAGTCCTTACCCATATCACTTATGGGGAGAGTTACATCCATTAAAATGATGATACTACCAAAAGTTAACTATTTGTTCTCAATGATCCCCATAAAACCATCTGCTACTTGGTTTAAGTCACTAGATTCATGCATCTCCAAATTTCTGTGGAAAAACAAACCACCACGTATTAGTTTAAAAACCCTACAGAAGACCAAGGACAGTGGTGGATTAGATTTACCTCATTTTCAGCACTATTCCTTAGACAATAGGTTACAATATATATCAAAATGGTTTAAACCTTGTTGTTGTCACAGTTCCCAGAGACGTTGTAATCGTTGAGGATTCTATATTCACCCCCTCATTAGAGGCACGTAATGCAGATTGATGACACTGAATCTTCTTCTCTGTTCATTGCTGGCATCATTCCCAGCATCGTAAGTGTTCGTGGCATTGTTAGCCTCTTCTTCTGGATCTTGATATCGAGAATCCTTTTGTATTTCTGGTTTGTCAGTACTCTGTCTTCGTTCACCGGAGTCTTTGTCTTTTTGTCCTTGAGTTTGGTGATTTTTTCTTCTTTTGATGCCTTGACACAATGTGACAGGTGATACCACGTGGGAGATCCTGTAACTTGGACTGCTGTCCCTGTGCTGCGAAATGGCTGTGCTGCTCAAATGGTCTCTCCTTCATCATGGTTACATGCTGCCATTCCGACATCTCGCCATTCCGACATGGGTCTCCAATTGTCGGAATGGCGACACTTAATTTTTTATCAAACGTCCCACCATTCCGACACTTTTTTCCTCCTATGGTCGGAATGGCGGTATGTTTTTTGTTTTTTTTAACATACCGCCATTCCGACAGTTCCTTTTAATAGCCTATTTTTTACCCAAAACATTTTGCACTAATGATATGCCGGCGCAAATACGCCCTAAAGTTTGGCGCACAAGCTTTGCACATGCAGAGGCCACAGCCTCGCAAACAAACTTTAATAATCTATTATCAAAATCCCCTGAATTTCAAATATAAAAATACAGATATTAATGTAACTCTGGCGAGACTGAAACTGATTAAGCAGAAATACAGTGTCAGTGAGCTGTCACAGCAGCCAGCTGGAGCGGAGCTCTCCACAGAGCCCATGCGTCTTTTGCACGCTGTCATCATATGCAAAAGTAATAAATGCAATTACAGATATCACGGCTACTGCACAGGACACAGTTGCGAGCACTCTGCCTTGACTTGCCAATAGGAGAAGAGAGAAATGACAGCATAGAACGTATAAAACACAACAAAATTCAGTAAAAACGTTTATTCATGTTATTCACGTGATTTATGAGTACTCACTCCAATTTTGGGAAGCGCGGATGGGCTTTGCACATTTGGCACAAACACACAGCCGCAACGGTTGTAGCTTTATACAGCCTGTTGATATCTTAAGGACCTAACTGGTCACACCTGGGAGTAAATGTCATGTAGAGATTGTTTTTACATGACATTACAGCTGAACATATAGCTTTCATCCACAAACCAACGTGGGAGAGCCCGAAGACGCATGTGCCAGACGCACATAGGCATGCGTAAAACCAATTTTGACCACTTCATACTGTTTATTTGCTTTCTTTTAGTTAACTTTCGTTTCTTTTGGATTCTTGTGCGTGTTATGGAGCCGTTTTGGTCCATGTTTGTAAGCCTTTTTTTCCTGGATTAAATTTTCGGAAGTTGAAACAAGTGGCATTGGAGTGTGATTGAAAACCACCGCGGACTGCTTCTCCTCCTCCAGTTGCCGAGACTTTGTGTTTTTAATAACGCTTGTCTATAAACATGTGTTAAACATATAAATTGCATGAACAGAAAGAAGGGACTCACCTGTTGAGTAACACACATTTCCTTATACGGAAAGCCTTGTCGGAATGGTGGGACATTTGAACGTCAGAATAGCGGGATGTCGCAATGGTGGGATGTCGGAATGGTGGGACGTTTGCATGTCGGAATGGTGGTATGTCGGAATGGTGGTATGTCGGAATGGTGGGATGTCGGAATAGCGGGATGTCGGAATGGCGGGATTTCGGAATGGGTGTTGCCACCCCCTTCATCATATACACAGTTATTTATACATCACCTTCCACCATGAAGCGTTGTCCCTTTTTGTTTCTCTCTTTGTTCTTAAAATGCTGTTATGCATGTCTAAACCAATCCATTAAATTAGATCATTTTGGCAGTAAAGCGATCTACAATGTGCTTGGTCGCAAAGCTGCTCATCTGTGGTAAACAGCTCTTCAGAAAGGCATTCTTTAATTGATTTCACTAATTCTATGTAATAATTTTGTGATTTCCTACTACACTTCTTCTCCCATCTGTCTGAGTATTTAATATTGTCTGGGTCCCGTTAAAACATGTATTTTTCCCATCTAATTCCTTGTTTGCTTTAAAACAAGTATTCCCCATTTTCTATCCCTTCAGTAGCCAACCAGTTTGTATGGAGTACACTGGAGCAACTTGACTGATCAGTAAAACACTGCTTTTGTTGTCACCGCAAGGCTTCCCCCGTCGGTTGTTTCACTGAGACACTACTGAGTAACTATAACTCAACACAGTTTATACACATAACATTCCTATACATACTAACAAACAAACAAACAATTATTTATCGCAATTTTCTCATCTCTGTTTGAACGTACACCCAGGTAAATAGTCCTGTAGTCTTCTCATACCGACTATGGACCCATTCATTGTTTAACTTCACTGTTTTGCAAATCCTAATTGAATATTACACATTGACATTGAACTTTACTTGATAAGCAGGTCTTCATTGCATTCAGCAGCCTATATGTGAGCATCTATGTGTAAGCTGTTCTTCTTTGCATTTATCAGCAGCAAGCAATTCTTCATTGCACATGCATATGAAAATAGTAAAACAATTCCAATGCGTTAGCGAAACCTTCTATATCAGGAGTGTCCATCATGATGCTGGGAATAGAACCTCTTTCCTAGAATAGTTCAACCTTCATTACTCAACTGATCATAACTCCGCAATGAGCACATTTCAAAGTATCATTCCTCTACATGTATTCAAAAATCTATGTGTAAATGTTTAATATTTCTTATATTTGTTGATGTCATTCTGTGTGCATGTGGCCTAAACCCAATCTCTGTGTGGCAATTTTAATTTAAACAAGTTGAACTCTGCCTCTGATCATTTAAAAAAGGTGTGTACCAATATCAACCTTTCTCAGGTAATTACTGATCCTACAAAACCAAAGAGATCCTTCAAGGTTGTCCCTGATTGGCTCAATCTTAACAAATCAAAGGTAGAAAATCCGCAGTATCTGAACTTGGTGTTAGTTATCACTGCTCAATAGCCTGTATCAGAATTGCAAAAATGAAAACATTAGGTCCACGCTTGGTATCCAGATCCTGAAACATCTCCATGAGCAGGCTTTTTTTTAACTGATCTGTTGAATAGTTATATGACACTGTTAAAATCCCAGATGAAGATCTAGCACTTGACCATTTTTGTAAATCTTCTAATTCCATAGTTGATAAACACGCCCCTTTTAAAAAGTATAGAACTTAGAACAGGTCTATCCCTGGCTTTCGGCAGAACTGTCTTCTTTACTTTTTTTTCCCCTTGTCCTGTTCAGCATTATGTCAGAAGAATTGTAGTCTGAATACCTTTGATGCCAAACAGATTTGTTTTGCCAAGGGAAGTTTTATAAATGTAAAGCTCCCCTTGATGCGCATTTATTTATTTCTGTTTACAATATATGACATGAACTGAACTGAACCGGACCGGGGGACAAGGAAAGAAGAAGAGGAAAGAAGAGGAAACAGAACAAAAATAGAAACAAAAACCAGACAACCAGCTGCTACACCTGTAAAAAACAAAACAGACAACAATCCATGGCCTATGAGGGGAATCCAGCCTTAGCGCCACCAGGAGCACCTGAAAGCAGACAAGCAGAGAAAAAACAAACACACAAACAAACAAAAACAAGCACAAGAAGCGGCAATCGCATACAACACAGCTGTGGATATAGATGACCTGAGACGACATGATAATACATCAACTGCTTAGTGACCATGCTACTGGACTAATGAATGTGTGTGTGTGTGTGTGTGAGAACATGCAACACCCATGGCACAGGACCTACATGATAACCGTGCTTAGTTATGAGTGTATAAGCGTACAGGGCCACAATCCACAGCCCCCCCCCCCCCCCCCCCCCCCCCCCCCCAAGCAATCAGAAGCAGGCAGAGAGGGCCACAAGACCCAGGCCACCAGCAGCCCCCACAGAGCACAGAACCCAGGCAGCCCACCGCAGGGGCAACCACGCATCCACCCAGAAGACTGCAGAGGAAGCCCCCGGAAAGAGCCCCCATAAGCATAGGGCAGAGGCACTCTGGGAACCAGGGGTAACAGCCCACCGACCCCGCCAGGCCCCAGCCGCCCAGACATGGGCCGTGCACTGGACCGGGGCCCCAGGAGCCCGAGCGCCCCCAAACCCCCCGGCAGAGGCCCCACCCAATACCCAGGAGGGCCAAGCGCCCCAGACAGCCACAAAGTGGGTCAGCGCCTGCCCCAGCGCCCCTGGCCAAGTGCCCTGGGAGTCAAGACGTGCCCACAGGTGGGTGAAGTCGCGAGCAGTGGGGAGAGGCAACGCTGATGCCCCATCGGGAGAAACACAGGCAGGCCAGGCGACAGCAAGTCCCAGATCCAGGCCCAATCATTACCACACACACTTTCACGTCCCATACATCCACACATCCACACATCCTACCTCCCTCGACTCTGCTGGGGTGTAGTGCAGCGGGCACACCAGGAGGCCAGCAACCCCCCAGCCACCACAGACCCCGAACCAGCAGAACAATTAATTAATCCACCTGGCCCCTCCTGCCCCGAGCAGACACCAGGAAGCAGGGGTGTGCGAAGAAGACCCCTCCCCTCACCCTTCTGGCTCTTCAATATTTTCTAATAGTGAGCAATTAAAATTGAGGGGCAGCCAAACTTGTAGAACTGGGAGCGCGGCACTCTGGGCAGCCTACATACCCAAAGAGCCCCGCCCACCAGATGCCACTCAGTGTAACCACCCCCCAAGACCTTATGTGTGTGTGTGAGTGTGTTTGATAAGTAGTAATGTCTAAGGTGTAATTAAAACAGGGGCAGGGAACTGCAGAGTGCAACCAAAGGGGACCACCTACGTGGCCCCATCCACACGCCCCCAAAACCCTTCATGTGTGAGTGTGTGCTGTGTACAGGAGCCAGAAGGGAGAGGGGTATGGGGATATATACCGGGGGAGCTACTCTCCCCCAGAGAGGGCAGCCAGGGACTGGCTGCAATAGGCATCCCCGCTACCTGGGAGCCAACAATGGGCAGGAGGGCCTGATGTCCACCAGGCTCGGGGCCTGCAGCGACCATATTCCGGGAGCTACTGTACCCCCAGAAGGTACCCATCCCGCCCCACCCCACTCAACCCAACCCCACCCAGGAGGACCTCTACAAAAAACAAACAAACAACATAAAAAAACAATCAAACAAACCACCCGGTCACACCAGTCGCAGCAGCCCGGGCCTGAGACCCACCATCACCCAGCAACCCACCACCACCACTATGTGATAAAACTAATCAGAGGGGACCAGAGAGAATGAAATTCAGCCAATTGATGTTTTGAGGAGGCAGACATTGTTTCCATGCTAATATAATCTAAAAGAAAATTTCTAAACTGGTTAATACACAGATTGTTCTTCGCTCTCCAGTTCATGAGAATAGTTTTCTTTGCGATACATAACACTGTGACAACCATGTGTGCTGAGTTAATTTCCATGTTGATGTTGTCTAAGTCACCCAGTATGCACAGTGTGGGGCATGCAGGGATGCTACACTTTAGCCATGTTGATAGGTCCTCACAGACTTCAAGCCAGAACTTCTGGACAGGCGCAGAAAACCACAAAGCGTGTGCATAATCATCAGGTGTGTTATCTGTGCAATGTGAGCAGATGTTTGAGTATGTTAGACCCATCCTGAACATCCTTTGTCCTGTATAGTGTGTTCTATGATGGATTTTGTATTGTATGAGCTGTAAATTAGGATTTCGAGTCTTTATGAAGGTGTTCAAACATATTTGTGGTTAGAAGCTATGACCAGAACTGATGGATAAATCTGCCTCCCATTTTGAGGATGGAAGAAACATTGTGTCATCTATCTTAGACAATAATTTATATATTTTTGATAGTAGTTTTGGGGTACAGATGCTTAGAAATTCTGCTACCCTAGTCGGGGGTTGTAAGTCTGGTTGGTGGAGGATATATCCATCCATCCATCCATCATCTGCCGCTTATCCGGGGGTCGGGTCGCGGGGGCAGCAGCTTGAGCAGAGAAACCCAGACGTCTCTGTCCCCGGCCACTTCCTCCAGCTCTTCCGGGGGGACCCCGAGGCGTTCCCAGGCCAGCTGAGAGACATAGTCTCTCCAACGTGTCCTGGGTCTCCCCCGGGGTCTCCTCCCAGTGGGACGTGCCCGGAACACCTCCCCAGGGAGGCGCCCAGGGGGCATCCTAACCAGATGCCCGAGCCACCTCATCTGACTCCTCTCAATGCGGAGGAGCAGCGGTTCTACTCCGAGCCCCTCCCGGATGACTGAGCTTCTCAACCTATCTCTAAGGGAGAGCCCAGACACCCTGCGGAGGAAACCCATTTCGGCCGCTTGTATTCGCGATCTTGTTCTTTCGGTCACTACCCACAACTCGTGACCATAGGTGAGGATGGGAACGTAGATTGACCAGTAAGTAGAGAGCTTCGCCTTCTGGCTCAGCTCCCTCTTCACAACGACGGGTCGGTGCAGAGCCTGCAACACTGCAGGCGCCGCACCGATCCGCCCGTCAATCTCCCGCTCCATTCGTCCGTCACTCGTGAACAAGACCCCGAGATACTTGAACTCCTCCTCTTGGGGAAGGATCTCATTCCCGACCCGGAGAGAGCATTCCACCCTTTTCCGGCTGAGAACCATAGTCTCGGATTTGGAGGTGCTGATTCTCATCCCAACCGCTTCACACTCGGCTGCGAATCACTCCAGTGAGAGCTGAAGGTCACGGCCTGACGACGCTAACAGAACCACATCATCTGCAAAAAGCAGAGACCCGATTCTGAGGTCGCCAAATGGGACACCCTCAACGCCCTGGCTCCGCCTAGAAATTCTGTCCATAAAAGTTAGAAACAGAATCGGTGACAAAGGGCAGCCCTGACGGAGTCCAACTCTCACCGGAAACGTATCCGACTTACTGCCGGCAATGCGGACCAAACTCTGGCACCGGTCATACAGAGACCGAACGGCCCCTATCAAGGGGTCCGGCACTCCATATTCCCGGAGCACCCCCCACAGGACTCCACGAGGGACACGGTCGAACGCTTTCTCCAAGTCCACAAAACACATGTAGACTGGTTGGGCGAACTCCCATGCACCCTCCAGGATCCTGCCGAGGGTATAGAGCTGGTCCACTGTTCCACGGCCAGGACGAAAGCCACACTGCATCTCCTGAATCCGAGGCTCGATTATCCGACGGATCCTCCTCTCCAATACCCCCGAATAGACCTTACCAGGGAGGCTGAGGAGTGTGATACCCCTATAGTTGGAACACACCCTCCGGTCCCCCTTTTTAAAGAGGGGGACCACCACCCCAATCTGCCAGTCCAGAGGCACTGTCCCCGATGTGCACGCGATACTGCAGAGGCGTGTCAGCCAAGACAGCCCTACAACATCCAGAGCCTTGAGAAACTCAGGACGGACCTCATCCACCCCCGGGGCCTTGCCACCAAGGAGCTTTTTAACCACCTCGGCAACCTCAGCCCCAGAAATGGGAGGCCCCGTCTCCGAGCTCTCCGACTCTGCCTCTTCCGAGCACGTGTGGTAGGATTGAGGAGTTCTACGAAGTACTCCCCCCACCGACTCACAACATCCCTAGTTGAGGTCAGCAAAGCCCCGTCCGCACTGTAAACAGTGTTGACTGTGAGCCGCTTCCCCCCCCCTGAGACGCCGGATGGTGGACCAGAATCTTTTCGAGGCCGTCCGGAAATCGTTCTCCATGGTCTCACCGAACTCCTCCCATGCCCGAGTTTTTGCCTCAGCAACCGCCGAAGCCGTGGCCCGTCTGGCCCGTCGGTACCTATCAGCTTCTTCCAGGGTCCCACTGGCCAAAAAGGCCCAATAGGACTCCTTCTTCAGCTTGACGGCTTCCCTCACCACTGGTGTCCACCAGCAGGTTCGAGGGTTGCCGCCACGACAGGCACCGACCACCTTACGGCCACAACTCCGACCAGCTGCCTCGGCAATGGAGTCACGGAACATGGCCCATTCGGACTCAATGTCCCCCACCTCAAATATGGTTGAAGCTCTGCCGGAGGTGGGAGTTAAAGCTCCTTCTGACGGGGGATTCTGACAAACGCTCCCAGCAGACCCTCACAATACGTTTGGGCCTGCCAGGTCTGATCGGCATCCTCCCCCACCAGCGGAGCCAACTCACCACCAGGTGGTGATCAGTTGACAGCTCCGCCCCTCTCTTCACCCGAGTGTCCAGGACATACGGCCGCAAGTCCGATGATACAACCACAAAGTCGATCATCGAACTGCGGCCAAGGGTGTCCTGGTGCCAAGTGCACATATGGACACCCTTATGCCTGAACATGGTGTTCGTTATGGACAGTCTATGACTGGCACAGAAGTCCAACAACATAACACCACTCTGATTCAGATCGGGGGGGCCGTTCCTCCCAATCACACCCCTCCAGGTCTCACTCTCATTGCCCACGTGAGCATTGAAGTCCCCCAAAAGAATGAGGGAGTCTCCGGTAGGAGCATTCTCCAGTGCCTCCCCCAGAGACTCCAAAAAGGGTAGGTACTCTGAACTGCTGTTTGGCGCATAGGCACAAACAACAGTCAGGACTCGTCCCCCCACCCAAAGGCGGAGGGAGGCTACCCTCTCGTTCACTGGGGTAAACCCCAATGTACTGGCACACAGCCGGGGGGCAATAAGTATGCCCACACCTGCTCTGCGTCTCTCACCACGGGCAACTCCAGAGTGGAAGAGAGTCCAACCCCTCTCAAGAGTACTGGTTCCAGATCCCAAGCCGTGCGTCGAGGTGAGTCCGACTATATCTAACGGTCTGATGAAGTTTCAACAATAAACAACAAACTTTGTATTATGAGAAAGAACCAGACTCATTCTTCAGGAATCCGAAAATAAGCTCTATTTTACGAGTTATGCACGAATTCGGATTCTCCTATAAAACGAATTCCTTAACTCAAACCAAGTTAAGACTGCTTTGTCCTTCATATTTATTCATGTCTAATCAAGTTTCAATGATAAACAACGTTGTACTTTGTAGAATGAGAAAGAACTTCTTCAGCAATAAGCATCTCTCGACAAATGACGAAATACAGATTTTGCTATAAAATTAATTGCTATCAGCCTGACTTAAAACTGTTTGTCTTCCTTATTTATCCACTTCAAATCAAGTTTCAACAACAAAATTTTGTAGTTTGAGAAAGAACAACTTAATCTTGAGCAATCAGAATAAAAAGAGGGTAAGCAAAGGTGCGAATGTCAAACCATACATGATCAAAACAGGGAGCGGAGGTGTTTGGCTGAGACAAGGTGTGAATGTCCACCCATAATTAATGAAAAGCGGGCAACAAGTAGGTTCGAATGCCCAACCATACATCATCAAAAGCAGGAGTGGATATGTTCGGCTACAAGAAGGTTTGAACGTCTGACCATAGTTTGTAAAAAGCGGGTAAGAAAAGGTTCGAATGCCCGAACATACACCATCAAAGGAGGGAGCGGAGGTGTTCCGCTGTAAGAAGGTGTGAATATCCGACCATAGTTGGTAAAAAACGGGTAAGAAAAGGTTAAAATACCCGACTGTACACAATCAGTAGCGGGTGCGGAGTTGTTCGGCTACTAAAAGGTGTGAAAGTCCGACCATGGTTTGTAAAAAGCGGGTAAGAAAAGGTGCGAATGCCCGAAAATGTATGATCAAAAGAGGGAGCGGAGGTGTTCGGCTGCAAGAAGGTGTGAATGTACACCCATAATTACTGAAAAATGGGTAAGAAAAGGTGCGAATGCCCAACTATACATAATCAAAAGCAGGAGTGGATGTGTTCGGCTCCAAGAAGGGTTGAATGTCTGACCATAGTTTGTAAAAAGCAGGTAAGAAAAGGTTTGACTGCCCGAACATACACCATCAAAAGAGGGAGCGGAGGTGTTCCGCTGTAAGAAGGTGTGAATGTCCGACCATAGTTGGTAAAAAGTGGGTAAGAAAAGGTTAAAATACCCGACTGTACACAATCAATAGCGGGAGCGGAGTTGTTCGGCTACTAAAAGATGTGAAAGTCCAACTATGGTTTGTAAAAAGCGGGTAAGAAAAGGTGCTAATGCCCGACAATGTATGATCAAAAGAGTGAGCGGAGGTGTTCGGCTGCAAGAAGGTCTGAATGTCCAACCATAATTTGTAAAAACCGGGAAGGAAAGGCTCGAAAGCCCGACTATACACCATCAAAAGCGGGAGCAGAGTGGTTCAGCTGCAAGAAGGTCTGAATGTCCATCAATAATTAATTTAAAACATGAAAGAAAATTTTCGAATATCATCCGCACGTGATCATAAGAAGGAGAGGAGGTGTTCAGCTGCAAGAAGGTGTGAATGTCCACCCATAATTCCTGAAAAATGGGTAAAAAAAGGTGCGAATGCCCAACCATACATTATCAAAAGCAGGTGTGAATGTCAGATCATAATTTGCAAAAAGCTGATGAGAAAGGGTGAGAATGCCCGACTATACACCATCAAATGCGGGAGCGGAGGTGTTCGGCTCTGAGTAAGTGTGAATGTCCGACCATAATTGCTGAAAAATGTGTTAGAAAAGGAAAGAATGCCGGACCATACATCATCAAAAGCGAGAGAGGTGGTGTTCGGCTGCAAAAAGGTGTAAATGTTCGACTAAAGTTTGTAAAAAGCGGGTAAGACATGGTGCGAATGCCTGACAAGGTATGATCAAAAGCAGGAGCGGAGGTGTTCAGCTGCAAGAAGGTCTAAATGTCCATCAATAATTGCTAGAAAACATGAAAGAAAATTTTCGAAAATCAAACCGCACATGATCATAAGTGGGAGAGGAGGTGTTCAGCTGCAAGAAGGTGTGAATGTCCACCCATTATTCCTGACAAATGGGTAAAAAAAAGGTGCGAATGCCCAACCATACATCATCAAAAGCAGGAGTGGATGTGTTCGGCTACAAGAAGGTGTGAACGTCCAACCAAAGTTTGTAAAAAGCAGTTAAGAAAAGGTTTGAATATCCAACCAAACATAATCAAAAGCGGGAGCATAGCTTTTCGACTGCAAGTAGGTGTGAATGTCAGATCATAATTTGCAAAAAGCTGATGAGAAAGGGTGAGAATGTCCGACTGCACACCATCAAATGCGGGAGCGGAGTTGTTCAGCTGTGAGTAGGTGTGAATCTCCGACCGTAATTTCTGAAAAATGTGTTAGAAAAGGTAAGAATGCCGGTCCATACATAATCAAAAGCGAGAGAGGTGGTGTTCGGCTGCAAGTAGGTGTGAATGTCCAGCCATAATTACTCACAAACGGGTAAGAAAAGGTAGTATTGCCAGACCATACATGATCAAAACAGGGAGCGGAGGTGGTTCAGCTGCAAGAAGGTGTGAATGTCCGACTAAAGTTCAAATATATTAACAAAAGCGGGAGGAGAGGTCTTCGGATGAGAGTGGTTGAGAATTTCCAACCATAATCTATAAAATTCGGTGAAAAAAAGGTGTGAAAGAACACTAAAAGGTGGAGCGGAAGTGTTCGGCTGCAAGAAGGTGTGAATGTCCGACTATATTTGGTGAAAAGCAGGTGAAGCAAGGTCTGAATGCCCAACCTTACATTATCAAAAGCGAGATCAGAGGTGTTTGGCTGCAAGAAGACCATAGTTTGCCAAAAGCGGGTAAGCTGCGAATGACCAACTAAATATCAACAAAAGTGGGGGCGGAGGTCTTCGGATGCAACTGGGTGTGAACATCCCACCATACAAGTATGGTGGAGAGGAAGCTGTGAACAGCCGACCATAGTTTGCAAAAAGCGGGTGAGACAAGGTGCGAATGTCCAACCATACATGATCAAAACAGGGAGCGGAGGTGTTTGGCTGTGACAAGGTGTGAATGTCCACCCAAAATTAATGAAAAGCGGGCAAAAAGTAGGTTTGAATGCCCAAGCATACATCATCAAAAGAAGGAGTGGATGTGTTCGGCTACAAGAAGGTTTGAATGTCCGAGCATAGTTTGTAAAAAGCGGGTAAGAAAAGGTTCGAATGCCCAAACATACACCATCAAAAGAGGGAGCGGAGGTGTTCCGCTGTAAGAAGGTGTGAATGTACGACCATAGTTGGTAAAAAGTGGGTAAGAAAAGGTTAAAATACCCGACTGTACACAATCAATAGGGGGAGCGGAGTTGTTCGGCTACAAGAAGGTGTGAAAGTCCAACCATGGTTTGTAAAAAGCTGGTAAGAAAAGGTTCGAATGCCCGAATATATACCATCAAAAGCGGAAGCGGAGGTGTTCGGCTGCAAGAAGGTGTGAACGTCCGACCAAAGTTTGTAAAAAGCAGTTAAGAAAAGGTTCGAATATCCAACCAAACATAATCAAAAGCGGGAGAAGAGCTGTTCGACTGCAAGTAGGTGTGAATGTCCAGCCATAATTACTCACAAACGGGTAAGAAAAGGTAGTATTGCCAGACCATACATGATCAAAACAGGGAGCTGAGGTGGTTCAGCACCAAGGTGTGAATGTCTGACTATAGTTTGTAAAAAGCGGGTAAGATAAGGTGCGAATGCCCGACAATGTATAATCAAAAGAGGGAGCAGAGGTTTTCGGCTACAAGAAGGTTTGAATGTCCGACCATAGTTTGTAAAAAGCGGGTAAGAAAAGGTTCAAATGCCTGACTATACACCATCAAAAGCGGGAGCGGAGATGTTCCGCTGTAAGACGGTGTGAATGTCCGACCATAGTTGGTAAAAAGCGGGTAAGAAAAAGTTTAAATACCCAACTGTACACAATCAATAGCGGGAGCGGAGTTGTTCGGCTACAAGAAGGTGTGAAAGTCCAACCATCGTTTGTAAAAAGCTGGTAAGAAAAACGTTCGAATGCCCGAATATATACCATCAAAAGCGGAAGCGGAGGTGTTCGGCTATAAGAAGGTGTGAACGTCCGACCAAAGTTGGCAAAAAGCAGTAGAAAAAAGGTTCGAATATCCAAACATAATTAAAAGCGAGAGAGATTGTGTCCAGCTGCAAGTAGGTGTGAATATCCAGCCATAATTACTCACAAACGGGTAAGAAAATGTAGTATTGCCAGACCATACATGATCAAAACAGGGAGCGGAGGTGGTTTAGCTGCAAAAAGGGGTGAATGTCCAACTAAAGTTCAAATATATTAACAAAAGTGGGAGGAGAGGTCTTCGGATTAGAGTGGTTGAAATTTCCAACCATAATCTATAAAATGCGGTGAAAAAAAAAGGTGTGAAGGAATGAATTTTATAGCAAAATCCGAAATCATGCATATCTCCGCAAAAGGAACGTATTGCTCAACCAAAGGGATGCTTCTTTCTCATTCAGGGTAATATGAGGAACTTTATGCTTGATACATTTTAGACATGGATAACTATGAAGGACAAAGCAATTTTAACTTGGTTTGAGTAAAGCAATTCATTTTATAGGAAAATCCGAAATCGTGCAGGACTCATGAAAGTAAGCTTATTCTCGGATTCCTGATCCTCCAGTGTTGCTCTTTCCTATACTGCAAAATACAGCCTTATTCTTTGTTGAAATCGATATAGACATTGATAAATATGAAGGACAAAGCAGTTTCCACTTTGTTTGAGTGAAGGAATTAATTTTATACATAAAATCTCAAATCATGCAGAACGTATGAAAATAAGCTTATTCTCGGATTCCTGTTCCTTCAAGTGTTGCTCTTTCTACTACTGCAAAATACAATGTTGTTCTTTGTTGAAGTAAATCTAGACATTGATAAATATGAAGGACAAAGCAGTTTTCACTTGGTTTGAGTGAAAGAATTCATTTTATACATAAAATCCCAAATCATGCAGAACGTATGAAAAGAAGCTTATTCTCGGATTCCTGATCCTTCAGCGTTGCTTTTTCTTCTACTGCAAAATACAATGTTGTTCTTTGTTGAAGTCGATCTAGACATTGATAAATATGAAGGACAAAGCAGTTTTAACTTGGTTTGAGTGAAGGAATTCATTCTATACATAAAATCCCAAATCATGCAGAACGTATGAAAATAAGCTTATTCTCGGATTACTGATCCTTCAGTGTTGCTCTTTCTTCTACTGCAAAATCCAGTGTTGTTCTTTGTTGAAGTCAATCTAGACATTGATAAATATGAAGGACAAAGCAGTTTTAACATAGTTTGAGTGAAGGCATTCATTTATAGTAAAATCAATAATCGTGCAGAACTCATGAAAATAAGCTTATTCTCGGATTACTAAAACTTTTGATTTGCTCTTTCTTTTCTGCAAAGTACAATGTTGTTCTTTGTTGAAGTCGATCTAGACATTGATAAATATGAAGGACAAAGCAGTTTTCACTTGGTTTGAGTGAAGGATTTGCAGCTGAAAACCTCCCGCTCCCGCTTTTGATTGTGTATAGTCGGGCTTTCGAGCCTTTTCTTACCCGGTTTTTAGAAATTATGGTTGGACATTCAGACCTTGCAGCCGAAGACCTCCACTCCCTCTTTTGATCATACATTGTCGGGCATTCGCACCTTGTCTTACCCGCTTTTTACAAACTATAGTCAGACATTCACACCTTGCAGCTGAACCACCTCAGCTCCCTGTTTTGATCATGTATGGTCTGGCAATACTACCTTTTCTTACCCGTTTGTGAGTAATTATGGCTGGACATTCACACCTACTTGCAGTCGAACAGCTCTGCTCCCGCTTTTGATGACCGTTAGATATAGTCGGACTCACCTCGACGCACGGCTTGGGATCTGGAACCAGTACTCTTGAGAGGGGTTGGACTCTCTTCCACTCTGGAGTTGCCCGTGGTGAGAGGCGCAGAGCAGGTGTGGGCATACTTATTGCCCCCCGGCTGTGTGCCAGTACATTGGGGTTTACCCCAGTGAACGAGAGGGTAGCCTCCCTCCGCCTTTGGGTGGGGGGACGAGTCCTGACTGTTGTTTGTGCTTATGCGCCAAACAGCAGTTCAGAGTACCTACACTTTTTGGAGTCTCTGGGGGAGGCACTGGAGAATGCTCCTACCGGAGACTCCCTCATTCTGCTGGGGGACTTCAATGCTCACGTGGGCAATGAGAGTGAGACCTGGAGGGGTGTGATTGGGAGGAACGGCCCCCCCGATCTGAATCAGAGTGGTGTTATGTTGTTGGACTTTTGTGCCAGTCATAGACTGTCCATAACGAACACCATGTTCAGGCATAAGGGTGTCCATATGTGCACTTGGCACCAGGACACCCTTGGCCGCAGTTCGATGATCGACTTTGTGGTTGTATCATCGGACTTGCGGCCGTATGTCCTGGACACTCGGGTGAAGAGAGGGGCGGAGCTGTCAACTGATCACCACCTGGTGGTGAGTTGGCTCCGCTGGTGGGGGAGGATGCCGATCAGACCTGGCAGGCTCAAACGTATTGTGAGGGTCTGCTGGGAGCGTTTGTCAGAATCCCCCGTCAGAAGGAGCTCTAACTCCCACCTCCGGCAGAGCTTCAACCATATTTGAGGTGGGGGACATTGAGTCCGAATGGGCCATGTTCCGTGACTCCATTGCCGAGGCAGCTGGTCGGAGTTGTGGCCGTAAGGTGGTCGGTGCCTGTCGTGGCGGCAACCCTCGAACCTGCTGGTGGACACCAGTGGTGAGGGAAGCCGTCAAGCTGAAGAAGGAGTCCTATCGGGCCTTTTTGGCCAGTGGGACCCTGGAAGAAGCTGATAGGTACCGACGGGCCAGACGGGCCACGGCTTCGGCGGTTGCTGAGGCAAAAACTCGGGCATGGGAGGAGTTCGGTGAGACCATGGAGAACGATTTCCGGACGGCCTCGAAAAGATTCTGGTCCACCATCCGGCGTCTCAGGGGGGGGGAAGCGGCTCACAGTCAACACTGTTTACAGTGGGGACGGGGCTTTGCTGACCTCAACTAGGGATGTTGTGAGTCGGTGGGGGGAGTACTTCGTAGAACTCCTCAATCCTACCAACACGTGCTCGGAAGAGGCAGAGTCGGAGAGCTCGGAGACGGGGCCTCCCATTTCTGGGGCTGAGGTTGCCGAGGTGGTTAAAAAGCTCCTCTGTGGCAAGGCCCCGGGGGTGGATGAGGTCCGTCCTGAGTTTCTCAAGGCTCTGGATGTTGTAGGGCTGTCTTGGCTGACACGCCTCTGCAGTATCGCGTGGACATCGGGGACAGTGCCTCTGGACTGGCAGATTGGGGTGGTGGTCCCCCTCTTTAAAAAGGGGGACCGGAGGGTGTGTTCCAACTATAGGGGTATCACACTCCTCAGCCTCCCTGGTAAGGTCTATTCGGGGGTATTGGAGAGGAGGATCCGTCGGATAATCGAGCCTCGGATTCAGGAGATGCAGTGTGGCTTTCGTCCTGGCCGTGGAACAGTGGACCAGCTCTATACCCTCGGCAGGATCCTGGAGGGTGCATGGGAGTTCGCCCAACCAGTCTACATGTGTTTTGTGGACTTGGAGAAAGCGTTCGACCGTGTCCCTCGTGGAGTCCTGTGGGGGCTGCTCCGGGAATATGGAGTGCCGGACCCCTTTATAGGGGCCGTTCGGTCTCTGTATGACCGGTGCCAGAGTTTGGTCCGCATTGCCGGCAGTAAGTCGGATACGTTTCCGGTGAGAGTTGGACTCCGTCAGGGCTGCCCTTTGTCACCGATTCTGTTCCTAACTTTTATGGACAGAATTTCTAGGCGGAGCCAGGGCGTTGAGGGTGTCCCATTTGGCGACCTCAGAATCGGGTCTCTGCTTTTTGCAGATGATGTGGTTCTGTTAGCGTCGTCAGGCCGTGACCTTCAGCTCTCACTGGAGTGATTCGCAGCCGAGTGTGAAGCGGCTGGGATGAGAATCAGCACCTCCAAATCCGAGACTATGGTTCTCAGCCGGAAAAGGGTGGAATGCTCTCTCCGGGTCGGGAATGAGATCCTTCCCCAAGAGGAGGAGTTCAAGTATCTCGGGGTCTTGTTCACGAGTGACGGACGAATGGAGCGGGAGATTGACGGGCGGATCGGTGCGGCGCCTGCAGTGTTGCAGGCTCTGCACCGACCCGTCGTTGTGAAGAGGGAGCTGAGCCAGAAGGCGAAGCTCTCTACTTACTGGTCAATCTACGTTCCCATCCTCACCTATGGTCACGAGTTGTGGGTAGTGACCGAAAGAACAAGATCGCGAATACAAGCGGCCGAAATGGGTTTCCTCCGCAGGGTGTCTGGGCTCTCCCTTAGAGATAGGTTGAGAAGCTCAGTCATCCGGGAGGGGCTCGGAGTAGAACCGCTGCTCCTCCGCATTGAGAGGAGTCAGATGAGGTGGCTCGGGCATCTGGTTAGGATGCCCCCTGGGCGCCTCCCTGGGGAGGTGTTCCGGGCACGTCCCACTGGGAGGAGACCCTGGGGGAGACCCAGGACACGTTGGAGAGACTATGTCTCTCGGCTGGCCTGGGAACGCCTCGGGGTCCCCCCGGAAGAGCTGGAGGAAGTGGCCGGGGACAGAGACGTCTGGGTTTCTCTGCTCAAGCTGCTGCCCCCGCGACCCGACCCCCGGATAAGCGGCAGATGATGGATGGATGGATGGATATATCCTCCACCAACCAGACTTACAACCCCCGACTAGGGTAGCAGAATTTCTAAGCATCTGTACCCCAAAACTACTATCAAAAATATATAAATTATTGTGTAAGATAGATGACACAATGTCTCTTCCATCCTCAAAATGGGAGGCAGATTTATCCATCAGTTCTGGTCATAGCTTCTAACCACAAATATGTTTGAACACCTTCATAAAGACTCGAAATCCTAATTTACAGCTCATACAATACAAAATCCTTCATAGAACACACTATACAGGACAAAGGATGTTCAGGATGGGTCTAACACACTCAAACATCTGCTCACATTGCACATATAACACACCTGATGATTATGCACACGCTTTGTGGTTTTCTGCGCCTGTCCAGAAGTTCTGGCTTGAAGTCTGTGAGGACCTATCAACATGGCTAAAGTGTAGCATCCCTGCATGCCCCACACTGTGCATACTGGGTGACTTAGACAACATCAACATGGAAATTAACTCAGCACACATGGTTGTCACAGTGTTATGTATCGCAAAGAAAACTATTCTTATGAACTGGAAAGCGAAGAACAATCTGTGTATTAACCAGTTTAGAAATTTTCTTTTAGATTATATTAGCATGGAAACAATGTCTGCCTCCTCAAAACATCAATTGGCTGAATTTCATTCTCTCTGGTCCCCTCTGATTAGTTTTATCACATAGTGGTGGTGGTGGGTTGCTGGGTGATGGTGGGTCTCAGGCCCGGGCTGCTGCGACTGGTGTGACCGGGTGGTTTGTTTGATTGTTTTTTTATGTTGTTTGTTTGTTTTTTGTAGAGGTCCTCCTGGGTGGGGTTGGGTTGAGTGGGGTGGGGCGGGATGGGTACCTTCTGGGGGTACAGTAGCTCCCGGAATATGGTCGCTGCAGGCCCCGAGCCTGGTGGACATCAGGCCCTCCTGCCCATTGTTGGCTCCCAGGTAGCGGGGATGCCTATTGCAGCCAGTCCCTGGCTGCCCTCTCTGGGGGAGAGTAGCTCCCCCGGTATATATCCCCATACCCCTCTCCCTTCTGGCTCCTGTACACAGCACACACTCACACATGAAGGGTTTTGGGGGCGTGTGGATGGGGCCACGTAGGTGGTCCCCTTTGGTTGCACTCTGCAGTTCCCTGCCCCTGTTTTAATTACACCTTAGACATTACTACTTATCAAACACACTCACACACACACATTAGGTCTTGGGGAGTGGTTACACTGAGTGGCATCTGGTGGGCGGGGCTCTTTGGGTATGTAGGCTGCCCAGAGTGCCGCGCTCCCAGTTCTACAAGTTTGGCTGCCCCTCAATTTTAATTGCTCACTATTAGAAAATATTGAAGAGCCAGAAGGGTGAGGGGAGGGGTCTTCTTCGCACACCCCTGCTTCCTGGTGTCTGCTCGGGACAGGAGGGGCCAGGTGGATTAATTAATTGTTCTGCTGGTTTGGGGTCGGTGGTGGCTGGGGGGTTGCTGGCCTCCTGGTGTGCCCGCTGCACTACACCCCAGCAGAGTCGAGGGAGGTAGGATGTGTGGATGTGTGGATGTATGGGACGTGAAAGTGTGTGTGGTAATGATTGGGCCTGGATCTGGGACTTGCTGTTACCTGGCCTGCCTGTGTTTCTCCCGATGGGGCATCAGCGTTGCCTCTCCCCACTGCTCGCGACTTCACCCACCTGTGGGCACGTCTTGACTCCCAGGGCACTTGGCCAGGGGCGCTGGGGCAGGCGCTGACCCACTTTGTGGCTGTCTGGGGCGCTTGGCCCTCCTGGGTATTGGGTGGGGCCTCTGCCGGGGGGTTTGGGGGCGCTCGGGCTCCTTGGGCCCAGGTCCAGTGCACGGCCCATGTCTGGGCGGCTGGGGCCTGGCGGGGTCGGTGGGCTGTTACCCCTGGTTCCCGGAGTGCCTCTGCCCTATGCTTATGGGGGCTCTTTCCGGGGGCTTCCTCTGCAGTCTTCTGGGTGGATGCGTGGTTGCCCCTGCGGTGGGCTGCCTGGGTTCTGTGCTCTGTGGGGGCTGCTGGTGGCCTGGGTCTTGTGGCCCTCTCTGCCTGCTTCTGATTGCTTGGGGGGGGGGGGGGGGGGGGGGGGGGGGCTGTGGATTGTGGCCCTGTACGCTTATACACTCATAACTAAGCACGGTTATCATGTAGGTCCTGTGCCATGGGTGTTGCATGTTCTCACACACACACACACATTCATTAGTCCAGTAGCATGGTCACTAAGCAGTTGATGTATTATCATGTCGTCTCAGGTCATCTATATCCACAGCTGTGTTGTATGCGATTGCCGCTTCTTGTGCTTGTTTTTGTTTGTTTGTGTGTTTGTTTTTTCTCTGCTTGTCTGCTTTCAGGTGCTCCTGGTGGCGCTAAGGCTGGATTCCCCTCATAGGCCATGGATTGTTGTCTGTTTTGTTTTTTACAGGTGTAGCAGCTGGTTGTCTGGTTTTTGTTTCTATTTTTGTTCTGTTTCCTCTTCTTTCCTCTTCTTCTTTCCTTGTCCCCCGGTCCGGTTCAGTTCAGTTCATGTCATATATTGTAAACAGAAATAAATAAATGCGCATCAAGGGGAGCTTTACATTTATAAAACTTCCCTTGGCAAAACAAATCTGTTTGGCATCAAAGGTATTCAGACTACAATTCTTCTGACATAATGCTGAACAGGACAAGGGGAAAAAAAAGTAAAGAAGACAGTTCTGCCGAAAGCCAGGGATAGACCTGTTCTAAGTTCTATACTTTTTAAAAGGGGCGTGTTTATCAACTATGGAATTAGAAGATTTACAAAAATGGTCAAGTGCTAGATCTTCATCTGGGATTTTAACAGTGTCATATAACTATTCAACAGATCAGTTAAAAAAAAGCCTGCTCATGGAGATGTTTCAGGATCTGGATACCAAGCGTGGACCTAATGTTTTCATTTTTGCAATTCTGATACAGGCTATTGAGCAGTGATAACTAACACCAAGTTCAGATACTGCGGATTTTCTACCTTTGATTTGTTAAGATTGAGCCAATCAGGGACAACCTTGAAGGATCTCTTTGGTTTTGTAGGATCAGTAATTACCTGAGAAAGGTTGATATTGGTACACACCTTTTTTAAATGATCAGAGGCAGAGTTCAACTTGTTTAAATTAAAATTGCCACACAGAGATTGGGTTTAGGCCACATGCACACAGAATGACATCAACAAATATAAGAAATATTAAACATTTACACATAGATTTTTGAATACATGTAGAGGAATGATACTTTGAAATGTGCTCATTGCGGAGTTATGATCAGTTGAGTAATGAAGGTTGAACTATTCTAGGAAAGAGGTTCTATTCCCAGCATCATGATGGACACTCCTGATATAGAAGGTTTCGCTAACGCATTGGAATTGTTTTACTATTTTCATATGCATGTGCAATGAAGAATTGCTTGCTGCTGATAAATGCAAAGAAGAACAGCTTACACATAGATGCTCACATATAGGCTGCTGAATGCAATGAAGACCTGCTTATCAAGTAAAGTTCAATGTCAATGTGTAATATTCAATTAGGATTTGCAAAACAGTGAAGTTAAACAATGAATGGGTCCATAGTCGGTATGAGAAGACTACAGGACTGTTTACCTGGGTGTACGTTCAAACAGAGATGAGAAAATTGCGATAAATAATTGTTTGTTTGTTTGTTAGTATGTATAGGAATGTTATGTGTATAAACTGTGTTGAGTTATAGTTACTCAGTAGTGTCTCAGTGAAACAACCGACGGGGGAAGCCTTGCGGTGACAACAAAAGCAGTGTTTTACTGATCAGTCAAGTTGCTCCAGTGTACTCCATACAAACTGGTTGGCTACTGAAGGGATAGAAAATGGGGAATACTTGTTTTAAAGCAAACAAGGAATTAGATGGGAAAAATACATGTTTTAACGGGACCCAGACAATATTAAATACTCAGACAGATGGGAGAAGAAGTGTAGTAGGAAATCACAAAATTATTACATAGAATTAGTGAAATCAATTTAAGAATGCCTTTCTGAAGAGCTGTTTACCACAGATGAGCAGCTTTGCGACCAAGCACATTGTAGATCGCTTTACTGCCAAAATGATCTAATTTAATGGATTGGTTTAGACATGCATAACAGCATTTTAAGAACAAAGACAGAAACAAAAAGGGACAACGCTTCATGGTGGAAGGTGATGTATAAATAACTGTGTATATGATGAAGGGGGTGGCAACACCCATTCCGAAATTCCGCCATTCCGACATCCCGCTATTCCGACATCCTACCATTCCGACATACCACCATTCCGACATACCACCATTCCGACATGCAAACGTCCCACCATTCCGACATCCCACCATTGCGACATCCCGCTATTCTGACGTTCAAATGTCCCACCATTCCGACAAGGTTTTCCGTATAAGGAAATGTGTGTTACTCAACAGGTGAGTCCCTTCTTTCTGTTCATGCAATTTATATGTTTAACATGTTTATAGACAAGCGTTATTAAAAACACAAAGTCTCGGCAACTGGAGGAGGAGAAGCAGTCCGCGGTGGTTTTCAATCACACACTCCAATGCCACTTGTTTCAACTTCCGAAAATTTAATCCAGGAAAAAAAGGCTTACAAACATGGACCAAAACGGCTCCATAACACGCACAAGAATCCAAAAGAAACGAAAGTTAACTAAAAGAAAGCAAATAAACAGTATGAAGTGGTAAAAATTGGTTTTACGCATGCCTATGTGCGTCTGGCACATGCGTCTTCGGGCTCTCCCACGTTGGTTTGTGGATGAAAGCTATATGTTCAGCTGTAATGTCATGTAAAAACAATCTCTACATGACATTTAGTCCCAGGTGTGACCAGTTAGGTCCTTAAGATATCAACAGGCTGTATAAAGCTACAACCGTTGCGGCTGTGTGTTTGTGCCAAATGCGCAAAACCCATCCGCGCTTCCCAAAATTGGAGTGAGTACTCATAAATCACGTGAATAACATGAATAAACGTTTTTACTGCATTTTGTTTTGTTTTCTACGTTCTATGCTGTCATTTCTATCTTCTCCTATTGGCAAGGCAAGGCAGAGTGCTCGCAACTGTGTCCTGTGCAGTAGCCGTGATATCTGTAATTGCAATTATTACTTTTGCATATGATGACAGCGTGCAAAAGACGCATGGGCTCTGTGGAGAACTCCGCTCCAGCTGGCTGCTGTGACAGCTCACTGACACTGTATTTCTGCTTAATCAGTTTCAGTCTCGCCAGAGTTACATTAATATCTGTATTTTTATATTTGAAATTCAGGGGATTTTGATAATAGATTATTAAAGTTTGTTTGCGAGGCTGTGGCCTCTGCATGTGCAAAGCTTGTGCGCCAAACTTTAGGGCGTATTTGCGCCGGCATATCATTAGTGCAAAATGTTTTGGGTAAAAAATAGGCTATTAAAAGGAACTGTCGGAATGGCGGTATGTTAAAAAAAAAAAAAAACATACTGCCATTCCGACCATAGGAGGAAAAAAGTGTCGGAATGGTGGGACGTTTGATAAAAAATTAAGTGTCGCCATGGCAGCATGTAACCATGATGAAGGAGAGACCATTTGAGCAGCACAGCCATTTCGCAGCACAGGGACAGCAATCCAAGTTACAGGATCTCCCACGTGGTATCACCTGTCACATTGTGTCAAGGCATCAAAAGAAGAAAAAATCACCAAACTCAAGGACAAAAAGACAAAGACTCCGGTGAAGAGGGTCAAGATCCAGAAGAAGAGGCTAACAATGCCACGAACACTTACGATGCTGGGAATGATGCCAGCAATGAACAGAGAAGAAGATTCAGTGTCATCAATCTGCATTACGTGCCTCTAATGAGGGGGTGAATATAGAATCCTCAACGATTACAACGTCTCTGGGAACTGTGACAACAACAAGGTTTAAACCATTTTGATATATATTGTAACCTATTGTCTAAGGAATAGTGCTGAAAATGAGGTAAATCTAATCCACCACTGTCCTTGGTCTTCTGTAGAGTTTTTAAACTAATACGTGGTGGTTTGTTTTTCCACAGAAATTTGGAGATGCATGAATCTAGTGACTTAAACCAAGTAGCAGATGGTTTTATGGGGATCATTGAGAACAAATAGTTAACTTTTGGTAGTATCATCATTTTAATGGATGTAACTCTCCCCATAAGTGATATAGGTAAGGACTTCCAACGAGAGATCGTCCTCTACTGTCTTTAATAATTGCACATAATTTAGCTTTGTTAGCTCTGAGAGCCTGGAGGAAATGTTTATGCCTAAATATCTAATATTTCCTGACTGTAAAGTGATCGCAGGTATATTATGGACCCTACAGTTAATGGGCAGAACTGTGGTCTTAGACCAGTTGATAGAGTAGTCAGAAAGTGCTGAGAATTTATTTATGAGTGTGATCGTGTGACTGAGAGACGTCTGTGAGTTCTGAAGGAAAAGTAATACATCATCAGCATAAAGACTTATTTTATGCTCAATATTTTGGGATTAATTACTCACAAACGGGTAAGAAAAGGTAGTATTGCCAGACCATACATGATCAAAACAGGGAGCGGAGGTGGTTCAGCTGCAAGGTGTGAATGTCTGACTATAGTTTGTAAAAAGCGGGTAAGATAAGGTGCGAATGCCTGACAATGTATGATCAAAAGAGGGAGCGGAGGGTTTTGGCTACAAGAAGGTTTGAATGTCCGACCATAGTTTGTAAAAAGCGGGTAAGAAAAGGTTACCATACATCATCAAAAGCAGGAGTGGATGTGTTCGGCTACAAGAAGATTTGAATGTCCATCAATAATTGCTTTAAAACATGAAAGAAAATTTTCGAATATCAAACCGCACATGATCATAAGCGGGAAAGGAGTTGTTCAGCTGCAAGAAGGTGTGAATGTCCACCCATAATTACTGAAAAATGGGTAAGAAAAGGTGAAAATGCCCTACCATACATCATCAAAAGCAGGAGTGGATGTGTTCGGCTACAAGAAAGTTTGAATGTCCGACCATAGTTTGTAAAAAGCGGGTAAGAAAAGGTTCGAATGCCCGAACATAGACCATCAAAAGAGGGAGCGGAGGTGTTCCGCTGTAAGAAGGTGTAAATGTCCGACCATAGTTGGTAAAAAGCGGGTAAGAAAAGGTTAAAATACCCGACTCTACACAATCAATAGCGGGAGAGGAGGTGTTCAGCTGCAAGAAGGTGTGAATGTCCACCCATAATTACTGAAAAATGGGTAAGAAAAGGTGCGAATGCCAAACCATACATTATCAAAAGCAGGTGTGAATGTCAGATCATAATTTGCAAAAAGCTGATGAGAAAGGGTGAGAATGCCCGACTATACACCATCAAATGCGGGAGCGGAGTTGTTCGGCTGTGAGTAAGTGTGAATCTCCGACCATAATTGCTGAAAAATGTGTTAGAAAAGGTAAGAATGCCAGCCATACATCATCAAAAGCGGGAGAGGTGGTGTTCGGCTGCAAGTAGGTGTGAATGTCCAGCCATAATTACTAACAAACGGGTAAGAAAAGGTAGTATTGCCAGACCATACATGATCAAAACAGGGAGCGGAGGTGGTTCAGCTGCAAGAAGGTGTGAATGTCCGACTAAAGTTCAAATATATTAACAAAAGCGAGAGGAGACGTCTTCGGATGAGAGTGGTTGAGAATTTCCAACCATAATCTATAAAATGCGGTGAAAAAAAAGGTGTGATAGAACACTAAAAGGTGGAGCGGAAGTGTTCGTCTGCAAGAAGGTGTGAATGTCCGACTATATTTGGTGAAAAGCAGGTGAAGCAAAGTCTGAATGCCCAACCTTACATCATCAAAAGCGAGATCAGAGGTGTTTGGCTGCATGAAGGCCATAGTTTGCCAAAAGCGGGTAAGCTGCGAATGACCGACTAAATATCAACAAAAGGTCTTCGGATGCAAGTGGGTGTGAAAAGCCGACCATAGTTGGCAAAAAGCGGGTGAGAAAAGGTGCGAATGTCCAACCATACATGATCAAAACAGGGAGCGGAGGTGTTTGGCTGTGACAAGGTGTGAATGTCCACCCAAATTTAATGAAAAGCGGGCAACAAGTAGGTTTGAATGCCCAACCATACATCATCAAAAGCAGGAGTGGATGTGTTCGGCTACAAGAAGGTTTGAATGTCCGAGCATAGTTTGTAAAAAGCGGGTAAGAAAAGGTTCATATGCCCAAACATACACCATCAAAAGAGGGAGCGGAGGTGTTCCGCTGTAAGAAGGTGTGAATGTCCGACCATAGTTGGTAAAAAACGGGTAAGAAAAGGTTAAAATACCCGACTGTACACAATCAATAGCGGGAGCGGATGTGTTTGGCTACAAGAATGTGTGACAGTCCGACCATGGTTTGTAAAAAACGGGTAAGAAAAGGTGCGAATGCCCGACAATGTATGATCAAAAGAGGGAGCGGAGGTTTTCGGCTACAAGAAGGTTTGAATGTCCGACCATAGTTTGTAAAAAGCGGGTAAGAAAAGGTTCAAATGCCTGACTATACACCATCAAAAGCGGGAGCGGAGGTGTTCGGCTACAAGAAGGTGTGAAAGTTCAACCATGGTTTGTAAAAAGCTGCTAAGAAAAGGTTTGAATGCCCGAATATATACCATCAAAAGCGGGAGCAGAGCTGTTCGACTGCAAGTAGGTGTGAATGTCCAGCCATAATTACTCACAAACGGGTAAGAAAAGGTAGTATTGCCAGACCATACATGATCAAAACAGGGAGCTGAGGTGGTTCAGCTGCAAGGTGTGAATGTCTGACTATAGTTTGTAAAAAGCGGGTAAGACAAGGTGCGAATGCCCGACAATGTATGATCAAAAGAGGGAGTGGAGGTCTTCGGCTGCAAGGTCTGAATGTCTAACCATAATTTCTAAAAACCGGGTAAGAAAAGGCTCGAAAGCCCGACTATACACAATCAAAAGCGGGAGCGGGAGGTTTTCAGCTGCAAATCCTTCATTCAAACCAAGTGAAAACTGCTTTGTCCTTCATATTTATCAATGTCTAGATTTACTTCAACAAAGAACAACATTGTATTTTGCAGTAGTAGAAAGAGCAACACTTGAAGGAACAGGAATCCGAGAATAAGCTTATTTTCATACGTTCTGCATGATTTGGGATTTTATGTATAAAATGAATTCCTTTACTCAAACTATGTTAAAACTGCTTTGTCCTTCATATTTATCAATGTCTAGATTGACTTTAACAAAGAACAACATTGTATTTTGCAGTAGAAGAAATAGCTACACTGAAGGATAGGGAATCCGAAAACACGCTTATTTTCATACGTTCTGCTTGATTTGGGATTTTGCTATAAAATTAATTCCTTCACTCAAACAAAGTGGAAACTGCTTTGTCCTTCATATTTATCAATGTCTATATCGATTTCAACAAAGAACAAGGCTGTATTTTGCAGTATAGGAAAGAGCAACACTGGAGGATCAGGAATCCGAGAATAAGCTTACTTTCATGAGTCCTGCACGATTTCGGATTTTCCTATAAAATGAATTGCTTTGCTCAAACCAAGTTAAAATTGCTTTGTCCTTCATAGTTATCCATGTCTAAAATGTATCAAGCATAAAGTTCCTCATATTACCCTGAATGAGAAAGAAGCATCCCTTTGGTTGAGCAATACATTCCTTTTGCGGAGTTATGCATGATTTCGGATTTTGCTATAAAATTCATTCCTTCACACCTTTTTTTTTCACCGCATTTTATAGATTATGGTTGGAAATTTCAACCACTCTAATCCGAAGACCTATCCTCCCGCTTTTGTTAATATATTTGAACTTTAGTTGGACATTCACCCCTTTTTGCAGCTAAACCACCTCCGCTCCCTGTTTTGATCATGTATGGTCTGGCAATACTACATTTTCTTACCCGTTTGTGAGTAATTATGGCTGGATATTCACACCTACTTGCAGCTGAACAAAATCTCTCTCGCTTTTAATTATGTTTGGATATTCGAACCTTTTCTTTACTGCTTTTTGCCAACTTTGGTCGGACGTTCACACCTTCTTGCAGCCGAACACCTCCGCTTCCGCTTTTGATGGTATATATTCGGGCATTCGAACCTTTTCTTACCAGCTTTTTACAAACGATGGTTGGACTTTCACACCTTCTTGTAGCCGAACAACTCCGCTCCCGCTATTGATTGTGTACAGTCGGGTATTTTAACCTTTTCTTACCCGCTTTTTACCAACTATGGTCGGACATTCACACCGTCTTACAGCGGAACATCTCCGCTCCCGCTTTTGATGGTGTATAGTCAGGCATTTGAACCTTTTCTTACCCGGTTTTTACAAACTATGGTCGGACATTCAAACCTTCTTGTAGCCGAAAACCTCTGCTCCCTCTTTTGATTATACATTGTCGGGCATTCGCACCTTATCTTACCCGCTTTTTACAAACTATAGTCAGACATTCACACCTTGGTGCTGAACCACCTCAGCTCCCTGTTTTGATCATGTATGGTCTGGCAATACTACCTTTTCTTACCCGTTTGTGAGTAATTATGGCTGGACATTCACACCTACTTGCAGTCGAACAGCTCTGTTCCCGCTTTTGATTATGTTTGGTTGGATATTCGAACCTTTTCTTAACTGCTTTTTACAAACTTTGGTCGGACGTTCACACCTTCTTGCAGCCGAACACCTCCGCTTCCGCTTTTGATGGTATATATTCGGGCATTCGAACCTTTTCTTACCAGCTTTTTACAAACCATGGTTGGACTTTCACATCTTCTTGTAGCCGAACAACTCCGCTCCCCCTATTGATTGTGTACAGTCGGGTATTTTAACCTTTTCTTACCCACTTTTTACCAACTATGGTCGGACATTCACACCTTCTTACAGCGGAACACCTCCGCTCCCTCTTTTGATGGTGTATGTTTGGGCATTCGAACCTTTTCTTACCCGCTTTTTACAAACTATGCTCGGACATTCAAACCTTCTTGTAGCCGAACACATCCACTCCTTCTTTTGATGATGTATGCTTGGGCATTCAAACCTACTTTTTGCCCGCTTTTCATTAATTTTGGGTGGACATTCACACCTTGTCACAGCCAAACACCTCCGCTCCCTGTTTTGATCATGTATGGTTGGACATTCGCACCTTGTCTCACCCGCTTTTTGTAAACTATGGTCGGCTGTTCACAGCTTCCTCTCCATCATACTTGTATGGTGGGATGTTCACACCCAGTTGCATCCGAAGACCTCCGCCCCCACTTTTGTTGATATTTAGTTGGTCATTCGCAGCTTACCCGCTTTTGGCAAACTATGGCCTTCTTGCAGCCAAACACTTCTGATCTCGCTTTTGATAATGTAAGGTTGGGCATTCAGACCTTGCTTCACCTGCTTTTCACCAAATATAGTCGGACATTCACACCTTCTTGCAGCCGAACACTTCCGCTCCACCTTTTAGTGTTCTATCAAACCTTTTTTTCACCGAATTTTATAGATTATGGTTGGAAATTCTCAACCACTCTCATCCGAATACCTCTCCACCCGCTTTTGTTAATATATTTGAACTTTAGTCGGACATTCACACCTTCTTGCAGCTGAACCACCTCCGCTCCCTGTTTTGATCATGTATGGTCTGGCAATACTACCTTTTCTTACCCGTTTGTGAGTAATTATGGCTGGACATTCACACCTACTTGCAGCCGAACACCACCTCTCTCGCTTTTGATGATGTATGGACCGGCATTCTTACCTTTTCTAACACATTTTTCAGAAATTACGGTCGGAGATTCACACCTACTCACAGCCGAACAACTCCGCTCCCGCATTTGATGGTGTGCAGTCGGACATTCTCACCCTTTCTCATCAGCTTTTTGCAAATTATGATCTGACATTCACACCTACTTGCAGTCGAAAAGCTATGCTCCCACTTTTGATTATGTTTGGTTGGATATTCAAACCTTTTCTTAACTGCTTTTTACAAACTTTGGTTGGACGTTCACACCTTCTTGTAGCCGAACACATCCACTCCTGCTTTTGATGATGTATGGTTGGGCATTCGCACCTTTTTTTTACCCATTTGTCAGGAATAATGGGTGGACATTCACACCTTCTTGCAGCTGAACACCTCCTCTCCCACTTATGATCATATGCGGTTTGATTTTCGAAAATTTTCTTTCATGTTTTCTAGCAATTAGTGATGGACATTTAGACCTTCTTGCAGCTGAACACCTCCGCCCCTGCTTTTGATCATACCTTGTCAGGCATTCGCACCATGTCTTACCCGCTTTTTACAAACTTTAGTCGAACATTTACACCTTTTTGCGGCCGAACACCACCTCTCTCGCTTTTGATGATGTATGGTCCGGCATTCTTTCCTTTTCTAACACATTTTTCAGCAATTATGGTCGGACATTCACACCTACTCAGAGCCGAACACCTCCGCTCCCGCATTTGATGGTGTATAGTCGGGCATTCTCACCCTTTCTCATCAGCTTTTTGCAAATTATGATCTGACATTCACACCTGCTTTTGATAATGTATGGTTGGGCATTCGCACCTTTTTTTTACCCATTTTTCAGGAATTATGTGCGGATGATATTCGAAAATTTTCTTTCATGTTTTAAAGCAATTATTGATGGACATTCAGACCTTCTTGCAGCTGAACCACTCTGCTCCCGCTTTTGATGGTGTATAGTCGGGCTTTCGAGCCTTTCCTTCCCGGTTTTTAAAAAATTATGGTTGGACATTCAGACCTTCTTGCAGCCGAACACCTCCGCTCCCTCTTTTGATCATACATTGTCGGGCATTAGCACCTTTTCTTACCCGCTTTTTACAAACCATAGTCGGACTTTCACATCTTTTAGTAGCCGAACAACTCCGCTCCCGCTATTGATTGTGTGAAGTCGGGTATTTTAACCTTTTCTTACCCACTTTTTACCAACTATGGTCGGACATTCACACCTTCTTACAGCGGAACACCTCCGCTCCCTCTTTTGATGGTGTATGTTCGGGCAGTCAAACCTTTTCTTACCTGCTTTTTACAAACTATGGTCAGACATTCAGCCCTTCTTGGAGCCGAACACATCCACTCCTGCTTTTGATTATGTATAGTTGGGCATTCGCACCTTTTCTTATCCATTTTTCAGTAATTATGGGTGTACATTCACACCTTCTTGCAGCCGAACACCTCCGCTCCCTCTTTTGATCATACATTTTCGGGCATTCGCACCTTTTCTTACCCGCTTTTTACAAACCATGGTCGGACTTTCACACCTTTTAGTAGCCGAACAAGTCCGCACCCGCTACTGATTGTGTACAGTCGGGTATTTTAACCTTTTCTTACCCGTTTTTTACCAACTATGGTCGGACATTCACACCTTCTTACAGCGGAACACCTCCGCTCCCTGTTTTGATCATGTATGGTCTGGCAATACTACCTTTTCTTACCCGTTTGTGAGTAATTATGGCTGGACATTCACACCTACTTGCAGCCGAAAACCACCTCTCTCGCTTTTGATGATGTATGGACCGGCATTCTTACCTTTTCTAACACATTTTTCAGAAATTACGGTCGGAGATTCACACCTACTCACAGCCGAACAACTCCGCTCCCGCATTTGATGGTGTGCAGTCGGACATTCTCACCCTTTCTCATCAGCTTTTTGCAAATTATGATCTGACATTCACACCTACTTGCAGTCGAAAAGCTATGCTCCCACTTTTGATTATGTTTGGTTGGATATTCAAACCTTCTTTTAGCCGAACACATCCACTCCTGCTTTTGATGATGTATGGTTGGGCATTCGCACCTTTTTTTTACCCATTTGTCAGGAATAATGGGTGGACATTCACACCTTCTTGCAGCTGAACACCTCCTCTCCCACTTATGATCATATGCGGTTTGATTTTCGAAAATTTTCTTTCATGTTTTCTAGCAATTAGTGATGGACATTTAGACCTTCTTGCAGCTGAACACCTCCGCCCCTGCTTTTGATCATACCTTGTCAGGCATTCGCACCATGTCTTACCCGCTTTTTACAAACTTTAGTCGAACATTTACACCTTTTTGCGGCCGAACACCACCTCTCTCGCTTTTGATGATGTATGGTCCGGCATTCTTTCCTTTTCTAACACATTTTTCAGCAATTATGGTCGGACATTCACACCTACTCAGAGCCGAACACCTCCGCTCCCGCATTTGATGGTGTATAGTCGGGCATTCTCACCCTTTCTCATCAGCTTTTTGCAAATTATGATCTGACATTCACACCTGCTTTTGATAATGTATGGTTGGGCATTCGCACCTTTTTTTTACCCATTTTTCAGGAATTATGTGCGGATGATATTCGAAAATTTTCTTTCATGTTTTAAAGCAATTATTGATGGACATTCAGACCTTCTTGCAGCTGAACCACTCTGCTCCCGCTTTTGATGGTGTATAGTCGGGCTTTCGAGCCTTTCCTTCCCGGTTTTTAAAAAATTATGGTTGGACATTCAGACCTTCTTGCAGCCGAACACCTCCGCTCCCTCTTTTGATCATACATTGTCGGGCATTAGCACCTTTTCTTACCCGCTTTTTACAAACCATAGTCGGACTTTCACATCTTTTAGTAGCCGAACAACTCCGCTCCCGCTATTGATTGTGTGAAGTCGGGTATTTTAACCTTTTCTTACCCGCTTTTTACCAACTATGGTCGGACATTCACACCTTCTTACAGCGGAACACCTCCGCTCCCTCTTTTGATGGTGTATGTTCGGGCAGTCAAACCTTTTCTTACCTGCTTTTTACAAACTATGGTCAGACATTCAGCCCTTCTTGGACCCGAACACATCCACTCCTGCTTTTGATTATGTATAGTTGGGCATTCGCACCTTTTCTTATCCATTTTTCAGTAATTATGGGTGTACATTCACACCTTCTTACAGCGGAACACCTCCGCTCCCTCTTTTGATGGTGTATGTTCGGGCAGTCAAACCTTTTCTTACCTGCTTTTTACAAACTATGGTCAGACATTCAACCCTTCTTGGAGCCGAACACATCCACTCCTGCTTTTGATTATGTATAGTTGGGCATTCGCACCTTTTCTTACCCATTTTTCAGTAATTATGGGTGTACATTCACACCTTCTTGCAGCCGAACACCTCCGCTCCCTCTTTTGATCATACATTTTCGGGCATTCGCACCTTTTCTTACCCGCTTTTTACAAACCATGGTCGGACTTTCACACCTTTTAGTAGCCGAACAACTCCGCACCCGCTACTGATTGTGTACAGTCGGGTATTTTAACCTTTTCTTACCCGTTTTTTACCAACTATGGTCGGACATTCACACCTTCTTACAGCGGAACACCTCCGCTCCCTCCTTTGATGGTGTATGTTCGGGCATTCGAACCTTTTCTTACCCGCTTTTTACAAACTATGGTCAGACGTTCAAACCTTCTTGTAGCCGAACATATCCACTCCTGCTTTTGATGATGTATGGTTGGGCATTCGAACCTACTTGTTGCCCGCTTTTCATTAATTATGGGTGGACATTCACACCTTGTCTCAGCCAAACACCTCCGCTCCCTGTTTTGATCATTTATGGTTTGACATTCGCACCTTTGCTTACCCTCTTTTTATACTGATTGCTCAAGATTAAGTTGTTCTTTCTCAAACTACAAAAGTTTTTTAATTGTTGAAACTTGATTTTAAGTGGATAAATAAGGAAGACAAACAGTTTTAAGTCAGGCTGATAGCAATTAATTTTATAGCAAAATCTGTATTTCGTCATTTGTCGAGAGATGCTTATTGCAAAGTACAACGTTGTTTATCATTGAAACTTGATTAGACATGAATAAATATGAAGGACAAAGCAGTCTTAACATGGTTTGAGTTAAGGAATTCGTTTTATAGGAGAATCCGAATTCGTGCATAACTCGTAAAATAGAGCTTATTTTCGGATTCCTGAAGAATGAGTCTGGTTCTTTCTCATAATACAAAGTTTGTTGTTTATTGTTGAAACTTCATCAGACCGTTAGATATAGTCGGACTCACCTCGACACACGGCTTGGGATCTGGAACCAGTACTCTTGAGAGGGGTTGGACTCTCTTCCACTCTGGAGTTGCCCGTGGTGAGAGGCGCAGAGCAGGTGTGGGCATACTTATTGCCCCCCGGCTGTGTGCCAGTACATTGGGGTTTACCCCAGTGAACGAGAGGGTAGCCTCCCTCCGCCTTTGGGTGGGGGGACGAGTCCTGACTGTTGTTTGTGCCTATGCGCCAAACAGCAGTTCAGAGTACCTACCCTTTTTGGAGTCTCTGGGGGAAGCACTGGAGAATGCTCCTACCGGAGACTCCCTCATTCTGCTGGGGGACTTCAATGCTCACGTGGGCAATGACAGTGAGACCTGGAGGGGTGTGATTGGGAGAAACGGCCCCCCCGATCTGAATCAGAGTGGTGTTATGTTGTTGGACTTCTGTGCCAGTCATAGACTGTCCATAACGAACACCATGTTCAGGCATAAGGGTGTCCATATGTGCACTTGGCACCAGGACACCCTTGGCCGCAGTTCGATGATCGACTTTGTGGTTGTATCATCGGACTTGCGGCCGTATGTCCTGGACACTCGGGTGAAGAGAGGGGCGGAGCTGTCAACTGATCACCACCTGGTGGCGAGTTGGCTCCGCTGGTGGGGGAGGATGCCGATCAGACCTGGCAGGCCCATACGTATTGTGAGGGTCTGCTGGGAGCGTTTGTCAGAATCCCCCTTCAGAAGGAGCTTTAACTCCCACCTCCGGCAGAGCTTCAACCATATTTGAGTTGGGGGACATTGAGTCCGAATGGGCCATGTTCCGTGACTCCATTGCCGAGGCAGCTGGTCGGAGTTGTGGCCGTAAGGTGGTCGGTGCCTGTCGTGGCGGCAACCCTCGAACCTGCTGGTGGACACCAGTGGTGAGGGAAGCCGTCAAGCTGAAGAAGGAGTCCTATCGGGCCTTTTTGGCCAGTGGGACCCTGGAAGAAGCTGATAGGTACCGATGGGCCAGACGGGCCACGGCTTCGGCGGTTGTGAGGCAAAAACTCGGGCCTAGGAGGAGTTCGGTGAGACCATGGAGAACGATTTCCGGATGGCCTCGAAAAGATTCTGGTCCACCATCCGGCGTCTCAGGGGGGGGGGAGCGGCTCACAGTCAACACTGTTTACAGTGGGGACGGGGCTTTGCTGACCTCAACTAGGGATGTTGTGAGTCGGTGGGGGGAGTACTTCGAGGAACTCCTCAATCCTACCAACACGTGCTCGGAAGAGGCAGAGTCGGAGAGCTCGGAGACGGGGCCTCCCATTTCTGGGGCTGAGGTTGCCGAGGTGGTTAAAAAGCTCCTCGGTGGCAAGGCCCCGGGTGTGGATGAGGTCCGTGCTGAGTTTCTCAAGGCTCTGGATGTTGTAGGGCTGTCTTGGCTGACACGCCTCTGCAGTATCGCGTGGACATCGGGGACAGTGCCTCTGGACTGGCAGATTGGGGTGGTGGTCCCCCTCTTTAAAAAGGGGGACCGGAGGGTGTGTTCCAACTATAGGGGTATCACACTCCTCAGCCTCCCTGGTAAGGTCTATTCGGGGGTATTGGAGAGGAGGATCCGTCGGATAATCGAGCCTCGGATTCAGGAGATGCAGTGTGGCTTTCGTCCTGGCCGTGGAACAGTGGACCAGCTCTATACCCTCGGCAGGATCCTGGAGGGTGCATGGGAGTTCGCCCAACCAGTCTACATGTGTTTTGTGGACTTGGAGAAAGCGTTCGACCGTGTCCCTCGTGGAGTCCTGTGGGGGGTGCTCCGGGAATATGGAGTGCCGGACCCCTTGATAGGGGCCGTTCGGTCTCTGTATGACCGGTGCCAGAGTTTGGTCCGCATTGCCGGCAGTAAGTCGGATACGTTTCCGGTGAGAGTTGGACTCCGTCAGGGCTGCCCTTTGTCTCCGATTCTGTTCCTAACTTTTATGGACAGAATTTCTAGGCGGAGCCAGGGCGTTGAGGGTGTCCCATTTGGCGACCTCAGAATCGGGTCTCTGCTTTTTGCAGATGATGTGGTTCTGTTAGCGTCGTCAGGCCGTGACCTTCAGCTCTCACTGGAGTGATTCGCAGCCGAGTGTGAAGCGGCTGGGATGAGAATCAGCACCTCCAAATCCGAGACTATGGTTCTCAGCCGGAAAAGGGTGGAATGCTCTCTCCGGGTCGGGAATGAGATCCTTCCCCAAGAGGAGGAGTTCAAGTATCTCGGGGTCTTGTTCACGAGTGACGGACGAATGGAGCGGGAGATTGACGGGCGGATCGGTGCGGCGCCTGCAGTGTTGCAGGCTCTGCACCGACCCGTCGTTGTGAAGAGGGAGCTGAGCCAGAAGGCGAAGGACACGTTGGAGAGACTATGTCTCTCGGCTGGCCTGGGAACGCCTCGGGGTCCCCCCGGAAGAGCTGGAGGAAGTGGCCGGGGACAGAGACGTCTGGGTTTCTCTGCTCAAGCTGCTGCCCCCGCGACCCGACCCCCGGATAAGCGGCAGATGATGGATGGATGGATGGATATATCCTCCACCAAACAGACTTACAACCCCCGACTAGGGTAGCAGAATTTCTAAGCATCTGTACCCCAAAACTACTATCAAAAATATATAAATTATTGTCTAAGATAGATGACACAATGTCTCTTCCATCCTCAAAATGGGAGGCAGATTTATCCATCAGTTCTGGTCATAGCTTCTAACCACAAATATGTTTGAACACCTTCATAAAGACTCGAAATCCTAATTTACAGCTCATACAATACAAAATCCTTCATAGAACACACTATACAGGACAAAGGATGTTCAGGATGGGTCTAACACACTCAAACATCTGCTCACATTGCACAGATAACACACCTGATGATTATGCACACGCTTTGTGGTTTTTCTGCGCCTGTCCAGAAGTTCTGGCTTGAAGTCTGTGAGGACCTATCAACATGGCTAAAGTGTAGCATCCCTTCATTCTCTTTGGTCCCCTCTGATTAGTTTTATCACATAGTGGTGGTGGTGCGTTGCTGGGTGATGGTGGGTCTCAGGCCCGGGCTGCTGCGACTGGTGTGACCGGGTGGTTTGTTTGTTTGTTTTTTGATGTTGTTTGTTTGTTTTTTGTAGAGGTCCTCCTGGGTGGGGTTGGGTTGAGTGGGGTGGGGCGGGATGGGTACCTTCTGGGGGTACAGTAGCTCCCGGAATATGGTCGCTGCAGGCCCCGAGCCTGGTGGACATCAGGCCCTCCTGCCCATTGTTGGCTCCCAGGTAGCGGGGATGCCTATTGCAGCCAGTCCCTGGCTGCCCTCTCTGGGGGAGAGTAGCTCCCCCGTTATATATCCCCATACCCCTCTCCCTTCTGGCTCCTGTACACAGCACACACTCACACATGAAGGGTTTTGGGGGCGTGTGTGTTCGGTGGGGTGCAGTGGATGGGGCCACGTAGGTGGTCCCCTTTGGTTGCACTCTGCAGTTCCCTGCCCCTGTTTTAATTACACCTTAGACATTACTACTTATCAAACACACTCACACACACACATTAGGTCTTGGGGGGTGGGTCCTGGGGCCCAGGTCCAGTGCACGGCCCATGTCTGGGCGGCTGGGGCCTGGCGGGGTCGGTGGGCTGTTACCCCTGGTTCCCGGAGTGCCTCTGCCCTATGCTTATGGGGGCTCTTTCCGGGGGCTTCCTCTGCAGTCTTCCTGGTGGATGCGTGGTTGCCCCTGCGGTGGGCTGCCTGGGTTCTTTGCTCTGTGGGGGCTGCTGGTGGCCTGGGTCTTGTGGCCCTCTCTGCCTGCTTCTGATTGCTTGGGGGGGGGGGCTGTGGATTGTGGCCCTGTACGCTTATACACTCATAACTAAGCACGGTTATCATGTAGGTCCTGTGCCATGGGTGTTGCATGTTCTCACACACACACACACACATTCATTAGTCCAGTAGCATGGTCACTAAGCAGTTGATGTATTATCATGTCGTCTCAGGTCATCTATATCCACAGGGGGGTGGTTACACTGAGTGGCATCTGGTGGGCGGGGCTCTTTGGGTATGTAGGCTGCCCAGAGTGCCGCGCTCCCAGTTCTACAAGTTTGGCTGCCCCTCAATTTTAATTGCTCACTATTAGAAAATATTGAAGAGCCAGAAGGGTGAGGGGAGGGGTCTTCTTCGCACACCCCTGCTTCCTGGTGTCTGCTCGGGGCAGGAGGGGCCAGGTGGATTAATTAATTGTTCTGCTGGTTCGGGGTCTGTGGTGGCTGGGGGGTTGCTGGCCTCCTGGTGTGCCCGCTGCACTACACCCCAGCAGAGTCGAGGGAGGTAGGATGTGTGGATGTGTGGATGTATGGGACGTGAAAGTGTGTGTTTGATTGGGCCTGGATCTGGGACTTGCTGTCGCCTGGCCTGCCTGTGTTTCTCCCGATGGGGCATCAGCGTTGCCTCTCCCCACTGCTCGCGACTTCACCCACCTGTGGGCACGTCTTGACTCCCAGGGCACTTGGCCAGGGGCGCTGGGGCAGGCGCTGACCCACTTTGTGGCTGTCTGGGGCGCTTGGCCCTCCTGGGTATTGGGTGGGGCCTCTGCTGTGGGGTTTGGGGGCGCTCGGGCTCCTGGGGCCCAGGTCCAGTGCACGGCCCATGTCTGGGCGGCTGGGGCCTGGCGGGGTCGGTGGGCTGTTACCCCTGGTTCCCGGAGTGCCTCTGCCCTATGCTTATGGGGGCTCTTTCCGGGGGCTTCCTCTGCAGTCTTCTGGGTGGATGCGTGGTTGCCCCTGCGGTGGGCTGCCTGGGTGCTGTGCTCTGTGGGGGCTGCTGGTGGCCTGGGTCTTGTGGCCCTCTCTGCCTGCTTCTGATTGCTTGGGAGGGGGGGGGGGGGGGGGGGGGGGGGGGGGGCTGTGGATTGTGGCCCTGTACGCTTATACACTCATAACTAAGCACGGTTATCATGTAGGTCCTGTGCCATGGGTGTTGCATGTTCTCACACACACACACACACACATTCATTAGTCCAGTAGCATGGTCACTAAGCAGTTGATGTATTATCATGTCGTCTCAGGTCATCTATATCCACAGCTGTGTTGTATGCGATTGCCGCTTCTTGTGCTTGTTTTTGTTTGTTTGTGTGTTTGTTTTTTCTCTGCTTGTCTGCTTTCAGGTGCTCCTGGTGGCGCTAAGGCTGGATTCCCCTCATAGGCCATGGATTGTTGTCTGTTTTGTTTTTTACAGGTGTAGCAGCTGGTTGTCTGGTTTTTGTTTCTATTTTTGTTCTGTTTCCTCTTCTTTCCTCTTCTTCTTTCCTTGTCCCCCGGTCCGGTTCAGTTCAGTTCATGTCATATATTGTAAACAGAAATAAATAAATGGGCATCAAGGGGAGCTTTACATTTATAAAACTTCCCTTGGCAAAACAAATCTGTTTGGCATCAAAGGTATTCAGACTACAATTCTTCTGACATAATGCTGAACAGGACAAGGGGAAAAAAAAGTAAAGAAGACAGTTCTGCCGAAAGCCAGGGATAGACCTGTTCTAAGTTCTATACTTTTTAAAAGGGGCGTGTTTATCAACTATGGAATTAGAAGATTTACAAAAATGGTCAAGTGCTAGATCTTCATCTGGGATTTTAACAGTGTCATATAACTATTCAACAGATCAGTTAAAAAAAAGCCTGCTCATGGAGATGTTTCAGGATCTGGATACCAAGCGTGGACCTAATGTTTTCATTTTTGCAATTCTGATACAGGCTATTGAGCAGTGATAACTAACACCAAGTTCAGATACTGCGGATTTTCTACCTTTGATTTGTTAAGATTGAGCCAATCAGGGACAACCTTGAAGGATCTCTTTGGTTTTGTAGGATCAGTAATTACCTGAGAAAGGTTGATATTGGTACACACCTTTTTTAAATGATCAGAGGCAGAGTTCAACTTGTTTAAATTAAAATTGCCACACAGAGATTGGGTTTAGGCCACATGCACACAGAATGACATCAACAAATATAAGAAATATTAAACATTTACACATAGATTTTTGAATATATGTAGAGGAATGATACTTTGAAATGTGCTCATTGCGGAGTTATGATCAGTTGAGTAATGAAGGTTGAACTATTCTGGGAAAGAGGTTCTATTCCCAGCATCATGATGGACACTCCTGATATAGAAGGTTTCGCTAACGCATTGGAATTGTTTTACTATTTTCATATGCATGTGCAATGAAGAATTGCTTGCTGCTGATAAATGCAAAGAAGAACAGCTTACACATAGATGCTCACATATAGGCTGCTGAATGCAATGAAGACCTGCTTATCAAGTAAAGTTCAATGTCAATGTGTAATATTCAATTAGGATTTGCAAAACAGTGAAGTTAAACAATGAATGGGTCCATAGTCGGTATGAGAAGACTACAGGAATATTTACCTGGGTGTACGTTCAAACAGAGATGAGAAAATTGCGATAAATAATTGTTTGTTTGTTTGTTAGTATGTATATGAATGTTATGTGTACAAACTGTGTTGAGTTATAGTTACTCAGTAGTGTCTCAGTGAAACAACCGACGGGGGAAGCCTTGCGGTGACAACAAAAGCAGTGTTTTACTGATCAGTCAAGTTGCTCCAGTGTACTCCATACAAACTGGTTGGCTACTGAAGGGATAGAAAATGGGGAATACTTGTTTTAAAGCAAACAAGGAATTAGATGGGAAAAATACATGTTTTAACGGGACCCAGACAATATTAAATACTCAGACAGATGGGAGAAGAAGTGTAGTTTTGTAGGAAATCACAAAATGATTACATAGAATTAGTGAAATCAATTGAAGAATGCCTTTCTGAAGAGCTGTTTACCACAGATGAGCAGCTTTGCGACCAAGCACATTGTAGATCGCTTTACTGCCAAAATGATCTAATTTAATGGATTGGTTTAGACATGCATAACAGCATTTTAAGAACAAAGAGAGAAACAAAAAGGGACAACGCTTCATGGTGGAAGGTGATGTATAAATAACTGTGTATATGATGAAGGGGGTGGCAACACCCATTCCGAAATCCCGCCATTCCGACAATCCCGCTATTCCGACATCCCACCATTCCGACATACCACCATTCCGACATGCAAACGTCCCACCATTCCGACATCCCACCATTGCGACATCCCGCTATTCTGACGTTCAAATGTCCCACCATTCCGACAAGGCTTTCCGTATAAGGAAATGTGTGTTACTCAACAGGTGAGTCCCTTCTTTCTGTTCATGCAATTTATATGTTTAACACATGTTTATAGACAAGCGTTATTAAAAACACAAAGTCTCGGCAACTGGAGGAGGAGAAGCAGTCCGTGGTGGTTTTCAATCACACACTCCAATGCCACTTGTTTTAACTTCAGAAAATTTAATCCAGGAAAAAAAGGCTTACAAACATGGACCAAAACGGCTCCATAACACGCACAAGAATCCAAAAGAAACGAAAGTTAACTAAATGAAAGCAAATAAACAGTATGAAGTGGTCAAAATTGGTTTTACGCATGCCTATGTGCGTCTGGCACATGCGTCTTCGGGCTCTCCCACGTTGGTTTGTGGATGAAAGCTATATGTTCAGCTGTAATGTCATGTAAAAACAATCTCTACATGACATTTACTCCCAGGTGTGACCAGTTAGGTCCTTAAGATATCAACAGGCTGTATAAAGCTACAACCGTTGCGGCTGTGTGTTTGTGCCAAATGCGCAAAGCCCATCCGCGCTTCCCAAAATTGGAGTGAGTACTCATAAATCACGTGAATAACATGAATAAACGTTTTTACTGAATTTTGTTGTGTTTTATACATTCTATGCTGTCATTTATCTCTTCTCCTATTGGCAAGGCAAGGCAGAGTGCTCGCAACTGTGTCCTGTGCAGTAGCCGTGATATCTGTAATTGCAATTATTACTTTTGCATATGATGACAGCGTGCAAAAGACGCATGGGCTCTGTGGAGAGCTCCGCTCCAGCTGGCTGCTGTGACAGCTCACTGACACTGTATTTCTGCTTAATCAGTTTCAGTCTCGCCAGAGTTACATTAATATCTGTATTTTTATATTTGAAATTCAGGGGATTTTGATAATAGATTATTAAAGTTTGTTTGCGAGGCTGTGGCCTCTGCATGTGCAAAGCTTGTGCGCCAAACTTTAGGGCGTATTTGCGCTGGCATATCATTAGTGCAAAATGTTTTGGGTAAAAAATAGGCTATTAAAAGGAACTGTCGGAATGGCGGTATGTTAAAAAAAACAAAAAACATACCGCCATTCCGACCATAGGAGGAAAAAAATGTCGGAATGGTGGGACGTTTGATAAAAAATTAAGTGTCGCCATTCCGACAATTGGAGACCCATGTCGGAATGGCGAGATGTCGGAATGGCAGCATGTAACCATGATGAAGGAGAGACCATTTGAGCAGCACAGCCATTTCGCAGCACAGGGACAGCAGTCCAAGTTACAGGATCTCCCACGTGGTATCACCTGTCACATTGTGTCAAGGCATCAAAAGAAGAAAAAATCACCAAACTCAAGGACAAAAAGACAAAGACTCCGGTGAACGAAGACAGAGGACTGACAAACCAGAAATACAAAAGGATTCTCGATATCAAGATCCAGAAGAAGAGGCTAACAATGCCACGAACACTTACGATGCTGGGAATGATGCCAGCAATGAACAGAGAAGAAGATTCAGTGTCATCAATCTGCATTACGTGCCTCTAATGAGGGGGTGAATATAGAATCCTCAACGATTACAACGTCTCTGGGAACTGTGACAACAACAAGGTTTAAACCATTTTGATATATATTGTACTCCCCCCTGAGCTGTCACCTTATCGTGGTGGGGGAGTTTGCGTGCCCCAATGAGTCTGGGAGCTATGTTGCCCGGGGCTTTAAGCCCCTGGTAGGGTCACCCAAGGCAAACAGATCCTAGATGAGGGACCAGACAAAGAACAGCTCAAAAGACCCCCCATGATGAACAAAAAATTTGGACCTCGGTCTCCCCTCGGAGCCAGGCCCGGGGGTGGGGCCCGGCAGCGGGCGCCTGGTGGCCGGGTCTGTGCCCATGGGGCTCGGTCGGGCATAGCCCGAAATGATGACGTGGGTCCCCCTTCCGACGGGCTAACCACCCGTGGGAGGGGCCAAGGGGGTCGGGTGCGATGTGAGCTGGGTAGCAGCCGAAGGCAGAGGCCTTGGCGGTCTGATCCTCGGCTACTGAAGCTAGCTCTTGGGACGTGGAATGTCACCTCTCTGTTGGGGAAGGAGCCGGAGCTGGTGAGCGAGGCTGAGCGGTTCCGGCTAGATATAGTCGGACTCACCTCGACGCACGGCTTGGGCTCTGGAACCAGTCCTCTTGAGAGGGGTTGGACTCTCTTCCACTCTGGAGTTGCCCGTGGTGAGAGGCGCAGAGCAGGTGTGGGCATACTTATTGCCCCCCGGCTGTGTGCCAGTACATTGGGGTTTACCCCAGTGAACGAGAGGGTAGCCTCCCTCCGCCTTCGGGTGGGGGGACGAGTCCTGACTGTTGTTTGTGCCTATGCGCCAAACAGCAGTTCAGAGTACCCACCCTTTTTGGAGTCTTTGGGGGAGGCACTGGAGAATGCTCCTACTGGAGACTCCCTCGTTCTGCTGGGGGACTTCAATGCTCACGTGGGCAATGACAGTGAGACCTGGAGGGGTGTGATTCGGAGGAACGGCCCCCCCGATCTGAACCAGAGTGGTGTTATGTTGTTGGACTTCTGTGCTGGTCATGGACTGTCCATAACGAACACCATGTTCAGACATAAGGGTGTCCATATGTGCACTTGGCACCAGGACACCCTTGGCCGCAGTTCGATGATCGACTTTGTGGTTGTATCATCGGACTTGCGGCCGTATGTTCTGGACACTCGGGTGAAGAGAGGGGCTGAGCTGTCAACTGATCACCACCTGGTGGTGAGTTGGCTCCGCTGGTGGGGGAGGATGCCGATCAGACCTGGCAGGCCCAAACGTATTGTGAGGGTCTGCTGGGAGCGTTTGTCAGAATCCCCCGTCAGAAGGAGCTTTAACTCCCACCTCCGGCAGAGCTTCAACCATATCCCGGGGGAGGTGGGGGACATTGAGTCCGAATGGTTCATGTTCCGTGACTCCATTGCCGAGGCAGCTGATCGGAGTTGTGGCCGTAAGGTGGTCGGTGCCTGTCGTGGCGGCAACCCTCGAACCTGCTGGTGGACACCAGTGGTGAGGGAAGCCGTCAAGCTGAAGAAGGAGTCCTATCGGGCCTTTTTGGCCAGTGGGACCCTGGAAGCAGCTGATAGGTACCGACAGGCCAGACGGGCTGCGGCTTCGGCGGTTGCTGAGGCAAAAATTCGGGCCTGGGAGGAGTTCGGTGAGACCATGGAGAACGATTTCCGGACGGCCTCGAAGAGATTCTGGTCCACCATCCGGCGTCTCAGGGGGGGGAAGCGGCTCACAGTCAACACTGTTTACAGTGGGGACGGGGCTTTGCTGACCTCAACTAGGGATGTTGTGAGTCGGTGGGGGGAGTACTTCGAGGAACTCCTCAATCCTACCAACACGTGCTCGGAAGAGGCAGAGTCGGAGAACTCGGAGATGGGGCCTCCCATTTCTGGGGCTGAGGTTGCCGAGGTGGTCAAAAAGCTCCTCGGTGGCAAGGCCCCGGGGGTGGATGAGGTCCGTCCTGAGTTTCTCAAGTCTCTGGATGTTGTAGGGCTGTCTTGGCTGACACGCCTCTGCAGTATCGCGTGCACATCGGGGACAGTGCCTCTGGACTGGCAGATTGGGGTGGTGGTCCCCCTCCTTAAAAAGGGGGACCGGAGGGTGTGTTCCAACTATAGGGGGATCACACTCCTCAGCCTCCCTGGTAAGGTCTATTCGGGGGTATTGGAGAGGAGGATCCGTCGGATAATCGAGCCTCGGATTCAGGAGATGCAGTGTGGCTTTCGTCCTGGCCGTGGAACAGTGGACCAGCTCTATACCCTCGGCAGGATCCTGGAGGGTGCATGGGAGTTCGCCCAACCAGTCTACATGTGTTTTGTGGACTTGGAGAAAGCGTTCGACCGTGTCCCTCGTGGAGTCCTGTGGGGGTGCTCCGGGAATATGGAGTGCCGGACCCCTTGATAGGGGCCGTTCGGTCTCTGTATGACCGGTGCCAGAGTTTGGTCCGCATTGCCGACAGTAAGTCGGATACGTTTCCGGTGAGAGTTGGACTCCGTCAGGGCTGCCCTTTGTCACTGATTCTGTTCCTAACCTTTATGGACAGAATTTCTAGGCGCAGCCAGGGTGTTGAGGGTGTCCGATTTGGCGACCTCAGAATCGGGTCTCTGCTTTTTGCAGATGATGTGGTTCTGTTAGCGTCGTCAGGCCGTGACCTTCAACTCTCACTGGAGCGATTCGCAGCCGAGTGTGAAGCGGCTGGGATGAAAATCAGCACCTCCAAATCCGAGACTATGGTTCTCAGCCGGAAAAGGGTGGAATGCTCTCTCCGGGTCGGGAATGAGATCCTTCCCCAAGTGGAGGAGTTCAAGTATCTCGGGGTCTTGTTCACGAGTGAGGGACGAATGGAGCGTGAGATTGACGGGCGGATCGGTGCGGCGTCTGCAGTGTTGCGGGCTCTGCACCGACCCGTCGTTGTGAAGAGGGAGCTGAGCCAGAAGGCGAAGCTCTCTACTTACTGGTCAATCTACGTTCCCATCCTCACCTATGGTCACGAGTTGTGGGTAGTGACCGAAAGAACAAGATCGCGAATACAAGCGGCCGAAATGGGTTTCCTCCGCAGGGTGTCTGGGCTCTCCCTTAGAGATAGGGTGAGAAGCTCAGTCATCCGGGAGGGGCTCGGAGTAGAACCGCTGCTCCTCCGCATTGAGAGGAGTCAGATGAGGTGGCTCGGGCATCTGGTTAGGATGCCCCCTGGGCGCCTCCCTGGGGAGGTGTTCCGGGCACGTCCCACTGGGATGAGACCCCGGGGAAGACCCAGGACACGCTGGAGAGACTATGTCTCTCGGCTGGCCTGGGAACGCCTCGGGGTCCCCCCGGAAGAGCTGGAAGAACTGGCCGGGGACAGAGACGTCTGGGTTTCTCTGCTCAAGCTGCTGCCCCCGCGACCCGACCCCCGGATAAGCGGCAGATGATGGATGGATATATATTGTAACCTATTGTCTAAGGAATAGTGCTGAAAATGAGGTAAATCTAATCCACCATTGTCCTTGGTCTTCTGTAGGGTTTTTAAACTAATACGTGGTGGTTTGTTTTTCCACAGAAATTTGGAGATGCATGAATCTAGTGACTTAAACCAAGTAGCAGATGGTTTTATGGGGATCATTGAGAACAAATAGTTAACTTTTGGTAGTATCATCATTTTAATGGATGTAACTCTCCCCATAAGTGATATAGGTAAGGACTTCCAACGAGAGATCGTCCTCTACTGTCTTTAATAATTGCACATAATTTAGCTTTGTTAGCTCTGAGAGCCTGGAGGAAATGTTTATGCCTAAATATCTAATATTTCCTGACTGTAAAGTGATCGAGGGTATATTATGGACCCTACAGTTAATGGGCAGAACTGTGGTCTTAGACCAGTTGATAGAGTAGTCAGAAAGTGCTGAGAATTTATTTATGAGTGTGATCGTGTGACTGAGAGACGTCTGTGAGTTCTGAAGGAAAAGTAATACATCATCAGCATAAAGACTTATTTTATGCTCAATATTTTGGGATTAATTACTCACAAACGGGTAAGAAAAGGTAGTATTGCCAGACCATACATGATCAAAACAGGGAGCAGAGGTGGTACAGCTGCAAGGTGTGAATGTCTGACTATAGTTTGTAAAAAGCGGGTAAGATAAGGTGCGAATGCCCGACAATGTATGATCAAAAGAGGGAGCGGAGGTTTTCGGCTGCAAGAAGGTCTGAATGTCCACCCAAAATTCCTGAAAAATGGGTAAAAAAAGGGTGCGAATGCCAAACCATACATCATCAAAAGCAGGAGTGGATGTGTTCGGCTACAAGAAGATTTGAATGTCCATCAATAATTGCTTTAAAACATGAAAGAAAATTTTCGAATATCAAACCGCACATGATCATAAGCGGGGGAGGAGTTGTTCAGCTGCAAGAAGGTGTGAATGTCCACCCATAATTACTGAAAAATGGGTAAGAAAAGGTGAAAATGCCCAACCATACATCATCAAAAGCAGGAGTGGATGTGTTCGGCTACAAGAAGGTTTGAATGTCCGACCATAGTTTGTAAAAAGCGGGTAAGAAAAGGTTTGAATGCCCGAACATAGACCATCAAAAGAGGGAGCGGAGGTGTTCCGCTGTAAGAAGGTGTAAATGTCCGACCATAGTTGGTAAAAAGCGGGTAAGAAAAGGTTAAAATACCCGACTGTACACAATCAATAGCGGGAGCGGAGTTGTTTGGCTACAAGAAGGTGTGAAAGTCCGACCACGGTTTGTAAAAAGCGGGTAAGAAAAGGTTCGAATGCCCGAATATATACCATCAAAAGTGGAAGTGGATGGGTTCGGCTGCAAGAAGGTGTGAACGTCCGACCAAAGTTTGTAAAAAGCAGTTAAGAAAAGGTTCGAATATCCAACCAAACATAATCAAAAGCGGGAGCAGAGCTGTTCGACTGCAAGTAGGTGTGAATGTCAGATCATAATTTGCAAAAAGCTCATGAGAAAGGGTGAGAATGCCCGGCTATACACCATCAAATGCGGGAGCGGAAGTGTTCGGCTGTGAGTAGGTGTGAATGTCCGACCATAATTGCTGAAAAATGTGTTAGAAGAGACTAGAATGCCGGACAATACATCATCAAATGCGGGAGCGGAGTTGTTCGGCTGTGAGTAGGTGTGAATCTCCGAGCATAGTTTGTAAAAAGGGGGTAAGAATAGGTTCGAATGCCCGAACATACACTATCAAAACAGGGAGCTGAGGTGGCTCAGCTGCAAGGTGTGAATGTCTGACTATAGTTTGTAAATAAGGTGCGAATGCCCAACAATGTATAATCAAAAGAGGGAGCGGAGGTTTTCGGCTACAAGAAGGTTTGAATGTCCGACCATAGTTTGTAAAAAGCGGGTAAGAAAAGGTTCAAATGCCTGACTATACACCATCAAAAGCGGGAGCAGAGGTGTTCCGCTGTAAGACGGTGTGAATGTCCGACCATATTTGGTAAAAAGCGGGTAAGAAAAGGTTAAAATACCCGACTGTACACAATCAATAGCGGGAGAGGAGGTGTTCAGCTGCAAGAAGGTGTGAATGTCCACCCATAATTCCTGAAAAATGGGTAAGAAAAGGTGCGAATGCCCAACCATACATTATCAAAAGCAGGTGTGAATGTCAGATCATAATTTGAAAAAAGCTGATGAGAAAGGGTGAGAATGCCCGACTATACACCATCAAATGCGGGAGCGGAGTTGTTCGGCTGTGAGTAAGTGTGAATCTCCGACCATAATTGCTGAAAAATGTGTTAGAAAAGGTAAGAATGCCGGTCCATACATCATCAAAAGCGGGAGAGGTGGTGTTCGGCTGCAAGTAGGTGTGAATGTCCAGCCATAATTACTAACAAACGGGTAAGAAAAGGTAGTATTGCCAGACCATACATGATCAAAACAGGGAGCGGAGGTGGTTCAGCTGCAAGAAGGTGTGAATGTCCGACTAAAGTTCAAATATATTAACAAAAGCGGGAGGAGAGGTCTTCGGATGAGAGTGGTTGAGAATTTCAAACCATAATCTATAAAATGCGGTGAAAAAAAAGGTGTGATAGAACACTAAAAGGTGGAGCGGAAGTGTTCGGCTGCAAGAAGGTGTGAATGTCCGACTATATTTGGTGAAAAGCAGGTGAAGCAAGGTCTGAATGCCCAACCTTACATCATCAAAAGCGAGATCAGAGGTGTTTGGCTGCATGAAGGCCATAGTTTGCCAAAAGCGGGTAAGCTGCGAATGACCGACTAAATATCAACAAAAGGTCTTCGGATGCAAGTGGGTGTGAATATCCCACCATACAAGTATGGTGGAGAGGAAGCTGTGAACAGCCGACCATAGTTGGCAAAAAGCGGGTGAGAAAAGGTGCGAATGTCCAACCATACATGATCAAAACAGGGAGCGGAGGTGTTTGGCTACAAGGTTTGAATGTCCGAGCATAGTTTGTAAAAAGCGGGTAAGAAAAGGTTCGAATGCCCAAACATACACCATCAAAAGAGGGAGCGGAGGTGTTCCGCTGTAAGAAGGTGTGAATGTCCGACCATAGTTGGTAAAAAATGGGTAAGAAAAGGTTAAAATACCCGACTGTACACAATCAATAGCGGGAGCGGATGTGTTTGGCTACAAGAATGTGTGACAGTCCGACCATGGTTTGTAAAAAACGGGTAAGAAAAGGTGCGAATGCCCGACAATGTATGATCAAAAGAGGGAGCGGAGGTTTTCGGCTACAAGACGGTGTGAATGTCCGACCATAGTTGGTAAAAAGCGGGTAAGAAAAGGTTAAAATACCTGACTGTACACAATCAATAGCGGGAGCGGAGTTGTTCGGCTACAAGAAGGTGTGAAAGTTCAACCATGGTTTGTAAAAAGCTGCTAAGAAAAGGTTCGAATGCCCGAATATATACCATCAAAAGCGGATCGGAGGTGTTCGGCTGCAAGAAGGTGTGAACGTCCGACCAAAGTTTGCAAAAAGCAGTTAAGAAAAGGTTCGAATGCCCGAATATATACCATCAAAAGCAGGAGCAGAGCTGTTCGACTGCAAGTAGGTGTGAATGTCCAGCCATAATTACTCACAAACGGGTAAGAAAAGGTAGTATTGCCAGACCATACATGATCAAAAAAGGGAGCTGAGGTGGTTCAGCTGCAAGGTGTGAATGTCTGACTATAGTTTGTAAAAAGCGGGTAAGACAAGGTGCGAATGCCCGACAATGAATGATCAAAAGAGGGAGTGGAGGTCTTCGGCTGCAAGGTCTGAATGTCCAACCATAATTTCTAAAAACCGGGTAAGAAAAGGCTCGAAAGCTCGACTATACACAATCAAAAGCGGGAGCGGGAGGTTTTCAGCTGCAAATCCTTCACTCAAACCAAGTGAAAACTGCTTTGTCCTTCATATTTATCAATGTCTAGATTGACTTCAACAAAGAACAACACTGGATTTTGCAGTAGAAGAAAGAGCAACACTGAAGGATCAGTAATCCGAGAATAAGCTTATTTTCATACGTTCTGCATGATTTGGGATTTTATGTATAAAATGAATTCCTTCACTCAAACCAAGTTAAAACTGCTTTGTCCTTCATATTTATCAATGTCTAGATCGACTTCAACAAAGAACAACATTGTATGTTGCAGTAGAAGAAAAAGCAACACTGAAGGATCAGGAATCCGAGAATAAGCTTCTTTTCATACGTTTTGCATGATTTGGGATTTTATGTATAAAATGAATTCCTTCACTCAAACCAAGTTAAAACTGCTTTGTCCTTCATATTTATCAATGTCTAGATTTACTTCAACAAAGAACAACATTGTATTTTGCAGTAGTAGAAAGAGGAACACTGAAGGATCAGGAATCCGAGAATAAGCTTATTTTCATACGTTCTGCATGATTTGGGATTTTATGTATAAAATGAATTCCTTTACTCAAACTATGTTAAAACTGCTTTGTCCTTCATATTTATCAATGTCTAGATTGACTTCAACAAAGAACAACATTGTATTTTGCAGTAGAAGAAATAGCAACACTGAAGGATCAGGAATCCGAAAACAAGCTTATTTTCATACGTTCTGCTTGATTTGGGATTTTGCTATAAAATTAATTCCTTCACTCAAACAAAGTGGAAACTGCTTTGTTCTTCATATTTATCAATGTCTATATAAATTTCAACAAAGAACAAGGCTGTATTTTTCATTATAGGAAAGAGCAACACTGGAGGATCAGGAATCCGAGAAAAAGCTTACTTTCATGAGTCCTGCACGATTTCGGATTTTCCTATAAAATGAATTGCTTTGCTCAAACCAAGTTAAAATTGCTTTGTCCTTCATAGTTATCCATGTCTAAAATGTATCAAGCATAAAGTTCCTCATATTACCCTGAATGAGAAAGAAGCATCCCTTTGGTTGAGCAATACGTTCCTTTTGCGGAGTTATGCATGATTTCGGATTTTGCTATAAAATTCATTCCTTCACACCTTTTTTTTTCACCACATTTTATAGATTATGGTTGGAAATTCTCAACCACTCTAATCCGAAGACCTCTCCTCCCGCTTTTGTTAATATATTTGAACTTTAGTTGGACATTCACCCCTTTTTGCAGCTAAACCACCTCCGCTCCCTGTTTTGATCATGTATGGTCTGGCAATACTACATTTTCTTACCCGTTTGTGAGTAATTATGGCAGGATATTCACACCTACTTGCAGCTGAACACAATCTCTCTCGCTTTTAATTATGTTTGGATATTCGAACCTTTTCTTTACTGCTTTTTGCCAACTTTGGTCGGACGTTCACACCTTCTTGCAGCCGAACACCTCCGCTTCCGCTTTTGATGGTATATATTCGGGCATTCGAACCTTTTCTTACCAGCTTTTTACAAACCATGGTTGGACTTTCACACCTTCTTGTAGCCGAACAACTCCGCTCCCGCTATTGATTGTGTACAGTCGGGTATTTTAACCTTTTCTTACCCGCTTTTTACCAACTATGGTCGGACATTCACACCGTCTTACAGCGGAACATCTCCGCTCCCGCTTTTGATAGTGTATAGTCAGGCATTTGAACCTTTTCTTACCCGCTTTTTACAAACTATGGTCGGACATTCAAACCTTCTTGTAGCCGAAAACCTCTGCTCCCTCTTTTGATTATACATTGTCCGGCATTCGCACCTTATCTTACCCGCTTTGTATAAAACTATAAGTCAGACATTCACACCTTGGTGCTGAACCACCTCAGCTCCCTATTTTGATCATGTATGGTCTGGCAATACTACCTTTTCTTACCCGTTTGTGAGTAATTATGGCTGGACATCCACACCTACTTGCAGTCGAACAGCTCTGCTCCCGCTTTTGATTATGTTTGGTTGGATATTCGAACCTTTTCTTAACTGCTTTTTACAAACTATGGTCGGACATTCAAACCTTCTTGTAGCCAAAAACCTCCGCTCCCTCTTTTGATCATACATTGTCGGGCATTCGCACCTTTTCTTACCCGTTTTTTACAAACCATGGTCGGACTTTCACACATTCTTGTAGCCAAACACATCCGCTCCCGCTATTTATTGTGTACAGTCGGGTATTTTAACCTTTTCTTACCCGTTTTTTACCAACTATGGTCGGACATTCACACCTTCTTACAGCGGAACACCTCCGCTCCCTCTTTTGATAGTGTATGTTCGGGCATTCGAATCTATTCTTACCCCCTTTTTACAAAATATGCTCGGAGATTCACACCTTCTCACAGCCGAACAACTCCGCTCCCGCATTTGATGGTGTATAGTCGGGCATTCTCACCCTTTCTCATCAGCTTTTTGCAAATTATGATCTGACATTCACACCTACTTGCAGTCGAACAGCTCTGCTCCCGCTTTTGATTATGTTTGGTTGGATATTCGAAACTTTTCTTAACTGCTTTTTACAAACTTTGGTAGGACGTTCAAACTTTCAAGCAGCCGAACACCTCCGCTTCTGCTTTTGATGTTGTATATTCGGGCATACAAACCTTTTCTTACCCACTTTTTACAAACCATGGTCAGACTTTCACTCTTTGTTTCTGAACAACTCCGCTCCCTCTTTTGATTGTGTACAGTCGGGTATTTTCACCTTTTCTTACCTGCTTTTTACAAACTTTGGTCGGACATTCAAACCTTCTTGTAGCCGAACACATCCACTCCTGCTTTTGATGATGTATGGTTGGGCATTCGCACCTTTTCTTACCCATTTTTCAGTAATTATTGGTGGACATTCAGACCTTCTTGCAGCTGAACACCTCTGCTCCCTCTTTTGATCATACATTGTTGGGCATTCGCACCTTGTCTTACCCGCTTTTTACAAACTTTAGTCAGACATTCACACCTTGCAGCTGAACCACCTCCGCTCCCTGTTTTGATCATGTATGGCATATGTGTCAAACTCACGGCCCGCGGGCCACATCCGGCCCGCCTTGTAATCATATCTGGCCCGCAAGATCATTTTACATTATCGTTATTCATGGCCCATCGATATGAAGCGCTGATAACACAATACTGCACAGAACTACAGATCCCATAATGCAACGCTTCAGCTGCCTTGCCGCGTACTTCTCGCGTCAATTAAGTCTAGCTATTACAAGATATCACGAATATAGCCGTTAGCCGAAGATACCCCTCACGATGCCGAAGAGAAAAGTTGATTCTGAAAACAGAGCCTTTAATAACCGATGGGAAGCTGAGTATATGTTTAGTGACATTGCCGGTAAACCCGTATGTCTCATTTGTGGAGCTAATGTGGCTGTAATTAAAGAATTCAATATAAGACGGCACTTTGAGACAAAACACAAGGATAACCTGAAAGACCTGGATTCAGAGCAGAAGAAACAGAAAACAGAAGAGTTATAGAAGAATCTGGCATTCCAGCAGACGTTTTTTACCCGTGCAAAATCACAAAGTGAAGCTGCTGTGAAAGCAAGTTTTATCGTGGCAGAGGAGATAGCCAAATCAGCGCGCCCATTTACGGAGGGAGAATTTTTGAAGAGCTGCATGATCAAGGTGTTCGACGTGTTATGTCCAGACAAAAAGCAGATGCTGGCAAATATAAGTCTGAGTAGAAATACGGTTACTGATCGAATTTGTGAGATGGCCACTGATCTAAGAGCACAGTTGAGTGAAAGAAGCAAAGACTTTATTGCCTACTCTCTTGCTGTGGATGAAAGTACTGATATGACTGATACTGCACAACTGGCTATCTTCATCCGTGGAGTGGACTCCAATTTGCGCGTAACGGAGGAAGTAATGGACATTAAATCGATGCACGGGACAACGACTGGAAAAGACATTTTTGAAAACGTATGTCAAAGTGTAACCGACATGAAACTGCCCTGGGACAAACTCATTGGACTTAAAACTGATGGAGCGCCGGCTATGTGCAGTGCAAAAAGTGGACTAGTGGGAAGGATGCGAGTGAAGATGCAGGAGGAGAACTGTACTGGTGAGTTAACAGCATATCACTGCATCATACACCAGGAAGCACTATGTGGCAAAGTCCTGAAGATGGACCATGTGATGAGCACTGTAACGCAAACCGTAAACTTTATCCGAGCTAAAGGGTTAAATCACCGGCAGTTTCGGTCCTTTATGCGGGAGATAGATTCAGAGTTTGCCGACATTCCTTATCATACAGAGGTGCGTTGGCTAAGTCGGGGGAAAGTTCTCAACAGAGTTTTTGAGCTCAGCAACGAAATCTGTCAGTTCATGGACAGTAAAGGAAAAGACTCCACCGTTTTGAGGGATGAAAAATGGAAGTGTGAGTTGGCGTTTCTGGCTGATATAACAGCTCATCTTAACGCCTTAAATCTGCAGCTCCAGGGACGTGACCGCATGATTACTAACATGTATGACGCAGTGAAGGCATTTCAAGTGAAGCTGCTTTTATGGGAGACACAAATGCAAAAGTGCAACTTGCCTCACTTTCCCTGTTGCCAAGTAATGTTGAACCAAATCAGCACAAATGTGTTCCCCAAAACGGACTTTGCCGACAAACTGAGCACACTACGCGCTGAGTTCGCACGGCGTTTTAGTGACTTTGAAGCACAAAAAAAGAGTTTTGAGTTGCTTCGCAACCCATTTGCCGTCGATGTTGAAACTGCACAAGCAGAGATTCAGATGGAACTGATTGAGCTGCAGTGTAATGGGACACTGAAGGCAAAGTACGACACTGCAGGACCCACACAGTTCATTCACTCCATCCCTACATCAATGCCTCAGCTCCGTCTTCATGCGGCTCGAACCTTGTGCATGTTTGGGAGCACATATCTGTGTGAGAAGCTCTTCTCAGTGATGAAGATTAACAAAACAGCACACAGAAGTCGTCTCACTGATGAGCACCTGCTGTCCATCCTGAGAATCTCTACAACACAGGACTTTACACCAAACTTAAACGAACTTGTTGCCAAAAAAAGATGCCAGGTATCCGGCTGCGATCAGAGCATATAATCAGATCAGAGTCATAAGAGCAAAGAAAACTGAATGATTTAAATTGTTATTGCTGAAAAGCACACATTTTATGTATATTTCCAGGTTTTGTAGCATGTTCATATTTCTAACTTGTATAATTTCGACAGGAGATATTTTTAAGGAGAGCAAAATCTTTTGGGATATTTAAGTTTTTTTTTTTTTATATACATTGACATAGGAGCAAAGGAATTTGAATGTTATATTTAACAAGATATTTTTATGCAGAGCAAAAAATTAAATAGAAGTAATTTAAGGTTTATGTTTGTTTCAGAATAATATTCCTGTCTGTTTTTATTCATATTTATGTTCCAAAAACATTTAGTTTTGGTGTGTTAAATAAATGTTTATCCTGTTCGACCCGCGACCTAAAGTGTGTTTTGAATTTTGGCCCCTTGTACAATTGAGTTTGACATCCCTGATGTATGGTCTGGCAATACTACCTTTACTCACCCATTTGTGAGTAATTATGGCTGGACATTCACACCTACTTGCAGCCGAACACCACCTCTCCCGCTTTTGATGATGTATTGTCCGGCATTCTAGTCTCTTCTAACACATTTTTCAGCAATTATGGTCGGACATTCACACCTACTCACAGCCGAACACTTCCGCTCACGCATTTGATGGTGTATAGCCGGGCATTCTCACCCTTTCTCATCAGCTTTTTGCAAATTATGATCTGACATTCACACCTACTTGCAGTCGAACAGCTCTGCTCCCGCTTTTGATTATGTTTGGTTGGATATTCGAACCTTTTCTTAACTGCTTTTTACAAACTTTAGTCGGACGTTCACACCTTCTTGAAGCCGAACACCTCCACTTCGACTTTTGATGGTATATATTCGGGCATTCGAAACTTTTCTTACCCGCTTTTTACAAACCATGGTTGGACTTTCACACCTTCTTGTAGCCGAACAACTCCGCTCCCGCTATTGATTGTGTACAGTCGGGTATTTTAACCTTTTCTTACCCGCTTTTTACAAACTATGGTCGGACATTCAAACCTTCTTCTAGCCGAACACATCCACTCCTGCTTTTGATGATGTATGGTTTGGCATTCGCACCCTTTTTTTACCCATTTTTCAGGAATTATGGGTGGACATTCAGACCTTCTTGCAGCCGAAAACCTCCGCTCCCTCTTTTGATCATACATTGTCGGGCATTCGCACCTTATCTTACCCGCTTTTTACAAACTATAGTCAGACATTCACACCTTGCAGCTGAACCACCTCCGCTCCCTGTTTTGATCATGTATGGTCTGGCAATACTACCTTTTCTTATCCGTTTGTGAGTAATTATGGCTGGACATTCACACCTACTTGCAGTCGAACAGCTCTTCTCCCGCTTTTGATTATGTTTGGTTGGATATTCGAACCTTTTCTTAACTGCTTTTTACAAACTTTGGTCGGACGTTCACACCTTCTTGCAGCCGAACACCTCCGCTTCCGCTTTTGATGGTATATATTCGGGCATTCGAACCTTTTCTTAGCAGCTTTTTACAAACCATGGTTGGACTTTCACACCTTCTTGTAGCCGAACAACTCCGCTCCCACTATTGATTGTGTACAGTCGGGTATTTTAACCTTTTCTTACCCGCTTTTTACCAACTATGGTCGGACATTAACACCTTCTCACAGCGGAACACCTCCGCTCCGTCTTTTGATGGTGTATGTTCGGGCAGTCAAACCTTTTCTTACCTGCTTTTTACAAACTATGGTCAGACATTCAACCCTTCTTGGAGCCGAACACATCCACTCCTGCTTTTGATTATGTATAGTTGGGCATTCGCACCTTTTCTTACCCATTTTTCAGTAATTATGGGTGTACATTCACACCTTCTTGCAGCCGAACACCTCCGCTCCCTCTTTTGATCATACATTTTCGGGCATTCGCACCTTTTCTTACCCGCTTTTTACAAACCATGGTCGGACATTCACACCTTTTAGTAGCCGAACAACTCCGCACCCGCTACTGATTGTGTACAGTCGGGTATTTTAACCTTTTCTTACCCGTTTTTTACCAACTATGGTCGGACATTCACACCTTCTTACAGCGGAACACCTCCGCTCCCTCCTTTGATGGTGTATGTTCGGGCATTCAAACCTTTTCTTACCCGCTTTTTACAAACTATGGTCAGACGTTCAAACCTTCTTGTAGCCGAACATATCCACTCCTGCTTTTGATGATGTATGGTTGGGCATTCGAACCTACTTGTTGCCCGCTTTTCATTAATTATGGGTGGACATTCACACCATGTCTCAGCCAAACACCTCCGCTCCCTGTTTTGATCATGTATGGTTTGACATTCGCACCTTTGCTTACCCTCTTTTTATACTGATTGCTCAAGATTAAGTTGTTCTTTCTCAAACTACAAAATATTTTTAATTGTTGAAACTTGATTTGAAGTGGATAAATAAGGAAGACAAACAGTTTTAAGTCAGGCTGATAGCAATTAATTTTATAGCAAAATCTGTATTTCGTCATTTGTCGAGAGATGCTTATTGCTGAAGAAGTTCTTTCTCATTCTACAAAGTACAACGTTGTTTATCATTGAAACTTGATTAGACATGAATAAATATGAAGGACAAAGCAGTCTTAACTTGGTTTGAGTTAAGGAATTCGTTTTATAGGAGAATCCGAATTCGTGCATAACTCGTAAAATAGAGCTTATTTTCGGATTCCTGAAGAATGAGTCTGGTTCTTTCTCATAATACAAAGTTTGTTGTTTATTGTTGAAACTTCATCAGACCGTTAGATATAGTCGGACTCATCTCGACGCACGGCTTGGGATCTGGAACCAGTACTCTTGAGAGGGATTGGACTCTCTTCCACTCTGGAGTTGCCCGTGGTGAGAGGCGCAGAGCAGGTGTGGGCATACTTATTGCCCCCCGGCTGTGTGCCAGTACATTGGGGTTTACCCCAGTGAACGAGAGGGTAGCCTCCCTCCGCCTTGGGTGGGGGGACGAGTCCTGACTGTTGTTTGTGCCTATGCGCCAAACAGCAGTTCAGAGTACCTACCCTTTTTGGAGTATCTGGGGGAGGCACTAGAGAATGCTCCTACCGGAGACTCCCTCATTCTGCTGGGGGACTTCAATGCTCACGTGGACAATGACAGTGAGACCTGGAGGGGTGTGATTGGGAGGAACGGCCCCCCCGATCTGAATCAGAGTGGTGTTATGTTGTTGGACTTCTGTGCCAGTCATAGACTGTCCATAACGAACACCATGTTCAGGCATAAGGGTGTCCATATGTGCACTTGGCACCAGGACACCCTTGGCCGCAGTTCGATGATCGACTTTGTGGTTGTATCATCGGACTTGTATGTCCTGGACACTCGGGTGAAGAGAGGGGCGGAGCTGTCAACTGATCACCACCTGGTGGTGAGTTGGCTCCGCTGGTGGGGGAGGATGCCGATCAGACCTGGCAGGCCCAAACGTATTGTGAGGGTCTGCTGGGAGCGTTTGTCAGAATCCCCCGTCAGAAGGAGCTTTAACTCCCACCTCCGGCAGAGCTTCAACCATATTTGAGGTGGGGGACATTGAATGGGACATGGTCCGTGACTCCATTGCCGAGGCAGCTGGTCGGAGTTGTGGCCGTAAGGTGGTCGGTGCCTGTCGTGGCGGCAACCCTCGAACCTGCTGGTGGACACCAGTGGTGAGGGAAGCCGTCAAGCTGAAGAAGGAGTCCTATCGGGCCTTTTTGGCCAGTGGGACCCTGGAAGAAGCTGATAGGTACCGACGGGCCAGACGGGCCGCGGCTTCGGCGGTTGCTAAGGCAAAAACTCGGGCCTGGGAGGAGTTCGGTGAGACCATGGAGAACGATTTCCGGACGGCCTCGAAAAGATTCTGGTCCACCATCCGGCGTCTCAGGGGGGGGAAGTGGCTCACAGTCAACACTGTTTACAGTGGGGACGGGGCTTTGCTGACCTCAACTCGGGATGTTGTGAGTCGGTGGGGGGAGTACTTCGAGGAACTCCTCAATCCTACCAACACGTGCTCGGAAGAGGCAGAGTCGGAGAGCTCGGAGACGGGGCCTCCCATTTCTGGGGCTGAGGTTGCCGAGGTGGTTAAAAAGCTCCTCGGTGGCAAGGCCCCGGGGGTGGATGAGGTCCGTCCTGAGTTTCTCAAGGCTCTGGATGTTGTAGGGCTGTCTTGGCTGACACACCTCTGCAGTATCGCGTGGACATCGGGGACAGTGCCTCTGGACTGGCAGATTGGGGTGGTGGTCCCCCTCTTTAAAAAGGGGGACCGGAGGGTGTGTTCCAACTATAGGGGTATCAAACTCCTCAGCCTCCCTGGTAAGGTCTATTCGGGGGTATTGGAGAGGAGGATCCGTCGGATAATCGAGCCTCAGATTCAGGAGATGCAGTGTGGCTTTCGTCCTGGCCGTGGAACAGTGGACCAGCTCTATACCCTCGGCAGGATCCTGGAGGGTGCATGGGAGTTCGCCCAACCAGTCTACATGTGTTTTGTGGACTTGGAGAAAGCGTTCGACCGTGTCCCTCGTGGAGTCCTGTGGGGGGTGCTCCGGGAATATGGAGTGCCGGACCCCTTGATAGGGGCCGTTCGGTCTCTGTATGACCGGTGCCAGAGTTTGGTCCGCATTGCCGGCAGTAAGTCGGATACGTTTCCGGTGAGGGTTGGACTCCGTCAGGGCTGCCCTTTGTCACCGATTCTGTTCCTAACTTTTATGGACAGAATTTCTAGGCGGAGCCAGGGCGTTGAGGGTGTCCCATTTGGTGACCTCAGAATCGGGTCTCTGCTTTTTGCAGATGATGTGGTTCTGTTAGCGTCGTCAGGCCGTGACCTTCAGCTCTCACTGGAGTGATTCGCAGCCGAGTGGGAAGCGGCTGGGATGAGAATCAGCACCTCCAAATCCGAGACTATGGTTCTCAGCCGGAAAAGGGTGGAATGCTCTCTCCGGGTCGGGAATGAGATCCTTCCCCAAGAGGAGGAGTTCAAGTATCTCGGGGTCTTGTTCACGAGTGACGGACGAATGGAGCGGGAGATTGACGGGCGGATCGGTGCGGCGCCTGCAGTGTTGCAGGCTCTGCACCGACCCGTCGTTGTGAAGAGGGAGCTGAGCCAGAAGGAGAAGCTCTCTACTTACTGGTCAATCTACGTTCCCATCCTCACCTATGGTCACGAGTTGTGGGTAGTGACCGAAAGAACAAGATCGCGAATACAAGCGGCCGAAATGGGTTTCCTCCGCAGGGTGTCTGGGCTCTCCCTTAGAGATAGGGTGAGAAGCTCAGTCATCCGGGAGGGGCTCGGAGTAGAACCGCTGCTCCTCTGCATTGAGAGGAGTCAGATGAGGTGGCTCGGGCATCTGGTTAGGATGCCCCCTGGGCGCCTCCCTGGGGAGGTGTTCCGGGCACGTCCCACTGGGAGGAGACCCCGGGGGAGACCCAGGACACGTTGGAGAGACTATGTCTCTCGGCTGGCCTGGGAACGCCTCGGGGTCCCCCCGGAAGAGCTGGAGGAAGTGGCCGGGGACAGAGACGTCTGGGTTTCTCTGCTCAAGCTGCTGCCCCCGCGACCCGACCCCCGGATAAGCGGCAGATGATGGATGGATGGATGGATATATCCTCCACCAACCAGACTTACAACCCCCGACTAGGGTAGCAGAATTTCTAAGCATCTGTACCCCAAAACTACTATCAAAAATATATAAATTATTGTCTAAGATAAGGTGGTCCCCTTTGGTTGCACTCTGCAGTTCCCTGCCCCTGTTTTAATTACACCTTAGACATTACTACTTATCAAACACACTCACACACACACATTAGGTCTTGGGGGGTGGTTACACTGAGTGGCATCTGGTGGGCGGGGCTCTTTGGGTATGTAGGCTGCCCAGAGTGCCGCGCTCCCAGTTCTACAAGTTTGGCTGCCCCTCAATTTTAATTGCTCACTATTAGAAAATATTGAAGAGCCAGAAGGGTGAGGGGAGGGGTCTTCTTCGCACACCCCTGCTTCCTGGTGTCTGCTCGGGGCAGGAGGGGCCAGGAGGATTAATTAATTGTTCTGCTGGTTCGGGGTCTGTGGTGGCTGGGGGGTTGCTGGCCTCCTGGTGTGCCCGCTGCACTACACCCCAGCAGAGTCGAGGGAGGTAGGATGTGTGGATGTGTGGATGTATGGGACGTGAAAGTGTGTGTTTGATTGGGCCTGGATCTGGGACTTGCTGTCGCCTGGCCTGCCTGTGTTTCTCCCGATGGGGCATCAGCGTTGCCTCTCCCCACTGCTCGCGACTTCACCCACCTGTGGGCACGTCTTGACTCCCAGGGCACTTGGCCAGGGGCGCTGGGGCAGGCGCTGACCCACTTTGTGGCTGTCTGGGGCGCTTGGCCCTCCTGGGTATTGGGTGGGGCCTCTGCCGGGGGGTTTGGGGAAGCTCGGGCTCCTGGGGCCCAGGTCCAGTGCACGGCCCATGTCTGGGCGGCTGGGGCCTGGCGGGGTCGGTGGGCTGTTACCCCTGGTTCCCGGAGTGCCTCTGCCCTATGCTTATGGGGGCTCTTTCCGGGGGCTTCCTCTGCAGTCTTCTGGGTGGATGCGTGGTTGCCCCTGCGGTGGGCTGCCTGGGTTCTGTGCTCTGTGGGGGCTGCTGGTGGCCTGGGTCTTGTGGCCCTCTCTGCCTGCTTCTGATTGCTTGGGGGGGGGGCTGTGGATTGTGGCCCTGTACGCTTATACACTCATAACTAAGCACGGTTATCATGTAGGTCCTGTGCCATGGGTGTTGCATGTTCTCACACACACACACACACATTCATTAGTCCAGTAGCTTGGTCACTAAGCAGTTGATGTATTATCATGTCGTCTCAGGTCATCTATATCCACAGCTGTGTTGTATGCGATTGCCGCTTCTTGTGCTTGTTTTTGTTTGTTTGTGTGTTTGTTTTTTCTCTGCTTGTCTGCTTTCAGGTGCTCCTGGTGGCGCTAAGGCTGGATTCCTCTCATAGGCCATGGATTGTTGTCTGTTTTGTTTTTTACAGGTGTAGCAGCTGGTTGTCTGGTTTTTGTTTCTATTTTTGTTCTGTTTCCTCTTCTTTCCTCTTCTTTCCTCTTCTTCTTTCCTTGTCCCCCGGTCCGGTTCAGTTCAGTTCATGTCATATATTGTAAACAGAAATAAATAAATGGGCATCAAGGGGAGCTTTACATTTATAAAACTTCCCTTGGCAAAACAAATCTGTTTGGCATCAAAGGTATTCAGACTACAATTCTTCTGACATAATGCTGAACAGGACAAGGGGAAAAAAAAGTAAAGAAGACAGTTCTGCCGAAAGCCAGGGATAGACCTGTTCTAAGTTCTATACTTTTTAAAAGGGGCGTGTTTATCAACTATGGAATTAGAAGATTTACAAAAATGGTCAAGTGCTAGATCTTCATCTGGGATTTTAACAGTGTCATATAACTATTCAACAGATCAGTTAAAAAAAAGCCTGCTCATGGAGATGTTTCAGGATCTGGATACCAAGCGTGGACCTAATGTTTTCATTTTTGCAATTCTGATACAGGCTATTGAGCAGTGATAACTAACACCAAGTTCAGATACTGCGGATTTTCTACCTTTGATTTGTTAAGATTGAGCCAATCAGGGACAACCTTGAAGGATCTCTTTGGTTTTGTAGGATCAGTAATTACCTGAGAAAGGTTGATATTGGTACACACCTTTTTTAAATGATCAGAGGCAGAGTTCAACTTGTTTAAATTAAAATTGCCACACAGAGATTGGGTTTAGGCCACATGCACACAGAATGACATCAACAAATATAAGAAATATTAAACATTTACACATAGATTTTTGAATACATGTAGAGGAATGATACTTTTAAATGTGCTCATTGCGGAGTTATGATCAGTTGAGTAATGAAGGTTGAACTATTCTGGGAAAGAGGTTCTATTCCCAGCATCATGATGGACACTCCTGATATAGAAGGTTTCGCTAACGCATTGGAATTGTTTTACTATTTTCATATGCATGTGCAATGAAGAATTGCTTGCTGCTGATAAATGCAAAGAAGAACAGCTTACACATAGATGCTCACATATAGGTTGCTGAATGCAATGAAGACCTGCTTATCCAGTAAAGTTCAATGTCAATGTGTAATATTCAATTAGGATTTGCAAAACAGTGAAGTTAAACAATGAATGGGTCCATAGTCGGTATGAGAAGACTACAGGAATATTTACCTGGGTGTACGTTCAAACAGAGATGAGCAAATCGCGATAAATAATTGTTTGTGTGTTTGTTAGTATGTATATGAATGTTATGTGTATAAACTGTGTTGAGTTATAGTTACTCAGTAGTGTCTCAGTGAAACAACCGACGGGGGATGCCTTGCGGTGACAACAAAAGCAGTGTTTTACTGATCAGTCAAGTTGCTCCAGTGTACTCCATACAAACTGGTTGGCTACTGAAGGGATAGAAAATGGGGAATTCTTGTTTTAAAGCAAACAAGGAATTAGATGGGAAAAATACATGTTTTAACGGGACCCAGACAATATTAAATACTCAGACAGATGGGATAAGAAGTGTAGTTTTGTAGGAAATCACAAAATTATTACATGAAATTAGTGAAATCAATTGAAGAATGCCTTTCTGAAGAGCTGTTTACCACAGATGAGCAGCTTTGCGACCAAGCACAATGTAGATCGCTTTACTGACAAAATGATCTAATTTAATGGATTGGTTTAGACATGCATAACAGCATTTTAAGAACAAAGAGAGAAACAAAAAGGGACAACGCTTCATGGTGGAAGGTGATGTATAAATAAAAGTGTATATGATGAAGGGGTTGGCAACACCCATTCCGAAATCCCGCCATTCCGACATCCCGCTATTCCGACATCCCACCATTCCGACATACCACCATTCCGACATACCACCATTCCGACATGCAAACGTCCCACCATTCCGACGTTCAAATGTCCCACCATTCCGACAAGGCTTTCTGTATAAGGAAATGTGTGTTACTCAACAGGTGAGTCCCTTCTTTCTGTTCATGCAATTTATATGTTTAACACATGTTTATAGACAAGCGTTATTAAAAACACAAAGTCTCGGCAACTGGAGGAGGAGACGCAGTTCGCGGTGGTTTTCAATCACACACTCCAATGCCACTTGTTTCAACTTCCGAAAATTTAATCCAGGAAAAAAAGGCTTACAAACATGGACCAAAACGGCTCCATAACACGCACAAGAATCCAAAAGAAACGAAAGTTAACTAAAAGAAAGCAAATAAACAGTATGAAGTGGTCAAAATTGGTTTTACGCATGCCTATGTGCGTCTGGCACATGCGTCTTCGGGCTCTCCCACATTGGTTTGTGGATGAAAGCTATATGTTCAGCTGTAATGTCATGTAAAAACAATCTCTACATGACATTTACTCCCAGGTGTGACCAGTTACGTCCTTAAGATATCAACAGGCTGTATAAAGCCTTGCGCAACGGCTGTGTGTTTGTGCCAAATGCGCAAAGCCCATCCGCCTTTCCCAAAATTGGAGCGAGTACTCATAAATCATGTGAATAACATGAATAAACGGTTTTACTGCATTTTGTTGTGTTTTATACGTTCTATGCTGTCATTTCTCTCTTCTCCTATTGGCAAGGCAAGGCAGAGTGCTCGCAACTGTGTCCTGTGCCGTAGCCGTGATATCTGTTATTGCAATTATTACTTTTGCATATGATGACAGCGTGCAAAAGACGCATGGGCTCTGTGGAGAGCTCCGCTCCAGCTGGCTGCTGTGACAGCTCACTGACAATGTATTTCTGCTTAATCAGTTTCAGTCTCGCCAGAGTTACATTAATATCCGTATTTTTATATTTGAAATTCAGGGGATTTTGATAATAGATTATTAAAGTTTGTTTGCGAGGCTCTGGCCTCTGCATGTGCAGAGCTTGTGCGCCAAACTTTAGGGCGTATTTGCGCCGGCATATCATTAGTGCAAAATGTTTTGGGTAAAAAATAGGCTATTAAAAGGAACTGTCGGAATGGCGGTATGTTAAAAAAAAAAAAACATACCGCCATTCCGACCATAGGAGGAAAAAAGTGTCGGAATGGTGGGACGTTTGATAAAAAATTAAGTGTCGCCATTCCGACAATTGGAGACCCATGTCGGAATGGCGAGATGTCGGAATGGCAGCATGTAACCATGATGAAGGAGAGACCATTTGAGCAGCACAGCCATTTCGCAGCACAGGGACAGCAGTCCAAGTTACAGGATCTCCCACGTGGTATCACCTGTCACATTGTGTCAAGGCATCAAAAGAAGAAAAAATCACCAAACTCAAGGACAAAAAGACGAAGACGCCGGTGAACGAAGAGAGAGCACTGACAAACCAGAAATACAAAAGGATTCTCGATATCAAGATCCAGAAGAAGAGGCTAACAATGCCACGAACACTTACGATACTGGGAATGATGCCAGCAATGAACAGAGAAGAAGATTCAGTGTCATCAATCTGCAACACGTGCCTCTAATGAGGGGGTGAATATAGAATCCTCAACGATTACAACGTCTCTGGGAACTGTGACAAAAACAAGGTTTAAACCATTTTGATATATATTGTAACCTATTGGCTAAGGAATAGTGCTGAAAATGAGGTAAATCTAATCCACCATTGTCCTTGGTCTTCTGTAGGGTTTTTAAACTAATACGTGGTGCTTTGTTTTTCCACAGAAATTTGGAGATGCATGAATCTAGTTACTTAAACCAAGTAGCAGATGGTTTTATGGGGATCATTGAGAACAAATAGTTAACTTTTGGTAGTATCATCATTTTAATGGATGTAATTCTCCCCATAAGTGATATAGGTAAGGACTTCCAACGAGAGAGATCGTCCTCTACTGTCTTTAATAATTGCACATAATTTAGCTTTGTTAGCTCTGAGAGCCTGGAGGAAATGTTTATGCCTAAATATCTAATATTTCCTGACTGTAAAGTGATCGCAGGTATATTATGGACCCTACAGTTAATGGGCAGAACTGTGGTCTTAGACCAGTTGATAGAGTAGTCAGAAAGTGTTGAGAATTTATTTATGAGTGTGATCGTGTGAGTGAGAGACGTCTGTGAGTTCTGAAGGAAAAGTAATACATCATCAGCATAAAGACTTATTTTATGCTCAATATTTTGGGATTAATTACTCACAAACGGGTATGATCAAATAAGGGAGCGGAGGTCGTTCAGCTGCAAGAAGGTGTGAATGTCCAACTAAAGTTTATAAAAAGCGGGTAAGACAAGGTGCGAATGCCCGACAATGCATGATCAAAAGAGGGAGCGGAGGTTTTCGGCTGCAAGAAGGTCTGAAAATCCACCCATAATTCCTGAAAAATGGGTAAAAAAAGGGTGCGAATGCCAAACCATACATCATCAAAAGCAGGAGTGGATGTGTTCGGCTAGAAGAAGGTTTGAATGTCCGACCATAGTTTGTAAAAAGCGGGTAAGAAAAGGTTAATATACCCGACTGTACACAATCAATAGCGGGAGCGGAGTTGTTCGGCTACAAGAAGGTGTGAAAGTCCGACCATAGTTTGTAAAAAGCGGGTAAGAAAAGGTTCGAATGCCCGAATATATACCATCAAAAGTCGAAGTGGAGGTGTTCGGCTGCAAGAAGGTGTGAACGTCCGACCAAAGTTTGTAAAAAGCAGTTAAGAAAAGGTTCGAATATCCAACCAAACATAATCAAAAGCGGGAGCAGAGCTGTTCGACTGCAAGTAGGTGTGAATGTCAGATCATAATTTGCAAAAAGCTGATGAGAAAGGGTGAGAATGCCCGGCTATACACCATCAAATGCGGGAGCGGAAGTGTTCGGCTGTGAGTAGGTGTGAATGTCCGACCATAATTGCTGAAAAATGTGTTAGAAGAGACTAGAATGCCGGACAATACATCATCAAAAGCGGGAGAGGTGGTGTTCGGCTGCAAGTAGGTGTGAATGTCCAGCCATAATTACTCACAAATGGGTAAGAAAAGGTAGTATTGCCAGACCATACATGATCAAAACAGGGAGCGGAGGTGGTTCAGCTGCAAGGTGTGAATGTCTGACTAAAGTTTGTAAAAAGCGGGTAAGACAAGGTGCGAATGCCCGACAATGTATGATCAAAAGAGGGAGCAGAGGTGTTCAGCTGCAAGAAGGTCTGAATGTCCACCAATAATTACTGAAAAATGGGTAAGAAAAGGTGCGAATGCCCAACCATACATCATCAAAAGCAGGAGTGGATGTGTTCGGCTACAAGAAGGTTTGAATGTCCGACCAAAGTTTGTAAAAAGCAGGTAAGAAAAGGTGAAAATACCCGACTGTACACAATCAAAAGAGGGAGCGGAGTTGTTCAGCAACAAAGAGTGAAAGTCTGACCATGGTTTGTAAAAAGTGGGTAAGAAAAGGTTTGTATGCCCGAATATACAACATCAAAAGCAGAAGCGGAGGTGTTCGGCTGCTTGAAAGTTTGAACGTCCTACCAAAGTTTGTAAAAAGCAGTTAAGAAAAGTTTCGAATATCCAACCAAACATAATCAAAAGCGGGAGCAGAGCTGTTCGACTGCAAGTAGGTGTGAATGTCAGATCATAATTTGCAAAAAGCTGATGAGAAAGGGTGAGAATGCCCGACTATACACCATCAAATGCGGGAGCGGAGTTGTTCGGCTGTGAGAAGGTGTGAATCTCCGAGCATATTTTGTAAAAAGGGGGTAAGAATAGATTCGAATGCCCGAACATACACTATCAAAAGAGGGAGCGGAGGTGTTCCGCTGTAAGAAGGTGTGAATGTCCGACCATAGTTGGTAAAAAACGGGTAAGAAAAGGTTAAAATACCCGACTGTACACAATCAATAGCGGGAGCGGATGTGTTTGGCTACAAGAATGTGTGAAAGTCAAACCATGGTTTGTAAAAAACGGGTAAGAAAAGGTGCGAATGCCCGACAATGTATGATCAAAAGAGGGAGCGGAGGTTTTTGGCTACAAGAAGGTGTGAACGTCCGACCAAAGTTTGTAAAAAGCAGTTAAGAAAAGGTTCGAATATCCAACCAAACATAATCAAAAGCGGGAGCAGAGCTGTTCGACTGCAAGTAGGTGTGAATGTCCAGCCATAATTACTCACAAACGGGTAAGAAAATGTAGTATTGCCAGACCATACATGAACAAAACAGGGAGCGGAGGTGGTTTAGCTGCAAAAAGGGGTGAATGTCCAACTAAAGTTCAAATATATTAACAAAAGCGGGAGGAGAGGTCTTCGGATTAGAGTGGTTGAGAATTTCCAACCATAATCTATAAAATGTGGTGAAAAAAAAAGGTGTGAAGGAATGAATTTTATAGCAAAATCCGAAATCATGCATAACTCCGCAAAAGGAACGTATTGCTCAACCAAAGGGATGCTTCTTTCTCATTCAGGGTAATATGAGGAACTTTATGCTTGATACATTTTAGACATGGATAACTATGAAGGACAAAGCAATTTTAACTCGGTTTGAGCAAAGCAATTCATTTTATAGGAAAATCCGAAATCGTGCAGGACTCATGAAAGTAAGCTTTTTCTCGGATTCCTGATCCTCCAGTGTTGCTCTTTCCTATAATGAAAAATACAGCCTTGTTCTTTGTTGAAATTTATATAAACATTGATAAATATGAAGAACAAAGCAGTTTCCACTTTGTTTGAGTGAAGGAATTAATTTTATAGCAAAATCCCAAATCAAGCAGAACGTATGAAAATAAGCTTGTTTTCGGATTCCTGATCCTTCAGTGTTTCTATTTCTTCTACTGCAAAATACAATGTTGTTCTTTGTTGAAGTCAATCTAGACATTGATAAATATGAAGGACAAAGCAGTTTTAACATAGTTTGAGTAAAGGAATTCATTTTATACATAAAATCCCAAATCATGCAGAACGTATGAAAATAATCTTGTTCTCGGATTCCTGATCCTTCAGTGTTGCTCTTTCTACTACTGCAAAATACAATGTTGTTCTTTGTTGAAGTAAATCTTTTTACAAACTATGGTCGGACATTCAAACCTTCTTGTAGCCGAAAACCTCTGCTCCCTCTTTTGATCATACATTGTCGGGCATTCGCACCTTTTCTTACCCGTTTTTTACAAACCATGGTCGGACTGTCACACATTCTTGTAGCCAAACACATCCGCTCCCGCTATTGATTGTGTACAGTCGGGTATTTTAACCTTTTCTTACCCGTTTTTTACCAACTATGGTCGGACATTCACACCTTCTTACAGCGGAACACCTCCGCTCCCTCTTTTGATGGTGTATGTTTGGGCATTCGAACCTTTTCTTACCCGCTTTTTACAAACTATGCTCGGACATTCAAACCTTGTATCCAAACACCTCCGCTCCCTGTTTGATCATGTATGGTTGGACATTCGCACCTTTTCTCACCCGCTTTTTGCCAACTATGGTCGGCTGTTCACAGCTTCCTCTCCACCATACTTGTATGGTGGTATATTCACACCCACTTGCATCCGAAGACCTTTTGTTGATATTTAGTCGGTCATTCGCAGCTTACCCGCTTTTGGCAAACTATGGCCTTCATGCAGCCAAACACCTCTGATCTCGCTTTTGATGATGTAAGGTTGGGCATTCAGACCTTGCTTCACCTGCTTTTCACCAAATATAGTCGGACATTCACACCTTCTTGCAGCCGAACACTTCCGCTCCACCTTTTAGTGTTCTATCACACCTTTTTTTTCACCGCATTTTATAGATTATGGTTTGAAATTCTCAACCACTCTCATCCGAAGACCTCTCCTCTCGCTTTTGTTAATATATTTGAACTTTAGTCGGACATTCACACCTTCTTGCAGCTGAACCACCTCCGCTCCCTGTTTTGATCATGTATGGTCTGGCAATACTACCTTTTCTTACCCGTTTGTTAGTAATTATGGCTGGACATTCACACCTACTTGCAGCCGAACACCACCTCTCCCGCTTTTGATGATGTATGGACCGGCATTCTTACCTTTTCTAACACATTTTTCAGCAATTATGGTCGGAGATTCACACTTACTCACAGCCGAACAACTCCGCTCCCGCATTTGATGGTGTATAGTCGGGCATTCTCACCCTTTCTCATCAGCTTTTTTCAAATTATGATCTGACATTCACACCTGCTTTTGATAATGTATGGTTGGGCATTCGCACCTTTTCTTACCCATTTTTCAGGAATTATGGGTGGACATTCACACCTTCTTGCAGCTGAACACCTCCTCTCCCGCTATTGATTGTGTACAGTCGGGTATTTTAACCTTTTCTTACCCGCTTTTTACCAAATATGGTCGGACATTCACACCGTCTTACAGCGGAACACCTCTGCTCCCGCTTTTGATGGTGTATAGTCAGGAATTTGAACCTTTTCTTACCCGCTTTTTACAAACTATGGTCGGACATTCAAACCTTCTTGTAGCCGAAAACCTCCGCTCCCTCTTTTGATTATACATTGTTGGGTATTCGCACCTTATTTACAAACTATAGTCAGACATTCACACCTTGCAGCTGAGCCACCTCAGCTCCCTGTTTTGATAGTGTATGTTCGGGCATTCGAACCTATTCTTACCCCATTTTTACAAACTATGCTCGGAGATTCACACCTACTCACAGCTGAACACTTCCGCTCCCGCATTTGATGGTGTATAGCCGGGCATTCTCACCCTTTCTCATGAGCTTTTTGCAAATTATGATCTGACATTCACACCTACTTGCAGTCGAACAGCTCTGCTCCCGCTTTTGATTATGTTTGGTTGGATATTCGAACCTTTTCTTAACTGCTTTTTACAAACTTTGGTCGGACGTTCACACCTTCTTGCAGCCGAACACATCCACTTCCACTTTTGATGGTATATATTCGGGCATTCGAACCTTTTCTTACCCGCTTTTTACAAACCGTGGTCGGACTTTCACACCTTCTTGTAGCCAAACAACTCCGCTCCCGCTATTGATTGTGTACAGTCGGGTATTTTAACCTTTTCTTACCCGCTTTTTACCAACTATGTTCGGACATTTACACCTTCTTACAGCGGAACACCTCCGCTCCCTCTTTTGATGGTCTATGTTCGGGCATTCGAACCTTTTCTTACCCGCTTTTTACAAACTATGGTCGGACATTCAAACCTTCTTGTAGCCGAACACATCCACTCCTGCTTTTGATGATGTATGGTTGGGCATTTTCACCTTTTCTTACCCATTTTTCAGTAATTATGGGTGGACATTCACACCTTCTTGCAGCTGAACAAGTCCTCTCCCGCTTATGATCATGTGCGGTTTGATATTCGAAAATTTTCTTTCATGTTTTAAAGCAATTATTGATGGACATTCAAATCTTCTTGTAGCCGAACACATCCACTCCTGCTTTTGATGATGTATGGTTTGGCATTCGCACCCTTTTTTTTACCCATTTTTCAGGAATTTTGGGTGGACATTCAGACCTTCTTGCAGCCGAAAACCTCCGCTCCCTCTTTTGATCATACATTGTCGGGCATTCGCACCTTATCTTACCCGCTTTTTACAAACTATAGTCAGACATTCACACCTTGCAGCTGAACCACCTCCACTCCCTGTTTTGATCATGTATGGTCTGGCAATACTACCTTTTCTTACCCGTTTGTGAGTAATTAATCCCAAAATATTGAGCATAAAATAAGTCTTTATGCTGATGATGTATTACTTTTCCTTCAGAACTCACAGACGTCTCTCAGTCACACGATCACACTCATAAATAAATTCTCAGCACTTTCTGACTACTCTATCAACTGGTCTAAGACCACAGTTCTGCCCATTAACTGTAGGGTCCATAATATACCTGCGATCACTTTACAGTCAGGAAATATTAGATATTTAGGCATAAACATTTCCTCCAGGCTCTCAGAGCTAACAAAGCTAAATTATGTGCAATTATTAAAGACAGTAGAGGACGATCTCTCGTTGGAAGTCCTTACCTATATCACTTATGGGGAGAGTTACATCCATTAAAATGATGATACTACCAAAAGTTAACTATTTGTTCTCAATGATCCCCATAAAACCATCTGCTACTTGGTTTAAGTCACTAGATTCATGCATCTCCAAATTTCTGTGGAAAAACAAACCACCACGTATTAGTTTAAAAACCCTACAGAAGACCAAGGACAGTGGTGGATTAGATTTACCTCATTTTCAGCACTATTCCTTAGACAATAGGTTACAATATATATCAAAATGGTTTAAACCTTGTTGTTGTCACAGTTCCCAGATTATCAAAAATTATCAAAATCCCCTGAATTTCAAATATAAAAATACAGATATTAATGTAACTCTGGCGAGACTGAAACTGATTAAGCAGAAATACAGTGTCAGTGAGCTGTCACAGCAGCCAGCTGGAGCGGAGCTCTCCACAGAGCCCATGCGTCTTTTGCACGCTGTCATCATATGCAAAAGTAATAATTGCAATTACAGATATCACGGCTACTGCACAGGACACAGTTGCGAGCACTCTGCCTTGCCTTGCCAATAGGAGAAGAGAGAAATGACAGCATAGAACGTATAAAACACAACAAAATTCAGTAAAAACGTTTATTCATGTTATTCACGGGATTTATGAGTACTCACTCCAATTTTGGGAAGCGCGGATGGGCTTTGCACATTTGGCACAAACACACAGCCGCAACGGTTGTAGCTTTATACAGCCTGTTGATATCTGAAGGACCTAACTGGTCACACCTGGGAGTAAATGTCATGTAGAGATTGTTTTTACATGACATTACAGCTGAACATATAGCTTTCATCCACAAACCAACGTGGGAGAGCCCGAAGACGCATGTGCCAGACGCACATAGGCATGCATAAAACCAATTTTGACCACTTCATACTGTTTATTTGCTTTCTTTTAGTTAACTTTCGTTTCTTTTGGATTCTTGTGCGTGTTATGGAGCCGTTTTGGTCCATGTTTGTAAGCCTTTTTTTCCTGGATTAAATTTTCGGAAGTTGAAACAAGTGGCATTGGAGTGTGTGATTGAAAACCACCGCGGACTGCTTCTCCTCCTCCAGTTGCCGAGACTTTGTGTTTTTAATAACGCTTGTCTATAAACATGTGTTAAACATATAAATTGCATGAACAGAAAGAAGGGACTCACCTGTTGAGTAACACACATTTCCTTATACGGAAAGCCTTGTCGGAATGGTGGGACATTTGAACGTCAGAATAGCGGGATGTCGCAATGGTGGGATGTCGGAATGGTGGGACGTTTGCATGTCGGAATGGTGGTATGTCGGAATGGTGGTATGTCGGAATGGTGGTATGTCGGAATGGTGGGATGTCGGAATAGCGGGATGTCGGAATGGCGGGATTTCGGAATGGGTGTTGCCACCCCCTTCATCATATACACAGTTATTTATACATCACCTTCCACCATGAAGCGTTGTCCTTTTTTGTTTCTCTCTTTGTTCTTAAAATGCTGTTATGCATGTCTAAACCAATCCATTAAATTAGATCATTTTGGCAGTAAAGCGATCTACAATGTGCTTGGTCGCAAAGCTGCTCATCTGTGGTAAACAACTCTTCAGAAAGGCATTCTTAAATTGATTTCACTAATTCTATGTAATAATTTTGTGATTTCCTACTACACTTCTTCTCCCATCTGTCTGAGTATTTAATATTGTCTGGGTCCCGTTAAAACATGTATTTTTCCCATCTAATTCCTTGTTTGCTTTAAAACAAGTATTCCCCATTTTCTATCCCTTCAGTAGCCAACCAGTTTGTATGGAGTACACTGGAGCAACTTGACTGATCAGTAAAACACTGCTTTTGTTGTCACCGCAAGGCTTCCCCCGTCGGTTGTTTCACTGAGACACTACTGAGTAACTATAACTCAACACAGTTTATACACATAACATTCCTATACATACTAACAAACAAACAAACAATTATTTATCGCAATTTTCTCATCTCTGTTTGAACGTACACCCAGGTAAATAGTCCTGTAGTCTTCTCATACCGACTATGGACCCATTCATTGTTTAACTTCACTGTTTTGCAAATCCTAATTGAATATTACACATTGACATTGAACTTTACTTGATAAGCAGGTCTTCATTGCATTCAGCAGCCTATATGTGAATATGTGAGCATCTATGTGTAAGCTGTTCTTCTTTGCATTTATCAGCAGCAAGCAATTCTTCATTGCACATGCATATGAAAATAGTAAAACAATTCCAATGCGTTAGCGAAACCTTCTATATCAGGAGTGTCCATCATGATGCTGGGAATAGAACCTCTTTCCTAGAATAGTTCAACCTTCATTACTCAACTGATCATAACTCCGCAATGAGCACATTTCAAAGTATCATTCCTCTACATGTATTCAAAAATCTATGTGTAAATGTTTAATATTTCTTATATTTGTTGATGTCATTCTGTGTGCATGTGGCCTAAACCCAATCTCTGTGTGGCAATTTTAATTTAAACAAGTTGAACTCTGCCTCTGATCATTTAAAAAAGGTGTCTACCAATATCAACCTTTCTCAGGTAATTACTGATCCTACAAAACCAAAGAGATCCTTCAAGGTTGTCCCTGATTGGCTCAATCTTAACAAATCAAAGGTAGAAAATCCGCAGTATCTGAACTTGGTGTTAGTTATCACTGCTCAATAGCCTGTATCAGAATTGCAAAAATGAAAACATTAGGTCCACGCTTGGTATCCAGATCCTGAAACATCTCCATGAGCAGGCTTTTTTTTAACTGATCTGTTGAATAGTTATATGACACTGTTAAAATCCCAGATGAAGATCTAGCACTTGACCATTTTTGTAAATCTTCTAATTCCATAGTTGATAAACACGCCCCTTTTAAAAAGTATAGAACTTAGAACAGGTCTATCCCTGGCTTTCGGCAGAACTGTCTTCTTTACTTTTTTTTCCCCTTGTCCTGTTCAGCATTATGTCAGAAGAATTGTAGTCTGAATACCTTTGATGCCAAACAGATTTGTTTTGCCAAGGGAAGTTTTATAAATGTAAAGCTCCCCTTGATGCCCATTTATTTATTTCTGTTTACAATATATGACATGAACTGAACTGAACTGGACCGGGGGACAAGGAAAGAAGAAGAGGAAAGAAGAGGAAACAGAAAAAAAATAGAAACAAAAACCAGACAACCAGCTGCTACACCTGTAAAAAACAAAACAGACAACAATCCATGGCCTATGAGGGGAATCCAGCCTTAGCGCCACCAGGAGCACCTGAAAGCAGACAAGCAGAGAAAAAACAAACACACAAACAAACAAAAACAAGCACAAGAAGCGGCAATCGCATACAACACAGCTGTGGATATAGATGACCTGAGACGACATGATAATACATCAACTGCTTAGTGACCATGCTACTGGACTAATGAATGTGTGTGTGTGTGAGAACATGCAACACCCATGGCACAGGACCTACATGATAACCGTGCTTAGTTATGAGTGAATAAGCGTACAGGGCCACAATCCACAGCCCCCCCCCCAAGCAATCAGAAGCAGGCAGAGAGGGCCACAAGACCCAGGCCACCAGCAGCCCCCACAGAGCACAGAACCCAGGCAGCCCACCGCAGGGGCAACCACGCATCCACCCAGAAGACTGCAGAGGAAGCCCCCGGAAAGAGCCCCCATAAGCATAGGGCAGAGGCACTCCGGGAACCAGGGGTAACAGCCCACCGACCCCGCCAGGCCCCAGCCGCCCAGACATGGGCCGTGCACTGGACCTGGGCCCCAGGAGCCCGAGCGCCCCCAAACCCCCCGGCAGAGGCCCCACCCAATACCCAGGAGGGCCAAGCGCCCCAGACAGCCACAAAGTGGGTCAGCGCCTGCCCCAGCGCCCCTGGCCAAGTGCCCTGGGAGTCAAGACGTGCCCACAGGTGGGTGAAGTCGCGAGCAGTGGGGAGAGGCAACGCTGATGCCCCATCGGGAGAAACACAGGCAGGCCAGGCGACAGCAAGTCCCAGATCCAGGCCCAATCATTACCACACACACTTTCACGTCCCATACATCCACACATCCACACATCCTACCTCCCTCGACTCTGCTGGGGTGTAGTGCAGCGGGCACACCAGGAGGCCAGCAACCCCCCAGCCACCACAGACCCCGAACCAGCAGAACAATTAATTAATCCACCTGGCCCCTCCTGCCCCGAGCAGACACCAGGAAGCAGGGGTGTGCGAAGAAGACCCCTCCCGTCACCCTTCTGGCTCTTCAATATTTTCTAATAGTGAGCAATTAAAATTGAGGGGCAGCCAAACTTGTAGAACTGGGAGCGCGGCACTCTGGGCAGCCTACATACCCAAAGAGCCCCGCCCACCAGATGCCACTCAGTGTAACCACCCCCCAAGACCTAATGTGTGTGTGTGAGTGTGTTTGATAAGTAGCAATGTCTAAGGTGTAATTAAAACAGGGGCAGGGAACTGCAGAGTGCAACCAAAGGGGACCACCTACATGGCCCCATCCACACGCCCCCAAAACCCTTCATGTGTGAGTGTGTGCTGTGTACAGGAGCCAGAAGGGAGAGGGGTATGGGGATATATACCGGGGGAGCTATTCTCCCCCAGAGAGGGCAGCCAGGGACTGGCTGCAATAGGCATCCCCGCTACCTGGGAGCCAACAATGGGCAGGAGGGCCTGATGTCCACCAGGCTCGGGGCCTGCAGCGACCATATTCCGGGAGCTACTGTACCCCCAGAAGGTACCCATCCCGCCCCACCCCACTCAACCCAACCCCACCCAGGAGGACCTCTACAAAAAACAAACAAACAACATCAAAAAACAATCAAACAAACCACCCGGTCACACCAGTCGCAGCAGCCCGGGCCTGAGACCCACCATCACCAAGCAACCCACCACCACCACTATGTGATAAAACTAATCAGAGGGGACCAGAGAGAATGAAATTCAGCCAATTGATGTTTTGAGGAGGCAGACATTGTTTCCATGCTAATATAATCTAAAAGAAAATTTCTAAACTGGTTAATACACAGATTGTTCTTCGCTTTCCAGTTCATGAGAATAGTTTTCTTTGCGATACATAACACTGTGACAACCATGTGTGCTGAGTTAATTTCCATGTTGATGTTGTCTAAGTCACCCAGTATGCACAGTGTGGGGCATGCAGGGATGCTACACTTTAGCCATGTTGATAGGTCCTCACAGACTTCAAGCCAGAACTTCTGGACAGGCGCAGAAAACCACAAAGCGTGTGCATAATCATCAGGTGTGTTATCTGTGCAATGTGAGCAGATGTTTGAGTGTGTTAGACCCATCCTGAACATCCTTTGTCCTGTATAGTGTGTTCTATGAAGGATTTTGTATTGTATGAGCTGTAAATTAGGATTTCGAGTCTTTATGAAGGTGTTCAAACATATTTGTGGTTAGAAGCTATGACCAGAACTGATGGATAAATCTGCCTCCCATTTTGAGGATGGAAGAGACATTGTGTCATCTATCTTAGACAATAATTTATATATTTTTGATAGTAGTTTTGGGGTACAGATGCTTAGAAATTCTGCTACCCTAGTCGGGGGTTGTAAGTCTGGTTGGTGGAGGATATATCCATCCATCCATCCATCATCTGCCGCTTATCCGGGGGTCGGGTCGCGGGGGCAGCAGCTTGAGCAGAGAAACCCAGACGTCTCTGTCCCCGGCCACTTCCTCCAGCTCTTCCGGGGGGACCCCGAGGCGTTCCCAGGCCAGCCGAGAGACATAGTCTCTCCAACGTGTCCTGGGTCTCCCCCGGGGTCTCCTCCCAGTGGGACGTGCCCGGAACACCTCCCCAGGGAGGCGCCCAGGGGGCATCCTAACCAGATGCCCGAGCCACCTCATCTGACTCCTCTCAATGCGGAGGAGCAGCGGTTCTACTCCGAGCCCCTCCCGGATGACTGAGCTTCTCAACCTATCTCTAAGGGAGAGCCCAGACACCCTGCGGAGGAAACCCATTTCGGCCGCTTGTATTCGCGATCTTGTTCTTTCGGTCACTACCCACAACTCGTGACCATAGGTGAGGATGGGAACGTAGATTGACCAGTAAGTAGAGAGCTTCGCCTTCTGGCTCAGCTCCCTCTTCACAACGACGGGTCGGTGCAGAGCCTGCAACACTGCAGGCGCCGCACCGATCCGCCCGTCAATCTCCCGCTCCATTCGTCCGTCACTCGTGAACAAGACCCCGAGATACTTGAACTCCTCCTCTTGGGGAAGGATCTCATTCCCGACCCGGAGAGAGCATTCCACCCTTTTCCGGCTGAGAACCATAGTCTCGGATTTGGAGGTGCTGATTCTCATCCCAGCCGCTTCACACTCGGCTGCGAATCACTCCAGTGAGAGCTGAAGGTCACGGCCTGACGACGCTAACAGAACCACATCATCTGCAAAAAGCAGAGACCCGATTCTGAGGTCGCCAAATGGGACACCCTCAACGCCCTGGCTCCGCCTAGAAATTCTGTCCATAAAAGTTAGGAACAGAATCGGTGACAAAGGGCAGCCCTGACGGAGTCCAACTCTCACCCGAAACGTATCCGACTTACTGCCGGCAATGCGGACCAAACTCTGGCACCGGTCATACAGAGACCGAACGGCCCCTATCAAGGGGTCCGGCACTCCATATTCCCGGAGCACCCCCCACAGGACTCCACGAGGGACACGGTCGAACGCTTTCTCCAAGTCCACAAAACACATGTAGACTGGTTGGGCGAACTCCCATGCACCCTCCAGGATCCTGCCGAGGGTATAGAGCTGGTCCACTGTTCCACGGCCAGGACGAAAGCCACACTGCATCTCCTGAATCCGAGGCTCGATTATCCGACGGATCCTCCTCTCCAATACCCCCGAATAGACCTTACCAGGGAGGCTGAGGAGTGTGATACCCCTATAGTTGGAACACACCCTCCGGTCCCCCTTTTTAAAGAGGGGGACCACCACCCCAATCTGCCAGTCCAGAGGCACTGTCCCCAATGTCCACGCGATACTGCAGAGGCGTGTCAGCCAAGACAGCCCTACAACATCCAGAGCCTTGAGAAACTCAGGACGGACCTCATCCACCCCCGGGGCCTTGCCACCGAGGAGCTTTTTAACCACCTCGGCAACCTCAGCCCCAGAAATGGGAGGCCCCGTCTCCGAGCTCTCCGACTCTGCCTCTTCCGAGCACGTGTTGGTAGGATTGAGGAGTTCTACGAAGTACTCCCCCCACCGACTCACAACATCCCTAGTTGAGGTCAGCAAAGCCCCGTCCCCACTGTAAACAGTGTTGACTGTGAGCCGCTTCCCCCCCCCTGAGACGCCGGATGGTGAACCAGAATCTTTTCGAGGCCGTCCGGAAATCGTTCTCCATGGTCTCACCGAACTCCTCCCATGCCCGAGTTTTTGCCTCAGCAACCGCCGAAGCAGTGGCCCGTCTGGCCCGTCGGTACCTATCAGCTTCTTCCAGGGTCCCACTGGCCAAAAAGGCCCGATAGGACTCCTTCTTCAGCTTGACGGCTTCCCTCACCACTGTTGGCCACCAGCAGGTTCGAGGGTTGCCGCCACGACAGGCACCGACCACCTTACGGCCACAACTCCGACCAGCTGCCTCGGCAATGGAGTCACGGAACATGGCCCATTCGGACTCAATGTCCCCCACCTCAAATATGGTTGAAGCTCTGCCGGAGGTGGGAGTTAAAGCTCCTTCTGACGGGGGATTCTGACAAACGCTCCCAGCAGACCCTCACAATACGTTTGGGCCTGCCAGGTCTGATCGGCATCCTCCCCCACCAGCGGAGCCAACTCACCACCAGGTGGTGATCAGTTGACAGCTCCGCCCCTCTCTTCACCCGAGTGTCCAGGACATACGGCCGCAAGTCCGATGATACAACCACAAAGTCGATCATCGAACTGCGGCCAAGGGTGTCCTGGTGCCAAGTGCACATATGGACACCCTTATGCCTGAACATGGTGTTCGTTATGGACAGTCTATGACTGGCACAGAAGTCCAACAACATAACACCACTCTGATACAGATCGGGGGGGCCGTTCCTCCCAATCACACCCCTCCAGGTCTCACTCTCATTGCCCACGTGAGCATTGAAGTCCCCCAGCAGAATGAGGGAGTCTCCGGTAGGAGCATTCTCCAGTGCCTCCCCCAGAGACTCCAAAAAGGGTAGGTACTCTGAACGGCTGTTTGGCGCATAGGCACAAACAACAGTCAGGACTCGTCCCCCCACCCAAAGGCGGAGGGAGGCTACCCTCTCGTTCACTGGGGTAAACCCCAATGTACTGGCACACAGCCGGGGGGCAATAAGTATGCCCACACCTGCTCTGCGCCTCTCACCACGGGCAACTCCAGAGTGGAAGAGAGTCCAATCCCTCTCAAGAGTACTGGTTCCAGATCCCAAGCCGTGCGTCGAGGTGAGTCCGACTATATCTAACGGTCTGATGAAGTTTCAACAATAAACAACAAACTTTGTATTATGAGAAAGAACCAGACTCATTCTTCAGGAATCCGAAAATAAGCTCTATTTTACGAGTTATGCACGAATTCGGATTCTCCTATAAAACGAATTCCTTAACTCAAACCAAGTTAAGACTGCTTTGTCCTTCATATTTATTCATGTCTAATCAAGTTTCAATGATAAACAACGTTGTACTTTGTAGAATGAGAAAGAACTTCTTCAGCAATAAGCATCTCTCGACAAATGACGAAATACAGATTTTGCTATAAAATTAATTGCTATCAGCCTGACTTAAAACTGTTTGTCTTCCTTATTTATCCACTTCAAATCAAGTTTCAACAACAAAATTTTGTAGTTTGAGAAAGAACAACTTAATCTTGAGCAATCAGTATAAAAAGAGGGTAAGCAAAGGTGCGAATGTCAAACCATACATGATCAAAACAGGGAGCGGAGGTGTTTGGCTGAGACAAGGTGTGAATGTCCACCCATAATTAATGAAAAGCGGGCAACAAGTAGGTTCGAATGCCCAACCATACATCATCAAAAGCAGGAGTGGATATGTTCGGCTACAAGAAGGTTTGAACGTCTGACCATAGTTTGTAAAAAGCGGGTAAGAAAAGGTTCGAATGCCCGAACATACACCATCAAAGGAGGGAGCGGAGGTGTTCCGCTGTAAGAAGGTGTGAATGTCCGACCTTAGTTGGTAAAAAACGGGTAAGAAAAGGTTAAAATACCCGACTGTACACAATCAGTAGCGGGTGCGGAGTTGTTCGGCTACTAAAAGGTGTGAAAGTCCGACCATGGTTTGTAAAAAGCGGGTAAGAAAAGGTGCGAATGCCCGAAAATGTATGATCAAAAGAGGGAGCGGAGGTGTTCGGCTGCAAGAAGGTGTGAATGTACACCCATAATTACTGAAAAATGGGTAAGAAAAGGTGCGAATGCCCAACTATACATAATCAAAAGCAGGAGTGGATGTGTTCGGCTCCAAGAAGGGTTGAATGTCTGACCATAGTTTGTAAAAAGCAGGTAAGAAAAGGTTTGACTGCCCGAACATACACCATCAAAAGAGGGAGCGGAGGTGTTCCGCTGTAAGAAGGTGTGAATGTCCGACCATAGTTGGTAAAAAGTGGGTAAGAAAAGGTTAAAATACCCGACTGTACACAATCAATAGCGGGAGCGGAGTTGTTCGGCTACTAAAAGATGTGAAAGTCCAACTATGGTTTGTAAAAAGCGGGTAAGAAAAGGTGCGAATGCCCGACAATGTATGATCAAAAGAGGGAGCGGAGGTGTTCGGCTGCAAGAAGGTCTGAATGTCCAACCATAATTTGTAAAAACCGGGAAGGAAAGGCTCGAAAGCCCGACTATACACCATCAAAAGCGGGAGCAGAGTGGTTCAGCTGCAAGAAGGTCTGAATGTCCATCAATAATTGCTTTAAAACATGAAAGAAAATTTTCGAATATCATCCGCACATGATCATAAGAAGGAGAGGAGGTGTTCAGCTGCAAGAAGGTGTGAATGTCCACCCATAATTCCTGAAAAATGGGTAAAAAAAGGTGCGAATGCCCAACCATACATTATCAAAAGCAGGTGTGAATGTCAGATCATAATTTGCAAAAAGCTGATGAGAAAGGGTGAGAATGCCCGACTATACACCATCAAATGCGGGAGCGGAGGTGTTCGGCTCTGAGTAAGTGTGAATGTCCGACCATAATTGCTGAAAAATGTGTTAGAAAAGGAAAGAATGCCGGACCATACATCATCAAAAGCGAGAGAGGTGGTGTTCGGCTGCAAAAAGGTGTAAATGTTCAACTAAAGTTTGTAAAAAGCGGGTAAGACATGGTGCGAATGCCTGACAAGGTATGATCAAAAGCAGGAGCGGAGGTGTTCAGCTGCAAGAAGGTCTAAATGTCCATCAATAATTGCTAGAAAACATGAAAGAAAATTTTCGAAAATCAAACCGCACATGATCATAAGTGGGAGAGGAGGTGTTCAGCTGCAAGAAGGTGTGAATGTCCACACATTATTCCTGACAAATGGGTAAAAAAAAGGTGCGAATGCCCAACCATACATCATCAAAAGCAGGAGTGGATGTGTTCGGCTACAAGAAGGTGTGAACGTCCAACCAAAGTTTGTAAAAAGCAGTTAAGAAAAGGTTTGAATATCCAACCAAACATAATCAAAAGCGGGAGCATAGCTTTTCGACTGCAAGTAGGTGTGAATGTCAGATCATAATTTGCAAAAAGCTGATGAGAAAGGGTGAGAATGTCCGACTGCACACCATCAAATGCGGGAGCGGAGTTGTTCGGCTGTGAGTAGGTGTGAATCTCCGACCGTAATTTCTGAAAAATGTGTTAGAAAAGGTAAGAATGCCGGTCCATACATCATCAAAAGCGAGAGAGGTGGTGTTCGGCTGCAAGTAGGTGTGAATGTCCAGCCATAATTACTCACAAACGGGTAAGAAAAGGTAGTATTGCCAGACCATACATGATCAAAACAGGGAGCGGAGGTGGTTCAGCTGCAAGAAGGTGTGAATGTCCGACTAAAGTTCAAATATAATAACAAAAGCGGGAGGAAAGGTCTTCGGATGAGAGTGGTTGAGAATTTCCAACCATAATCTATAAAATTCGGTGAAAAAAAGGTGTGATAGAACACTAAAAGGTGGAGCGGAAGTGTTCGGCTGCAAGAAGGTGTGAATGTCCGACTATCTTTGGTGAAAAGCAGGTGAAGCAAGGTCTGAATGCCCAACCTTACATTATCAAAAGCGAGATCAGAGGTGTTTGGCTGCAAGAAGGCCATAGCTTGCCAAAAGCGGGTAAGCTGCGAATGACCAACTAAATATCAACAAAAGTGGGGGCGGAGGTCTTCGGATGCAACTGGCTGTGAACATCCCACCATACAAGTATGGTGGAGAGGAAGCTATGAACAGCCGACCATAGTTTGCAAAAAGCGGGTGAGACAAGGTGCGAATGTCCAACCATACATGATCAAAACAGGGAGCGGAGGTGTTTGGCTGTGACAAGGTGTGAATGTCCACCCAAAATTAATGAAAAGCGGGCAAAAAGTAGGTTTGAATGCCCAAGCATACATCATCAAAAGAAGGAGGGGATGTGTTCGGCTACAAGAAGGTTTGAATGTCCGAGCATAGTTTGTAAAAAGCGGGTAAGAAAAGGTTCGAATGCCCAAACATACACCATCAAAAGAGGGAGCGGAGGTGTTCCGCTGTAAGAAGGTGTGAATGTCCGACCATAGTTGGTAAAAAGTGGGTAAGAAAAGGTTAAAATACCCGACTGTACACAATCAATAGGGGGAGCGGAGTTGTTCGGCTACAAGAAGGTGTGAAAGTCCAACCATGGTTTGTAAAAAGCTGGTAAGAAAAGGTTCGAATGCCCGAATATATACCATCAAAAGCGGAAGCGGAGGTGTTCGGCTGCAAGAAGGTGTGAACGTCCGACCAAAGTTTGTAAAAAGCAGTTAAGAAAAGGTTCGAATATCCAACCAAACATAATCAAAAGCGGGAGCAGAGCTGTTCGACTGCAAGTAGGTGTGAATGTCCAGCCATAATTACTCACAAACGGGTAAGAAAAGGTAGTATTGCCAGACCATACATGATCAAAACAGGGAGCTGAGGTGGTTCAGCACCAAGGTGTGAATGTCTGACTATAGTTTGTAAAAAGCGGGTAAGATAAGGTGCGAATGCCCGACAATGTATAATCAAAAGAGGGAGCAGAGGTTTTCGGCTACAAGAAGGTTTGAATGTCCGACCATAGTTTGTAAAAAGCGGGTAAGAAAAGGTTCAAATGCCTGACTATACACCATCAAAAGCGGGAGCGGAGATGTTCCGCTGTAAGACGGTGTGAATGTCCGACCATAGTTGGTAAAAAGCGGGTAAGAAAAGGTTCGAATGCCCGAACATACACCATCAAAGGAGGGAGCGGAGGTGTTCCGCTGTAAGAAGGTGTGAATGTCCGACCTTAGTTGGTAAAAAACGGGTAAGAAAAGGTTAAAATACCCGACTGTACACAATCAGTAGCGGGTGCGGAGTTGTTCGGCTACTAAAAGGTGTGAAAGTCCGACCATGGTTTGTAAAAAGCGGGTAAGAAAAGGTGCGAATGCCCGAAAATGTATGATCAAAAGAGGGAGCGGAGGTGTTCGGCTGCAAGAAGGTGTGAATGTACACCCATAATTACTGAAAAATGGGTAAGAAAAGGTGCGAATGCCCAACTATACATAATCAAAAGCAGGAGTGGATGTGTTCGGCTCCAAGAAGGGTTGAATGTCTGACCATAGTTTGTAAAAAGCAGGTAAGAAAAGGTTTGACTGCCCGAACAAACACCATCAAAAGAGGGAGCGGAGGTGTTCCGCTGTAAGAAGGTGTGAATGTCCGACCATAGTTGGTAAAAAGTGGGTAAGAAAAGGTTAAAATACCCGACTGTACACAATCAATAGCGGGAGCGGAGTTGTTCGGCTACTAAAAGATGTGAAAGTCCAACTATGGTTTGTAAAAAGCGGGTAAGAAAAGGTGCTAATGCCCGACAATGTATGATCAAAAGAGGGAGCGGAGGTGTTCGGCTGCAAGAAGGTCTGAATGTCCAACCATAATTTGTAAAAACCGGGAAGGAAAGGCTCGAAAGCCCGACTATACACCATCAAAAGCGGGAGCAGAGTGGTTCAGCTGCAAGAAGGTCTGAATGTCCATCAATAATTGCTTTAAAACATGAAAGAAAATTTTCGAATATCATCCGCACATGATCATAAGAAGGAGAGGAGGTGTTCAGCTGCAAGAAGGTGTGAATGTCCACCCATAATTCCTGAAAAATGGGTAAAAAAAGGTGCGAATGCCCAACCATACATTATCAAAAGCAGGTGTGAATGTCAGATCATAATTTGCAAAAAGCTGATGAGAAAGGGTGAGAATGCCCGACTATACACCATCAAATGCGGGAGCGGAGGTGTTCGGCTCTGAGTAAGTGTGAATGTCCGACCATAATGGCTGAAAAATGTGTTAGAAAAGGAAAGAATGCCGGACCATACATCATCAAAAGCGAGAGAGGTGGTGTTCGGCTGCAAAAAGGTGTAAATGTTCAACTAAAGTTTGTAAAAAGCGGGTAAGACATGGTGCGAATGCCTGACAAGGTATGATCAAAAGCAGGAGCGGAGGTGTTCAGCTGCAAGAAGGTCTAAATGTCCATCAATAATTGCTAGAAAACATGAAAGAAAATTTTCGAAAATCAAACCGCACATGATCATAAGTGGGAGAGGAGGTGTTCAGCTGCAAGAAGGTGTGAATGTCCACACATTATTCCTGACAAATGGGTAAAAAAAAGGTGCGAATGCCCAACCATACATCATCAAAAGCAGGAGTGGATGTGTTCGGCTACAAGAAGGTGTGAACGTCCAACCAAAGTTTGTAAAAAGCAGTTAAGAAAAGGTTTGAATATCCAACCAAACATAATCAAAAGCGGGAGCATAGCTTTTCGACTGCAAGTAGGTGTGAATGTCAGATCATAATTTGCAAAAAGCTGATGAGAAAGGGTGAGAATGTCCGACTGCACACCATCAAATGCGGGAGCGGAGTTGTTCGGCTGTGAGTAGGTGTGAATCTCCGACCGTAATTTCTGAAAAATGTGTTAGAAAAGGTAAGAATGCCGGTCCATACATCATCAAAAGCGAGAGAGGTGGTGTTCGGCTGCAAGTAGGTGTGAATGTCCAGCCATAATTACTCACAAACGGGTAAGAAAAGGTAGTATTGCCAGACCATACATGATCAAAACAGGGAGCGGAGGTGGTTCAGCTGCAAGAAGGTGTGAATGTCCGACTAAAGTTCAAATATAATAACAAAAGCGGGAGGAAAGGTCTTCGGATGAGAGTGGTTGAGAATTTCCAACCATAATCTATAAAATTCGGTGAAAAAAAGGTGTGATAGAACACTAAAAGGTGGAGCGGAAGTGTTCGGCTGCAAGAAGGTGTGAATGTCCGACTATATTTGGTGAAAAGCAGGTGAAGCAAGGTCTGAATGCCCAACCTTACATTATCAAAAGCGAGATCAGAGGTGTTTGGCTGCAAGAAGGCCATAGTTTGCCAAAAGCGGGTAAGCTGCGAATGACCAACTAAATATCAACAAAAGTGGGGGCGGAGGTCTTCGGATGCAACTGGCTGTGAACATCCCACCATACAAGTATGGTGGAGAGGAAGCTGTGAACAGCCGACCATAGTTTGCAAAAAGCGGGTGAGACAAGGTGCGAATGTCCAACCATACATGATCAAAACAGGGAGCGGAGGTGTTTGGCTGTGACAAGGTGTGAATGTCCACCCAAAATTAATGAAAAGCGGGCAAAAAGTAGGTTTGAATGCCCAAGCATACATCATCAAAAGAAGGAGGGGATGTGTTCGGCTACAAGAAGGTTTGAATGTCCGAGCATAGTTTGTAAAAAGCGGGTAAGAAAAGGTTCGAATGCCCAAACATACACCATCAAAAGAGGGAGCGGAGGTGTTCCGCTGTAAGAAGGTGTGAATGTCCGACCATAGTTGGTAAAAAGTGGGTAAGAAAAGGTTAAAATACCCGACTGTACACAATCAATAGGGGGAGCGGAGTTGTTCGGCTACAAGAAGGTGTGAAAGTCCAACCATGGTTTGTAAAAAGCTGGTAAGAAAAGGTTCGAATGCCCGAATATATACCATCAAAAGCGGAAGCGGAGGTGTTCGGCTGCAAGAAGGTGTGAACGTCCGACCAAAGTTTGTAAAAAGCAGTTAAGAAAAGGTTCGAATATCCAACCAAACATAATCAAAAGCGGGAGCAGAGCTGTTCGACTGCAAGTAGGTGTGAATGTCCAGCCATAATTACTCACAAACGGGTAAGAAAAGGTAGTATTGCCAGACCATACATGATCAAAACAGGGAGCTGAGGTGGTTCAGCACCAAGGTGTGAATGTCTGACTATAGTTTGTAAAAAGCGGGTAAGATAAGGTGCGAATGCCCGACAATGTATAATCAAAAGAGGGAGCAGAGGTTTTCGGCTACAAGAAGGTTTGAATGTCCGACCATAGTTTGTAAAAAGCGGGTAAGAAAAGGTTCAAATGCCTGACTATACACCATCAAAAGCGGGAGCGGAGATGTTCCGCTGTAAGACGGTGTGAATGTCCGACCATAGTTGGTAAAAAGCGGGTAAGAAAAGGTTCGAATGCCCGAACATACACCATCAAAGGAGGGAGCGGAGGTGTTCCGCTGTAAGAAGGTGTGAATGTCCGACCATAGTTGGTAAAAAGCGGGTAAGAAAAGGTTAAAATACCCGACTGTACACAATCAATAGCAGGAGCGGAGTTGTTCGGCTACAAGAAGGTGTGAAAGTCCAACCATCGTTTGTAAAAAGCTGGTAAGAAAAACGTTCGAATGCCCGAATATATACCATCAAAAGCGGAAGCGGAGGTGTTCGGCTGCAAGAAGGTGTGAACGTCCGACCAAAGTTGGCAAAAAGCAGTAAAGAAAAGGTTCGAATATCCAAACATAATTAAAAGCGAGAGAGATTGTGTTCAGCTGCAAGTAGGTGTGAATATCCAGCCATAATTACTCACAAACGGGTAAGAAAATGTAGTATTGCCAGACCATACATGATCAAAACAGGGAGCGGAGGTGGTTTAGCTGCAAAAAGGGGTGAATGTCCAACTAAAGTTCAAATATATTAACAAAAGCGGGAGGAGAGGTCTTCGGATTAGAGTGGTTGAAATTTCCAACCATAATCTATAAAATGCGGTGAAAAAAAAAGGTGTGAAGGAATGAATTTTATAGCAAAATCCGAAATCATGCATAACTCCGCAAAAGGAACGTATTGCTCAACCAAAGGGATGCTTCTTTCTCATTCAGGGTAATATGAGGAAATTTATGCTTGATACATTTTAGACATGGATAACTATGAAGGACAAAGCAATTTTAACTTGGTTTGAGTAAAGCAATTCATTTTATAGGAAAATCCGAAATCGTGCAGGACTCATGAAAGTAAGCTTATTCTCGGATTCCTGATCCTCCAGTGTTGCTCTTTCCTATACTGCAAAATACAGCCTTGTTCTTTGTTGAAATCGATATAGACATTGATAAATATGAAGGACAAAGCAGTTTCCACTTTGTTTGAGTGAAGGAATTAATTTTATACATAAAATCTCAAATCATGCAGAACGTATGAAAATAAGCTTATTCTCGGATTCCTGTTCCTTCAAGTGTTGCTCTTTCTACTACTGCAAAATACAATGTTGTTCTTTGTTGAAGTAAATCTAGACATTGATAAATATGAAGGACAAAGCAGTTTTCACTTGGTTTGAGTGAAGGAATTCATTTTATACATAAAATCCCAAATCATGCAGAACGTATGAAAAGAAGCTTATTCTCGGATTCCTGATCCTTCAGCGTTGCTTTTTCTTCTACTGCAAAATACAATGTTGTTCTTTGTTGAAGTCGATCTAGACATTGATAAATATGAAGGACAAAGCAGTTTTAACATAGTTTGAGTGAAGGCATTCATTTATAGTAAAATCAATAATCGTGCAGAACTCATGAAAATAAGCTTATTCTCGGATTCCTAAAACTTTTGATTTGCTCTTTCTTTACTGCAAAGTACAATGTTGTTCTTTGTTGAAGTCGATCTAGACATTGATAAATATGAAGGACAAAGCAGTTTTCACTTGGTTTGAGTGAAGGATTTGCAGCTGAAAACCTCCCGCTCCCGCTTTTGATTGTGTATAGTCGGGCTTTCGAGCCTTTTCTTACCCGGTTTTTAGAAATTATGGTTGGACATTCAGACCTTGCAGCCGAAGACCTCCACTCCCTCTTTTGATCATACATTGTCGGGCATTCGCACCTTGTCTTACCCGCTTTTTACAAACTATAGTCAGACATTCACACCTTGCAGCTGAACCACCTCAGCTCCCTGTTTTGATCATGTATGGTCTGGCAATACTACCTTTTCTTACCCGTTTGTGAGTAATTATGGCTGGACATTCACACCTACTTGCAGTCGAACAGCTCTGCTCCCGCTTTTGATGACCGTTAGATATAGTCGGACTCACCTCGACGCACGGCTTGGGATCTGGAACCAGTACTCTTGAGAGGGGTTGGACTCTCTTCCACTCTGGAGTTGCCCGTGGTGAGAGGCGCAGAGCAGGTGTGGGCATACTTATTGCCCCCCGGCTGTGTGCCAGTACATTGGGGTTTACCCCAGTGAACGAGAGGGTAGCCTCCCTCCGCCTTTGGGTGGGGGGACGAGTCCTGACTGTTGTTTGTGCCTATGCGCCAAACAGCAGTTCAGAGTACCTACCCTTTTTGGAGTCTCTGGGGGAGGCACTGGAGAATGCTCCTACCGGAGACTCCCTCATTCTGCTGGGGGACTTCAATGCTCACGTGGGCAATGAGAGTGAGACCTGGAGGGGTGTGATTGGGAGGAACGGCCCCCCCGATCTGAATCAGAGTGGTGTTATGTTGTTGGACTTCTGTGCCAGTCATAGACTGTCCATAACGAACACCATGTTCAGGCATAAGGGTGTCCATATGTGCACTTGGCACCAGGACACCCTTGGCCGCAGTTCGATGATCGACTTTGTGGTTGTATCATCGGACTTGCGGCCGTATGTCCTGGACACTCGGGTGAAGAGAGGGGCGGAGCTGTCAACTGATCACCACCTGGTGGTGAGTTGGCTCCGCTGGTGGGGGAGGATGCCGATCAGACCTGGCAGGCCCAAACGTATTGTGAGGGTCTGCTGGGAGCGTTTGTCAGAATCCCCCGTCAGAAGGAGCTTTAACTCCCACCTCCGGCAGAGCTTCAACCATATTTGAGGTGGGGGACATTGAGTCCGAATGGGCCATGTTCCGTGACTCCATTGCCGAGGCAGCTGGTCGGAGTTGTGGCCGTAAGGTGGTCGGTGCCTGTCGTGGCGGCAACCCTCGAACCTGCTGGTGGCCACCAGTGGTGAGGGAAGCCGTCAAGCTGAAGAAGGAGTCCTATCGGGCCTTTTTGGCCAGTGGGACCCTGGAAGAAGCTGATAGGTACCGACGGGCCAGACGGGCCACGGCTTCGGCGGTTGCTGAGGCAAAAACTCGGGCATGGGAGGAGTTCGGTGAGACCATGGAGAACGATTTCCGGACGGCCTCGAAAAGATTCTGGTCCACCATCCGGCGTCTCAGGGGGGGGGAAGCGGCTCACAGTCAACACTGTTTACAGTGGGGACGGGGCTTTGCTGACCTCAACTAGGGATGTTGTGAGTCGGTGGGGGGAGTACTTCGTAGAACTCCTCAATCCTACCAACACGTGCTCGGAAGAGGCAGAGTCGGAGAGCTCGGAGACGGGGCCTCCCATTTCTGGGGCTGAGGTTGCCGAGGTGGTTAAAAAGCTCCTCGGTGGCAAGGCCCCGGGGGTGGATGAGGTCCGTCCTGAGTTTCTCAAGGCTCTGGATGTTGTAGGGCTGTCTTGGCTGACACGCCTCTGCAGTATCGCGTGGAAATCGGGGACAGTGCCTCTGGACTGGCAGATTGGGGTGGTGGTCCCCCTCTTTAAAAAGGGGGACCGGAGGGTGTGTTCCAACTATAGGGGTATCACACTCCTCAGCCTCCCTGGTAAGGTCTATTCGGGGGTATTGGAGAGGAGGATCCGTCGGATAATCGAGCCTCGGATTCAGGAGATGCAGTGTGGCTTTCGTCCTGGCCGTGGAACAGTGGACCAGCTCTATACCCTCGGCAGGATCCTGGAGGGTGCATGGGAGTTCGCCCAACCAGTCTACATGTGTTTTGTGGACTTGGAGAAAGCGTTCGACCGTGTCCCTCGTGGAGTCCTGTGGGGGGTGCTCCGGGAATATGGAGTGCCGGACCCCTTGATAGGGGCCGTTCGGTCTCTGTATGACCGGTGCCAGAGTTTGGTCCGCATTGCCGGCAGTAAGTCGGATACGTTTCCGGTGAGAGTTGGACTCCGTCAGGGCTGCCCTTTGTCACCGATTCTGTTCCTAACTTTTATGGACAGAATTTCTAGGCGGAGCCAGGGTGTTGAGGGTGTCCCATTTGGCGACCTCAGAATTGGGTCTCTGCTTTTTGCAGATGATGTGGTTCTGTTAGCGTCGTCAGGCCGTGACCTTCAGCTCTCACTGGAGTGATTCGCAGCCGAGTGTGAAGCGGCTGGGATGAGAATCAGCACCTCCAAATCCGAGACTATGGTTCTCAGCCGGAAAAGGGTGGAATGCTCCCCCCGGGTCGGGAATGAGATCCTTCCCCAAGAGGAGGAGTTCAAGTATCTCGGGGTCTTGTTCACGAGTGACGGACGAATGGAGCGGGAGATTGACGGGCGGATCGGTGCGGCGCCTGCAGTGTTGCAGGCTCTGCACCGACCCGTCGTTGTGAAGAGGGAGCTGAGCCAGAAGGCGAAGCTCTCTACTTACTGGTCAATCTACGTTCCCATCCTCACCTATGGTCACGAGTTGTGGGTAGTGACCGAAAGAACAAGATCGCGAATACAAGCGGCCGAAATGGGTTTCCTCCGCAGGGTGTCTGGGCTCTCCCTTAGAGATAGGGTGAGAAGCTCAGTCATCCGGGAGGGGCTCGGAGTAGAACCGCTGCTCCTCCGCATTGAGAGGAGTCAGATGAGGTGGCTCGGGCATCTGGTTAGGATGCCCCCTGGGCGCCTCCCTGGGGAGGTGTTCCGGGCACGTCCCACTGGGAGGAGACCCCGGGGGAGACCCAGGACACGTTGGAGAGACTATGTCTCTCGGCTGGCCTGGGAACGCCTCGGGGTCCCCCCGGAAGAGCTGGAGGAAGTGGCCGGGGACAGAGACGTCTGGGTTTCTCTGCTCAAGCTGCTGCCCCCGCGACCCGACCCCCGGATAAGCGGCAGATGATGGATGGATGGATGGATATATCCTCCACCAACCAGACTTACAACCCCCGACTAGGGTAGCAGAATTTCTAAGCATCTGTACCCCAAAACTACTATCAAAAATATATAAATTATTGTCTAAGATAGATGACACAATGTCTCTTCCATCCTCAAAATGGGAGGCAGATTTATCCATCAGTTCTGGTCATAGCTTCTAACCACAAATATGTTTGAACACCTTCATAAAGACTCGAAATCCTAATTTACAGCTCATACAATACAAAATCCTTCATAGAACACACTATACAGGACAAAGGATGTTCAGGATGGGTCTAACACACTCAAACATCTGCTCACATTGCACAGATAACACACCTGATGATTATGCACACGCTTTGTGGTTTTCTGCGCCTGTCCAGAAGTTCTGGCTTGAAGTCTGTGAGGACCTATCAACATGGCTAAAGTGTAGCATCCCTGCATGCCCCACACTGTGCATACTGGGTGACTTAGACAACATCAACATGAAAATTAACTCAGCACACATGGTTGTCACAGTGTTATGTATTGCAAAGAAAACTATTCTCATGAACTGGAAAGCGAAGAACAATCTGTGTATTAACCAGATTAGAAATTTTCTTTTAGATTATATTAGCATGGAAACAATGTCTGCCTCCTCAAAACATCAATTGGCTGAATTTCATTCTCTCTGGTCCCCTCTGATTAGTTTTATCACATAGTGGTGGTGGTGGGTTGCTTGGTGATGGTGGGTCTCAGGCCCGGGCTGCTGCGACTGGTGTGACCGGGTGGTTTGTTTGTTTCTTTTTTGATGTTGTTTGTTTGTTTTTTTGTAGAGGTCCTCCTGGGTGGGGTTGGGTTGAGTGGGGTGGGACGGGATGGGTACCTTCTGGGGGTACAGTAGCTCCCGGAATATGGTCGCTGCAGGCCCCGAGCCTGGTGGACATCAGGCCCTCCTTCCCATTGTTGGCTCCCAGGTAGCGGGGATGCCTATTGCAGCCAGTCCCTGGCTGCCCTCTCTGGGGGAGAGTAGCTCCCCCGGTATATATCCCCATACCCCTCTCCCTTCTGGCTCCTGTACACAGCACACACTCACACATGAAGGGTTTTGGGGGCGTGTGTGTTCGGTGGGGTGTAGTGGATGGGCAAACGTAGGTGGTCCCCTTTGGTTGCACTCTGCAGTTCCCTGCCCCTGTTTTAATTACACCTTAGACATTACTACTTATCAAACACACTCACACACACACATTAGGTCTTGGGGGGTGGTTACACTGAGTGGCATCTGGTGGGCGGGGCTCTCTGCCTGCTTCTGATTGCTTGGGGGGGGGGCTGTGGATTGTGGCCCTGTACGCTTATACACTCATAACTAAGCACGGTTATCATGTAGGTCCTGTGCCATGGGTGTTGCATGTTCTCACACACACACACACACACACACACATTCATTAGTCCAGTAGCATGGTCACTAAGCAGTTGATGTATTATCATGTCGTCTCAGGTCATCTATATCCACAGCTGTGTTGTATGCGATTGCCGCTTCTTGTGCTTGTTTTTGTTTGTTTGTGTGTTTGTTTTTTCTCTGCTTGTCTGCTTTCAGGTGCTCCTGGTGGCGCTAAGGCTGGATTCCCCTCATAGGCCATGGATTGTTGTCTGTTTTGTTTTTTACAGGTGTAGCAGCTGGTTGTCTGGTTTTTGTTTCTATTTTTGTTCTGTTTCCTCTTCTTTCCTCTTCTTCTTTCCTTGTCCCCCGGTCCGGTTCAGTTCAGTTCATGTCATATATTGTAAACAGAAATAAATAAATGGGCATCAAGGGGAGCTTTACATTTATAAAACTTCCCTTGGCAAAACAAATCTGTTTGGCATCAAAGGTATTCAGACTACAATTCTTCTGACATAATGCTGAACAGGACAAGGGGAAAAAAAAGTAAAGAAGACAGTTCTGCCGAAAGCCAGGGATAGACCTGTTCTAAGTTCTATACTTTTTAAAAGGGGCGTGTTTATCAACTATGGAATTAGAAGATTTACAAAAATGATCAAGTGCTAGATCTTCATCTGGGATTTTAACAGTGTCATATAACTATTCAACAGATCAGTTAAAAAAAAGCCTGCTCATGGAGATGTTTCAGGATCTGGATACCAAGCGTGGACCTAATGTTTTCATTTTTGCAATTCTGATACAGGCTATTGAGCAGTGATAACTAACACCAAGTTCAGATACTGCGGATTTTCTACCTTTGATATGTTAAGATTGAGCCAATCAGGGACAACCTTGAAGGATCTCTTTGGTTTTGTAGGATCAGTAATTACCTGAGAAAGGTTGATATTGGTACACACCTTTTTTAAATGATCAGAGGCAGAGTTCAACTTGTTTAAATTAAAATTGCCACACAGAGATTGGGTTTAGGCCACATGCACACAGAATGACATCAACAAATATAAGAAATATTAAACATTTACACATAGATTTTTGAATACATGTAGAGGAATGATACTTTGAAATGTGCTCATTGCGGAGTTATGATCAGTTGAGTAATGAAGGTTGAACTATTCTAGGAAAGAGGTTCTATTCCCAGCATCATGATGGACACTCCTGATATAGAAGGTTTCGCTAACGCATTGGAATTGTTTTACTATTTTCATATGCATGTGCAATGAAGAATTGCTTGCTGCTGATAAATGCAAAGAAGAACAGCTTACACATAGATGCTCACATATAGGCTGCTGAATGCAATGAAGACCTGCTTATCAAGTAAAGTTCAATGTCAATGTGTAATATTCAATTAGGATTTGCAAAACAGTGAAGTTAAACAATGAATGGGTCCATAGTCGGTATGAGAAGACTACAGGAATATTTACCTGGGTGTACGTTCAAACAGAGATGAGAAAATTGCGATAAATAATTGTTTGTTTGTTTGTTAGTATGTATAGGAATGTTATGTGTATAAACTGTGTTGAGTTATAGTTACTCAGTAGTGTCTCAGTGAAACAACCAACGGGGGAAGCCTTGCGGTGACAACAAAAGCAGTGTTTTACTGATCAGTCAAGTTGCTCCAGTGTACTCCATACAAACTGGTTGGCTACTGAAGGGATAGAAAATGGGGAATACTTGTTTTAAAGCAAACAAGGAATTAGATGGGAAAAATACATGTTTTAACGGGACCCAGACAATATTAAATACTCAGACAGATGGGAGAAGAAGTGTAGTTTTGTAGGAAATCACAAAATTATTACATAGAATTAGTGAAATCAATTTAAGAATGCCTTTCTGAAGAGCTGTTTACCACAGATGAGCAGCTTTGCGACCAAGCACATTGTAGATCGCTTTACTGCCAAAATGATCTAATTTAATGGATTGGTTTAGACATGCATAACAGCATTTTAAGAACAAAGAGAGAAACAAAAAGGGACAACGCTTCATGGTGGAAGGGGATGTATAAATAACTGTGTATATGATGAAGGGGGTGGCAACACCCATTCCGAAATCCCGCCATTCCGACATCCCGCTATTCCAACATCCCACCATTCTGACATACCACCATTCCGACATACCACCATTCCGACATGCAAACGTCCCACCATTCCGACATCCCACCATTGCGACATCCCGCTATTCTGACGTTCAAATGTCCCACCATTCCGACAAGGCTTTCCGTATAAGGAAATGTGTGTTACTCAACAGGTGAGTCCCTTCTTTCTGTTCATGTAATTTATATGTTTAACACATGTTTATAGACAAGCGTTATTAAAAACACAAAGTCTTGGCAACTGGAGGAGGAGAAGCAGTCCGCGGTGGTTTTCAATCACACACTCCAATGCCACTTGTTTCAACTTCCGAAAATTTAATCCAGGAAAAAAAGGCTTACAAACATGGACCAAAACGGCTCCATAACACGCACAAGAATCCAAAAGAAACGAAAGTTAACTAAAAGAAAGCAAATAAACAGTATGAAGTGGTCAAAATTGGTTCTACGCATGCTTATGTGCGTCTGGCACATGCGTCTTCGGGCTCTCCCATGTTGGTTTGTGGATGAAAGCTATATGTTCAGCTGTAATGTCATGTAAAAACAATCTCTACATGACATTTACTCCCAGGTGTGACCAGTTAGGTCCTTAAGATATCAACAGGCTGTATAAAGCTACAACCGTTGCGGCTGTGTGTTTGTGCCAAATGCGCAAAACCCATCCGCGCTTCCCAAAATTGGAGTGAGTACTCATAAATCACGTGAATAACATGAATAAACGTTTTTACTGCATTTTGTTGTGTTTTATACGTTCTATGCTGTCATTTCTCTCTTCTCCTATTGGCAAGGCAAGGCAGAGTGCTCGCAACTGTGTCCTGTGCAGTAGCCGTGATATCTGTAATTGCAATTATTACTTTTGCATATGATGACAGCGTGCAAAAGACGCATGGGCTCTGTGGAGAGCTCCGCTCCAGCTGGCTGCTGTGACAGCTCACTGACACTGTATTTCTGCTTAATCAGTTTCAGTCTCGCCAGAGTTACATTAATATCTGTATTTTTATATTTGAAATTCAGGGGATTTTGATAATAGATTATTAAAGTTTGTTTGCGAGGCTGTGGCCTCTGCATGTGCAAAGCTTGTGCGCCAAACTTTAGGGCGTATTTGCGCCGGCATATCATTAGTGCAAAATGTTTTGGGTAAAAAATAGGCTATTAAAAGGAACTGTCGGAATGGCGGTATGTTAAAAAAAACAAAAAACATACCGCCATTCCGACCATAGGAGGAAAAAAGTGTCGGAATGGTGGGACGTTTGATAAAAAATTAAGTGTCGCCATTCCGACAATTGGAGACCCATGTCGGAATGGCGAGATGTCGGAATGGCTGCATGTAACCATGATGAAGGAGAGACCATTTGAGCAGCACAGCCATTTCGCAGCACAGGGACAGCAGTCCAAGTTACAGGATCTACCACGTGGTATCACCTGTCACATTGTGTCAAGGCATCAAAAGAAGAAAAAATCACCAAACTCAAGGACAAAAAGACAAAGACTCCGGTGAACGAAGACAGAGGACTGACAAACCAGAAATACAAAAGGATTCTCGATATCAAGATCCAGAAGAAGAGGCTAACAATGCCATGAACACTTACGTTGCTGAGAATGATGCCAGCAATGAACAGAGAAGAAGATTCAGTGTCATCAATCTGCATTACGTGCCTCTAATGAGGGGGTGAAGGTTAAAATAGCTGACTGTACACAATCAATAGCGGGAGCGGAGTTGTTCGGCTACAAGAAGGTGTGAAAGTCCAACCATCGTTTGTAAAAAGCTGGTAAGAAAAGGTTCGAATGCCCAAACATACACCATCAAAAGAGGGAGCGGAGGTGTTCCGCTGTAAGAAGGTCTGAATGTCCACCCAAAATTCCTGAAAAATGGATAAAAAAAGGGTGCGAATGCCAAACCATACATCATCAAAAGCAGGAGTGGATGTGTTCGGCTACAAGAAGATTTGAATGTCCATCAATAATTGCTTTAAAACATGAAAGAAAATTTTCGAATATCAAACCGCACATGATCATAAGCGGGAGAGGAGTTGTTCAGCTGCAAGAAGGTGTGAATGTCCACCCATAATTACTGAAAAATGGGTAAGAAAAGGTGCGAATGCCCAACTATACATAATCAAAAGCAGGAGTCGATGTGTTCGGCTCCAAGAAGGGTTGAATGTCTGACCATAGTTTGTAAAAAGCAGGTATGAAAAGGTTTGACTGCCCGAACATACACCATCAAAAGAGGGAGCGGAGGTGTTCCGCTGTGAGAAGTTGTGAATGTCCGACCATAGTTGGTAAAAAGCGGGTAAGAAAAGGTTAAAATACCCGACTGTACACAATCAATAGCGGGAGCGGAGTTGTTCGGCTACTAAAAGATGTGAAAGTCAGACTATGGTTTGTAAAAAGCGGGTAAGAAAAGGTGCTAATGCCCGACAATGTATGATCAAAAGAGGGAGTGGAGGTTTTCGGCTGTAAGAAGGTCTGAATGTCCAACCATAATTTCTAAAAACCGGGTAAGAAAAGACTCGAAAGCCCGACTATACACAATCAAAAGCGGGAGCGGGAGGTTTTCAGCTGCAAATCCTTCACTCAAACCAAGTGAAAACTGCTTTGTCCTTCATATTTATCAATGTCTAGATCGACTTCAACAAAGAACAACATTGTATTTTGCAGTAGAAGAAAAAGCAACACTGAAGGATCAGGAATCCGAGAATAAGCTTCTTTTCATAAGTTCTGCATGATTTGGGATTTTATGTATAAAATGAATTCCTTCACTCAAACCAAGTGATAACTGCTTTGTCCTTCATATTTATCAATGTCTAGATTTACTTCAACAAAGAACAACATTGTATTTTGCAGTAGTAGAAAGAGCAACACTTGAAGGAACAGGAATCCGAGAATAAGCTTATTTTCATACGTTCTGCATGATTTGGGATTTTATGTATAAAATGAATTCCTTTACTCAAACTATGTTAAAACTGCTTTGTCCTTCATATTTATCAATGTCGAGATTGACTTCAACAAAGAACAACATTGTATTTTGCAGTAGAAGAAATAGCAACACTGAAGGATCAGGAATCCGAAAACACGCTTATTTTCATACGTTCTGCTTGATTTGGGATTTTGCTATAAAATTAATTCCTTCACTCAAACAAAGTGGAAACTGCTTTGTCCTTCATATTTATCAATGTCTATATAAATTTCAACAAAGAAAAAGGCTGTATTTTTCATTATAGGAAAGAGCAACACTGGAGGATCAGGAATCCGAGAAAAAGCTTACTTTCATGAGCCCTGCACGATTTCGGATTTTCCTATAAAATGAATTGCTTTGCTCAAACCAAGTTAAAATTGCTTTGTCCTTCATAGTTATCCATGTCTAAAATGTATCAAGCATAAAGTTCCTCATATTACCCTGAATGAGAAAGAAGCATCCCTTTGGTTGAGCAATACGTTCCTTTTGCGGAGTTATGCATGATTTCGGTTTTGCTATAAAATTCATTCCTTCACACCTTTTTTTTCACCGCATTCTATAGATTATGGTTGGAAATTTCAACCTCTCTAATCCGAAGACCTCTCCTCCCGCTTTTGTTAATATATTTGAACTTTAGTTGGACATTCACCCCTTTTTGCAGCTAAACCACCTCCGCTCCCTGTTTTGATCATGTATGGTGTGGCAATACTACATTTTCTTACCCGTTTGTGAGTAATTATGGCTGGATATTCACACCTACTTGCAGCTGAACACAATCTCTCTCGCTTTTAATTATGTTTGGATATTCGAACCTTTTCTTTACTGCTTTTTGCCAACTTTGGTCGGACGTTCACACCTTCTTGCAGCCGAACACCTCCTCTTCCGCTTTTGATGGTATATATTCGGGCATTCGAACCTTTTCTTACCAGCTTTTTACAAACGATGGTTGGACTTTCACACCTTCTTGTAGCCGAACAACTCCGCTCCCGCTATTGATTGTGTACAGTCGGGTATTTTAACCTTTTCTCACCCGCTTTTTACCAACTATGGTCGGACATTCACACCGTCTTACAGCGGAACATCTCCGCTCCCGCTTTTGATGGTGTATAGTCAGGCATTTGAACCTTTTCTTACCCGCTTTTTACAAACTATGGTCGGACATTCAAACCTTCTTGTAGCCGAAAACCTCTGCTCCCTCTTTTGATTATACATTGTCGGGCATTCGCACCTTATCTTACCCGCTTTTTACAAACTATAGTCAGACATTCACACCTTGGTGCTGAACCACCTCAGCTTCCTGTTTTGATCATGTATGGTCTGGCAATAATACCTTTTCTTATCCGTTTGTGAGTAATTATGGCTGGACATTCACACCTACTTGCAGTCGAACAGCTCTGCTCCCGCTTTTGATTATGTTTGGTTGGATATTCGAACCTTTTCTTAACTGCTTTTTGCAAACTTTGGTCAGACGTTCACACCTTCTTGCAGCCGAACACCTCCGCATCCGCTTTTGATGGTATATATTCGGGCATTCGAACCTTTTCTTAGCAGCTTTTTACAAACCATGGTTGGACTTTCACATCTTCTTGTAGCCGAACAACTCCGCTCCCGCTATTGATTGTGTACAGTCGGGTATTTTAACCTTTTCTTACCCACTTTTTACCAACTATGGTCGGACATTCACACCTTCTTGCAGCGGAACACCTCCGCTCCACCTTTTAGTGTTCTATCACACCTTTTTTTTCACCGCATTTTATAGATTATGGTTGGAAATTCTCAACCACTCTCATCCGAAGACCTCTCCTCCCGCTTTTGTTAATATATTTGAACTTTAGTCGGACATTCACACCTTCTTGCAGCTGAACCACCTCCGCTCCCTGTTTTGATCATGTATGGTCTGGCAATACTACCTTTTCTTACCCGTTTGTTAGTAATTATGGCTGGACATTCACACCTACTTGCAGCCGAACACCACCTCTCCCGCTTTTGATGATGTATGGACCGGCATTCTTACCTTTTCTAACACATTTTTCAGCAAGTATGGTCGGAGATTCACACTTACTCACAGCCGAACAACTCCGCTCCCGCATTTGATGGTGTATAGTCGGGCATTCTCACCCTTTCTCATCAGCTTTTTGCAAATTATGATCTGACATTCACACCTGCTTTTGATAATGTATGGTTGGGCATTCGCACCTTTTCTTACCCATTTTTCAGTAATTATGGGTGGACATTCACACCTTCTTGCAGCTGAACACCTCCTCTCCCGCTATTGATTGTGTACAGTCGGGTATTTTAACCTTTTCTTACCCGCTTTTTACCTAATTTGGTCGGACATTCACACCGTCTTACAGCGGAACACCTCTGCTCCCGCTTTTGATGGTGTATAGTCAGGCATTTGAACGTTTTCTTACCCGCTTTTTACAAACTATGCTCGGACATTCAAACCTTCTTGTAGCCGAAAACCTCCGCTCCCTCTTTTGATTATACATTGTTGGGCATTCGCACCTTATTTACAAACTATAGTCAGACATTCACACCTTGCAGCTGAGCCACCTCAGCTCCCTGTTTTGATAGTGTATGTTCGGGCATTCGAACCTATTCTTACCCCCTTTTTACAAACTATGCTCGGAGATTCACACCTACTCACAGCCGAACAACTCCGCTCCCGCATTTAATGATGTCTTGTCCGGCATTCTAGTCTCTTCTAACACATTTTTCAGCAATTATGGTTGGACATTCACACCTACTCACAGCCGAACACTTCCGCTCCCGCATTTGATGGTGTATAGCCGGGCATTCTCACCCTTTCTCATCAGCTTTTTGCAAATTATGATCTGACATTCACACCTACTTGCAGTCGAAACGCTATGCTCCCACTTTTGATTATGTTTGGTTGGATATTCGAACCTTTTCTTAACTGCTTTTTACAAACTTTGGTCGGACGTTCACACCTTCTTGCAGCCGAACACATCCACTTCCACTTTTGATGGTATATATTCGGGCATTCGAACCTTTTCTTACCCGCTTTTTACAAACCGTGGTCGGACTTTCACACCTTCTTGTAGCCAAACCACTCCGCTCCCGCTATTGATTGTGTACAGTCGGGTATTTTAACCTTTTCTTACCCGCTTTTTACCGAACACATCCACTCCTGCTTTTGATGATGTATGGTTGGGCATTTTCACCTTTTCTTACCCATTTTTCAGTAATTATGGGTGGACATTCAGACCTTCTTGCAGCCGAAAACCTCCGCTCCCTCTTTTGATCATACATTGTCGGGCATTCGCACCTTATCTTACCCGCTTTTTACAAACTATAGTCAGACATTCACACCTTGCAGCTGAACCACCTCCGCTCCCTGTTTTGATCATGTATGGTCTGGCAATACTACCTTTTCTTACCCGTTTGTGAGTAATTAATCCCAAAATATTGAGCATAAAATAAGTCTTTATGCTGATGATGTATTACTTTTCCTTCAGAACTCACAGACGTCTCTCAGTCACACGATCACACTCATAAATAAATTCTCAGCACTTTCTGACTACTCTATCAACTGGTCTAAGACCACAGTTCTGCCCATTAACTGTAGGGTCCATAATATACCTGCGATCACTTTACAGTCAGGAAATATTAGATATTTAGGCATAAACATTTCCTCCAGACTCTCAGAGCTAACAAAGCTAAATTATGTGCAATTATTAAAGACAGTAGAGGACGATCTCTCGTTGGAAGTCCTTACCTATATCACTTATGGGGAGAGTTACATCCATTAAAATGATGATACTACCAAAAGTTAACTATTTGTTCTCAATGATCCCCATAAAACCATCTGCTACTTGGTTTAAGTCACTAGATTCATGCATCTCCAAATTTCTGTGGAAAAACAAACCACCACGTATTAGTTTAAAAACCCTACAGAAGACCAAGGACAGTGGTGGATTAGATTTACCTCATTTTCAGCACTATTCCTTAGACAATAGGTTACAATATATATCAAAATGGTTTAAACCTTGTTGTTGTCACAGTTCCCAGAGACGTTGTAATCGTTGAGGATTCTATATTCACCCCCTCATTAGAGGCACGTAATGCAGATTGATGACACTGAATCTTCTTCTCTGTTCATTGCTGGCATCATTCTCAGCATCGTAAGTGTTCGTGGCATTGTTAGCCTCTTCTTCTGGATCTTGATATCGAGAATCCTTTTGTATTTCTGGTTTGTCAGTACTCTCTCTTCGTTCACCGGAGTCTTTGTCTTTTTGTCCTTGAGTTTGGTGATTTTTTCTTCTTTTGATGCCTTGACACAATGTGACAGGTGATACCACGTGGGAGATCCTGTAACTTGGACTGCTGTCCCTGTGCTGCGAAATGGCTGTGCTGCTCAAATGGTCTCTCCTTCATCATGGTTACATGCTGCCATTCCGACATCTCGCCATTCCGACATGGGTCTCCAATTGTCGGAATGGCAACACTTAATTTTTTATCAAACGTCCCACCATTCCGACACTTTTTTCCTCCTATGGTCGGAATGGCGGTATGTTTTTTGTTTTTTTTAACATACCGCCATTCCGACAGTTCCTTTTAATAGCCTATTTTTTACCCAAAACATTTTGCACTAATGATATGCCGGCGCAAATACGCCCTAAAGTTTGGCGCACAAGCTTTGCACATGCAGAGGCCACAGCCTCGCAAACAAACTTTAATAATCTATTATCAAAATCCCCTGAATTTCAAATATAAAAATACAGATATTAATGTAACTCTGGCGAGACTGAAACTGATTAAGCAGAAATACAGTGTCAGTGAGCTGTCACAGCAGCCAGCTGGAGCGGAGCTCTCCACAGAGCCCATGCGTCTTTTGCACGCTGTCATCATATGCAAAAGTAATAATTGCAATTACAGATATCACGGCTACTGCACAGGACACAGTTGCGAGCACTCTGCCTTGCCTTGCCAATAGGAGAAGAGAGAAATGACAGCATAGAACGTATAAAACACAACAAAATTCAGTAAAAACGTTTATTCATGTTATTCACGTGATTTATGAGTACTCACTCCAATTTTGGGAAGCGCGGATGGGCTTTGCACATTTGGCACAAACACACAGCCGCAACGGTTGTAGCTTTATACAGCCTGTTGATATCTTAAGGACCTAACTGGTCACACCTGGGAGTAAATGTCATGTAGAGATTGTTTTTACATGACATTACAGCTGAACATATAGCTTTCATCCACAAACCAACGTGGGAGAGCCCGAAGACGCATGTGCCAGACGCACATAGGCATGCGTAAAACCAATTTTGACCACTTCATACTGTTTATTTGCTTTCTTTTAGTTAACTTTCGTTTCTTTTGGATTCTTGTGCGTGTTATGGAGCCGTTTTGGTCCATGTTTGTAAGCCTTTTTTTCCTGGATTAAATTTTCTGAAGTTAAAACAAGTGGCATTGGAGTGTGTGATTGAAAACCACCGCGGACTGCTTCTCCTCCTCCAGTTGCCAAGACTTTGTGTTTTTAATAACGCTTGTCTATAAACATGTGTTAAACATATAAATTGCATGAACAGAAAGAAGGGACTCACCTGTTGAGTAACACACATTTCCTTATACGGAAAGCCTTGTCGGAATGGTGGGACATTTGAAAGTCAGAATAGCGGGATGTCGCAATGGTGGGATGTCGGAATGGTGGGACGTTTGCATGTCGGAATGGTGGTATGTCGGAATGGTGGTATGTCGGAATGGTGGGATGTCGGAATAGCGGGATGTCGGAATGGCGGGATTTCGGAATGGGTGTTGCCACCCCCTTCATCATATACACAGTTATTTATACATCACCTTCCACCATGAAGCGTTGTCCCTTTTTGTTTCTCTCTTTGTTCTTAAAATGCTGTTATGCATGTCTAAACCAATCCATTAAATTAGATCATTTTGGCAGTAAAGCGATCTACAATGTGCTTGGTCGCAAAGCTGCTCATCTGTGGTAAACAGCTCTTCAGAAAGGCATTCTTAAATTGATTTCACTAATTCTATGTAATAATTTTGTGATTTCCTACTACACTTCTTCTCCCATCTGTCTGAGTATTTAATATTGTCTGGGTCCCGTTAAAACATGTATTTTTCCCATCTAATTCCTTGTTTGCTTTAAAACAAGTATTCCCCATTTTCTATCCCTTCAGTAGCCAACCAGTTTGTATGGAGTACACTGGAGCAACTTGACTGATCAGTAAAACACTGCTTTTGTTGTCACCGCAAGGCTTCCCCCGTTGGTTGTTTCACTGAGACACTACTGAGTAACTATAACTCAACACAGTTTATACACATAACATTCCTATACATACTAACAAACAAACAAACAATTATTTATCGCAATTTTCTCATCTCTGTTTGAACGTACACCCAGGTAAATATTCCTGTAGTCTTCTCATACCGACTATGGACCCATTCATTGTTTAACTTCACTGTTTTGCAAATCCTAATTGAATATTACACATTGACATTGAACTTTACTTGATAAGCAGGTCTTCATTGCATTCAGCAGCCTATATGTGAGCATCTATGTGTAAGCTGTTCTTCTTTGCATTTATCAGCAGCAAGCAATTCTTCATTGCACATGCATATGAAAATAGTAAAACAATTCCAATGCGTTAGCGAAACCTTCTATATCAGGAGTGTCCATCATGATGCTGGGAATAGAACCTCTTTCCTAGAATAGTTCAACCTTCATTACTCAACTGATCATAACTCCGCAATGAGCACATTTCAAAGTATCATTCCTCTACATGTATTCAAAAATCTATGTGTAAATGTTTAATATTTCTTATATTTGTTGATGTCATTCTGTGTGCATGTGGCCTAAACCCAATCTCTGTGTGGCAATTTTAATTTAAACAAGTTGAACTCTGCCTCTGATCATTTAAAAAAGGTGTGTACCAATATCAACCTTTCTCAGGTAATTACTGATCCTACAAAACCAAAGAGATCCTTCAAGGTTGTCCCTGATTGGCTCAATCTTAACATATCAAAGGTAGAAAATCCGCAGTATCTGAACTTGGTGTTAGTTATCACTGCTCAATAGCCTGTATCAGAATTGCAAAAATGAAAACATTAGGTCCACGCTTGGTATCCAGATCCTGAAACATCTCCATGAGCAGGCTTTTTTTTAACTGATCTGTTGAATAGTTATATGACACTGTTAAAATCCCAGATGAAGATCTAGCACTTGATCATTTTTGTAAATCTTCTAATTCCATAGTTGATAAACACGCCCCTTTTAAAAAGTATAGAACTTAGAACAGGTCTATCCCTGGCTTTCGGCAGAACTGTCTTCTTTACTTTTTTTTCCCCTTGTCCTGTTCAGCATTATGTCAGAAGAATTGTAGTCTGAATACCTTTGATGCCAAACAGATTTGTTTTGCCAAGGGAAGTTTTATAAATGTAAAGCTCCCCTTGATGCCCATTTATTTATTTCTGTTTACAATATATGACATGAACTGAACTGAACCGGACCGGGGGACAAGGAAAGAAGAAGAGGAAAGAAGAGGAAACAGAACAAAAATAGAAACAAAAACCAGACAACCAGCTGCTACACCTGTAAAAAACAAAACAGACAACAATCCATGGCCTATGAGGGGAATCCAGCCTTAGCGCCACCAGGAGCACCTGAAAGCAGACAAGCAGAGAAAAAACAAACACACAAACAAACAAAAACAAGCACAAGAAGCGGCAATCGCATACAACACAGCTGTGGATATAGATGACCTGAGACGACATGATAATACATCAACTGCTTAGTGACCATGCTACTGGACTAATGAATGTGTGCGTGTGTGTGTGAGAACATGCAACACCCATGGCACAGGACCTACATGATAACCGTGCTTAGTTATGAGTGTATAAGCGTACAGGGCCACAATCCACAGGCCCCCCCCCCCCCCCCCCCCCCCCAAGCAATCAGAAGCAGGCAGAGAGGGCCACAAGACCCAGGCCACCAGCAGCCCCCACAGAGCACAGAACCCAGGCAGCCCACCGCAGGGGCAACCACGCATCCACCCAGAAGACTGCAGAGGAAGCCCCCGGAAAGAGCCCCCATAAGCATAGGGCAGAGGCACTCCGGGAACCAGGGGTAAAAGCCCACCGACCCCGCCAGGCCCCAGCCGCCCAGACATGGGCCGTGCACTGGACCTGGGCCCCAGGAGCCCGAGCGCCCCCAAACCCCCCAGCAGAGGCCCCACCCAATACCCAGGAGGGCCAAGCGCCCCAGACAGCCACAAAGTGGGTCAGCGCCTGCCCCAGCGCCCCTGGCCAAGTGCCCTGGGAGTCAAGACGTGCCCACAGGTGGGTGAAGTCGCGAGCAGTGGGGAGAGGCAACGCTGATGCCCCATCGGGAGAAACACAGGCAGGCCAGGCGACAGCAAGTCCCAGATCCAGGCCCAATCATTACCACACACACTTTCACGTCCCATACATCCACACATCCACACATCCTACCTCCCTCGACTCTGCTGGGGTGTAGTGCAGCGGGCACACCAGGAGGCCAGCAACCCCCCAGCCACCACAGACCCCGAACCAGCAGAACAATTAATTAATCCACCTGGCCCCTCCTGCCCCGAGCAGACACCAGGAAGCAGGGGTGTGCGAAGAAGACCCCTCCCCTCACCCTTCTGGCTCTTCAATATTTTCTAATAGTGAGCAATTAAAATTGAGGGGCAGCCAAACTTGTAGAACTGGGAGCGCGGCACTCTGGGCAGCCTACATACCCAAAGAGCCCCGCCCACCAGATGCCACTCAGTGTAACCACCCCCCAAGACCTAATGTGTGTGTGTGAGTGTGTTTGATAAGTAGTAATGTCTAAGGTGTAATTAAAACAGGGGCAGGGAACTGCAGAGTGCAACCAAAGGGGACCACCTTATCTTAGACAATAATTTATATATTTTTGATAGTAGTTTTGGGGTACAGATGCTTAGAAATTCTGCTACCCTAGTCGGGGGTTGTAAGTCTGGTTGGTGGAGGATATATCCATCCATCCATCCATCATCTGCCGCTTATCCGGGGGTCGGGTCGCGGGGGCAGCAGCTTGAGCAGAGAAACCCAGACGTCTCTGTCCCCGGCCACTTCCTCCAGCTCTTCCGGGGGGACCCCGAGGCGTTCCCAGGCCAGCCGAGAGACATAGTCTCTCCAACGTGTCCTGGGTCTCCCCCGGGGTCTCCTCCCAGTGGGACGTGCCCGGAACACCTCCCCAGGGAGGCGCCCAGGGGGCATCCTAACCAGATGCCCGAGCCACCTCATCTGACTCCTCTCAATGCGGAGGAGCAGCGGTTCTACTCCGAGCCCCTCCCGGATGACTGAGCTTCTCACCCTATCTCTAAGGGAGAGCCCAGACACCCTGCGGAGGAAACCCATTTCGGCCGCTTGTATTCGCGATCTTGTTCTTTCGGTCACTACCCACAACTCGTGACCATAGGTGAGGATGGGAACGTAGATTGACCAGTAAGTAGAGAGCTTCGCCTTCTGGCTCAGCTCCCTCTTCACAACGACGGGTCGGTGCAGAGCCTGCAACACTGCAGGCGCCGCACCGATCCGCCCGTCAATCTCCCGCTCCATTCGTCCGTCACTCGTGAACAAGACCCCGAGATACTTGAACTCCTCCTCTTGGGGAAGGATCTCATTCCCGACCCGGGGGGAGCATTCCACCCTTTTCCGGCTGAGAACCATAGTCTCGGATTTGGAGGTGCTGATTCTCATCCCAGCCGCTTCACACTCGGCTGCGAATCACTCCAGTGAGAGCTGAAGGTCACGGCCTGACGACGCTAACAGAACCACATCATCTGCAAAAAGCAGAGACCCAATTCTGAGGTCGCCAAATGGGACACCCTCAACACCCTGGCTCCGCCTAGAAATTCTGTCCATAAAAGTTAGGAACAGAATCGGTGACAAAGGGCAGCCCTGACGGAGTCCAACTCTCACCGGAAACGTATCCGACTTACTGCCGGCAATGCGGACCAAACTCTGGCACCGGTCATACAGAGACCGAACGGCCCCTATCAAGGGGTCCGGCACTCCATATTCCCGGAGCACCCCCCACAGGACTCCACGAGGGACACGGTCGAACGCTTTCTCCAAGTCCACAAAACACATGTAGACTGGTTGGGCGAACTCCCATGCACCCTCCAGGATCCTGCCGAGGGTATAGAGCTGGTCCACTGTTCCACGGCCAGGACGAAAGCCACACTGCATCTCCTGAATCCGAGGCTCGATTATCCGACGGATCCTCCTCTCCAATACCCCCGAATAGACCTTACCAGGGAGGCTGAGGAGTGTGATACCCCTATAGTTGGAACACACCACAACCACCACCCCAATCTGCCAGTCCATAGGCACTGTCCCCAATGTCAACGCGATACTGCAGAGGCGTGTCAGCCAAGACAGCCCTACAACATCCAGAGCCTTGAGAAACTCAGGACGGACTACATCCACCCCCGGGGCCTTGCCACCGAGGAGCTTTTTAACCACCTCGGCAACCTCAGCCCCAGAAATGGGAGGCCCCGTCTCCGAGCTCTCCGACTCTGCCTCTTCCGAGCACGTGTTGGTAGGATTGAGGAGTTCCTCGAAGTACTCCCCCCACCGACTCACAACATCCCTAGTTGAGGTCAGCAAAGCCCCGTCCCCACTGTAAACAGTGTTGACTGTGAGCCGCTTCCCCCACCCTGAGACGCCGGATGGTGGACCAGAATCTTTTCGAGGCCGTCCGGAAATCGTTCTCCATGGTCTCACCGAACTCCTCCCAGGCCCGAGTTTTTGCCTCAGCAACCGCCGAAGCCGTGGCCCGTCTGGCCCGTCGGTACCTATCAGCTTCTTCCAGGGTCCCACTGGCCAAAAAGGCCCGATAGGACTCCTTCTTCAGCTTGACGGCTTCCCTCACCACTGGTGTCCACCAGCAGGTTCGAGGGTTGCCGCCACGACAGGCACCGACCACCTTACGGCCACAACTCCGACCAGCTGCCTCGGCAATGGAGTCACGGAACATGGCCCATTCGGACTCTATGTCCCCCACCTCAAATATGGTTGAAGCTCTGCCGGAGGTGGGAGTTAAAGCTCCTTCTGACGGGGGATTCTGACAAACGCTCCCAGCAGACCCTCACAATACGTTTGGGCCTGCCAGGTCTGATCGGCATCCTCCCCCACCAGCGGAGCCAACTCACCACCAGGTGGTGATCAGTTGACAGCTCCGCCCCTCTCTTCACCCGAGTGTCCAGGACATACGGCCGCAAGTCCGATGATACAACCACAAAGTCGATCATCGAACTGCGGCCAAGGGTGTCCTGGTGCCAAGTGCACATATGGACACCCTTATGCCTGAACATGGTGTTCGTTATGGACAGTCTATGACTGGCACAGAAGTCCAACAACATAACACCACTCTGATTCAGATCGGGGGGGCCGTTCCTCCCAATCACACCCCTCCAGGTCTCACTGTCATTGCCCACGTGAGCATTGAAGTCCCCCAGCAGAATGAGGGAGTCTCCGGTAGGAGCATTCTCCAGTGCCTTCCCCAGACACTCCAAAAAGGGTAGGTACTCTGAACTGCTGTTTGGCGCATAGGCACAAACAACAGTCAGGACTCGTCCTCCCACCCAAAGGCGGAGGGAGGCTACCCTCTCGTTCACTGGGGTAAACCCCAATGTACTGGCACACAGCCGGGGGGCAATAAGTATGCCCACACCTGCTCTGCGCCTCTCACCACGGGCAACTCCAGAGTGGAAGAGAGTCCAACCCCTCTCAAGAGTACTGGTTCCAGATCCCAAGCCGTGCGTCGAGGTGAGTCCGACTATATCTAACGGTCTGATGAAGTTTCAACAATAAACAACAAACTTTGTATTATGAGAAAGAACCAGACTCATTCTTCAGGAATCCGAAAATAAGCTCTATTTTACGAGTTATGCACGAATTCGGATTCTCCTATAAAACGAATTCCTTAACTCAAACCAAGTTAAGACTGCTTTGTCCTTCATATTTATTCATGTCTAATCAAGTTTCAATGATAAACAACGTTGTACTTTGTAGAATGAGAAAGAACTTCTTCAGCAATAAGCATCTCTCGACAAATGACGAAATACAGATTTTGCTATAAAATTAATTGCTATCAGCCTGACTTAAAACTGTTTGTCTTCCTTATTTATCCACTTCAAATCAAGTTTCAACAATTAAAAAAATTTTGTAGTTTGAGAAAGAACAACTTAATCTTGAGCAATCAGTATAAAAAGAGGGTAAGCAAAGGTACGAATGTCAAACGATACATGATCAAAACAGGGAGCGGAGGTGTTTGGCTGAGACAAGGTGTGAATGTCCACCCATAATTAATGAAAAGCGGGCAACAAGTAGGTTCGAATGCCCAACCATACATCATCAAAAGCAGGAGTGGATATGTTCGGCTACAAGAAGGTTTGAACGTCTGACCATAGTTTGTAAAAAGCGGGTAAGAAAAGGTTCGAATGCCCGAACATACACCATCAAAGGAGGGAGCGGAGGTGTTCCGCTGTAAGAAGGTGTGAATGTCCGACCATAGTTGGTAAAAAACGGGTAAGAAAAGGTTAAAATACCCGACTGTACACAATCAGTAGCGGGTGCGGAGTTGTTCGGCTACTAAAAGGTGTGAAAGTCCGACCATGGTTTGTAAAAAGCGGGTAAGAAAAGGTGCGAATGCCCGAAAATGTATGATCAAAAGAGGGAGCGGAGGTGTTCGGCTGCAAGAAGGTGTGAATGTACACCCATAATTACTGAAAAATGGGTAAGAAAAGGTGCGAATGCCCAACTATACATAATCAAAAGCAGGAGTGGATGTGTTTGGCTCCAAGAAGGGTTGAATGTCTGACCATAATTTGTAAAAAGCAGGTAAGAAAAGGTTTGACTGCCCGAACATACACCATCAAAAGAGGGAGCGGAGGTGTTCCGCTGTAAGAAGGTGTGAATGTCCGACCATAGTTGGTAAAAAGCGGGTAAGAAAAGGTTAGAATACCCGACTGTACACAATCAATAGCGGGAGCGGAGTTGTTCGGCTACTAAAAGATGTGAAAGTCCGACTATGGTTTGTAAAAAGTGGGTAAGAAAAGGTGCTAATGCCCGACAATGTATGATCAAAAGAGGGAGCGGAGGTGTTCGGCTGCAAGAAGGTCTGAATGTCCAACCATAATTTGTAAAAACCGGGAAGGAAAGGCTCGAAAGCCCGACTATACACCATCAAAAGCGGGAGCAGAGTGGTTCAGCTGCAAGAAGGTCTGAATGTCCATCAATAATTGTTTAAAACATGAAAGAAAATTTTCGAATATCATCCGCACATGATCATAAGAAGGAGAGGAGGTGTTCAGCTGCAAGAAGGTGTGAATGTCCACCCATAATTCCTGAAAAATGGGTAAAAAAAGGTGTGAATGCCCAACCATACATTATCAAAAGCAGGTGTGAATGTCAGATCATAATTTGCAAAAAGCTGATGAGAAAGGGTGAGAATGCCCGACTATACACCATCAAATGCGGGAGCGGAGGTGTTCAGCTCTGAGTAGGTGTGAATGTCCGACCATAGTTGGTAAAAAACGGGTAAGAAAAGGTTAAAATACCCGACTGTACACAATCAGTAGTGGGTGCGGAGTTGTTCGGCTACTAAAAGGTGTGAAAGTCCGACCATGGTTTGTAAAAAGCGGGTAAGAAAAGGTGCGAATGCCCGAAAATGTATGATCAAAAGATGGAGCGGAGGTGTTCGGCTGCAAGAAGGTGTGAATGTACACCCATAATTACTGAAAAATGGGTAAGAAAAGGTGCGAATGCCCAACTATACATAATCAAAAGCAGGAGTGGATGTGTTTGGCTCCAAGAAGGGTTGAACGTCTGACCATAGTTTGTAAAAAGCAGGTAAGAAAAGGTTTGACTGCCCGAACATACACCATCAAAAGAGGGAGCGGAGGTGTTCCGCTGTAAGAAGGTGTGAATGTCCGACCATAGTTGGTAAAAAGCGGGTAAGAAAAGGTTAAAATACCCGACTGTACACAATCAATAGCGGGAGCGGAGTTGTTCGGCTACTAAAAGATGTGAAAGTCCGACTATGGTTTGTAAAAAGTGGGTAAGAAAAGGTGCTAATGCCCGACAATGTATGATCAAAAGAGGGAGCGGAGGTGTTCGGCTGCAAGAAGGTCTGAATGTCCAACCATAATTTGTAAAAACCGGGAAGGAAAGGCTCGAAAGCCCGACTATACACCATCAAAAGCGGGAGCAGAGTGGTTCAGCTGCAAGAAGGTCTGAATGTCCATCAATAATTGCTTTAAAACATGAAAGAAAATTTTCAAATATCATCCGCACATGATCATAAGAAGGAGAGGAGGTGTTCAGCTGCAAGAAGGTGTGAATGTCCACCCATAATTCCTGAAAAATGGGTAAAAAAAGGTGCGAATGCCCAACCATACATTATCAAAAGCAGGTGTGAATGTCAGATCATAATTTGCAAAAAGCTGATGAGAAAGGGTGAGAATGCCCGACTATACACCATCAAATGCGGGAGCGGAGGTGTTCGGCTCTGAGTAGGTGTGAATGTCCGACCATAATTGCTGAAAAATGTGTTAGAAAAGGAAAGAATGCCGGACCATACATCATCAAAAGCGAGAGAGGTGGTGTTCGGCTGCAAAAAGGTGTAAATGTTCGACTAAAGTTTGTAAAAAGCGGGTAAGACATGGTGCGAATGCCTGACAAGGTATGATCAAAAGCAGGAGCGGAGGTGTTCAGCTGCAAGAAGGTCTAAATGTTCATCAATAATTGCTAGAAAACATGAAAGAAAATTTTCGAAAATCAAACCGCACATGATCATAAGTGGGAGAGGAGGTGTTCAGCTGCAAGAAGGTGTGAATGTCCACCCATTATTCCTGACAAATGGGTAAAAAAAAGGTGCGAATGCCCAACCATACATCATCAAAAGCAGGAGTGGATGTGTTCGGCTACAAGAAGGTGTGAACGTCCAACCAAAGTTTGTAAAAAGCAGTTAAGAAAAGGTTTGAATATCCAACCAAACATAATCAAAAGCGGGAGCATAGCTTTTCGACTGCAAGTAGGTGTGAATGTCAGGTCATAATTTGCAAAAAGCTGATGAGAAAGGGTGAGAATGTCCGACTGCACACCATCAAATGCGGGAGCGGAGTTGTTCGGCTGTGAGTAGGTGTGAATCTCCGACCGTAATTTCTGAAAAATGTGTTAGAAAAGGTAAGAATGCCGGTCCATACATCATCAAAAGCGAGAGAGGTGGTGTTCGGCTGCAAGTAGGTGTGAATGTCCAGCCATAATTACTCACAAACGGGTAAGAAAAGGTAGTATTGCCAGACCATACATGATCAAAACAGGGAGCGGAGGTGGTTCAGCTGCAAGAAGGTGTGAATGTCCGACTAAAGTTCAAATATATTAACAAAAGCGGGAGGAGAGGTCTTCGGATGAGAGTGGTTGAGAATTTCCAACCATAATCTATAAAATTCGGTGAAAAAAAGGTTGTGATAGAACACTAAAAGGTGGAGCGGAAGTGTTCGGCTGCAAGAAGGTGTGAATGTCCGACTATATTTGGTGAAAAGCAGGTGAAGCAAGGTCTGAATGCCCAACCTTACATTATCAAAAGCGAGATCAGAGGTGTTTGGCTGCAAGAAGGCCATAGTTTGCCAAAAGCGGGTAAGCTGCGAATGACCAACTAAATATCAACAAAAGTGGGGGCGGAGGTCTTCGGATGCAACTGGGTGTGAACATCCCACCATACAAGTATGGTGGAGAGGAAGCTGTGAACAGCCGACCATAGTTTGCAAAAAGCGGGTGAGACAAGGTGCGAATGTCCAACCATACATGATCAAAACAGGGAGCGGAGGTGTTTGGCTGTGACAAGGTGTGAATGTCCACCCAAAATTAATGAAAAGCGGGCAAAAAGTAGGTTTGAATGCCCAAGCATACATCATCAAAAGGAGTGGATGTGTTCGGCTACAAGAAGGTTTGAATGTCCGAGCATAGTTTGTAAAAAGCGGGTAAGAAAAGGTTCGAATGCCCAAACATACACCATCAAAAGAGGGAGCGGAGGTGTTCCGCTGTAAGAAGGTGTGAATGTCCGACCATAGTTGGTAAAAAGCGGGTAAGAAAAGGTTAAAATACCCGACTGTACACAATCAATAGGGGGAGCGGAGTTGTTCGGCTACAAGAAGGTGTGAAAGTCCAACCATGGTTTGTAAAAAGCTGGTAAGAAAAGGTTCGAATGCCCGAATATATACCATCAAAACGGAAGCGAAGGTGTTCGGCTGCAAGAAGGTGTGAACATCCGACCAAAGTTTGTAAAAAGCAGTTAAGAAAAGGTTCGAATATCCAACCAAACATAATCAAAAGCGGGAGCAGAGCTGTTCGACTGCAAGTAGGTGTGAATGTCCAGCCATAATTACTCACAAACGGGTAAGAAAAGGTAGTATTGCCAGACCATACATGATCAAAACAGGGAGCTGAGGTGGTTCAGCACCAAGGTGTGAATGTCTGACTATAGTTTGTAAAAAGCGGGTAAGATAAGGTGCGAATGCCCGACAATGTATAATCAAAAGAGGGAGCAGAGGTTTTCGGCTACAAGAAGGTTTGAATGTCCGAACATAGTTTGTAAAAAGTGGGTAAGAAAAGGTTCAAATGCCTGACTATACACCATCAAAAGCGGGAGCGGAGATGTTCCGCTGTAAGACGGTGTGAATGTCCGACCATAGTTGGTAAAAAGCGGGTAAGAAAAGGTTAAAATACCCGACTGTACACAATCAATAGCGGGAGCGGAGTTGTTCGGCTACAAGAAGGTGTGAAAGTCCAACCATCGTTTGTAAAAAGCTGGTAAGAAAAGGTTCGAATGCCCGAATATATACCATCAAAAGCGGAAGCGAAGGCGTTCGGCTGCAAGAAGGTGTGAACGTCCGACCAAAGTTTGTAAAAAGCAGTTAAGAAAAGGTTCGAATATCCAACCAAACATAATCAAAAGCGGGAGCAGAGCTGTTCGACTGCAAGTAGGTGTGAATGTCCAGCCATAATTACTCACAAACGGGTAAGAAAAGGTAGTATTGCCAGACCATACATGATCAAAACAGGGAGCTGAGGTGGTTCAGCACCAAGGTGTGAATGTCTGACTATAGTTTGTAAAAAGCGGGTAAGATAAGGTGCGAATGCCCGACAATGTATAATCAAAAGAGGGAGCAGAGGTTTTCGGCTACAAGAAGGTTTGAATGTCCGACCATAGTTTGTAAAAAGTGGGTAAGAAAAGGTTCAAATGCCTGACTATACACCATCAAAAGCGGGAGCGGAGATGTTCCGCTGTAAGACGGTGTGAATGTCCGACCATAGTTGGTAAAAAGCGGGTAAGAAAAGGTTAAAATACCCGACTGTACACAATCAATAGCGGGAGCGGAGTTGTTCGGCTACAAGAAGGTGTGAAAGTCCAACCATCGTTTGTAAAAAGCTGGTAAGAAAAGGTTCGAATGCCCGAATATATACCATCAAAAGCGGAAGCGAAGGTGTTCGGCTGCAAGAAGGTGTGAACGTCCGACCAAAGTTTGTAAAAAGCAGTTAAGAAAAGGTTCGAATATCCAACCAAACATAATCAAAAGCGGGAGCAGAGCTGTTCGACTGCAAGTAGGTGTGAATGTCCAGCCATAATTACTCACAAACGGGTAAGAAAAGGTAGTATTGCCAGACCATACATGATCAAAACAGGGAGCTGAGGTGGTTCAGCACCAAGGTGTGAATGTCTGACTATAGTTTGTAAAAAGCGGGTAAGATAAGGTGCAAATGCCCGACAATGTATAATCAAAAGTGGGAGCAGAGGTTTTCGGCTACAAGAAGGTTTGAATGTCCGACCATAGTTTGTAAAAAGCGGGTAAGAAAAGGTTCAAATGCCTAACTATACACCATCAAAAGCGGGAGCGGAGAAGTTCCGCTGTAAGACGGTGTGAATGTCCGACCATAGTTGGTAAAAAGCGGGTAAGAAAAGGTTAAAATACCCGACTGTACACAATCAATAGCGGGAGCGGAGTTGTTCGGCTACAAGAAGGTGTGAAAGTCCAACCATCGTTTGTAAAAAGCTGGTAAGAAAAGGTTCGAATGCCCGAATATATACCATCAAAAGCGGATGCGGAGGTGTTCGGCTGCAAGAAGGTGTGAACGTCCGACCAAAGTTGGCAAAAAGCAGTAAAGAAAAGGTTCGAATATCCAAACATAATTAAAAGCGAGAGAGATTGTGTTCAGCTGCAAGTAGGTGTGAACATCCAGCCATAATTACTCACAAACGGGTAAGAAAATGTAGTATTGCCAGACCACATACATGATCAAAACAGGGAGCGGAGGTGGTTTAGCTGCAAAAAGGGGTGAATGTCCAACTAAAGTTCAAATATATTAACAAAAGCGGGAGGAAAGGTCTTCGGATTAGAGTGGTTGAAATTTCCAACCATAATCTATAAAATGCGGTGAAAAAAAAGGTGTGAAGGAATGAATTTTATAGCAAAATCCGAAATCATGCATAACTCCGCAAAAGGAACGTATTGCTCAACCAAAGGGATGCTTCTTTCTCATTCAGGGTAATATGAGGAACTTTATGCTTGATACATTTTAGACATGGATAACTATGAAGGACAAAGCAATTTTAACTTGGTTTGAGCAAAGCAATTCATTTTATAGGAAAATCCGAAATCGTGCAGGACTCATGAAAGTAAGCTTATTCTCGGATTCCTGATCCTCCAGTGTTGCTCTTTCCTATACTGCAAAATACAGCCTTGTTCTTTGTTGAAATCGATATAGACATTGATAAATATGAAGGACAAAGCAGTTTCCACTTTGTTTGAGTGAAGGAATTTATTTTATAGCAAAATCCCAAATCAAGCAGAACGTATGAAAATAAGCTTGTTTTCGGATTCCTGATCCTTCAGTGTTGCTATTTCTTCTACTGCAAAATACAATGTTGTTCTTTGTTGAAGTCAATCTAGACATTGATAAATATGAAGGACAAAGCAGTTTTAACATAGTTTGAGTAAAGGAATTTATTTTATACATAAAATCCCAAATCATGCAGAACGTAGAAAAATAAGCTTATTCTCGGATTCCTGTTCCTTCAAGTGTTGCTCTTTCTACTACTGCAAAATACAATGTTGTTCTTTGTTGAAGTAAATCTAGACATTGATAAATATGAAGGACAAAGCAGTTTCCACTTTGTTTGAGTGAAGGAATTAATTTTATAGCAAAATCCCAAATCAAGCAGAACGTATGAAAATAAGCTTGTTTTCGGATTCCTGATCCTTCAGTGTTGCTATTTCTTCTACTGCAAAATACAATGTTGTTCTTTGTTGAAGTCAATCTAGACATTGATAAATTTGAAGGACAAAGCAGTTTTAACATAGTTTGAGTAAAGGAATTCATTTTATACATAAAATCCCAAATCATGCAGAACGTATGAAAATAAGCTTATTCTCGGATTCCTGTTTCTTCAAGTGTTGCTCTTTCTACTACTGCAAAATACAATGTTGTTCTTTGTTGAAGTAAATCTAGACATTGATAAATATGAAGGACAAAGCAGTTTTCACTTGGTTTGAGTGAAGGATTTGCAGCTGAAAACCTCCCGCTCCCGCTTTTGATTGTGTATAGTCGGGCTTTCGAGCCTTTTCTTACCCGGTTTTTAGAAATTATGGTTGGACATTCAGACCTTGCAGCCGAAGACCTCCACTCCCTCTTTTGATCATACATTGTCGGGCATTCGCACCTTGTCTTACCGACTTTTTACAAACTATAGTCAGACATTCACACCTTGCAGCTGAACCACCTCAGCTCCCTGTTTTGATCATGTATGGTCTGGCAATACTACCTTTTCTTACCCGTTTGTGAGTAATTATGGCTGGACATTCACACCTACTTGCAGTCGAACAGCTCTGCTCCCGCTTTTGATGGTATATATTCGGGCATTCGAACGTTTTCTTAACTGCTTTTTGCAAAATTTGGTCGGACGTTCACACCTTCTTGCAGCCGAACACCTCCGCTTCCGCTTTTGATGGTATATATTCGGGCATTTGAACCTTTTCTTACCCGCTTTTTACAAACTATGGTCGGATATTCAAACCTTCTTGTAGCCGAAAACCTCCGCTCCCTCTTTTGATCATACATTATCGGGCATTCGCACCTTTTCTTACCTGTTTTTTACAAACCATGGTCGGACTGTCACACATTCTTGTAGCCAAACACATCCGCTCCCGCTATTGATTGTGTACAGTCGGGTATTTTAACCTTTTCTTACCCGTTTTTTACCAACTATGGTCGGACATTCACACCTTCTTACAGCGGAACACCTCCGCTCCCTCTTTTGATGGTGTATGCTTGGGCATTCGAACCTTTTCTTACTCGCTTTTTACAAACTATGCTCGGACATTCAAACCTTCTTGTAGCCGAACACATCCACTCCTGCTTTTGATGATGTATGGTTGGGCATTCAAACCTACTTGTTGCCCGCTTTTCATTAATTTTGGGTGGACATTCACACCTTGTCACAGCCAAACACCTCCGCTCCCTGTTTTGATCATGTATGGTTGGACATTCGCACCTTTTCTCACCCGCTTTTTGACAACTATGGTCGGCTGTTCACAGCTTCCTCTCCACCATACTTGTATGGTGGGATATTCACACCCACTTGCATCCGAAGACCTTTTGTTGATATTTAGTCGGTCATTCGCAGCTTACCCGCTTTTGGCAAACTATGGCCTTCATGCAGCCAAACACCTCTGATCTCGCTTTTGATGATGTAAGGTTGGGCATTCAGACCTTGCTTCACCTGCTTTTCACCAAATATAGTCGGACATTCACACCTTCTTGCAGCCGAACACTTCCGCTCCACCTTTTAGTGTTCTATCACACTTTTTTTTTCACCGCATTTTATAGATTATGGTTGGAAATTCTCAACCACTCTCATCCGAAGACCTCTCCTCCCGCTTTTGTTAATATATTTGAACTTTAGTCGGACATTCACACCTTCTTGCAGCTGAACCACCTCCGCTCCCTGTTTTGATCATGTATGCTCTGGCAATACTACCTTTTCTTACCCGTTTGTTAGTAATTATGGCTGGACATTCACACCTACTTGCAGCCGAACACCACCTCTCCCGCTTTTGATGATGTATGGACCGGCATTCTTACCTTTTCTAACACATTTTTCAGCAATTATGGTCGGAGATTCACACTTACTCACAGCCGAACAACTCCGCTCCCGCATTTGATGGTGTATAGTCGGGCATTCTCACCCTTTCTCATCAGCTTTTTGCAAATTATGATCTGACATTCACACCTGCTTTTGATAATGTATGGTTGGGCATTCGAACCTTTTCTTAACTGCTTTTTACAAACTTTGGTCGGACGTTCACACCTTCTTGCAGCCGAACACATCCACTTCCACTTTTGATGGTATATATTCGGGCATTCGAACCTTTTCTTACCCGCTTTTTACAAACCGTGGTCGGACTTTCACACCTTCTTGTAGCCAAACAACTCCGCTCCCGCTATTGATTGTGTACAGTCGGGTATTTTAACCTTTTCTTACCCGCTTTTTACCAACTATGGTCGGACATTTACACCTTCTTACAGCGGAACACCTCCGCTCCCTCTTTTGATGGTCTATGTTCGGGCATTCGAACCTTTTCTTACCCGCTTTTTACAAACTATGGTCGGACATTCAAACCTTCTTGTAGCCGAACACATCCACTCCTGCTTTTGATGATGTATGGTTTGGCATTCGCACCCTTTTTTTACCCATTTTTCAGGAATTTTGGGTGGACATTCAGACCTTCTTGCAGCCGAAAACCTCCGCTCCCTGTTTTGATCATACATTGTCGGGCATTCGCACCTTATCTTACCCGCTTTTTACAAACTATAGTCAGACATTCACACCTTGCAGCTGAACCACCTCCGCTCCCTGTTTTGATCATGTATGGTCTGGCAATACTACCTTTTCTTACCCGTTTGTGAGTAATTAATCCCAAAATATTGAGCATAAAATAAGTCTTTATGCTGATGATGTATTACTTTTCCTTCAGAACTCACAGACGTCTCTCAGTCACACGATCACACTCATAAATAAATTCTCAGCACTTTCTGACTACTCTATCAACTGGTCTAAGACCACAGTTCTGCCCATTAACTGTAGGGTCCATAATATACCTGCGATCACTTTACAGTCAGGAAATATTAGATATTTAGGCATAAACATTTCCTCCAGGCTCTCAGAGCTAACAAAGCTAAATTATGTGCAATTATTAAAGACAGTAGAGGACGATCTCTCGTTGGAAGTCCTTACCTATATCACTTATGGGGAGAGTTACATCCATTAAAATGATGATACTACCAAAAGTTAACTATTTGTTCTCAATGATCCCCATAAAACCATCTGCTACTTGGTTTAAGTCACTAGATTCATGCATCTCCAAATTTCTGTGGAAAAACAAACCACCACGTATTAGTTTAAAAACCCTACAGAAGACCAAGGACAGTGGTGGATTAGATTTACCTCATTTTCAGCACTATTCCTTAGACAATAGGTTACAATATATATCAAAATGGTTTAAACCTTGTTGTTGTCACAGTTCCCAGAGACGTTGTAATCGTTGAGGATTCTATATTCACCCCCTCATTAGAGGCATGTAATGCAGATTGATGACACTGAATCTTCTTCTCTGTTCATTGCTGGCATCATTCCCAGCATCGTAAGTGTTCGTGGCATTGTTAGCCTCTTCTTCTGGATCTTGATATCGAGAATCCTTTTGTATTTCTGGTTTGTCAGTCCTCTGTCTTCGTTCACCGGAGTCTTTGTCTTTTTGTCCTTGAGTTTGGTGATTTTTTCTTCTTTTGATGCCTTGACACAATGTGACAGGTGATACCACGTGGGAGATCCTGTAACTTGGATTGCTGTCCCTGTGCTGCGAAATGGCTGTGCTGCTCAAATGGTCTCTCCTTCATCATGGTTACATGCTGCCATTCCGACATCTCGCCATTCCGACATGGGTCTCCAATTGTCGGAATGGCGACACTTAATTTTTTATCAAACGTCCCACCATTCCGACACTTTTTTCCTCCTATGGTCGGAATGGCGGTATGTTTTTTGTTTTTTTTAACATACCGCCATTCCGACAGTTCCTTTTAATAGCCTATTTTTTACCCAAAACATTTTGCACTAATGATATGCCGGCGCAAATACGCCCTAAAGTTTGGCGCACAAGCTTTGCACATGCAGAGGCCACAGCCTCGCAAACAAACTTTAATAATCTATTATCAAAATCCCCTGAATTTCAAATATAAAAATACAGATATTAATGTAACTCTGGCGAGACTGAAACTGATTAAGCAGAAATACAGTGTCAGTGAGCTGTCACAGCAGCCAGCTGGAGCGGAGCTCTCCACAGAGCCCATGCGTCTTTTGCACGCTGTCATCATATGCAAAAGTAATAATTGCAATTACAGATATCACGGCTACTGCACAGGACACAGTTGCGAGCACTCTGCCTTGCCTTGCCAATAGGAGAAGAGAGAAATGACAGCATAGAACGTATAAAACACAACAAAATGCAGTAAAAACGTTTATTCATGTTATTCACGTGATTTATGAGTACTCACTCCAATTTTGGGAAGCGTGGATGGGTTTTGCGCATTTGGCACAAACACACAGCCGCAACGGTTGTAGCTTTATACAGCCTGTTGATATCTTAAGGACCTAACTGGTCACACCTGGGAGTAAATGTCATGTAGAGATTGTTTTTACATGACATTACAGCTGAACATATAGCTTTCATCCACAAACCAACGTGGGAGAGCCCGAAGACGCATGTGCCAGACGCACATAGGCATGCGTAAAACCAATTTTTACCACTTCATACTGTTTATTTGCTTTCTTTTAGTTAACTTTTGTTTCTTTTGGATTCTTGTGCGTGTTATGGAGCCGTTTTTGTCCATGTTTGTAAGCCGTTTTTTCCTGGATTAAATTTTCGGAAGTTGAAACAAGTGGCATTGGAGTGTGTGATTGAAAACCACCGCGGACTGCTTCTCCTCCTCCAGTTGCCGAGACTTTGTGTTTTTAATAACGCTTGTCTATAAACATGTGTTAAACATATAAGTTGCATGATCAGAAAGAAGGGACTCACCTGTTGAGTAACACACATTTCCTTATACGGAAAGCCTTGTCGGAATGGTGGGACATTTGAACGTCAGAATAGCGGGATGTCGCAATGGTGGGATGTCGGAATGGTGGGACGTTTGCATGTCGGAATGGTGGTATGTCGGAATGGTGGTATGTCGGAATGGTGGGATGTCGGAATAGCGGGATGTCGGAATGGCGGGATTTCGGAATGGGTGTTGCCACCCCCTTCATCATATACACAGTTATTTATACATCACCTTCCACCATGAAGCGTTGTCCCTTTTTGTTTCTCTCTTTGTTCTTAAAATGCTGTTATGCATGTCTAAACCAATCCATTAAATTAGATCATTTTGGCAGTAAAGCGATCTACAATGTGCTTGGTCGCAAAGCTGCTCATCTGTGGTAAACAGCTCTTCAGAAAGGCATTCTTCAATTGATTTCACTAATTCTATGTAATAATTTTGTGATTTCCTACAAAACTACACTTCTTCTCCCATCTGTCTGAGTATTTAATATTGTCTGGGTCCCGTTAAAACATGTATTTTTCCCATCTAATTCCTTGTTTGCTTTAAAACAAGTATTCCCCATTTTCTATCCCTTCAGTAGCCAACCAGTTTGTATGGAGTACACTGGAGCAACTTGACTGATCAGTAAAACACTGCTTTTGTTGTCACCGCAAGGCTTCCCCCGTCGGTTGTTTCACTGAGACACTACTGAGTAACTATAACTCAACACAGTTTATACACATAACATTCCTATACATACTAACAAACAAACAAACAATTATTTATCGCAATTTTCTCATCTCTGTTTGAACGTACACCCAGGTAAATATTCCTGTAGTCTTCTCATACCGACTATGGACCCATTCATTGTTTAACTTCACTGTTTTGCAAATCCTAATTGAATATTACACATTGACATTGAACTTTACTTGATAAGCAGGTCTTCATTGCATTCAGCAGCCTATATGTGAGCATCTATGTGTAAGCTGTTCTTCTTTGCATTTATCAGCAGCAAGCAATTCTTCATTGCACATGCATATGAAAATAGTAAAACAATTCCAATGCGTTAGCGAAACCTTCTATATCAGGAGTGTCCATCATGATGCTGGGAATAGAACCTCTTTCCCAGAATAGTTCAACCTTCATTACTCAACTGATCATAACTCCGCAATGAGCACATTTCAAAGTATCATTCCTCTACATATATTCAAAAATCTATGTGTAAATGTTTAATATTTCTTATATTTGTTGATGTCATTCTGTGTGCATGTGGCCTAAACCCAATCTCTGTGTGGCAATTTTAATTTAAACAAGTTGAACTCTGCCTCTGATCATTTAAAAAAGGTGTGTACCAATATCAACCTTTCTCAGGTAATTACTGATCCTACAAAACCAAAGAGATCCTTCAAGGTTGTCCCTGATTGGCTCAATCTTAACAAATCAAAGGTAGAAAATCCGCAGTATCTGAACTTGGTGTTAGTTATCACTGCTCAATAGCCTGTATCAGAATTGCAAAAATGAAAACATTAGGTCCACGCTTGGTATCCAGATCCTGAAACATCTCCATGAGCAGGCTTTTTTTTAACTGATCTGTTGAATAGTTATATGACACTGTTAAAATCCCAGATGAAGATCTAGCACTTGACCATTTTTGTAAATCTTCTAATTCCATAGTTGCTAAACACGCCCCTTTTAAAAAGTATAGAACTTAGAACAGGTCTAGTCCCTGGCTTTCGGCAGAACTGTCTTCTTTACTTTTTTTCCCCTTGTCCTGTTCAGCATTATATCAGAAGAATTGTAGTCTGAATACCTTTGATGCCAAACAGATTTGTTTTGCCAAGGGAAGTTTTATAAATGTAAAGCTCCCCTTGATGCCCATTTATTTATTTCTGTTTACAATATATGACATGAACTGAACTGAACCGGACCGGGGGACAAGGAAAGAAGAAGAGGAAAGAAGAGGAAACAGAACAAAAATAGAAACAAAAACCAGACAACCAGCTGCTACACCTGTAAAAAACAAAACAGACAACAATCCATGGCCTATGAGGGGAATCCAGCCTTAGCGCCACCAGGAGCACCTGAAAGCAGACAAGCAGAGAAAAAACAAACACACAAACAAACAAAAACAAGCACAAGAAGCGGCAATCGCATACAACACAGCTGTGGATATAGATGACCTGAGACGACATGATAATACATCAACTGCTTAGTGACCATGCTACTGGACTAATGAATGTGTGTGTGTGTGTGTGAGAACATGCAACACCCATGGCACAGGACCTACATGATAACCGTGCTTAGTTATGAGTGTATAAGCGTACAGGGCCACAATCCACAGCCCCCCCCCAAGCAATCAGAAGCAGGCAGAGAGGGCCACAAGACCCAGGCCACCAGCAGCCCCCACATAGCACAGAACCCAGGCAGCCCACCGCAGGGGCAACCACGCATCCACCCAGAAGACTGCAGAGGAAGCCCCCGGAAAGAGCCCCCATAAGCATAGGGCAGAGGCACTCCGGGAACCAGGGGTAACAGCCCACCGACCCCGCCAGGCCCCAGCCGCCCAGACATGGGCCGTTCACTGGACCTGGGCCCCAGGAGCCCGAGCGCCCCCAAACCCCCCGGCAGAGGCCCCACCCAATACCCAGGAGGGCCAAGCGCCCCAGACAGCCACAAAGTGGGTCAGCGCCTGCCCCAGCGCCCCTGGCCAAGTGCCCTGGGAGTCAAGACGTGCCCACAGGTGGGTGAAGTCGCGAGCAGTGGGGAGAGGCAACGCTGATGCCCCATCGGGAGAAACACAGGCAGGCCAGGCGACAGCAAGTCCCAGATCCAGGCCCAATCATTACCACACACACTTTCACGTCCCATACATCCACACATCCACACATCCTACCTCCCTCGACTCTGCTGGGGTGTAGTGCAGCGGGCACACCAGGAGGCCAGCAACCCCCCAGCCACCACAGACCCCGAACCAGCAGAACAATTAATTAATCCTCCTGGCCCCTCCTGCCCCGAGCAGACACCAGGAAGCAGGGGTGTGCGAAGAAGACCCCTCCCCTCACCCTTCTGGCTCTTCAATATTTTCTAATAGTGAGCAATTAAAATTGAGGGGCAGCCAAACTTGTAGAACTGGGAGCGCGGCACTCTGGGCAGCCTACATACCCAAAGAGCCCCGCCCACCAGATGCCACTCAGTGTAACCACCCCCCAAGACCTAATGTGTGTGTGTGAGTGTGTTTGATAAGTAGTAATGTCTAAGGTGTAATTAAAACAGGGGCAGGGAACTGCAGAGTGCAACCAAAGGGGACCACCTACGTGGCCCCATCCACTACACCCCACCGAACACACACGCCCCCAAAACCCTTCATGTGTGAGTGTGTGCTGTGTACAGGAGCCAGAAGGGAGAGGGGTATGGGGATATATACCGGGGGAGCTACTCTCCCCCAGAGAGGGCAGCCAGGGACTGGCTGCAATAGGCATCCCCGCTACCTGGGAGCCAACAATGGGCAGGAGGGCCTGATGTCCACCAGCCAATTGATGTTTTGAGGAGGCAGACATTGTTTCCATGCTAATATAATCTAAAAGAAAATTTCTAAACTGGTTAATACACAGATTGTTCTTCGCTTTCCAGTTCATGAGAATAGTTTTCTTTGCGATACATAACACTGTGACAACCATGTGTGCTGAGTTAATTTCCATGTTGATGTTGTCTAAGTCACCCAGTATGCACAGTGTGGGGCATGCAGGGATGCTACACTTTAGCCATGTTGATAGGTCCTCACAGACTTCAAGCCAGAACTTCTGGACAGGCGCAGAAAAACCACAAAGCGTGTGCATAATCATCAGGTGTGTTATCTGTGCAATGTGAGCAGATGTTTGAGTGTGTTAGACCCATCCTGAACATCCTTTGTCCTGTATAGTGTGTTCTATGAAGGATTTTGTATTGTATGAGCTGTAAATTAGGATTTCGAGTCTTTATGAAGGTGTTCAAACATATTTGTGGTTAGAAGCTATGACCAGAACTGATGGATAAATCTGCCTCCCATTTTGAGGATGGAAGAGACATTGTGTCATCTATCTTAGACAATAATTTATATATTTTTGATAGTAGTTTTGGGGTACAGATGCTTAGAAATTCTGCTACCCTAGTCAGGGGTTGTAAGTCTGGTTGGTGGAGGATATATCCATCCATCCATCCATCATCTGCCGCTTATCCGGGGGTCGGGTCGCGGGGGCAGCAGCTTGAGCAGAGAAACCCAGACGTCTCTGTCCCCGGCCACTTCCTCCAGCTCTTCCGGGGGGACCCCGAGGCGTTCCCAGGCCAGCCGAGAGACATAGTCTCTCCAATGTGTCCTGGGTCTCCCCCGGGGTCTCCTCCCAGTGGGACGTGCCCGGAACACCTCCCCAGGGAGGCGCCCAGGGGGCATCCTAACCAGATGCCCGAGCCACCTCATCTGACTCCTCTCAATGCGGAGGAGCAGCGGTTCTACTCCGAGCCCCTCCCGGATGACTGAGCTTCTCACCCTATCTCTAAGGGAGAGCCCAGACACCCTGCGGAGGAAACCCATTTCGGCCGCTTGTATTCGCGATCTTGTTCTTTCGGTCACTACCCACAACTCGTGACCATAGGTGAGGATGGGAACGTAGATTGACCAGTAAGTAGAGAGCTTCGCCTTCTGGCTCAGCTCCCTCTTCACAACGACGGGTCGGTGCAGAGCCTGCAACACTGCAGGCGCCGCACCGATCCGCCCGTCAATCTCCCGCTCCATTCGTCTGTCACTCGTGAACAAGACCCCGAGATACTTGAACTCCTCCTCTTGGGGAAGGATCTCATTCCCGACCCAGAGAGAGCATTCCACCCTTTTCCGGCTGAGAACCATAGTCTCGGATTTGGAGGTGCTGATTCTCATCCCATCCGCTTCACACTCGGCTGCGAATCACTCCAGTGAGAGCTGAAGGTCACGGCCTGACGACGCTAACAGAACCACATCATCTGCAAAAAGCAGAGACCCGATTCTGAGGTCGCCAAATGGGACACCCTCAACGCCCTGGCTCCGCCTAGAAATTCTGTCCATAAAAGTTAGGAACAGAATCGGTGACAAAGGGCAGCCCTGACGGAGTCCAACTCTCACCGGAAACGTATCCGACTTACTGCCGGCAATGCGGACCAAACTCTGGCACCGGTCATACAGAGACCGAACGGCCCCTATCAAGGGGTCCGGCACTCCATATTCCCGGAGCACCCCCAACAGGACTCCACGAGGGACACGGTCGAACGCTTTCTCCAAGTCCACAAAACACATGTAGACTGGTTGGGCGAACTCCCATGCACCCTCCAGGATCCTGCCGAGGGTATAGAGCTGGTCCACTGTTCCACGGCCAGGACGAAAGCCACACTGCATCTCCTGAATCCGAGGCTCGATTATCCGACGGATCCTCCTCTCCAATACCCCCGAATAGACCTTACCAGGGAGGCTGAGGACTGTGATACCCCTATAGTTGGAACACACCCTCCGGTCCCCCTTTTTAAAGAGGGGGACCACCACCCCAATCTGCCAGTCCAGAGGCACTGTCCCCGATGTCCACGCGATACTGCAGAGGCGTGTCAGCCAAGACAGCCCTACAACATCCAGAGCCTTGAGAAACTCAGGACGGACCTCATCCACCCTCGGGGCCTTGCCACCGAGGAGCTTTTTAACCACCTCGGCAACCTCAGCCCCAGAAATGGGAGGCCCCGTCTCCGAGCTCTCCGACTCTGCCTCTTCCGAGCACGTGTTGGTAGGATTGAGGAGTTCCTCGAAGTACTCCCCCCACCGACTCACAACATCCATAGTTGAGGTCAGCAAAGCCCCGTCCCCACTGTAAACAGTGTTGACTGTGAGCCGCTCCCCCCCCCCTGAGACGCCGGATGGTGGACCAGAATCTTTTCGAGGCCGTCCGGAAATCGTTCTCCATGGTCTCACCGAACTCCTCCCAGGCCCGAGTTTTTGCCTCAGCAACCGCCGAAGCCGTGGCCCGTCTGGCCCGTCGGTACCTATCAGCTTCTTCCAGGGTCCCACTGGCCAAAAAGGCCCGATAGGATTCCTTCTTCAGCTTGACGGCTTCCCTCACCACTGGTGTCCACCAGCAGGTTGGAGGGTTGCCGCCACGACAGGCACCGACCACCTTACGGCCACAACTCCGACCAGCTGCCTCGGCAATGGAGTCACGGAACATGGCCCATTCGGACTCAATGTCCCCCACCTCAAATATGGTTGAAGCTCTGCCGGAGGTGGGAGTTAAAGCTCCTTCTGACGGGGGATTCTGACAAACGCTCCCAGCAGACCCTCACAATACGTTTGGGCCTGCCAGGTCTGATCGGCATCCTCCCCCACCAGCGGAGCCAACTCACCACCAGATGGTGATCAGTTGACAGCTCCGCCCCTCTCTTCACCCGAGTGTCCAGTACATACGGCCGCAAGTCCGATGATACAACCACAAAGTCGATCATCGAACTGCGGCCAAGGGTGTCCTGGTGCCAAGTGCACATATGGACACCCTTATGCCTGAACATGGTGTTCGTTATGGACAGTCTATGACTGGCACAGAAGTCCAACAACATAACACCACTCTGATTCAGATCGGGGGGGCCGTTCCTCCCAATCACACCCCTCCAGGTCTCACTGTCATTGCCCACGTGAGCATTGAAGTCCCCCAGCAGAATGAGGGAGTCTCCGGTAGGAGCATTCTCCAGTGCCTCCCCCAGAGACTCCAAAAAGGGTAGGTACTCTGAACTGCTGTTTGGCGCATAGGCACAAACAACAGTCAGGACTCGTCCCCCCACCCAAGGCGGAGGGAGGCTACCCTCTCGTTCACTGGGGTAAACCCCAATGTACTGGCACACAGCCGGGGGGCAATAAGTATGCCCACACCTGCTCTGCGCCTCTCACCACGGGCAACTCCAGAGTGGAAGAGAGTCCAACCCCTCTCAAGAGTACTGGTTCCAGATCCCAAGCCGTGCGTCGAGGTGAGTCCGACTATATCTAACGGTCTGATGAAGTTTCAACAATAAACAACAAACTTTGTATTATGAGAAAGAACCAGACTCATTCTTCAGGAATCCGAAAATAAGCTCTATTTTACGAGTTATGCACGAATTCGGATTCTCCTATAAAACGAATTCCTTAACTCAAACCAAGTTAACACTGCTTTGTCCTTCATATTTATTCATGTCTAATCAAGTTTCAATGATAAACAACGTTGTACTTTGTAGAATGAGAAAGAACTTCTTCAGCAATAAGCATCTCTCGACAAATGACGAAATACAGATTTTGCTATAAAATTAATTGCTATCAGCCTGACTTAAAACTGTTTGTCTTCCTTATTTATCCACTTCAAATCAAGTTTCAACAATTAAAAAAATTTTGTAGTTTGAGAAAGAACAACTTAATCTTGAGCAATCAGTATAAAAAGAGGGTAAGCAAAGGTGCGAATGTCAAACCATACATGATCAAAACAGGGAGCGGAGGTGTTTGGCTGTGACAAGGTGTGAATGTCCACCCAAAATTAATGAAAAGCGGGCAACAAGTAGGTTTTAATGCCCAACCATACATCATCAAAAGCAGGAGTGGATGTGTTCGGCTACAAGAAGGTTTGAATGTCCGAGCATAGTTTGTAAAAAGCGGGTAAGAAAAGGTTCGAATGCCCGAACATAGACCATCAAAAGAGGGAGCGGAGGTGTTCCGCTGTAAGAAGGTGTGAATGTCCGACCATAGTTGGTAAAAAGCGAGTAAGAAAAGGTTAAAATACCCGACTGTACACAATCAATAGCGGGAGCGGAGTTGTTCGGCTACAAGAAGGTGTGAAAGTCCGACCATGGTTTGTAAAAAGCGGGTAAGAAAAGGTTCGAATGCCCGACAATGTATGATCAAAAGAGGGAGCGGAGGTGTTCGGCTGCAAGAAGGTCTGAATGTCCAACCATAATTTGTAAAAACCGGGAAGGAAAGGCTCGAAAGCCCGACTATACACCATCAAAAGCGGGAGCAGAGTGGTTCAGCTGCAAGAAGGTCTGAGTGTCCATCAATAATTGCTTTAAAACATGAAAGAAAATTTTCGAATATCATCCGCACATGATCATAAGAAGGAGAGGAGGTGTTCAGCTGCAAGAAGGTGTGAATGTCAACCCATAATTCCTGAAAAATGGGTAAAAAAAGGTGCGAATGCCCAACCATACATTATCAAAAGCAGGTGTGAATGTCAGATTATAATTTGCAAAAAGCTGATGAGAAAGGGTGAGAATGCCCGACTATACACCATCAAATGCGGGAGCGGAGGTGTTCGGCTCTGAGTAGGTGTGAATGTCCGACCATAATTGCTGAAAAATGTGTTAGAAAAGGAAAGAATGCCGGACCATGCATCATCAAAAGCGAGAGAGGTGGTGTTCGGCTGCAAAAAGGTGTAAATGTTCGACTAAAGTTTGTAAAAAGCGGGTAAGACATGGTGCGAATGCCTGACAAGGTATGATCAAAAGCAGGAGAGGAGGTGTTCAGCTGCAAGAAGGTCTAAATGTCCATCAATAATTGCTAGAAAACATGAAAGAAAATTTTCGAAAATCAAACCGCACATGATCATAAGTGGGAGAGGAGGTGTTCAGCTGCAAGAAGGTGTGAATGTCCACCCATTATTCCTGACAAATGGGTAAAAAAAAGGTGCGAATGCCCAACCATACATCATCAAAAGCAGGAGTGAATTTGTTCGGCTACAAGAAGGTGTGAACGTCCAACCAAAGTTTGTAAAAAGCAGTTAAGAAAAGGTTTGAATATCCAACCAAACATAATCAAAAGCGGGAGCATAGCTTTTCGACTGCAAGTAGGTGTGAATGTCAGATCATTATTTGCAAAAAGCTGATGAGAAAGGGTGAGAATGTCCGACTGCACACCATCAAATGCGGGAGCGGAGTTGTTCGGCTGTGAGTAGGTGTGAATCTCCGACCGTAATTTCTGAAAAATGTGTTAGAAAAGGTAAGAATGCCGTTCCATACATCATCAAAAGCGAGAGAGGTGGTGTTCGGCTGCAAGTAGGTGTGAATGTCCAGCCATAATTACTCACAAACGGGTAAGAAAAGGTAGTATTGCCAGACCATACATGATCAAAACAGGGAGCGGAGGTGGTTCAGCTGCAAGAAGGTGTGAATGTCCGACTAAAGTTCAAATATATTAACAAAAGCGGGAGGAGAGGTCTTCGGATGAGAGTGGTTGAGAATTTCCAACCATAATCTATAAAATTCGGTGAAAAAAAGGTGTGATAGAACACTAAAAGGTGGAGCGGAAGTGTTCGGCTGCAAGAAGGTGTGAATGTCCGACTATATTTGGTGAAAAGCAGGTGAAGCAAGGTCTGAATGCCCAACCTTACATTATCAAAAGCGAGATCAGAGGTGTTTGGCTGCAAGAAGGCCATAGTTTGCCAAAAGCGGGTAAGCTGCGAATGACCAACTAAATATCAACAAAAGTTGAGGAGGTCTTGAGGAGGTCTTCGGATGCAACTGGGTGTGAACATCCCACCATACAAGTATGGTGGAGAGGAAGCTGTGAAAAGCCGACCATAGTTTGCAAAAAGCGGGTGAGACAAGGTGCGAATGTCCAACCATACATGATCAAAACAGGGAGCGGAGGTGTTTGGCTGTGACAAGGTGTGAATGTCCACCCAAAATTAATGAAAAGCGGGCAAAAAGTAGGTTTGAATGCCCAAGCATACATCATCAAAAGAAGGAGTGGATGTGTTCGGCTAAAAGAAGGTTTGAATGTCCGAGCATAGTTTGTAAAAAGCGGGTAAGAAAAGGTTCGAATGCCCAAACATACACCTTCAAAAGAGGGAGCGGAGGTGTTCCGCTGTAAGAAGGTGTGAATGTCCGACCATAGTTGGTAAAAAGTGGGTAAGAAAAGGTTAAAATACCCGACTTTACACAATTAATAGGGGGAGCGGAGTTGTTCGGCTACAAGAAGGTGTGAAAGTCCAACCATGGTTTGTAAAAAGCTGGTAAGAAAAGGTTCGAATGCCCGAATATATACCATCAAAAGCGGATGCGGAGGTGTTCGGCTGCAAGAAGGTGTGAACGTCCAACCAAAGTTTGTAAAAAGCAGTTAAGAAAATGTTCGAATATCCAACCAAACATAATCAAAAGCGGGAGCAGAGCTGTTCGACTGCAAGTAGGTGTGAATGTCCAGCCATAATTACTCACAAACGGGTAAGAAAAGGTAGCATTGCCAGATCAAAACAGGGAGCTGAGGTGGTTCAGCACCACCAAGGTGTGAATGTCTGACTATAGTTTGTAAAAAGCGGGTAAGATAAGGTGCGAATGCCCGACAATGTATAATCAAAAGAGGGAGCAGAGGTTTTCGGCTACAAGAAGGTTTGAATGTCCGACCATAGTTTGTAAAAAGCGGGTAAGAAAAGGTTCGAATGCCTGACTATACACCATCAAAAGCGGGAGTGGAGATGTTCCGCTGTAAGACGGTGTGAATGTCCGACCATAGTTGGTAAAAAGCGGGTAAGAAAAGGTTAAAATACCCGACTGTACACAATCAATAGCGGGAGCGGAGTTGTTCGGCTACAAGAAGGTGTGAAAGTCCAACCATCGTTTGTAAAAAGCTGGTAAGAAAAGGTTCGAATGCCCGAATATATACCATCAAAAGCGGAAGCGGAGGTGTTCGGCTGCAAGAAGGTGTGAACGTCAGACCAAAGTTGGCAAAAAGCAGTAAAGAAAAGGTTCGAATATCCAAACATAATTAAAAGCGAGAGAGATTGTGTTCAGCTGCAAGTAGGTGTGAATATCCAGCCATAATTACTCACAAACGGGTAAGAAAATGTAGTATTGCCAGACCATACATGATCAAAACAGGGAGCGGAGGTGGTTTAGCTGCAAAAAGGGGTGAATGTCCAACTAAAGTTCAAATATATTAACAAAAGCGGGAGGAGAGGTCTTCGGATTAGAGTGGTTGAAATTTCCAACCATAATCTATAAAATGCGGTGAAAAAAAAAGGTGTGAAGGAATGAATTTTATAGCAAAATCCGAAATCATGCATAACTCCGCAAATGGAACGTATTGCTCAACCAAAGGGATGCTTCTTTCTCATTCAGGGTAATATGAGGAACTTTATGCTTGATACATGTTAGACATGGATAACTATGAAGGACAAAGCAACTTTAACTTGGTTTGAGCAAAGCAATTCATTTTATAGGAAAATCCGAAATCGTGCAGGACTCATGAAAGTAAGCTTATTCTCGGATTCCTGATCCTCCAGTGTTGCTCTTTCCTATACTGCAAAATACAGCCTTGTTCTTTGTTGAAATCGATATAGACATTGATAAATATGAAGGACAAAGCAGTTTCCACTTTGTTTGAGTGAAGGAATTAATTTTATAGCAAAATCCCAAATCAAGCAGAACGTATGAAAATAAGCGTGTTTTCGGATTCCTGATCCTTCAGTGTTGCTATTTCTTCTACTGCAAAATACAATGTTGTTCTTTGTTGAAGTCAATCTAGACATTGATAAATATGAAGGACAAAGCAGTTTTCACTTGGTTTGAGTGAAGGAATTCATTTTATACATAAAATCCCAAATCATGCAGAACGTATGAAAATAAGCTTATTCTCGGATTCCTGTTCCTTCAAGTGTTGCTCTTTCTACTACTGCAAAATACAATGTTGTTCTTTGTTGAAGTAAATCTAGACATTGATAAATATGAAGGACAAAGCAGTTTTCACTTGGTTTGAGTGAAGGAATTCATTTTATACATAAAATCCCAAATCATGCAGAACGTATGAAAAGAAGCTTATTCTCGGATTCCTGATCCTTCAGTGTTGCTTTTTCTTCTACTGCAAAATACAATGTTGTTCTTTGTTGAAGTCGATCTAGACATTGATAAATATGAAGGACAAAGCACTTTTAACTTGGTTTGAGTGAAGGAATTCATTTTATACATAAAATCCCAAATCATGCAGAACGTATGAAAATAAGCTTATTCTCGGATTACTGATCCTTCAGTGTTGCTCTTTCTTTTACTGCAAAATCCAGTGTTGTTCTTTGTTGAAGTCAATCTAGACATTGATAAATATGAAGGACAAAGCAGTTTTAACATAGTTTGAGTGAAGGCATTCATTTATAGTAAAATCAATAATCGTGCAGAACTCATGAAAATAAGCTTATTCTCGGATTCCTAAAACTTTTGATTTGCTCTTTCTTTACTGCAAAGTACAATGTTGTTCTTTGTTGAAGTCGATCTAGACATTGATAAATATGAAGGACAAAGCAGTTTTCACTTGGTTTGAGTGAAGGATTTGCAGCTGAAAACCTCCCGCTCCCGCTTTTGATTGTGTATAGTCGGGCTTTCGAGCCTTTTCTTACCCGGTTTTTAGAAATTATGGTTGGACATTCAGACCTTGCAGCCAAAGACCTCCACTCCCTCTTTTGATCATACATTGTCGGGCATTCGCACCTTGTCTTACCCGCTTTTTACAAACTATAGACATTCACACCTTGCAGCTGAACCACCTCAGCTCCCTGTTTTGATCATGTATGGTCTGGCAATACTACCTTTTCTTACCCGTTTGTGAGTAATTATGGCTGGACATTCACACCTACTTGCAGTCGAACAGCTCTGCTCCCGCTTTTGATGGTATATATTCGGGCATTCGAACATTTTCTTAACTGCTTTTTGCAAACTTTGGTCGGACGTTCACACCTTCTTGCAGCCGAACACCTCCGCTTCCGCTTTTGATGGTATATATTCGGGCATTCAAACCTTTTCTTAGCAGCTTTTTACAAACCATGGTTGAACTTTCACACCTTCTTGTAGCCGAACACCTCCGCTCCCGCTTTTGATGGTGTATAGTCAGGCATTTGAACCTTTTCTTACCCGCTTTTTACAAACCATGGTCGGACTGTCACACATTCTTGTAGCCAAACACATCCGCTCCCGCTATTGATTGTGTACAGTCGGGTATTTTAACCTTTTCTTACCCGCTTTTTACCAAATATGGTCGGACATTCACACCGTCTTACAGCGGAACACCTCTGCTCCCGCTTTTGATGGTGTATAGTCAGGCATTTGAACCTTTTCTTACCCGCTTTTTACAAACTATGGTTGGACATTCAAACCTTCTTGTAGCCGAAAACCTCCGCTCCCTCTTTTGATTATACATTGTTGGGCATTCGCACCTTATTTACAAACTATAGTCAGACATTCACACCTTGCAGATTAGCCACCTCAGCTCCCTGTTTTGATAGTGTATGTTCGGGCATTCGAACCTATTCTTACCCCCTTTTTACAAACTATGCTCGGAGATTCACACCTACTCACAGCCGAACAACTCCGCTCCCGCATTTGATGATGTCTTGTCCGGCATTCTAGTCTCTTCTAACACATTTTTCAGCAATTATGGTTGGACATTCACACCTACTCACAGCCGAACACTTCCGCTCCCACATTTGATGGTGTATAGCCGGGCATTCTCACCCTTTCTCATCAGCTTTTTGCAAATTATGATCCGACATTCACACCTACTTGCAGTCGAACAGCTCTGCTCCCGCTTTTGATTATGTTTGGTTGGATATTCGAACCTTTTCTTAACTGCTTTTTACAAACTTTGGTCGGACGTTCACACCTTCTTGCAGCCGAACACATCCACTTCCACTTTTGATGGTATATATTCGGGCATTCGAACCTTTTCTTACCCGCTTTTTACAAACCGTGGTCGGACTTTCACACCTTCTTGTAGCCAAACACATCCGCTCCCCCTAGTGATTGTGTACAGTCGGGTATTTTAACCTTTTCTTACCCGCTTTTTACCAAATATGGTCGGACATTCACACCGTCTTACAGCGGAACACCTCTGCTCCCGCTTTTGATGGTGTATAGTCAGGCATTTGAACCTTTTCTTACCCGCTTTTTACAAACTATGGTCGGACATTCAAACCTTCTTGTAGCCGAAAACCTCCGCTCCCTCTTTTGATTATACATTGTTGGGCATTCACACCTTATTTACAAACTATAGTCAGACATTCACACCTTGCAGCTGAGCCACCTCAGCTCCCTGTTTTGATAGTGTATGTTCGGGCATTCGAACCTATTCTTACCCTCTTTTTACAAACTATGCTCGGAGATTCACACCTACTCACAGCCGAACAACTCCGCTCCCGCATTTGATGATGTCTTGTCCGGCATTCTAGTCTCTTCTAACACATTTTTCAGCAATTATGGTTGGACATTCACACCTACTCACAGCCGAACACTTCCGCTCCCACATTTGATGGTGTATAGCCGGGCATTCTCACCCTTTCTCATCAGCTTTTTGCAAATTATGATCCGACATTCACACCTACTTGCAGTCGAACAGCTCTGCTCCCGCTTTTGATTATGTTTGGTTGGATATTCGAACCTTTTCTTAACTGCTTTTTACAAACTTTGGTCGGACGTTCACACCTTCTTGCAGCCGAACACATCCACTTCCACTTTTGATGGTATATATTCGGGCATTCGAACCTTTTCTTACCCGCTTTTTACAAACCGTGGTCGGACTTTCACACCTTCTTGTAGCCAAACACATCCGCTCCCGCTATTGATTGTGTACAGTCGGGTATTTTAACCTTTTCTTACCCGCTTTTTACCAAATATGGTCGGACATTCACACCGTCTTACAGCGGAACACCTCTGCTCCCGCTTTTGATGGTGTATAGTCAGGCATTTGAACCTTTTCTTACCAGCTTTTTACAAACTATGGTCGGACATTCAAACCTTCTTGTAGCCGAAAACCTCCGCTCCCTCTTTTGATTATACATTGTTGGGCATTCGCACCTTATTTACAAACTATAGTCAGACATTCACACCTTGCAGCTGAGCCACCTCAGCTCCCTGTTTTGATAGTGTATGTTCGGGCATTCGAACCTATTCTTACCCCCTTTTTACAAACTATGCTCGGAGATTCACACCTACTCACAGCCGAACAACTCCGCTCCCGCATTTGATGATGTCTTGTCCGGCATTCTAGTCTCTTCTAACACATTTTTCAGCAATTATGGTTGGACATTCACACCTACTCACAGCCGAACACTTCTGCTCCCACATTTGATGGTGTATAGCCGGGCATTCTCACCCTTTCTCATCAGCTTTTTGCAAATTATGATCCGACATTCACACCTACTTGCAGTCGAACAGCTCTGCTCCCGCTTTTGATTATGTTTGGTTGGATATTCGAACCTTTTCTTAACTGCTTTTTACAAACTTTGGTCGGACGTTCACACCTTCTTGCAGCCGAACACATCCACTTCCACTTTTGATGGTATATATTCGGGCATTCGAACCTTTTCTTACCCGCTTTTTACAAACCGTGGTCGGACTTTCACACCTTCTTGTAGCCAAACAACTCCGCTCCCGCTATTGATTGTGTACAGTCGGGTATTTTAACCTTTTCTTACCCGCTTTTTACCAACTATGGTCGGACATTTACACCTTCTTACAGCGGAACACCTCCGCTCCCTCTTTTGATGGTCTATGTTCGGGCATTCGAACCTTTTCTTACCCGCTTTTTACAAACTATGGTCGGACATTCAAACCTTCTTGTAGCCGAACACATCCACTCCTGCTTTTGATGATGTATGGTTGGGCATTTTCACCTTTTCTTACCCATTTTTCAGTAATTATGGGTGGACATTCACACCTTCTTGCAGCTGAACAACTCCTCTCCCGCTTATGATCATGTGCGGTTTGATATTCGAAAATTTTCTTTCATGTTTTAAAGCAATTATTGATGGACATTCAAATCTTCTTGTAGCCGAACACATCCACTCCTGCTTTTGATGATGTATGGTAACCTTTTCTTACCCACTTTTTACAAACTATGGTCGGACATTCAAACCTTCTTGTAGCCAAAACCCTCCGCTCCCTCTTTTGATCATACATTGTCGGGCATTCGCATCTTATCTTACCAGCTTTTTACAAACTATAGTCAGACATTCACACCTTGCAGCTGAACCACCTCCGCTCCCTGTTTTGATCATGTATGGTCTGGCAATACTACCTTTTCTTATCCGTTTGTGAGTAATTAATCCCAAAATATTGAGCATAAAATAAGTCTTTATGCTGATGATGTATTACTTTTCCTTCAGAACTCACAGACGTCTCTCAGTCACACGATCACACTCATAAATAAATTCTCAGCACTTTCTGACTACTCTATCAACTGGTCTAAGACCACAGTTCTGCCCATTAACTGTAGGGTCCATAATATACCTGCGATCACTTTACAGTCAGGAAATATTAGATATTTAGGCATAAACATTTCCTCCAGGCTCTCAGAGCTAACAAAGCTAAATTATGTGCAAATATTAAAGACAGTAGAGGACGATCTCTCGTTGGAAGTCCTTACCTATATCACTTATGGGGAGAGTTACATCCATTAAAATGATGATACTACCAAAAGTTAACTATTTGTTCTCAATGATCCCCATAAAACCATCTGCTACTTGGTTTAAGTCACTAGATTCATGCATCTCCAAATTTCTGTGGAAAAACAAACCACCACGTATTAGTTTAAAAACCCTACAGAAGACCAAGGACAGTGGTGGATTAGATTTACCTCATTTTCAGCACTATTCCTTAGACAATAGGTTACAATATATATCAAAATGCTTTAAACCTTGTTGTTGTCACAGTTCCCAGAGACGTTGTAATCGTTGCGGATTCTATATTCACCCCCTCATTAGAGGCACGTAATGCAGATTGATGACACTGAATCTTCTTCTCTGTTCATTGCTGGCATCATTCCCAGCATCGTAAGTGTTCGTGGCATTGTTAGCCTCTTCTTCTGGATCTTGATATCGAGAATCCTTTTGTATTTCTGGTTTGTCAGTCCTCTGTCTTCGTTCAACGGAGTCTTTGTCTTTTTGTCCTTGAGTTTGGTGATTTTTTCTTCTTTTGATGCCTTGACACAATGTGACAGGTGATACCACGTGGGAGATCCTGTAACTTGGACTGCTGTCCCTGTGCTGCGAAATGGCTGTGCTGCTCAAATGGTCTCTCCTTCATCATGGTTACATGCTGCCATTCCGACATCTCGCCATTCCGACATGGGTGTCCAATTGTCGGAATGGCGACACTTAATTTTTTATCAAACGTCCCACCATTCCGACACTTTTTTCCTCCTATGGTCGGAATGGCGGTATGTTTTTTGTTTTTTTTAACATACCGCCATTCCGACAGTTCCTTTTAATAGCCTATTTTTTACCCAAAACATTTTGCACTAATGATATGCCGGCGCAAATACGCCCTAAAGTTTGGCGCACAAGCTTTGCACATGCAGAGGCCACAGCCTCGCAAACAAACTTTAATAATCTATTATCAAAATCCCCTGAATTTCAAATATAAAAATACAGATATTAATGTAACTCTGGCGAGACTGAAACTGATTAAGCAGAAATACAGTGTCAGTGAGCTGTCACAGCAGCCAGCTGGAGCGGAGTTCTCCACAGAGCCCATGCGTCTTTTGCACGCTGTCATCATATGCAAAAGTAATAATTGCAATTACAGATATCACGGCTACTGCACAGGACACAGTTGCGAGCACTCTGCCTTGCCTTGCCAATAGGAGAAGATAGAAATGACAGCATAGAACGTATAAAACAAAACAAAATGCAGTAAAAACGTTTATTCATGTTATTCACGTCATTTATGAGTACTCACTCCAATTTTGGGAAGCGCGGATGGGTTTTGCGCATTTGGCACAAACACACAGCCGCAACGGTTGTAGCTTTATACAGCCTGTTGATATCTTAAGGACCTAACTGGTCACACCTGGGACTAAATGTCATGTAGAGATTGTTTTTACATGACAATACAGCTGAACATATAGCTTTCATCCACAAACCAACGTGGGAGAGCCCGAAGACGCATGTGCCAGACGCACATAGGCATGCGTAAAACCAATTTTGACCACTTCATACTGTTTATTTGCTTTCTTTTAGTTAACTTTCGTTTCTTTTGGATTCTTGTGCGTGTTATGGAGCCGTTTTGGTCCATGTTTGTAAGCCTTTTTATCCTGGATTAAATTTTCTGAAGTTAAAACAAGTGGCATTGGAGTGTGTGATTGAAAACCACCGCGGACTGCTTCTCCTCCTCCAGTTGCCGAGACTTTGTGTTTTTAATAACGCTTGTCTATAAACATGTTAAACATATAAATTGCATGAACAGAAAGAAGGGACTCACCTGTTGAGTAACACACATTTCCTTATACGGAAAGCCTTGTCGGAATGGTGGGACATTTGAACGTCAGAATAGCGGGATGTCGCAATGGTGGGATGTCGGAATGGTGGGACGTTTGCATGTCGGAATGGTGGTATGTCGGAATGGTGGGATGTCGGAATGGTGGGATGTCGGAATAGCGGGATGTCGGAATGGCGGGATTTCGGAATGGGTGTTGCCACCCCCTTCATCATATACACAGTTATTTATACATCACCTTCCACCATGAAGCGTTGTCCCTTTTTGTTTCTCTCTTTGTTCTTAAAATGCTGTTATGCATGTCTAAACCAATCCATTAAATTAGATCATTTTGGCAGTAAAGCGATCTACAATGTGCTTGGTCGCAAAGCTGCTCATCTGTGGTAAACAGCTCTTCAGAAAGGCATTCTTCAATTGATTTCACTAATTCTATGTAATCATTTTGTGATTTCCTACAAAACTACACTTCTTCTCCCATCTGTCTGAGTATTTAATATTGTCTGGGTCCCGTTAAAACATGTATTTTTCCCATCTAATTCCTTGTTTGCTTTAAAACAAGTATTCCCCATTTTCTATCCCTTCAGTAGCCAACCAGTTTGTATGGAGTACACTGGAGCAACTTGACTGATCAGTAAAACACTGCTTTTGTTGTCACCGCAAGGCTTCCCCCGTCGGTTGTTTCACTGAGACACTACTGAGTAACTATAACTCAACACAGTTTATACACATAACATTCATATACATACTAACAAACAAACAAACAATTATTTATCGCAATTTTCTCATCTCTGTTTGAACGTACACCCAGGTAAATATTCCTGTAGTCTTCTCATACCGACTATGGACCCATTCATTGTTTAACTTCACTGTTTTGCAAATCCTAATTGAATATTACACATTGACATTGAACTTTACTTGATAAGCAGATCTTCATTGCATTCAGCAGCCTATATGTGAGCATCTATGTGTAAGCTGTTCTTCTTTGCATTTATCAGCAGCAAGCAATTCTTCATTGCACATGCATATGAAAATAGTAAAACAATTCCAATGCGTTAGCGAAACCTTCTATATCAGGAGTGTCCATCATGATGCTGGGAATAGAACCTCTTTACCAGAATAGTTCAACCTTCATTACTCAACTGATCATAACTCCGCAATGAGCACATTTCAAAGTATCATTCCTCTACATATATTCAAAAATCTATGTGTAAATGTTTAATATTTCTTATATTTGTTGATGTCATTCTGTGTGCATGTGGCCTAAACCCAATCTCTGTGTGGCAATTTTAATTTAAACAAGTTGAACTCTGCCTCTGATCATTTAAAAAAGGTGTGTACCAATATCAACCTTTCTCAGGTAATTACTGATCCTACAAAACCAAAGAGATCCTTCAAGGTTGTCCCTGATTGGCTCAATCTTAACAAATCAAAGGTAGAAAATCCGCAGTATCTGAACTTGGTGTTAGTTATCACTGCTCAATAGCCTGTATCAGAATTGCAAAAATGAAAACATTAGGTCCACGCTTGGTATCCAGATCCTGAAACATCTCCATGAGCAGGCTTTTTTTTAACTGATCTGTTGAATAGTTAAATGACACTGTTAAAATCCCAGATGAAGATCTAGCACTTGACCATTTTTGTAAATCTTCTAATTCCATAGTTGATAAACACGCCCCTTTTAAAAAGTATAGAACTTAGAACAGGTCTATCCCTGGATTTCGGCAGAACTGTCTTCTTTACTTATTTTTCCCCTTGTCCTGTTCAGCATTATGTCAGAAGAATTGTAGTCTGAATACCTTTGATGCCAAACAGATTAGTTTTGCCAAGGGAAGTTTTATAAATGTAAAGCTCCCCTTGATGCCCATTTATTTATTTCTGTTTACAATATATGACATGAACTGAACTGAACCGGACAGGGGGACAAGGAAAGAAGAAGAGGAAAGAAGAGGAAACAGAACAAAAATAGAAACAAAAAGCAGACAACCAGCTGCTACACCTGTAAAAAACAAAACAGACAACAATCCATGGCCTATGAGGGGAATCCAGCCTTAGCGCCACCAGGAGCACCTGAAAGCAGGAAAGCAGAGAAAAAACCAACACACAAACAAACAAAAACAAGCACAAGAAGCGGCAATCGCATACAACACAGCTGTGGAAATAGATGACCTGAGACGACATGATAATACATCAACTGCTTAGTGACCATGCTACTGGACTAATGAATGTGTGTGTGTGTGTGTGTGAGAACATGCAACACCCATGGCACAGGACCTACATGATAACCGTGCTTAGTTATGAGTGTATAAGCGTACAGGGCCACAATCCACAGCCCCCCCCCCCAAGCAATCAGAAGCAGGCAGAGAGGGCCACAAGACCCAGGCCACCAGCAGCCCCCACAGAGCACAGAACCCAGGCAGCCCACCGCAGGGGCAACCACGCATCCACCCAGAAGACTGCAGAGGAAGCCCCCGGAAAGAGCCCCCATAAGCATAGGGCAGAGGCACTCCGGGAACCAGGGGCAACAGCCCACCGACCCTGCCAGGCTCCAGCCGCCCAGACATGGGCCGTGCACTGGACCTGGGCCCCAGGAGCCCGAGCGCCCCCAAACCCCCCGGCAGAGGCCCCACCCAATACCCAGGAGGGCCAAGCGCCCCAGACAGCCACAAAGTGGGTCAGCGCCTGCCCCAGCGCCCCTGGCCAAGTGCCCTGGGAGTCAAGACGTGCCCACAGGTGGGTGAAGTCGCGAGCAGTGGGGAGAGGCAACGCTGATGCCCCATCGGGAGAAACACAGGCAGGCCAGGCGACAGCAAGTCCCAGATCCAGGCCCAATCATTACCACACACACTTTCACGTCCCATACATCCACACATCCACACATCCTACCTCCCTCGACTCTGCTGGGGTGTAGTGCAGCGGGCACACCAGGAGGCCAGCAACCCCCCAGCCACCACAGACCCCGAACCAGCAGAACAATTAATTAATCCTCCTTGCCCCTCCTGCCCCAAGCAGACACCAGGAAGCAGGGGTGTGCGAAGAAGACCCCTCCCCTCACCCTTCTGGCTCTTCAATATTTTCTAATAGTGAGCAATTAAAATTGAGGGGCAGCCAAACTTGTAGAACTGGGAGCGCGGCACTCTGGGCAGCCTACATACCCAAAGAGCCCCGCCCACCATATGCCACTCAGTGTAACCACCCCCCAAGACCTAATGTGTGTGTGTGAGTGTGTTTGATAAGTAGTAATGTCTAAGGTGTAATTAAAACAGGGGCAGGGAACTGCAGAGTGCAACTAAAGGGGACCACCTACGTGGCCCCATCCACTACACCCCACCGAACACACACGCCCCCAAAACCCTTCATGTGTGAGTGTGTGCTGTGTACAGGAGCCAGAAGGGAGAGGGGTATGGGGATATATACCGGGGGAGCTACTCTCCCCCAGAGAGGGCAGCCAGGGACTGGCTGCAATAGGCATCCCCGCTACCTGGGAGCCAACAATGGGCAGGAGGGCCTGATGTCCACCAGGCTCGGGGCCTGCAGCGACCATATTCCGGGAGCTACTGTACCCCCAGAAGGTACCCATCCCGCCCCACCCCACTCAACCCAACCCCACCCCGGAGGACCTCTACAAAAAACAAACAAACAAACCACCCGGTCACACCAGTCGCAGCAGCCCGGGCCTGAGACCCACCATCACCCAGCAACCCACCACCACCACTATGTGATAAAACTAATCAGAGGGGACCAGAGAGAATGAAATTCAGCCAATTGATGTTTTGAGGAGGCAGACATTGTTTCCATGCTAATATAATCTAAAAGAAAATTTCTAAACTGGTTAATACACAGATTGTTCTTCGCTTTCCAGTTCATGAGAATAGTTTTCTTTGCGATACATAACACTGTGACAACCATGTGTGCTGAGTTAATTTCCATGTTTATGTTGTCTAAGTCACCCAGTATGCACAGTGTGGGGCATGCAGGGATGCTACACTTTAGCCATGTTGATAGGTCCTCACAGACTTCAAGCCAGAACTTCTGGACAGGCGCAGAAAACCACAAAGCGTGTGCATAATAATCAGGTGTGTTATCTGTGCAATGTGAGCAGATGTTTGAGTGTGTTAGACCCATCCTGAACATCCTTTGTCCTGTATAGTGTGTTCTCTGAAGGATTTTGTATTGTATGAGCTGTAAATTAGGATTTCGAGTCTTTATGAAGGTGTTCAAACATGTTTGTGGTTAGAAGCTATGACCAGAACTGATGGATAAATCTGCCTCCCATTTTGAGGATGGAAGAGACATTGTGTCATCTATCTTAGACAATAATTTATATATTTTTGATAGTAGTTTTGGGGTACAGCTGCTTAGAAATTCTGCTACCCTAGTCGGGGGTTGTAAGTCTGGTTGGTGGAGGATATATCCATCCATCCATCCATCATCTGCCGCTTATCCGGGGGTCGGGTCGCGGGGGCAGCAGCTTGAGCAGAGAAACCCAGACGTCTCTGTCCCCGGCCACTTCCTCCAGCTCTTCCGGGGGGACCCCGAGGCGTTCCCAGGCCAGCCGAGAGACATAGTCTCTCCAACGTGTCCTGGGTCTCCCCCGGGGTCTCCTCCCAGTGGGACGTGCCCGGAACACCTCCCCAGGGAGGCGCCCAGGGGGCATCCTAACCAGATGCCCGAGCCACCTCATCTGACTCCTCTCAATGCGGAGGAGCAGCGGTTCTACTCCGAGCCCCTCCCGGATGACTGAGCTTCTCACCCTATCTCTAAGGGAGAGCCCAGACACCCTGCGGAGGAAACCCATTTCGGCCGCTTGTATTCGCGATCTTGTTCTTTCGGTCACTACCCACAACTTGTGCCCATAGGTGAGGATGGGAACGTAGATTGACCAGTAAGTAGAGAGCTTCGCCTTCTGGCTCAGCTCCCTCTTCACAACGACGGGTCGGTGCAGAGCCTGCAACACTGCAGGCGCCGCACCGATCCGCCCGTCAATCTCCCGCTCCATTCGTCCGTCACTCGTGAACAAGACCCCGAGATACTTGAACTCCTCCTCTTGGGGAAGGATCTCATTCCCGACCCTGAGAGAGCATTCCACCCTTTTCCGGCTGAGAACCATAGTCTCGGATTTGGAGGTGCTGATTCTCATCCCAGCCGCTTCACACTCGGCTGCGAATCACTCCAGTGAGAGCTGAAGGTCACGGCCTGACGACGCTAACAGAACCACATCATCTGCAAAAAGCAGAGACCCGATTCTGAGGTCGCCAAATGGGACACCCTCAACGCCCTGGCTCCGCCTAGAAATTCTGTCCATAAAAGTTAGGAACAGAATCGGTGACAAAGGGCAGCCCTGACGGAGTTCAACTCTCACCGGAAACGTATCCGACTTACTGCCGGCAATGCGGACCAAACTCTGGCACCGGTCATACAGAGACCGAACGGCCCCTATCAAGGGGTCCGGCACTCCATATTCCCGGAGCACCCCCCACAGGACTCCACGAGGGACACGGTCGAACGCTTTCTCCAAGTCCACAAAACACATGTAGACTGGTTGGGCGAACTCCCATGCACCCTCCAGGATCCTGCCGAGGGTATAGAGCTGGTCCACTGTTCCACGGCCAGGACGAAAGCCACACTGCATCTCCTGAATCCGAGGCTCGATTATCCGACGGATCCTCCTCTCCAATACCCCCGAATAGACCTTACCAGGGAGGCTGAGGAGTGTGATACCCCTTTAGTTGGAACACACCCTCCGGTCCCCCTTTTTAAAGAGGGGGACCACCACCCCAATCTGCCAGTCCAGAGGCACTGTCCCCGATGTCCACGCGATACTGCAGAGGCGTGTCAGCCAAGACAGCCCTACAACATCCAGAGCCTTGAGAAACTCAGGACAGACCTCATCCACCCCCGGGGCCTTGCCACCGAGAATCTTTTTAACCACCTCGGCAACCTCAGCCCCAGAAATGGGAGGCCCCGTCTCCGAGCTCTCCGACTCTGCCTCTTCCGAGCACGTGTTGGTAGGATTGAGGAGTTCCTCGAAGTACTCCCCCCACCGACTCACAACATCCCGAGATGAGGTCAGCAAAGCCCCGTCCCCACTGTAAACAGTGTTGACTGTGAGCTGCTTCCCCCCCCTGAGACGCCGGATGGTGGACCAGAATCTTTTCGAGGCCGTCCGGAAATCGTTCTCCATGGTCTCACCGAACTCCTCCCAGGCCCGAGTTTTTGCCTCAGCAACCGCCGAAGCCGCGGCCCGTCTGGCCCGTCGGTACCTATCAGCTTCTTCCAGGGTCCCACTGGCCAAAAAGGCCCGATAGGACTCCTTCTTCAGCTTGACAGCTTCCCTCACCACTGGTGTCCACCAGCAGGTTGGAGGGTTGCCGCCACGACAGGCACCGACCACCTTACGGCCACAACTCTGACCAGCTGCCTCGGCAATGGAGTCACGGAACATGGCCCATTCAATGTCCCCCACCTCAAATATGGTTGAAGCTCTGCCGGAGGTGGGAGTTAAAGCTCCTTCTGACGGGGGATTCTGACAAACGCTCCCAGCAGACCCTCACAATACGTTTGGGCCTGCCAGGTCTGATCGGCATCCTCCCCCACCAGCGGAGCCAACTCACCACCAGGTGGTGATCAGTTGACAGCTCCGCCCCTCTCTTCACCCGAGTGTCCAGGACATACGGCCGCAAGTCCGATGATACAACCACAAAGTCGATCATCGAACTGCGGCCAAGGGTGTCCTGGTGCCAAGTGCACATATGGACACCCTTATGCCTGAACATGGTGTTCGTTATGGACAGTCTATGACTGGCACAGAAGTCCAACAACATAACACCACTCTGATTCAGATCGGGGGGGCCGTTCCTCCCAATCACACCCCTCCAGGTCTCACTGTCATTGCCCACGTGAGCATTGAAGTCCCCCAGCAGAATGAGGGAGTCTCCGGTAGGAGCATTCTCCAGTGCCTCCCCCAGAGACTCCAAAAAGGGTAGGTACTCTGAACTGCTGTTTGGCGCATAGGCACAAACAACAGTCAGGACTCGTCCCCCCACCCAAGGCGGAGGGAGGCTACCCTCTCGTTCACTGGGGTAAACCCCAATGTACTGGCACACAGCCGGGGGGCAATAAGTATGCCCACACCTGCTTTGCGCCTCTCACCACGGGCAACTCCAGAGTGGAAGAGAGTCCAATCCCTCTCAAGAGTACTGGTTGCAGATCCCAAGCCGTGCGTCGAGATGAGTCCGACTATATCTAACGGTCTGATGAAGTTTCAACAATAAACAACAAACTTTGTATTATGAGAAAGAACCAGACTCATTCTTCAGGAATCCGAAAATAAGCTCTATTTTACGAGTTATGCACGAATTCGGATTCTCCTATAAAACGAATTCCTTAACTCAAACCAAGTTAAGACTGCTTTGTCCTTCATATTTATTCATGTCTAATCAAGTTTCAATGATAAACAACGTTGTACTTTGTAGAATGAGAAAGAACTTCTTCAGCAATAAGCATCTCTCGACAAATGACGAAATACAGATTTTGCTATAAAATTAATTGCTATCAGCCTGACTTAAAACTGTTTGTCTTCCTTATTTATCCACTTCAAATCAAGTTTCAACAATTAAAAATATTTTGTAGTTTGAGAAAGAACAACTTAATCTTGAGCAATCAGTATAAAAAGAGGGTAAGCAAAGGTGCGAATGTCAAACCATACATGATCAAAACAGGGAGCGGAGGTGTTTGGCTGAGACATGGTGTGAATGTCCACCCATAATTAATCAAAAGCGGGCAACAAGTAGGTTCGAATGCCCAACCATACATCATCAAAAGCAGGAGTGGATATGTTCGGCTACAAGAAGGTTTGAACGTCTGACCATAGTTTGTAAAAAGCGGATAAGAAAAGGTTCGAATGCCCGAACATACACCATCAAAGGAGGGAGCGGAGGTGTTCCGCTGTAAGAAGGTGTGAATGTCCGACCATAGTTGGTAAAAAACAGGTAAGAAAAGGTTAAAATACCCGACTGTACACAATCAGTAGCGGGTGCGGAGTTGTTCGGCTACTAAAAGGTGTGAAAGTCTGACCATGGTTTGTAAAAAGCGGGTAAGAAAAGGTGCGAATGCCCGAAAATGTATGATCAAAAGAGGGAGCGGAGGTGTTCGGCTGCAAGAAGGTGTGAATGTACACCCATAATTTTTGAAAAATGGGTAAGAAAAGGTGCGAATGCCCAACTATACATAATCAAAAGCAGGAGTGGATGTGTTCGGCTCCAAGAAGGGTTGAATGTCTGACCATAGTTTGTAAAAAGCACGTAAGAAAAGGTTTGACTGCCCGAACATACACCATCAAAAGAGGGAGCGGAGGTGTTCCGCTGTGAGAAGGTGTGAATGTCCGACCATAGTTGGTAAAAAGCGGGTAAGAAAAGGTTAAAATACCCGACTGTACACAATCAATAGCGGGAGCGGAGTTGTTCGGCTACTAAAAGATGTGAAAGTCCGACTATGGTTTGTAAAAAGCGGGTAAGAAAAGGTGCTAATGCCCAACAATGTATGATCAAAAGAGGGAGTGGAGGTTTTCGGCTGTAAGAAGGTCTGAATGTCCAACTATAATTTGTAAAAACCGGGTAAGAAAAGGCTTGAAAGCCCGACTATACACCATCATAAGCGGGAGAGGAGGTGTTCAGCTGCAAGAAGGTTTGAATGTCCACCCATAATTACTGAAAAATGGGTAAGAAAAGGTGCAAAGAAAAAAAAAAAAAAAGAAAAAAGGGGAAAAAAGAGGGGAAAAAAAAAAAAAAAAAAAGGAAAAAAAAAAAAAAAAAAAAAAAAAAGAAAAAAAGAGAGAGATATGCCCGAACATACACCATCAAAGGAGGGAGCGGAGGTGTTCCGCTGTAAGAAGGTGTGAATGTCCGACCATAGTTGGTAAAAAACAGGTAAGAAAAGGTTAAAATACCCGACTGTACACAATCAGTAGCGGGTGCGGAGTTGTTCGGCTACTAAAAGGTGTGAAAGTCTGACCATGGTTTGTAAAAAGCGGGTAAGAAAAGGTGCGAATGCCCGAAAATGTATGATCAAAAGAGGGAGCGGAGGTGTTCGGCTGCAAGAAGGTGTGAATGTACACCCATAATTTTTGAAAAATGGGTAAGAAAAGGTGCGAATGCCCAACTATACATAATCAAAAGCAGGAGTGGATGTGTTTGGCTCCAAGAAGGGTTGAATGTCTGACCATAGTTTGTAAAAAGCACGTAAGAAAAGGTTTGACTGCCCGAACATACACCATCAAAAGAGGGAGCGGAGGTGTTCCGCTGTGAGAAGGTGTGAATGTCCGACCATAGTTGGTAAAAAGCGGGTAAGAAAAGGTTAAAATACCCGACTGTACACAATCAATAGCGGGAGCGGAGTTGTTCGGCTACTAAAAGATATGAAAGTCCGACTATGGTTTGTAAAAAGCGGGTAAGAAAAGGTGCTAATGCCCAACAATGTATGATCAAAAGAGGGAGTGGAGGTTTTCGGCTGTAAGAAGGTCTGAATGTCCAACTATAATTTGTAAAAACCGGGTAAGAAAAGGCTTGAAAGCCCGACTATACACCATCATAAGCGGGAGAGGAGGTGTTCAGCTGCAAGAAGGTTTGAATGTCCACCCATAATTACTGAAAAATGGGTAAGAAAAGGTGCGAATGCCCAAACATACATCATCAAAAGCAGGAGTGGATGTGTTGGTCTACAAGAAGGTTTGAAAGTCCGACCATGGTTTGTAAAAAGCGGGTAAGAAAAGGTTCAAATGCCTGAAAATACACCATCAAAAGCGGGAGCGGAGGTGTTCCGCTGTAAGACGGTGTGAATGTCCGACCATAGTTGGTAAAAAGCGGGTAAGAAAAGGTTGAAATACCCGACTGTACACAATCAATAGCGGGAGCGGAGTTGTTCGGCTACAAGAAGGTGTGAAAGTCCAACCATGGTTTGTAAAAAGCTGGTAAGAAAAGGTTCGAATGCCCGAATATATACCATCAAAAGCGGAAGCGGAGGTGTTCGGCTGCAAGAAGGTGTGAACGTCCGACCAAAGTTTGTAAAAAGCAGTTAAGAAAAGGTTCGAATATCCCACCAAACATAATCAAAAGCGGGAGCAGAGCTGTTCGACTGCAAGTAGGTGTGAATGTCCAGCCATAATTACTCACAAACGGGTAAGAAAAGGTAGTATTGCCAGACCATACATGATCAAAACAGGGAGCGGAGGTGGTTCAGCTGCAAGGTGTGAATGTCTGACTATAGTTTGTAAAAAGCGGGTAAGATAAGGTGCGAATGCCCGACAATGTATGATCAAAAGAAGGAGCAGAGGTTTTCGGCTGCAAGAAGGTCTGAATGTCCACCCAAAATTCCTGAAAAATGGGTAAAAAAAGGGTGCAAATGCCAAACCATGCATCATCAAAAGCAGGAGTGGATGTGTTCGGCTACAAGAAGATTTGAATGTCCATCAATAATTGCTTTAAAACATGAAAGAAAATTTTCGAATATCAAACCGCACATGATCATAAGCGGGAGAGGAGTTGTTCAGCTGCAAGAAGGTGTGAATGTCCACCCATAATTACTGAAAAATGGGTAAGAAAAGGTGAAAATGCCCAACCATACATCATCAAAAGCAGGAGTGGATGTGTTCGGCTACAAGAAGGTTTGAATGTCCGACCATAGTTTGTAAAAAGTGGGTAAGAAAAGGTTCGAATGCCCGAACATAGACCATCAAAAGAGGGAGCGGAGGTGTTCCGCTGTAAGAAGGTGTAAATGTCCGACCACAGTTGGTAAAAAGCGGGTAAGAAAAGGTTAAAATACCCGACTGTACACAATCAATGGCGGGAGCGGAGTTGTTTGACTACAAGAAGGTGTGAAAGTCCAACCACGGTTTGTAAAAAGCGGGTAAGAAAAGGTTCGAATGCTCGAATATATACCATCAAAAGTGGAAGTGGATGTGTTCGGCTGCAAGAAGGTGTGAACGTCCGACCAAAGTTTGTAAAAAGCAGTTAAGAAAAGGTTCGAATATCCAACCAAACATAATCAAAAGCGGGAGCAGAGCTGTTCGACTGCAAGTAGGTGTGAATGTCAGATCATAATTTGCAAAAAGCTGATGAGAAAGGGTGAGAATGCCCGGCTATACACCATCAAATGCGGGAGCGGAAGTGTTCGGCTGTGAGTAGGTGTGAATGTCCAACCATAATTGCTGAAAAATGTGTTAGAAGAGACTAGAATGCCGGACAAGACATCATCAAATGCGGGAGCGGAGTTGTTCGGCTGTGAGTAGGTGTGAATCTCCGAGCATAGTTTGTAAAAAGGGGGTAAGAATAGGTTCGAATGCCCGAACATACACTATCAAAACAGGGAGCTGAGGTGGCTCAGCTGCAAGGTGTGAATGTCTGACTATAGTTTGTGAATAAGGTGCGAATGCCCAACAATGTATAATCAAAAGAGGGAGCGGAGGTTTTCGGCTACAAGAAGGTTTGAATGTCCGACCATAGTTTGTAAAAAGCGGGTAAGAAAAGGTTCAAGCGCCTGACTATACACCATCAAAAGCGGGAGCAGAGGTGTTCCGCTGTAAGACGGTGTGAATGTCCGACCATATTTGGTAAAAAGCGGGTAAGAAAAGGTTAAAATACCCGACTGTACACAATCAATAGCGGGAGAGGAGGTGTTCAGCTGCAAGAAGGTGTGAATGTCCACCCATAATTACTGAAAAATGGGTAAGAAAAGGTGCGAATGCCCTACCATACATTATCAAAAGCAGGTGTGAATGTCAGATCATAATTTGCAAAAAGCTGATGAGAAAGGGTGAGAATGCCCGACTATACACCATCAAATTCGGGAGCGGAGTTGTTCGGCTGTGAGTAAGTGTGAATCTCCGACCATAATTGCTGAAAAATCTGTTAGAAAAGGTAAGAATGCCGGTCCATACATCATCAAAAGCGGGAGAGGTGGTGTTCGGCTGTAAGTAGGTGTGAATGTCCAGCCATAATTACTAACAAACGGGTAAGAAAAGGTAGTATTGCCAGACCATACATGATCAAAACAGGGAGCGGAGGTGGTTCAGCTGCAAGAAGGTGTGAATGTCCGACTAAAGTTCAAATATATTAACAAAAGCGGGAGGAGAGGTCTTCGGATGAGAGTGGTTGAGAATTTCCAACCATAATCTATAAAATGCGGTGAAAAAAAGGTGTGATAGAACACTAAAAGGTGGAGCGGAAGTGTTCGGCTGCAAGAAGGTGTGAATGTCCTACTATGTTTGGTGAAAAGCAGGTGAAGCAAGGTCTGAATGCCCAACCTTACATCATCAAAAGCGAGATCAGAGGTGTTTGGCTGCATGAAGGCCATAGTTTGCCAAAAGCGGGTAAGCTGCGAATGACCGACTAAATATCAACAAAAGGTCTTCGGATGCAAGTGGGTGTGAATATCCCACCATACAAGTATGGTGGAGAGGAAGCTGTGAACAGCCGACCATAGTTGGCAAAAAGCGGGTGAGAAAAGGTGCGAATGTCCAACCATACATGATCAAAACAGGGAGCGGAGGTGTTTGGCTGTGACAAGGTGCGACATTCACACCGTCTTACAGCGGAACACCTCCGCTCCCGCTTTTGATGGTGTATAGTCAGGCATTTGAACCTTTTCTTACCCGCTTTTTACAAACTATGGTCGGACATTCAAACCTTCTTGTAGCCAAAAACCTCCGCTCCCTCTTTTGATCATACATTGTCGGGCATTCGCACCTTTTCTTACCCGTTTTTTACAAACCATGGTCGGACTTTCACACATTCTTGTAGCCAAACACATCCGCTCCCGCTATTGATTGTGTACAGTCGGGTATTTTAACCTTTTCTTACCCACGTTTTACCAACTATGGTTGGACATTCACACCGTCTTACAGCGGAACTTCTCCGCTCCCGCTTTTGATGGTGTATAGTCAGGCATTTGAACCTTTTCTTACCCGCTTTTTACAAACTATGGTGGGACATTCAAACCTTCTTGTAGCCGAAAACCTCTGCTCCCTCTTTTGATTATACATTGTCGGGCATTCGCACCTTATCTTACCCGCTTTTTACAAACTATAGTCAGACATTCACACCTTGGTGCTGAACCACCTCAGCTCCCTGTTTTGATCATGTATGGTCTGGCAATACTACCTTTTCTTACCCGTTTGTGAGTAATTATGGCTGGACATTCACACCTACTTGCAGTCGAACAGCTCTGCTCCCGCTTTTGATTATGTTTGGTTGGATATTCTAACCTTTTCTTAACTGCTTTTTACAAACTTTGGTCGGACGTTCACACCTTCTAGCAGCAGAAAACTTCCGCTTCCGCTTTTGATGGTATATATTCGGGCATTCGAACCTTTTCTTACCAGCTTTTTACAAACCATGGTCGGACTTTCACACATTCTTGTAGCCAAACACATCCGCTCCCGCTATTGATTGTGTACAGTTGGGTATTTTAACCTTTTCTTAACTGCTTTTTACAAACTATGGTCGGACATTCACACCTTCTTACAGCGGAACACCTCCGCTCCCTCTTTTGATGGTGTATGTTTGGGCATTCGAACCTTTTCTTACCCGCTTTTTACAAACTATGCTCGGACATTCAAACCTTCTTGTAGCCGAACACATCAACTCCTTCTTTTGATGATGTATGCTTGGGCATTCAAACCTACTTTTTACCCGCTTTTCATTAATTTTGGGTGGACATTCACACCTTGTCACAGCCAAACACCTCCGCTCCCTGTTTTGATCATGTATGGTTGGACATTCGCACCTTTTCTCACCCGCTTTTTGCAAACTATGGTCGGCTGTTCACAGCTTCCTCTCCACCATACTTGTATGGTGGGATGTTCACACCCAGTTGCATCCGAAGACCTCCGCCCCCACTTTTGTTGATATTTAGTTGGTCATTCGCAGCTTACCCGCTTTTGGCAAACTATGGCCTTCTTGCAGCCAAACACCTCTGATCTCGCTTTTGATAATGTAAGGTTAGGCATTCAGACCTTGCTTCACCTGCTTTTCACCTAATATAGTCGGACATTCACACCTTCTTGCAGCCGAACACTTCCGCTCCACCTTTTAGTGTTCTATCACACCTTTTTTTCACCGAATTTTATAGATTATGGTTGGAAATTCTCAACCACTCTCATCCGAAGACCTCTCCTCCCGCTTTTGTTAATATATTTGAACTTTAGTCGGACATTCACACCTTCTTGCAGCTGAACCACCTCCGCTTCCTGTTTTGATCATGTATGGTCTGGCAATACTACCTTTTCTTACCCGTTTGTGAGTAATTATGGCTGGACATTCACACCTACTTGCAGCCGAACACCACCTCTCTCGCTTTTGATGATGTATGGACCGGCATTCTTACCTTTTCTAACACATTTTTCAGAAATTACGGTCGGAGATTCACACCTACTCACAGCCGAACAACTCCGCTCCCGCATTTGATGGTGTGCAGTCGGACATTCTCACCCTATCTCATCAGCTTTTTGCAAATTATGATCTGACATTCACACCTACTTGCAGTCGAAATGCTATGCTCCCGCTTTTGATTATGTTTGGTTGGATATTCAAACCTTTTCTTAACTGCTTTTTTCAAACTTTGGTTGGACGTTCACACCTTCTTGTAGCCCAACACATCCACTCCTGCTTTTGATGATGTATGGTTGGGCATTCGCACCTTTTTTTTACCCATTTGTCAGGAATAATGGGTGGACATTCACACCTTCTTGCAGCTGAACACCTCCTCTCCCACTTATGATCATGTGCGGTTTGATTTTCGAAAATTTTCTTTCATGTTTTCTAGCAATTATTGATGGACATTTAGACCTTCTTGCAGCTGAACACCTCCGCTCCTGCTTTTGATCATACCTTGTCAGGCATTCGCACCATGTCTTACCCGCTTTTTACAAACTTTAGTCGAACATTTACACCTTTTTGCAGCCGAACACCACCTCTCTCGCTTTTGATGATGTATGGTCCGGCATACTTTCCTTTTCTAACACATTTTTCAGCAATTATGGTCGGACATTCACACCTACTCAGAGCCGAACACCTCCGCTCCCGCATTTGATGGTGTATAGTCGGGCATTCTCACCCTTTCGCATCAGCTTTTTGCAGATTTTGATCTGACATTCACACCTGCTTTTGATAATGTATGGTTGGGCATTCGCACCTTTTTTTACCCATTTTTCAGGAATTATGGGTGGACATTCACACCTTCTTGCAGCTGAACACCTCCTCTCCTTCTTATGATCATGTGCGGATGATATTCGAAAATTTTCTTTCATGTTTTAAAGCAATTATTGATGGACACTCAGACCTTCTTGCAGCTGAACCACTCTGCTCCCGCTTTTGATGGTGTATAGTCGGGCTTTCGAGCCTTTCCTTCCCGGTTTTTACAAATTATGGTTGGACATTCAGACCTTCTTGCAGCCGAACACCTCCGCTCCCTCTTTTGATCATACATTGTCGGGCATTCGAACCTTTTCTTACCCGCTTTTTACCAACTATGGTCGGACATTCACACCGTCTTACAGCGGAACACCTCCGCTCCGCGCTTTTGATGGTGTATAGTCAGGCATTTGAACCTTTTCTTACCCGCTTTTTACAAACTATGCTCGGACATTCAAACCTTCTTGTAGCCGAACACATCCACTCCTTCTTTTGATGATGTATGCTTGGGCATTCAAACCTACTTTTTACCCGCTTTTTACAAACTATGGTCGGACATTCACACCTTCTTGCAGCCGAACACCTCCGCTCCCTCTTTTGATCATACATTTTCGGGCATTCGCACCTTTTCTTACCCACTTTTTACAAACCATAGTGGGACTTTCACACCTTTTAGTAGCCGAACAACTCCGCTCCCGCTATTGATTGTGTACAGTCGGGTATTTTAACCTTTTCTTACCCGCTTTTTACCAACTATGGTCGGACATTCACACCTTCTTACAGCGGAACACCTCCGCTCCCTCCTTTGATGGTGTATGTTCGGGCAGTCAAACCTTTTCTTACCTGCTTTTTACAAACTATGGTCAGACGTTCAAACCTTCTTGTAGCTGAACATATCCACTCCTGCTTTTGATGATGTATGGTTGGGCATTCGAACCTTTGCTTACCTTCTTTTTATACTGATTGCTCAAGATTAAGTTGTTCTTTCTCAAACTACAAAATTTTTTTAATTGTTGAAACTTGATTTGAAGTGGATAAATAAGGAAGACAAACAGTTTTAAGTCAGGCTGATAGCAATTAATTTTATAGCAAAATCTGTATTTCGTCATTTGTCGAGAGATGCTTATTGCTGAAGAAGTTCTTTCTCATTCTACAAAGTACAACGTTGTTTATCATTGAAACTTGATTAGACATGAATAAATATGAAGGACAAAGCAGTCTTAACTTGGTTTGAGTTAAGGAATTCGTTTTATAGGAGAATCCGAATTCGTGCATAACTCGTAAAATAGAGCTTATTTTCGGATTCCTAAAGAATGAGTCTGGTTCTTTCTCATAATACAAAGTTTGTTGTTTATTGTTGAAACTTCATCAGACCGTTAGATATAGTCGGACTCACCTCGACGCACGGCTTGGGATCTGGAACCAGTACTCTTGAGAGGGGTTGGACTCTCTTCCACTCTGGAGTTGCCCGTGGTGAGAGGCGCAGAGCAGGTGTGGGCATACTTATTGCCCCCCGGCTGTGTGCCAGTACATTGGGGTTTACCCCAGTGAACGAGAGGGTAGCCTCCCTCCGCCTTGGGTGGGGGGACGAGTCCTGACTGTTGTTTGTGCCTATGCGCCAAACAGCAGTTCAGAGTACCTACCCTTTTTGGAGTCTCTGGGGGAGGCACTGGAGAATGCTCCTACCGGAGACTCCCTCATTCTGCTGGGGGACTTCAATGCTCACGTGGGCAATGACAGTGAGACCTGGAGGGGTGTGATTGGGAGGAACGGCCCCCCCGATCTGAATCAGAGTGGTGTTATGTTGTTGGACTTCTGTGCCAGTCATAGACTGTCCATAACGAACACCATGTTCAGGCATAAGGGTGTCCATATGTGCACTTGGCACCAGGACACCCTTGGCTGCAGTTCGATGATCGACTTTGTGGTTGTATCATCGGACTTGCGGCCGTATGTCCTGGACACTCGGGTGAAGAGAGGGGCGGAGCTGTCAATTGATCACCACCTGGTGGTGAGTTGGCTCCGCTGGTGGGGGAGGATGCCGATCAGACCTGGCAGGCCCAAACGTATTGTGAGGGTCTGCTGGGAGCGTTTGTTAGAATCCCCCGTCAGAAGGAGCTTTAACTCCCACCTCCGGCAGAGCTTCAACCATATTTGAGGTGGGGGACATTGAATGGGCCATGTTCCGTGACTCCATTGCCGAGGCAGCTGGTCGGAGTTGTGGCCGTAAGGTGGTCGGTGCCTGTCATGGCGGCAACCCTCGAACCTGCTGGTGGACACCAGTGGTGAGGGAAGCTGTCAAGCTGAAGAAGGAGTCCTATCGGGCCTTTTTGGCCAGTGGGACCCTGGAAGAAGCTGATAGGTACCGACGGGCCAGACGGGCCGCGGCTTCGGCGGTTGCTGAGGCAAAAACTCGGGCCTGGGAGGAGTTCGGTGAGACCATGGAGAACGATTTCCGGACGGCCTCGAAAAGATTCTGGTCCACCATCCGGCGTCTCAGGGGGGGGAAGCGGCTCACAGTCAACACTGTTTACAGTGCGGACGGGGCTTTGCTGACCTCAACTAGGGATGTTGTGAGTCGGTGGGGGGAGTACTTCGAGGAACTCCTCAATCCTACCAACACGTGCTCGGAAGAGAAAGAGTCGGAGAGCTCGGAGACGGGGCCTCCCATTTCTGGGGCTGAGGTTGCCGAGGTGGTTAAAAAGTTCCTCGGTGGCAAGGCCCCGGGGGTGGATGAGGTCCGTCCTGAGTTTCTCAAGGCTCTGGATGTTGTAGGGCTGTCTTGGCTGACACGCCTCTGCAGTATCGCGTGGACATCGGGGACAGTGCCTCTGGACTGGCAGATTGGGGTGGTGGTCCCCCTCTTTAAAAAGGGGGACCGGAGGGTGTGTTCCAACTATAGGGGTATCACACTCCTCAGCCTCCCTGGTAAGGTCTATTCGGGGGTATTGGAGAGGAGGATCCGTCGGATAATCGAGCCTCGGATTCAGGAGATGCAGTGTGGCTTTCGTCCTGGCCGTGGAACAGTGGACCAGCTCTATACCCTCGGCAGGATCCTGGAGGGTGCATGGGAGTTCGCCCAACCAGTCTACATGTGTTTTGTGGACTTGGAGAAAGCGTTCGACCGTGTCCCTCGTGGAGTCCTGTGGGGGGTGCTCCGGGAATATGGAGTGCCGGACCCCTTGATAGGGGCCGTTCGGTCTCTGTATGACCGGTGCCAGAGTTTGGTCCGCATTGCCGGCAGTAAGTCGGATACGTTTCCGGTGAGAGTTGGACTCCGTCAGGGCTGCCCTTTGTCACCGATTCTGTTCCTAACTTTCATGGACAGAATTTCTAGGCGGAGCCAGGGCGTTGAGGGTGTCCCATTTGGCGACCTCAGAATCGGGTCTCTGCTTTTTGCAGATGATGTGGTTCTGTTAGCGTCGTCAGGCCGTGACCTTCAGCTCTCACTGGAGTGATTCGCAGCCGAGTGTGAAGCGGCTGGGATGAGAATGAGCACCTCCAAATCCGAGACTATGGTTCTCAGCCGGAAAAGGGTGGAATGCTCTCTCCGGGTCGGGAATGAGATCCTTCCCCAAGAGGAGGAGTTCAAGTATCTCGGGGTCTTGTTCACGAGTGACGGACGAATGGAGCGGGAGATTGACGGGCGGATCGGTGCGGCACCTGCAGAGTTGCAGGCTCTGCACCGACCCGTCGTTGTGAAGAGGGAGCTGAGCCAGAAGGCGAAGCTCTCTACTTACTGGTCAATCTACGTTCCCATCCTCACCTATGGTCACGAGTTGTGGGTAGTGACCGAAAGAACAAGATCGCGAATACAAGCGGCCGAAATGGGTTTCCTCCGCAGGGTGTCTGGGCTCTCCCTTAGAGATAGGGTGAGAAGCTCAGTCATCCGGGAGGGGCTCGGAGTAGAACCGATGCTCCTCCGCATTGAGAGGAGTCAGATGAGGTGGCTCGGGCATCTGGTTAGGATGCCCCCTGGGCGCCTCCCTGGGGAGGTGTTCCGGGCACGTCCCACTGAGAGGAGACCCCGGGGGAGACCCAGGACACGTTGGAGAGACTATGTCTCTCGGCTGGCCTGGGAACGCCTCGGGGTCCCCCCGGAAGAGCTGGAGGAAGTGGCCGGGGACAGAGACGTCTGGGTTTCTCTGCTCAAGCTGCTGCCCCCGTGACCCGACCCCCGGATAAGCGGCAGATGATGGATGGATGGATGGATATATCCTCCACCAACCAGACTTACAACCCCCGACTAGGGTAGCAGAATTTCTAAGCAGCTGTACCCCAAAACTACTATCAAAAATATATAAATTATTGTCTAAGATAGATGACACAATGTCTCTTCCATCCTCAAAATGGGAGGCAGATTTATCCATCAGTTCTGGTCATAGCTTCTAACCACAAATATGTTTGAACACCTTCATAAAGACTCGAAATCCTAATTTACAGCTCATACAATACAAAATCCTTCATAGAACACACTATACAGGACAAAGGATGTTCAGGATGGGTCTAACACACTCAAACATCTGCTCACATTGCACAGATAACACACCTGATGATTATGCACACGCTTTGTGGTTTTCTGCGCCTGTCCAGAAGTTCTGGCTTGAAGTCTGTGAGGACCTATCAACATGGCTAAAGTGTAGCATCCCTGCATGCCCCACACTGTGCATACTGGGTGACTTAGACAACATCAACATGGAAATTAACTCAGCACACATGGTTGTCACAGTGTTATGTATCGCAAAGAAAACTATTCTCATGAACTGGAAAGCGAAGAACAATCTGTGTATTAACCAGTTTAGAAATTTTCTTTTAGATTATATTAGCATGGAAACAATGTCTGCCTCCTCAAAACATCAATTGGCTGAATTTCATTCTCTCTGGTCCCCTCTGATTAGTTTTATCACATAGTGGTGGTGGTGGGTTGCTGGGTGATGGTGGGTCTCAGGCCCGGGCTGCTGCGACTGGTGTGACCGGGTGGTTTGTTTGTTTGTTTTTTGTAGAGGTCCTCCTGGGTGGGGTTGGGTTGAGTGGGGTGGGGTGGGATGGGTACCTTCTGGGGGTACAGTAGCTCCCGGAATATGGTCGCTGCAGGCCCCGAGCCTGGTGGACATCAGGCCCTCCTGCCAATTGTTGGTTCCCAGGTAGTGGGGATGCCTATTGCAGCCAGTCCCTGGCTGCCCTCTCTGGGGGAGAGTAGCTCCCCCGGTATATATCCCCATACCCCTCTCCCTTCTGGCTCCTGTACACAGCACACACTCACACATGAAGGGTTTTGGGGGCGTGTGTGTTCGGTGGGGTGTAGTGGATGGGGCCACGTAGGTGGTCCCCTTTGGTTGCACTCTGCAGTTCCCTGCCCCTGTTTTAATTACACCTTAGACATTACTACTTATCAAACACACTCACACACACACATTAGGTCTTGGGGGGTGGTTACACTGAGTGGCATCTGGTGGGCGGGGCTCTTTGGGTATGTAGGCTGCCCAGAGTGCCGCGCTCCCAGTTCTACAAGTTTGGCTGCCCCTCAATTTTAATTGCTCACTATTAGAAAATATTGAAGAGCCAGAAGGGTGAGGGGAGGGGTCTTCTTCGCACACCACTGCTTCCTGGTGTCTGCTCGGGGCAGGAGGGGCCAGGAGGATTAATTAATTGTTCTGCTGGTTCGGGGTCTGTGGTGGCTGGGGGGTTGCTGGCCTCCTGGTGTGCCCGCTGCACTACACCCCAGCAGAGTCGAGGGAGGTAGGATGTGTGGATGTGTGGATGTATGGGACGTGAAAGTGTGTGTGGTAATGATTGGGCCTGGATCTGGGACTTGCTGTCGCCTGGCCTGCCTGTGTTTCTCCCGATGGGGCATCAGCGTTGCCTCTCCCCACTGCTCGCGACTTCACCCACCTGTGGGCACGTCTTGACTCCCAGGGCACTTGGCCAGGGGCGCTGGGGCAGGCGCTGACCCACTTTGTGGCTGTCTGGGGCGCTTGGCCCTCCTGGGTATTGGGTGGGGCCTCTGCCGGGGGGTTTGGGGGCGCTCGGGCTCCTGGGGCCCAGGTCCAGTGCACGGCCCATGTCTGGGCGGCTGGGGCCTGGCGGGGTCGGTGGGCTGTTACCCCTGGTTCCCGGAGTGCCTCTGCCCTATGCTTATGGGGGCTCTTTCCGGGGGCTTCCTCTGCAGTCTTCTGGGTGGATGCGTGGTTGCCCCTGCGGTGGGCTGCCTGGGTTCTGTGCTCTGTGGGGGCTGCTGGTGGCCTGGGTCTTGTGGCCCTCTCTGCCTGCTTCTGATTCCTTGGGGGGGGGGGGGGGGGGGGGGGGGGGGCTGCGTTGTATGCGATTGCCGCTTCTTGTGCTTGTTTTTGTTTGTTTGTGTGTTTGTTTTTTCTCTGCTTGTCTGCTTTCAGGTGCTCCTGGTGGCGCTAAGGCTGGATTCCCCTCATAGGCCATGGATTGTTGTCTGTTTTGTTTTTTTACAGGTGTAGCAGCTGGTTGTCTGGTTTTTGTTTCTATTTTTGTTCTGTTTCCTCTTCTTTCCTCTTCTTCTTTCCTTGTCCCCCGGTCCGGTTCAGTTCAGTTCATGTCATATATTGTAAACAGAAATAAATAAATGGGCATCAAGGGGAGCTTTACATTTATAAAACTTCCCTTGGCAAAACAAATCTGTTTGGCATCAAAGGTATTCAGACTACAATTCTTCTGACATAATGCTGAACAGGACAAGGGGAAAAAAAAGTAAAGAAGACAGTTCTGCCGAAAGCCAGGGATAGACCTGTTCTAAGTTCTATACTTTTTAAAAGGGGCGTGTTTATCAACTATGGAATTAGAAGATTTACAAAAATGGTCAAGTGCTAGATCTTCATCTGGGATTTTAACAGTGTCATATAACTATTCAACAGATCAGTTAAAAAAAAGCCTGCTCATGGAGATGTTTCAGGATCTGGATACCAAGCGTGGACCTAATGTTTTCATTTTTGCAATTCTGATACAGGCTATTGAGCAGTGATAACTAACACCAAGTTCAGATACTGCGGATTTTCTACCTTTGATTTGTTAAGATTGAGCCAATCAGGGACAACCTTGAAGGATCTCTTTGGTTTTGTAGGATCTGTAATTACCTGAGAAAGGTTGATATTGGTACACACCTTTTTTAAATGATCAGAGGCAGAGTTCAACTTGTTTAAATTAAAATTGCCACACAGAGATTGGGTTTAGGCCACATGCACACAGAATGACATCAACAAATATAAGAAATATTAAACATTTACACATAGATTTTTGAATATATGTAGAGGAATGATACTTTGAAATGTGCTCATTGCGGAGTTATGATCAGTTGAGTAATGAAGGTTGAACTATTCTGGGAAAGAGGTTCTATTCCCAGCATCATGATGGACACTCCTGATATAGAAGGTTTCGCTAACGCATTGGAATTGTTTTGCTATTTTCATATGCATGTGCAATGAAGAATTGCTTGCTGCTGATAAATGCAAAGAAGAACAGCTTACACATAGATGCTCACATATAGGCTGCTGAATGCAATGAAGACCTGCTTATCAAGTAAAGTTCAATGTCAATGTGTAATATTCAATTAGGATTTGCAAAACAGTGAAGTTAAACAATGAATGGGTCCATAGTCGGTATGAGAAGACTACAGGAATATTTACCTGGGTGTACGTTCAAACAGAGATGAGAAAATTGCGATAGATAATTGTTTGTTTGTTTGTTAGTATGTATATGAATGTTATGTGTATAAACTGTGTTGAGTTATAGTTACTCAGTAGTGTCTCAGTGAAACAACCGACGGGGGAAGCCTTGCGGTGACAACAAAAGCAGTGTTTTACTGATCAGTCAAGTTGCTCCAGTGTACTCCATACAAACTGGTTGGCTACTGAAGGGATAGAAAATGGGGAATACTTGTTTTAAAGCAAACAAGGAATTAGATGGGAAAAATACATGTTTTAACGGGACCCAGACAATAATAAAAATGGGAGAAGAAGTGTAGTTTTGTAGGAAATCACAAAATGATTACATAGAATTAGTGAAATCAATTGAAGAATGCCTTTCTGAAGAGCTGTTTACCACAGATGAGCAGCTTTGCGACCAAGCACATTGTAGATCGCTTTACTGCCAAAATGATCTAATTTAATGGATTGGTTTAGACATGCATAACAGCATTTTAAGAACAAAGAGAGAAACAAAAAGGGACAACGCTTCATGGTGGAAGGTGATGTATAAATAACTGTGTATATGATGAAGGGGGTGGCAACACCCATTCCGAAATCCCGCCATTCCGACATCCCGCTATTCCGACATCCCACCATTCCGACATACCACCATTCCGACATACCACCATTCCGACATGCAAACGTCCCACCATTCCGACATCCCACCATTGCGACATCCCGCTATTCTGACGTTCAAATGTCCCACCATTCCGACAAAGCTTTCCGTATAAGGAAATGTGTGTTACTCAACAGGTGAGTCCCGGCAACTGGAGGAGGAGAAGCAGTCCGCGGTGGTTTTCAATCACACACTCCAATGCCACTTGTTTCAACTTCCGAAAATTTAATCCAGGAAAAAAAGGCTTACAAACATGGACTAAAACGGCTCCATAACACGCACAAGAATCCAAAAGAAACGAAAGTTAACTAAAAGAAAGCAAATAAACAGTATGAAGTGGTCAAAATTGGTTTTACGCATGCCTATGTGCGTCTGGCACATGCGTCTTCGGGCTCTCCCACGTTGGTTTGTGGATGAAAGCTATATGTTCAGCTGTAATGTCATGTAAAAACAATCTCTACATGACATTTAGTCCCAGGTGTGACCAGTTAGGTCCTTAAGATATCAACAGGCTGTATAAAGCTACAACCGTTGCAGCTGTGTGTTTGTGCCAAATGCGCAAAACCCATCCGCGCTTCCCAAAATTGGAGTGAGTACTCATAAATCACGTGAATAACATGAATAAACGTTTTTACTGCATTTTGTTGTGTTTTATACGTTCTATGCTGTCATTTCTATCTTCTCCTATTGGCAAGGCAAGGCAGAGTGCTCGCAACTGTGTCCTGTGCAGTAGCCGTGATATCTGTAATTGCAATTATTACTTTTGCATATGATGTGATGACAGCGTGCAAAAGACGCATGGGCTCTGTGGAGAGCTCCACTCCAGCTGGCTGCTGTGACAGCTCACTGACACTGTATTTCTGCTTAATCAGTTTCAGTCTCGCCAGAGTTACATTAATATCTGTATTTTTATATTTGAAATTCAGGGGATTTTGATAATAGATTATTAAAGTTTGTTTGCGAGGCTGTGGCCTCTGCATGTGCAAAGCTTGTGCGCCAAACTTTAGGGCGTATTTGCGCCGGCATATCATTAGTGCAAAATGTTTTGGGTAAAAAATAGGCTATTAAAAGGAACTGTCGGAATGGCGGTATGTTAAAAAAAACAAAAAACATACCGCCATTCCGACCATAGGAGGAAAAAAGTGTCGGAATGGTGGGACGTTTGATAAAAAATTAAGTGTCGCCATTCCGACAATTGGACACCCATGTCGGAATGGCGAGATGTCGGAATGGCAGCATGTAACCATGATGAAGGAGAGACCATTTGAGCAGCACAGCCATTTCGCAGCACAGGGACAGCAGTCCAAGTTACAGGATCTCCCACGTGGTATCACCTGTCACATTGTGTCAAGGCATCAAAAGAAGAAAAAATCACCAAACTCAAGGACAAAAAGACAAAGACTCCGGTGAACGAAGACAGAGGACTGACAAACCAGAAATACAAAAGGATTCTCGATATCAAGATCCAGAAGAAGAGGCTAACAATGCCACGAACACTTACGATGCTGGGAATGATGCCAGCAATGAACAGAGAAGAAGATTCAGTGTCATCAATCTGCATTACGTGCCTCTAATGAGGGGGTGAATATAGAATCCGCAACGATTACAACGTCTCTGGGAACTGTGACAACAACAAGATTTAAACCATTTTGATATATATTGTAACCTATTGTCTAAGGAATAGTGCTGAAAATGAGGTAAATCTAATCCACCACTGTCCTTGGTCTTCTGTAGGGTTTTTAAACTAATACGTGGTGGTTTGTTTTTCCACAGAAATTTGGAGATGCATGAATCTAGTGACTTAAATCAAGTAGCAGATGGTTTTATGGGGATCATTGAGAACAAATAGTTAACTTTTGGTAGTATCATCATTTTAATGGATGTAACTCTCCCCATAAGTGATATAGGTAAGGACTTCCAACGAGAGATCGTCCTCTACTGTCTTTAATATTTGCACATAATTTAGCTTTGTTAGCTCTGAGAGCCTGGAGGAAATGTTTATGCCTAAATATCTAATATTTCCTGACTGTAAAGTGATCGCAGGTATATTATGGACCCTACAGTTAATGGGCAGAACTGTGGTCTTAGACCAGTTGATAGAGTAGTCAGAAAGTGCTGAGAATTTATTTATGAGTGTGATCGTGTGACTGAGAGACGTCTGTGAGTTCTGAAGGAAAAGTAATACATCATCAGCATAAAGACTTATTTTATGCTCAATATTTTGGGATTAATTACTCACAAACGGGTAAGAAAAGGTAGTATTGCCAGACCATACATGATCAAAAAAGGGAGCGGAGGTGGTTCAGCTGCAAGGTGTGAATGTCTGACTATAGTTTGTAAAAAGCGGGTAAGATAAGGTGCGAATGCCCGACAATGTATGATCAAAAGAGGGAGCGGAGGGTTTTGGCTACAAGAAGGTTTGAATGTCCGACCATAGTTTGTAAAAAGTGGGTAAGAAAAGGTTACCATACATCATCAAAAGCAGGAGTGGATGTGTTCGGCTACAAGAAGATTTGAATGTCCATCAATAATTGCTTTAAAACATGAAAGAAATTTTTCGAATATCAAACCGCACATGATCATAAGCGGGAGAGGAGTTGTTCAGCTGCAAGAAGGTGTGAATGTCCACCCATAATTACTGAAAAATGGGTAAGAAAAGGTGAAAATGCCCAACCATACATCATCAAAAGCAGGAGTGGATGTGTTCGGCTACAAGAAGGTTTGAATGTCCGACCATAGTTTGTAAAAAGCGGGTAAGAAAAGGTTCGAATGCCCAAACATACACCATCAAAAGAGGGAGCGGAGGTGTTCCGCTGTAAGAAGGTGTAAATGTCCGACCAAAGTTTGTAAAAAGCAGTTAAGAAAAGGTTCGAATATCCAACCAAACATAATCAAAAGCGGGAGCAGAGCTATTCGACTGCAAGTAGGTGTGAATGTCGGATCATAATTTGCAAAAAGCTGATGAGAAAGGGTGAGAATGCCCGGCTATACACCATCAAATGTGGGAGCGGAAGTGTTCGGCTGTGAGTAGGTGTGAATCTCCGAGCATAGTTTGTAAAAAGGGGGTAAGAATAGGTTCGAATGCCCGAACATACACTATCAAAACAGGGAGCTGAGGTGGCTCAGCTGCAAGGTGTGAATGTCTGACTATAGTTTGTAAATAAGGTGCGAATACCCAACAATGTATAATCAAAAGAGGGAGCGGAGGTTTTCGGCTACAAGAAGGTTTGAATGTCCGACCATAGTTTGTAAAAAGCGGGTAAGAAAAGGTTCAAATGCCTGACTATACACCATCAAAAGCGGGAGCAGAGGTGTTCCGCTGTAAGACGGTGTGAATGTCCGACCATATTTGGTAAAAAGCGGGTAAGAAAAGGTTAAAATACCCGACTGTACACAATCAAAAGCGGGAGCGGAGGTGTTCGGCTACAAGAAGGTGTGAAAGTTCAACCATGGTTTTTAAAAAGCTGCTAAGAAAAGGTTCGAATGCCCGAATATATACCATCAAAAGCGGAAGCGGAGGTGTTCGGCTGCAAGAAGGTGTGAACGTCCGACCAAAGTTTGCAAAAAGCACTTAAGAAAAGGTTCGAATGCCCGAATATATACCATCAAAAGCGGGAGCAGAGCTGTTCGACTGCAAGTAGGTGTTAATGTCCAGCCATAATTACTCACAAACGGGTAAGAAAAGGTAGTATTGCCAGACCATACATGATCAAAACAGGGAGCTGAGGTGGTTCAGCTGCAAGGTGTGAATGTCTATAGTTTGTAAAAAGCGGGTTAGACAAGGTGCGAATGCCCGACAATGTATGATCAAAAGAGGGAGTGGAGGTCTTCGGCTGCAAGGTCTGAATGTCCAACCATAATTTCTAAAAACCGGGTAAGAAAAGGCTCGAAAGCCCGACTATACACAATCAAAAGCGGGAGCGGGAGGTTTTCAGCTGCAAATCCTTCACTCAAACCAAGTGAAAACTGCTTTGTCCTTCATATTTATCAATGTCTAGATCGACTTCAACAAAGAACAACATTGTACTTTGCAGTAAAGAAAGAGCAAATCAAAAGTTTTAGGAATCCGAGAATAAGCTTATTTTCATGAGTTCTGCACGATTATTGATTTTACTATAAATGAATGCCTTCACTCAAACTATGTTAAAACTGCTTTGTACTTCATATTTATCAATGTCTAGATTGACTTCAACAAAGAACAACACTGGATTTTGCAGTAGAAGAAAGAGCAACACTGAAGGATCAGTAATGCGAGAATAAGCTTATTTTCATACGTTCTGCATGATTTGGGATTTTATGTATAAAATGAATTCCTTCACTCAAACCAAGTTAAAACTGCTTTGTCCTTCATATTTATCAATGTCTAGATTGACTTCAACAAAGAACAACACTGGATTTTGCAGTAGAAGAAAGAGCAACACTGAAGGATCAGTAATCCGAGAATAAGCTTATTTTCATACGTTCTGCATGATTTGGGATTTTATGTATAAAACGAATTCCTTCACTCAAACCAAGTTAAAACTGCTTTGTCCTTCATATTTATCAATGTCTAGATCGACTTCAACAAAGAACAACATTGTATTTTGCAGTAGAAGAAAAAGCAACACTGAAGGATCAGGAATCCGAGAATAAGCTTCTTTTCATACGTTCTGCATGATTTGGGATTTTATGTATAAAATGAATTCCTTCACTCAAACCAAGTTAAAACTGCTTTGTCCTTCATATTTATCAATGTCTAGATCGACTTCAACAAAGAACAACATTGTATTTTGCAGTAGAAGAAAAAGCAACACTGAAGGATCAGGAATCCGAGAATAAGCTTCTTTTCATACGTTCTGCATGATTTGGGATTTTATGTATAAAATGAATTCCTTCACTCAAACCAAGTGAAAACTGCTTTGTCCTTCATATTTATCAATGTCTAGATTTACTTCAACAAAGAACAACATTGTATTTTGCAGTAGTAGAAAGAGCAACACTTGAAGGAACAGGAATCCGAGAATAAGCTTATTTTCATACGTTCTGCATGATTTGGGATTTTATGTATAAAATGAATTCCTTTACTCAAACTATGTTAAAACTGCTTTGTCCTTCATATTTATCAATGTCTAGATTGACTTCAACAAAGAACAACATTGTATTTTGCAGTATAGGAAATAGCAACACTGAAGGATCAGGAATCCGAAAACACGCTTATTTTCATACGTTCTGCTTGATTTGGGATTTTGCTATAAAATTAATTCCTTCACTCAAACAAAGTGGAAACTGCTTTGTCCTTCATATTTATCAATGTCTATATCGATTTCAACAAAGAACAAGGCTGTATTTTGCAGTATAGGAAAGAGCAACACTGGAGGATCAGGAATCCGAGAATAAGCTTACTTTCATGAGTCCTGCACGATTTCGGATTTTCCTATAAAATGAATTGCTTTGCGCAAACCAAGTTAAAGTTGCCTTGTCCTTCATAGTTATCCATGTCTAAAATGTATCAAGCATAAAGTTCCTCATATTACCCTGAATGAGAAAGAAGCATCCCTTTGGTTGAGCAATACGTTCCTTTTGCGGAGTTATGCATGATTTCGGATTTTGCTATAAAGTTCATTCCTTCACACCTTTTTTTTTCACCGCATTTTATAGACTATGGTTGGAAATTTCAACCACTCTAATCCGAAGACCTCTCCTCCCGCTTTTGTTAATATATTTGAACTTTAGTTGGACATTCACCCCTTTTTTGCAGCTAAACCACCTCAACTCCCTGTTTTGATCATGTATGGTCAAGCATTACTACATTTTCTTACCCGTTTGTGAGTAATTATGGCTGGATATTCACACCTACTTGCAGCTGAAAACAATCTCTCTCGCTTTTAATTATGTTTGGATATTCGAACCTTTTCTTTACTGCTTTTTGCCAACTTTGGTCGGACGTTCACACCTTCTTGCAGCCGAACACCTCCGCTTCCGCTTTTGATGGTATATATTCGGGCATTCGCACCTTTTCTTACCAGCTTTTTACAAACGATGGTTGGACTTTCACACCTTCTTGTAGCCGAACAACTCCGCTCCCGCTATTGATTGTGTACAGTCGGGTATTTTAACCTTTTCTTACCCGCTTTTTACCAACTATGGTCGGACATTCACACCGTCTTACAGCGGAACATCTCCGCTCCCGCTTTTGATGGTGTATAGTCAGGCATTTGAACCTTTTCTTACCCGCTTTTTACAAACTATGGTCGGACATTCAAACCTTCTTGTAGCCGAAAACCTCTGCTCCCTCTTTTGATTATACATTGTCGGGCATTCGCACCTTATCTTACCCGCTTTTTACAAACTATAGTCAGACATTCACCCCTTGGTGCTGAACCACCTCAGCTCCCTGTTTTGATCATGTATGGTCTGGCAATGCTACCTTTTCTTACCCGTTTGTGAGTAATTATGGCTGGACATTCACACCTACTTGCAGTCAAACAGCTCTGCTCCCGCTCTTGATTATGTTTGGTTGGATATTCGAACCTTTTCTTAACTGCTTTTTACAAACTTTGGTTGGACGTTCACACCTTCTTGCAGCCGAACACCTCCGCATCCGCTTTTGATGGTATATATTCGGGCATTCGAACCTTTTCTTACCAGCTTTTTACAAACCATGGTTGGACTTTCACACCTTCTTGTAGCCGAAAAACTCCGCTCCCCCTATTGATTGTGTAAAGTCGGGTATTTTAACCTTTTCTTACCCACTTTTTACCAACTATTGTCGGACATTCACACCTTCTTACAGCGGAACACCTCCGCTCCCTCTTTTGAAGGTGTATGTTTGGGCATTCGAACCTTTTCTTACCCGCTTTTTACAAACTATGCTCGGACATTCAAACCTTCTTGTAGCCGAACACATCCACTCCTTCTTTTGATGATGTATGCTTGGGCATTCAAACCTACTTTTTGCCCGCTTTTCATTAATTTTGGGTGGACATTCACACCTTGTCACAGCCAAACACCTCCGCTCCCTGTTTTGATCATGTATGGTTGGACATTCGCACCTTGTCTCACCCGCTTTTTGCAAACTATGGTCGGCTGTTCACAGCTTCCTCTCCACCATACTTGTATGGTGGGATGTTCACACCCAGTTGCATCCGAAGACCTCCGCCCCCACTTTTGTTGATATTTAGTTGGTCATTCGCAGCTTACCCGCTTTTGGCAAACTATGGCCTTCTTGCAGCCAAACACCTCTGATCTCGCTTTTGATAATGTAAGGTTGGGCATTCAGACCTTGCTTCACCTGCTTTTCACCAAATATAGTCGGACATTCACACCTTCTTGCAGCCGAACACTTCCGCTCCACCTTTTAGTGTTCTATCACACCTTTTTTTCACCGAATTTTATAGATTATGGTTGGAAATTCTCAACCACTCTCATCCGAAGACCTCTCCTCCCGCTTTTGTTAATATATTTGAACTTTAGTCGGACATTCACACCTTCTTGCAGCTGAACCACCTCCGCTCCCTGTTTTGATCATGTATGGTCTGGCAATACTACCTTTTCTTACCCGTTTGTGAGTAATTATGGCTGGACATTTACACCTACTTGCAGCCGAACACCACCTCTCTCGCTTTTGATGATGTATGGACCGGCATTCTTACCTTTTCTAACACATTTTTCAGAAATTACGGTCGGAGATTCACACCTACTCACAGCCGAACAACTCCGCTCCCGCATTTGATGGTGTGCAGTCGGACATTCTCACCCTTTCTCATCAGCTTTTTGCAAATTATGATCTGACATTCACACCTACTTGCAGTCGAAAAGCTATGCTCCCGCTTTTGATTATGTTTGGTTGGACGTTCACACCTTCTTGTAGCCGAACACATTCACTCCTGCTTTTGATGATGTATGGTTGGGCATTCGCACCTTTTTTTTACCCATTTGTCAGGAATAATGGGTGGACATTCACACCTTCTTGCAGCTGAACACCTCCTCTCCCATTTATGATCATGTGCGGTTTGATTTTCGAAAATTTTCTTTCATGTTTTCTAGCAATTATTGATGGACATTTAGACCTTCTTGCAGCTGAACACCTCCGCTCCTGCTTTTGATTATACCTTGTCAGGCATTCGCACCATGTCTTACCCGCTTTTTACAAACTTTAGTCGAACATTTACACCTTTTTGCAGCCGAACACCACCTCTCTCGCTTTTGATGATGCATGGTCCGGCATTCTTTCCTTTTCTAACACATTTTTCATCAATTATGGTCGGACATTCACACCTACTCAGAGCCGAACACCTCCGCTCCCGCATTTGATGGTGTATAGTCGGGCATTCTCACCCTTTCTCATCAGCTTTTTGCAAATTATAATCTGACATTCACACCTGCTTTTGATAATGTATGGTTGGGCATTCGCACCTTTTTTTACCCATTTTTCAGGAATTATGGGTGGACATTCACACCTTCTTGCAGCTGAACACCTCCTCTCCTTCTTATGATCATGTGCGGATGATATTCGAAAATTTTCTTTCATGTTTTAAAGCAATTATTGATGGACACTCAGACCTTCTTGCAGCTGAACCACTCTGCTCCCGCTTTTGATGGTGTATAGTCGGGCTTTCGAGCCTTTCCTTCCCGGTTTTTACAAATTATGGTTGGACATTCAGACCTTCTTGCAGCCGAACACCTCCGCTCCCTCTTTTGATCATACATTGTCGGGCATTCGAACCTTTTCTTACCCGCTTTTTACAAACCATGGTTGGACATTCACACCTTCTTGTAGCCGAACAACTCCGCTCCCGCTATTGATTGTGTACAGTCGGGTATTTTAACCTTTTCTTACCCGCTTTTTACCAACTATGGTCGGACATTCACACCTTCTTACAGCGGAACACCTCCGCTCCCTCTTTTGATGGTGTATGTTCGGGCAGTCAAACCTTTTCTTACCTGCTTTTTACAAACTATGGTCAGACATTCAACCCTTCTTGGAGCCGAACACATCCACTCCTGCTTTTGATTATGTATAGTTAGGCATTCGCACCTTTTCTTACCCATTTTTCAGAAATTATGGGTGTACATTCACACCTTCTTGCAGCCGAACACCTCTGCTCCCTCTTTTGATCATACATTTTCGGGCATTCGCACCTTTTCTTACCCGCTTTTTACAAACCATAGTCGGACTTTCACATCTTTTAGTAGCCGAACAACTCCGCTCCCGCTATTGATTGTGTACAGTCGGGTATTTTAACCTTTTCTTACCCGCTTTTTACCAACTATGGTCGGACATTCACACCTTCTTACAGCGGAACACCTCCGCTCCCTCTTTTGATGGTGTATGTTCGGGCAGTCAAACATTTTCTTACCTGCTTTTTACAAACTATGGTCAGACGTTCAAACCTTCTTGTAGCCGAACATATCCACTCCTGCTTTTGATGATGTATGGTTGGGCATTCGAACCTACTTGTTGCCCGCTTTTCATTAATTATGGGTGGACATTCACACCTTGTCTCAGCCAAGCCATGTTTTGATCATGTATGGTTTGACATTCGCACCTTTGCTTACCTTCTTTTTATACTGATTGCTCAAGATTAAGTTGTTCTTTCTCAAACTACAAAATTCTTTTAATTGTTGAAACTTGATTTGAAGTGGATAAATAAGGAAGACAAACAGTTTTAAGTCAGGCTGATAGCAATTAATTTTATAGCAAAATCTGTATTTCGTCATTTGTCGAGAGATGCTTATTGCTGAAGAAGTTCTTTCTCATTCTACAAAGTACAACGTTGTTTATCATTGAAACTTGATTATACATGAATAAATATGAAGGACAAAGCAGTCTTAACTTGGTTTGAGTTAAGGAATTCGTTTTATAGGAGAATCTGAATTCGTGCATAACTCGTAAAATAGAGCTTATTTTCGGATTCCTAAAGAATGAGTCTGGTTCTTTCTCATAATACAAAGTTTGTTGTTTATTGTTGAAACTTCATCAGACCGTTAGATATAGTCGGACTCACCTCGACGCATGGCTTGGGATCTGGAACCAGTACTCTTGAGAGGGGTTGGACTCTCTTCCACTCTGGAGTTGCCCGTGGTGAGAGGCGCAGAGCAGGTGTGGGCATACTTATTGCCCCCCGGCTGTGTGCCAGTACATTGGGGTTTACCCCAGTGAACGAGAGGGTAGCCTCCCTCCGCCTTGGGTGGGGGGACGAGTCCTGACTGTTGTTTGTGCCTATGCGCCAAACAGCAGTTCAGAGTACCTACCCTTTTTGGAGTCTCTGGGGGAGGCACTGGAGAATGCTCCTACCGGAGACTCCCTCATTCTGCTGGGGGACTTCAATGCTCACGTGGGCAATGACAGTGAGACCTGGAGGGGTGTGATTGGGAGGAACGGCCCCCCCGATCTGAATCAGAGTGGTGTTATGTTGTTGGACTTCTGTGCCAGTCATAGACTGTCCATAACGAACACCATGTTCAGGCATAAGGGTGTCCATATGTGCACTTGGCACCAGGACACCCTTGGCCGCAGTTCGATGATCGACTTTGTGGTTGTATCATCGGACTTGCGGCCGTATGTCCTGGACACTCGGGTGAAGAGAGGGGCGGAGCTGTCAACTGATCACCACCTGGTGGTGAGTTGGCTCCACTGTTGGGGGAGGATGCCGATCAGACCTGGCAGGCCCAAACGTATTGTGAGGGTCTGCTGGGAGCGTTTGTCAGAATCCCCCGTCAGAAGGAGCTTTAACTCCCACCTCCGGCAGAGCTTCAACCATATTTGAGGTGGGGGACATTGAGTCCGAATGGGTCATGTTCCGTGACTCCATTGCCGAGGCAGCTGGTCGGAGTTGTGGCCGTAAGGTGGTCGGTGCCTGTCGTGGCGGCAACCCTCGAACCTGCTGGTGGACACCAGTGGTGAGGGAAGCCGTCAAGCTGAAGAAGGAGTCCTATCAGGTCTTTTTGGCCAGTGGGACCCTGGAAGAAGCTGATAGGTACCGACGGGCCAGACAGGCCACGGCTTCGGCGGTTGCTGAGGCAAAAACTCGGGCCTGGGAGGAGTTCGGTGAGACCATGGAGAACGATTTCCGGACGGCCTCGAAAAGATTCTGGTCCACCATCCGGCGTCTCAGGGGGGGGGAGCGGCTCACAGTCAACACTGTTTACAGTGGGGACGGGGCTTTGCTGACCTCAACTAGGGATGTTGTGAGTCGGTGGGGGGAGTACTTCGAGGAACTCCTCAATCCTACCAACACGTGCTCGGAAGAGGCAGAGTCGGAGAGCTCGGAGACGGGGCCTCCCATTTCTGGGGCTGAGGTTGCCGAGGTGGTTAAAAAGCTCCTCGGTGGCAAGGCCCCGGGGGTGGATGAGGTCCGACCTGAGTTTCTCAAGGCTCTGGATGTTGTAGGGCTGTCTTGGCTGACACGCCTCTGCAGTATCGCGTGGACATCGGGGACAGTGCCTCTGGACTGGCAGATTGGGGTGGTGGTCCCCCTCTTTAAAAAGGGGGACCGGAGGGTGTGTTCCAACTATAGGGGTATCACACTCCTCAGCCTCCCTGGTAAGGTCTATTCGGGGGTATTGGAGAGGAGGATCCGTCGGATAATCGAGCCTCGGATTCAGGAGATGCAGTGTGGCTTTCGTCCTGGCCGTGGAACAGTGGACCAGCTCTATACCCTCGGCAGGATCCTGGAGGGTGCATGGGAGTTTGCCCAACCAGTCTACATGTGTTTTGTGGACTTGGAGAAAGCGTTCGACCGTGTCCCTCGTGGAGTCCTGTGGGGGGTGCTCCGGGAATATGGAGTGCCGGACCCCTTGATAGGGGCCGTTCGGTCTCTGTATGACCGGTGCCAGAGTTTGGTCCGCATTGCCGGCAGTAAGTCGGATACGTTTCCGGTGAGAGTTGGACTCCGTCAGGGCTGCCCTTTGTCACCGATTCTGTTCCTAACTTTTATGGACAGAATTTCTAGGCGGAGCCAGGGCGTTGAGGGTGTCCCATTTGGCGACCTCAGAATCGGGTCTCTGCTTTTTGCAGATGATGTGGTTCTGTTAGCGTCGTCAGGCCGTGACCTTCAGCTCTCACTGGAGTGATTCGCAGCTGAGTGTGAAGCGGCTGGGATGAGAATCAGCACCTCCAAATCCGAGACTATGGTTCTCAGCCGGAAAAGGGTGGAATGCTCTCTCCGGGTCGGGAATGAGATCCTTCCCCAAGAGGAGGAGTTCAAGTATCTCGGGGTCTTGTTCACGAGTGACGGACGAATGGAGCGGGAGATTGACGGGCGGATCGGTGCGGCGCCTGCAGTGTTGCAGGCTCTGCACCGACCCGTCGTTGTGAAGAGGGAGCTGAGCCAGAAGGCGAAGCTCTCTACTTACTGGTCAATCTACGTTCCCATCCTCACCTATGGTCACGAGTTGTGGGTAGTGACCGAAAGAACAAGATCGCGAATACAAGCGGCCGAAATGGGTTTCCTCCGCAGGGTGTCTGGGCTCTCCCTTAGAGATAGGGTGAGAAGCTCAGTCATCCGGGAGGGGCTCGGAGTAGAACCGCTGCTCCTCCGCATTGAGAGGAGTCAGATGAGGTGGCTCGGGCATCTGGTTAGGATGCCCCCTGGGCGCCTCCCTGGGGAGGTGTTCCGGGCACGTCCCACTGGGAGGAGACCCCGGGGGAGACCCAGGACACGTTGGAGAGACTATGTCTCTCGGCTGGCCTGGGAACGCCTCGGGGTCCCCCCGGAAGAGCTGGAGGAAGTGGCCGGGGACAGAGACGTCTGGGTTTCTCTGCTCAAGCTGCTGCCCCCGCGACCCGACCCCCGGATAAGCGGCAGATGATGGATGGATATATCCTCCACCAACCAGACTTACAACCCCCGACTAGGGTAGCAGAATTTCTAAGCATCTGTACCCCAAAACTACTATCAAAAATATATAAATTATTGTCTAAGATAGATGACACAATGTCTCTTCCATCCTCAAAATGGGAGGCAGATTTATCCATCAGTTCTGGTCATAGCTTCTAACCACAAATATGTTTGAACACCTTCATAAAGACTCGAAATCCTAATTTACAGCTCATACAATACAAAATCCTTCATAGAACACACTATACAGGACAAAGGATGTTCAGGATGGGTCTAACACACTCAAACATCTGCTCACATTGCACAGATAACACACCTGATGATTATGCACACGCTTTGTGGTTTTTCTGCACCTGTCCAGAAGTTCTGGCTTGAAGTCTGTGAGGACCTATCAACATGGCTAAAGTGTAGCAGCCCTGCATGCCCCACACTGTGCATACTGGGTGACTTAGACAACATCAACATGGAAATTAACTCAGCACACATGGTTGTCACAGTGTTATGTATCGCAAAGAAAACTATTCTCATGAACTGGAAAGCGAAGAACAATCTGTGTATTAACCAGTTTAGAAATTTTCTTTTAGATTATATTAGCATGGAAACAATGTCTGCCTCCTCAAAACATCAATTGGCTGAATTTCATTCTCTCTGGTCCCCTCTGATTAGTTTTATCACATAGTGGTGGTGGTGGGTTGCTGGGTGATGGTGGGTCTCAGGCCCGGGCTGCTGCGACTGGTGTGACCGGGTGGTTTGTTTGTTTGTTTTTTGATGTCGTTTGTTTGTTTTTTGTAGAGGTCCTCCTGGGTGGGGTTGGGTTGAGTGGGGTGGGGCGGGATGGGTACCTTCTGGGGGTACAGTAGCTCCCAGAATATGGTCGCTGCAGGCCCCGAGCCTGGTGGACATCAGGCCCTCCTGCCCATTGTTGGCTCCCAGGTAGCGGGGATGCCTATTGCAGCCAGTCCCTGGCTGCCCTCTCTGGGGGAGAGTAGTTCCCCGGTATATATCCCAATACCCCTCTCCCTTCTGGCTCCTGTACACAGCACACACTCACACATGAAGGGTTTTGGGGGCGTGTGTGTTCGGTGGGGTGTAGTGGATGGGGCCACGTAGGTGGTCCCCTTTGGTTGCACTCTGCAGTTCCCTACCCCTGTTTTAATTACACCTTAGACATTACTACTTATCAAACACACTCACACACACACATTAGGTCTTGGGGGGTGGTTACACTGAGTGGCATCTGGTGGGCGGGGCTCTTTGGGTATGTAGGCTGCCCAGAGTGCCGCGCTCCCAGTTCTACAAGTTTGGCTGCCCCTCAATTTTAATTGCTCACTATTAGAAAATATTGAAGAGCCAGAAGGGTGAGGGGAGGGGTCTTCTTCGCACACCCCTGCTTCCTGGTGTCTGCTCGGGGCAGGAGGATTAATTAATTGTTCTGCTGGTTCGGGGTCTGTGGTGGCTGGGGGGTTGCTGGCCTCCTGATGTGCCCGCTGCACTACACCCCAGCAGAGTCGAGGGAGGTAGGATGTGTGGATGTATGGGACGTGAAAGTGTGTGTGGTAATGATTGGGCCTGGATCTGGGACTTGCTGTCGCCTGGCCTGCCTGTGTTTCTCCCGATGGGGCATCAGCGTTGCCTCTCCCCACTGCTCGCGACTTCACCCACCTGTGGGCACGTCTTGACTACCAGGGCACTTGGCCAGGGGCGCTGGGGCAGGCGCTGACCCACTTTGTGGCTGTCTGGGGCGCTTGGCCCTCCTGGGTATTGGGTGGGGCCTCTGCCGGGGGGTTTGGGGGCGCTCGGGCTCCTGGGGCCCAGGTCCAGTGCACGGCCCATGTCTGGGCGGCTGGGGCCTGGCGGGGTCGGTGGGCTGTTACCCCTGGTTCCCGGAGTGCCTCTGCCCTATGCTTATGGGGGCTCTTTCCGGGGGCTTCCTCTGCAGTCTTCTGGGTGGATGCGTGGTTGCCCCTGCGGTGGGCTGCCTGGGTTCTGTGCTCTGTGGGGGCTGCTGGTGGCCTGGGTCTTGTGGCCCTCTCTGCCTGCTTCTGATTGCTTGGGGGGGGCTGTGGATTGTGGCCCTGTACGCTTATACACTCATAACTAAGCACGGTTATCATGTAGGTCCTGTGCCATGGGTGTTGCATGTTCTCACACACACACACACACATTCATTGGTCCAGTAGCATGGTCACTAAGCAGTTGATGTATTATCATGTCGTCTCAGGTCATCTATATCCACAGCTGCGTTGTATGCGATTGCCGCTTCTTGTGCTTGTTTTTGTTTGTTTGTGTGTTTGTTTTTTCTCTGCTTGTCTGCTTTCAGGTGCTCCTGGTGGCGCTAAGGCTGGATTCCCCTCATAGGCCATGGATTGTTGTCTGTTTTGTTTTTTACAGGTGTAGCAGCTGGTTGTCTGTTTTTTGTTTCTATTTTTGTTCTGTTTCCTCTTCTTTCCTCTTCTTCTTTCCTTGTCCCCCAGTCCGGTTCAGTTCAGTTCATGTCATATATTGTAAACAGAAATAAATAAATGGGCATCAAGGGGAGCTTTACATTTATAAAACTTCCCTTGGCAAAACAAATCTGTTTGGCATCAAAGGTATTCAGACTACAATTCTTCTGACATAATGCTGAACAGGACAAGGGGAAAAAAAAGTAAAGAAGACAGTTCTGCCGAAAGCCAGGGATAAACCTGTTCTAAGTTCTATACTTTTTAAAAGGGGCGTGTTTATCAACTATGGAATTAGAAGATTTACAAAAATGGTCAAGTGCTAGATCTTCATCTGGGATTTTAATAGTGTCAGTAACTATTCAACAGATCAGTTAAAAAAAAGCCTGCTCATGGAGATGTTTCAGGATCTGGATACCAAGCGTGGACCTAATGTTTTCATTTTTGCAATTCTGATACAGGCTATTGAGCAGTGATTACTAACACCAAGTTCAGATACTGCGGATTTTCTACCTTTGATTTGTTAAGATTGAGCCAATCAGGGACAACCTTGAAGGATCTCTTTGGTTTTGTAGGATCAGTAATTACCTGAGAAAGGTTGATATTGGTACACACCTTTTTTAGATGATCAGAGGCAGAGTTCAACTTGTTTAAATTAAAATTGCCACACAGAGATTGGGTTTAGGCCACATGCACACAGAATGACATCAACAAATATAAGAAATATTAAACATTTACACATAGATTTTTGAATACATGTAGAGGAATGATACTTTGAAATGTGCTCATTGCGGAGTTATGATCAGTTGAGTAATGAAGGTTGAACTATTCTAGGAAAGAGGTTCTATTCCCAGCATCATGATGGACACTCCTGATATAGAAGGTTTCGCTAACGCATTGGAATTGTTTTACTATTTTCATATGCATGTGCAATGAAGAATTGCTTGCTGCTGATAAATGCAAAGAAGAACAGCTTACACATAGATGCTCACATATAGGCTGCTGAATGCAATGAAGACCTGCTTATCAAGTAAAGTTCAATGTCAATGTGTAATATTCAATTAGGATTTGCAAAACAGTGAAGTTAAACAATGAATGGGTCCATAGTCGGTATGAGAAGACTACAGGAATATTTACCTGGGTGTACGTTCAAACAGAGATGAGAAAATTGCGATAAATAATTGTTTGTTTGTTTGTTAGTATGTATAGGAATGTTATGTGTATAAACTGTGTTGAGTTATAGTTACTCAGTAGTGTCTCAGTGAAACAACCGACGGGGGAAGCCTTGCGGTGACAACAAAAGCAGTGTTTTACTGATCAGTCAAGTTGCTCCAGTGTACTCCATACAAACTGGTTGGCTACTGAAGGGATAGAAAATGGGGAATACTTGTTTTAAAGCAAACAAGGAATTAGATGGGAAAAATACATGTTTTAACGGGACCCAGACAATATTAAATACTCAGACAGATGGGAGAAGAAGTGTAGTTTTGTAGGAAATCACAAAATTATTACATAGAATTAGTGAAATCAATTTAAGAATGCCTTTCTGAAGAGCTGTTTACCACAGATGAGCAGCTTTGCGACCAAGCACATTGTAGATCGCTTTACTGCCAAAATGATCTAATTTAATGGATTGGTTTAGACATGCATAACAGCATTTTAAGAACAAAGAGAGAAACAAAAAGGGACAACGCTTCATGGTGGAAGGTGATGTATAAATAACTGTGTATATGATGAAGGGGGTGGCAACACCCATTCCGAAATCCCGCCATTCCGACATCCCGCTATTCCGACATCCCGCTATTCTGACGTTCAAATGTCCCACCATTCCGACAAGGCTTTCCGTATAAGGAAATGTGTGTTACTCAACAGGTGAGTCCCTTCTTTCTGTTCATGCAATTTATATGTTTAACACATGTTTATAGACAAGCGTTATTAAAAACACAAAGTCTGGAGGAGGAGAAGCAGTCCGCGGTGGTTTTCAATCACACACTCCAATGCCACTTGTTTCAACTTCCGAAAATTTAATCCAGGAAAAAAAGGCTTACAAACATGGACCAAAACGGCTCCATAACACTCACAAGAATCCAAAAGAAACGAAAGTTAACTAAAAGAAAGCAAATAAACAGTATGAAGTGGTCAAAATTGGTTTTACGCATGCCTATGTGCGTCTGGCACATGCGTCTTCGGGCTCTCCCACGTTGGTTTGTGGATGAAAGCTATATGTTCAGCTGTAATGTCATGTAAAAACAATCTCTACATGACATTTACTCCCAGGTGTGACCAGTTAGGTCCTTAAGATATCAACAGGCTGTATAAAGCTACAACCGTTGCGGCTGTGTGTTTGGAGTGAGTACTCATAAATCACGTGAATAACATGAATAAACGTTTTTACTGAATTTTGTTGTGTTTTATACGTTCTATGCTGTCATTTCTCTCTTCTCCTATTGGCAAGGCAAGGCAGAGTGCTCGCAACTGTGTCCTGTGCAGTAGCCGTGATATCTGTAATTGCAATTATTACTTTTGCATATGATGACAGCGTGCAAAAGACGCATGGGCTCTGTGGAGAGCTCCGCTCCAGCTGGCTGCTGTGACAGCTCACTGACACTGTATTTCTGCTTAATCAGTTTCAGTCTCGCCAGAGTTACATTAATATCTGTATTTTTATATTTGAAATTCAGGGGATTTTGATAATAGATTATTAAAGTTTGTTTGCGAGGCTGTGGCCTCTGCATGTGCAAAGCTTGTGCGCCAAACTTTAGGGCGTATTTGCGCCGGCATATCATTAGTGCAAAATGTTTTTGGTAAAAAATAGGCTATTAAAAGGAACTGTCGGAATGGCGGTATGTTAAAAAAAACAAAAAACATACCGCCATTCCGACCATAGGAGGAAAAAAGTGTCGGAATGGTGGGACGTTTGATAAAAAATTAAGTGTCGCCATTCCGACAATTGGAGACCCATGTCGGAATGGCGAGATGTCGGAATGGCAGCATGTAACCATGATGAAGGAGAGACCATTTGAGCAGCACAGCCATTTCGCAGCACAGGGACAGCAGTCCAAGTTACAGGATCTCCCACGTGGTATCACCTGTCACATTGTGTCAAGGCATCAAAAGAAGAAAAAATCACCAAACTCAAGTACAAAAAGACAAAGACTCCGGTGAACGAAGACAGAGGACTGACAAACCAGAAATACAAAAGGATTCTCGATATCAAGATCCAGAAGAAGAGGCTAACAATGCCACGAACACTTACGATGCTGGGAATGATGCCAGCAATGAACAGAGAAGAAGATTCAGTGTCATCAATCTGCATTAGGTGCCTCTAATGCGGGGGTGAATATAGAATCCTCAACGATTACAACGTCTCTGGGAACTGTGACAACAACAAGGTTTAAACCATTTTGATATATATTGTAACCTATTGTCTAAGGAATAGTGCTGAAAATGAGGTAAATCTAATCCACCACTGTCCTTGGTCTTCTGTAGGGTTTTTAAACTAATACGTGGTGGTTTGTTTTTCCACAGAAATTTGGAGATGCATGAATCTAGTGACTTAAACCAAGTAGCAGATGGTTTTATGGGGATCATTGAGAACAAATAGTTAACTTTTGGTAGAATCATCATTTTAATGGATGTAACTCTCCCCATAAGTGATATAGGTAAGGACTTCCAACGAGAGATCGTCCTCTACTGTCTTTAATAATTGCACATAATTTAGCTTTGTTAGCTCTGAGAGCCTGGAGGAAATGTTTATGCCTAAATATCTAATATTTCCTGACTGTAAAGTGATCGCAGGTATATTATGGACCCTACAGTTAATGGGCAGAACTGTGGTCTTAGACCAGTTGATAGAGTAGTCAGAAAGTGCTGAGACTTTATTTATGAGTGTGATCGTGTGACTGAGAGACGTCTGTGAGTTCTGAAGGAAAAGTAATACATCATCAGCATAAAGACTTATTTTATGCTCAATATTTTGGGATTAATTACTCACAAACGGGTAAGAAAAGGTCGTATTGCCAGACCATACATGATCAAAACAGGGAGCGGAGGTGGTTCAGCTGCAAGGTGTGAATGTCTGACTATAGTTTGTAAAAAGCGGGTAAGATAAGGTGCGAATGCCCGACAATGTATGATCAAAAGAGGGAGCGGAGGTTTTCGGCTGCAAGAAGGTCTGAATGTCCACCCAAAATTCCTGAAAAATGGGTAAAAAAAGGGTGCGAATGCCAAACCATACATCATCAAAAGCAGGAGTGGATGTGTTCGGCTACAAGAAGATTTGAATGTCCATCAATAATTGCTTTAAAACATGAAAGAAAATTTTCGAATATCAAACCGCACATGATCATAAGCGGGAGAGGAGTTGTTCAGCTGCAAGAAGGTGTGAATGTCCACCCATAATTACTGAAAAATGGGTAAGAAAAGGTGAAAATGCCCAACCATACATCATCAAAAGCAGGAGTGGATGTGTTCGGCTACAAGAAGGTTTGAATGTCCGACCATAGTTTGTAAAAAGCGGGTAAGAAAAGGTTCGAATGCCCGAACATAGACCATCAAAAGAGGGAGCGGAGGTGTTCCGCTGTAAGAAGATGTAGATGTCCGACCATAGTTGGTAAAAAGCGGTTAAGAAAAGGTTAAAATACCCGACTGTACACAATCAATAGCGGGAGCGGAGTTGTTTGGCTACAAGAAGGTGTGAAAGTCCGACCACGGTTTGTAAAAAGCGGGTAAGAAAAGGTTCGAATGCCCGAATATATACCATCAAAAGTGGAAGTGGATGTGTTCGGCTGCAAGAAGGTGTGAACGTCCGACCAAAGTTTGTAAAAAGCAGTTAAGAAAAGGTTCGAATATCCAACCAAACATAATCAAAAGCGGGAGCAGAGCTGTTCGACTGCAAGTAGGTGTGAATGTCAGATCATAATTTGCAAAAAGCTGATGAGAAAGGGTGAGAATGCCCGGCTATACACCATCAAATGCGGGAGCGGAAGTGTTCGGCTGTGAGTAGGTGTGAATGTCCGACCATAATTGCTGAAAAATGTGTTAGAAGAGACTAGAATGCTGGACAATACATCATCAAATGCGGGAGCGGAGTTGTTCGGCTGTGAGTAGGTGTGAATCTCCGAGCATAGTTTGTAAAAAGGGGGTAAGAATAGGTTCGAATGCCCGAACATACACTATCAAAACAGGGAGCTGAGGTGGCTCAGCTGCAAGGTGTGAATGTCTGACTATAGTTTGTAAATAAGGTGCGAATGCCCAACAATTTATAATCAAAAGAGGGAACGGAGGTTTTCGGCTACAAGAAGGTTTCAATGTCCGACCATAGTTTGTAAATAGCGGGTAAGAAAAGGTTCAAATGCCTGACTATACACCATCAAAAGCGCGGAGCGGAGGTGTTCCGCTGTAAGACGGTGTGAATGTCCGACCATAGTTGGTAAAAAGCAGGTAAGAAAAGGTTAAAATACCCGACTGTACACAATCAATAGCGGGAGCGGAGGTGTTCGGCTGCAAGAAGGTCTGAATGTCCAACCATAATTTGTAAAAACCGGGAAGGAAAGGCCCGAAAGCCCGACTATACACCATCAAAAGCGGGAGCAGAGTGGTTCAGCTGCAAGAAGGTCTGAATGTCCATCAATAATTGCTTTAAAACATGAAAGACAATTTTCGAATATCATCCGCACATGATCATAAGAAGGAGAGGAGGTGTTCAGCTGCAAGAAGGTGTGAATGTCCACCCATAATTCCTGAAAAATGGGTAAAAAAAGGTGCGAATGCCCAACCATACATTATCAAAAGCAGGTGTGAATGTCAGATCATAATTTGCAAAAAGCTGATGAGAAAGGGTGAGAATGCCCGACTATACACTATCAAATGCGGGAGCGGAGGTGTTCGGCTCTGAGTAGGTGTGAATGTCCGACCATAATTGCTGAAAAATGTGTTAGAAAAGGAAAGAATGCCGGACCATACATCATCAAAAGCGAGAGAGGTGGTGTTCGGCTGCAAAAAGGTGTAAATGTTCGACTAAAGTTTGTAAAAAGCGGGTAAGACATGGTGCGAATGCCTGACGAGGTATGATCAAAAGCAGGAGCGGAGGTGTTCGGCTGCAAGAAGGTCTAAATGTCCATCAATAATTGCTAGAAAACATGAAAGAAAATTTTCGAAAATCAAACCGAACATGATCAAAAGCAGGAGTGGATGTGTTCGGCTACAAGAAGGTGTGAACGTCCAACCAAAGTTTGTAAAAAGCAGTTAAGAAAAGGTTTGAATATCCAACCAAACATAATCAAAAGCGGGAGCATAGCTTTTCGACTGCAAGTAGGTGTGAATGTCAGATCATAATTTCCAAAAAGCTGATGAGAAAGGGTGAGAATGTCCGACTGCACACCATCAAATGCGGGAGCGGAGTTGTTCGGCTGTGAGTAGGTGTGAATCTCCGACCGTAATTTCTGAAAAATGTGTTAGAAAAGGTAAGAATGCCGGTCCATACATCATCAAAAGCGAGAGAGGTGGTGTTCGGCTGCAAGTAGGTGTGAATGTCCAGCCATAATTACTCACAAACGGGTAAGAAAAGGTAGTATTGCCAGACCATACATGATCAAAACAGGGAGCGGAGGTGGTTCAGCTGCAAGAAGGTGTGAATGTCCGACTAAAGTTCAAATATATTAACAAAAGCGGGAGGAGAGGTCTTCGGATGAGAGTGGTTGAGAATTTCCAACCATAATCTATAAAATTCGGTGAAAAAAAGGTGTGATAGAACACTAAAAGGTGGAGCGGAAGTGTTCGGCTGCAAGAAGGTGTGAATGTCCGACTATATTTGGTGAAAAGCAGGTGAAGCAAGGTCTGAATGCCCAACCTTACATTATCAAAAGCGAGATCAGAGGTGTTTGGCTGCAAGAAGGCCATAGTTTGCCAAAAGCGGGTAAGCTGCGAATGACCAACTAAATATCAACAAAAGTGGGGGTGGAGGTCTTCGGATGCAACTGGGTGTGAACATCCCACCATACAAGTATGGTGGAGAGGAAGCTGTGAACAGCCGACCATAGTTTGCAAAAAGCGGGTGAGACAAGGTGCGAATGTCCAACCATACATGATCAAAACAGGGAGCGGAGGTGTTTGGCTGTGACAAGGTGTGAAAGTCCACCCAAAATTAATGAAAAGCGGGCAAAAGGTAGGTTTGAATGCCCAAGCATACATCATCAAAAGAAGGAGTGGATGTGTTCGGCTACAAGAAGGTTTGAATGTCCGAGCATAGTTTGTAAAAAGCGGGTAAGAAAAGGTTCGAATGCCCAAACATACACCATCAAAAGAGGGAGCGGAGGTGTTCCGCTGTAAGAAGGTGTGAATGTCCGACCATAGTTGGTAAAAAGTGGGTAAGAAAAGGTTAAAATACCCGACTGTACACAATCAATAGGGGGAGCAGAGCTGTTCGACTGCAAGTAGGTGTGAATGTCCAGCCATAATTACTCACAAACGGGTAAGAAAAGGTAGTATTGCCAGACCATACATGATCAAAACAGGGAGCTGAGGTGGTTCAGCACCAAGGTGTGAATGTCTGACTATAGTTTGTAAAAAGCGGGTAAGATAAGGTGCGAATGCCCGACAATGTATAATCAAAAGAGGGAGCAGAGGTTTTCGGCTACAAGAAGGTTTCAATGTCCGACCATAGTTTGTAAAAAGCGGGTAAGAAAAGGTTCAAATGCCTGACTATACACCATCGGGAGCGGAGATGTTCCGCTGTAAGACGGTGTGAATGTCCGACCATAGTTGGTAAAAAACGGGTAAGAAAAGGTTAAAATACCCGACTGTACACAATCAATAGCGGGAGCGGAGTTGTTCGGCTACAAGAAGGTGTGAAAGTCCAACCAAAGTTGGCAAAAAGCAGTAAAGAAAAGGTTCGAATATCCAAACATAATTAAAAGCGAGAGAGATTGTTTTCAGCTGCAAGTAGGTGTGAATATCCAGCCATAATTACTCACAAACGGGTAAGAAAATGTAGTATTGCTTGACCATACATGATCAAAACAGGGAGTTGAGGTGGTTTAGCTGCAAAAAAGGGGTGAATGTCCAACTAAAGTTCAAATATATTAACAAAAGCGGGAGGAGAGGTCTTCGGATTAGAGTGGTTGAAATTTCCAACCATAGTCTATAAAATGCGGTGAAAAAAAAAGGTGTGAAGGAATGAATTTTATAGCAAAATCCGAAATCATGCATAACTCCGCAAAAGGAACGTATTGCTCAACCAAAGGGATGCTTCTTTCTCATTCAGGGTAATATGAGGAACTTTATGCTTGATACATTTTAGACATGGATAACTATGAAGGACAAAGCAATTTTAACTTGGTTTGAGCAAAGCAATTCATTTTATAGGAAAATCCGAAATCGTGCAGGACTCATGAAAGTAAGCTTATTCTCGGATTCCTGATCCTCCAGTGTTGCTCTTTCCTATACTGCAAAATACAGCCTTGTTCTTTGTTGAAATCGATATAGACATTGATAAATATGAAGGACAAAGCAGTTTCCACTTTGTTTGAGTGAAGGAATTAATTTTATAACAAAATCCTAAATCAAGCAGAACGTATGAAAATAAGCTTATTCTCGGATTCCTGTTCCTTCAGTGTTGCTCTTTCTACTACTGCAAAATACAATGTTGTTCTTTGTTGAAGTCGATCTAGACATTGATAAATATGAAGGACAAAGCAGTTTTAGCTTGGTTTGAGTGAAGGAATTCATTTTATACATAAAATCCCAAATCATGCAGAACGTATGAAAATAAGCTTATTCTCGGATTACTGATCCTTCAGTGTTGCTCTTTCTTCTACTGCAAAATCCAGTGTTGTTCTTTGTTGAAGTCAATCTAGACATTGATAAATATGAAGGACAAAGCAGTTTTAACTTGGTTTGAGTGAAGGAATTCATTTTATACATAAAATCCCGAATCACGCAGAACGTATGAAAATAAGCTTATTCTCGGATTCCTAAAACTTTTGATTTGCTCTTTCTTTACTGCAAAGTACAATGTTGTTCTTTGTTGAAGTCGATCTAGACATTGATAAATATGAAGGACAAAGCAGTTTTCACTTGGTTTGAGTGAAGGATTTGCAGCTGAAAACCTCCCGCTCCCACTTTTGATTGTGTATAGTCGGGCTTTCGAGCCTTTTCTTACCCGGTTTTTAGAAATTATGGTAGGACATGGTTCGACCTTGCAGCCGAAGACCTCCACTCCCTCTTTTGATCATACAGTGTCGGGCATTAGCACCTTTTCTTACCCGCTTTTTACAAACTATAGTCAGACATTCACACCTTGCAGCTGAACCACCTCAGCTCCCTGTTTTGATCATGTATGGTCTGGCAATACTACCTTTTCTTTCCCGTTTGTGAGTAATTATGGCTGGACATTCACACCTACTTGCAGTCGAACAGCTCTGCCCCCGCTTTTGATGGTATATATTCGGGCATTCGAACCTTTTCTTAACTGCTTTTTGCAAACTTTGGTAGGACGTTCACACCTTCTTGCAGCCGAACACCTCCGCTTCCGCTTTTGATGGTATATATTCGGGCATTCGAACCTTTTCTTAGCAGCTTTTTACAAACCATGGTTGAACTTTCACACCTTCTTGTAGCCGAACACCTCCGCTCCCGCTTTTGATGGTGTATAGTCAGGCATTTGAACCTTTTCTTACCCGCTTTTTACAAACTATGGTCGGACATTCAAACCTTCTTGTAGCCGAAAACATCCGCTCCCTCTTTTGATCATACATTGTCGGGCATTCGCACCTTTTCTTACCCGTTTTTACAAACCATGGTCGGACTGTCACACATTCTTGTAGCCAAACACATCCGCTCCCGCTATTGATTGTGTACAGTCGGGTATTTTAACCTTTTCTTACCCGTTTTTTACCAACTATGGTCGGACATTCACACCTTACAGCGGAACACCTCCGCTCCCTCTTTTGATGGTGTATGTTTGGGCATTCGAACCTTTTCTTACCCGCTTTTTACAAACTATGCTCGGACATTCAAACCTTCTTGTAGCCGAACACATCCACTCCTGCTTTTGATGATGTATGGTTGGGCATTCAAACCTACTTGTTGCCCGCTTTTCATTAATTTTGGGTGGACATTCACACCTTGTCACAACCAAACACCTCCGCTCCCTGTTTTGATCATGTATGGTTGGACATTCGCACCTTTTCTCACCCGCTTTTTGCCAACTATGGTCGGCTGTTCACAGCTTCCTCTCCACCATACTTGTATGGTGGGATATTCACACCCACTTGCATCCGAAGACCTTTTGTTTATATTTAGTCGGTCATTCGCAGCTTACCCGTTTTTGGCAAACTATGGCCTTCATGCAGACAAACACCTCTGATCTCGCTTTTGATGATGTAAGGTTGGGCATTCAGACCTTGCTTCACCTGCTTTTCACCAAATATAGTCGGACATTCACACCTTCTTGCAGCCGAACACTTCCGCTCCACGTTTTAGTGTTCTATCACACCTTTTTTTTCACCGCATTTTATAGATTATGGTTGGAAATTCTCAACCACTCTCATCCGAAGACCTCTCCTCCCGCTTTTGTTAATATATTTGAACTTTAGTCGGACATTCACACCTTCTTGCAGCTGAACCACCTCCGCTCCCTCTTTTGATCATACATTGTCGGGCATTAGCACCTTTTCTTACCCGCTTTTTACAAACTATAGTCAGACATTCACACCTTGCAGCTGAACCACCTCAGCTCCCTGTTTTGATCATGTATGGTCTGGCAATACTACCTTTTCTTACCCGTTTGTTAGTAATTATGGCTGGACATTCACACCTACTTGCCGCCGAACACCACCTCTCCCGCTTTTGATGATGTATGGACCGGCATTCTTACCTTTTCTAACACATTTTTCAGCAATTATGGTCGGAGATTCACACTTACTCACAGCCGAACAACTCCGCTCCCGCATTTGATGGTGTATAGTCGGGCATTCTCACCCTTTCTCATCAGCTTTTTGCAAATTATGATCTGACATTCACACCTGCTTTTGATAATGTATGGTTGGGCATTCGCACCTTTTCTTACCCATTTTTCAGTAATTATGGGTGGACATTCACACCTTCTTGCAGTCGAACAGCTCTGCTCCCGCTTTTGATTATGTTTGGTTGGATATTCGAACCTTTTCTTAACTGCTTTTTACAAACTTTGGTCGGACGTTCACACCTTCTTGCAGCCGAACACATCCACTTCCACTTTTGATGGTATATATTCGGGCATTCGAACCTTTTCTTACCCGCTTTTTACAAACAGTGGTAGGACTTTCACACCTTCTTGTAGCCAAACAACTCCGCTCCCGCTATTGATTGTGTACAGTCGGGTATTTTAACCTTTTCTTACCCGCTTTTTACAAACTATGGTCGGACATTTACACCTTCTTACAGCGGAACACCTCCGCTCCCTCTTTTGATGGTCTATGTTCGGGCATTCGAACCTTTTCTTACCCGCTTTTTACAAACTATGGTCGGACATTCAAACCTTCTTGTAGCCGAACACATCCACTCCTGCTTTTGATGATGTATGGTTGGGCATTTTCACCTTTTCTTACCCATTTTTCAGTAATTATGGGTGGACATTCACACCTTCTTGCAGCTGAACAACTCCTCTCCCGCTTATGATCATGTGCGGTTTGATATTCGAAAATTTTCTTTCATGTTTTAAAGCAATTATTGATGGACATTCAAATCTTCTTGTAGCCGAACACATCCACTCCTGCTTTTGATGATGTATGGTTTGGCATTCGCACCCTTTTTTTACCCATTTTTCAGGAATTTTGGGTGGACATTCAGACCTTCTTGCAGCCGAAAACCTCCGCTCCCTCTTTTGATCATACATTGTCGGGCATTCGCACCTTATCTTACCCGCTTTTTACAAACTATAGTCAGACATTCACACCTTGCAGCTGAACCACCTCCGCTCCCTGTTTTGATCATGTATGGTCTGGCAATACTACCTTTTCTTACCCGTTTGTGAGTAATTAATCCCAAAATATTGAGCATAAAATAAGTCTTTATGCTGATGATGTATTACTTTTCCTTCAGAACTCACAGACGTCTCTCAGTCACACGATCACACTCATAAATAAATTCTCAGCACTTTCTGACTACTCTATCAACTGGTCTAAGACCAGAGTTCTGCCCATTAACTGTAGGGTCCATAATATACCTGCGATCACTTTACAGTCAGGAAATATTAGATATTTAGGCATAAATATTTCCTCCAGGCTCTCAGAGCTAACAAAGCTAAATTATGTGCAATTATTAAAGACAGTAGAGGACGATCTCTCGTTGGAAGTCCTTACCTATATCACTTATGGGGAGAGTTACATCCATTAAAATGATGATACTACCAAAAGTTAACTATTTGTTCTCAATGATCCCCATAAAACCATCTGCTACTGGGTTTAAGTCACTAGATTCATGCATCTCCAAATTTCTGTGGAAAAACAAACCACCACGTATTAGTTTAAAAACCCTACAGAAGACCAAGGACAGTGGTGGATTAGATTTACCTCATTTTCAGCACTATTCCTTAGACAATAGGTTACAATATATATCAAAATGGTTTAAACCTTGTTGTTGTCACAGTTCCCAGAGACGTTGTAATCGTTGAGGATTCTATATTCACCCCCTCATTAGAGGCACGTAATGCAGATTGATGACACTGAATCTTCTTCTCTGTTCATTGCTGGCATCATTCCCAGCATCGTAAGTGTTCGTGGCATTGTTAGCCTCTTCTTCTGGATCTTGATATCGAGAATCCTTTTGTATTTCTGGTTTGTCAGTCCTCTGTCTTCGTTCACCGGAGTCTTTGTCTTTTTGTCCTTGAGTTTGGTGATTTTTTCTTCTTTTGATGCCTTGACACAATGTGACAGGTGATACCACGTGGGAGATCCTGTAACTTGGATTGCTGTCCCTGTGCTGCGAAATGGCTGTGCTGCTCAAATGGTCTCTCCTTCATCATGGTTACATGCTGCCATTCCGACATCTCGCCATTCCGACATGGGTCTCCAATTGTCGGAATGGCGACACTTAATTTTTTATCAAACGTCCCACCATTCCGACACTTTTTTCCTCCTATGGTCGGAATGGCGGTATGTTTTTTTTTTTTTTTTAACATACCGCCATTCCGACAGTTCCTTTTAATAGCCTATTTTTTACCCAAAACATTTTGCACTAATGATATGCCGGCGCAAATACGCCCTAAAGTTTGGCGCGCAAGCTTTGCACATGCAGAGGCCACAGCCTCGCAAATAAACTTTAATAATCTATTATCAAAATCCCCTGAATTTCAAATATAAAAATACAGATATTAATGTAACTCTGGCGAGACTGAAACTGATTAAGCAGAAATACAGTGTCAGTGAGCTGTCACAGCAGCCAGCTGGAGCGGAGCTCTCCACAGAGCCCATGCGTCTTTTGCACGCTGTCATCATATGCAAAAGTAATAATTGTAATTACAGATATCACGGCTACTGCACAGGACACAGTTGCGAGCACTCTGCCTTGCCTTGCCAATAGGAGAAGAGAGAAATGACAGCATAGAACGTATAAAACACAACAAAATTCAGTAAAAACGTTTATTCATGTTATTCACGTGATTTATGAGTACTCACTCCAATTTTGGGAAGCGCGGATGGGTTTTGCGCATTTGGCACAAACACACAGCCGCAACGGTTGTAGCTTTATACAGCCTGTTGATATCTTAAGGACCTAACTGGTCACACCTGGGAGTAAATGTCATGTAGAGATTGTTTTTACATGACATTACAGCTGAACATATAGCTTTCATCCACAAACCAACGTGGGAGAGCCCGAAGACGCATGTGCCAGACGCACATAGGCATGCGTAAAACCAATTTTGACCACTTCATACTGTTTATTTGCTTTCTTTTAGTTAACTTTCGTTTCTTTTGGATTCTTGTGCGTGTTATGGAGCCATTTTGGTCCATGTTTGTAAGCCTTTTTTTCCTGGATTAAATTTTCGGAAGTTGAAACAAGTGGCATTGGAGTGTGTGATTGAAAACCACCGCGGACTGCTTCTCCTCCTCCAGTTGCCGAGACTTTGTGTTTTTAATAACGCTTGTCTATAAACATGTGTTAAACATATAAATTGCATGAACAGAAAGAAGGGACTCACCTGTTGAGTAACACACATTTCCTTATACGGAAAGCCTTGTCGGAATGGTGGGACATTTGAACGTCAGAATAGCGGGATGTCGCAATGGTGGGATGTCGGAATGGTGGGACGTTTGCATGTCGGAATGGTGGTATGTCGGAATGGTGGGATGTCGGAATAGCGGGATGTCGGAATGGCGGGATTTCGGAATGGGTGTTGCCACCCCCTTCATCATATACACAGTTATTTATACATCACCTTCCACCATGAAGCGTTGTCCCTTTTTGTTTCTCTCTTTGTTCTTAAAATGCTGTTATGCATGTCTAAACCAATCCATTAAATTAGATCATTTTGGCAGTAAAGCGATCTACAATGTGCTTGGTCGCAAAGCTGCTCATCTGTGGTAAACAGCTCTTCAGAAAGGCATTCTTCAATTGATTTCACTAATTCTATGTAATAATTTTGTAATTTCCTACAAAACTACACTTCTTCTCCCATCTGTCTGAGTATTTAATATTGTCTGGGTCCCGTTAAAACATGTATTTTTCCCATCTAATTCCTTGTTTGCTTTAAAACAAGTATTCCCCATTTTCTATCCCTTCAGTAGCCAACCAGTTTGTATGGAGTACACTGGAGCAACTTGACTGATCAGTAAAACACTGCTTTTGTTGTCACCGCAAGGCTTCCCCCGTCGGTTGTTTCACTGAGACACTACTGAGTAACTATAACTCAACACAGTTTATACACATAACATTCATATACATACTAACAAACAAACAAACAATTATTTATCGCAATTTTCTCATCTCTGTTTGAACGTACACCCAGGTAAATATTCCTGTAGTCTTCTCATACCGACTATGGACCCATTCATTGTTTAACTTCACTGTTTTGCAAATCCTAATTGAATATTACACATTGACATTGAACTTTACTTGATAAGCAGGTATTCATTGCATTCAGCAGCCTATATGTGAGCATCTATGTGTAAGCTGTTCTTCTTTGCATTTATCAGCAGCAAGCAATTCTTCATTGCACATGCATATGAAAATAGTAAAACAATTCCAATGCGTTAGCGAAACCTTCTATATCAGGAGTGTCCATCATGATGCTGGGAATAGAACCTCTTTCCCAGAATAGTTCAACCTTCATTACTCAACTGATCATAACTCCGCAATGAGCACATTTCAAAGTATCATTCCTCTACATATATTCAAAAATCTATGTGTAAATGTTTAATATTTCTTATATTTGTTGATGTCATTCTGTGTGCATGTGGCCTAAACCCAATCTCTGTGTGGCAATTTTAATTTAAACAAGTTGAACTCTGCCTCTGATCATTTAAAAAAGGTGTGTACCAATATCAACCTTTCTCAGGTAATTACTGATCCTACAAAACCAAAGAGATCCTTCAAGGTTGTCCCTGATTGGCTCAATCTTAACAAATCAAAGGTAGAAAATCCGCAGTATCTGAACTTGGTGTTAGTTATCACTGCTCAATAGCCTGTATCAGAATTGCAAAAATGAAAACATTAGGTCCACGCTTGGTATCCAGATCCTGAAACATCTCCATGAGCAGGCTTTTTTTTAACTGATCTGTTGAATAGTTATATGACACTGTTAAAATCCCAGATGAAGATCTAGCACTTGACCATTTTTGTAAATCTTCTAATTCCATAGTTGACAAACACGCCCCTTTTAAAAAGTATAGAACTTAGAACAGGTCTATCCCTGGCTTTCGGCAGAACTGTCTTCTTTACTTTTTTTTCCCCTTGTCCTGTTCAGCATTATGTCAGATGAATTGTAGTCTGAATACCTTTGATGCCAAACAGATTTGTTTTGCCAAGGGAAGTTTTATAAATGTAAAGCTCCCCTTGATGCCCATTTATTTATTTCTGTTTACAATATATGACATGAACTGAACTGAACCGGACCGGGGGACAAGGAAAGAAGAAGAGGAAAGAAGAGGAAACAGAACAAAAATAGAAACAAAAACCAGACAACCAGCTGCTACACCTGTAAAAAATAAAACAGACAACAATCCATGGCCTATGAGGGGAATCCAGCCTTAGCGCCACCAGGAGCACCTGAAAGCAGACAAGCAGAGAAAAAACAAACACACAAACAAACAAAAACAAGCACAAGAAGCGGCAATCGCATACAACACAGCTGTGGATATAGATGACCTGAGACGACATGATAATACATCAACTGCTTAGTGACCATGCTACTGGACTAATGAATGTGTGTGTGTGTGAGAACATGCAACACCCATGGCACAGGACCTACATGATAACCGTGCTTAGTTATGAGTGTATAAGCGTACAGGGCCACAATCCACAGCCCCCCCCCAAGCAATCAGAAGCAGGCAGAGAGGGCCACAAGACCCAGGCCACCAGCAGCCCCCACAGAGCACAGAACCCAGGCAGCCCACCGCAGGGGCAACCACGCATCCACCCAGAAGACTGCAGAGGAAGCCCCCGGAAAGAGCCCCCATAAGCATAGGGCAGAGGCACTCCGGGAACCAGGGGCAACAGCCCACCGACCCCGCCAGGCCCCAGCCGCCCAGACATGGGCCGTGCACTGGACCTGGGCCCCAGGAGCCCGAGCGCCCCCAAACCCCCCGGCAGAGGCCCCACCCAATACCCAGGAGGGCCAAGCGCCCCAGACAGCCACAAAGTGGGTCAGCGCCTGCCCCAGCGCCCCTGGCCAAGTGCCCTGGGAGTCAAGACGTGCCCACAGGTGGGTGAAGTCGCGAGCAGTGGGGAGAGGCAACGCTGATGCCCCATCGGGAGAAACACAGGCAGGCCAGGCGACAGCAAGTCCCAGATCCAGGCCCAATCATTACCACACACACTTTCACGTCCCATACATCCACACATCCACACATCCTACCTCCCTCGACTCTGCTGGGGTGTAGTGCAGCGGGCACACCAGGAGGCCAGCAACCCCCCAGCCACCACAGACCCCGAACCAGCAGAACAATTAATTAATCCTCCTGGCCCCTCCTGCCCCGAGCAGACACCAGGAAGCAGGGGTTTGCGAAGAAGACCCCTCCCCTCACCCTTCTGGCTCTTCAATATTTTCTAATAGTGAGCAATTAAAATTGAGGGGCAGCCAAACTTGTAGAACTGGGAGCGCGGCACTCTGGGCAGCCTACATACCCAAAGAGCCCCGCCCACCAGATGCCACTCAGTGTAACCACCCCCCAAGACCTAATGTGTGTGTGTGAGTGTGTTTGATAAGTAGTAATGTCTAAGGTGTAATTAAAACAGGGGCAGGGAACTGCAGAGTGCAACCAAAGGGGACCACCTACGTGGCCCCATCCACTACACCCCACCGAACACACACGCCCCCAAAACCCTTCATGTGTGAGTGTGTGCTGTGTACAGGAGCCAGAAGGGAGAGGGGTATGGGGATATATACCGGGGGAGCTACTCTCCCCCAGAGAGGGCAGCCAGGGACTGGCTGCAATAAGCATCCCCGCTACCTGGGAGCCAACAAGAAATTCTGCTACCCTAGTCGGAGGTTGTAAGTCTGGTTGGTGGAGGATATATCCATCCATCCATCCATCATCTGCCGCTTATCCGGGGGTCGGGTCGCGGGGGCAGCAGCTTGAGCAGAGAAACCCAGACGTCTCTGTCCCCGGCCACTTCCTCCAGCTCTTCCGGGGGGACCCCGAGGCGTTCCCAGGCCAGCCGAGAGACATAGTCTCTCCAACGTGTCCTGGGTCTCCCCCGGGGTCTCCTCCCAGTGGGACGTGCCCGGAACACCTCCCCAGGGAGGCGCCCAGGGGGCATCCTAACCAGATGCCCGAGCCACCTCATCTGACTCCTCTCAATGCGGAGGAGCAGCGGTTCTACTCCGAGCCCCTCCCGGATGACTGAGCTTCTCACCCTATCTCTAAGGGAGAGCCCAGACACCCTGCGGAGGAAACCCATTTCGGCCGCTTGTATTCGCAATCTTGTTCTTTCGGTCACTACCCACAACTCGTGACCATAGGTGAGGATGGGAACGAACACCGGAAACGTATCCGACTTACTGCCGGCAATGCGGACCAAACTCTGGCACCGGTCATACAGAGACCGAACGGCCCCTATCAAGGGGTCCGGCACTCCATATTCCCGGAGCACCCCCCACAGGACTCCACAAGGGACACGGTCGAACGCTTTCTCCAAGTCCACAAAACACATGTAGACTGGTTGGGCGAACTCCCATGCACCCTCCAGGATCCTGCCGAGGGTATAGAGCTGGTCCACTGTTCCACGGCCAGGACGAAAGCCACACTGCATCTCCTGAATCCGAGGCTCGATTATCCGACGGATCCTCCTCTCCAATACCCCCGAATAGACCTTACCAGGGAGGCTGAGGAGTGTGATACCCCTATAGTTGGAACACACCCTCCGGTCCCCCTTTTTAAAGAGGGGGACCACCACCCCAATCTGCCAGTCCAGAGGCACTGTCCCCGATGTCCACGCGATACTGCAGAGGCGTGTCAGCCAAGACAGCCCTACAACATCCAGAGCCTTGAGAAACTCAGGACGGACCTCATCCACCCCCGGGGCCTTGCCACCGAGGAGCTTTTTAACCACCTCGGCAACCTCAGCCCCAGAAATGGGAGGCCCCGTCTCCGAGCTCTCCGACTCTGCCTCTTCCGAGCACGTGTTGGTAGGATTGAGGAGTTCCTCGAAGTACTCCCCCCACCGACTCACAACATCCCTAGTTGAGGTCAGCAAAGCCCCGTCCCCACTGTAAACAGTGTTGACTGTGAGCCGCTTCCCCCCCCTGAGACTCCGGATGGTGGACCAGAATCTTTTCGAGGCCGTCCGGAAATCGTTCTCCATGGTCTCACCGAACTCCTCCCAGGCCCGAGTTTTTGCCTCAGCAACCGCCGAAGCCGTGGCCCGTCTGGCCCGTCGGTACCTATCAGCTTCTTCCAGGGTCCCACCTGCCAAAAAGGCCCGATAGGACTCCTTCTTCAGCTTGACGGCTTCCCTCACCACTGGTGTCCACCAGCAGTTTGGAGGGTTGCCGCCACGACAGGCACCGACCACCTTACGGCCACAACTCCGACCAGCTGCCTCGGCAATGGAGTCACGGAACATGGCCCATTCAATGTCCCCCACCTCAAATATGGCTGAAGCTCTGCCGGAGGTGGGAGTTAAAGCTCCTTCTGACGGGGGATTCTGACAAACGCTCCCAGCAGACCCTCACAATACGTTTGGGCCTGCCAGGTCTGATCGGCATCCTCCCCCACCAGCGGACCCAACTCACCACCAGGTGGTGATCAGTTGACAGCTCCGCCCCTCTCTTCACCCGAGTGTCCAGGACATATGGCCGCAAGTCCGATGATACAACCACAAAGTCGATCATCGAACTGCGGCCAAGGGTGTCCTGGTGCCAAGTGCACATATGGACACCCTTATGCCTGAACATGGTGTTTGTTATGGACAGTCTATGACTGGCACAGAAGTCCAACAACATAACACCACTCTGATTCAGATCGGGGGGGCCGTTCCTCCCAATCACACCCCTCCAGGTCTCACTGTCATTGCCCACGTGAGCATTGAAGTCCCCCAGCAGAATGAGGGAGTCTCCGGTAGGAGCATTCTCCAGTGCCTCCCCCAGAGACTCCAAAAAGGGTAGGTACTCTGAACTGCTGTTTGGCGCATAGGCACAAACAACAGTCAGGACTCGTCCCCCCACCCAAGGCGGAGGGAGGCTACCCTCTCGTTCACTGGGGTAAACCCCAATGTACTGGCACACAGCCGGGGGGCAATAAGTATGCCCACACCTGCTCTGCGCCTCTCACCACGGGCAACTCCAGAGTGGAAGAGAGTCCAACCCCTCTCAAGAGTACTGGTTCCAGATCCCAAGCCGTGCGTCGAGGTGAGTCCAACTATATCTAACGGTCTGATGAAGTTTCAACAATAAACAACAAACTTTGTATTATGAGAAAGAACCAGACTCATTCTTCAGGAATCCGAAAATAAGCTCTATTTTACGAGTTATGCACGAATTCGGATTCTCCTATAAAACGAATTCCTTAACTCAAACCAAGTTAAGACTGCTTTGTCCTTCATATTTATTCATGTCTAATCAAGTTTCAATGATGAACAACGTTGTACTTTGTAGAATGAGAAAGAACTTCTTCAGCAATAAGCATCTCTCGACAAATGACGAAAAACAGATTTTGCTATAAAATTAATTGCTATCAGCCTGACTTAAAACTGTTTGTCTTCCTTATTTATCCACTTCAAATCAAGTTTCAACAATTAAAAAAAATTTGTAGTTTGAGAAAGAACAACTTAATCTTGAGCAATCAGTATAAAAAGAGGGTGGGCAAAGGTGCGAATGTCAAACCATACATGATCAAAACAGGGAGCGGAGGTGTTTGGCTGAGACAAGGTGTGAATGTCCACCCATAATTAATGAAAAGCGGGCAACAAGTAGGTTCGAATGCCCAACCATACATCATCAAAAGCAGGAGTGGATATGTTCGGCTACAAGAAGGTTTGAACGTCTGACCATAGTTTGTAAAAAGCGGGTAAGAAAAGTTTCGAATGCCTGAACATACACCATCAAAGGAGGGAGCGGAGGTGTTCCGCTGTAAGAAGGTGTGAATGTCCGACCATAGTTGGTAAAAAGCGGGTAAGAAAAGGTTAAAATACCCGACTGTACACAATCAATAGCGGGTGCGGACTTGTTCGGCTACTAAAAGGTGTGAAAGTCCAACCATGGTTTGTAAAAAGCGGGTAAGAAAAGTTGCGAATGCCCGACAATGTATGATCAAAAGAGGGAGCGGAGGTTTTCGGCTACAAGAAGGTTTGAATGTCCGACCATAGTTTGTAAAAAGCGGGTAAGAAAAGGTTCAAATGCCTGACTATACACCATCAAAAGCGGGAGCGGAGGTGTTCCGCTGTAAGACGGTGTGAATGTCCGACCATAGTTGGTAAAAAGTGGGTAAGAAAAGGTTAAAATACCTGACTGTACACAATCAATAGCGGGAGCGGAGTTGTTCGGCTACAAGAAGGTGTGAAAGTTCAACCATGGTTTGTAAAAAGCTGCTAAGAAAAGGTTCGAATGCCCGAATATATACCATCAAAAGCGGAAGCGGAGGTGTTCGGCTGCAAGAAGGCGTGAACGTCCGACCAAAGTTTGCAAAAAGCAGTTAAGAAAAGGTTCGAATGCCCGAATATATACCATCAAAAGCGGGAGCAGAGCTGTTCGACTGCAAGTAGGTGTGAATGTCCAGCCATAATTACTCACAAACGGGTAAGGAAAGGTAGTATTGCCAGACCATACATGATCAAAACAGGGAGCTGAGGTGGTTCAGCACCAAGGTGTGAATGTCTGACTATAGTTTGTAAAAAGCGGGTAAGATAAGGTGCGAATGCCCGACAATGTATGATCAAAAGAGGGAGTGGAGGTCCTCGGCTGCAAGGTCTGAATGTCCAACCATAATTTCTAAAAACCGGGTAAGAAAAGGCTCGAAAGCCCGACTATACACAATCAAAAGCGGGAGCGGGAGGTTTTCAGCTGCAAATCCTTCACTCAAACCAAGTGAAAACTGCTTTGTCCTTCATATTTATCAATGTCTAGATCGACTTCAACAAAGAACAACATTGTACTTTGCAGTAAAGAAAGAGCAAATCAAAAGTTTTAGGAATCCGAGAATAAGCTTATTTTCATGAGTTCTGCACGATTATTGATTTTACTATAAATGAATGCCTTCACTCAAACTATGTTAAAACTGCTTTGTCCTTCATATTTATCAATGTCTAGATTGACTTCAACAAAGAACAACACTGGATTTTGCAGTAGAAGAAAGAGCAACACTGAAGGATCAGTAATCCGAGAATAAGCTTATTTTCATACGTTCTGCATGATTTGGGATTTTATGTATAAAATTAATTCCTTCACTCAAACCAAGTTAATACTGCTTTGTCCTTCATATTTATCAATGTCTAGATCGACTTCAACAAAGAACAACATTGTATTTTGCAGTAAAAGAAAAAGCAACACTGAAGGATCAGGAATCCGAGAATAAGCCTATTTTCATACGTTCTGCATGATTTGGGATTTTATGTATAAAATGAATTCCTTCACTCAAACCAAGTGAAAACTGCTTTGTCCTTCATATTTATCAATGTCTAGATTTACTTCAACAAAGAACAACATTGTATTTTGCAGTAGAAGAAATAGCAACACTGAAGGATCAGGAATCCGAGAATAAGCTTATTTTCATACGTTCTGCATGATTTGGGATTTTATGTATAAAATGAATTCCTTCACTCAAACCAAGTGAAAACTGCTTTGTCCTTCATATTTATCAATGTCTAGATTTACTTCAACAAAGAACAACATTGTATTTTGCAGTAGAAGAAATAGCAACACTGAAGGATCAGGAATCCGAAAACAAGATTATTTTCATACGTTCTGCTTGATTTGGGATTTTGCTATAAAATTAATTCCTTCACTCAAACAACGTGGAAACTGCTTTGTCCTTCATATTTATCAATGTCTATATCGATTTCAACAAAGAACAAGGCTTTATTTTGCAGTATAGGAAAGAGCAACACTGGAGGATCAGGAATCCGAGAATAAGCTTACTTTCATGAGTCCTGCACGATTTCGGATTTTCCTATAAAATGAATTGCTTTGCTCAAACCAAGTTAAAATTGCTTTGTCCTTCATAGTTATCCATGTCTAAAATGTATCAAGCATAAAGTTCCTCATATTACCCTGAATGAGAAAGAAGCATCCCTTTGGTTGAGCAATACGTTCCTTTTGCGGAGTTATGCATGATTTCGGATTTTGCTATAAAATTCATTCCTTCACACCTTTTTTTTTCACCGCATTTTATAGATTATGGTTGGAAATTCTCAAGCACTCTAATCCGAAGACCTCTCCTCCCGCTTTTGTTAATATATTTGAACTTTAGTTGGACATTCACCCCTTTTTGCAGCTAAACCACCTCCGCTCCCTGTTTTGATCATGTATGGTCTGGCAATACTACATTTTCTTACCCGTTTGTGAGTAATTATGGCTGGATATTCACACCTACTTGCAGCTGAACACAATCTCTCTCGCTTTTAATTATGTTTGGATATTCGAACCTTTTCTTTACTGCTTTTTGCCAACTTTGGTCTGACGTTCACACCTTCTTGTAGCCGAACACATCCACTCCTGCTTTTGATGATATATGGTTTGGCATTCGCACCCTTTTTTTACCCATTTTTCAGGAATTTTGGGTGGACATTCAGACCTTCTTGCAGCCGAAAACCTCCGCTCCCTCTTTTGATCATACATTGTCGGGCATTCGCACCTTATCTTACCCGCTTTTTACAAACTATAGTCAGACATTCACACCTTGCAGCTGAACCACCTCCGCTCCCTGTTTTGATCATGTATGGTCTGGCAATACAACCTTTTCTTACCCGTTTGTGAGTAATTATGGCTGGACATTCACACCTACTTGCAGTCGAAATGTTCTGCTCCCGCTTTTGATTATGTTTGGTTGGATATTCGAACCTTTTCTTAACTGCTTTTTACAAACTTTGGTCGGACGTTCACACCTTCTTGCAGCCGAACACCTCCGCTTCCGCTTTTGATGGTATATATTCGTGTATTCAAACCTTTTCTTACCCGCTTTTTACAAACTATAGTCAGACATTCACACCTTGCAGCTGAACCACCTCCGCTCCCTGTTTTGATTATGTATGGTCTGGCAATACTACCTTTTCTTACCCGTTTGTGAGTAATTATGGCTGGACATTCACACCTACTTGCAGTCGAAATGTTCTGCTCCCGCTTTTGATTATGTTTGGTTGGATATTCGAACCTTTTCTTAACTGCTTTTTACAAACTTTGGTCGGACGTTCACACCTTCTTGCAGCCGAACACCTCCGCTTCCGCTTTTGATGGTATATATTCGTGTATTCAAACCTTTTCTTACCAGCTTTTTACAAACCATGGTTGGACTTTCACACCTTCTTGTAGCCAAACAACTCCGCTCCCCCTATTGATTGTGTACAGTCGGGTATTTTAACCTTTTCTTACCCGCTTTTTACCAACTATGGTCAGACATTCACACCGTCTTACAGCGGAACACCTCCGCTCCCGCTTTTGATGGTGTATAGTCAGGCATTTGAACCTTTTCTTACCCGCTTTTTACAAACTATGGTCAGACATTCAACCCTTCTTGGAGCCGAACACATCCACTCCTGCTTTTGATTATGTATAGTTGGGCATTCGCACCTTTTCTTACCCATTTTTCAGTAATTATGGGTGTACATTCACACCTTCTTGCAGCCGAACACCTCCGCTCCCTCTTTTGATCATACATTTTTGGGCATTCGCAACTTTTCTTACCCGCTTTTTACAAACCATGGTTGGACTTTCACACCTTTTAGTAGCCGAACAAGTCCGCACCCGCTACTGATTGTGTACAGTCGGGTATTTTAACCTTTTCTTACCCGTTTTTTACCAACTATGGTCGGACATTCACACCTTCTTACAGCCGAACACCTCCGCTCCCTCCTTTGATGGTGTATGTTCGGGCATTCGAACCTTTTCTTACCCGCTTTTTACAAACTATGGTCAGACGTTCAAACCTTCTTGTAGCCGAACATATCCACTCCTGCTTTTGATGATGTATGGTTGGGCATTCGAACCTACTTGTTGCCCGCTTTTCATTAATTATGGGTGGACATTCACACCTTGTCTCAGCCAAACACCTCCGCTCCCTGTTTTGATCATGTATGGTTTGACATTCGCACCTTTGCTTACCCTCTTTTTATACTGATTGCTCAAGATTAAGTTGTTCTTTCTCAAACTACAAATTTTTTTTAATTGTTGAAACTTGATTTGAAGTGGATAAATAAGGAAGACAAACAGTTTCCGCCTTGGGTGGGGGGACAAGTCCTGACTGTTGTTTGTGCCTATGCGCCAAACAGCAGTTCAGAGTACCTACCCTTTTTGGAGTCTCTGGGGGAGGCACTGGAGAATGCTCCTACCGCCTACCGGAGACTCCCTCATTCTGCTGGGGGACTTCAATGCTCACGTGGGCAATGACAGTGAGACCTGGAGGGGTGTGATTGGGAGGAACGGCCCCCCCGATCTGAATCAGAGTGGTGTTATGTTGTTGGACTTCTGTGCCAGTCATAGACTGTCCATAACGAACACCATGTTCAGCCATAAGGGTGTCCATATGTGCACTTGGCACCGGGACACCCTTGGCCGCAGTTCGATGATCGACTTTGTGGTTGTATCATCGGACTTGCGGCCGTATGTCCTGGACACTCGGGTGAAGAGAGGGGCGGAGCTGTCAACTGATCACCACCTGGTGGTGAGTTGGCTCCGCTGGTGGGGGAGGATGCCGATCAGACCTGGCAGGCCCAAACGTATTGTGAGGGTCTGCTGGGAGCGTTTGTCAGAATCCCCCGTCAGAAGGAGCTTTAACTCCCACCTCCGGCAGAGCTTCAACCATATTTGAGGTGGGGGACATTGAATGGGCCATGTTCCGTGACTCCATTGCCGAGGCAGCTGGTCGGAGTTGTGGCCGTAAGGTGGTCGGTGCCTGTCGTGGCGGCAACCCTCGAACCTGCTGGTGGACACCAGTGGTGAGGGAAGCCGTCAAGCTGAAGAAGGAGTCCTATCGGGCCTTTTTGGCCAGTGGGACCCTGGAAGAAGCTGATAGGTACCGACGGGCCAGACGGGCCGCGGCTTCGGCGGTTGCTGAGGCAAAAACTCGGGCCTGGGAGGAGTTCGGTGAGACCATGGAGAACGATTTCCGGACGGCCTCGAAAAGATTCTGGTCCACCATGCGGCGTCTCAGGGGGGGGAAGCGGCTCACAGTCAACACTGTTTACAGTGGGGACGGGGCTTTGCTGACCTCAACTAGGGATGTTGTGAGTCGGTGGGGGGAGTACTTCGAGGAACTCCTCAATCCTACCAACACGTGCTCGGAAGAGGCAGAGTTGGAGAGCTCGGAGACGGGGCCTCCCATTTCTGGGGCTGAGGTTGCCGAGGTGGTTAAAAAGCTCCTCGGTGGCAAGGCCCCGGGGGTGGATGAGGTCCGTCCTGAGTTTCTCAAGGCTCTGGATGTTGTAGGGCTGTCTTGGCTGACACGCCTCTGCAGTATCGCGTGGACATCGGGGACAGTGCCTCTGGACTGGCAGATTGGGGTGGTGGTCCCCCTCTTTAAAAAGGGGGACCGGAGGGTGTGTTCCAACTATAGGGGTATCACACTCCTCAGCCTCCCTGGTAAGGTCTATTCGGGGGTATTGGAGAGGAGGATCCGTCGGATAATCGAGCCTCGGATTCAGGAGATGCAGTGTGGCTTTCGTCCTGGCCGTGGAACAGTGGACCAGCTCTATACCCTCGGCAGGATCCTGGAGGGTGCATGGGAGTTCGCCCAACCAGTCTACATGTGTTTTGTGGACTTGGAGAAAGCGTTCGACCGTGTCCCTCGTGGAGTCCTGTGGGGGGTGCTCCGGGAATATGGAGTGCCGGACCCCTTGATAGGGGCCGTTCGGTCTCTGTATGACCGGTGCCAGAGTTTGGTCCGCATTGCCGGCAGTAAGTCGGATACGTTTCCGGTGAGAGTTGGACTCCGTCAGGGCTGCCCTTTGTCACCGATTCTGTTCCTAACTTTTATGGACAGAATTTCTAGGCGGAGCCAGGGCGTTGAGGGTGTCCCATTTGGCGACCTCAGAATCGGGTCTCTGCTTTTTGCAGATGATGTGGTTCTGTTAGCGTCGTCAGGCTGTGACCTTCAGCTCTCACTGGAGTGATTCGCAGCCGAGTGTGAAGCGGCTGGGATGAGAATCAGCACCTCCAAATCCGAGACTATGGTTCTCAGCCGGAAAAGGGTGGAATGCTCTCTCCGGGTCGGGAATGAGATCCTTCCCCAAGAGGAGGAGTTCAAATATCTCGGGGTCTTGTTCACGAGTGACGGACGAATGGAGCGGGAGATTGACGGGCGGATCGGTGCAGCGCCTGCAGTGTTGCAGGCTCTGCACCGACCCATCGTTGTGAAGAGGGAGCTGAGCCAGAAGGCGAAGCTCTCTACTTACTGGTCAATCTACGTTCCCATCCTCACCTATGGTCACGAGTTGTGGGTAGTGACCGAAAGAACAAGATCGCGAATACAAGCGGCCGAAATGGGTTTCCTCCGCAGGGTGTCTGGGCTCTCCCTTAGAGATAGGGTGAGAAGCTCAGTCATCCGGGAGGGGCTCGGAGTAGAACCGCTGCTCCTCCGCATTGAGAGGAGTCAGATGAGGTGGCTCGGGCATCTGGTTAGGATGCCCCCTGGGCGCCTCCCTGGGGAGGTGTTCCGGGCACGTCCCACTGGGAGGAGACCCCGGGGGAGACCCAGGACACGTTGGAGAGACTATGTCTCTCGGCTGGCCTGGGAACGCCTCGGGGTCCCCCCGGAAGAGCTGGAGGAAGTGGCCGGGGACAGAGACGTCTGGGTTTCTCTGCTCAAGCTGCTGCCCCCGCGACCCGACCCCCGGATAAGCGGCAGATGATGGATGGATGGATGGATGGATATATCCTCCACCAACCAGACTTACAACCCCCGACTAGGGTAGCAGAATTTCTAAGCATCTGTACCCCAAAACTACTATCAAAAATATATAAATTATTGTCTAAGATAGATGACACAATGTCTCTTCCATCTTCAAAATGGGAGGCAGATTTATCCATCAGTTCTGGTCATAGCTTCTAACCACAAATATGTTTGAACACCTTCATAAAGACTCGAAATCCTAATTTACAGCTCATACAATACAAAATCCTTCATAGAACACACTATACAGGACAAAGGTTCAGGATGGGTCTAACACACTCAAACATCTGCTCACATTGCACAGATAACACACCTGATGATTATGCACACGCTTTGTGGTTTTGTGCGCCTGTCCAGAAGTTCTGGCTTGAAGTCTGTGAGGACCTATCAACATGGCTAAAGTGTAGCATCCCTGCATGCCCCACACTGTGCATACTGGGTGACTTAGACAACATCAACATGGAAATTAACTCAGCACACATGGTTGTCACAGTGTTATGTATCGCAAAGAAAACTATTCTCATGAACTGGAAAGCGAAGAACAATCTGTGTATTAACCAGTTTAGAAATTTTCTTTTAGATTATATGAGCATGGAAACAATGTCTGCCTCCTCAAAACATCAATTGGCTGAATTTCATTCTCTCTGGTCCCCTCTGATTAGTTTTATCACATAGTGGTGGTGGTGGGTTGCTGGGTGATGGTGGGTCTCAGGCCCGGGCTGCTGCGACTGGTGTGACCGGGTGGTTTGTTTGTTTGTTTTTTGTAGAGGTCCTCCTGGGTGGGGTTGGGTTGAGTGGGGTGGGGCGGGATAGGTACCTTCTGGGGGTACAGTAGCTCCCGGAATATGGTCGCTGCAGGCCCCGAGCCTGGTGGACATCAGGCCCTCCTGCCCATTGTTGGCTCCCAGGTAGCGGGGATGCCTATTGCAGCCAGTCCCTGGCAGCCCTCTCTGGGGGAGAGTAGCTCCCCGGGTATATATCCCCATACCCCTCTCCCTTCTGGCTCCTGTACACAGCACACACTCACACATGAAGGGTTTTGGGGGCGTGTGTGTTCGGTGGGGTGTAGTGGATGGGGCCACGTAGGTGGTCCCCTTTGGTTGCACTCTGCAGTTCCCTGCCCCTGTTTTAATTACACCTTAGACATTACTACTTATCAAACACACTCACACACACACATTAGGTCTTGGGGGGTGGTTACACTGAGTGGCATCTGGTGGGCGGGGCTCTTTGGGTATGTAGGCTGCCCAGAGTGCCGCGCTCCCAGTTCTACAAGTTTGGCTGCCCCTCAATTTTAATTGCTCACTATTAGAAAATATTGAAGAGCCAGAAGGGTGAGGGGAGGGGTCTTCTTCGCAAACCCCTGCTTCCTGGTGTCTGCTCGGGGCAGGAGGGGCCAGGAGGATTAATTAATTGTTCTGCTGGTTCGGGGTCTGTGGTGGCTGGGGGGTTGCTGGCCTCCTGGTGTGCCCGCTGCACTACACCCCAGCAGAGTCGAGGGAGGTAGGACGTGTGGATGTGTGGATGTATGGGACGTGAAAGTGTGTGTGGTAATGATTGGGCCTGGATCTGGGACTTGCTGTCGCCTGGCCTGCCTGTGTTTCTCCCGATGGGGCATCAGCGTTGCCTCTCCCCACTGCTCGCGACTTCACCCACCTGTGGGCACGTCTTGACTCCCAGGGCACTTGGCCAGGGGCGCTGGGGCAGGCGCTGACCCACTTTGTGGCTGTCTGGGGCGCTTGGCCCTCCTGGGTATTGGGTGGGGCCTCTGCCGGGGGGTTTGGGGGCGCTCGGGCTCCTGGGGCCCGGGTCCAGTGCACGGCCCATGTCTGGGCGGCTTGGGCCTTGCGGGGTAGGTGGGCTGTTGCCCCTGGTTCCCGGAGTGCCTCTGCCCTATGCTTATGGGGGCTCTTTCCGGGGGCTTCCTCTGCAGTCTTCTGGGTGGATGCGTGGTTGCCCCTGCGATGGGCTGGGTTCTGTGCTCTGTGGGGGCTGCTGGTGGCCTGGGTCTTGTGGCCCTCTCTGCCTGCTTCTGATTGCTTGGGGGGGGGGGCTGTGGATTGTGGCCCTGTACGCTTATACACTCATAACTAAGCACGTTTATCATGTAGGTCCTGTGCCATGGGTGTTGCATGTTCTCACACACACACACACACATTCATTAGTCCAGTAGCATGGTCACTAAGCAGCTGATGTATTATCATGTCGTCTCAGGTCATCTATATCCACAGCTGTGTTGTATGCGATTGCCGCTTCTTGTGCTTGTTTTTGTTTGTTTGTGTGTTTGTTTTTTCTCTGCTTGTCTGCTTTCAGGTGCTCCTGGTGGCGCTAAGGCTGGATTCCCCTCATAGGCCATGGATTGTTGTCTGTTTTGTTTTTTACAGGTGTAGCAGCTGGTTGTCTGGTTTTTGTTTCTATTTTTGTTCTGTTTCCTCTTCTTTCCTCTTCTTCTTTCCTTGTCCCCCGGTCCGGTTCAGTTCAGTTTATGTCATATATTGTAAACAGAAATAAATAAATGGGCATCAAGGGGAGCTTTACATCTATAAAACTTCCCTTGGCAAAACAAATCTGTTTGGCATCAAAGGTATTCAGACTACAATTCTTCTGACATAATGCTGAACAGGACAAGGGGAAAAATAAGTAAAGAAGACAGTTCTGCCGAAATCCAGGGATAGACCTGTTCTAAGTTCTATACTTTTTAAAAGGGGCGTGTTTATCAACTATGGAATTAGAAGATTTACAAAAATGGTCAAGTGCTAGATCTTCATCTGGGATTTTAACAGTGTCATATAACTATTCAACAGATCAGTTAAAAAAAAGCCTGCTCATGGAGATGTTTCAGGATCTGGATACCAAGCGTGGACCTAATGTTTTCATTTTTGCAATTCTGATACAGGCTATTGAGCAGTGATAACTAACACCAAGTTCAGATACTGCGGATTTTCTACCTTTGATTTGTTAAGATTGAGCCAATCAGGGACAACCTTGAAGGATCTCTTTGGTTTTGTAGGATCAGTAATTACCTGAGAAAGGTTGATATTGGTACACACCTTTTTTAAATGATCAGAGGCAGAGTTCAACTTGTTTAAATTAAAATTGCCACACAGAGATTGGGTTTAGGCCACATGCACACAGAATGACATCAACAAATATAAGAAATATTAAACATTTACACATAGATTTTTGAATATATGTAGAGGAATGATACTTTGAAATGTGCTCATTGCGGAGTTATGATCAGTTGAGTAATGAAGGTTGAACTATTCTGGGAAAGAGGTTCTATTCCCAGCATCATGATGGACACTCCTGATATAGAAGGTTTCGCTAACGCATTGGAATTGTTTTACTATTTTCATATGCATGTGCAATGAAGAATTGCTTGCTGCTGATAAATGCAAAGAAGAACAGCTTACACATAGATGCTCACATATAGGCTGCTGAATGCAATGAAGACCTGCTTATCAAGTAAAGTTCAATGTCAATGTGTAATATTCAATTAGGATTTGCAAAACAGTGAAGTTAAACAATGAATGGGTCCATAGTCGGTATGAGAAGACTACAGGAATATTTACCTGGGTGTACGTTCAAACAGAGATGAGAAAATTGCGATAAATAATTGTTTGTTTGTTTGTTAGTATGTATATGAATGTTATGTGTATAAACTGTGTTGAGTTATAGTTACTCAGTAGTGTCTCAGTGAAACAACCGACGGGGGAAGCCTTGCGGTGACAACAAAAGCAGTGTTTTACTGATCAGTCAAGTTGCTCCAGTGTACTCCATACAAACTGGTTGGCTACTGAAGGGATAGAAAATGGGGAATACTTGTTTTAAAGCAAACAAGGAATTAGATGGGGAAAATACATGTTTTAACGGGACCCAGACAATATTAAATACTCAGACAGATGGGAGAAGAAGTGTAATTTTGTAGGAAATCACAAAATTATTACATAGAATTAGTGAAATCAATTGAAGAATGCCTTTCTGAAGAGCTGTTTACCACAGATGAGCAGCTTTGCGACCAAGCACATTGTAGATCGCTTTACTGCCAAAATGATCTAATTTAATGGATTGGTTTAGACATGCATAACAGCATTTTAAGAACAAAGAGAGAAACAAAAAGGGACAACGCTTCATGGTGGAAGGTGATGTATAAATAACTGTGTATATGATGAAGGGGGTGGCAACACCCATTCCGAAATCCCGCCATTCCGACATCCCGCTATTCCGACATCCCACCATTCCGACATACCACCATTCCGACATACCACCATTCCGACATGCAAACTTCCCACCATTCCGACATACCACCATTGCGACATCCCGCTATTCTGACGTTCAAATGTCCCACCATTCCGACAAGGCTTTCCGTATAAGGAAATGTGTGTTACTCAACAGGTGAGTCCCTTCTTTCTGTTCATGCAATTTATATGTTTAACACATGTTTATAGACAAGCGTTATTAAAAACACAAAGTCTCGGCAACTGGAGGAGGAGAAGCAGTCCGCGGTGGTTTTCAATCACACACTCCAATGCCACTTGTTTCAACTTCCGAAAATTTAATCCAGGAAAAAAAGGCTTACAAACATGGACCAAAATGGCTCCATAACACGCACAAGAATCCAAAAGAAACGAAAGTTAACTAAAAGAAAGCAAATAAACAGTATGAAGTGGTCAAAATTGGTTCTACGCATGCCTATGTGCGTCTGGCACATGCGTCTTCGGGCTCTCCCATGTTGGTTTGTGGATGAAAGCTATATGTTCAGCTGTAATGTCATGTAAAAACAATCTCTACATGACATTTACTCCCAGGTGTGACCAGTTAGGTCCTTAAGATATCAACAGGCTGTATAAAGCTACAACCGTTGCGGCTGTGTGTTTGTGCCAAATGCGCAAAACCCATCCGCGCTTCCCAAAATTGGAGTGAGTACTCATAAATCACGTGAATAACATGAATAAACGTTTTTACTGCATTTTGTTGTGTTTTATACGTTCTATGCTGTCATTTCTCTCTTTTCCTATTGGCAAGGCAAGGCAGAGTGCTCGCAACTGTGTCCTGTGCAGTAGCCGTGATATCTGTAATTGCAATTATTACTTTTGCATATGATGACAGCGTGCAAAAGACGCATGGGCTCTGTGGAGAGCTCCGCTCCAGCTGGCTGCTGTGACAGCTCACTGACACTGTATTTCTGCTTAATCAGTTTCAGTCTCGCCAGAGTTACATTAATATCTGTATTTTTATATTTGAAATTCAGGGGATTTTGATAATAGATTATTAAAGTTTGTTTGCGAGGCTGTGGCCTCTGCATGTGCAGAGCTTGTGCGCCAAACTTTAGGGCGTATTTGCGCCGGCATATCATTAGTGCAAAATGTTTTGGGTAAAAAATAGGCTATTAAAAGGAACTGTCGGAATGGCGGTATGTTAAAAAAAACAAAAAACATACCGCCATTCCGACCATAGGAGGAAAAAAGTGTCGGAATGGTGGGACGTTTGATAAAAAATTAAGTGTCGCCATTCCGACAATTGGAGACCCATGTCGGAATGGCATCATGTATGGGGCATGGGGCGGCTGTAGCTCAGGAGGAAGCTACCAATCGGAAGGTCGGTGGTTCGACTCTGGCTTCCCCAGGATACATGTTGAAGCGTCCTTGGGCAAGACACTGAACCCCACGTTGCTCCCCCAGTGTATCATTGGGGGTATGAATGTGTGTGAATGCTTAGAAAGCACGTAGTTATATCCTAAGACGTGCTGTATGAATGTGTGTGAGTGGGGTGTGAGTGGGGTGAATGTGGCATGTAGTGAAGCGCTGTCATCAATCTGCATTACGTGCCTCTAATGAGGGGGTGAATATAGAATCCTCAACGATTACAACGTCTCTGGGAACTGTGACAACAACAAGGTTTAAACCATTTTGATATATATTGTAACCTATTGTCTAAGGAATAGTGCTGAAAATGAGGTAAATCTAATCCACCACTGTCCTTGGTCTTCTGTAGGGTTTTTAAACTAATACGTGGTGGTTTGTTTTTCCACAGAAATTTGGAGATGCATGAATCTAGTGACTTAAACCAAGTAGCAGATGGTTTTATGGGGATCATTGAGAACAAATAGTTAACTTTTGGTAGTATCATCATTTTAATGGATGTAACTCTCCCCATAAGTGATATAGGTAAGGACTTCCAACGAGAGATCGTCCTCTACTGTCTTTAATAATTGCACATAATTTAGCTTTGTTAGCTCTGAGAGCCTGGAGGAAATGTTTATGCCTAAATATCTAATATTTCCTGACTGTAAAGTGATCGCAGGTATATTATGGACCCTACAGTTAATGGGCAGAACTGTGGTCTTAGACCAGTTGATAGAGTAGTCAGAAAGTGCTGAGAATTTATTTATGAGTGTGATCGTGTGACTGAGAGACGTCTGTGAGTTCTGAAGGAAAAGTAATACATCATCAGCATAAAGACTTATTTTATGCTCAATATTTTGGGATTAATTACTCACAAACGGGTAAGAAAAGGTAGTATTGCCAGACCATACATGATCAAAACAGGGAGCGGAGGTGGTTCAGCTGCAAGGTGTGAATGTCTGACTATAGTTTGTAAAAAGCGGGTAAGATAAGGTGCGAATGCCCGACAATGTATGATCAAAGAGGGAGCGGAGGTTTTCGGCTGCAAGAAGGTCTGAATGTCCACCCAAAATTCCTGAAAAATGGATAAAAAAAGGGTGCGAATGCCAAACCATACATCATCAAAAGCAGGAGTGGATGTGTTCGGCTACAAGAAGATTTGAATGTCCATCAATAATTGCTTTAAAACATGAAAGAAAATTTTCGAATATCAAACCGCACATGATCATAAGCGGGAGAGGAGTTGTTCAGCTGCAAGAAGGTGTGAATGTCCACCCATAATTACTGAAAAATGGGTAAGAAAAGGTGCGAATGCCCAACTATACATAATCAAAAGCAGGAGTGGATGTGTTCGGCTCCAAGAAGGGTTGAATGTCCGACCATAGTTGGTAAAAAGCGGGTAAGAAAAGGTTAAAATACCCGACTGTACACAATCAATAGCGGGAGCGGAGTTGTTCGGCTACTAAAAGATGTGAAAGTCAGACTATGGTTTGTAAAAAGCGGGTAAGAAAAGGTGCTAATGCCCGACAATGTATGATCAAAAGAGGGAGTGGAGGTTTTCGGCTGTAAGAAGGTCTGAATGTCCAACTATAATTTGTAAAAACCGGGTAAGAAAAGGCTTGAAAGCCCGACTATACACCATCATAAGCGGGAGAGGAGGTGTTCAGCTGCAAGAAGGTGTGAATGTCCACCCATAATTACTGAAAAACGGGTAAGAAAAGGTGCGAATGCCCAAACATACATCATCAAAAGCAGGAGTGGATGTGTTGGGCTACAAGAAGGTTTGAAAGTCCGACCATGGTTTGTAAAAAACGGGTAAGAAAAGGTGCGAATGCCCGACAATGTATGATCAAAAGAGGGAGCGGAGGTTTTTGGCTACAAGAAGGTTTGAATGTCCGACCATAGTTTGTAAAAAGCGGGTAAGAAAAGGTTCAAATGCCTGACAATACACCATCAAAAGAGGGAGCGGAGGTGTTCCGCTGTAAGACGGTGTGAATGTCCGACCATAGTTGGTAAAAAGCGGGTAAGAAAAGGTTAAAATACCCGACTGTACACAATCAATAGGGGGAGCGGAATTGTTCGGCTACAAGAAGGTGTGAAAGTCCAACCATGGTTTGTAAAAAGCTGCTAAGAAAAGGTTCGAATGCCCGAATATATACCATCAAAAGCGGAAGCGGAGGTGTTCGGCTGCAAGAAGGTGTGAACGTCCGACCAAAGTTTGCAAAAAGCAGTTAAGAAAAGGTTCGAATATCCAACCAAACATAATCAAAAGCGGGAGCAGAGCTGTTCGACTGCAAGTAGGTGTGAATGTCCAGCCATAATTACTCACAAACGGATAAGAAAAGGTAGTATTGCCAGACCATACATGATCAAAACAGGGAGCTGAGGTGGTTCAGCACCAAGGTGTGAATGTCTGACTATAGTTTGTAAAAAGCGGGTAAGATAAGGTGCGAATGCCCGACAATGTATAATCAAAAGAGGGAGCAGAGGTTTTCGGCTACAAGAAGGTTTGAATGTCCGACCATAGTTTGTAAAAAGCGGGTAAGAAAAGGTTCAAATGCCTGACTATACACCATCAAAAGCGGGAGCGGAGATGTTCCGCTGTAAGACGGTGTGAATGTCCGACCATAGTTGGTAAAAAGCGGGTAAGAAAAGGTTAAAATACCCGACTGTACACAATCAATAGCGGGAGCGGAGTTGTTCGGCTACAAGAAGGTGTGAAAGTCCAACCATCGTTTGTAAAAAGCTGGTAAGAAAAGGTTCGAATGCCCGAATATATACCATCAAAAGCGGAAGCGGAGGTGTTCGGCTGCAAGAAGGTGTGAACGTCCGACCAAAGTTGGCAAAAAGCAGTAAAGAAAAGGTTCGAATATCCAAACATAATTAAAAGCGAGAGAGATTGTGTTCAGCTGCAAGTAGGTGTGAATATCCAGCCATAATTACTCACAAACGGGTAAGAAAATGTAGTATTGCCACACCATACATGATCAAAACAGGGAGCGGAGGTGGTTTAGCTGCAAAAAGGGGTGAATGTCCAACTAAAGTTCAAATATATTAACAAAAGCGGGAGGAGAGGTCTTCGGATTAGAGTGGTTGAAATTTCCAACCATAATCTATAAAATGCGGTGAAAAAAAAGGGTGTGAAGGAATGAATTTTATAGCAAAATCCGAAATCATGCATAACTCCGCAAAAGGAACGTATTGCTCAACCAAAGGGATGCTTCTTTCTCATTCAGGGTAATATGAGGAACTTTATGCTTGATACATTTTAGACATGGATAACTATGAAGGACAAAGCAATTTTAACTTGGTTTGAGCAAAGCAATTCATTTTATAGGAAAATCCGAAATCGTGCAGGACTCATGAAAGTAAGCTTTTTCTCGGATTCCTGATCCTCCAGTGTTGCTCTTTCCTATAATGAAAAATACAGCCTTGTTCTTTGTTGAAATTTATATAGACATTGATAAATATGAAGGACAAAGCAGTTTCCACTTTGTTTGAGTGAAGGAATTAATTTTATAGCAAAATCCCAAATCAAGCAGAACGTATGAAAATCAGCGTGTTTTCGGATTCCTGATCCTTCAGTGTTGCTATTTCTTCTACTGCAAAATACAATGTTGTTCTTTGTTGAAGTCAATCTCGACATTGATAAATATGAAGGACAAAGCAGTTTTAACATAGTTTGAGTAAAGGAATTCATTTTATACATAAAATCCCAAATCATGCAGAACGTATGAAAATAAGCTTATTCTCGGATTCCTGTTCCTTCAAGTGTTGCTCTTTCTACTACTGCAAAATACAATGTTGTTCTTTGTTGAAGTAAATCTAGACATTGATAAATATGAAGGACAAAGCAGTTATCACTTGGTTTGAGTGAAGGAATTCATTTTATACATAAAATCCCAAATCATGCAGAACGTATGAAAAGAAGCTTATTCTCGGATTCCTGATCCTTCAGTGTTGCTTTTTCTTCTACTGCAAAATACAATGTTGTTCTTTGTTGAAGTCGATCTAGACATTGATAAATATGAAGGACAAAGCAGTTTTAACTTGGTTTGAGTGAAGGAATTCATTTTATACATAAAATCCCAAATCATGCAGAACGTATGAAAATAAGCTTATTCTCGGATTACTGATCCTTCAGTGTTGCTCTTTCTTCTACTGCAAAATCCAGTGTTGTTCTTTGTTGAAGTCGATCTAGACATTGATAAATATGAAGGACAAAGCAGTTTTAACATAGTTTGAGTGAAGGCATTCATTTATAGTAAAATCAATAATCGTGCAGAACTCATGAAAATAAGCTTATTCTCGGATTCCTAAAACTTTTGATTTGCTCTTTCTTTACTGCAAAGTACAATGTTGTTCTTTGTTGAAGTCGATCTAGACATTGATAAATATGAAGGACAAAGCAGTTTTCACTTGGTTTGAGTGAAGGATTTGCAGCTGAAAACCTCCCGCTCCCGCTTTTGATTGCGTATAGTCGGGCTTTCGAGCCTTTTCTTACCCGGTTTTTAGAAATTATGGTTGGACATTCAGACCTTGCAGCCGAAGACCTCCACTCCCTCTTTTGATCATACATTGTCGGGCATTCGCACCTTGTCTTACCCGCTTTTTACAAACTATAGTCAGACATTCACACCTTGCAGCTGAACCACCTCAGCTCCTTGTTTTGATCATGTATGGTCTGGCAATACTACCTTTTCTTACCCGTTTTTGAGTAATTATGGCTGGACATTCACACCTACTTGCAGTCGAACAGCTCTGCTCCTGCTTTTGATGGTATATATTCGGGCATTCGAACCTTTTCTTAACTGCTTTTTGCAAACTTTGGTCGGACGTTCACACCTTCTTGCAGCCGAACACCTCCGCTTCCGCTTTTGATGGTATATATTCGGGCATTCGAACCTTTTCTTACCAGCTTTTTACAAACCATGGTTGAACTTTCACACCTTCTTGTAGCCGAACACCTCCACTCCCGCTTTTGATGGTGTATAGTCAGGCATTTGAACCTTTTCTTACCCGCTTTTTACAAACTATGGTCGGACATTCAAACCTTCTTGTAGCCGAAAACCTCCGCTCCCTCTTTTGATCATACATTGTCGGGCATTCGCACCTTTTCTTACCCGTTTTTTACAAACCATCGTCGGACTGTCACACATTCTTGTAGCCAAACACATCCGCTCCCGCTATTGATTGTGTACAGTCGGGTATTTTAACCTTTTCTTACCCGTTTTTTACCAACTATGGTCGGACATTCACACCTTCTTACAGCGGAACACCTCCTCTCCCTCTTTTGATGGTGTATGTTTGGGCATTCGAACCTTTTCTTACCCGCTTTTTACAAACTATGCTCGGACATTCAAACCTTCTTGTAGCCGAACACATCCACTCCTGCTTTTGATGATGTATGGTTGGGCATTCAAACCTACTTGTTGCCCGCTTTTCATTAATTTTGGGTGGACATTCACACCTTGTCACAGCCAAACACCTCCGCTCCCTGTTTTGATCATGTATGGTTGGACATTCGCACCTTTTCTCACCCGCTTTTTGCCAACTATGGTCGGCTGTTCACAGCTTCCTCTCCACCATACTTGTATGGTGGGATATTCACACCCACTTGCATCCGAAGACCTTTTGTTGATATTTAGTCGGTCATTCGCAGCTTACCCGCTTTTGGCGAACTATGGCCTTCATGCAGCCAAACACCTCTGATCTCGCTTTTGATGATGTAAGGTTGGGCATTCAGACCTTGCTTCACCTGCTTTTCACCAAATATAGTCGGACATTCACACCTTCTTGCAGCCGAACACTTCCGCTCCACCTTTTAGTGTTCTATCACACCTATTTTTTCACCGCATTTTATAGATTATGGTTGGAAATTCTCAACCACTCTCATCCGAAGACCTCTCCTCCCGCTTTTGTTAATATATTTGAACTTTAGTCGGACATTCACACCTTCTTGCAGCCGAACCACCTCCGCTCCCGCATTTGATGATGTCTTGTCCGGCATTCTAGTCTCTTCTAACACATTTTTCAGCAATTATGGTTGGACATTCACACCTACTCACAGCCGAACACTTCCGCTCCCACATTTGATGGTGTATAGCCGGGCATTCTCACCCTTTCTCATCAGCTTTTTGCAAATTATGATCTGACATTCACACCTACTTGCAGTCGAACAGCTCTGCTCCCGCTTTTGATTATGTTTGGTTGGATATTCGAACCTTTTCTTACCCGCTTTTTACCAACTATGGTCGGACGTTCACACCTTCTTGCAGCCGAACACCTCCGCTCCCTCTTTTGATGGTCTATGTTCGGGCATTCGAACCTTTTCTTACCCGCTTTTTACAAACTATGGTCGGACATTCAAACCTTCTTGTAGCCGAACACATCCACTCCTGCTTTTTATGATGTATGGTTGGGCATTTTCACCTTTTTTTACCCATTTTTCAGTAATTATGGGTGGACATTCACACCTTCTTGCAGCTGAACAACTCCTCTCCCGCTTATGATCATGTGCGGTTTGATATTCGAAAATTTTCTTTCATGTTTTAAAGCAATTATTGATGGACATTCAAATCTTCTTGTAGCCGAACACATCCACTCCTGCTTTTGATGATGTATGGTAACCTTTTCTTACCCGCTTTTTACAAACTATGGTCGGACATTCAAACCTTCTTGTAGCCAAAACCCTCCGCTCCCTCTTTTGATCATACATTTTCGGGCATTCGCACCTTATCTTACCTGCTTTTTACAAACTATAGTCAGACATTCACACCTTGCAGCTGAACCACCTCCGCTCCCTGTTTTGATCATGTATGGTCTGGCAATACTACCTTTTCTTACCCGTTTGTGAGTAATTAATCCCAAAATATTGAGCATAAAATAAGTCTTTATGCTGATGATGTATTACTTTTCCTTCATAACTCACAGACGTCTCTCAGTCACACGATCACACTCATAAATAAATTCTCAGCACTTTCTGACTACTCTATCAACTGGTCTAAGACCACAGTTCTGCCCATTAACTGTAGGGTCCATAATATACCTGAGATCACTTTACAGTCAGGAAATATTAGATATTTAGGCATAAACATTTCCTCCAGGCTCTCAGAGCTAACAAAGCTAAATTATGTGCAATTATTAAAGACAGTAGAGGACGATCTCTCGTTGGAAGTCCTTACCTATATCACTTATGGGGAGAGTTACATCCATTAAAATGATGATACTACCAAAAGTTAACTATTTGTTCTCAATGATCCCCATAAAACCATCTGCTACTTGGTTTAAGTCACTAGATTCATGCATCTCCAAATTTCTGTGGAAAAACAAACCACCACGTATTAGTTTAAAAACCCTACAGAAGACCAAGGACAGTGGTGGATTAGATTTACCTCATTTTCAGCACTATTCCTTAGACAATAGGTTACAATATATATCAAAATGGTTTAAACCTTGTTGTTGTCACAGTTCCCAGAGACGTTGTAATCGTTGAGGATTCTATATTCACCCCCTCATTAGAGGCACGTAATGCAGATTGATGACACTGAATCTTCTTCTCTGTTCATTGCTGGCATCATTCCCAGCATCGTAAGTGTTCGTGGCATTGTTAGCCTCTTCTTCTGGATCTTGATATCGAGAATCCTTTTGTATTTCTGGTTTGTCAGTCCTCTGTCTTCGTTCACCGGAGTCTTTGTCTTTTTGTCCTTGAGTTTGGTGATTTTTTCTTCTTTTGATGCCTTGACACAATGTGACAGGTGATACCACGTGGGAGATCCTGTAACTTGGATTGCTGTCCCTGTGCTGCGAAATGGCTGTGCTGCTCAAATGGTCTCTCCTTCATCATGGTTACATGCTGACATTCCGACATCTCGCCATTCCAACATGGGTGTCCAATTGTCGGAATGGCGACACTTAATTTTTTATCAAACGTCCCACCATTCCGACACTTTTTTCCTCCTATGGTCGGAATGGCGGTATGTTTTTTGTTTTTTTTAACATACCGCCATTCCGACAGTTCCTTTTAATAGCCTATTTTTTACCCAAAGCATTTTGCACTAATGATATGCCGGCGCAAATACGCCCTAAAGTTTGGCGCACAAGCTTTGCACATGCAGAGGCCACAGCCTCGCAAACAAACTTTAATAATCTATAATCAAAATCCCCTGAATTTCAAATATAAAAATACGGATATTAATGTAACTCTGGCGAGACTGAAACTGATTAAGCAGAAATACAGTGTCAGTGAGCTGTCACAGCAGCCAGCTGGAGCGGAGCTCTCCACAGAGCCCATGCGTCTTTTGCACGCTGTCATCATATGCAAAAGTAATAATTGCAATTACAGATATCACGGCTACTGCACAGGACACAGTTGCGAGCACTCTGCCTTGCCTTGCCAATAGGAGAAGATAGAAATGACAACATAGAACGTATAAAACACAACAAAATGCAGTAAAAACGTTTATTCATGTTATTCACGTGATTTATGAGTACTCACTCCAATTTTGGGAAGCGCGGATGGGCTTTGCGCATTTGGCACAAACACACAGCCGTTGCGCAAGGCTTTATACAGCCTGTTGATATCTTAAGGACCTAACTGGTCACACCTGGGACTAAATGTCATGTAGAGATTGTTTTTACATGACATTACAGCTGAACATATAGCTTTCATCCACAAACCAACGTGGGAGAGCCCGAAGACGCATGTGCCAGACGCACATAGGCATGCGTAAAACCAATTTTGACCACTTCATACTGTTTATTTGCTTTCTTTTAGTTAACTTTCGTTTCTTTTGGATTCTTGTGCGTGTTATGGAGCCGTTTTGGTCCATGTTTGTAAGCCTTTTTTTCCTGGATTAAATTTTCGGAAGTTGAAACAAGTGGCATTGGAGTGTGTGATTGAAAACCACCGCGGACTGCTTCTCCTCCTCCAGTTGCCGAGACTTTGTGTTTTTAATAACGCTTGTCTATAAACATGTTAAACATATAAATTGCATGAACAGAAAGAAGGGACTCACCTGTTGAGTAACACACATTTCCTTATACGGAAAGCCTTGTCGGAATGGTGGGACATTTGAACGTCAGAATAGCGGGATGTCGCAATGGTGGGATGTCGGAATGGTGGGACGTTTGCATGTCGGAATGGTGGTATGTCGGAATGGTGGTATGTCAGAATGGTGGGATGTTGGAATAGCGGGATGTCGGAATGGCAGGATTTCGGAATGGGTGTTGCCACCCCCTTCATCATATACACAGTTATTTATACATCACCTTCCACCATGAAGCGTTGTCCCTTTTTGTTTCTCTCTTTGTTCTTAAAATGCTGTTATGCATGTCTAAACCAATCCATTAAATTAGATCATTTTGGCAGTAAAGCGATCTACAATGTGCTTGGTCGCAAAGCTGCTCATCTGTGGTAAACAGCTCTTCAGAAAGGCATTCTTCAATTGATTTCACTAATTCTATGTAATAATTTTGTGATTTCCTACAAAACTACACTTCTTCTCCCATCTGTCTGAGTATTTAATATTGTCTGGGTCCCGTTAAAACATGTATTTTTCCCATCTAATTCCTTGTTTGCTTTAAAACAAGTATTCCCCATTTTCTATCCCTTCAGTAGCCAACCAGTTTGTATGGAGTACACTGGAGCAACTTGACTGATCAGTAAAACACTGCTTTTGTTGTCACCGCAAGGCTTCCCCCGTCGGTTGTTTCACTGAGACACTACTGAGTAACTATAACTCAACACAGTTTATACACATAACATTCATATACATACTAACAAACAAACAAACAATTATTTATCGCAATTTTCTCATCTCTGTTTGAACGTACACCCAGGTAAATATTCCTGTAGTCTTCTCATACCGACTATGGACCCATTCATTGTTTAACTTCACTGTTTTGCAAATCCTAATTGAATATTACACATTGACATTGAACTTTACTTGATAAGCAGGTCTTCATTGCATTCAGCAGCCTATATGTGAGCATCTATGTGTAAGCTGTTCTTCTTTGCATTTATCAGCAGCAAGCAATTCTTCATTGCACATGCATATGAAAATAGTAAAACAATTCCAATGCGTTAGCGAAACCTTCTATATCAGGAGTGTCCATCATGATGCTGGGAATAGAACCTCTTTCCCAGAATAGTTCAACCTTCATTACTCAACTGATCATAACTCCGCAATGAGCACATTTCAAAGTATCATTCCTCTACATATATTCAAAAATCTATGTGTAAATGTTTAATATTTCTTATATTTGTTGATGTCATTCTGTGTGCATGTGGCCTAAACCCAATCTCTGTGTGGCAATTTTAATTTAAACAAGTTGAACTCTGCCTCTGATCATTTAAAAAAGGTGTGTACCAATATCAACCTTTCTCAGGTAATTACTGATCCTACAAAACCAAAGAGATCCTTCAAGGTTGTCCCTGATTGGCTCAATCTTAACAAATCAAAGGTAGAAAATCCGCAGTATCTGAACTTGGTGTTAGTTATCACTGCTCAATAGCCTGTATCAGAATTGCAAAAATGAAAACATTAGGTCCACGCTTGGTATCCAGATCCTGAAACATCTCCATGAGCAGGCTTTTTTTTAACTGATCTGTTGAATAGTTATATGACACTGTTAAAATCCCAGATGAAGATCTAGCACTTGACCATTTTTGTAAATCTTCTAATTCCATAGTTGATAAACACGCCCCTTTTAAAAAGTATAGAACTTAGAACAGGTCTATCCCTGGCTTTCGGCAGAACTGTCTTCTTTACTTATTTTTCCCCTTGTCCTGTTCAGCATTATGTCAGAAGAATTGTAGTCTGAATACCTTTGATGCCAAACAGATTTGTTTTGCCAAGGGAAGTTTTATAAATGTAAAGCTCCCCTTGATGCCCATTTATTTATTTCTGTTTACAATATATGACATGAACTGAACTGAACCGGACCGGGGGACAAGGAAAGAAGAAGAGGAAAGAAGAGGAAACAGAACAAAAATAGAAACAAAAACCAGACAACCAGCTGCTACACCTGTAAAAAACAAAACAGACAACAATCCATGGCCTATGAGGGGCATCCAGCCTTAGCGCCACCAGGAGCACCTGAAAGCAGACAAGCAGAGAAAAAATACACAAACAAACAAAAACAAGCACAAGAAGCGGCAATCGCATACAACACAGCTGTGGATATAGATGACCTGAGATGACATGATAATACATCAACTGCTTAGTGACCATGCTACTGGACTAATGAATGTGTGTGTGTGTGAGAACATGCAACACCCATGGCACAGGACCTACATGATAACCGTGCTTAGTTATGAGTGTATAAGCGTACAGGGCCACAATCCACAGCCCCCCCCCCAAGCAATCAGAAGCAGGCAGAGAGGGCCACAAGACCCAGGCCACCAGCAGCCCCCACAGAGCACAGAACCCAGGCAGCCCACCGCAGGGGCAACCACGCATCCACCCAGAAGACTGCAGAGGAAGCCCCCGGAAAGAGCCCCCATAAGCATAGGGCAGAGGCACTCCGGGAACCAGGGGTAACAGCCCACCGACCCCGCCAGGCCCCAGCCGCCCAGACATGGGCCGTGCACTGGACCTGGGCCCCAGGAGCCCGAGCGCCCCCAAACCCCCCGGCAGAGGCCCCACCCAATACCCAGGAGGGCCAAGCGCCCCAGACAGCCACAAAGTGGGTCAGCGCCTGCCCTAGCGCCCCTGGCCAAGTGCCCTGGGAGTCAAGACGTGCCCACAGGTGGGTGAAGTCGTGAGCAGTGGGGAGAGGCAACGCTGATGCCCCATCGGGAGAAACACAGGCAGGCCAGGCGACAGCAAGTCCCAGATCCAGGCCCAATCATTACCACACACACTTTCACGTCCCATACATCCACACATCCTACCTCCCTCGACTCTGCTGGGGTGTAGTGCAGCGGGCACACCAGGAGGCCAGCAACTCCCCAGCCACCACAGACCCCGAACCAGCAGAACAATTAATTAATCCTCCTGGCCCCTCCTGCCCCGAGCAGACACCAGGAAGCAGAGGTGTGCGAAGAAGACCCCTCCCCTCACCCTTCTGGCTCTTCAATATTTTCTAATAGTGAGCAATTAAAATTGAGGGGCAGCCAAACTTGTAGAACTGGGAGCGCGGCACTCTGGGCAGCCTACATACCCAAAGAGCCCCGCCCACCAGATGCCACTCAGTGTAACCACCCCCCAAGACCTAATGTGTGTGTGTGAGTGTGTTTGATAAGTAGTAATGTCTAAGGTGTAATTAAAACAGGGGCAGGGAACTGCAGAGTGCAACCAAAGGGGACCACCTACGTGGCCCCATCCACTACACCCCACCGAACACACACGCCCCCAAAACCCTTCATGTGTGAGTGTGTGCTGTGTACAGGAGCCAGAAGGGAGAGGGGTATGGGGATATATACCGGGGGAGCTACTCTCCCCCAGAGAGGGCAGCCAGGGACTGGCTGCAATAGGCATCCCCGCTACCTGGGAGCCAACAATGGGCAGGAGGGCCTGATGTCCACCAGGCTCGGGGCCTGCAGCGACCATATTCCGGGAGCTACTGTACCCCCAGAAGGTACCCATCCCGCCCCACCCCACTCAACCCAACCCCACCCAGGAGGACCTCTACAAAAAACAAACAAACAAACCACCCGGTCACACCAGTCGCAGCAGCCCGGGCCTGAGACCCACCATCACCCAGCAACCCACCACCACTATGTGATAAAACTAATCAGAGGGGACCAGAGAGAATGAAATTCAGCCAATTGATGTTTTGAGGAGGCAGACATTGTTTCCATGCTAATATAATCTAAAAGAAAATTTCTAAACTGGTTAATACACAGATTGTTCTTCGCTTTCCAGTTCATGAGAATAGTTTTCTTTGCGATACATAACACTGTGACAACCATGTGTGCTGAGTTAATTTCCATGTTGATGTTGTCTAAGTCACCCAGTATGCACAGTGTGGGGCATGCAGGGATGCTACACTTTAGCCATGTTGATAGGTCCTCACAGACTTCAAGCCAGAACTTCTGGACAGGCGCAGAAAACCACAAAGCGTGTGCATAATCATCAGGTGTGTTATCTGTGCAATGTGAGCAGATGTTTGAGTGTGTTAGACCCATCCTGAACATCCTTTGTCCTGTATAGTGTGTTCTATGAAGGATTTTGTATTGTATGAGCTGTAAATTAGGATTTCGAGTCTTTATGAAGGTGTTCAAACATATTTGTGGTTAGAAGCTATGACCAGAACTGATGGATAAATCTGCCTCCCATTTTGAGGATGGAAGAGACATTGTGTCATCTATCTTAGACAATAATTTATATATTTTTGATAGTAGTTTTGGGGTACAGCTGCTTAGAAATTCTGCTACCCTAGTCGGGGGTTGTAAGTCTGGTTGGTGGAGGATATATCCATCCATCCATCCATCATCTGCCGCTTATCCGGGGGTCGGGTCGCGGGGGCAGCAGCTTGAGCAGAGAAACCCAGACGTCTCTGTCCCCGGCCACTTCCTCCAGCTCTTCCGGGGGGACCCCGAGGTGTTCCCAGGCCAGCCGAGAGACATAGTCTCTCCAACGTGTCCTGGGTCTCCCCCGGGGTCTCCTCCCAGTGGGACGTGCCCGGAACACCTCCCCAGGGAGGCGCCCAGGGGGCATCCTAACCAGATGCCCGAGCCACCTCATCTGACTCCTCTCAATGCAGAGGAGCAGCGGTTCTACTCCGAGCCCCTCCCGGATGACTGAGCTTCTCACCCTATCTCTAAGGGAGAGCCCAGACACCCTGCGGAGGAAACCCATTTCGGCCGCTTGTATTCGCGATCTTGTTCTTTCGGTCACTACCCACAACTCGTGACCATAGGTGAGGATGAGAACGTAGATTGACCAGTAAGTAGAGAGCTTCGCCTTCTGGCTCAGCTCCCTCTTCACAACGACGGGTCGGTGCAGAGCCTGCAACACTGCAGGTGCCGCACCGATCCGCCCGTCAATCTCCCGCTCCATTCGTCCGTCACTCGTGAACAAGACCCCGAGATACTTGAACTCCTCCTCTTGGGGAAGGATCTCATTCCCGACCCGGAGAGAGCATTCCACCCTTTTCCGGCTGAGAACCATAGTCTCGGATTTGGAGGTGCTGATTCTCATCCCAGCCGCTTCACACTCGGCTGCGAATCACTCCAGTGAGAGCTGAAGGTCACGGCCTGACGACGCTAACAGAACCACATCATCTGCAAAAAGCAGAGACCCGATTCTGAGGTCGCCAAATGGGACACCCTCAACGTCCTGGCTCCGCCTAGAAATTCTGTCCATAAAAGTTAGGAACAGAATCGGTGACAAAGGGCAGCCCTGACGGAGTCCAACTCTCACCGGAAACGTATCCGACTTACTGCCGGCAATGCGGACCAAACTCTGGCACCGGTCATACAGAGACCGAACGGCCCCTATCAAGGGGTCCGGCACTCCATATTCCCGGAGCACCCCCCACAGGACTCCACGAGGGACACGGTCGAACGCTTTCTCCAAGTCCACAAAACACATGTAGACTGGTTGGGCGAACTCCCATGCACCCTCCAGGATCCTGCCGAGGGTATAGAGCTGGTCCACTGTTCCACGGCCAGGACGAAAGCCACACTGCATCTCCTGAATCCGAGGCTCGATTATCCGACGGATCCTCCTCTCCAATACCCCCGAATAGACCTTACCAGGGAGGCTGAGGAGTGTGATACCCCTATAGTTGGAACACACCCTCCGGTCCCCCTTTTTAAAGAGGGGGACCACCACCCCAATCTGCCAGTCCACAGGCACTGTCCCCGATGTCCACGCGATACTGCAGAGGCGTGTCAGCCAAGACAGCCCTACAACATCCAGAGCCTTGAGAAACTCAGGACGGACCTCATCCACCCCCGGGGCCTTGCCACCGAGGAACTTTTTAACCACCTCGGCAACCTCAGCCCCAGAAATGGGAGGCCCTGTCTCTCAGCTCTCCGACTCTGCCTCTTCCGAGCACGTGTTGGTAGGATTGAGGAGTTCCTCGAAGTACTCCCCCCACCGACTCACAACATCCCTAGTTGAGGTCAGCAAAGCCCCGTCCGCACTGTAAACAGTGTTGACTGTGAGCCGCTTCCCCCCCCTGAGACGCCGGATGGTGGACCAGAATCTTTTCGAGGCCGTCCGGAAATCGTTCTCCATGGTCTCACCGAACTCCTCCCAGGCCCGAGTTTTTGCCTCAGCAACCGCCGAAGCCGCGGCCCGTCTGGCCCGTCGGTACCTATCAGCTTCTTCCAGGGTCCCACTGGCCAAAAAGGCCCGATAGGACTCCTTCTTCAGCTTGACGGCTTCCCTCACCACTGGTGTACACCAGCAGGTTCGAGGGTTGCCGCCACGACAGGCACCGACCACCTTACGGCCACAACTCCGACCAGCTGCCTCGGCAATGGAGTCACGGAACATGGCCCATTCAATGTCCCCCACCTCAAATATGGTTGAAGCTCTGCCGGAGGTGGGAGTTAAAGCTCCTTCTGACGGGGGATTCTGACAAACGCTCCCAGCAGACCCTCACAATACGTTTGGGCCTGCCAGGTCTGATCGGCATCCTCCCCCACCAGCGGAGCCATCTCACCACCAGGTGGTGATCAGTTGACAGCTCCGCCCCTCTCTTCACCCGAGTGTCCAGGACATACGGCCGCAAGTCCGATGATACAACCACAAAGTCGATCATCGAACTGCGGCCAAGGGTGTCCTGGTGCCAAGTGCACATATGGACACCCTTATGCCTGAACATGGTGTTCGTTATGGACAGTCTATGACTGGCACAGAAGTCCAACAACATAACACCACTCTGATTCAGATCGGGGGGGCCGTTCCTCCCAATCACAACCCTCCAGGTCTCACTGTCATTGCCCACGTGAGCATTGAAGTCCCCCAGCAGAATGAGGGAGTCTCCGGTAGGAGCATTCTCCAGTGCCTCCCCCAGAGACTCCAAAAAGGGTAGGTACTCTGAACTGCTGTTTGGCGCATAGGCACAAACAACAGTCAGGACTCGTCCCCCCACCCAAGGCGGAGGGAGGCTACCCTCTCGTTCACTGGGGTAAACCCCAATGTACTGGCACACAGCCGGGGGGCAATAAGTATGCCCACACCTGCTCTGCGCCTCTCACCACGGGCAACTCCAGAGTGGAAGAGAGTCCAACCCCTCTCAAGAGTACTGGTTCCAAATCCCAAGCCGTGCGTCGAGGTGAGTCCAACTATATCTAACGGTCTGATGAAGTTTCAACAATAAACAATAAACAACAAACCAGACTCATTCTTTAGGAATCCGAAAATAAGCTCTATTTTACGAGTTATGCACGAATTCGGATTCTCCTATAAAACGAATTCCTTAACTCAAACCAAGTTAAGACTGCTTTGTCCTTCATATTTATTCATGTCTAATCAAGTTTCAATGATAAACAACGTTGTACTTTGTAGAATGAGAAAGAACTTCTTCAGCAATAAGCATCTCTCGACAAATGACGAAATACAGATTTTGCTATAAAATTAATTGCTATCAGCCTGACTTAAAACTGTTTGTCTTCCTTATTTATCCACTTCAAATCAAGTTTCAACAATTAAAAAAATTTTGTAGTTTGAGAAAGAACAACTTAATCTTGAGCAATCAGTATAAAAAGAAGGTAAGCAAAGGTGCGAATGTCAAACCATACATGATCAAAACAGGGAGCGGAGGTGTTTGGCTGACACAAGGTGTGAATGTCCACCCATAATTAATGAAAAGCGGGCAACAAGTAGGTTCGAATGCCCAACCATACATCATCAAAAGCAGGAGTGGATATGTTCGGCTACAAGAAGGTTTGAACGTCTGACCATAGTTTGTAAAAAGCGGGTAAGAAAAGGTTCGAATGCCCAAACATACACCATCAAAGGAGGGAGCGGAGGTGTTCCGCTGTAAGAAGGTGTGAATGTCCGACCATAGTTGGTAAAAAACGGGTAAGAAAAGGTTAAAATACCCGACTGTACACAATCAGTAGCGGGTGCGGAGTTGTTCGGCTACTAAAAGGTGTGAAAGTCCGACCATGGTTTGTAAAAAGCGGGTAAGAAAAGGTGCGAATGCCCGAAAATGTATGATCAAAAGAGGGAGCGGAGGTGTTCGGCTGCAAGAAGGTGTGAATGTACACCCATAATTACTGAAAAATGGGTAAGAAAAGGTGCGAATGCCCAACTATACATAATCAAAAGCAGGAGTGGATGTGTTCTGCTCCAAGAAGGGTTGAATGTCTGACCATAGTTTGTAAAAAGCAGGTAAGAAAAGGTTTGACTGCCCGAACATACACCATCAAAAGAGGGAGCGGAGGTGTTCCGCTGTAAGAAGGTGTGAATGTCCGACCATAGTTGGTAAAAAGCGGGTAAGAAAAGGTTAAAATACCCGACTGTACACAATCAATAGCGGGAGCGGAGTTGTTCGGTTACTAAAAGATGTGAAAGTCCGACTATGGTTTGTAAAAAGCGGGTAAGAAAAGGTGCTAATGCCCGACAATGTATGATCAAAAGAGGGAATGGAGGTTTTCGGCTGTAAGAAGGTCTGAATGTCCAACTATAATTTGTAAAAACCGGGTAAGAAAAGGCTTGAAAGCCCGACTATACACCATCATAAGCGGGAGAGGAGGTGTTCAGCTGCAAGAAGGTGTGAATGTCCACCCATAATTACTGAAAAATGGGTAAGAAAAGGTGCGAATGCCCAAACATACATCATCAAAAGCAGGAGTGGATGTGTTTGGCTGTGACAAGGTGTGAATGTCCACCCAAAATTAATGAAAAGCGGGCAAAAAGTAGGTTTGAATGCCCAAGCATACATCATCAAAAGAAGGAGTGGATGTGTTCGTTTACAAGAAGGTTTGAATGTCCGAGCATAGTTTGTAAAAAGCGGGTAAGAAAAGGTTCGAATGCCGTAACATACACCATCAAAAGAGGGAGCGGAGGTGTTCCGCTGTAAGAAGGTGTGAATGTGCGACCATAGTTGGTAAAAAGTGGGTAAGAAAAGGTTAAAATACCCGACTGTACACAATCAATAGGGGGAGCGGAGTTGTTCGGCTACAAGAAGGTGTGAAAGTCCAACCATGGTTTGTAAAAAGCTGGTAAGAAAAGGTTCGAATGCCCGAATATATACCATCAAAAGCGGAAGCGGAGGTGTTCGGCTGCAAGAAGGTGTGAACGTCCGACCAAAGTTTGTAAAAAGCAGTTAAGAAAAGGTTCGAATATCCAACCAAACATAATCAAAAGCGGGAGCAGAGCTGTTCGACTGCAAGTAGGTGTGAATGTCCAGCCATAATTACTCACAAACGGGTAAGAAAAGGTAGTATTGCCAGACCATACATGATCAAAACAGGGAGCTGAGGTGGTTCAGCACCAAGGTGTGAATGTCTGACTATAGTTTGTAAAAAGCGGGTACGATAAGGTGCGAATGCCCGACAATGTATAATCAAAAGAGGGAGCAGAGGTTTTCGGCTACGAGAAGGTTTGAATGTCCGACCATAGTTTGTAAAAAGCGGGTAAGAAAAGGTTCAAATGCCTGACTATACACCATCAAAAGCGGGAGCGGAGATGTTCCGCTGTAAGACGGTGTGAATGTCCGACCATAGTTGGTAAAAAGCGGGTAAGAAAAGGTTAAAATACCCGACTGTACACAATCAATAGCGGGAGCGGAGTTGTTCGGCTACAAGAAGGTGTGAAAGTCCAACCATCGTTTGTAAAAAGCTGGTAAGAAAAGGTTCGAATGCCCGAATATATACCATCAAAAGCGGAAGCGGAGGTGTTCGGCTGCAAGAAGGTGTGAACGTCCGACCAAAGTTGGCAAAAAGCAGTAAAGAAAAGGTTCGAATATCCAAACATAATTAAAAGCGAGAGAGATTGTGTTCAGCTGCAAGTAGGTGTGAATATCCAGCCATAATTACTCACAAACGGGTAAGAAAATGTAGTATTGCCAGACCATACATGATCAAAACAGGGAGCGGAGGTGGTTTAGCTGCAAAAAGGGGTGAATGTCCAACTAAAGTTCAAATATATTAACAAAAGCGGGAGGAGAGGTCTTCGGATTAGAGTGGTTGAAATTTCCAACCATAATCTATAAAATGCGGTGAAAAAAAAAGGTGTGAAGGAATGAATTTTATAGCAAAATCCGAAATCATGCATAACTCCGCAAAAGGAACGTATTGCTCAACCAAAGGGATGCTTCTTTCTCATTCAGGGTAATATGAGGAACTTTATGCTTGATACATTTTAGACATGGATAACTATGAAGGACAAAGCAATTTTAACTTGGTTTGAGCAAAGCAATTCATTTTATAGGAAAATCCGAAATCGTGCAGGACTCATGAAAGTAAGCTTATTCTCGGATTCCTGATCCTCCAGTGTTGCTCTTTCCTATACTGCAAAATACAGCCTTGTTCTTTGTTGAAATCGATATAGACATTGATAAATATGAAGGACAAAGCAGTTTTCACTTGGTTTGAGTGAAGGAATTCATTTTATAGCAAAATCCCAAATCAAGCAGAACGTATGAAAATAAGCGTGTTTTCGGATTCCTGATCCTTCAGTGTTGCTATTTCTTCTACTGCAAAATACAATGTTGTTCTTTGTTGAAGTCAATCTAGACATTGATAAATATTAAGGACAAAGCAGTTTTAACATAGTTTGAGTAAAGGAATTCATTTTATACATAAAATCCCAAATCATGCAGAACGTATGAAAATAAGCTTATTCTCGGATTCCTGTTCCTTCAAGTGTTGCTCTTTCTACTACTGCAAAATACAATGTTGTTTTTTGTTGAAGTAAATCTAGACATTGATAAATATGAAGGACAAAGCAGTTTTCACTTGGTTTGAGTGAAGGAATTCATTTTATACATAAAATCCCAAATCATGCAGAACGTATGAAAAGAAGCTTATTCTCGGATTACTGATCCTTCAGTGTTGCTTTTTCTTCTACTGCAAAATACAATGTTTTTCTTTGTTGAAGTCATCTAGACATTGATAAATATGAAGGACAAGGCAGTTTTAACATAGTTTGAGTGAAGGCATTCATTTATAGTAAAATCAATAATCGTGCAGAACTCATGAAAATAAGCTTATTCTCGGATTCCTAAAACTTTTGATTTGCTCTTTCTTTACTGCAAAGTACAATGTTGTTCTTTGTTGAAGTCGATCTAGACATTGATAAATATGAAGGACAAAGCAGTTTTCACTTGGTTTGAGTGAAGGATTTGCAGCTGAAAACCTCCCGCTCCCGCTTTTGATTGTGTATAGTCGGGCTTTCGAGCCTTTTCTTACCCGGTTTTTAGAAATTATGGTTGGACATTCAGACCTTGCAGCCGAAGACCTCCACTCCCTCTTTTGATCATACATTCTCGGGCATTCAAAC